>NC_069657.1:55876856-57096856 GCF_027244095.1 Hemicordylus capensis
GCCACCAAATGAGCTGGTGGCAACTGCAGAGAAACCTCCCTGGATGATCTCAATAGGCAAAGGGGCTCATAGTGAAGAAGATGTGTTCCTAAATACCATGGGCCTAAGCTGTTTAGGGTTTATAACCAGCACCTTGTATTTTGTCCAGTAACATATTGGTAGCCAAGCCAATATAGTTATTTTATAAATATATTTTATATATTTATATACCACTGTTTTCCCTGGCTGGTATATTTTCCTCTTATAAAGTGATCTACCTAATCGAGGATCACACGGTGAGTGTGACGATGACACAATAGCACAGATAATCTGCTTTGTATGTAGAAGTTTCCAGCTTCGATCTTTGGCATCTCCAGGTAGGGATGGGAAAGACTCCTGCCCGAAACCTTGGAGAGCCGCTGCCAGTCAGTGATTCTCGGCCAATGGTCCAACTCACTATAAGTCAGCTTCCTATGACATCACTGAGTGGAGGGCAAGTAAGGCAATGTAAATGAATGCAAACACCTTTATGACTGTTTTCATTGATAATCAGCTCTGTCATTTACATAGTACTTCACAGACATTTGACTACACTGAAACAGAACTGACAAAAATGTTAGCAAAACTAGTTTTGATCATCATCCTAATAATAATAATAATAATAATAATAATAAAAACACCCACAAAACAGTTCCTTCCCAAGGAATGGAATGAAATTGTGTTACTTTCTTATCTTAGAAGCAATATTATTTCTTTCTCACCATTTTTACAGCATGCTTGAAAGAACTCACTAGTGTTACTGAAACACTAATACTGTGTTAGGAACTGAGGCTGAAATTAAGGCAGGAGGTTCTCAGGCTGGGACATTAACAGTTTGTTTAAATAAGTATCACAAGCAGGTCTATTAAAAGATGTTGTCTCTGAGGGGCAATTATCCTATGCCCTCAAAGCCCTTATTGGCCTTCCCAACAACTGATTAGTCAGTCACTCCAATGGTGGAGAAGTATTCCAGCTGAGCCTCATACAGCCATCACTGCCATGTTCTGGGAGGCTAGGACACGAGCCAATTCACTTGACTAAGGGTGAAACTAGACAATACAAGCACACCTAATTATATCTCTTGATCCCTCCCCCCCCCCGCGCAAAAAAACCCACAACCAACCACTGGGTGCCTGATATGAACTTGGACTGTGGGGAAAATTGCATCATCCCCAGAAGCTGTTATTTGCTCCCAAAGGTACCATTTGCTGCAATGGGAAAAAGGTCACCACCCCACCCCCATTCCTGACACACCAAGGTCCCACTCCAGGTCACACACACACACACACACACACACACACCCAGCCATGACATCCATTTCTAAAGTGGGAGAGCATGAGAAATTTATTTATTTATTAAAAATGTATTGTATACTGCCTCCTCCAAAGACTCTAGGCAGTGAATAACAACAATACAAATATCTTTTTTTTTTTTAAGGGCAAAAGCCTGGCGAAACAGTTAGGTCTTAAGAAGAGCCTTAAAAGCAACTAAGGAGGGGGCTGAATGAATCTGGGAGGTAAGAGTGTTCCAAAGAAAAGAGGCAGCCACAGAGAAGGCCCCACTACGGGCCCAGGCACCACACACTACACCAGGACCCGGGATACTAAATGTATAGAAATGACTATATATTTAACATTATCGTCTAGATTGACACTAAATCAGCACATTGAGAATATGGATCAAGTAAGACTGAACAAAGTTTAGCGTGCAGGGGTGTAGCAAGCTGCATGGTGGCCTGTGCTCCCCACATGGCCCCACCTGCCACTTGTATGTGAAACATGCTACCTTCTTGCCTTGTTGCCACCAGCCTTCTTCCTTCTCCTCTTCTCACTGCCATCGCCACTGCCACCACCTTTTTCCTCCTCCCCCCCGCACAGCTATTAAGCCGCACACTGTTGTGGGGCACGCTAGGCCTCCTCTCTCGGATCAGTGAGGAAAGCTCCCATCCCCTTACTTGCCACTCTGAGAGCCTGCAGAGAGTTCCTGGCAGGCTCCTAGACTGGTCAGTGAAGGGACAGATTTCCTTGCAGGTGCAAGAGAGGAAACCTCATCCCCCCCTCCCGCCAACTGCTCTAAGAGCTTGCCCACCAGGCTTTAAGAGTAGTGAGTGAGGGGAGGGGAGGTTTCCTATCTCACACCAGCAAGGAAATTTCCTGTCTCCACACTTCCTGTCCACGCAACAGCAGGCAACTTAATGGCCGTGGGGTGGTGAGAAGAGGAAGGAGGTGGTGGTCGTGAGAGGAGGAAGGAGACGATGGTGGTGGCGGCACTGGCAAAGACAGCCCATGAAGATCAGGCAGGGGAAGCAGCAGTGGCTCCTGGGGGTGTGGCAGCCCATGTAAACAAGACATGTGTGAACACCAGTGGCTAGGCTCCTAATAGCATGTGATGGGATGGAGCAATTATGGAATGGCTGTCTCTTGCAAACAGTTTACTACTTAACCACATTTAGCATGGAAATGCAAAGCTGTCAAATATAATTTTGAGGTTGGTACAATAGATGTGGGTTGAGCTACAGCACATGGCCTAAACATATGGTATAAACATGGCCTAAACATGTAGGCTGGACTCAGATGTACAGGATAGCCACAGCTATAGCTGGCCATGGTTGTAACTGCGGTACTCCAGAATGGGCCAAACTGTGGTTACAGGCCGAAATCTAATTCCATTTTGCCTCACCAAACAGTGATTGAAACCTTCGGTTTTCTCTAAGCTTTGCCAACAACTGTGGTTTTGCTGCCAAAGTTTTACGCCCAACTGCTGACTCAGCTATAACTGCAGTTTCATGCCCATTTAAAAATCCCATTCATAGAGGCAGCAGTGCAAACTCGCCCAAGGATGTGGCTGCTCCATGCTTTTGGCACTTCTCACTGGCAGCCTCTCAGAAAACCAGCCATGTCCCTCTTGTCAGTCATGCAGCTATGGAGTTGCCAGGCTACAGGGATGCCACCATGCCCCATCCTGGACTGACCAGCCTGCCAAGCTGCACTCAGGGGCACCCCCGATTCCAATTTTGTCCCTTGTGCCTCCCACCTGGCAAGCGGATGGGATGACAGGATAGGCACTCAGTGCTTTGCTCCCCAAGAAGGGAGCAACAGTCATGTATGTTCACAAGCACAAGAACTCCCAAGTGGCAGCACAAGCAGGGCAACCCATCAAGGTGCAGGGAGGGAGGGGTCAACCCATCAATGGCGGGGGGGGGAGCACAAAAGGCAGAGCCAAGTAGGGAAGGTGGAGCTGCCAAGTTCTATTTTTTACACAGAAAGGGTGGGGAGACTAGACCCTTCCCCAGGTCTGGATATTTACTCCGTAAGTCTTGCTCATGAGAAGAACCATCTGTGAGCACTAATTGCAGATTTACAAGATGGTACTCCAGATGCACTAGGTAGTATTCTCGGTGTATGCTACACAGTGCCTCATTATCCTACAGACTGCTCTCTCATGAGAGTGGCAGACTAAGGGGAGCGAGGGAGGGTGCTCTATGAAGCTAAATGAATGGACACATTGGCAAATGCTGCCCTGTTCTCAGTGACTGCCGCCAATCTGCTCTCAAACCCTGTGCCCTGCCAGTCTGCATGCCAATGTGGAGATGTGAGCCCTGCACATGCCCCCCTCCCCCGGGGCCAAAGCCGACGTCCTGGGGAAGCTGGAAACTGAGGATTCTTCTTCTGTCAACACCCACACTGGGAGATCTGGATATGGAGCCCTGCCAGGCTGGCCCAAGGAATTTTGAAGAGGTTAAAGGGTCCATGCTGCAGCTCATCCATACGAATGGTTTGCAAGGGGGTACTATTGGCAGGGTTTGAAAGGCAGCTCCCCAGAAGAGATTCCTAAGCAGCCAAGTTCTATTCTTTTCACAGAAAGATTGGGGAAGGAGGCCCCTTCCCCTTTTGGGGGTTCACCCCCCCCCCAGGGCTTGCTCATGATCAAGGCCAGTCACCAGGGTCAGTCTTGGGTAAAATGAGATCTTTTTTCAAGGATACAGCCACCCATCCCTGGGCTCAATGGCCAGGCATGCGAGTGCCAGGCTACGGGGACACTCCCCAGACAGCTCATGAGAAGGACCAGCAGAGGGGAGGGGAGAAAATTGCCTGGACAAATCTGAAATGATGTCAGATGGCAAAACATCCACTTCTCCCACTAAAACCACCCCTCATGGGAGTGCCAGGCCATTGGTGCTCTAACAGAGCAAGCAAGGATGTTCTCTGGATGGCAGCCACAGGCAGTGGTACCCCGGAGACTGCTTTCCTTGCCATGGGGATTGCAGACAAGCTGCTGTGAAACCATGTTCCCTGCCAGCTCGCCAGCCCATGTGTTTACGTGTACCCTTGACATCACCTTGGAACAGCCATCCTGCTTTCTGGGGATGGCTGGAAAATAGGGGCTCCCCTCTCTCATTAATCCCCACACTGGCAGATCTGCATATGGCATGAGGACAGACTGGAACCTAGGAGTTTTGAATGGATTTAAAGGTCCGTCTTGGTGTCTACCCTCCCCTCCCCTCCACACATGCACCCGGGCAAGGACAAAGTGAATGTCTAGATGGCCTTTGGGTGAAGGAAAGTCTGCACAATGGAAGAGGGTGGGGAGGTTTCAGGGGGGTCTGTTCAGTTGGAAGCCTACTCTATGAAGAGCAGACACAGCTTGAGGAGGTGAGCAAGCTTTTCTAAACAGAACAACATCTAGCCTTTCTCACTTCAAACTAACAGGAGGGGAGATTTTGAGTGGCTGGTTTCTCTTTAAGGGACAAGTCCTAGTCTCTGTGTGTGTGTGAGAGTGTGAGTGTGTGTGTGTTATTTGCCAGGGCTAACATTTTCCAGGGCTAGCAAACTCCAGTGTTTTTGTTTGTTGCTGCCTGGAGGGGGTGGAGTCAGCTAAGGCTGTGGGAGGCCCCACATTCCTTTGGCCCACATCCTGTGTCTCAGTTGGAAGCCTACTCTGCGAAGAGCAGACACAGTTTGAGGAGGTGAGCAAGCTTTTCTAAACAGAACAACATCTAGCCTTCCCCTCCTTCAAACTAACAGGAGGAGGGGAGATTTTGAGGGCCTGGTTTCTCTTTAAGGGACAAGTCCGTGTGTGTGTGTGTGTGTGTGTGTGTGCATGTGTGTGTGTTATTTGCCAGGGTTAGCAAACTCCAGTGTTTTTGTTTGTCCCTGCCTGGAGTGCGTGGAGTCAGCTAGGGCTGTGGGAAGTCCCACATTCCTTTGACATTCCTTTGACCCACATCCTGTGTCTCAGTTGGAAGCCTACTCTCTACATAAGAGATGAAGACCAGAGAGCATAGCCAACAGAGCATAGCCAACAGGGATAGCAAACAGGACTTGGGAGTTTTGCAAGAGTTTAGAAGGAAGCGTGCGGGGGAGCCTGGAACAAGCCCCATTGATAACAAGGAGCCCAGTAGAGAAGAGAACGTAAGTACAAAATCCTCCCTCATATACTTGAGAAATGCTGTTTGGACAGTTAAATAGCTGACCATTACAGCTGAGACCTATCCTTCTAATAAACTATCTCTAAATACTGTAAACAGCCAACAAAAACAGTATGAAAATAGAAAGTCAGCAGGCGAGGGGACACTTCCCAGTGTATTGCACACAGTGTCACATGTATGACTATTTGCTCCATGGGCAGAAGTCTAAAGGCCACTTCCAGCCTCAAAGGCAGGGTGCCTCTGTGTACCAGTTGCAGGGGGAGTAACAGTAGGAGAGAGGGCATGCCCTCAACTCCTGACTGTGGCTTCCAGCGGCATCTGGTGGTCCACTGTGTGAAATTGGATGGCTGGACTAGATGGGCCTTGGGCCTGATCCAGCAGGGCTGTTCTTATGTTCTTATTTCTAGCAAAGGAAGTTGGGAAAGTAGGGCCCAGCCACTTCCCCATGGGTGGTGCCTTACAACCCAGGCTTACTCATGAGTAGGGCCAGCAGGATCCAGGTTTTGGGAAATATTCTTCCTATGTTATAGACCACGTGGACTATGCCTGCTCATGAGAGTGTCAGGCCATGGGTGCTGTACTATGTTGCTGTATGTTATAAAGCATTGGGCAGGGGTATCCCAGAGACTGCCTTCCTGATCCTGGGGAAGGCAGCCAAGCTGTCATGGAAAGCAGCTCTTTGCCTTGCTGGGCACACCTGTGCACACGTGTGCACACGTGTGCCCTCGACTGCAGCCTCTGCAATCAACCCATCTGCCCCAGGGTCGGGGGACCAAAGGAAAGAGCCTCTCCCGTGATTCCCCACGCCTGCTTATCTGCATAAGGCAGCAATTCCCTGTGCTTGCTTATTTGCATAGAGCACACAGTCGGAGCAGACCCAAGATTTTTAAATCTGTATTTATTTATTTATTTATTTATTTATTTATTTGAAACATTTGATATACCACCCACTCTGAAGACTCTGGGCGGTGTTCAAAAACATGCAAAACAAGACAGCATTAAAATTACATTCTAAATAAAACTAAAGTAACTAACAGCGGGGGGGATAGATAAAACTACAGGGTAAAAGCCTGGTGAAAAAGAAAAGTCTTCAATAAAGATTTAAAAATTGACAAAGAAGGAGCTAAACGAATCTGCACGGGAAGGGAATTCCAGAGAAGTGGGGCGGCAACCAAGAAAGTCCTTTCACGGGTTCTAAATCCCCGAACCTCTCGGAAATTGGGGACCGACAAAAGGGCCATCTGACCAGATCTGACCGGACAGGATGTAACTGGATGGGAGAGGCGGAGCTGTAGGTAAACAGGTGGCAAAACCTGCAAGGCTTTGAAGGTCAAAACCAGGACCTTAAATTGAACTCGGTAGCAAATAGGCAACCAGTGCAATGACTGCAGGAGAGGTGTTACCCTGTCATATTTTCTGCCACCCATAAGTAAACGAGCAGCTGCATTCTGGACTCATTGTAGCTTTCCGATCGTCCTCAAAGGTAACCCTAGATAGAGGGCATTACAATAATTTAGGCGGGAGATAACAAGGGCATGGGTCACTGTCATTAATGCTTGCAGATCAAGGTAAGGGCGTAATTGACGAATCAGATGGAGCTGGGCAAAGGCATTTCTGGCTGCAGCCTCCACTGGCTGTTCAAGCAGGAGGTGCAAATCCAAAAGGACCCCCAAGTCACATACAAGCTCTTTTGGGGGCAGCGCCACTCCATCTAAAACAAGGTTCACGTCCAGCTGTTGGCCAGCACAAGGGCTGAGTAAGAGTAGTTCAGTCTTGGTGGGATTCAGTCTGAGCTTATTTATATTCATCCAGACCTTAAGAGCTTCCAGGCATCGAGTTAGCACAGAAACAGCATCTCCAGAATGGTCTGGGATGGCAATATACACCTGAGTATCATCAGAGTATTGGTGAAATCTCACCCCAAACTAGGAAATGACCTGACCCAGCAGCTCCATATAGATGTTAAAGAGGACATGGGCAAGAACTGAAACCTAGGGAACTCCATAATGGAGTGGCCATGGCTCAGAGCATCTGTCCTCAATGCATACCGACTGGACACACCCGCTAAGGTAAGAACGAAACCACTGTAAGACAGTGCCCCCGATACCCAACTCACACAGGCGGTCAAGGAGGATAGCATGATCGATAGTGTCAAAAGCCGCGGAGAGATCTAGAAGGACCAGGAGAGGGACACTATCCTCATCAAGGTCCCGAAGAAGGTCATCTACCAGAGCGAGCAATGCTGTCTCTGTGCTATGCTGAGGCCTGAAACCCGACTGATAAGAATTAAGATAGCCAGTTTCCTCTAAGACCCTCTCAAGCTGGGCACATACAACCCTCTCTAACACCTTCACTACAAAAGGGAGGTTGGAGATCAGCCTATAGTTGTCAAGGACCTCAGGGTCCAGGGAGGGTTTCTTCAAGTGAGGGTGAACTATTGCCTCTTTAAGGGCTGCTGGTACGAAGCCCTCACTTAACGAAGAGTTAACCAACTTCTGTAGCCAAGAATTAACATTCCCACCAGCTGTTTTAACCAGCCAGGAGGGACAAGGGTCCAAGCAACATGTTGCCACACCCATACCCGAGAGAATCGTGTCCATATCCTCGACCAACTCAAAGATGTCCCATATAACATCGCAGGGCAGAATCTCCTCTATCTGATCAGATCCTACAGAAGTAGAGTCCAACTCTAGCCGAAGGTGGGTGACTTTATCAGCAAAGAATTGAGCAAATTGATCACAGCGGCCTGATTGAACATCTACCGGCTCCTCTCTCCTAAGAAGGGAGCGGGTAATCCGAAATAAGGCCGCTGGATGAAAGTCAGCTGATGCGATAAGAGCGGAGAAATAGTGGGATTTCACCACTCTTATCGTCCTAGAATATTCCCGAATATAAGCAAGTAGTCATATTTGGTCATCTTCGGCACCAGTTTTCCTCCAACAGCGTTCCAAGCGTCTTTTGGTCTGTTTCATCTCCCTAAGCTCCTCAGAGAACCAAGGGAGCCGGGATCCACGAACTATAAGAGGATGCTTGGGAGCAATTTTATCTAACGCCCTCATGGCCTCGATGTTGATGTAGAAATGTGCAGTCCCAAGATTTTAAAATTTGTGTAAATGTGCGGTCCCATTGGCCCACTCCACTCCATGAAGGCAGCCAGGCCATGGCACATGGGGTGTGGGGATGTCCTCTGAGGTTCGTAAAAAAGCTTCAGAGGGATTTGAGGAGGGAGGTAGTGAAGATTATTTTCTATTTTTTTGACCAAGAAAGTTGGGGGCTCCATGACAGCACGGCCACTTTGGGTTCATTAGTGGTTAAGTGGGCAGCTCAACCCATGAGTTTGCAGTCTGTGGGTGGGGATCACTCAAGATGGGCACAGCAAGTGCAGCCTTATCCCCAGTAGTCTGGCCCTCTCATGAGAGTGATAGCCCACTGGGCAGCAAGCTGCTTGCATTGGGTTTGTGATGGGTCTGGCTGGACTGCTCTCCTGGGGTCTCCCTCATGACATCTTCCCTGGTCTAGGTGGGGCAGATCCCGCCCCCAGCATCCTTTCCCCTCCTCCCATCTGCATATCCCTTTCTAGTGAATGTAGGTTTTTCCCTCCCCTCCTGCACTGAAAGAGGGATTCCATCCCCCTGGGCCCCCAAACCCCCCAGAATTAGAGTCTGTGTGGTGCTTTCAGTGTGGCTGTCTACTTTGGGAAGTGGTGGCGCTATGGCTGGCAGAAGCAGCGCTCGCATTTCAGGGCACTTAAAGGACTTTAAAAGCCATTTCCTTGCCCAATGTGGATGGGCGGAGCACTCCAAAAATGCATGATCACACACGACATTCCCCCCCCCCCCCCGATTTTGTGGCCAATTGCAGCCAAGACGCTGACGTGCTGCTGCTTTGCCCACAGTCTGGCTGGAAAGCTGGCTGGAATCGGGCTGGAGACCAAGCAGCAGGGAGAGGCTCTCTCTCCTCGAACTGCAGTTTGTTGGCCACAGTTGTTGAATGTCAGCAGTGTGAATTTTAACCCCAGCCACAATTAACTGCAGTTATCCTGTATGTCTGATCCCGGCCATACTCTCCATATACTTATTGGGTCACCTGCTCTGAGTTTTTAGCAGCTGTGATGGATCTACAGCCACCATCTTTATCTTCTTTATATATATTTCTCTAAGGCAGGGTTTCTCAACGTGTGGGTCCCCAGATATTATTGGACTTCAACTCCCATAATCCTCAGCCCCAGTGGCCTTTGGTTGGGAATTATGGGAGTTGAAGTCCAATTACATCTGGGGATCCACACGTTGAGAATCCCTGCTCTAAGGAGTACCTGTCTTTAATCCCATGTGTGGAAGCTCTAGCGAGAGTTTGCGAGCAGCTGCTGATTAGCAACAGGGACAGGAGGAAAGAAACTGCTGGCCAGGAGAATGGCCGAGCAAGTGGAGAGAAGAAGCAGCAGCCAGGCGGGCGGGCGGGCGGGCAGGGAGTCAACGAGGCAGCCAGGCCACCCGGCCACTAAGGGAGAACCAACTGGGGCAGTGCGGGGGGGGGGAATGAAATGAAGATTGAGGGGAGAGACAAGGAGAATTAGGGGTACAGATGCTCTGCTCCAGGTCAGCTAGTTCTTCTTATTCCTCCTCCTGAGTGTCCCTTATTTATTTAAAGCATATCCACCCACACCTCCATACTGCTTGAAGGAGTAATATCACAAAGGAGCATATTCAGTGTAACAGCAATAAATCCAGGCAAAGCAAAAACCGAACTAACAATAACAGCAGAAAATCCACCATCTAGCAGCACCACTTGATCTGTTACTTAAGTGACACATAACAGAAACTATCTCCCTCAGCTCCTAAATGCTTGCTTAAATAAATAAATACATCTTATAAAGCTCCCTAAACTTTAGCAGAGAAGTACATGGATGTATTGCTTCAAGTAATTCCAAAGTCTGCTCTGCAAAAGCCCCCCTTCCCCCTTTTGCTGTTGATCTCTCCAGGCGATGGGATTCTGAATACCTGCTAGCAACAAATCTTGATTGCTGCTGTGCATACCTGGGGGTGAAAAGCATTCTGTAGGAAAGGCATTCTTTGAGGTATATACCAGTCAACAACTGTGAGTGATTAAGGCACTCCAAAACTAGATCACCCCCCATAATGAATTCTAGAGCAAGCAGCCTCCCCCCGTCTTTGTAGACACCAGAGTGGCACATCGGAGGGACAACACTTTCTGGTTGACCCTTGCCATTACCCACTAATGCTGCTATCTCAGAGGCAAGTGCAAACCTAAAATAATCCTCCACCCGAAGATGCTCTTCCTGTTACCAATCTGAGGGTACCACTATGACATCAACATTGGGCTGGGCAGCAATTCTCAACTGTGCTGGCTTATCTCTTTGTTGTGGCTCAGTGGCACATTCTTACTCGGCCATTCTGTTTTTCATGTATTGTTCTTTTGATTTCAAATGCACAATGGTGCCTGCACACAGATACTCTAGGAAATGTATGCCCTGGGAGAAGGGGTTGCTGTAAGCAGCCATAGCAAGGAAGGAAACAGTAGCTCTCCTCATGATATGATGGTAGAAGGCCGCAATATTTGAAATATATATTTTGATTCATCCTAAGCAATCTTTTATTTTTCTGTGGCAAGCCAACCATGGGCTAAAGGCTGTCTTGTATCTATTTCCACCACTGTGTTCTCAGTGTGTAAGTGGACAGCTGAGTCATGAAGGGAGGGGGAAATTAAACTCCAGGGAGCATTATGAGCAGCAATAGCCATGTTGATACCAATAAAATTGCTTCAAAGCAGTTCCAGGGTTTTCAGACTGACTTGGACCATATGTGATGTGGCCAAGTATATGAGAGAGTGAATATATTGCACCATGGTCTTATGGCAGAGTTTTGTCAATAATCATTTATATCTGTTTCTAGATATATTTTGAAGTATGGCTATTTTAAAAATGGTAATATTTTGGGATTCTTAAACTTGCAAAGGCAGGTACTTCCTGTTAGCATTATAAATCCAACTAAACTGACCCCTGAGGAAGAAGAAAATGATACCTATAAATTACCTAAAACAGCTCTTCCTGTAAAGAATGGTATTATGATTTGAAGTCTCCTAAAATACCAACTGGAAGGAAAAGCTTTATTCAACCTTTGTTGGGATAATCTTACGACAGTATATCTCCTCTAATTTATAACAACTTTCTTCCTCTTTAAAACATTGTCTTTAATAACCAAACCAGCTATTAGAGAATGTTCTCTAGACTGAAATTTTGGGGGTACATAAAAGCTACTGTGGTGAGTCTCAATATTCCTAGTGTCAGCAAATGTAACGAATACAACCATGAAAAGGAATTTTTAAGTACTTATGAATAAGTAAGGGATTGTTATCCCAATTTTATGGATAGAAAATGTAACTATACTTAGTAAAGATAGCTGGCCTTAAAATTCAACCTTTCCATGAAAGTTATTGTTTAATTTCAGCTTAAACTTTCTCAAACTCACATTGTTACAACAGTTGAGAAATATCCCTCAGATATTAACCCTGGTAAAGAAAACCACATGGCTCTGTGGTCACCAGGAGTTGACACCGACTTGATGGCACAACTTTACTTTTATTAACCCTGGAGTGAGGCACAGCAGGGAAAGATTTAATCAAAAGAATGTATTTCAGAAAGGTCTGATTACCTGTCCTAACTGATTACCCACCTTTCTTAGCCTTTAAACCCTAGCTCTAGCCTTGGGACAAAACCAGACAGAAGATCTAGTGCGGTGCACAACTTTGTTCTCTTTCTCTTCTGTGACCCCTTGTGCTGTCCATGTCATAGTAATGTATACTGAAATAGAAGCAAGAGCCCTGTTCTGTGTAGGTGACTTCATGCAATATAGGAGGCTATACTGAGACAACACAATACTAATATGGATTTGGATTCCAGGATTTTGGCAGTTCCAGGAGACATGCCACAGTAACCATCTGGTCCAATTGTGATGGATTCTTTTCAGTTAGTGCAGTCTCAGGAAGTGGACAATATCCTAGGCAGTATGCGGGTAACATCATGTACTCTGGACCCTTGGCCTTCATGGCTAGTAAAATCTGCCAGGGAAAGAACAGGTAAGTGGTTGGAGCCAATTATTATTGTTTCACTAAGGGAAGGCAGTCACTTTAAGTGGCGCAGCGGGAAATGCTTGACTAACAAGCAGAAGGGTTGCCGGTTCAAATCTCCGCTGGTACGTTTCCTAGACCTATATTGGGCAGCAGTGATATAGGAAGATGCTGAAAGTCATCATCTCATACTGTGCAGGAGGAAGCAATGGTAACCCCCTCCTGTATTCTACCAGAAGAAAACCACAGGGCTCTGTGGCTGCCAGGAGTTGAAACTGACTTGTTGGCATACTAAGGGAAGGAAAGATACCATTGAGCCTCAAGCAGGCGGTGGTAAGACCACTATTTAAAAAGTCTTCCCTTGATTCCACTAACTCTGATAGGAATTGGCCTGTGTCAAATCTTTCCTTTTTAAGCAGGATGATAGAGTGTGTGGTGTCTGTGCAACTGCAAAGGGTATTGGATGATACAGATTATCTAGACCCTTTGCAATCTGGCTTTTGCCTGGGTTTGAGACTGAAACAGCCTTGGTCGCCATGGTGGATGAACTATGCTAGGAACGTGATGGCAGCGGAGGTTCTGCTGGACCTCTCAGTGGTGTTCGATACCATCGACCATGGTATCCTTCTGGACCGCCTCTCAGGTATAGCAATCGGGGGTGGTCCATTGGAGTGGTTCTGGTCCTTTCTTGGGGCGGGGTGGGAGGTTCCAGAAGGTAGTGCTAGGAGTCCTTTACTTAACTCTTTAGCCTCTGGCCACAAACCTCAGTATTGTTCCCCATGCTGTTTAACATGATACTGCTGGGAGAAGTCATCAGGAGGTTTGAACAGAAGTGACATCAATATGCAGATGACACTCAGCTCTACCTTTCCCTGACATCAGATCCTAGGGAAGCAGTGGATGTACTGAACTGGGGGCTGGAAGTGGTGATGGACTGGATGTGGGCCTTAAACTGAGGTTAAATCGAGCCAAGATGGAGGTGCTTTTGGTCAGCAGGAAAGCCAATCAGGATAGGGTGATTCAACCAGCTCTAGATGGGGTTGTATTCCCCTTGAAAGAGCCAGTGCACAAGTTGGGGGTGTTGCTGGACCAGGCTCTGCTTTTGGATGTTCAGTGGAGGCGGTGGCCAGGGGTGCCTTTGCACAGCTTCAGCTAGTGTGCCAGGCAGATCTGGCCACAGTTACCCATGCCTTAGTAACATTGTGGCTGGATTACTGCAATGCACTGTACATGGAGCTACCCTTTAAGAATATTCAGAAACTTCATTTAGTGCAGAATGCAGATGCCAGTGTTCTCTCTGGAACTGCTTGTTCAGAGCATATTACACCGATTATTTTTTTTAAACATTTCCCCCCCAATTTTATTGAAACATAAGCAAAAGAAAAGAAAAACAGTGTTATATTTCTTTAAGGAAGTACTAGAAAGAAAAATACACCTATTTTGAAAGAGCTGCACTGGATGCCAATTTGTTTCCAGACACAATTCAAGGTGCTGGCTATTACCTTTGAAGCCCTTAATGATTTGGGCCCTGGATACCTGAAGGACTGCCTGCTCCCAAGGCTTCTGCCCGCCCAACAAGGTCATCAGGGGGGTCTTTGCTCCATGTGCCAATGTTGAGAGAGGCTAAATTGTCATGCATGTGGGACAGGGCCTTCTGTGTTGTTGTCCCTGGGCTCTGGAATGCTCTCCCAATGAATGTATGCTCTTTGACATCTGTGGCTGCTTAAAAAAATAGCACAAAAACAAAATACCTTTTTATTTGTTCAGGCTTTTACTCCTTAGGGGCTGCTAGGTCTTTCAGCTTTCTTGCTTCTTTTTATCTTTCTTATGGTGGGGTTGGGGGGGGAGCATGTTTTATGGTTTTTATTGTTTAACTGATTTTAAGGTTTTAAATGAGATTTTTAATGAAATTTTATTGTATTTTAACTTTTTGTAAACTACCTTGAGATGCCTTATGAAAGGCAGTATAAAAACTGAACAAATACATACATACATACATACATACATGGATACATATATATAGGGTTCTTATGCAAAACGTAAGCATTCCCTTTTCCCATTGTGCCATATTCAGAAGTTATAGATCACTCATATTGCACACCAGTTGAATAACCTAAACTTATGCTATTTTCTTAGTTTTCAATTATGTTTATTAGCTAACATGATGCTGGCTCTTATTTTCCAGGGCTGCTTTTCAGACTTGTATTAAAATCGATACCTCAGTCCTCCCGATGAAAACTATGTTATGGTTGTACGTTCTATACAAGAATTAATAGCTTTGCTTTTTCAGGATTGTTCAGTAAATATATATTATCCTGATTAGTTCGTCAAATGCTCTAACTTATTTTCTACTGAAAATAAAAGATATTGGAAGATGGCCTAAGTCCCTTGCCAAACAGAGTAGTTGAGAGAGAAATTGTTCAAAGCATTTTTATTTCAATGACTTATCCTTGTTCAATGGATCCAGTTGCATATTTGATTATCTTCCCATCAGTTTCATATGACAAGGAACTGAACCAACCAAGGTTAAATGGCTATTGTACCTTTTTAAAAAAATCAAATAACTTTAAGGAATTTATCAAGCATAAACCCTTTAGTGTAGCTGGTGCATTGAAGAACAACAGTAAGTCACTGTACTTCTACTAGTGATTTAGGACAGTTACATTACTGTAAAAAATATCTGTGTTCATGGCTGTCAGAAGAAATCCTGACAGAATCCACACATTTGCCATATCCATTAGGAGTGTAAAGAATTGCTTTGAAATGCATGATCTAACTGTGATACACCCCCTAATTCTTAATCTGATTCTTGAGCAGTTCTACTCTCATGTTGAAAAGATTTCATTTTGGTAAAGGTGACAAGGATAAAACTCCTCCCACTCATGAAGTTTTTGTTCTAATTTAAGAACATAAGAACAGCCCTGCTGGATCAGGCCCAAGGTCCATCTAGTCCAGCACCCTGTTTCACACAGTGGCCCACCAGATGCCACTGGAAGCAGGGGCGTAGCTAGGGGAGAGGGGGCCCCTGTTCATTCCTCTTTCTGGCAGCCCCCCAGAGTGAGGGAGATAATGAAGAAAATAGGGAGGGGTGGAGCTGGAGGGCCCCCAGGAGTGCTGGGGCCCCATGTTCTTTGAACCCTTTCGCTCAGTTATAGCTACGCTCCTGACTGGAAGCCTACAGGCAGGAGTTGAGGGCATGCCCTCTCTCCTGCTGTTAGTCCACTGCAACTAGTACTCAGAGGCATCCTACCTTTGAGGCTGGAGGTGGCCTATAGCCCTCTGACTAGTAGCCCTTGATAGCCCTCTCCTCCATGAAGCTGTCCAAACCCCACTTAATGCCATTCAGGTTGTTGGCTGTCACCACATCTTGTGGCATAGAATTCTAGGGATGCATGAATCGATTTGTGTACAAATTGATTTGTATACAAATCTAGTTGATTTGGGTGATTTGGAGACAGAACAAATCACCCGTGTAATCCACTGGTTAGATTTGGGTACAAATCGAATTATGCCTGATTTGATTTGAATTGATTCGAGATTCAGATCCTTCCTAATAATTCTCCCAGGTTACAAGCTTTCATGGGGGGGGGGGGGGGGAAGCTAGCTCTAGCCCTTGTAGAAGTGGAGTTATGGAACAAAATGTGTGGTCACTGTTTTTCAAGCGTTTGGATTCTTTGGTGTACAATAACATTTCCTCAATCCCTATGAGGATTCATTACACACCTTCATTTCTTCTATTCATTTTGACTATCTTTTGGACAGTGCCAACTGTCAACTGCCATGTGCCAACTACACCCCCCCCTTCCACCCACAAGGCAGTGGGAGTGGAACTCAGTTCATGTTCTAGGAATTTTTTTCAAGTGTATAGGCTCTTTGGTGTCAACCTTTCCTCATAAGGATTCATTACACACCAAAGAGTCTAAAAACCTCAAAACGTCTTAAAATATAAACTGAGTATCAGCGGCTTGTGGGTTGGGGGATAGTTGGAACATGGGATGTCACTAATTTCCCACCCCCACCTGCAAAGCAGTGGGGTCAAAATGAACAGAAGAAATGAAGGTGTGTAATGAAGACACCAAAGAATCTAAACACTTCAAAAATTCCTAAAAAATGAACTGAGAATCCCAGTGTGTGTGTGGGGGGGGTGAGGGTATAGTTGACACAGGGCAGTTGACACTTAGCACTGTACAATGACAGTCAAAATGAACCCAAGAAACAAAGGCGTCTAATGAATCCTCATAGGGATTCATTATGAGGAAAAGTTATTATACACCAAAGAATCAAAATGCTTCAATATTCCTAAAAAAATAAAATGAGTACCCCACTGCCATGCAGGTAGGTGTGTGTGTGTGTGTGTGTGTGTGTGTGTGTACAGTTGGCACATGGCAGCTGACAGTTGGCACTGTGCAATGACAGTCTAAATGAACAGAAGAAATGAAGGTGTGCAATGACTCTTCATAGAGATTCATTATGAGGGAAAGCTATTATACACCAAAGAATCCAAACACTTGAAAAATAATGAACGCAAACTTTGCTCCATAACTCCACTTTTACACGGGCTAGAGCTTAGTTTTTGTTTTTGTTTTTTTTAAATGAAAGCTGGGGATCCATGTTATGGTTAGGATAGGGTGACTTTGAATCCCCATTATTTCCTATGGTAGAAATATACAAAATCAGTAAAGAACTAAAAGAATTTAGTGTCCCACTGCCTTGAAATTTGGGTGGTAGGTTGCACTCATGGGGACCTACCCACCACCAAAATCTGGTGCCCCTAGGATCATGTTAAGTGGTCTGAATCGATCCAAATCCAAATCAAATATAATCAAATACAGATAGAATTTGCGGTGATTTTGGGGGGGGGGTAGATTTGAACACAAAACAAATCAGGGATGATTTGATTTGGGCACAAATTGAATCAAAAAATCAATTTATGCACATCCCTAGAGAATTCCACAAGTTGATTATGCGTTGTGTGAAAAAGTACTTTCATTTGCTGGTCCAAAATTTCCTGGCAATCAATTTCATGGGATGAGCCCTAGTTCTAGTGTTATGTGAGAGGGAGAAACATTTCTCTCTATCCACTTTCTCCACTCCATGCATGATTTTATAGACCTTTATCATGTCTTCCTGCAGTCATCTTTTTTCTAAACTAAATAGCTCCAGGTGTTGTAGCCTTGCCTCAAAAGAAAGGTGCTCTAGGCCCCTGATCATCTTGGTTGCCCTCTTCTGCACCTTTTCCAGTTCTACAATGTCCTTTTTCAAATGTGGTGACCAGAATTGTACACAGTCCTCAAGGTGTGACAGCACCACAGTTTTATATAAGGGCATTATAATATTAGTAGTTTTATTTTCAACCCCCTTCCTAATGATCCCTAGCATGTAATTGGCCTTTTCCACAGTTGCCGCACATTGAGTCGACACTTTCAACGGGCTGTCCATCACGACCCCAAGATCCCTCTCCTGGTCCGTCACCGAGAGCTCAGATCCCACCAACGTATACTTGAAGTTGGGGTTTTTCGTCCCAATCTGCATCACTTTACACTTGTCAACATTGAACCGCATTTGCCATTTTGTCACCTACTCACCCAGTTTGGAGAGATCCTTTTTTAAGCTCCTCACAATCCATTTTGGGTTTCACTACCCATAAGAGTTTGGTATTATCTGCAAATCTGGCCAACTCACTACTTCTTACCCCTACTTCTAGATTATGTATGAATAAATTAAAAAGCACCAGTCCCAGTACAGATCCCTGGGGGACCCCACTTCTTACTTCCCTCCATTGTGAAAACTCTCCATTTTTATCTCCCCTCTGTTTCCTGTCTTTCAACCGGTTAGCAATCCACACATGTACTTCTCCCCTTATCCCATGACTGCTAAATGTTCTCATGAGTCCTTGATGAGGAATTTTGTCAAAAGCTTTTTGGAAGTCCAGGTATACTATGTCAAAGGGATCACGTTGATCCACACACTTGTTGACACCCTCAAAGAACTCCAAAAGTTTTGTGAGGCAAGATTTACCTTTGCAGAAGCCATGCTGGTTCTCTCCCAGCAGGCCTATTGTTCTTTACATGTGCTTTACAATTTTAACTTTGAGCATGCTTTCCAGCAATTTGCCTGGAATGGATGTTAAGCTAACTGGCCTTTAATTTCCCGGACTGCCCCTGGATCTCTTTTTGAAAATTGGTGTTACATTTGCTACTTTCCAGTCCTCTGGTACAGAGCCTGATAGTAGGGATAAGTTATATATTTTAGCAAGGAGGTTGGCAATTTCACATTTGAGTTCTTTGAGGACTCTTGGATTGATGCCATCTGGCCCTGGTGATTTGTTAGTTTTCAGTTTTTCCAGACAGTTTAGAACATCATCTCTTGTCACTTCTATCTGACTCAGTTCTCAGCCTCCATTCCTAAAAAGCCTGGTTCAGGAACAGGTATACGCTCAGTATCTTGGATGGATGCAATCCGGCCCTGGACTCTTGGATGGATGCAATCCGGCCCTGGCGATTTGCTAGTTTTCAGTTTTTTCAGACAGTTTAGAACATCGTGGTGTAGTGGTTAGAGTGCTGGACTAGGACTCAGTCCTAGTCTGGGGAGACCCGAGTTCAAATCCCCATTCAGCCATGAAACTAGCTGGGTGACTCTGGGCCAGTCACTTCTCTCTCAGCCTAACCTACTTCACAGGGTTGTTGTGAAAGAGAAACTCAAGTATGTAGTACACTGCTCTGGGCTCCTTGGAGGAAGAGCAGGATATAAATGTAAAATAATAATAATAATCATCATCTCTTGTCACTTCTATCTGACTCAGTTCTTTAGCCTCCCTCCCCGAAAAGCCTGGTTACTCAGATCAGAATGGATTTATCACAAAATGTCAACTATTAGAGAGCACCCCTTCTTTGTTCTTTCATTAGATGCCAAAAAGGAGTTTTACCATCTAAAACACAATTTTTCATTTAAATTATTATAAAGAATTTGATTTGGACACTGCTTTGGAGGGGTACTACAAGTGCTATACTCTCAAATCAAAATTAATAATTTCTGTTCAGAATCATGTTCTGTTTCAAGAGGCAACAGACAGGGATGTCTGTTATCTCCTCTACATTTTCTTTAACCCCTTGCTTCAGCCATCGGGGGAAATGGTAAGATATAAGCAGTATCTGCTGGACCTCTATCACACAAAATTAGAATGTCCGCAGATGATATGGTGGTCTATATAACCAACCCTGAACAAAGTATTTCTCAGTTGGGGGGGGGGAATCCTAACACAGTTTGGCATGTATCTGGTCATAAGATTAGCCATACCAAATCAGAGACACTGAGCCAGGTCTCACAATCAGTGAGACCCGGTTTGGGAATGGAAGCAGGGAGAGCGGGGGAGGGCAGGAGCCCTGCGCAGCCGGATTGGCCACCCACACGATTGCCGGCTCCGTGACGGAGCGGTGGGGGCTGGGGAGTTCGAGGGCCGCATAGCCCCCGGAAGCTCCAGTATGCCCTGCGTGAGCGAGCAGGGAATACTGGAGAGACCCCCGGAGCCAGGAGGTGGCTTTTCGCCACCCCTCTGGGGATCTACTCATGAGTATCTGTGGCACAGAGCCACACCACGGCTACTCACGATCAGAAAAACCGGGTTTGTGGAGCGCTTGCTCCGCAAACTCGGTTTAAGGGGAGGGGTACTTAGGCGGGTTAACTGCCGGGAGGCAACCAGGCTCAGCTGCGAGCCCGGTGGCTCCCATGGTCATCTGAAATCAGGCTAGACTCCCCTAGCCCGATTTCGGGTGATCTTGGGAATAGGCTCACTGCCTGAATGTTTTAACACAGGAATTTAAATTTAAGCGCTCTTTCCAATACAGATGGCTGATACAACTCTGGAAATCTTTGGGTGTATATACAGTATTAGGTAAAGGTAAAGTGTGCTGTTGAGTCAATTTCAACTCCTGGCACCCACAGAGCCCTGTGGTTTTATTTGGTAGAATACAGGAGGGGTTTACCATTGAGATGATGCCTTTCAGCATCTTCCAATATCACTGCTGCCCAAAATAGGTGTTTCCCATGACTGACAGTCTTGCTTCCTCGGAAAGTGGCAAGTTTCCATAGTCTGGGAAACATACCAGTGGGGATTTGAACCAGCAACCTTCTGCTTGTTAGTCAAGCATTTCCCTGTGGCACCACTTACAGACAATAAATTGGATATGATAAAAAATAATTATGGGTGATATTGTAACTTGAAGGTATAAAGGTCCACACTTCTGTTTTCAGTCTTTATGGTTTTAAAAAGTATATTATTTTAAGAGCCAGATCTAGATTTTGAATCGTTGAGACCACCAATATCTAGGTTTGGTATCCATTAGGAATCAGGATGCTATACATGTAGAGCATTCGTTTAACAGTCTAAAAAAGGGCTCACAGTCTTAAAAAGGGTAAGCTGGATGGATGCTGTGATAGGGATGCATAAGGCCAGTTGCTATTTATACAATGTGTACTAAAAAAACGGAAAGCCATAAGCACTTAGATGATTTACTCCTGAAATTTATCTTACTCTCTCTAATGAGAAATTTCAAAGCAAAGCAGCAATTGCATATGGATCAAGACCAGTTGAACAGGCAAGACTGATGTAAATCCGAACCAGAATTGCTGCTGCTTCCAATAAGGATACAATGCAGATTCTGCACACAGCCAGTGAAATCTGCACACTGAAGAAATGTGCACACACATTTTTGACACCTTGCCTATTGGTTCTCAGCAGTACAGGAGGGAGGAATCCCTGTTTATGAACCGAAGGTTTTGCAGTCAGGGCTGGCCAGCACTAAATGGGGGGAAGTATGGAAAGGAAGAAAGCAGGTTGTACAAAGAAATTAATTAAAACCTATAGTTCCTGAACCAGGAGGTTCCTACACTGGATGTTCTTATTGCTAGGCATTCTGCTGATTATAATACTTTCAGTATCGTTTCCTTTCCATTTTTTAACCATTCCTACTACAGCTACAATTTAAAATAATAGAAAATATACTTTGTATCAAAATATATTCAGTCAGAAGGCCCATCTTTTACAGCTTTGTCACTTTCGTGAGTTATATTTAAGTGGTTTTCACACATATAGCCACTCTTTTGTATACATTGTAATGACATCAAAGCTGTAGTCTGCTTACTAATAACTGTGATAAAATTGTAACTATTCATGAGTGTGAATGCTAAAAAGAAAATCAACAAACAGAAAAGGCAAGTCATTAGTTTTAAGAACCTACAAATAAATTAAACCTTGCCTAAGATGTATTGATTTTCTGTGGTCTTGCCTATAGAATAATGTCAAGCTTGCTTGACAATCCATTAGGCTCAGCATGCAAAATCTACTTACAATTATTTGTTATTTGTGCTCTGAAAGATGTACTAGCATCAGATCCAATTCAGATTTTAGCTGCATTGGTGTACATCAGAAATATTTTCATGGCACTCCTTGGAGTGTGTGAGAGATGACAATTCAGATATTTAAAAACATGGGAATTTGTGTTCTGTTTCTGTAAGGCGTGAACTGGGTTTCAGTGATTAAGAAAGCCTATAGTTCACACAAAAGCCATTGTTTCTAACTTGCTGTGTTGCCAAACTATTAGTCAAAGCATATTGCCAATGGTTTGGTGAGATACCTCATAACAACATAATAAGTTGTAGCAAAAATTTGAATAGAAGTATACACTATATTACAAATAAAAACATAAATTACTATTCATACTACCCAAAGTTGCAAAGTAGGCAGAAACCAGAGGTGTCTAAGGCGATTTAAGTCTCAAATTCAAGTTCCTGGATGGATCTCTTTCTTTGGTGGGATTTAGGAAATCCTAACTCAGGCTCCACAGCCTACATTTTCAACTAAGATTATTGGATCAAAAAGCATTTTAGATTTCAGTTTGTTCTTGGTACATGTTTATGTTTATTTTTATACAATTCCCAAAGACAAGGGGAAATGGGCATGCAGTGATCCCATTCCCCACATCTAAGTCTCAAGGTTGAACCTCAGAAATCTAATTCTGCACAAGTCTGATGGCAAATGCAAACTATAAAGGCAACTTTTATAGATGACATATTATTTAAACCAAAGCCATTTCTATTGACATGATTTGTGAAGATGCTGTATGAATTTTATTCTGGTATGCATTAGTTATTCATTAATGTCCTTGGATGTGTTGTTTAAAATGAAGCTAAATCTCAAGATGGCATGTGGATTATCAAGATACCAAGTAGATGGATAATACCTATCTAGTAGGGCTGTATATGGAATGAACAATTGGCCTAATCCCGATCCTAGCCATTCCGACCATCTTGTTAATGATGCAGAGGGTGGTCAGAACAACATTGAGCCAATAAGAGTTATTGATGAATCAGGGGGTGGGGGGGAAGGAGCTTATCTTTAGCAAAGAACAGGTTCTTTGAAGAAATTGGTTACCTTCCAGCAGTGGCAGCATTTCATTCATTCATTCGATTTCAATTTCTATTTCAAAACACCACCTTTCCTTGCCTGGTGCCACCAAAATAGACCAGGAAAGAAAGCAACAACATGGCTATTCACACGAGCGAGCAAAACTGGGCTAAAGGAGCCCAACCTGGTTTTGCTCGCTCATGTGAACCACTGGGATTGCACCCAATCCCGGTGGCTACACAGCAGCAAACGCACCTAAGTAGCCTCCATCTTAAATGAGGTTTAAGCGCTCCCTTACCCTCATTTTTTTGATTGTGTGTCTGCTGCAGCTGCTTTCATTCACTTCCATGGTGCCCCCTCCACTCGTGGGGGAGGGGGTCTACCAGTAATTCACCACACACTTGTGTGGCGAATTATCTGGGCTCCAGGGGGCAGGGCGTTGTGCAGCGGCGCTTTCATGTGCCCGACCACCGGAGTGGCTGAGCAAGGAGCAGGCAGATGGAGGGAGAGCTGCTGCTTGTCTGGGCACGTGAGCCGCCTGTCCAGAGAACAACTACAAATTGTCTGTGGGGAAGGAAAGGTTACGCCTCCTTCCTTGCAGTTAGCCCCAAAGCTCTTCTCACTGATCATGAGAAGAGCTTCATTGAGTCCTTTCCCTGGTAAATAGTAAATAGAAACACTTATAGTGTTCTGTAACTATAGGTGAGGGCTGGTAAGTGCCCTGTAAGCAGCTAGCCTGCATCCTTTTTGGGTGCTTGCCTCACTGCGCAGTATGTAAGCCAGTCTTAGGATCAAATGATACATTACCTTTAAAGAACATTAGGGCTAGCATGCTTGTTTTTTATTCAGCAAATCACAGCCAGATTTGTCCCCTGTGGGTTGGGATCATCACATAGTGTGGGAAAACAGGATATAACCCTCTCTCCCTGCCATAGTCCCAGATCAAATTGGTTCCCCTGCAGCTGCTATTAGACCTTGTGTGGGGTGGGGGGGGGATCCGCCATTGGCACCTATTGAAACTTTTCCCCAAGGTGAACAGCAGTTGTGGACAGATGCAATCTTGATAACTATGGTGGGGAGTTGAATCCTCCTCCACCCAAGCCTCAGTCCCAATAACAAACAATCTTGCTATTAACGGAATAAAAACAGACATGCTACCCCAATCCTCTTCCATTAATGGCTAGGCTAGCTCTTAGCCAGAAGGCTACCACAGCTCTACTAACTGACTGAAGGGGTAAAAATTTTCTCTTGACTACATTTGTCAAATTGATTATGTATTTATGCTCAAGTAACACAGTATTGAGGTCACCAGAAATATTCCCCTCCCTAAATCAGATCAGTTGAGGATCTGGCATAGGGGAGAAGAGTAACAAGAGATTTTTATTTTATTTTATTTATTTATTAAACTTCTATACCACCCAAACTTTCATCTCTGGGCAGTTAACATAAAAACAATTAAAACACATATAAAGGTTAAAACAATGCAACAATTTAAAAACAGCCATAACATTAAAAACAGACAGTTTTAAAAAGCTGGGAAAGCCTGGGTGAAAAGATGGGTTTTCAGGTGTTTTTTAAAAATTGCCAGAGATGGGGAGGATCGTATCTCAGCAGGGAGTGCATTCCACAATCTCGGGGCAGCGACCGAGAAGGCCCGTCTCTGTGTAGCCACCAAACGAGTTGGCGGTAGCTGGAGACGGACCTCCTCAGATGACCTCAATAGGCGGTGTGGCTCATAGTGAAGAAGACACTTTCTTAAATACCCAGGGCCTAAACCATTTAGGGCTTTATAAGTTATAACTAGCACTTTGTATTTTGCCTGGAAACCTATTGGCAGCCAGTGGGGAAACCTACTGGCAGCCAGTGTAGCTCCATCAATAGAGGAGTAATGTGGTAAAGATTGAATTCTTGTCTGAGGTTCATCCACACATGGCCAATATGTGGATGTGACGCATCATGGAACTGAATCTCAGGGCCTTCACCTGTATTCAGGCCATTAATATGATCCAGGCTATATGAATGGAAAGACCTTTGTAAGTAAGCTCCACTCATACAATTTGTCTGTTATATAAAAGATTGCATTGGTAGGACCTATATAAAGGCAGGTGGGGAGTTAATGAGTCCAAGCTGACTCTTCTGCCCTGCTGTGTCTGTAACCTACATGATGGGCCATGAGTGAACTAATTCTGAGCCCTTAGGATTTGTTTTACTAAACATACTGAAGTACCTATCTGCAAGCAGATCTGCTCATGAGCAAACACCTCATTTTATCATTTCAGAGAGTAAGCTTGCACAGATCATTGTTTTTCATGAAAGAAAACATCAAGTAACATTGTAATGAAATTAGTACCTCTTTAATGAAATACATCACAACACTGGGAAGAAAATCACTAGCTACTCCTGGTTTGACATTGGATGCATATCAGGAAAAACAACTAATGTAAAAACCTAAGAAGGCAAGGCAGCAATGTTATTTAAAACAAAACAAAAAAGAAGAATGAAGCATTCTGAAACAACTCAATCCTTTCTTAGTCAGACAATTACTTTGATTAAACTTACATGTGAAAAGGCCACAGAAGCAACTTTACTCTCAATAATATGGAATATTACAGCAGTGATTGGTTGAAGAAGCACAGGCACTGACTTCTAAATTCAAAGAATATTATAATCAAAAATTATAAAGTATTTTGAAACTTGGACTCCCAATCTGTCACACCCTACAAATGTACAATATATCATATTTTCCTACCTGGAAACCACAGTGACAAAACTCAAACAAAGTTTGTGGCTGCACAATTGTACAACCATAAATGAATCAATTGAAGGCAAACATTAAAAGAGTTATTTGCTAATGGGCACCATGCCAGGGTTACTCATGCAACACTGCCGGCAGAATTCCTAAGCTGAGTTCAGAAGATACAGATCGATGCACCTGCAAAGAGAGTCTATATCAATCTCCATTTCATTCATTAGCTTCCACTCTGAGCTGGTTGGCTGCTGGTTAACTCTTTAATGTGGGAGAAACTGTCAGTGTAAAGGCCACTGGGGTACACACACTTCCCTGCTGTACTTGACCTGTCGATATTTCTTGGAGCATACTGTTTAAACTGGTACAGCTAATGGCAAGATGGAGACCTATGGGGTTTGGGAAACTTTCCCAGCTTTATAATGGCTTATTGTAAACATTGGAAGATTCATCCTGATATTGTCATTCTGTTTATGCCTCCTGAATATTAGTAAAGGCTTTAGATGATATAATTTACATTATTCTGCCTCTGACATCACAGACAGCTTAAATTATGTTAATTTAAGAAACAGGTACATTGAGATATCAAGGAAAGGAATCAGAGGCAACTGAAGTGTGGCTTCTGATTAAAGTGCTCTAGTATCTGAAACATAGGCGCAACACGATTATATGAAGTTTAACCCCAAGTTTCCCTGTGGGAGAGTGGGTAAAAGTCCATTGCTTTGTGGCAGAAGGAAATGAGGGCTCAAGTGTAAGGCTGGTGGGCATGGACTATTCTAGGCATCCCTGCAAAGTACAAATAAAAAATCTAGCACATAAAGGTATAATTACTAAAACAAAGAATAATCTCAAACCACCAGGACTTGAGGGCTTTAGTTATTTTCTTTATACAAATATTGAATTTATTCATTTCCCTTGCTTTGCCATTGAAAAAAATAAAGGTTTTTTCCTCCCCTCAGTAGAGCTGATCTCTCCATTTAAGATTAGATGAAGTGTTGATATGCAAGGCTGGAAATGATGTTAATGTAAAATCTTTGAATATTTAGGGCCACATCACTGTGTGCATTCACAGCAGTTTCTGATTCATTAGCGGTCAATCAGTACTCTTCATATATTAGCTGAGCTACTTGGGATCAGTTGGGGAGGGGGAAGCATCACATTATTTTAAACCTCTAGTCAAATTGTTTGTAGATAACACCTGTTTCCCCCCCTCACTCTTGGCCAATACAATCCATTGAGAATCCTGATTTCCAAAATTTCCCTGCAGAATTGTCAAACATATGTATTTGTATTTCATTACTTGGGTAATAGCCGATTTGCCAAGTTCATTTACTACTAGTTGCTCCTCAAATATCTCAGAGGAATAATTAAGGAATACTAAGAACGGAAACTGTAGTACATTAGGTGGGGGCTACAGCAATTGCCCAAATCCCACTCCTGATTAAGCTGCTGTCCAGAATTAAATATTCAATAACTGAAATTCTGTTTTCTTCCTTTGCTCTGCACAACTTATCTTCAAGGAGACAGAATAATTCCCTCTTTTGTGCAATTGAGACCCAAAAATCTCAGAGTGCCAGTCAAACCAATTTTAATTTGTTATATTCCTGCAAGAATGGTATTTAATCTGAAAATTGACTGGGTAATGGACTAAGTGGTGCCTCCTGTTCTAACTGGTTAAGTTCACTGGCACTACACCAAACAAAAATGCATTGATACACTCTGGTGAAGTGGTGGAAGATCTAATAAGGACCCTAGTCTTCAGGGATGAAGAAAAAGAACCGGAATAGTTTGGACTTCCGCTTTCTATGCTGCACAGCCAGTGGAAGAACGAGGTGGGACTACAACCTTCATGGAAATAAAAAACCAAGCAGGCAAAGCAGATATAACTGTTTTCTATATATAATGGATATGGTCTGAAATGGTACTCTAACACATTTTAATATATACTATTTAGCCTAAAGCCAAAATGTATAAAAGCATTATCATTTAAAGCATCACCATATATCCCTAACGAGCAGGATTTATTTTGCCTCAAACTATAGAAAATGTGTCACCACTTCCCAAAGGCCTGCAGTGTCACACAGTTATATACTTCCACATGATGGTCCACATGTTGTACAGTATTAGGAGGGCAGAGCCAATCTGCTTTCACTGCTATGGGTTTGCAGAAATGCCCCAGTGATATTGGAAATGTGTGCTAGGAGTGTTCACAAAACCAGTTTACTCATTTTGGTTCAAGTCCAAACCGGACTCAAACCAAACCTGGCATGTTTGGTTTTGTGCCCCCAAACAGATCCCTGACTCGGCTCAAATTCAAGCTGGTTCGGGGGTTCTAAGGTTGAAAAAAAAATTTTTTTTAAGAACTCACCCTGGACCCAGCAATGAGTTCTAAAAAACCCACCAAAAACATTTTTTTTTAAAACTTAGAACCCCGGAACTGGCTCTGAGCCGGTTTGCACATACCTAATGTGTGCAAGTGTGAACTTTGAATAGCCTGCCTGCTCTCCAAAAGTACTAGTTAGATCAGAAACATGTTGATAGCAATATACACCATGGGGGCTTTACTGAGAACTCAGCAGTGCAGGTGGATCCATTGAGAACGGGTAGAAGCATGGGCAGATGGGCTCTCCCCTCTTAACATTGCACACTATGTGGGCGGCAATTTTTGCTGGCTGTTCTTCACTTTTTGTATGCTTTGCATTCAGGACCCATAAACATAGCAATCTTACTGCCCTTTTCTAGTGCGGAGTGCACTAATTGCTAGGCATGCAAATGTGGCTAAGATAAGGGTAGGGGTATTATATTTATTTCATTTAAAATATGTTTACCCCACTTTTCTGTCCAATAACAGGAGTCTCAGGGTTGCCAAACTTTTATCTGGAAGAGGTCCCTCTTTTCCTTAACCTCTATTTTATCCTGTTTAAGATAAATTATTTATTTAAGATAAATTATTTATTATCGTTTACACAGTCAGATGATGATGATGATGGTGATGATGATGATGATGGTGGTGGTGGTGGTGATTTGAAGGCTCAGAGCACTTCCAGAGGCAAGGAAGATTAGCAAAAACCACTCCCCACCCCTCACCGCCACATGCAGAAGCAGGTAAGCCCCTGGCTGTGACAACACATCCTTGGGCTACATTCTTGTTTCATTAGTGAGGATATCAGCCATTGTCCATTAACTTTCCTTCAAGCTTCGTTGTCTTTCTTCAGTTTCCAAACCGAAATGATTCAAGAGGAATCACAAAATGATTCAAGAGGAAAAGACACTAACAGAAACCAACAAAAGTGTGTTCTGTGGCACACAGGTCTACAAGTCCTATTATTAGACACACTCCACACCAACATATAAATAGGCATGGGATGTGCAGTCAGGAATTTTATTTTATCACAACTTTGCTTCCCTGGATTTCCCAGCTGGTTGTCGAGGCACAGTAACATTCTTCCCATCCAGTACGCACGTGCTTCCTGGGAAGGGACCTAGTGTCATATTTTGAGCCTTCTTGATGAGGTGGATATTTGTATTTCATTGTTTCATATAAATGCTATGTTACATTTATATCCTATCCTTCCTCCAAAGAGCTCAAGGTGGTATAAAAAGTTTCCCCCTCCCTCTATATATTGTCATCACAACAACCTTGTGATGTAGAGAAGGCTGAGAGAGAGTGTCTGGCCCAAGGATATCCTGCATGCTTAATGAGTAAGTGAATATTTGAATGGATTCTAACTTGTGTGGAAATGAATCCACATAACATTTTCACTCATGTTCTCATCAACTGAAAGCTGTAAAAAATACAAATTTGAATGTATGCAAGAATTTGATCCAGTTCACACGATGCCCTAGGTTGTAGGTTCTACATGCAGTGGAACATAGTAAACGAAGGCCTTAATTTAATTGTCCAGAGCTTCTACAAACCTAAATCTAGGGCTGTTCATCAGGTAAAGGTAAAGTGTACTGTCGAGTCGGTGTCAACTCCTGGCAACCACAGAGCCTTCTGGTTGTCTTTGGTAGAATACAGAACGGGTTTACCATTTGAGATCCTGCTAAAAATCTCACCACAGAGAAATAAGAACTGATACAAAGAAGAATCAGGCCTTCTCATTAGTTGCTCTGAGACTTTTGAATATAATTGGAACCAGTTTATACAATTCTTCAACCAGCCCCCGTTAGTTTTGTATGAGAGGAATATGGGTGTGTATGTTTATCCCTGATCAATGCATTGGAATCTGATTGTAAAGAGAGAGTCATCTGAATCCCCACCACCACCACATGCAGTTCAATTAGTACTTTAAAGTTAAAAAAAACAGCAAGAGAAACTGGGAGACTAACTGTCAAGATGTTTTAATTATACACGAGTAGAGATTGTTAGCAGAGTCCGGCCTCAAGCTCCTTGGCACATTTTGAGGTGGCGAATCGTAACCCGCCCCCTTCTGCTGAATTCCCTGGTGCTTTATGTTGCAGCCCTCCACAAACTCTGTCCCCAGTCCCCAAACTGAGTGTGTGTGTGTGAGCCAGCGTGGTGTAGTGGCTAGAGTGCTGGACTAGGACCGGGGAGACCCGAGTTCAAATCCCCATTCAGCCATGAAACTAGCTGGGTGACTCTGGGCCAGTCACTTCTCTCTCAGCCTAACCTACTTAACAGGGTTGTTGTGAAAGAGAAACTCAAGTATGTAATACATCGCTCTGGGCTCCTTGGAGGAAGAGCAGGATATAAATGTAAAAATAAAATAAAATAAAATAAAATAAAATAAATAAAACTCCCTGCTTCATGATCCTAGACGGCAAACTCCCTGGCTTTTGCACTCCTCTCCAGCTGCTACCTTCTCACTTTCCAGCTCTCATGCTGTCAGCCATTTGCCTCCCCCCACTCTGTCAGCCAATTGTCTCCTTTTCTCCCCGCCATCAGCCTTTCTGCCACGTCCCCACGCATGGCCCATCTTGGAGAATTAATAATATATATTAGAGCATGAATTTTCATGAGCAAGAGCCCACTACACCAGTTGCAAAGCAGGAGCTGGTTGAAGCGCAGCAGAAAACATCATTCTAAAGTTCTTAAAGTAATAATATAGGGACATGGGGACATAGGAAGCTGCCATATAGTAAGTCAGACCATAGGTCCATCTAGCTCAGTATTGTCTACACAGACTGGCAGTGACTTCTCCAGTGTTGCAGGCAGGAATCTCTCTCAGCCCTATCTTGGAGATGCCAGGGAGGGAACTTAAAACCTTCTGCTCTTCCCAGAGCGGCTCCATCCCCTAAGGCGAATATCGTACAGTGCTCACAAATCAAGTCTCCCATTCATATGGAACCAGGGAGGACCCTGCTTAGCTATGGGGACAAGCCATGCTTGCTACTACAAGACCAGCTCTCCTCAGATTGTGTTGGGGACCCCAACCAGTAAAAACTACTCCAACCAATAGTCGTGTGAGCAGTCAGTCTGGCTGCCCAGGGCAAGCACTCTGCTCGTGCGCAGGGAGAACGAGCTAAGCCTGCTCTCCCTGCACACCACCTTAGGCGCTTCACTTTGATCGTGTGAAGTGCCTCATTAAGTGGACTCTTATAGTGTAAAAGGAAACCATAACCCCCATTAAGTCCTTGGTTAATAGTGTTGATTTTTTAAACTCCTGCTCAACTATTTCCCGTTCTATGCATCCTCCAGGTTTTTAAAGAACTGTTGCAGTACTTTCAGGTCTGTGATGTTGCCTCCCTGTAAACTAAAATGATCACTGACTAGCTTTTTGTTATTATTGCTCTTGATATCAGATTTGTGGCCATTTAGCCATTGTCCTAAGGATAGTCCTATTTGGGTGTCATGTGTAACTCTAAGGTAATATTTGAACTACACTTACAGGGACAATTCAGTTGAACCTTACACACTCTGTGTGATGTGCTGGCACACCAGTAAATGAGCGCTCTCATGCTCCTTCCCCATGCATTTGTGAGCACTGGCTCATGAAGATCCACAGATGAACCTCCCTAATAACATATCAGGGCTATTCTTTTAACAAGATTTTCAAAGGCTCTAAAAAATGGTCAGAGGCTCCTGCACGCTGGCTCCCCACAGCTGTGGCACTCTTTCTCCTTGGAAACGTGCCAAAATCTGATCTCAAACATTCTTTGGAAATGTTTTGGCCATTTTTATTTGGGGTGGTGTTGGGGGTTAGGATTAATGTTTCAGGTTTTGTTTTTGCTTTTTTTGGCACTTATTTTAATGTATCATTCCATTTTAAAAAAAATCTTAATAGAATTGATATCTGGTTTTTAATTTATTATCTCCCCCCACCCCCGACTTCAGGGAATGGTTCCTGTGATGAATGTGAATGAATGAATGGATGGATGAATAACTAAATAAATAAAGCACATCTTTAGTCCTAAATAGATTGAAAAAGGATTTAACCAGCTTAATATAAAGAGGGGAATAATACACAACTAATGGACAGAGAACAGCAACAAGATGTTAACAAATTATTCACTGCAATAAATGCTCTCTCAAATTCTGTTGTAGAAACAATTAAAGTACTGATGGCAGTCTTATGTTGCCTCAGATTGTCTGGCACAATTGATCCACAATTATCTTTGTACTCCCTAAAGTCCCCGAATGGCAACTCACTCAACCACCTTATATTTTCTCCACAGTTCTCAAACTGATCAACTGACATGCTGAATATCCACAGCAGGAGGCTATTTTGATGGATCCAAGGATTCTAAATTCACTACATTTGACTCCCTGATTTGTATTCATACCGAGTTGTTTATAATTATTAAACTCTTGTGTGATCATATACTCCCAAAGCTTTCAGAGAATTGAGAAGAACTTAATAGTTTGAGTTCTTTTTACGCCTTGAAATGATATGTCTGTGGAATTATGAAAGATAAATCATTCAAAAACTCTTTGTTGCCAATTAATTAGAACTGGGAGGACTTTGACTACTTTTCAAGTCCTCATGATTGACCCATTTCAGTTGTAAGAATTCATTATACTTTACTTCTATACATACGTACTATCCAGTAACACAGGGGAAAATTCTTTATAATGAGTTGCTCCTACAACCAGCAGGCAAGACCTGCTGGCATTTAATTTCAATCATTGCTGAAGATAAACCACAGCATTGATGAAAATGCACAAACAGTAAACTGTACTGCCACAGTGAGAATGGCATCCTGGTAAGCTGGAAGGAGTCACTGGATTCTGGGAAAGCTCCTCCTTGGCTTATTCTATCAGGAAGCTGTGTGCAGGATTGTATCTCATATCCTATTTTTCCAGTTGCTTTTCTGCTTCAAAACTGGATATATTGGGAAGAGTGCTGGTTTTGTGGTAGCAAGCATGACTTGTCCCCTTAGCTAAGCAGAGTCCATCCTGGTTGCATATGAAAGGGAGACTAGAAGTCTGAGCACTGTACGATATTCCCCTCTGTAAGATATTGTGTAAGATATGTAAGAGGGGATGGAGCAGCTCTGGGAAGAGCATCTAGGTTCCAAGTTCCTTTCCTGGCATCTCCAAGATAGGGCTGATTCCTTCCTGCCTGCAACCTTGAAGAAGCCGCTGCCAGTCTGTGTAGACGATACTGAATAAGATGGACCTATATTCTGACTCAGTATATGGCAGCTTCCTATGTTCCTATGTCTAGACCTCTACCTCATTTGCACCCTGATCATTAATCTTGCAAGTATTAGTCTTTTGGCGCAACAGTACACATGCAGGGGGAGTTGCATGAGGGCCCCTGTGTGTCCCTGCAGAGCCTCCTAATGACTGTGCTTCAGGCTGATCACACAATTAAAAACTGGGCAGGACAAGTGTCCTATCCAGGTTTGGGAGCTGTGGACACTCTCAAATTTTGATTGACTGTGAGCAAACAACTAGGTAGGAGGAAGGGAGAGTGATCATGGCACTGAGTAGGACAGCTGTTCCTCCTACCTTGATAAACTGTTGGATATGAAAGCTGAATAGGACAGTCCTACCCAGAGCCTGCTTCACACACGATCACTTCCCCCTCCTCCTACCTAATTGTTTGCTCACACACAATTGAAAATTGAGAGCACACACAGCTCCTAAATCTGAGTAGGACCTGTGTCCTACCCAGTTTTCAATGTGTGAACAGCCTTACTGTTTATTATGGAGCAGAAGTTGTATAGTGAGTAGTACTTTGGAGACAACTTGACTCATTATGGTGGCTGGTTGCTGCCCAGCTATATTTATAGCCCAGTTGCCCATTGTCTAAACAATTTTACACTTTTGTTCTCTGGGTGCTGTCTTATTTAAATGAAGGTGGTAAAACAGAACTGTGAAAGGGGCGGACTGCATTGAAGGAGAGCTGGAATTTGTGTGAGGTGAGGAAAATGGAGATTTGGGGAGGGGCGGAGGGGAAAACAGCTTTCTATTTTATGCTTGTCTTTTGAACAACTAAAAAAAGGAAAAAGAGGTTTATTCTGCTTAGAACAAACTGGTATTTGCTGGGTTCAGGTGCAATTAAAAAAAATCATAGTTTGTTTTAAACCAGGAACAGATGTTGCACATTTCCTCCCTTCTCACAGAACAGGGAATGGAGACTGTGCTAGCCAAAGGCTCATGATAGTAACACTAAACTATGGTTTAATTACAGTTTAGTGTGACTTCTAAACCTGGCCAATTTCACCATGGTTCATTATCTCTTATCTCCCAGCTTGGTTCATTTCAGATATACTTGCCTGAACAGGAAAGAAGCAGTAATATGGGGTAATTCGCCATATGGTGATTGAGGCTACCAGCTTCCCACAGTGAGTTTACCAAGCAACAATTGCAACTGACATCTTAATGCACCCACAGCACGGGCACAAGACAAAGGAGGAGCTGGGGTGAAAAAAACATAATAGAAAGCTATAACCCATTTATCTTGGGTTACAGTCATTGTCCCCAATCTTTCAGTTGCCCCCCAAAAGGTTTCCTATTCCAATGAAAATGACACAGCCAAAGACTGGAATAATTAACTCCAATGCCCTGAGGTTAAGTGCATAAACAAAACAGGTCTTCTGCTCCATCTGGAAATAAGGACCCAGCCAGTGGGTTGGCATAATTAACTGCTTATGATTGATTGTAAGATAAGTTAATAAGAGATGCATCTGAAAATATGAAGACATTAACAAATATTATGAAGCCAAGTCTAGATAGACTCTGAATCAATGGAGAAAGGGAAGAGAATATGTCAGTCTGATTCCTGAGACAGACCGGCGCGCGCGCGTGCGCACACACACACACACACACACACACACACACACACACACACACACCAGGATATATTAATCACAGGATTAAAGACACAGGATATATTAATCACTTACTTTTATTAATATCCTATATCTCCTGCTTCTTAAATTGCACAAGCATTGGAGTGCCAGTATATTATGGGTAGAGAGGTAAAACAGCAGTCCGTCATGTTATTTCACCCAACCTCCCACCCAACGTTCTTAAAGGTTTCTGTTTGCAGTATTCATGCTAGAAGGCACATTTTTACAGTCATAACCACCTGGGAGCTATTCACACATGGCTTTGTGCTGCGGGGTAAATGTTGAGTGAAGCTACTTCAAATACACTCGTGACATTGAGGGAAGCAGCCCCTCCCCTCTGCTCTCAGGTTTCCTTTTTGTGCAGGTTCACATCTCATGCATCCGTGTTTTCCGTCTAGCCAATGTGGTGGTGGTGGTGGATATTTCTAAAGCCTATATCTGCATTCCTAAAAGAGTATATCCCTTTTATCATTCTATGGCAGTGCCTCTCCCTATTTGCTCTGACATTTTCAGAAAAAAACACTTAAAACCAGCATTTTAAAAACCCAGAAATACACTGAGATAAGCTAGAATTCGGAAGACAAAGCCCGACTTGTGTGTGGAGTGCTTCCAAGGATCTCAAATGGACTTCGGGGTAAGTTTGGCTGGTGTGTGAATGCATACACTCTCTTCCGGAACAGATTCAGGGTAACAGCCCTATCTGTAAAGCCTCTTGCTCAACAAGTGTGTCAATCTTTTTAATTGAATCCATGGGAAAATGGCTAAGTTATGAGGAGTAAAAGTTAAAAAGCTCATATGAAACTCCACCACCCCCTACCCCCGCAATCATTATAACAGGATTATTATTTTAAATCAAAGAGGAAAGCACAGACTGACTCAGGTTTTTCAAGAATGATCTTGTTCAATAGTTTGTCTTTCATATGACATGCTTTTCTGGGTTAGTTGAAATAAATATGTTTTAAATTTCTACAAATTAAGGGAAAACGAAGCCTTGTAATGTCAAGTTGGCACGTGCCTCGTGCAGTCAGAATGCTTGTGAGGAGAAAGGGGAGGCGGACGGAACTGAGTAAGTCAGAAGGGAGCGGGGAGTAAACAGCCTTTGCCCTGGAACAGCTGTGAAGAGCCTCTGAAGAGCCTATCTGGTGGAATTTCCCCCTCCTCCCAGAGGAGGAGAACTGTCTTGAAAGGGTAACCATTACAAGTTAAGTCAAGTCTCTGAAGTAAACAGGAGAAAAGCCTTGATCACATAGGCCTAGCTTCTTACTTCTGACTGCTTCTGCTTGCTTAGTTTTACCTCAGAACTGGGAGGCCTCAGTGTTCCTGTATGGCTTTCACCACCCTCCAACCTTCTTCCTCATAAGGGGAAAGGGCTGCTGAGTTCCTTATAAGGGTGAGACGGCACAAGACTTTTAACAGTTGCATGACAGGCAGACACTTAACGGGTGCAACTTTGGCTAGCCTATGAGGGTGCACGCAGCACCTGCACTTCAGCTGCTTGACAGCTAGAACTGAAGCAAGTAACGCTTCAACTATAAAAATTACACGTTCCCACCATGCCTGTTATACTTCACATTTTTGTTAAAGTTATGACTTGTTTTAAACCCAAGCACTGATGTCTGATTCTTTATTATGCCTGGAAATGCTAAGACAGTATTTTTCACCTTTCTTTTGTTCTATGTGTGGTAGATATGGCACCCTCCATTTTAAAAAGCAAGGATATTCCATCAAAGGCCAAAACAAAAACAAAAAACCCCTTACATTTAAAGGATAGTTATAGATGTGGCACCTCCCAGTGAGCTCGGAAAAAAATGAAGAAATTCATATTCATGCCCTAAGGCAGGCCGGCTCAACTTAGCCCCACAGCGTCTGTTTTTGGACTACAACTCCCATAATCCCTAGCCACAGTGGCCAATAGCCAGGGATTATGGGAGTTGTAGGCCAATATCTGCAGGAGGGGCAAAGTTGAGCAGCCCTTGCCCTAAGGGCATGCCTCTGAGCATATGGTGAGTACTGTTACACAGAGCTCTGGACATGGGGAATCAAGTCATGCTTCAGCTATTAAAAAAAATCATGCTCCTATAACTCTCCTCTCTGTATATCCCTCTATTGGATGGGGAGTGAGCTGAATTGTTTTTTGGTCCTTAAGGGTTGCTATAGGAAAGAGATTAAGGGATAGAAATTCTGAGAATAGACTTTGAGAGAGAAAATAAAGGATTGTGAGTAGAAGCTGGATTTCTAGAGAAGGGGAATTTATCTAGTGATTGAGACAGGATGATCTGAGTGGAGGAAGAAAAGGGTGGCAGCTTTCTGCTATCGATCAGCTGTAGGGCCAACACTTAGACTGAGGACTGAAACTGCAGACAAGCCTAGGATCTGCTTAACCCTCATCCAGATTTTGGGGTAGATTTCCACCCCCAGCCGTGTAAAGGTGCGTAAACAAGGAAACCACTGCACTCCCAGATATGCTCCTGTTGTCAGACTCTTACCTGGACTCTGGCAGATGATTTATGTATGGCCCCTCAGAAGTATAGCCCTTCACCAGTTATAATATTTATGTTACTAATAAAAATATGACACTGGGAAGAAAACTATCCCAAAATGAATGGGCTCCCTAGGATGGGGTGATTTCTAACCCATTCCCATTAATCAATTGGGAGGAAAACCACCACGGAAATGAATGGAATCCCTATGGTAGGGTAATTTCTAGCGGTCACTAGAAATTAACTAATTGATTTTTGTGTTTTGAGTTGAGTTTGAATCGAAACAGCCTGATTCAATTTGAGCACAAATCTTCTGCCTCAGATCTGGGGTTGATTCTATTCAGATTTGATTTGATTTGATTCAAACTCCAATTGAAACGGCCTAATTTTTAAGGGCTGGGGACACCAAAGTGGGTTGGGTGCCATGAGTGCCAACTACCCCCCAATCCCCAAAGAAATCAGGCAAAGGGGCGATTTTTAAAGAATTATGTATTCTGGATTTTCGGTTTGAAATAACGTCTTCATAGGTATTCCCTATTAACCACATTCCCTTGGTTTGAACAAACTTTTTCATGAAACTTCTTCACTTCTTTTGAAACACACTTCTTCACAGTGTGGATTCTAAGGTGTGAAATAACTTCTTCATAGGGAAGTGAAATAATTTCATTATGATATTTCATAGGGAAATAACTATGAAGAAGTTATTTCAAACCGAACAGACTCACCAAGAATCAAGGGAAATTGCCAGTCGTGAAATAATGCAAAGGAACCAACCAGAATGGCAGAGAAGCTCAGAGGACTGGCACTACAGGGACAAAATGGCGACTTGAATCGCTAAATCAATTCGAACTCAAATCTAGGGTGATTTGATTCCACCTCGAATCTGGTCAGTGCCCCCAAGGGTGATTCAATTCAAGGTCGAATCACTTGTTGGCCAGGTTCGAGTCAAATTGATTTGGCCATGAATCTATTTGCACATCCCTAGTGGTTTCTATCGCATTCCCATTATAAGTTAATTGTAAGAAAAACCACCCCAGAAATGGACTTTTTATGGTGGGGTGGTTTCTATATAATGTCCATGTTAAGCCATATGGGATGGGTGACAATATTCTATTTATTTTTGGAAACTTCAGTTTTGTTTCTCCAGATGATGTCTCAAATTCTCAAATCAATGTCTCAAAATTAGTCTGAGATATTGTATAGTTCTGTGCTCCTGAGTTAGGATGGCAGATGAAACCAGCCTCTCCCACAATGTCAGACCTAATGTTGAACAAATAAAGCATTCAGAAGTATCTGACTTCACAATAGCAGGGACTTTAACTTGTAGAACAAAGTCAAAAGGATCACAACAGCATCAACCACAACAGAGCCAGCGTGGTGTAGTGGTTAGGGTGCTGGATTAGGACCGGGGAGACCCGAGTTCAAATCCCCATTCAGCCATGAAACTAGCTGGGTGACTCTGGGCCAGTCACTTCTCTCTCAGTCTAACCTACTTCACAGGGTTGTTGTAAAAGAGAAACTTAAGTATATAGTACATCACTCTGGGCTCCTTGGAGGAAGAGCGGGATATAAATGTAAAACAACAACAACAACAACATGTCAGCTCCAGTAAGCCAGGCATCAATGATTCAACCATCTGCAGTACATCTCTGGTGTCTGGTCCCCTCCCATTTCTCCTACTAGGATACAGAATGGGGGGTGTTGGGGCTTGATTCTAGGTTGAGAGAACAAGAAGATGTAGAGGTGAGATGTGTGGCACTGAACAGTTTGCTGAATCTTACTCACTTGCCAGTGAAGGCACCAAGTTTATTTATTTAACACATTTGTATACGGCCCAAAACGCAAGTCTCTGGGCAGTTTACAACAAAACAATAAAAACAACAGATAAAAAGATTAAAATATTACAACAATTAAAAATTAAAACATTAAAACTATAAAAAACACAATTAAAACAATATCTAATTAAAAGCCTGGGTGAACAAATGCATCATGACTGACTTTTTAAAAGTTGTAAGAGACGGGGAGGCTCTTATTTCAGCAGGAAGTTTATTCCAAAGCCTTGGGGCAGCAATGGAGAAGGCCTGTCCTGGAGTAGCCACCAGACGAGCAGGTGGCAACTGCAGACGAACCTCTCTAGATGATCTCAATGGGAGGTGAGGTTCATAGTGAAGAAAGCGTTCTCTTAAATACCCAGGGTCCAAGCTGTTTAGGGCTTTATAGGTTATAACCAAAACCTTGTATTTTGCCCAGAAACTTATTGGCAACCAGTGTAGATCTTTTAAGATAGAATTGATATGGTCTCTCCAAGATGACCCAGAGACAAACCTGGCTGCCACATTCTGGACCAACTGCAGTTTCCAGACTATGTACAAAGGCCGCCCCACATAGAGCACATTGCAGTAATCAAGTCTGGAGGCGACCAGCAGATGTACTACTGTTCTGAGGTAATTTATTCTGCCCCTGCCCCCGTTGTTGGCTGGAAATACCAGAAGTAGTGATCACGCATGTGCTTGTCACCACTGCGCCTGCACCTGCTGTGCAAGTCGCATGTTGCGTGCGCACACAACATGCGACATGCATGGCAGGTGCACACTGCAGTGGTGGCAGTGAGCGCATGCATGATCACTACTTCTGGTATTTCCGACCAACAACAGGGGCAGGGACAGCAGGGAAGAACGCTGCATCCCCAAAAACATTTCCCAAAAAAACCACAGAGTGCTGGCGGGGGGAAAGCTGGGCGGGGGGGAAGCGGGGGGGGGAAGCGGCAGGGCGGGGGAAGCAGTGTGAAAGCTAATTTTAGCTTTCGGTCAAGCTAAAATTAACTTAACTCTGCTTAACTTTAAGATCTTGTACGAGGTGCATTTTTTATATTGCTGCCCAACGGATAGCCCGATTTCCTACATGTTAAATGAACATGAACTAGATTAAAGTGCACCCATTCCACAGTACAGAGCTACTTTGCAATGGCTCTGGTTTCACAATGATTTTCCTGGGAAAACCTAAAGCTATTTTATCTATCTATCTATCCATCCATCCATCTATCTATCTATCTATATTATTTCTACCTCTCTCCTCCAGTACACCACTGCTCAGGGCGGCTCACAACATAAATAAAATAGATACAATGTAAAATAAAAGATTAATAAAGTTAAACAAGTTAGAAAACTTGTCTAAAATAAAAGATTTAAAAAGTTAAGCAAGTTAGAAAACAGGTTAAAATCACATTTAAAATTACATTTTAAAAAATAAAAATAAAATTAAAATTTATTAATAAAAAGCTAAAAATGGGTAACTATAAAAACTAAATAACCTACCAGATATAAGCAGCAGATAAAGAGTTAACAATAGCTATTAACAATGGCTTATTTGGACAGCTATTTGTGGGGCATTTGGATATTTCTGGGTAGGAAACAAACTAGCCAACTGTAAGAGGCACATTCAACAAGAACCAAAGTTAATGAGCAAACTGTTCTCACTGCTCTACAGTGTACATAAAGGTTTGGTCATCTGCATCTTAAAAGGAAGATTGTTTTTATTATACACATGAGGAAGATTATACTGTATGCAACAAAAGACCTTTTGCTGCCCCTGTTTCATAATAGAATTGTTATTCTTGTGCGATTTATTTTTTGAAGAGGAAAAAAACCTGCAAAGAACTTGGAGCACGCACAAAAGTACCTTCTCATCAAAGGTTGTCTATCGTTTCATGAATCACATGTGATGGATGAGATTTATGAATTAGAATCTGTGTCAAAAGATTTACAACACACTAAATTAGTTATGACACCTTCTCGTCTGTGAGCATAAACTTTCAACAAAATATCTATATCATCATCAGAGCAGCATGGCCAACCCAATTCTTTCATTTCACTGCAGCACACCCAGCCCCTGTCACAAGATTTGATGAATTCTTGAAGGTATGGGCTTCAGATCAATTAAAATAAACACCACAAGCTGATTTATCAAATCTTTTCTGAATGCTCTCAGAAAAATGTCAAAAATCTGATCCATTGATAGAGAAAAGTCAGAGAATTGTGGCAGCCTATGGGATCACAAGACCTTTTCAAAACTATCATAAATCACCACAGAAAACAAATGGGGCTCCATGTGATAAGATTTCTTCTGACAGCTTTGCCTCAACAAGACATATATGAGATAAATGGATACATTCGCCTGTTCTCAATTGCCAGTTTACAAAGTTCCAAGTTGTCAAGTTGTAAAATACACCACATCCAAAATAATATACCTTTTTTGGTTAAGCAACAGCATGATTTAAAATACCCTAAGTTCAATTTCTTCATTGTAAGATACATTGCACACTTATACACAGGCCTACTAAAAAAAGCCCAAAAGAACTTCATATAAAAATATTTTACCTCACATGATATTTAAAATGATCAATCCCTTTCTCTGTTATAGTTAAGAAAACTATTTTCTAATGTGAGCCATATCACCAAAACGTTTGCTATTTCTAATTATTGCTTTCAAGTTTCATGTTCAAAGAGGTTAAGAAAATATTTTTTACACTAAACATCAGCCTAACCTATTATTCTAATTATAGCTGGGAACAAACAATCCCTCTGCTGATAAGGTTATGCAAATTCACTAAAATTGCTACTATAAATTGTATTTTTATTAAATACTGTAGAATGAGAACTAAGAGAAAATCTGTAACAATACTTCTGCTGTAGAAAAGTAGAAGGTACTTCTTTGAAAATGTTGCGAGGGCCAGATTGGTCTTGAAGAGCTGCTCTTGCAACAATAGTGGGAGATATCTTGCCGCCCTGCTGGTGCCCCTGTAATCTGCCACCTGAGGGAACCGCCTCCCCTTGCCTCATGAAAGGGCTGCCCCTGCTCTCCTTCCTCCTCTGGGGGGGGGGTATTAAATCACACCCCCAACCTTCCTTATTTCACACCCCTGCCTTCCTTTTCAGCTGGGAAAATAAAAGGCCATTCATGGGGGTGGAGATTATTCTTTGAGCGGCCATGCTGTTTCTGAGGACAGGCCCACAGTCTACTGCCTCAGGAGGAGGTCCTGTGAACTCACTTCTGTTTATGCTCCCATCCATTTCAGTTAGTGTAAGGAATATTACTTCTCTTTCATTGAAAAAGTTGCTAATATAAAACAATGTTTTACAAGATAGATTTTAACTTACAGAAAGTTAAGGGATCAAAATAAGTCTGTGCATGCATGCAGAGTGCCACTGTGCTCATATACATACAGTATGGTGGGGAGATTCCATTCCAGCTACAGTTAGTTTCCATTCTAGGTACAGCCACTTGAGCCACATCAAATGCTGCTCCAGAAAAGGGGGGAAAAGTACTTCTGAAAGTGCTGAGACTTTCAGAAGCAGATTTTAGGGAGCACTTGGTAGGGATGTGCATGAACCACGGTTCAAACTGTGGTCCAAGCACATTTTGGGAGTGGGGTCTGGGAGGTTTAAAAAAGAGGAGAGCAGGTCCTGCTGGGGCAGCATGCATCCCTAGAAGCTGTGCACAGCATCAGCATGCACATGGTGCCAGGGTATGAGAAACGTGGCAGTAAAGGAATGGAACGTCATGTTATAACATTTCCTGAAATTGCAATAAACCTTTGGGTTACTGTATACCTGGCTTGGACCTTGGCTTGCTACTTTAAACAGCACATGTCTGACCCTAGCCCGGCTGTGGGCAAACTTGACCCTCCAGCTGTTGTTGAACTACAATCTTACCCAGCCACAATAAATTGTGGCTGGGGATGGTGGGAGTTGTAGTGTAGCAACATCTGGAGGGCCAAGTTTGTCCACCCCTGCCCTAGCCCCTTAAATGTAGAGCTGTTCGCATGGGGCAGGAAAACCCACCCCACATATTTCAGTCTCTACCAGTAGCCTTTTCTCAGCCCCCCCCCCCACCCAGTCTCTTTGGTCTCTCAATGTTGTTTGATGACACTTATATCAAATGTAAATCAAAAAGAATGTTCAAATAATCATTTACTTAAAAAACAGAAATATAAATCTCATATTTGCAATTCATATAGTAAACATCCAGATGTTATCCAGCTTATCTCTCTGTCCATCCATCCATTTATATCCCACCTTTCTGCCCTTCAAATTGACTCCCAAGACAACTTACAAAAGCATACATTAAAAATCCAACAATCTAATACAAACATAATAATGGAGGTACATTTTTTAAAAATCTGAGAATCAGCAGCAGTAACAATCAAAGAACCACCAGGGAGGAGGGAGCGGTGGGGGTGGGGACCAGACCTTAGAGTACTGAAAAGAGCACACAACCAGAGACAACTTGTTAAGAAGCAGGTGTAAAAAATGAACGACAACCATATAGCAAACTAATAGTGTTGCTAGTCCTCAGGACTGGTCTCTAGGAATTGGCATCAATCTCTAGTTAACTATTAAAAGCAGTCCAAGAAACGTTAATGGCTTGATATTGTGAAAGAATGGGGAAAGTACAGGAGGAAAAAACATTCCAGGGATAGATTCAGCCAGAGTTGGCAATGCTAAGAACCAATCCCACACCAAGAGGAAACAAAATCTGTGCAGTCACAGGGGCGGAGTCACCATGGGCAAACGGGTTCAAAGAAACTGGGCCACCACCAATCAGGGGCCGCAAGCGCGGCCTCAGACACGGGAGGACGTTATTTCGGTTCCAAACGGGGCCTTGAAGGCAGGGAGAGCAACTCCTGGTCTTGCTGCCAATGTGGCAGGGCTGACTGATCTCCCTCCCAAACGGGGCCGCGTCGCCTCGTTTGGGAGGGAGATCCCTTTAAGGCAGGGAGAGTTTCTCTGGCCCATGCTGCCCAATGCAGTGCGGGCCGATTCCCTTCCAAACAGGGCCACACAGCCCCATTTGGGAGGGAGACCATGCTCCCACATCTGACACCATACGCAGGGGGGTGGCTAGCCGGCCCCCTATGTCTGACATCAGAGGCGGGGGGGGCAGGGGGCCACCGCCAGCCTCCCTATGCCTCTGTGCAGTCAGACATGTGTAAACCACTGAGCAGTTCACCCAAATACACACAATGCAATTACAAATAGTTAAAAGTATCATGCAAAGCTAAATGATTTGGCAGTAGTGAGGAGGTTCAAACTTTCACCCCATGCCTAAAGAAGGGTTCTATTGGGAATGGACCTTGCAACCAGCACCCACAGGTATTACTGCCCCATATACCATTACTGAGCATATGATGGATACTGTATGTTTTGACAGCACTGTTCTCCTGTTTAGTGATTGAGAAAGTCACTAAATCTAGCCCCATCTTTCCTTCTGTAACCAAGCAGATAGACAACATTGTCACTGATGATTATTTGTACAGCAAGAGGAAATGTCCTCCCCTTCCGCCCCTTTTTTTGCTTTCTTACACTAATAAATTCAGTGCTGTGTTTTAGCCTCGTAACAGCCCTGTGGAGTACATTCAGCTGAAAAGTACAGTGAACAGAATAGGGAACTGGACCCAAGTGTCCTAGATGTTGATTGGCACAATATGCAAAGCCTATATAGACAATAGGGCTTGCAGCACTGCTGTTGTGGATCTAGGAGGAACAGTGAGGCTGGAGAGATCAGGCAGTAGTGTTAGAAGCGTTATCACACTTTCCCCCATTCACAACACTGGGAAGAAATATGGCAACTCTTCTAGTGTTACTATACATCTCTCCAACCTTGCCACTGCATATGAGTCAAGAGCAGCAGTGTCACAAGCCCCACTGTCTATGCAGGACTTGTGCATCATGTCAGCCAATGACAACAGCTATACAAAGCAATTCTGTAAACTGCAGAATAATGTAAGTCTGGAATCTTTAGCAGAAGGAAGACTACACTTTCAAATAAATCAATATAGAAATGAATCTACGTAATTTGTGTGTTCTGATACATACAATGAGGCGTGTGCTCGCTGCACAAATTGCCATTCACTGAGATTGTCTTGTCTGTAAAAATTGGCAAAGCGGTAAGATTACTTCATGGCCTTCAATTGTTCTTGTACCGTACTAATTGCAAAATTACATCTAAAAATAAATACATAGGTATGAGTCAGTAAATGGAATACATTAATAAACCTTGAGTGTTTGGCCCTTTCCCAGACTCCTTAACTTCATCATGCTCACTGAAATTATGGCTTTGAATCCCTGTTAAGTATAAAGGAAAATTACTCAATACAACTTTTAATTCCCAGAGTCACATCCCTAAAAGCCTTATTTGAACATCTGAAGTGTATGTACTAGTATTTGAGCTTAGAAAAGCTGTTGGCAAATCCCAGTGAAATATTTGACAGATTCATCTTTTAGCCTTTGGGAAAGTGAAGGTGCTGCAAGCAAGATATTTGATTAATACCATGAAAACTAGTGTTGCTGGCACAGCTGGTACGTTGGTAGGGGGAAAAATCATCACTAACTCTAAAACTGCCATGTAGTTTTCTCTTAACAGTTCTTTTCCTTTCTTGACAGGAAATTTGCACAGGACAAACTAGCCTGACAGAGGACAAGTCAGCCAGCTGTTGGTATCTCTAAACATGACAGATCACTATGTTTTAACTCAGATTAATTCACTTATTACAGGCAGACCTAAATCACTGCTCATTGTCAAATCAGTTGTCACTGCCAGCAAATCATGTCAAATTTCTGAACAAAAGTATTTCCAGATTTCGGTATCTTCCATAACCCAGTTGCGGCTGGTGTATTTGTAAAGTTGGTGGTGCTGCAGTATGAAAAATCCCTTTTCTCGCCCACCATCTCTAATGGTGGGCGATACTATTTTTTAAATAAATCATGTCAGTTGGAACATATTCATGAGTTGGTGTTGCATAAAGGCTACAAGTCTGAGCTGTTAGCCAGCAAGTTTGAATGTTTGCATAAGGCGAGATGTTGAAAGAGGTGGGATGGCTAAGTGCACCCATACCCCATTTTACATCTTGCCTCTGTCATGAACTCATAAAGGTGGCCTTTGCCCAGATACCCTAGCTCATCCTCACTCCCCTTCCAACATGGAAGATAAGTGACTATCAGGCTTACAGGGTTGCTCCAAGCGTTGCTGAGATAATGTATATGAAGTCCTTTGAGCACTCTAAAGAATTAATATTAATACTTAGCATTTGTATAAAGCTTCCAAGTAGTCCTGCTTCACATATATTATCTTGTCATAAACTTTACAACAACCCTGTAAGACGAGTGAGTGATAATAAGCGCTATTATCCTCATATTGCAGATGGGGGACTGAGGCTGAGATGAGGTGGCTTGGCTCTGGTGACATAGTAAGTTAGAGATGAAATTCAAATTTGGAACTTCCTGATTCTTAACTCAACCTCACACTCATTACACTGCACCAACTCTCAGTTATCTAAATATTCTTCTTCTCCATTGTGAATACATTTTCCCCAGAGATGAAGTCTCCTCCCACAAACCAAATATTTGTTTGTTTGTTTATTGAAAAGCGGTATCTAAATAATACTTGGAGCAGTAGCAGCAAAACCAATATCACCTTTCTACCTCGAGGCATTTAAGGGGATATACAATATAAAATAATGAGCATAATTTTAGCATTCTAACCTACTAGCATTAGATTGTGGGGCTATTCTTACGATCACAAAAATCGGGCTAGGAAAATCCTAGCCCGATTTTTGTGATCATAAGAACCACCAGGCTCGCAGCCGAGCCCAGTGGTCCTCGGGCGGCTAACCAGCTCCCGTAGCCCGCCCCTTAGCCCGGGTTTGCGGAGTGAGTGCTCCGTAAACCCGGCTATCTGCTCATGAGTAGCCATGGTGCTGCGGCTACTCACGAGTAGACCCCCCCCCCCCCGACTGGGAGGCTTAAAAGCAGCCTCCCGACTCGGGGGTCTCCCCAGTATGCCCTGCGCGCTAGCAGGGCATACTGGGGCTTCTGGGGGCTGCTGGGGCTTCTGGGGGCCGCAGGGCATACTGGGGTTTCTGGGGGCCATGCGGCCCCAGAGTTCCCCAGCTCCCGCCGGCTCCGGCTCAGAGCAGGCCATCGTCCGGCCGCCCAGGGCTCCCTCCCTGCTCAGCGCCCTAAACGGATTGTGAGACCCGGTCCTGTGTCTTCTTGACTCAAATTTACTTAATTCACTGCAACTTTGTTTAGCACTAATTAAAACAGTGCCTTTAAGCATGTGCAGAGTGCCAGGACATCTCCTGCACCCACACTACAAAGCCTTTGGCTTTAAGGCACCAGCAATCCAACTCCACTCCCCTTGAACCCCAGTGAACACATTCTGCAACAAGCATCAGTGGCTGGAATTCTGAATAATGTTGCACATATGCAATCAAAAAGCACACATGCAGCAGATGCATTCCGGCTTCTGAAGATCAAGACTCATAGAAATATGTTCTCTTATGAGCACTGTGGTTTACATACCACACAGCAATTTGTAGCTCTAAGAGAGAGGCTTGCTTGCTGCTGTGATAAAGCCAAAAGCACACCCTTAGCACCACTTGCTAAGGTGGAGTTACTCCATACATATTAAGCAGTGCCAAAATGCAGTGGCGATGGCACTCAGTGGTTGAGCATCTGCTTTGTATGCAGAAGGACCCAGGTCCAATCCCTAGCATCTCCAGGTAGGGCTGGGAGACACTCCTGCCTCAAAGCTGAAGAGCTGCTGCCAGTCAATGTAATACTAAGCTAGATTGCCCAATGATCTGACTTGGTATAAGGCCATTTCCTACTTTGGGGAGATGGGGCCGTAGCTACAATGCATTTGCTTTGCATGTAGAAGTTCCCATGTTCAATCCCTGGCATCTCCAAGTAGAGTTGGGAGAGACTCTTGCCTGAAACCTTGGAGAAGCTTCTGCCAGTCAGTGTAGACAATACTGATCTAGATGGACCAAGGATTTGGTATAAGTCAGTTTCTTATGTTCCTGTAAGTACCATTGCAACTGTATTTACTCACTGCTGGAGGTTTGAAGCAGCCCTACCTTCCCAAGCAGTGCAAGTGTGTTTTAGGCTTCATCATGGCAGCAAGCATGCTTCTCTCTTAGCCATGGATCACCATATGATATGTAAGCCGGAGTGTTTTTTAACACTAAGAAACAAACCATAAGCAGAATGTACCAAACTGGCCTGCGATCGAACCGGTCTGCAATCGAACCAAGCTGGTTCAACCGGTTCGATCATAGACTGGACTGGCCCTGATGAAAAGCGTCCATGCAGTGATTGAACCAGACCGGACCCAGTCCATCTGTGGACTGGTCCACCAGTTCGAGTGCTGTAAAGGGGAATCTGGTAAGGATTCCCTTTAGCTTCCAAAGGTAATAAAAAGTGGGTGGGGGGAAGCGGCAAGAGAGAGGTGCCATTAAAACTGAATGAGAAGGTGCTTATTGGTAGGCCTGTGAGGGAGTACCATGCAAGCCTGCTGGTAAGTGCCTTTTCTTTCAGTTTTAAAAGCACCTCTCTCTCATAGCGCCCCCACCACCTTTGGAAGCAAAGGGGAATCCTCACCAGATTCCCCTTTACAGGTGCTCAAACTGGCGACAGGTGTGAGCCAGCATGGTCAGACAGACTGGACCAGCTGGTCAGTTAGACCTATCCAGTTCGTAGACTGTGGACTGGTCTGATTTGGTCTTGAATTGGACTGATCCATGAAAACTGGTTCCGCAACCCACCCACCCCAAATAAACAGTCTTCATATTTGGGGGGTCAGAGAGAGGAGCTTCAGGTGTGGGCAGGAAACAGAAGAAAAGGAGGCAACACAAAGGAAAATATCTAAAAATTCTAATGTACTTCATCAAATATTCCTTTTCACTCCCTTCTATTCCATTACAACAGAAAGAAACACATGTAATTATAGTTGAGAGTAAACAATAATTAATACTCACAATGCAAGAGTATCATTAGACACAGACAGGCTCCCTCCCCAGGTGTCCCTCCAACACTGGACAGAATACAAGTTCCAGAACAGGAGTTCCAGAACAAGAAGCAGAAAAATCCCAAGTTCCCAGAATCAAAGAAGCAAGTTCCCAGAACCAAAGAACCAAAAAAGGAGTCAAGACAGAAGAGCCATCCAACAAGAATACTGTTCAAGCAATCTCTCTCTCCACATGCAAGGCAGCAGAGAGCTAGGAGGCTTGACCAACTACCTCTTGCATACCTGAGCATTAACACTCATTTTCCTCCTTGAGATATTACGCTCATACACCGGGAGGCAAGTCATAGCCCCGGTGATTGGTCAAGGTTGACTCCCATGAGCCCACTGATGGCTGCAATGTGAAGAGAAGGGACTAACAGTGAGGAGCAAAGGCAATTCAGTGAACATTCTGGAGTTGAGAGAGAACAGAACAGTGAAGCTGTTCTGTGACTTAGAGGAAGAAAGAAGTCTTGTTACATGAACTCCCAATATCACCTTATTTGTGCCCCTTGCTGGATTCTGAGAGAAAAATAGCAAATGGCAAAATCGAAAGGAATGGTTGCTGCAGTAACCTGACTCAGTACTCCTCACATTTTTTATTTAGTTGCCAGGGTGGACAGAGTTCCACAGTTCTTAACAATTCCCTGCTATAAGAACAGCCCTGCTAGATCAGGCCCAAGGCCCATCCAGTCCAGCCTCCTGCTTCATACAGTGGCCGATCAGATGCTTCTGAGAAACCCACAGGCAAGAGGTGAGGGCACACCCTCTCTCTTGCTGTTGCTCCCTGCTACTGGTATTTGGAGGCATCGTGCCTCTGAAGCTGGAGGTGGCCTATAGCCACCAGACTAGTAGCCATTGATAGACCTGTCCTCCATGAACTTGAACAAGTCCCTTTTAAAGCCATCTAAGCTAGTGGCCATCATCACATCCCATGGCAGAGAATTCCATTGATTAATTATGCACTGCATGAAAAAGTATTTCTTTTTGTCAGTCCTAAATTTCCTGGCCATCAATTTCATGGGATGACCACTGGTTCTAGTGTTTTGAGAGAGGGAGACATTTTTCTCTCTGTTCACCCTCTCCATTCCATGCATAATTCACGGCAGCACCCCCCCCCAGGTGGTGAGTTTCTAACTCCCGGGTTCAGTTTGGGTTCTAGCTGGTTTGGGACTGGTTCGGCTTGAGGGCGAGCCAAGAGCGAACCCTCAAGCCAGCCAAGTTTGATGACGAACCAGCTCAAGCTGGTTCGCATATTCCTAGTATGCAGTACTCCAAATGTGGCATCAGCATTGGTTTATATAATGGCATTATAATATTAGCATTTTTATTTTCAGTCCCATTCCTAATGATCCCTAGCATGGAATTGGCCTTTTCTCAGCTGCCATGCACTGGGTTGACACTTTCCACAAGCTGTCTACCACAACCCCCAAATGTCTCTCGTAGTCAGTCACCAACCGCTCAGCCCCCATCAGTGAAGTTGGGATTTTTTGCCCCTATCTGCATCACTTTACACTTGTTTACACTGAACCACATTTGCTGTTTTGTCGACCATTCACCCAGTTTGGAGAGATCCCTGTGGAACTCCTCACAATCTGTTTTGGATTTCACTACCCTAAATAGTTTAGTGTCATCTGCAAATTTGGCCACTTTGCTGCTTACCCCAACTTCTAGATCAGTTAAGAACAAGTTAAAGAGCACTGGTCTCAGTTAAGATCCCTGGGGTACCACACTTCTTACTTCCCTCCACTATGAAAACTCTCCATTTATTCCTACACCTCCCCCCCACCCTTCAACCAGTTATCAATCTACACATGAACATGTCCCCTTATCCCATGATGGTTAAGTTTACTCAAGAGCCTTTGATGGGGAACTCTGTCAAAAGCTTTTTGGAAGACCAAGTATACTATGTCAACCGGATCACCTTTATCCACACGCTTGTTGATATGCTCAAAGAACTCCAAAAGGTTAGTGAGGTTAGACTTGCCCTTGCAGAAGCCATGCTAGTTCTCTTTCAGCAAGGCCTGTTCTTCTATATTAGGGTTTCTTAACCTTGGGCCCCCAGATATTGTTACAACTCCCATCATCCCCAGACATGGCCTTTGTTGCTGAGGATGATGGGAGTTGTAGTCCAACAACATCTGGGGGGGCCAAGGTTAAGAAACCCTGTTCTATAGGTTTAACCATTTTGTCCTTAAATATGCTTTCCATCAATTTATCCTACACAGTAATTAAGCCTATAGTTTCTTGGGTCCCTCCTGGATCCCTTTTTGAAAATGAGAGTTACATTAGCTACTTTCAATTCCTCTGGTACAGAGCCTGACTGCGGGGACATATTTTTGCTCAGTTAACAAGGGTTCAGTTCACAGTCTGAGAAAACACCTACATGGGAGACCTTATCCTTTCCACAAATGTTTAGAACAGTTGATTTTATAGAAGGGGAGGTTTCAGGGTCTTACTCTACTGTTTTCATGCTCCTTAGCTTCCAGCTCTTGCTTTAGCAGCTGATCATCCAGAACACAGTAGCCTAGTTGTTAATCAGGACTTCATTCCTGTGCTGAAAGTTCTTTATTGGCTTCTCTATAGAAGCTTCCCAGCTACCTCTCTCTTTTCTTCTTCCAGCAGCAGGCAAAAAGCATTTGTTGGGCTTTTGGAGGAAGACAGGAATCTATGCTGCTATTTTTAAACCTAGTTTTAAATTAACTTTTTAAGTTAATTTAAATATTGTACCAAAGTGTTGGTATTCAACTGAGATGCATAGCTTGTTGCTAATTGAGTTGTACAGTTTTTGTTTGTTTTGCATTTGTATTATTTTACATTGTTTTGTTACCTTTGAAACATTTTTTTGGGGTAGAAAAGTGGAGAATCAGCATTTCAAATAAAAATAGATAACTGGCAACAACTAGAGGCAACAATTCCTAATGCGGGATCAAGAAGCCTGCATATAGTGCCTAATACATGGTCAGCTTGGATAGGATATCTTAGAGAAAAGCCAATTCAAAACTTCAAGAAAACGACAGATGCATTAGACATGCCTAAACATTTTCCGACCGTGCGAGTTGCTATGCAGTGCATCAAGGGTGCTGTATCCTTATCAGTGGTAGGTTTTAAAGAGAACTGGGTAAATATTTGTCTGGAACAGTTTATATTCAATCCTACATCAGAGTAAGAAACTAGACTAGATAACCTCTTGAGGAACCTTTTATTTCTTTTAATTCCATGGCATAATCCTTTTCTATTAATGTATTTTGAAGTCACTGGAAAAGAAAGAGAAAATACAACAGCTTGGGAGCTCAAGTGTAGCATGACAGGTGAAAAGAACAAAAAAGTCACATATCTAATTTAGGTCAAGGACTTGCTGGTATGACTATGTACTAATTACTTTTCCTTCAAATGTGGGAATAGTTCTAGTCTGGCTGACATATTTAAGGCTATTTAATTCCAGCTTAGCACGAGACAAGTTAATCTATATTTTTAAAAACAAACCAAAACTCTCTAAGGAATCAAATTGATTGAATTGTAACATAACATGTGGATGAAACTATTAAAATGACTTTGTTATAATGTAGGGTGTAACGGAATGGGCTTTTGTTCAGCCCAAAATCTCATTCAAGTTTCATATCAATTTTGGCTAGGCTTTACTATTCCTTTATGGATTTCTTGTCCTCACTAGCTTGTTGCAGGTGATCTCCATGTATCTCTCCTTAGGCTAGAACAGCCTCAAACAAAGTATTCTTAAGCACCAGAACATCATGCAAATGATTGCTCCTACTGTTTGAAACCCTGCTACTATCAGAGAGAAAGATTGAGCTTTTGAAATGAGCCATCAGATCCTAGGATGTTTGCCCATCCACAAGAAGAAGAATTTAATTAGCAGCTGCTTTACTAAATTTGCAAACTTTACATTTCAAAATGTTTATTTTCTATACATTCTAAAATCGAATATCCCATGTCTTTGTCACTCATAAAAGTGTGAATTATCATACTGGACACAATCCTTGCAGTGGTTGCCAAAGTTAATGGTATAAAATTTACTTACCTACATTTTTACAAATTATCTATACAACTTACAACACCATAACTAATTTTAAAAAAAAAAAGTATAGGGATGAACCTAGTTTGTGTTTTTATAATGACAGGTAGACCAGAACTGCATATGATTCGACAAACAATAGAAGCTTTAGAGCTTCCTTAGCTTCACACATGCATCTCATTCACCCCAGTGACATCTGTCTTCTGCACACACACAACACACAAGTCTAACTGAAAATAACATAGTTACTATAGCTGACAGACTGCAGCAGGAAAGAGATAGGAACATATTCCTTATACAAACCATTTCTCCCTGTTTCCCATCCTTTCCCCCATTCTGGAAAAGCTACCATTTGAATTGGTACCTTGCTACTTATTTGACACAGAGCTGCCACTTTTTCATTTAGTGGCACCACATTTCTCATTAGGCTAAGAAACATGCCTAAGAGATGAAATGGCACCTGTCAGGTGACAATTTCACAAGATGTGCACTTGGATGGAGCTGCAAATGCTGTTATAAGTATAGATAGTGGCTTTTCTAGCTGAGAGGAAATGGAGTCTGAGTGATGTGCAAATGGGAAGTGGGTGCTTTTCTCTGCTGCCCACACAGGTGACACCTTTGGCTTCCATCAGAATGAGAGGAAATAGAACAAGGCTTGTGAGTGACTTCTTGTTTAGCATTCCTTCTACAGATATCAGCAGCTAGCCTCAGTCTTATCAATGTCACCTAAAAGATGGAACACCTGCAGATATGTTTTGCTGCCCAGCTGGGAGCAAAGTAGATACCCAGTGAAGTTAGACATTATACAAGTATGTTATAATTACCACTATATACGCATTGGTAATATTCCAGGGCAAATGTCAGGATTTTGCATGTTGATAGAACGGCTTTCAGTAAAAGATATCCCTTAATACTTTTCCAAGAAAAACTCATTATTAGAATATTCAACCACACACAAAGTTACACCAAAACCTAGACACTTTACAGATGCAAACAACCATTCTCAGGGTCTAAAATATAACATATTTCAAACTCTTCTTTAACATAGGGTATTTTAAAAAACTTATTGTTATGCATTATACTTTTTATGGGATTGGCTGACACATCTGGTCTTCTGTTATGAGGGAGAGTTTTGTTTATATCCTATCTATAATAGGACACATCGAGGCAAATAGCTGCTATAAATGGCTTTAATTGAATGACCTCAGAAAAGACCTGACATCCAAAAAACATGACAACAACAACACTTACAAGCAAGGACACTTAAAGTTACTTCCTGGCTAATCGACATAATGCCTGCTGGGAAAAGTCCACTGATATGCTGATGGAAATTATTATTCATGTCCTGTCAATCCTTCTAGCATAATTTCTCAATTAATATTTTAAAAATTAAAAAGACATAAATATGATTGGCAAAACAGTACACACAGCATTACAATAAATAGAAGATCTGGACTACCTTGGGGTGGGGGGATTATATATCTCTGCACATAACATTTGGGAAATATTTCCCAGAAGAGTAACAAGAATACTACATTGAAAACACTTTCCTGCTGATATGGGCTAAACCCCAGAGCTTCATGCATATGGGGTTTCCTGTTCACTTCTGTGATCCACACAGTACCTAGGCATTTTTTACTGCATGAAATGAACCTTTTCCTCCCATAAGAGATACCAAAAACATTTTTCCACATGTGTTATTTTGGAGACACAAGTAGTAGCTGTAGCTGGTGTATAGGAACACAGAAAGCTGCCTTCTGCTGAGTCAAACCATTGGTCCATATAGCTCAGTATTGTCTACACAGACTGGCAGAAGCTTCTCCAACATTACAGGCAGGGATCTCTCTCAGATTCCTCAGATGGCCAATCTGGAGATACCAGGGAGAGAACTTGGAACCGTACGCTTTTCCCAGAGCAGCCCCATCCCCTAAGGGATCTTACAGTGCTCAAATGCAAGCCAAGGTGGACCCTGCTTAGCAAAGGGGACAATTCATACTTGCTAACCTAAGACCAGTCCTGCTCCCACAGACTAAGGATAGGGATTTTACTGCACATTGGGGGAATATTACAGCAAATAATGTAAACGTATACATAATTTAACACGAAACTCTTCATGTAATGCTCTGTCAGTTTGTCAGCAGGCAATGCATAGTTGACAGGCTGACTTCAAGCTCACCAAATGGCTCAAAGATCAATTTTAGAAATACTGGGTATGTCTAGAAATTGGCATAGTAAATGAAAACTATTTTTAATTATATTCCTTGCTTCTTCTTCTACTACTACTTTTTTTGCACCAGCCATACAAAGGGACTTACAGTGGAATAACACAAAATAGAAACAAAGGCATTAGAGCAGCAATAAAACACCATCACCCCAGAAATAGAACAAGCACAATCAAGACTAAATTCAGCATCAACAGTGTCAAAATGCTTACAAAATAGCCAAACCTTGAGGCTATTCTCACGGTCTGCCAAAATCGGGCTAAGGGATCCTAGACCGATTTTGCCAGACCGTGAGTACCACTGGGCTCGCAGGTGAGCCTGGTTTCTCCTAAGCAGGTCACCCACTATACTACCCCTCCCCTAAGCCCAGGTTAGCGGAGTGAGTGCTCCGCTACCCAGGCTTTAAGATTGTGTCTTGCCACAGCGTGGCTCCGCGCTGCGGCAACTCACGAGAAGACCCCTGACCGGGAAGCTAAAAAGCAGGCTCCCAGCTCGGGGGTCTCTCCAGAATGCTCTGCGTGCTTACACAGAGCATGCTGGAACTTCCGGGGGTCACACAGCCCACAAACTCCCAAGCCCCCGCCAGTTCCGTGATGGAGCCAGCACTCATGTGGGCGGCCAATCCAGGCACCCAGGTGTGCAGCAGGGATTGTCTGTGGGGAGAGCGCGCTAAGCCCACTCTCCCCACAAACCCCGTTGTGGCGGGTCTCACTAATCGTGAGGCCCGCCTCCTTGGCCGGGAACCTGAAGCCACAGGATGTGGAGAGAGACATCTAGGCAAAGTCAGGCTGCAAATACTCAGGCTCTAAGTCATTTAGGGCTTTAACTGTGAGAATCGTCTCACTGAACTGGGCCCAGAAACAAATAGGTAGCCAATACATCTCAAATATAGTTGGTCTGATATGTTCTCACAAGCAGATTTGGCTAAAAACTAGGCAACAGCATTTTACACCAACTGAAGTTTCTGAATACTTTTCAAGGACAGCCACAAATTACTCTGATTTGCAGATGACCAGGGATAACTATGGCTAGCTCAGATCTTTCAAGGAGAAGTTAGAAATGGCACATGAGACCATGCTAGTAAAAAGTGTCCAAGTCACTGCTGCGACTTGGGCTTCTTAATAAAGATCTGGAGATACTGGCTGACATGCTGTGTAGGCAGTTCAGACCCGCCCATGCTGCTGCGAGTTCCCGTGGTACTGCACAAGAGGGCTCTTCTGCTACTACTTACCCTTGCGCAGTTGCACATCATGATGATACTACTTTTACTAATAATAATGCAGGCAACACCGTGACATGCAACTGTAAAAGAGTAAGTAGCAGTGGAAGAGCTCTGTTGGGCAGCACCACAAGCATGTTTTTAAGATGCTTAAATACTTAGGGGGTCTGCCCCAGTGTTCCCTCCAGCAGGGATTTCCAGACGTTGTTCACTACAATTCCCAGCATCCCCAGCTGCAGTGGCCTTTGGCTGGGGATTCTTCAAGTTGTAGTCAACAACAGCTGGGATTCCCTGTTAGAGGGAATACAGGTCTGCACCCCTGATTTCTGAACAATACAGGGTCTGCATCCCTGAATTCAATACAGGATTTGTACCCCTGATTTCTTTGACCAGGACTAAAGTCCATGATTCACTTAGTCATCATAGTAATCATATTAAGAACAAAGTTATTCAGAAGTCATTGGGCTGGGTATTGTAGCCACTATTATATTTTAATTCATTAAAATTATCAGCTACAATCAAGAAAACGACACAACGAGGGTCCTATGCACAACAGGGATTGGACTTGCATGCCTTGGAGATCGATCATTGCACACCATATAACAACTCAGGGGAGTTTCGAAAGCAGCTTATAAACAGAATCTTCTGTTTCAAGAGGAAACAGACATTGAAAAGGTATGTGGAGCTCATGCCAATCTGCAGGCATTCCTGAAGTACCTTTGTGGGCTGTGGCCACAAGCTCAAAAATGAAGTAATATTTGGAAGATACTTCTTTTCCTTAGATTACAGACCAAATATTTGGGAAAGTGTTCTGCTTATACTACACCTTGGGCACAATTAACTGGAACTAATGGACATGTCCCATTAAAATGAATGGGAGCTATGCAGGAGGAGGACTTCCTGGTAGATTATTCTCATTGTTGATTTCCAGAACTTTAGCAATATATGCCCTTTGTATCATTAGCTAGCTGAGTTTGTGGCATACAAAGGAAAATCGTTCATAACTTTCTTCTTAAGTCTCCTTCACCTCTGTGATAGCTTCTGCCAATTTACATAATAGAAAAATATATAAATATGTAAAATATTTATAATATGCCCTTCAATAACACAAACACATTTTAACATGGGTGAAGAAGACAAGATATTCTAATTACAAAACTAAGTAGCTGAATAAGCAATGCATCCTCTGACCATCTCCCCATCACCGGAAAGAAAGTCTGTTTTCAGCAACAATAATAAAAATATATCAGATAAGGTTAAGAAAATCCTCTGGAATTATTCTGCCATTATGCTGCTGTCTTTATTTTTCTTGCACAAACTATTATTATAGATGAAGCAAGTAAAACAAAAAATGAAGTGTGTTCAGTGAAGTGAGCATTTGACCTAGTAATGAGAAATCACAGCCTATCACTTTCTGATTTAAAAAATCACAAACACCTTTTTGACTCAAGAGATCAGGGTTCTTTACTGGACAGAAATCTGTTTTTTTGATCCCTGGAAATGGTTTGTACATATCTGACAACTTCAATATTGCCTGTAGCACGCTAAAGTTTAACATATAGAGTGGCACAGCTCCAAAAGGAAAAAAAGTAGTCGTAGCACTACTGGGAGCTGTGCAGCTCCTGGCGACGAGCCCTCTTAAGGAGCCCACCGCTTAACCCAGGTTTTGAGCACAAGGCCACCCCAAAGCCAGACTTAGTGATTGTGTGTCTGCTACGGCTGCTTGCAGCTGTGGTGGACACACAGTAATGCACCACACAGTCATGCAGTGCAGCACAGCTGTGCCCGACCGCTGGAGCTGCTGGGTGCGGGAGAGCCGCTGCTCATCTGGACGGGAGATCTGCCCATCTGGGGAAGAATAAGTGATCAGCTGCGGGGAGAGTGGGTCAAACCTGCTCTCCCCGCAGACCTCCTTTCGGTGCTTCACACTTCTCATGTAAAGTGCCTCATAAAGTAAAGCTAGGTTGTGCCGTTGAGTCAGTGTTGATTCCTGGCGACAACAGAGCCAGGTGGTTTTCTTTGGTAGAATACAGGAGAGATTTATAATTGCCTCCTCCCACACAGTATGAGATGATGCCTTTCACCACCTTCCTATATCGCTGTTGCCTGATATAGGTGTTTCCCATAGTCTGGGAAACATACCAGCAGGTATTCAAACCAGCAACCTCTTGCTCCCTAAGCACGTTACTTCCCTGCTGCACCATTAGGTGGCTGAATAGTCAATCTTTATTTCACAGAATGGTCAACCTATAATAAACTCCATTTGAAATTACAGGCCATGAACCTAAGGAAGAAGAATGTACTCATAGCACAACTATTCTGCAGCATCTTGTCCCATAACTACAGTTTTCTTGTTGCTTATTGCAAGGAAGAATATGAGACAGCCATGACTGAAGTAGTCCTTGAGATCTTTTGTGGGCTTTCCTTGTAAACATGTATGGCCTTATCTGCAAAGAGACATTCCCTCATCAAAATAAAGCAGAATCCAGTCATAGCTCAGTGGTAGAGCACATGCTTTGCATGCAGAAGATCCCAGGATCAATTCCCAGTATTTCAAGAGAGAGAAAAACAGGTAGCAGATTATGGGGAAGACCTCTACCTATGACTTGCTGCCAGAGTAGACAGTACTGGGCTAGGCTGACCAATAGTCTGATTAAGTAGAAGGCACTTCATATGTATGATTACATCAGAAAACCATGTCCATTGTTTGCTTTAACCTATATTCTGAATGCATGTAGACAACCCTTCAATCCATGGTTGGGGGTTTGTGAACAAACTGGAAGAATCTTATTTCAGAATAGTTACATCTCCCTTACTGTAATGTCATAAGATATGTTTCTAAAAGGTTGACATATCTAATAATTGTTCTAGTAATAAAGCTCTGTCCTGAATGTACCAATGTGTCAACTGATTTAAAATGGCTGAATAAAATATTTTCATGCATACTGCACACTTTTGCATTGTTTATTATCCAAGAAGAGCCATATCACTATGGCATATCACTATAGCCCCGCCTTGGGGCTATATTTTAACGAAAGGCGGTATAAAAATGCAAAAATAAATAAATAAAAATAAATTGGCAAGAATTTGTGTCACAATTTTAATGCAGTGCATTTGCTTCAAACCCATTCTCCATCTTCCCACCAAGATAATGAATCAAATTGGTCAAATTAATTGGTGGCTCACAAAATGGCTCCCATTGAAAATAAAAACAGTGATTTTGGGGCAATTTCCAGGCATTCTGGGGCACAGCGTGACAAGGGGGGAGCAGCAAAGCATAGTAAGGACCATCCCCCTGTCCCCCCTGCAATTTTGCTGGGAATTGCCATTTTTTCCTTATTTTCCCAACAACTCGGAACCTAACCCCCAATTCCCCATTTGATATTCACGGTTTTCGCATCCATTGTACTACCGTGGAATGGAACCTCCGCAAATATCAAGGTCCTCCTCTATCTATACATACATTGATCCCTCATTGATACCAGTACTGCAACATCATAACTAACGTTCTTTGGATATGATCCCATGTCGCAGACTCTGAATAACCATTTCACTCCTTCTCTCTGTTATCCCTGTTCCTCTCTATACCTCACAACTTATGAAGGTTAGCAGTTAAACTCTCTTAGCTGAGAAAAGAGGCATTTTCCAACTGATAGTTCTCTTATATGTAGCAGGGAGAGAGCAACTAGACTCATTTTCAGTGCTTCTGTTTTTTTCTTACTTTCTTTCTTAATCGTGAGCACATCCATGACAGAGATTTCCACCACCCCCCCCCATTTCTCTGCTATGAACTGCTCTTTTTGGTGAAAATCGGTATATAAATAATAAAATAAATAGAGATCACATGGTTTCTCTCTCACATGCAGGTTTTCAGTCTCATCTCTAAGTTCCCCCTCTTTTTGTGTCTACACCACAATAAGCTTTATTGTACCCCCATTCTCTTATCACTTTCTTCTGTTTCACCCTGTATACATCTCTTGTGACCCATATCTGCCTACCCCACACCCATCTGCATCCCATATACATCAGATTCAGGAAACCTGCCAGGCAGGCGGCTGGACCATTAGACAATGAGGGAAGGATTATTAAGGAGGATATGGTTGCAGAGAAGCTAAATGAGTTCTTTGCATCAGTCTTCATGGCAGAGGATATTGAGCGTATACCTGTTCCTGAATCAGGCTTTTTAGGAATGGAGGCTAAAGAACTGAGTCAGATAGAAGTGACAAGAAATGATGTTCTAAACTGTCTGGAAAAACTGAAAACTAACAGATCACCAGGGCCGGATAGCATCCATCCAAGAGTCCTCAAAGAACTCAAATGTGAAATTGCCGACCTCCTTGCTAAAATATATAACTTATCCCTGCAATCAGGCTCTGTACCAGAGGACTGGAAAGTAGCAAATGTAACACCCATTTTCAAGAAGGGATCCAGGGGTGATCCGGGAAATTACAGGGTGGTTAGCTTAACATCCGTTCCAGGCAAATTGATGGAAAGCATCCTCAAGGAGAAAATTGTAAAGCACCGAGAAGAACAGGCCCTGCTGAGAGTGAACCAGCATGGCTTCTGAAAAGGTAAATCTTGCCTCACAAACCTTTTGGAGTTCTTTGAGAGTGTCAACAAGTGTGTGGATCAAGGTGATCCAGTTGACACTGTATACCTGGACTTCCAAAAAGCTTTTGACAAAGTTCCTCATCAACGACTCCTGAGGAAACTTAGCGGTCTTGGGATAAGGGGAGAAGTACATGTGTGGATTGCTAACTGGTTGAAAGACAGGAAACAGAGGGTAGGTATAAATGGAGAGATTTTGCAATGGAGGGAAGTAAGAAGTGGGGTCCCCCAGGGATCTGTACTGGGACCAGTGCTTTTTAATTTATTCATAAATGATCTAGAAGCAGGGGTAAGCAGCGAGGTGGCTAAATTTGCAGATGATACCAAACTCTTCCAGGTAGTGAAATCCATAACTGATTGTGAAGAGCTCCAAAAGGATCTCTCCAAACTGGGGGAGTGGGCGACAAAGTGGCAAATGCAGTTCAATGTTGGCAAGTGTAAAGTGATGCACATTGGGACGAAGAACCCCGCTGATGGGATCTGAGCTGTCAGTGACTGACCAGGAGAGGGATCTTGGGGTCGTGGTGGACAGCTTGTTGAAAGTGTCAACTCAATGTGCGGCAGCTGTAAAAAAGGCCAATTCCATGCTATGGATCATTAGGAAGGGGGTTGAAAATAAAACTGCTAATATTATTATGCCCTTATACAAAACTATGGTGTGGCCACACCTTGAGGACTGTGTACAATTCTGGTCACCACATCTAAAATGGACATTGTAGAACTGGAAAGGTGCAGAAGAGGGCAACCAAGACGATCAAGAGCTTAGAGCACCTTTCTTATGAGGCTAGGCTACAACACCTGAGGCTATTTAGTTTAGAAAAAAGACAACTGCGGGGAGACATGATAGAGGTCTATAAAATCATGGATGGTGTGGAGAAAGTGGATAGAGAGAAATTCTTCTCCCTCTCACATAACACTAGAACCAGGGGTCATCCCATGAAATTGATTGCCAGGAAATCTAGGACCAACAAACGGAAGTACTTTTTCACACAACGCATAATCAACTTGTGGAATTCTCTGACATGAGATGTGGTGACAGCCAACAACCTGGATGGCTTTAAGAGGGGTTTGGATAATTTCATGGAGGATAGGTCTACTGACGGCTACTAGTTGGAGGACTGTAGGCCACCTCCAGCCTCGGGGGCGGGGTGCCTCTGGGTACCAGTTGCGGGGGAGTAACAGCAGGAGAGAGGGCGTGCCCTCAACTCCTGCCTGTGGCTTCCAGCAGCATCTGATGGGCCACTGTGCGACACAGGATGCTGGACTAGATGGGCCTTGGGCCTGATCCAGCAGGGCTGTTCTTATGTTCTTATGATCGTCTGGGAATGCTGTCTGCACTCCCAGCAAGGTCAAGCACTTATCTGTGGGGGAAGGTGAATTATACCAGCCTCCCGCCACCAGCCGCCCCGCCTGCCCAGTCATGTGAATGACCTCTCTCTCTTTTCTCTGCTCCATCACACACTGTTTACTTCTCCATCATTGTTACCTCTTTCCCCCCATCCTTCACCTCTTTCTTTCTTTCTTTCTTTCTTTCTTTCTTTCTTTCTTTCTTTCTTTCTTTCGACTCTGAAGCTCTTCTCATGATCCGTAATAAGAGCTTCTGTTGGGTTCTCTCTTAGCCCACTTTCCATTGATTGTGGGAATAGCCTCTCTGTCTTACTCCTCACTGAGTTCAGTGGCAACAGCACACAATGCATTCAGTTTTGGCAGGTCTGGCATGTTTTATGGTGATCATACAAGCAACCCCAAAGACAGCCACACATACACGACTGGTTTCATAACCAAGTATTACATTAAAAAAAACCCAAGTAATGACTAGCAGATGCTGTGACATATTCAATGCAAGCAGCTACAAAAAAAGGAGCATAACTGCAGATTTACTTAGACAGATTCAAATATGTAACAATTAGCTTCCCCCATGAGACTGAATGTAGTTACACCAATGTTCATGAAGGAACACAAATATTCAGATTACAAATCAAGTTTCTCAGATGGCTTATGTTTTCATTTTGAGTAACGTCTGCCCACTTCCTGCACACTTCCCTGGGGACATGCTAAGTCTTTATAAATGTCTGGCTATGACATCTCAGATGAAACTGGGTTCTCACAAAAACTGGTATATGAATGATGAATCCTGCTTCCATATGAACTGAAGTTGGTATCCTTGCCCGTGTTGTTTCAACAGTCCATCTTGGTTCACACCTGAGTTCCATAGTTGGTTGATGTGGCAGCACCAAACAGTTGCAGGTGCCACCTGTACGGTATGAGACAAAGCATCTGTTTAGTTATGTATAATTGCTGGATTTCATTTACTTAGGGTCCTTTCAGATGCTGATATATTCCAACATCAGCACAAATTACTATGGGAAGCAAAACAGGGAATCCACACTAAGAAGGTGAAGATCTGCTGGCAACTGTGGCAATCTGTAAAACAACTGTGAAAGAACTGTCCCCAGCCCATCAGAATAAAAAGGGGTATGAAAAAAGGGCTCTTTCACAGTTGTTTATGGATTGCCTCAGATTGTCAGCAGATGCACTAAGAATATAACGTGATCACCTCCTTCTTAGTGTTGCATGTGTCCCCTTCCCCCATGGTAATTTTTGTTGATGTTAGAATATAACAGTGTCTGGAATGACCCTTAGTCCTTAGTAAGCCATCTGCAGATTTCTGCCCATAAACAACACTGTAGGTTTGTTGTGGTAAGTGAATCATTGTGACATGCTAATAAGAAGTGTGCCAGGTTTTATTTTACTGGTCAAGGAATTCAAAGGATTCCATAAATATGCTGGTGGCTGGGTAGTATGATCCTGAAGTGATAGACCAAATGCCATGAAATGTGTAAATGCCCTTGAGGACAAAGAAATGGGGGCCATTATTACTTACAACTTTTTCTGGCTATCCAGTACTTGAAAATATTGTGTTGTCTATATGGCAGCTGCAGCTTTTATGTCAAAAACAAAAACAACCCTCTGACATTTCAAATGGGCATCCAAAACTACCAGGTACATCATCCCCCAAAATGGCCCTGCAACATTAAAGTGCGTACGTAGCCTGGGAGTGGAAACCTATTCCCATAGATGCAGATGTATTCATTCAGTTTGGTGCTTTAGTTTCTGGCATCATGATTATCCCCTACTCAGTTGTCTTGCTTGCTAATCAATTTCTGACCAGTGACCATCATACAAAACTTCTTGCCAGAGTCATTTCTCCACCTTTAGGTGTCCTGTGTGAAGTTCTAGAACCATGGAGTGCAATTTGTTTAGCACAATTCTTTAGATTCCCAACAGCACAGAACCCTGGTATGCTGTGAGTTTCTCCTAACTATAAAATGCTGCCAGTTGTTGAATGTGGCTTCATAAATGCAGCTCAGCTAAATAGGGTCTCTCTTAGTTTGTGAGGCTGTTCTCACATGCAACCTAACCTAGGTTGGGTTAGGCTGTGCGTGAGAACCGCTGGGATTGAGCCCAATCCCAGGGGGCCAGTGCCACCTAACCCAGCTTTTTAGCCTGGCTGCTAGCTGGGCTACTTGCTCATGTGTGAGCCAGGCTGCTTCCAGACTGGCCACACACAGAAACAGGTGCCTAGAGTGCCCTTCTCTTAGGGGAACCCCCAATGCATCACACGTGTCACACAGTGCATTGTGTGATTAATGAAGGCTGGGATAATGAGTCCCGGCCTCAGATCAATCCACCTGCTTCACACTGTACAGAACAGAGCTGATTGTGTGGGAGTGTGCCCAGCATTCACACCAAACAATGAATGATTCTCTAGGGCAGGGATTCTCAAACTTGGGTCCTAAGGTGTTATTGGACTTCAACTCCCATAATCCCCAGCCTCAGTGGCCTTTGGTTGGGGATTATGGGAGTTGAAGTCCAATAACACCTGAGGACCCAAGTTTGAGAATCACTGGTCTAGGAGAAGGCAAGGTTTGGGAAGCCTTCCACCTGCCAGCCCACCCAGTAGGTCATGTGAATATCCCCTAAGAGTTACTGAGGCACATTCAGTCTAGAATGACAAATTGAACAGATTCCATTTCCATCATCAGAATGATCTTCAGTTACTGCTAGGCAGCAAAAGGCATCTGCATTTTCATGTGCAGTTGGTTCTCTTGAATTCAACATCATACTCAAGCTACTAAAAAGACAGCTCATATTTAGATTAGAGTTACAAAAGTCAAACTCTGTTCCTTGAATTCAGTATAGCAACTAGGGCTGGTCATTGATGAGAGATAATTTCTTCACATCCCTCACTCGATATAAGGCCCAGGGGCGTATCTAGGGTAGGGCAGTCAGGGCACATGCCCCGGGTGCCACTTGAAGGGGGACACCATTTTCTAAAATTAAAAAAATCTTTAAAATGGCTGCTGAAAACAAAATGGCCACCGCGCATGCTCAAATGGCCTGCCCAGGCCATGCCAGGACATGCAGAGGCCATTTGAGAGGCCACCGTACATGCTCAAATGGTCCCTGTGAGGCCCTAGAGGCCAGCAGGGGGGACCTTTGCTGACACCCCCCTACGGCCTTTAGGAAGCCCCCTGAAGGGGCTACAGGTTAAAAAATAATAATTTAATATAATCGAAGTCACTGTACACATATTTAGTTTGGCACTATGTACAGAGAATCAGGGCTTGTGAATACTGACCGGAAACATATGAGCTCGGATTGTATCTAGGAGCTAGGATTTGCTCTTACTTTGCTTCTTGTGATAAGTGAGTTAAATGTGATGTCTTAATAATATGGCTATTAATGGTGAATTTGTCTTTGAATCAGTGTGAAATCCTTAGTATTAAGGCCCACTGGGAGTTTCTTGCTCTCTTTCTCTCATTTTAACTGTCTTTCTGAAATACTAGAATATATTCCAAGCTGTGACACAGTTTACTCTGCATATCCTTTAATTATTTTCAGAGTATCTGGGAAAAGTCAAATTCTCCGTTTATTTTTAAAACTTATGTCATAGTGATGCTACAGTGCATAGTAGAGAATTAGACAGACACTTCTGTTTAGTTTTCCAAGTATACCTCCACATAGTTTTTGGGTATTTCATGAGCCCCAGCATACTGAAATTTGTAGTTTTCCAGCATTTTTTGGTCTGGCTACATCCACTGCTAAATAGTTTTTGAAATATTAAAAGATTAAGGAGCTTGACTTGTATTTTTCAGCTGATATTATGGTAAAGTTATCTGAAAGATGGGTGTCAGATGTTTGGACTGGGGGCGCAATTTCAGTGCTTGCCCTAGGCGCTATTTTCCCTAGCTACGCCTCTGATAAGGCCTCCTTGTCTGTTTGTGTTTATTGTGATGCTCATATCTGGAAGGAAATGCTACGGACTTTTCTTGGTCATTTGCAAAAAGTTGAATAAACAGGAGCAATTGAATTTTCAAAACATTTTTTGTGCACACCTCCCTTTTGGTAGTTTCTGGGAGGTTCAAAGGGCATAGAAAATCTCAACTGGGAAGAGAGTGAATGTGTCCAAGGCAACTGAATCAATAATTCCAAGCATTGATACATCTCTAGTTGCACATGGTTATGCATGACTAGCTGGTATATTGTGAGAGGAAATGAGCTCAGGGAGGGAGTTGTAGCAGAAAAGTAGTGGGGTGGAGAAAGTTTAAAGTACCCTGCTCCACAGCTGCATTTCTAAGAAGTGGCTGTCTAAGTTTTGTTACACATTTGCATGTAACATGTAGTTGTACCTAAATTCATTGTACTGAGAAGTAGGACGTGCAAAGCTTTGATGGCCTATGGTCTGACTCAAACTGCTCTCCTGTTTGGCCCAAATTGGACCGAAACCAAAGTGAATCAGGCAGCTTTTGGTTGGCCTCTTCTCCCTCCCCTGCTGACCCGTTAAGGTACTTACTAGATTGGGCACGGGACATCAGCAGGAGGGCAGTGACTAACACAGCTTCACTGTTGATTCCAAAGATTTCCCTCAAATGATTCTCTCAATGATTATCCCCCACTCCAGTTCCTTGGAGTCTTGGGAATGAATTGGGTACTCCTGGAAACTTTAGTCATTTCTGGAGCTTCTGTGATTCCCAGGAGCATCTGTACCATTCCCAGGACTCCAAGGCAATTAAAGGAAAAAATGCTGGAAAACAGTCTTAGGAAAAGTGAAACCACATGCAATTCGGTTCTCTCTTGCCGCTGGGAATCTGGCAGTCTGTCTGCTGTCCCCTTCCCAGTCCAGTAAGTGCCTTCCCAGTCCAGTAAAGGCCAGGAGAGCTACAGGAAGGGGGACAAGGGGGACAGTTGGACAGTCTGGTTTGAACGCAAGTGACCATTTTGTATTGAACTGAACTGGAACTCCATTCCCAAAATATCAAAACAAATTGGAGCCCCTCTGAACCCCCAAGGCAGCTTCTGAATCAAAGTGATGCTGCTATATGCAGCCCTACCAAAAATATTGAGTGGGTTAAAAGTTTGATGCATGGCCTTACCGTCTTAGCTAACAGCCATAATTCTTCCTATCTTTACAAATCCATCAGCCCAATTCTATACTTCTTTGCTCAGTTCAATGGGACCAACGACCAAGCAAGTGACCAAAAGGATTGTTTCCAGAAATGGAAGCAGCAAATTTCCTCACCTAATGTGCAAAGGGGAGGGGTGAGCATGCAAGCCCAAGACTTGTGCTACTAATGCTAAACCATGGTTTTAACAAAGTTTAGTATTATGTCTGAATCTGGCCATAGATTGCAATCCTATGGCCACTTTCCTGGCATTGGACCCATTACTCATTTAAAACAAACTGGGATTGGTTGCTACGTACAGTTCTGATAACAGTGGTTTGTTTTAATCATAGTTTGCAAACAAGCTAGGATATTAAACTGGGGCTTATACTGTACAGTCAATACTAAAGCACAGTTTACTGTTACTAGCCTCTGTTATAGAATCTGAATCTGAAATTACAAGAGATGAGCAATAAAAATAGAAGGCTTGCATCATTTATTGTAAAATAATGTCTTTTGTTCTCCAATGGAAAGATAGGCCTGATTGCAGTAATATAGCAGAGTACTTTACTGAGCTATCATTCTTATCCACCAGTATTTGGACGCTATTAAGAACCACTGATTGAAAATTAAAATAGATGGTCCCAGCTAACTCTTGGTTCATATGCAGTCTAAATTAGACTTTCAATAATCACCGCTTCTTAATAGCTAACAAAAAGTATTCCTGTTTTCCTCCTGTGTCCTTTATGAGTTCCATAAATAACTAATTAACCTCTATGACAAAAGTCAGCATTAAAACAGGAGACAGGCTGTGTGCATAAGGAGTATGCATCTCAGCAAAGATCTCCTGAACTAGATGGAGCAGACATTCTCATCACAATATTCTCTCCAGAATTAAATACTTATTGACTCCATATTAATATCCATTTAGTAATCTGCCGTTTTTGTTTGTTTTAATATAGCATTCAGTTTTACAGTAGAACAGAATTATGCAGTTTAGAAGTATGAATATTAAAAAAGGATTTAATTAAATCTGTTGCCTGAAACTCCTGTCTAAAGCTATAATGACAAATTTAGTCCATATTTATTATGGTGCACAAGGGACTTTAACTAGATCATTAGTTTATATGCCTTACTCAGTGGTGAAGTTCTAAAACTTTACATTTTGCATATTGTTACATTATTCATTTTCCCAACTAGGCATAAAATATGGCTTCCCAAGAGTACAATACCTAATTCTTCCAAATATACAAAGATAGCAATAAAATGATTAAATTACAATTCTTACATCTGTACTTCTTGTCTTATTATAAAGTAAGAATGCTTAAAAATGCAGAATACAAGACATGTGATTGTGTGACTTCTCCAGGATTCAAAAAGACATTTTCTGCTCTTTAACCGTTCAAGTACAACAGGCACGTGTCAGACTCTATCAAACATTGTGCATTCCTTCAAGGGATTATGCAGTACAGTCAAAGCTTGCCACAATTTGTAAATAATTACGGCCTTTGATAGGACAAGCTAACAAAAGTTGGAAAAGATAGATTAAATAACACGGTGAGAATTCTTTGTGCATGCATATTTTGGCTTTGCAATATCTATAAAATGTTATGCCTGCCTGGTGGAAAATATCAAATGCTATTCTAAACCATTAGCCATCATTGCAAAATGTTGCGTGGTGTTTTCTTTATTAATTACACATTAACAAATGTTTAATCCAATTATGGGAATGTGGAAGCAGAGGTGACACTGACAAATTGCCTTTGGCACAGTGTTTGAGCTCATCACAACAGACCAACTTGAATATAAAATGAATTAAATCTCAAATTATAAGAGGTATCAAGTTGCTTCATTTAAACAAGTTGTACAAAAATGAGGCTTCTTCACTACCTTAGATGCATATTACATATTTTGATATTGTATTTCAAAATCAAATTTGATTCCTGCAAAATTGACACCAAACCCTTCCCCCACAAAAGAGCATGTGCAGAACAGTGGGATATCAGTATAAACATTAGCCAGCATGGTCATTTTTGGAATCCCCTAACAAACATATCAGGAAATTTAAAAACAACAACATGTCGTGTGTGTGTGTGTGTGTGTGTGTGTGTGTGTGTGTACGCACGCACTAACTGGATTTTATTTATTTTTATTTTACAAATTTTTATACCACCCAAAACTTACATCTCTGCTATAAGGATGCTAAAGGATGCTTTTGCTAAAAGGATGGGGTGGTATCTTTTTGTTAAGTGGGGGGTGAGAAATCTTCCCAATTTCCCCCTGTAGTGAATAGCAGGGTTTGTTTTATCTTAGACAGAGATAACTCTACATGTTCTGTTGACATATGCCTTCCAGATATATTGTAAGACACCTCCTTAAGCCCCCAACCAACCCCAATTTCTAGTATTTGTCATCATGGCTGCTTCAGTTCCAAATCAAAACATATGGAGTAAAAAAACTGCACAAGATCTGACTGATCAAATTCTAGTTCTGAACAGAAATTGTGTGAGTCAACTTACTAAGAGATTCAGCTCTACTACCAAGAGCCAACATTACAGCTGATAATATGAAAATAAAGTAACTACAAAAAGCTACCATTGCAGGAAATAGGAGAGGAAAGAACAGCAATGCAATGTGCCAGTTGGAATGCTATGCAGTGGTCAAACGTCCCACCCTTGAACTGTATAATAATTTGGAGAAAAACTACTTCACTTCCCAAAATGGGGGTGAAGGTTGGGGGTGGGTTGGGACAGTGAGAAACTTGCTTCATTACAGAATGTCCCTTGATAAATACAATCTTGATCTGGCCTCCGTCCACTGCTATTCTAAATGAGCCCAGTCAGTCTGGTCCATGTTTTTTCATTTCGTTTTCTCAAGCCAAATGACTACCATCTGCTGTCACAAAGCTGTCACACAATCAGTAGTGGAAGATTTCTAAGGAATATAATGGCTCAAGAATGAATATATGACATCGCAGTTCTTGCATCTAGCAGAGAGAGAACAGCAATCCATTTGAAAAGAACAGCAGTAGTGTTCTCCCACTTCTCAGCAAGTACATTGTAATACAAATCTTTATTTGGACTCAAGACGTTGACAGGTCAATTGAACAGAATAAGTCTAGTTTATGATGCAGTTGTCAGAAGTGGTTAAAGCAGGAGTCTGTTTACCGGCGCCCTGAGATATTCCAACAATTTTTCTTGCAAACCAGCACCTTGAGGTTAATTACTTTACCAATTTGAGTAAATGGCAAGCCATATTCCCATCTGTCTCCATTAGTTCCCCACTATTTCTCAATTTATGATGACTGGGGTCAAGGCTGTGATACAAAAGAAGAGGTAATAAAGCATGAATGGAGTAATTTTCTGTTTATACAATTGTGGTAGCCACAGCATAAATAAAGAGAAGACATTTAAAAATGCCACATTTTCAGTTTAAAATCTCGGGATCCCAAAAATATTTACAGGAGGAGCAGAATATTGGCAATGAATAGTTGTTTCTATAATCAGATGCCATTAACTAAAACTCTTGAAGTGCATACAGAAGTGCGTTGGCACACTCACATTGGTGCTGAACCCAGGAAAGTCTGAGAAGCCCAGAAAGGATAAGCCAAGTTGCTTGAGAAAGAACGAAAGACTCTTTTATTCTGTTACCTAAATGTGGTCTTGCCAAAGCTTTTCTGGCTCAGGTGTACATTTAGTGTTGGAATCCCTTAAAAGCTCTTTAGGATCATGATTGATTTTAGAGTAGCTTCATGAAAAACACTTGTTATAAAATAAATAGCTGAAGAGTTCACCTTTACACTCTGAAAGAGGAGAACTGGTCTGGTGGAAGCAAGCATGACTTGTCCCCCTAGCTAAGCAGGGTCTGCCCTGGTTGCATTTGAATGGGAGACCACATGTGAGCACTGTAAGATATTCCCCTCAGGGGATAGAGCCGCTCTGGGAAGAGCAGAAGGTTTCAAGTTCCCTCTCTGGCTTCTCCAAGATAGGGCTGAGAGAGATTCCTGCCTGCAACCTTGGAGAAGCTGCTGCCAGTCTGTGTAGACAATACTGAGCTAGATAGACCAATGGTCTGACTCAGTCTACGGCAGCTTCCTATGTTCCTATGAAATGTACTTCTACACATTATCTCATATGAGTTCTCATTCATTTTCTGTTCAAAATGCTCAAATATTTTTTAGATATTTTGTACAAGATAGGGCAAGTAACTTGCCTAGGGAGCAAGAGGTTGCCCGTTTGAATCCCCGCTGGTATATTTCCCAGACTATGGGAAACACCTATATCGGGAAGTGGTGATATAGGAAGATGTGGAAAGGGATAATCTCATACTGCGTGAGAGATGGCAATGGTAAACACCTCCTGTATTCTACCAAAGAAAACCACATGGCTCTTTGGTCGCCAGTAATCGACACTGACTCGACAGCACAACTTTACCTTTAAAAGATGACTAATTCACCAATCCAAGGAAAAATCATAGCCAAACACCTCAAACCATTGATAGGTATGCTAGACTGATATGGCTTACTTGTTCTGTTTTGACTAAACAATATTAGTCTAACAATTTTGACTAAAAATGCTAATCTTTTTGGCTGTTTGTCACTGTTGGTAGAAAGGCTAATTAATCCAGATTTACTAAATTTTGCAGTAAATCAAGTATAGAAGCATATATTAACCCAAAAGGTTTAAAACAGAAGAGAGATAATACTAATCTATTCCCTTTCTTATTAAATCAAATCAAATCAGCCCTTATTAAGGTTTCTGACCATCATGTTCTTATTAAATATTTGATCCATTGTAGAGTCCTCAAATATGCAAAACAAGGAAGTAGAAAATGTGTTGGTCAGACTATACTTCTCTTAGCAAACAGAAGGGAAATTCACAGTGAAGCCAATTTTCTGTTTTCTGTTGGCAGGAACAGAGCAGCCTGAACTACCACATACAAGAGCAGTATGTTTCCCAAGAGGAACGAGAGTTCTCTATTGCTGCAGTACCTGTTGCAATATCCTTCTACCAAGGGCTATCTATACTGAGCAAAAACACTTCAACCTGCAGCATTTGATGAAGGTATGCACTAAGGTGGTTCAGGTGGTAGCTGCTCACCAGTTTTCATGTAATACAAGTTGTTGTACTATGCACTCAGTGAATTCCCCAGAATGCACTTTCAGAACCCTTTATTGAGGCTAGAACATTTTGGATTTAAAGACCAGAATTTGTGCAGATCCGAAGCCAATGGAACAAGGGTTTATTATTGTATCTGTCTGTCTGTCTGTCTATTTATTTATTTGGACGAGCTAATGTCTGAAGGATACAAAGAGGCTGTTCTTACGATCAGCCTAAACGGGGCTAGGAAAGCCAAGCCCAGTCTTTGCTGATTGTAAGAAGCTGCTGGAGTCGTGCAGCTCCTAGCAGCAGCAAACTCCGCAAAGAGGCAACCATCTTAAATGGGGTTAAGAGAGCTAGTGCTCTCTTAGCCCGTTTTTCTTGATCATCTGCCAGCCCTGGAAGCTTGCAGCTGGGGTTGGAAGACTGCGGGGGAGTTCCGAGGGGCAGGGCAATGCTTCCCAGCACCCAATCCTCTGCGCTGCCAGGAGAAGCAGGCAATAGTCTGGGTGGAAGATCTGCCCACCTAGCAATGACAGAGTCTTCGTCTGAGGAGAGGTCAGTGCTAGCAGCCTTCCTCCCCACTCTTCCTCAAGAGAAAGGGCTCAAAGAATGACATTGTAGAGAGGAAAATATTATTCCTATCTATGAAGGACTCTTCACAGTTTAGTTATGTTGTGCTTCTTTGATGGACCAGGTAATGGCAAACATCACCCGGTTTGATCCCTAGGATGACAAACATTTTCAATGACACAAACAGGCCCAAGATCAGGTTCATTTGGCTGAAGACTGAGTTATGAAGGCACTGTTTTAGTCTACCTGGTACCTCCTTCAAGGCACCCTGCTCTTGCTTGGTCTAGGAAGAAGCTGAAACATCACCTGTGCCAGAAGGCAACCTACACTATCTCACAGGGACAATGGACTATAATGCCTTGTCTGCTGACATACATCTTGGTGGTGCTGTACTGTGAAAGAGCACATCAGTGTGCTTCATCAGATCTTGCAAGGCCAGGAGGTCCTAGTCCATCTTTGCTCCTCTGGCTCCAACAGCCCTGCATCACCAAGATTTTTGAATATTGATAAATGATGAATATAAAAATGTCAACTCATCTAATACAATGACTTTGTAACATGTAATGCTGAATTCCAAGGTATAATCCAGCCAAAGTTAAATATGGGCATTAGACAACACAATGCTCTATGGAATCCCCAGATAAACATATAAAGAGATACTAATTACAAATGACTATTTCCTCAGTGTCTGATATCTAAAAAGAAAATAAAAGTTAAGCATGTGTTCAACTCTAATTTAACTCATTGGGGCACTTAAGTATTCTATTTTGGCTGCATAATGTTTTCTGTTGGAATCTATTCATATTATATTCATATTCACTAAGCACAGTAATAAAATTCGGTTTTCATGGGGAAACTATTAGTTAGAAAGCTCTTTTGGTTGTATGTTACGGGGGCCTCAAATTTTCACTGGTTTGGGGGGGGGATCAGAGTGAGCATTGTTACCAGGAACAAGAGAGATCAAGAATGCTTCACAAACTTGGCAAAAACTGCTGTTTTCTGCTGTCACTTCTGGACAGGCACTTTCAGGAAAGTGCTGTGTGCTACAGTAAAACAAAACATGAACAGCCACCTTCCATGTGGGTGAATTTGGCACTGATTTGAGAATAATGCTTCAAACAGTACTGATAACTTCTTAAGGGACATTAATGACGAGGAATCAGGCATGGGAGCATAAATAATCTGTTTAGCAAAAGTTGGGAATAGGGAATTCTTGTGCACAGTGTCTCAGAGTCAAAACTATGTGTTCTAAACCATGCACTAGCAACTGCCCAAATCCTATTTGCTACTTCTCAGCATCAAGAGGGATTTTTTTGGTGAATTTATATGGATATTTGAAGGCTTACTTCTCTTCTTATTGGCAATATATCTTGCAATCCAATCCGTGCCCTTCTTTGAAAAAGAGCTTATGATGTATGTTTTGCGAAGAATATACATCAAGAACTGATGTTCTGTAAGGAACTGATCCAAACACTACTAAGACTATTTCTGCACCAGTCTCTGTTAAATACATTAGCATTTTGTTGTTAAGAGCACTTGTTTGAACAAATAAAGCAACAATTGGCTCATACATGCATATGAGCCTTACTTACCTGAAAGGATAATCTCTGTGAAATTCAAGCTTTCATCCTATTGACTAATTTCTGATCCATTAATAACACACACAGCCTTGCCCTTCCAAATAATGAGATGTATTGAGTGCACATCTTTTGATTCAAAAATATTGTAATAAATACAATCTCTTAATGTTTCTAAACTCCTCTGCTTTATTGTACATGTTTTTTAAAAACCTGGTAATTTGTGTTTTTTTTTAAATACATTTAAAAATCACATAACAATAACCATGCCATAAAAGAAACACCAAAACAAACACCTTAAGTTTAATGGAACCCACAAACTAGCTGTTCAGTGTTTGCTTCAGGCAGACAAGCACATATATGGTATTCTCATCCTAACCATTAGCTTTTCATTACATTTATGTAGCAATTGCAGTTCTGCTACTTTGGAATCTTCTTCACTGACTTAATACAATTTCCTCCTGCTGAATATTTTTCAATATAAATATTTCTATATTTTTGCTCATTAAAGTACAATACTATGAAGACTTACCTAGCAGTAACATCTGTTGGAGAATGTAGAATTTACTTTTGAGTGACATACAAGCTCTGTAGTGCTTATTCTGAAAGGGGACATTTCCACCACCTCAGAGACATATTTTCAGGTGGCACCGGGCACTTTCAGGGAAAGGAGACATTGGTAAAAATCACTCTTCCGCATGCAATAAGCACTGCAGATTTCAGGAAGCTTTCTGAAGCAGGTATGTTTCTTCCCAACATGCAGGTGCATGGTTAGTCAGAATGTCAGACACTATTTCTCAATTGCTCAAGTTTTACAGACTCCCAGGGGGGGGGGGAACTTGGGAAATTATTTGAAATACAATTTTATGAAGCAAATAAAATTACTTATTCTTCATTCAGAATATGCAATTTTGACTACATTATTTTACTTTGCCAACCAGATAAATATAAGCAATATTTATGCAATCAATAAAGTAGTTTAATAAGAAGAATTCTACTTTGTTTCTAAGTGAAGAATCTAAATAAGTTGTGAAGAAAAGGCAAACGATGGTTGCTTCAGACCAGAAAGGGAAGCAGGGAAGCGTCAAATGTAAACTAGACCTTTCACATTAGCACCTGATTGCACGGAGGCTCACTTCATGTGGCTCTTCCCTCTGAAAGGAAGTGGAAGGGAAATTTAAACTTGGTCTCATGCAGAGGGCCCAGTACACACTGGAGGCTACTGGCATGATGGAGAAGATCCTCCACCTTGCTACTTCTATGCCGCCTCTGGCTGAACTATGAAGTGGATCTCCCTGATATACAATTCCATCCTATACATGCTCTAAACTACAAGCTCACATGAGGGAGCTTCTTCTGTGATTTCATTTTTATTGCAAACCAGTTTAAGTTCCATTTTTTGGAAGAAAAGCAGGATCAAAACTTTAAAACTTACAAACAAATAACAAATACTTGAACACATGCAGTTAAGTTCTGACCCTGCAGAAGCCATGACAATTGGCACATTTCTAGTTCATCTAATAAAGGGAAAAATCTAGACCATCAGACATTTTTCATTCGATGTCAGGGAAGTATTATTACCACACTCGGTTGCTCCTCAACAATGCTTATTTTTAGCTAACTGCATGACGTGGCACATCTGAAAGAACTGTAAAAAGTGGGAGGTTTAACTTGGGAATGCACTGAAATCACAACTGATTGTCACTGCCACAAGCTGTGCTAGTGGATAAACTGGGAATCACCTTCAAGCACTGCGAAGCTTGTATCCAAGTTTTAATTTACAAAGTGCATCTGCTTTATAGAGCCTTTTTACAGCAGTCTCATAATTAGAAAAACATGGCTTATATTTCTTTCACTTCCTATTCCATTTAAAAAAAAACTGGCTTTATTTTTAAAACAGTAATTACATGATGGGGGAAAGCCTCTAATTTTCTGAGAATACACTCAACTAAGACAAAATAATTTGTAAGCAAGGAACAAATTTCTCTGGTGGCAAAAAAATTATGTGGTACAGCACAGAGGCTTTATTAAGCAAACACATTTGGTGCTCAAGATGTCGGGTTCTCTCACACTTCGATGTGTTCCTCCACCCTTCTCTTTTCCTTTTTCAAAGTATCACAGCATGAAGCAAATTAAGCCTCTTTGCTAAAGAATAAAAGTAATTTGTCATCTTAGTCTATTGTTGCTAAAAGAATCACAGCCTCCTAAACAAACAAGGAGGACTGCTGTTGATTTTGGATGCATTCCACCTGGCACACACACTGCACTATTTAGAAGTGTGTCAAAGTAGGATTTGCATGAGGATGGCTAGACAAAAACAACTTCTTAGCAGGCCACCCCATATGACTTTTTATAGAAAGCACATCTATGGACATATTATGGAAAAGACACATTAGTCTTTTCATTTCCAGAATGAAAGAGAATCCATTGTATAAGCTAGAAAATCACATTCATTATATCCACAGCACACACTGATATCCAGACCTCAGCATTCTGCTAAGGAGAGCATTACCTAAACATTACACATTACCTTAAAAAGTCCTACATACACTTTGGGAATGCCTTCTCCAACAGCTAGGAAGGCTCTGTGCTGGACACCATCAATTAGAAAAGTAAAGCAGTCTTCTTCGTGATGGTACTGCTGTGAAGGTTGTACATGAGAGTCTGGGAGTATTCATACATGCAAATGATCACTTGATGACTGCAACATAAAGTGATGACTTGACTTGCATGTGAACTTGCAAAATCACAGGCACCTCATATCACGCATCATTTCAAACAAAGGCATCAGTCTAAAGGTCTGCATGAGTTTTGACACTGCCAATTAAGTGATGGCAATGGCGCAGCGGGGAATGACTTGATGAGCAAGCCAGAGGTTACTGGTTCAAATCCCAGCTGATATGTTTCCCAGACTATGGGAAACACTTATATCGGGAAGCAGCGATATAGGAAGATGCTAAAAGGCATCATCTCATACAACACGGGAGATGGCAATGGTAAACCCCTCCTGTATTCTACCAAAGACAACCACAGGGCTCTGTGGTCGTCAGGAGTCAACAGTGACTCGATGGCACACTACTTTAACAGTAATGCAGTGAACTAGACTGGAAAACTCACTGGAATATGGATGGGACTGAATATGGACCAGACTCATATATCCAGGGATGATGTGAGACATGACATGCATGCACATGGGCTTCCTGTACTGATGTGGTATGATAACGTGGCATCACTTTTTCCACCTGGTATGATCATATGAATTACTTCTGAGTTGGGTCACTCATTTCACAGATTAGCTTTGTCCATATGTCTGACCAATCTTAGGATGGTTGACAAATCATACAGACAAGAAAGATGACCCCAAGTGATGATTTGCTTGTATGAAATAGCCATCAAGCATGTGTGTGTGTGTGTTGTTTTTTTAATTACGCAGTTTATTACAGGCACAATAGTTTTCATCTCTGGTAGCTTGTATGTTCTGATGTGAGTGATGAAGTAATAAATATATGTGAACCTTACATTTTGGGTTTTCAAAAATATAATTCCAATGAAAACTTTGCAGAAATGAGTGGGCTTTGCTTCTTGAAGACTCTCATTTGGATGCACAATTTTGCTTGGTAATACAATAGGGGACCCAGTGGCAGGACACAGAGTCAGTCATGGACACTAAGGAGGTCCAGGAATAGATTCCAAATAACCACCTCTGATGTCACTTATAAATGGCTCACACTCTGTGATTTCCTAGCCAGATTAACTGAAATGGGAAGACATGTTTTACTGATGTACTTATATTAAATATTTGCATCCTGCTTTTACACTTCAAGCTCTGAAAGTGGTAGGTGTGTGCACAAACCACAGTTCAAGCACCGATTGGGAGCAGGGACCAGGATCTTTGAGAATGAAGAGAGCAGGTCTTTATCTGCTCTCCGCCGCCCCATGCAGATTCCTGCTGCGGTGGCACATGACCAAGCAGTGGGGCCAGCAAGCACATGGCATCCGCGCATGTGCGGGCACCAGCTGCTTGGAGCGGTGAGGCCTACCACTTGTCCTCTTGGTCCTTGTCCAACATGGCTTGTTCTATCTAGCAGGGAGGCTGTTTTAGGCGGCCTGGTAGAAATCATAAATGCTTCTCTGAGGGAGGGCAGGATGCCTCCTTGTCTTAAGGAGGCAATTATTAGACCTCTTCTAAAGAAGCCAGCGTTAGATCCCTCAGAGTTGAGCAATTATAGGCCAGTTTCCAATCTCCCATGCCTGGGCAAGCTAATTGAGAGGGTGGTGGCCTCTCAGCTCCAGGCGGTCTTGGAAGAAACTGATTATCTAGACCCATTTCAAACTGGTTTTTGGGAGGGCTATGGGGTGGAGACTGCTTTGGTCGGCCTGATGGATTATCTCCAATTGGCAATGGACAGAGGAAGTGTGACTCTGTTGGTCCTCTTGGATCTCTCGGCGGCTTTCGATACTATCGACCATAGTATCCTTCTGGAACGTCTGAGGGGGTTGGGGGTGGGAGGCACTGTTTTACAGTGGTTCCGCTCCGACCTCTCGGACAGATTCCAGATGGTGTCGATTGGAGATTGTTGCTCTTCAAAATCTGAGCTTAAGTATGGTGTCCCTCAAGGCTCCATACTCTCTCCAATGCTTTTTAACATCTACATGAAACTGCTGGGAGAGATCATCAGGGGATTTGGAGCTGGGTGTTACCAGTATGCTGATGACACCCAGATCTACTTCTCCATGTCAACTTCTTCAGGAGTTGGCATATCCTCCCTAAATGCCTGCCTGGAAGCAGTAATGGGCTGGATGAGGGAGAATAAACTGAAGCTGAATCCAGATAAGACGGAGGTACTTATTGTGCGGGGTCGGAACTCTAGAGATGATTTTGATCTGCCTGTTCTAGACGGGGTCACACTTCCCCAAAAGGAACAGGTTCGCAGTCTGGGAGTACTTCTGGATCAACGTCTCTCCTTGGTTTCTCAGGTTGAGGCGGTGGCCAGGGGTGCTTTCTATCAGCTCCGGCTGATACACCAGCTGCGCCCATTTCTTGAGATCAATGACCTCAAAACAGTGGTACATTTGTTGGTAACCTCAAGACTGGACTTCTGTAATGCGCTCTCCATGGGGCTGCCTTTGTACGTAGTCCGGAAACTTCGTTTGGTTCAGAATACGGCAGCCAGGTTGGTCTCTGGGTCATCTCAGAGAGACCACATTACTTCTTTGTTGATGGAGTTACACTTGCTTCCAATAGGTTTCCAGGCAAAATACAAAGTGCTCGTTATAACTTATAAAGCCCTAAACGGCTTAGGCCCTGGGTATTTAAGAGAGCGTCTTCTTCGCTATGAGCCCCACCGGCCGTTGAGGTCACTTGAGGAGGTCCGTCTCCGGTTGTCACCAACTCGTTTGGTGGCTACACAGAGACGGGCCTTCTCGGCTGCTGCCCCGAGATTGTGGAATGCGCTCCCTGCTGAGATACGATCCTCCTCATCTCTGGCAATTTTCATAAAACACCTGAAAACACATCTCTTCAACCAGGCTTTCTCAGCTTTTTAAAACTTGTTTTTAAATTGTTCTGATTATTTAATTGTTGTTTTATGATGTTTTTAATTGTTAATCATTGTTTTATGCTTTATAATTTTTGTTTTAATTATTAACTGATTTTAATGGTGTTTTAATGTAAACCGCCCTGAGCCTTTTGGAAGAGCGGTATAAAAGTTTTAATAATAATAACATAAGAACATAAGAACTGCCCTGCTGGATCAGGCTCAAGGCCCATCTCGTCCAGCATCCTGTTTCGCACAGTGGCCCACCAGATGCCGCTGGAAGCCACAGGCAGGAGTTGAGGGCGTGCCCTCTCTCCTGCCATTGCTCCCCTGCAACTGGTACTCAGAGGCACACCCTTGAGGCTGGAGGTGGCCCACAGCCCTCTGACTAGTAGCCATTGATAGACTTCTTCTCCATGAAGTCATCCAAACCCCTCTTAAAGCCATCCAGGTTGTTGGCCGTTACCACATCCTGTGGCAGAGAGTTCCACAAGTGGATAATAATAATAATAATAATAATAATTATTATTATTATTATTATTATTATTATTATTATTATTTGTGTGGTCTGCAACACCATGCTGACCACACAAATGGTGATCACACATATGTGGATGCCATGTGCATGCTGGCGCAGTGTGGGGTACTTGGGACTTGCACCACCCCAGCAGGAAGCTGCATGGGGCAACAGAGAGCAGGTAAGGACCTACACTCCTCTTTCTTAAAGTTCCTCATCCCTGCTCCCAAATGGTGCTCTAACCACAGTTCATGCACAGCCCTAGAAGCTGGCTTACAATTTAAAACAAATTATTATTATTATTATTATTATTATTATTATTATTATTATTATTATTAAAACACCATCTACAAACACAATTTTTAAAAATGCAAATTAAACAGTGATGCTCGGCAGCAGAAGTAAAATATAATAAATCATGATATCAAGTCTCTAGAAAACAGAGCAGTTTTAACTTGGCACCTAAAAACATAAAAGATTATATACATCAAATTAGTATTTCTGGGGAGCATATTTCACAATTAAGGCACTAATACAGGTAAGTCCCTGTCCTCATTTGCTGTCCACCGAACCTCTGAAGGCAGGGGAACCAAGAGAAGGACTCAAGTTGATGATCTCAGTGAATGGGAAGATGCATATGAAACAATATTGCTCACGCTTTATGATAGACCTAGGATAGCCAGCACTGCTAAGTGTTTGAAATCCACTGTGTGGGGTGAAAGGAAAATATTCTTTTAAAAACTTGCAAAAGAGGAGATTGAAGAGGCCTTAAATTATTCTACCATGTCCAGTAGCATCCCCTCATCCACTAAATATAATATAATATAACATATTCCACATCTCTACAGTTCATTCTTTAATAATGAAATGACCTTGAACTGCATTCAATTCACAACATAACACCCAACTAACTCAAGCATATGGGCAAGGTGCCTTCATGACCAAATGCAAAAGCCACTTCAGCCATCTACTGTTCCACTTTAGCTCATGTTCCTCTTGCTCTGGGAACAGAGACCATTTTTATCTTTGGAAATCCAAGCACAGCTATTGGTTTTCCACATAGGAAGTTTGCATGAATTTGTGTATCCGCTGTGCAAACATTTGGGATTATAGAATTTGGTTCTGAATGTAATGTGCATCCTATCTTAAACTGAAAGAACACTTTCATTTACCAGGTTTCTTTTCTTTGGGTGACTCTGCTTTTTTTCTTTTTCTTTTAAAAGATACTTGGATTCCAAGCAGGGATTAACATACATTTTAAAATGAAACTGAATGTCTTCATAATGACTAGAAAACGTATTAAAATCATCAGTGTGAAAAATGACATTGCCTTCACTAGTTTATGTACTCCTGTTGCACACAGGTATTGTCATTACAATAACCATGAAAGATTAAGGGCTACTTTTCACATCTTTCAGTCAAATGTATCACTGTTTTAAAATGAGAAAATAAGAAGTAAAGATCCAGCTGTATAGTTTTGCTCAGTAGAGATACTGGGGCCTATTTCATCATAGGAATCCTCTCCTGGTTTACAGTTCAGCCGCAGATTAATAGAGATCCAACCCCACCCCTCTTTTAACATTGCTAAAAGTGATGGTTCAGGATTGTGTTCTCTAGGGATGTGCACGAGCCGGTTCAGCGCTTCCTCTGGAAAGCGCCAAACTGGCTCAGGCGCCAGCATTTTAACCAGCTCAACAGGCTGGGGAGCAGTTCTCGTAAGGAGCCTTTAAGGAGCACCCTACCTGCTCATCCCCGCCCCGCCGCTATTCCGCCAGCAGTGCTTGGTCTAGCAACAGCCATGTGGGGCTGTTCTCTGCCACCTCCATATGGCATCGCCAGGGAACAATGCCACAGTCCCATGCGGCCATTGCTAGGGCACACACCCCTGCTGGAAAAGCAGTGGGGTGGGGATGAGCAGGTAAGGAGCTCCTTATCGGCTCCTTAAGGCAACCACTCCCCACCCCGCAAACCTGTACATGAGCCATTCATGACAGCTTTAGAATTTTCAAGATCATGGTCTCTGGTTTTCATTTCTATACATTCCTGAATAAGATTATGGGGTAAAAGTGCAAAATGAAGTTAGAAAATTAACTCTGAATGATGTCCCAAGGAATTGAATCTGTAGCTGAAACATGGAGTATATAATCAGGATATTGTGCCTTGAAAAATCAGGTTAACATGGAATAATTCTGCATCAATATACATTCATTCAAGAGTTGCTGCTGGAACAGTGAAAGAGGATCATGAACCCTTCCCTTCCACCACACAGATAAGTGTGAACCTGGCCCACCTGATTAGGCAGTGTCTTCCTTCATACAATTTCTCCCCTCAAAAAAGGGAGAGGGAAACAGAGGTGCGCCTATGTAATTTTGGAGCCTAGACCTAAAGGCCTTTGGAGCCCCCCCCCTGCAAGTTAAGCACCAACCGCCCCACCCCCCCGCACACAGAAACACATCATGAATGACATACACAGTATTTTTAACATGTGGTTTCTTGAGGGCACAAACAGCAACTGAACTCACAAGAATGTAAGAATATTAAATGGGAATATTTATGCAAATAGAGAGGGGAACTGATCTTGTGGTAGCAAGCATGACTTGTCCCCCTAGCTAAGCAGGGTCCACCCTGGTTGCATTTGAGTGGGAGACTAGAAGTGTGAGCACTGTAAGATATTCCCCTCAGGGGATGGAGCTGCTCTGGGAAGAACAGAAGGTTTCAAGTTCCTTCTCTGGCTTCTCCAGGATAGGGCTGAGAGAGATTCCTGCCTGCAACCTTGGAGAAGCCACTGCCAGTCTGTGTAGACAATACCAAGCTAGATAGACCAATGGTCTGACCAAGTATATGGCCGCTTCCTATGTTCCTAAATATGCCTTAGCAGAAACATTTCAACACACAACTTAACATATTCCCATCCCACATATTTCTTTCCCCACTCCCCTCCCCCTCGGTCTCTAAAGCAGAGGTCACGCTTGGCTGCCCAGTGCAGGTCACAGTCACTCTGGTGGCACCGTGCAGCGACCACACCACCCAGGACACACTAAATAGGATTTGGGGCCTCCCAGTGAGTGTGGAGGTCCTGGACTTCGGCCCGGAAGTCCAGGGGTAAGAGCACCTCTGGAGTAGCATCATGAGCTTAGGCCTCAACAGTCGGACACTTGTGGATATTGCTTAGTTCATGCTGCAGGTTACATGGTGGAGCGGCAGTGCTCACATCTTCATTATGCAATTCCAGTGCCACCCTTTGGCTGAATGCAGAAGCTGTGGCTTGATACTGACACCACTCCTAACTTGTATACAATGCAATAATGCTGGGGGATGTACTTCTGATGTAAAATCAGCTAAGGCTCCCATCTTGGCCGGTTTACCACCAGCCGGGCGGGTCTTTAACTGTCCAGACTTTGTTTCGTTTTAACGCCTTCTGCCTTAGATCAATGTAAGAAATAAAACAAAAAGCTCCAGGTAAAATTAACCCATGTTTACCCAGATTAAGCACCTTGGCCAGAAACCATCAGTCCATCTTTCCCCCACAAATAATAGTCTAAAACCATTCACAATCTTGCATCAGTTAACATTTGTCTAAAACTGTCAGGAGAGATGCAAGGAAAAGTTAGACCCTCTAATAATATATCTAATTTTGAATTAAAATTTTGAGATAGACAGAAAATAAACTGGGGATTCTATTTTGGTTGTTCCAAAGAATTAGCCTCCTGCAGTAAGAAAGTTCATGCTGCAATAATATATATCACAGTGTTTTGAGTTTTGAGGCCACTTTTTACCTGTGCCTCCAAAATGTTATCAAGCCAAACAAAATTAAACTGAATACAGATCAACAATAATTACAATAAAGTACAGAGAAAATTGAAAGCCCAATGATAAAACATGCCACTCCATTGCCCGCACGCCAAATGCTTAAATTGTTAGTCTTTAGGATGTCACACAAGTTCTTGTTAATATGCAAAGATGCTTCACACTTCTTTGTTTTAGCTTCATTGCTGATGAACATTAGCACATACCATTCATTGTTTGGCATAACTGGATAATGGCATAACTCACTATCACTCATCTGGAAGGAAAATATGTTTCCAATGTGTTGCTTAGAAACCCCCTTTAAATATGATTAAGAGAGTAAAACACCATCTGCAAAAGTTTCTACCCCAACTTGCTCATGAATTATAATGTGATATTAAACTTTGTTGGGAATGGTATGCCACTGTTTAGAGCAAATCAGCTTAGACAAACCCATCCATATTTTAAAAGTTCATTCCAATGCAGATGACCAATTCTCAAATCATAGCTGCTAGGTAAAGCAGTTGACCCTGCAAAGTGAGGTGTTCCTATATAGCACTTCACCACCTTAGGACACCCTTTACCTCTTAGTCCAGCCTATTTCACAGAGTTGTTGTGGGGATATAATTGAAAATTAAAAACAACATTGTTTTGTTTTGAACTTAAGCTCCTAAGAGGATGGAACTGGTGGACAAAGGGATTTTATTTATTATTGAGTTACATATTGCTTTTGGTCCTGTTTTGTTTCTTTCAGTGAAAAGACTCCACACTATCTCTACCAGAACATTTCTATCTGTGTATTCCAGCTACCTATTTTTGTTGCTACAGATTGTCATCCTCAAGTCTTTGGCCAACGCCGTATGCACTGCTGATCTGACTGATTATTTGTTTAGTGTCACTCGGCACACTGAACAGGGCAGGTTTGTTCTGCTGAAGACTTTATTATCCATCTGCCACAGGGCATGGCTATGATATAATTCATTCTATTTACCCTAAAACAGCAGCTATAGCAATAACCACAGAATAACTTTTCATGGGTATGTGATGCTATGATGTTGGGAGACAATAGGGAGACAAGCACTGTGTCTTTCGTTGCCTTATTATTATATTATAGATGCAGCTGTTTTTATCTTGCAATGATGCCACAAACCCCAACATTTAATTTTTAAGAAGTGAAAAGAATGCCTGAAGTTACAATGCATTAATTTATCATGTGAAATTAACAAGTTAGATATACTATGCTTGTCACACAGCAATTTCTGACACAAAATTTTTCCCCAAATCTAGTAAAAGCTATTTTATCTGATATTTATCTAGAAAAGTATCTCTTTTAACTGTTTTATCACCATGCAAAAACAAAAACAAAACCCTGCAAACTATAAGTATTTGGTACAATGCTTCCCATACTCTGTTACAGAAAAGAATTCTGAGTGTTTAAAATATATTAATATTTAGAAAGGAATCCTTCAGTGACGATTCCTTAAAAATGAGGAGGGAGGGCATGCTTTAATAAACAGATGCTATTGTCCCTCTTTCCCACAATTTAGACAAACTGAAGGCACCTGGGAAGCTAGGAACAAATCAGTATTTTTTGTTGCCTGGAATTTGCAAACAGACATTTACCAATTTGTGTGTACATCTCTCTCTCTCTCTCTCTGGCATACTCATCGCTAATCTCATGCGTGGAAGCTCTTGCGAAATTTCGTGAGCAACCTGCCCAGCAGGGGAAGAGGAAAGCGGCAGCACTGGAGGCAAGGCAGGAAACAAAACAGTGGCAGAAAGGACACAAAATTACAGTGGTAGGGGGGTGAGAAAATGGCGAGGGCAGTTGGAGGGAGAAAATGGTGGCAGCGGGGGCAGGCGGGGGAAAGAAAATAGCAACAGCAGCGGTGGGCAGGGTAAGAAAACTACAGTGGCAGGTGGGAGGAGGGGTGGGGAAAGAAAGTGGCAGCAATGGCAGTGGTGGCTGGCGGGTGAAACTAAAGGCACAAATGGTCTGCCCCCGGCCTAGCTAGTTCCAAATAAAAAGTTTAAATCCTCAAAAGCCACAAGAATCTCATCCTTCCTACATCACTGATGTTTTTCCAATACACTTTCAAAACAACACAATGAAATTAGGTAAATAATAGTGGCTGATATCCAGACTAAAAAGTGCCAGTGTTTCATGAGAAGCACTGCTGCTGCTTCCAGAGTAATACATCAGATCATTGATCTCCCCCTTCCCTCAGAAGCATTCTGTGTGATCAGGAATTAGGTACCTGAGGACAACACAAACCTCATTGGACCTCCTTCTGGGTTGCATGGAGCACTTACAGGGGAAGGGGAGATCTGCAAAAATCACCTCACGAAGTATACAGCAGAGCTGTATTAGTGTGCTTCTCATGAAGCACTGGTGCTTTGTTAGTCTGGAGTCAACCATGATATTCTAGAAAGTAATGTTTAAAGCTGCTGAAGTTATACTCTCCCCTTGATCCTTAAATGTTCTGCATGAACAAATATCAGTTATTTAGAAAAGCCAAAATGAGTCTGTGTCTTTCAGCAGATACATTGTGAGGCCAGGGTTAAAATTCTTGCTCACTCATAAATTCACTGGGCAGCTGAAAGCAAATAGTTCTGACTCAGACTCAGCTTTCCATCTGTAAAATGGCAATGATAGTCAACTCTTTCCAGAGACGTTGTGAGAACAACTATCATAAAGATTATGATTATTATTTTTAGTGCTACATAAATGACCAATACAAATGAGATACCAGAGTATCCTCGTTGGTTTTACTTTAGTTGCATGGATACATAGATAGACAGATGAGCAAATTCCCTACCAGTGGAGTTGGGAAAGAAAACCATTTTAACATAACCATATGACTGACACTTAAGCATGGTATAGCCCATTACTGTGTAAATGCCAATTCTGCTTACCATTGGGAAGCAAATTTGGAAAAGTAGACCATCATACACAAGTCTGCAGAACACTATGTCTGGGTTCAGACATAACATGGAGCCGCAGGTCCATTGGACCCGCGGTTCTGCACCCACTTCTCCGTGCTCTCCTGTCCGCATTCAAACATTGGGAAGAGGGGCATTTCTGCAGTCAGCGAGACTGCAGAGAGATAGGGGAGCTATCTGTCTGGGCTTCCTTCTTTCCTGAAGGGCAGCCTGCACAGCCAATAGCAGCAAGGAACAAGGGAGCAGCTTCCTCCCTCAACTCCAGGTTTGGACAAGGCTAACCAGTGTTCAATTGTAACGCTGGCCCCACCAAACCGGAGGTTGGCACAACAAAATTCAGATAGAACAGAAGGTAACAAAGTGAGTTTGGGGAGGGAAACTGCAGATCTATTACCCCCTTTAACTGCAGTTTTCCACATCTGGATGTTCAGTAGTGAAACTGGACAGGAAAGGACCTCCAGTTTCATGTTACATCTGAACCAGGCCCATGCAAGACCTGCAAAATCAATGAAATCAATAGACTTAAGAGTGCCTATGTGTGCAGGATTGTGGCCTGTGTCTGTCTGTACAGTAGGCCTGTGCACAGACCAATAAGTCAGAGTTGGGTCCAACATTTACTTACCAGGCAAATGTCAGTTCAGGGTCTTTTGGACCACTCCAAAAGTCGGGGTCTGATTCAGGGTTGGGATCGGGAACAGGTTGGAGTTGTGAGAAGCAGGGGGGAATAATAACCATGGATACTCACTATTTGAACCCGGAAGAAAAGTAACACAGCACCAGAGAGTCTCAGGGAATTGATGTAACAACAGAGAATTGAAGGGGAAGTGATGTAACATCAGAGGATTGCATGAAAAATCCAAAAATCAGTTAGTGTGATGGCTGCTGATAGTGATTTTAAAATGGGCTAAAAACATCAAATTCAGAACATCGAATTGGCCCAGTTCTCCAGCCTCCAAGCCTGAGAAGCTCAGTTCTGGAGTGGGTATTTAGTCGGTATCCTCCGCTGTGAAGACGGATGCAAAGAACTCATTCAGCTTCTCTGCATCTCCTTATTTTCCTTAATAATCCCTTTCATGCCCGCATCATCTAAGGGTCCAACTGCCTCCCTGGATACATTTAAAGAAGTTTTTGTTATTCCCCTTGACACTTCTAACTATATGCTCCTCAAGTTTTTTGCATCCCTTATTGTCTCCTTGCATTTCTTTTGCCAGAGTTTATGTTCCTTTCAGTTGTCTTCATTTGGGCAGGACTTCCATTTTCTGAAGGAAGTCTTCCTTTTATAGCTTCCCTGACTCTACTTATTAGCCATATTGGCATCCTCCCGAACTTGGTGGTACCTTTCCTCCTTCTGGCTATACATTCCAACTGAGCTTCTATTATAATATTTTTAAATAGGTTTCATGCTTTCTGGGGTGATTTCACCCTCCTCACATTTCCTTTCAGCTCCTTTTTACCAATAAAGTAAAATAAAATAAAAACGGTTGATTTTTTAAAATCAACAAAGGGCTCTATGCAGTGTCCCTGGCTGGGCTGTTCCTGAGGACATATTTGCATTAAGGATTGTAGTGTGTGAAGAACCAAATTATCCACATATTATTTTCTCAACAGTAACCCCCACAATTGCAGTGGTTGAACAAAACTAGTCATCTGACACATGCACATAAATCATGTGCAGAGAATGCCGCTCCCTGATGCCATACTTGTCGGGGGCAGGGTTGTGCTCCTGGGTCTATATACAGACACAGAGGGGGTGCCATCCTGACATGTGATTTGGATTGGCCAATTAAGCTGTTATCAGCCCTGCCCCCACATGTGATGCAGGCTAGCCATTGAGGAGCAGGTAGTTCCTGTATAAGCAGCAAGCTTTAGTAATGTCTGTCAGTTGCTCTTGGGCAAGGCACCCACCTGCCTGTCCCATTCTTAGTGAGGGTTATCCAGTCACCCTCTGGATCCAAGTAGGAATTTTTTGGGTCACACCTGGTTGGCACTAGGTACAGCCTTTTTTGCCTACTTCTCACTGAATTTAATGATGTGAGTTCCACCGGAATTAGGATCTTTGGTCACTTGGCAGGAGAAAGAGGGTTTGGAGTAGGTTATTTTGGTAATGGTATAGGGCTGGAGGACCATTTGAGGTGGGGAGGGGTCGAGGAACAGCCACTCTGGGTTTTGTAGCCCTTTGACTGGGATCCGCCCCAACTTGGAGGGTGGCTTGGCTTCACCATTCAGAGTTTTGTGGCCTGGGTGGGGGTGAGTCAGGCTGCCCGCCCCTCAGCAGGGATAAGCCCTGTGGTGAGACGACTTATATATCAGAATCTTAATAAACAATTACCAAAAAGAAGGAGCGATACAGAGAAATAGGCAAGACTGTCTGAAGGATAGGTTTCTTTCCAGAGATGACAGCGGTGAGTAGCAGGGCAGCAGCTAACCTTGCAAAAATATATCCCACTACCCCTTCTACTGCTCCTGACCGGAAAAGTAACATAGTTTTATTAAACAAAGCAAATCAAACAATTACAATGTCTGATTAATGTCTGAATTAAAGTATAGCTTACAAATGGTTTTAAATTTTTAAAATGTCTCATTTCTCTTCTCTCCTTCAAAAAAAGCAAGAAGGGGCCAAGCTAGCTGGGAAAGACAGAACTTTCTAGCCACCAAGCCCGAGAACAGCCCATCAACAACTCCATAACTGCCTGGCCAAGAAGAGTTCTATAAACAGATTCTTGCTTTTCAAGGATGGTGAGGTCTTTATCATCCCATTTCTTCCACAAATGAATTGTTTTAGAGTCCTCCATTTTTTCAGCAGAAGTGAGAACCTAGAATCATATTTGGCTGGAAAGGACTTTTATCTCTGCGTACATTGAGGAAGGGGCAGGGGCAGGGAGAAATCTCTCTCTCTCTCTCTCTCTCTCTCCTGCCCACAACTTTATTAGTTTATATTATGTTTGACATAAAGCGGGCAGTGAGACACCTGCTTTATGATGTTACAGTAGGCAGCAGTGTGATGTGCTGCTGACAGGAATCTGACCTAGCCCTTTGGTTGTATAAGTTCAGGGAGGCAAAAGGCACAAAGGAAACAGAGAATATAAGCCACTCATGCTCCCCACAGCACTAATTTACACTACCAGTGCTCTGTAATAGTTAGCAGAAAGCCCAATGGTGAGCAAAGAGAAAACCTTCTAAAGTGGTGATTCTCTTATATGAAGCAGAGAGAGAATGACTCTCCCTATCAATCCCAGCATGGCATTCCTCCAGTGTTAGTTGCTGATATCTACCACCTGTTTCTTTTTAAGATTCCAAGCCCTTTTTTGGAAAGGGAACGTCTATCTATCTATCTATCTATCTATCTATCTATCTATCTATCTGCATAAAGCACTTTGAGAACTTTTGTTGAAAAGGGTTATATAAACATTTGTAGTCATAGTCGTATAGAATGTAGATTGGAGAGATACGAGTTCATCTTTGTTCAATCATGCACCTCATATAGTTCTCAGTTCTTAGCTTTTTAAATCTTTTAATTTGAAACTTTAAAAACTATATACAGTAATTCTAAATGTGGTTTTAGCCTGGTATTTAACTTAACTTGTTTAACTTTATTAGTCTTATTTTACATTGCATCTGTTTTATTAATGTAGTGAGCTGCCTTGAGCAGTTATTTCTAATAAATAACTCTGGGCCTCTCTCTCTCTCCCCCCGCCTCACTTTCCTTACAGAGTAATGAGCATAACAGGAGCTTCACCCTGAGCTGGTTGGTGTGAGGACTGTGGTGAAAATCCCATATATACACCACCTTAAGGTCCTTTGAGGAATAATGACTAACATGATGAGGTAAATGATTGAGGGTAGTCCCACTGAAATTAAAAGGACAAGTTAGGCATTAATAATTTTCCTTACCAATATAAATAACCTGGCAATGCAACCAGAAGCCAGTCTCAATGGCTAGTGTGCAGAATTCCCTGAGGCCACTTGTAGAAACCACATTAGAGGTTTCTACAGCAAAGGAAACTGATAGCAAAACACCAAGCAGGAAACATGGGATAGGCTAGAAGAAACGACAAAACTTGCATTGTTCTTCTGGATTGTGCCCTTGTTTATCATCTGGAATGAATCAGAGCAGTACAGTTGCCTCAGCCCTAACCAACCAAAGTTTGTTTGGCTGGGGGACACAGCAAGTCATGTAGGCAACATTGTCCACAAGGCAGTGCCATTATCTTTCTCCCCACCTATCACCTTCTCCCCACACATGCACTGGGCACAAATATTTGCCCCTGTCAGAGCACTGGGAATGGTTTCTTACTAATTGGATCTTTAAGCTGTATCAAACAAGTGACCTTACTCAACCCATGGTTGTCCACCAATATTTCACGCAATGCACAAAACAGCATGCTGAACATCCACTCAATTTTATAGAAAATTCAGGGGGATGTATTTTACAAGTTTGGCACAGTAAAGTTATGGAAATGCTCGTGTTTCATGCACTAAGTATTTTGAAATATGACATATATAAAATACACCTTGAAAGGAAAAAACAACAACATACTGTTGTTATCCTGGAATTGCTACAGCTTTGTACAGGTGTATATTTAATTGATAGAGTTTTCCACAATACCACTTGTGGGCTCATATTAGATTAGACTGTATGGCTAAAAGTTTCTATAGCAATTGTAATTTTAATTCAGTTTTTGACAGGATAGAACTAGACTTGGTTTCCATGGTTGAAGAAACTGAAAACTACAAAACCTCACATGTTATTTTCTTTCAGGGAAGATTGGTTTAAGATGTTTTGGACACAGTTAATTCAACCTCAGCCCAGTCCATGGCTTAACCTGTTTACGCATTGAATAAACAGAGTCCTTCTACACTTTCCCATGATACCCTGTAAAACAATTTCTCCTCCTACCTGTACCCTTAGGTATTAAGGTAGCATCTTTATGAGTATTAATATGCTTCAAATATAGTATGCCACATCAGATATAGCACATACATTATAACATCGAATATAGCACATACATTATAACTTTACCCATTCTCTCAAAAAAGTAAACTTCAAGTGTTCAGATTTATCACCAAAAAATTTGTTATCAAGATACTTGCTAATGCTATTTATCTCTATTAAGGATAAATTGTTGCTAAACAGCCTCCCCTCCATCTCTGAAATTTTGGCTTTAACCTTCAGTGAGACTGTGCTTCCTGCCAGGAGAAAGCTGGCATCTGTTTTGATCAAACAGGTACATTATGCAAACTGAGCTGAGGCTGGAGGCCTGGGGAGGTGACACACTCATCCTGAATACTTTGCACACTAAATGAAGCCAAATTCTAGATGGAGCAAGCAGGGGTCTGAGACAAAGGAATGTCCTTGAGAACCTGAGGAACCTCACCCTAAAATGTAGTCATAATTAATCCAGGACAGTTAATTAGATTTGGCATTGTGGAGCACTTTTGGCATTGTGGAGCACGTCCGTCTGAACTGTGAGTGCTCCAACACACATCCTCATTATCTCTTTTGTTCCTCCAACATTCCTCCATTTGCAGTGTCTGTCCTTAGATCCCAGAAGGGAAAACCTATAAAGAGTATTTACTTTTCAATGTGTGTGTTCTTCAGATGTGGGACAGCAAAAGTTCGTCTGCCTCACTGTCTTCCCTGGATGCCATTCGCTCAGGTACTTCAATATTGCACTCTCCTATCCAGGCTTCTCCTGAGGAATGCTCACATAACTGGTGCCAACTGAATTGTATCCCAAGTCTCCAAGCATTCCCTATTCTGCCTTGTCCCCTCACACATTCCGCCTTGTCCTCTTACGTAGTTGAGTTTCTGAGTTGCCCTTCCCAATCCCCCTCGAAAGTTGGTATGTGCTTTGTTGCCTGATAGGCCGCCAACCAGACTTGGACCTAAGGCACCCGCTTGGTGCCACTCATGGACTTCTTCTTGCTTATCCTAGGGATCTCTCCAATGAGACCCACTCCTTTTGCTTCACTCACAAGACAACAGACTAAAAGGCAGGTAAAAACACTGCTTACTCTCTCTCTCTCTCTCTCTCTCTCTCTCTCTCTCTCTCTCTCCCACCATCCCTCCTTCCCTCCATACACCAACCATTAAGTTAACTAAGTTTCAAGCCTCTCCCTCCCTGGGAGCTGCCTTCCTTCCTGTGCTACTGAGATGGCACTAAGATTACCAAATACCATTATTTCACAGTGTGCTTCTGCATTATTGGAGAAATGAACTTGATTATCTTTATTTTCAAAAACCTTGTCTGGGAGTCTGTTTGCTCCCTGGAGTACCCTAATGTTATCTTAGCTCTGCCTAGACTGCAATCCATTTGCTATTCCTACTTGCAAATATGGTTTGGAGTAACTCCCTCATTTCAGTGTGAAAACATGAGTTTACACATGAGTAGCATACAAGGGTGCAAGCATGCAAACAAACCCACTGAATAATTTGGGATAATAATAATTTGTAAATAATAATTTGTGTTAAATTCTAAGAACTGTATACCAGTATCTTTTTCCCTACAGGGAGAAAAGCAGCTGAAGAAGTTGCAATTTTAAGCATAAAACACTCAGCATTAAGCAGCCCCTTCTATCCACCATCCCTGTGCTTTGCTTAAATTCTCAGCATCCTGCTTTTTATTTTTAAAAAGTCAAGGTAAAGATAGAGCTGACAGCATATCTCGGCTAGTTTGGGCCTTATTTTCTAGTTTCATTTTATATGAAATTCAGTTGACAGTTCTTTGCTCACAATCTGGATCCAATCCAAGTGTATCATTAAGAAGGAAATGGCACAATTCTTGATCTCAGAAGCCACCCCAGTAGATGGAGTTTTTTCCTCCAATTTAGACATTTTTTCCTGGAATTGTCCAATGATTATCTAGAGGGGACCTGTGATTCCTGCCCTCCCCATATTTTGGCTCACCCTGCATGATCCCAAATACTTGTGAGATCTAATCATAACTCTCTCCCTATGATAATGGAATTGAGGAAGGGGCAGGAAGCCTGCATGAATCCACATCAACCTGTACAAATGTGAAACCAACTTCCAATTTCTCCCCGGAAAGAGACATGAAGGCTACAGGTAGAACAATATGTTTATATACCCTTTATGCTAAACATGTGGAATAAAAGGAACTGAGACCTTTGCAAAGAACATCTTCCTCGTTCCCTTGAGAAAGAAATGAACTTATATAAGTCAGGAACTTTTGTTTATAATTTGTGAACCATCTATGATGCCCAATTAATGAGTTGTTTGTGGAACAGGTTCTAGAAGCCACAATTTCTCCCATAGCCTTCCTATGGTTGCAGCACAAAATTACATCTCCCATTTCAACTATTTTAACCTTATGCCTTAATCCAGCTCTTAACAGAGGGGTTTTTGGTCATTGAATAGCTAAATATGTCTTTGTGAAGAACAGCATGATTTACACACAACATCCCTCCCACATTTCTATTTTATTTATAGAGATTTCCCCCTGGAACTTAATGTACAAAGAAAAAAAGTTATTTTATGCTGCCACCACTGCAGGAGCTTTTTAAATGATTCAAGGAAGTATAGCTTTCATTTAGGTTTGTGCCCTCCAGTCTGTTTATACTGGTCGATACACTTGTCTAAAAAATATAATGGATTAGCACATCATTCAACAAACTAGTCAGAAGGCAGGCTCAAGGCGACAGAGACCAAAAAGTAAATTACAGTCAGTAGTAGGGATAGGCCCTGCCCAGAGCTAGGAAACATCATATCAGTACAAACCCATATTCTGGGAGAACTTTCTGCCAACTGAAAGGGTTGAAAAATTTACAATTGAATATAATAAAACAATCAGTTCTGTGAATTCATGTGCAGCTATATAAATGTTTCATTTAAAAAGCCTAATGTAGGAAACTTAGTCTTCCAACTAGACCAGGTTTCTTTCAATATTAGATCGTGTCATTTTACGACAGCATTTGTTCCCACAGGATTTCTCACACATGTCACTGAAACATTTATGTCACAAAAGGATACTACAGGTTATTTATATAGTAATTTACATCTTGTTCGCCTTATATTCAGGGCAGCTACCATAACAACATAATTAAAACAAAAGACATGACATTATATTTCAAAATAACAAAAATAAAATCTGAGAAAATAAAATTTAACCTGATAAAAATGCAATAGAGACTAAAACTCAATAAAGCATCACCAGCTGTGAAAACTTCAGTCACAAAAAACTTACTAGAACAAGCAACTGGGTTTTCTGTTCTTTAAAAAGCCAATGGCATGGACAACTCTAGAACATCTAGTTTGGGGGAGTAAAGGAATGGCAAAGAATGTTATTATAGGAGCGAGGCTATACATTACATATTTATAGAGGTAAGGTTGTTAGTTTACCTACCTTATTAATGAAAGTAGCTTGACATTTTCAAACTTATTCAGAAAATGGGCTAGATTCCTCTTAGAAAATACTGTCTTTTTGGATTATATCAGACCTTCCAGTCTACTTTTCAGGCTAATTTTAGAAAAGACTGGGAGAGAGATCAGTACCATGCCAGCTTTAATCTGAACGGGAAATGGCCCTGCACACATGGGTTATATTCGCATGTAATGTAAAACTGCAGTTAAAGCCTGCTGGAGAAGAGGAGAACCCTGCTGGAGAAGAAGCCTGCTGGAGAAGAGGAGACCATCTCCCCCAGGGTGTGACACTGGGGTGCCTGCCTCTTCTCTTCTGCCCTCCCTGGTTGCCATCTGCCTCCCCCCAGGACTGCTTGCGGAGAGGCTTTGCAGGACTGGGGCTGTAAGGGTGCCTGGGCAGTTTTTCCTGGTTCCACCTGCTGATCTTATTGCTCAGCCTATATAGGAAGACTGCCAGTGGCGGCGGGCCCGCCACTGGCGGGGTTGCCACTTCAGGGGAGAAACGAGGGCAAGGGCTGGACACTTTGTCCAACCATTTGTACAGAGGGAGGCATTCAATAGTGGGGCTTCTGTTTAATCAGTTTTAAGTTGTACTGAGGTTGGGTTGAAGTTGTAATGTGTGTGGATTTGTCTGGAGATGGGGAGCCAGGGAGTGCCTTCGTTGAAGGTAGGGCAGCTATTCCGGTGGTGTTGGGTAATAGAAGAAGAAACGCTGGCAGTTCAGCGGGCTGTTCCAGGGAAAGGGTGGTCAGAAATCTAATAGCTGCCCCCCTTTCTGGCTGTCCTGCCAGCTCTTTGAACTCGGGGAGCACTGCCAACATCCCACATAACCTTACCTTGCTCCTCTGCAATGCCAGGTTGGTCCAAAATAAATCAGAACTCATCCATGATTTGATCATGGATGAAGGGGCTGACCTGACGTGTATTACTGAGACTTGGTTGGGGGGGGGGGGCTAGTGGTCCAGTTTGGTCCCAGCTTCTCCCGCCAGGATATTCTGTAGAGGAGCAGGTGAGGGGACGTGGGCGGGGAGGTGGAGTGGCTGTGGTCTATAAGGATAACATCTCCCTTACCAGGGTCCCTGTTAGGGTATCAGACCATATCGAATGTGTGTACTTGAGTTTGGGGACCAGGGATAGATTGGGACTTCTGTTGGTGTACCGATCGCCCCGCTGCCCAGCGGAATCCCTTACTGAGCTCACGGACTTGGTCGCGGAACTCGCGTTGGAGTCTCCCAGACTTTTGGTGCTGGGGGACTTCAATGTTCATTTTGGGACCAATTTGTCTGGGGTAGCGCAGGAGTTCGTAGCGGCCATGACGACTATGGGCCTATCCCAAGCGATCTCTGGATCGATGCATATTGCAGGTCACACACTTGATTTGTTCTTTTATTCTGATCAGGGTGGTGTTCTGTGGGTGGGGACTCCTACGATCTCCCCGTTGTCATGGACAGACCACGATCTGGTTAAGGTTGGACTTACAACCGCTTTCCACTTTCGCAGGGGCAAGGGGCCTATTAGAATGGTCCGCCCGAAGAGGTTACTGGATCCGGTAGGATTCCAAGAAGCCTTGGAGGGATTTAATGTTGGCTCTGCTGGTGATCCTGTTGATGCCCTGGTTGAGAACTGGAACAACTTGCTCACCAGGGCAGTAGACACAATTGCTCCTAAGTGTCCCCTCCGACCTGCTTCAAAATAGGCCCCTTGGTATACGGAAGATCTACGGGGGCTGAAGCGGCAAGGTAGGCGACTGGAGCGCAAGTGGAGAAAAACCCGACTCAAATCTGACAGATTAGACATGGAGCACATTTAAAGATCTATGCTCAGGCGATATGTGTGGCAAAGAGGTGGTTCTTTTCTGCACGTATTGCTTCTGGGAGTTCACGTCCAGTGGAGTTGTTCAGGGTGGTGAGGGGACTAGTATCTGCTCCCTCTCCCTTGAACCAGAATTTGGAGGCATCAGTTACCCGCTGTGGTGTGTTTAATGAATTTTTCGCAGATAAAATCTCTCGGATTCGGGCCGACCTAGATGGAGACTGCACAATTAATTTGATGTCTGAACTGGAGGTGTCCGACAACTCCTCTTATACGATTCGACTGGATCAATTACAGTTTGTGACTCCTGATGATGTGGACAAGCTGCTTGGAGCGGTGAGGCCTACCACTTGTCCTCTTGATCCTTGTCCAACATGGCTTGTTCTATCTAGCAGGGAGGCTGTTGTAGGCGGCCTGGTAGAAATCATAAATGCTTCTCTGAGGGAGGGCAGGATGCCTCCTTGTCTTAAGGAGGCAATTATTAGACCTCTTCTAAAGAAGCCTGTGTTAGATCTCTCAGAGTTGAGCAATTATAGGCCAGTTTCCAATCTCCCATGGCTGGGCAAGATAATTGAGAGGGTGGTGGCCTCTCAGCTCCAGGCGGTCTTGGAGGAAACTGATTATCTAGACCCATTTCAAACTGGTTTTTGGGCGGGCTATGGGGTGGAGACTGCCTTTGGTCGGCCTGATGGATGATCTCCAATTGGCAATGGACAGAGGAAGTGTGACTCTGTTGGTCCTCTTGGATCTCTTGGTGGCTTTCGATACTATCGACCATAGTATCCTTCTGGAACGTCTGAGGAGGTTGAGGGTGGGAGGCACTGTTTTACAGTGGTTCCGCTCTGACCTCTCGGACAGATTCCAGATGGTGTCAATTGGAGATTGTTGCTCTTCAAAATCTGAGCTTAAGTGTGGTGTTCCTCAAGGCTCCAAACTCTCTCCAATGCTTTTTAACATCTACATGAAACCGCTGGGAGAGATCATCAGGGGGTTTGGAACTGGGTGTTACCAGTATGCTGATGACACCCAGATCTACTTCTCCATGTCAACTTCTTCAGAAGTTGGCATATCCTCCCTAAATGCCTGCCTGGAAGCAGTAATGATCTGGATGAGGGAGAATAAACTGAAGCTGAATCCAGATAAGATGGAGGTACTTATTGTGCGGGGTCGAAACTCTAGAGACGATTTTGATCTGCCTGTTCTAGACGGGGTCACACTTCCCCAAAAGGAACAGGTTCGCAGTCTGGGAGTACTTCTGGATCAACGTCTCTCCTTGGTTTCTCAGGTTGAGGCGGTGGCCAGGGGTGCCTTCTATCAGCTCCAGCTGATATGCCAGCTGCGCCCGTTTCTCGAGATCAATGACCTCAAAACAGTGGTACATTTGTTGGAAACCTCCAGACTGGGACTCTGTAATGCGCTCTACATGGGGCTGCCTTTGTACGTAGTCCGGAAACTTCAGTTGATTCAGAATGCAGAATGCGGCAGCCAGGTTGGTCTCTGGGTCATATCGGAGAAACCATATTACTCCTTTGTTGATGGAGTTACACTGGCTGCCAGTAGGTTTCCGGGCAAAATACAAATTCTCTGTTTGGTCAATGACTGTAAATAAAATTACAATACAATACAAAGTGCTAGTTATAACTTATAAAGCCCTAAATGGCTTAGGCCATGGGTATTTAAGAGAGTGTCTTCTTTGCTATAAGCCCCACCGGCTGTTGAGGTCACTTGAGGAGGTCCGTCTCCAGTTGCCACCAACTCGTTTGGTGGCTACACAGAGACGGGCCTTCTCGGCTGCTGCCCTGAGATTGTGGAATGAACTCCTTGCTGAGATACGATCCTCCCCATCTCTGGCAATTTTCAGAAAACACCTGAAAACACATCTCTTCAACCAGGCTTTCTCAGCTTTTTAAAACTTGTTTTTAAATTGTTCTGATTATTTAATTGTTGTTTTATGATGTTTTTAATTGTTAATCATTGTTTTATGCTTTATAATTTTTGTTTTAATTATTAACTGATTTTAATGGTGTTTTAATGTAAACCACCCTGAGCCTTTTGGAAGGGCGGTATAAAAGTATTTTTTTAAAAAAATGGGGCAGAGGTTGGAAGTCCAGTACATCCAAATGTGTGCAACTGCAGTTTCACACAAAAGCATCCTATGGTTTGCTTCACTAAACTCCAATTTGGACTTTCATTTTGTAGTAAATTTCACCACCCCAAATTAAGGTTTGGCAGCAGTGGCACGTCTGAACATGGACAGCATGGTAACTGCATTTTCGTTCACTTTTTGGAGCCACAATCATAGAGATGGAGGCACAGAACCGCCCAGGATTGTGGCCACTCCATGCCTGTGGTGCGTCTCACTGGCCACCTCTCCAAGCACTCGCTCCGCCCCCCGTCTCCGATCCAACAAAGTAGTTGCCCGGCAACAGGGATACCGCCACATCCCACCCAAGCTTGTCAGTCTGTCAAACAGCAAAGTCACACAGGGACATACCTCTTCCCACTCTGTCCCTGGCTCCCCCCCTCCTGGCAAGCAGGAGAGAAAGGGAACAGGAGAACAAGATGGGCACTAAGTGCTTTGTTCCCTGAAATTAAGTGACAATTATGTATATTCACAAACATACCCCTTCAAGATGGCAACCCCATTAGAGCACTAGGATGGAAACATACGGCAGAGTGATGATACCCGGGGCGGGATTAAAAGGCAGCTACAACCAGGGACTTTTGAATTGCTAAGGTCTGTTTTTTGTACAGTTATGTTGGTGAAGGAGAGTCCAGCCCTTTTCCCTTTAGGGGAACATGTGCAGACCCTAGCCTTACTCATGAGAAAGTCCGGGCAGCAGGATCAGCACTGCCCTAGTGAAAGGAGTGATTCTTCATATGTGATGAAGATGGACTGCTCACTTATGAGAGTGTAAGACCACGGGGATACCCCTTCACAACTCATGAGATGAACTGCACTTGGGGAAAGGGGTGCTGGGCAGAATCACTAATAATGTGAGATGACAATCCCCTTCTACCATGGACCGCTATCTCACAAGAATGTCAGGCGATGGGGGCTGTATGGCCCAGACAGGTTGCTCTATATAAGAAACTGCAGGGACTGGTACCCGGCCAACAGCTCTTCTGTCTTGTCGATTTCTGCAAAAAAGCTGTAAAAGCATGCCTTCTGCCAGCTTGTCCGCCCATTCAAACATGTCCACCTTTGTGCCTGGAATGGTGACCCTACTCTCCTGGTGTTGCAGGGAAATCGGGTCTTCCCTCTCCTGTGATTCCCCACAGTGGCAGATCTGCATACGGCACAACACCAGTCTGAACCCAGGAATTTTGAATGAGAGTAAAGGTCCATCCTGCCCCCGGTGTTTCCCCAGATTGCACATGTGGCAACGCTCTGACACATGGAGCGTCAAAATCTCCTTTGTGTGAGTGAAAGGTTTCCCAGGGGAGGAGGGGATAGCTATGCAAAAGTTCTAATTAAGCAGAGAGAGTGGGGGCCTCTTTGCTGGGTTAGCTCAACTCATGAACACACATTACAAAAGAAGACCAAAGGTTTTCAAGCCTAAAGTTCTCCCCAGGAAACTGGCACTCTCATGAGAGTGCTAGTCCATTGGCAGCAAGTGGGAAGGAGTGTGCTTTGGTCTGCATGGACTGCTTTATGGAGGCCGGCTCTTTCAAGAGCATCCTTGGTCACAGCAGGCCAGGCCCCAGGATCCTTAAATACTGTTCCCTAAGACCCCCTCCCCAGCCAGAAATTGTGCAGAAGAAGGGCTGGCATGGCATAGCATTTAAAGGGATTTAAATGCTCTTTCCCTGCCAAGGGTATGTGGACAATTCCAAAAAGGCATAATCGTGCTCGATACCCAACCTTGAAAATCATGGCCAATAGCTGCTGCTCTAGTGACATGCTGACACCTTGCCCACAGTCTGGCAACCTGAGCTTACAGAACTTGCTGAAATGCAGCCTCGGTGGACCAGGAACAGGGAGGTGCACCCCTGCCATGAAATTGGAGATTGCTGGACTGCAGTTGGATACATTTCTTCAATGAGATTCACATTTAGAAAAATTAACTGTGGGTCTGGGAACCTCCGGTTTCATGTTATGAGTGAATGAGGCCATGGTCTAACCCAGCTTAGTTTCTGTCCAGGAAGGAAGCTAAGGGGATGGCCTGATTCAGAGCAGAGCCGCTGTTAAGCAAATGGGTTCAAAGGCTTCCAATGAAAAGGGCCTCCGGAGCCCCCATAGCACATGATTTCATGTGCAAAGGGAGCATGGCCCAACTGCCATAAAGCCTGCCCTAGTCCTCCCCATCTCATTTCCAGGTAATGTTTGCTGCCTGTGTGCATTCAGTTCCTTTCCTCTTCCTCCAGCAAGGGAAAGTAAGGGAAATAAATGCTATCAGGCAGCGAACGCTGCCTGGAAATGAGAGGGGGAAAGCTTGCTCAGGGCTCTCCAGAGCCTGGAAATGCCAATGCATGGGGCATCAATGGCGGGGCCTCCGGGTGGGGTGGGACACAAGCTGCCATTTGGCTGTCTCTGCCGCTGGCTGATTCCTAGGAGGTGGGATGAATCTCCTATCTATCTGACTGCATTGGCTTCTGCTGCTTATTCTGGAGTACGAATGAGTGAATGAGGTTTCTTTAAACAATTGAGGTCTTTGTTAATTAATTAATTAATTAATTCAAACTATAGGACCATAATATACTATGACTGTATTGTCTGACACTTTGCTGTAAAATTCCAGTCTTGAAGATGGGGAGCAGGAAATATTCCAGGGAGAGTGCCTGCTATCCCCTGGAGTCATCCCTGGCCAACTGAGACAGTTACTTATGCACATCTTGAGGCAAAGCATTCCAAATCCTAGGGGCTTCAAAAGAGAAGGCTTTATGTTCTTTAATTCTGTTCTTATCTATATATATAATTCTCTAAGGCATACCCATGGCTAATCCTGTGTGTGGCAGCTCTTGCAAGATTTCCTGGCAGGGCAAAATAGAGCAGAGAACAGCAGGGGGAGCCTCTCTCCGTGCCAGCCTGCCGAGGAGGTAGGTAGGTTGAGGAGGCAGTAGTGGTGTCACTGCGAGTTGGCAGGAGAGTGTACGTTGGCTCCAACCACCCGCTTCCTCATGAGGAGGACTATCCCACAAGATGAAGCTGCTCTTAGAGACAGTTTGGGTTCAGGAACACACCCAGACCATGAATCTGCTCCTTCAGAGGAGTGCAACCCTATCCAGAACAATCTATACACTTAATTTCGTAGGAACTTAACCAAAGCACTTAATTTGTCGAATCCAAATCTAATTTCGGTTCATTAGCCAATGTCCAGTCCATCATGGCTCCTGGGCACTTGCTGATATCTAGAGCAATGTACCGAGAATCCAGTGAGAGGCTGCATCCTTGCAGCTGAAGCTTGAAGCGTTCTGAGTAGCGAAGCATGCATGCATGGGAAGAGGGAGGCAGTTGCACAGTCCTCAATTACATATGTTTGGAAGGCACAGAGCACTTCTGTAGCTGGGGAGATCAGCAACATTTATTTATTTATTTATTCATTCATTCATTTCATTGCATTTCTATACCACCCCATCCAAAAGCTCTGGGTTGTATACAACAAGTACACTGTTGTCTGCCCCGCCCTGTCCCCCCAACGCATGTTCTGCTACTCAGGAGGCCTCTGGCTGCATTAAAAGCAGCCTCCATTGAGAGGACACAGCTCTGCTGCATCCTTGGTACACTGCTGTATGTCAGCTACTGATTCAAAACATCCACTGCTTCTCCTGGCCCGGACAGAACTGAGTTAGAGCTGGGTGGCAGCTACATACTGATGGCACCGCAGACAAAATTTCAGACTATGTGCACTTCTTTTCACAGGCTGAAATATGATGATACACTGGCTTTCTGAAGAGAATATCAGCTCCCTGGCAAGCTAGCAGCAAACTCTAAAGGACATTTTGAGGTACAACCTTCTACACAGCAATCATTGGTATAATAAACATTTGGCCAATGGATTACATTTCAATCTAAGTCTTCCTCAAAGGAACTCAGAGTAGCAACTGAAGCTCACAACAAAGCTGAAGAAAGTTTAGACTGTGAAGTAGATTAGGCAGAGAGCAACTTGCCCAGAGCAGGGACTGAATCTGAGTTTTCCATATCCAGAAACAACACTCTGGCCTTTATATCTTTGTATCTTTATATTTAATGCAGCAATCACATGCAGTCAAGTTATGTTTTGCTGCACTCACTTCCCCTGCCTCCTGGAAGAATGGTACCTAACTGGAAACCAAGTTGTTTAAAGCAGGAGATCCTGGGGGATTGGATACAGCCAATCAGCCTTACTCTACATGAGGGAAAGGAGATTTTCAAGTGTAATTTAATGGACAAGTAAGAGGCAAAGTAAGTAAAGTAATTCTAATCCGTTAAAATATATGCATATATTAAGAAGGGATTAAGCTTTGCCTTGTCCTTGATACCCAGGGTTGAAAAGTTAGTAATATGCATTTGGACAAAAATTAATTATGCTGTTTTTAAAGGTTCACCAGTTTCCTGTACCATTTTGTCTTCCTATCAATTATAACCAGGATCATAATTAACTTGGGGACATTTGATACTTGGATGTTTAATTGACACATCTCAAAAGGTAAAATATCAATAGATTATAAAGTATAAAGCTCTGCTCAGAAAGCCTAATCAGTACAACCTTATTAAAGTTTAAACTATATATCTTTAAAATGAATAAGAAACAAAAGGTTAAGAATGAGGTATCTATGAAAAGGATTTGCTATTGACATAATTGACCTATGAAAACGGTCTCTTCAGTTTGATATACAACAATTCAGTACTCCAGCTTTTATATAATTGCTACCTTAAAAGTCCTTCACATCCAAGTGTTAATATAATTGCAGTTCATATTTCACATAATCCGCCAAAAAGAAAAACTAATTTCAAAATATTTGATCATAAAAGTTGTCCCCAGCTTTTACACACATAATTTAGTCAAATAATATCAGATAATCTTTAGCAGGAAATTGCTAGGGACTCCATCTAAGCAGCATCCATTTGCACTTATATAAATGTACTGAAAGTATAGGAAGAATTTGACAGCTTGCCATATGTGATTTCATTCCGTAGCCTACCTACTTTACCATCAAAAGTTATATCCTTTGAAGCATTGCCAGAATTACTTTAGCCCAGTAGATATGCTAGATGTGCCCTTTAAAAGCCATATCATTTCCTTTCTACTCTGACTAGTTCAGTGTAGCATCTGCTCAACTAAATTCCTTTGAAGGTTAAAAACCAAAAAAGAAAAAAGAAGAGGAGAAGGAGGAGAGAAAAAGAAACCCTCTCTGAACGTGTTGTAGAACTTGCCAAGGTGGTCAGTTCTGAACGAAGATTGCCCGGGTCTTAATTTGGGCTGATTTCAATCCACGAAAAAAGGGTTCAGCAATTAGTTATCAATAATCTCTTCAACATGATAATTGCACCAACTGAAAATTTCCATTTGGATTTCAGACATCATTTTATTTGAAATAAAATAGCAAACATTATTGTTTGCTAATAAAATAGCAAACTATTATTGCCACTACTGATGAGGAGGAGGAGGAAGAGGAGGACGTAGACGTAGAAGAAGATACTATGGGATTTTTAAATTACATTGTGTCGTTTGTATGTAAATGATTATGAGTTGTGATGTAGGTGCTGATGCAGGCATAAGATATACTGCAAAATGAACAGTTACATTCAAGAAAACACATAATGTTGTGTTAGATCGAGTTAGATCACAGCAATTACATGCATGAGTTTTGAAAGGGAAAAGATGGTGATCATCCAGAAACAGCTGTGCTAACTATTCATAGCTTTCTAGAAGAGGAAAAAGTTGCAGAAACCATCGAGGTTATAAGAATTAAAATGTATTTGTGAACAAAAGAGCATATAGATGTTCATGTATAGTATGTGTAGGAAATGCTTATTTGCATTATGTTTTATATAAATACAATCATTTTAGCAATATTTATCTTTGCTTTTTATTTTTTCTCTTATTGTATGTTTTAAATGTTTATAATAAAATTATTTTTTAAAAGGAACACATATATATTCCATGAAAATCTTTGTTTGTTCTTGAGGACCGACCTGGGCTTCCTAGGTAATAATAGGCTATCACCTCTTATTAAGCACTGTTATGACATTTTAGTAGTCTTTTCAGTTCACCCCTTTACATTCCATGCATGCTGGCCTGAGCTTTTATTAAACAGCTAAAAAATCTCAATAATTAAATGATTTACTTTTCTGCTGAAGTGAAAAGTTTTTCAAATATTAAAATGGCATGGTCCTCTTGTAACCCACTAATGTCAGTTTTAATTAGCGGCTGTAAAATGCATGTTTTTATTTTGGAATAATTTCTTCTGAATTCAGTCCATTGATCTCACCATGCATCTAAGGTTCAGAGAAGTTCTATAGTTTCCTAATCTGGAAGGATTCTCCATACAGTCATAAAAAGTATGTGAATATATCACAACATATATCCTGAATATCGTCTTCTTGAGCAAGGTGCTCAAGTTGATAGATACTAGGCAGCTCCAAATATCTTCGGATGAAAAGGATTATCTGGGTCCATTCAATTTGGTCACATGTGAGACCCTACTCATTACCCTGGACTTCCCAGTAGCATTCAAAACCATTGACCATGTTATCTTTTTTAGATAAGATGTCTGGGTTGGCGGCTTGGGGCTTCAGTGGTCCAATGCCTACCTGAAGCACCAGTTCTCAACTTGGGACCCAGTTACCCGCGGAGGGGGGAACTACTCCAACATCAATCCTACTGTGCTCTATCAGGCTTTTTAATGTTTGTGAACTACAGCTTACATCCTAACGAAGCACTGATGCAATGGAAGAAGCATCAGGGCTTCTGAAAAGTTAAACTAACTCAGGTACACTGCTGGCTCAGGAGTAGGGACAATTTTGCATGACCAACTTTTCCCAGGAAGCACTTCCCCAGGAAATTCCAGGGGGAAGGGTTAAAGCTCCCCTCCCCTATATAAAGCAGGGGCTATGATGCTATTTCTACATTAAAAACAAGCATGGGACAGATTATCATGTGCAAATATAATCTAGGTTAGGTCTTATTTGGTGGGCTGAACATGTTGCAGTGGGAGAACTAACTCATGATGGATCTGTTCACTCCACATTCCCCACACTGATTTCATTAATTTTATCATAAAGGGTCCAGGATTTGGTGTGAGGGCACACAAAGCAGCAACCTTGCTGAAGCTATGCAGGATTGGGTTTGGTCAGTGCCTGGGTTTGGTCAGTGCCTGTTCCCACAACCCTAAACAGGGTCGGAGGAATGCCCAACTAGGGTAGGATAGCTGTGAATGCTCCCAATCTGCAGTTGTGTGAACTCAAAAAGCAAAGTGGGAGCAGGGGAGAGTGCTCATGTGGGAGGCAGGACTGCGTTTGGCATACATGCCCTACCCAGATTCTGTCTCCAGCATTTTACGGAGGGTGGACAAAAAGCCATCCTAACCAGCTTCCGCCTCCCACATGATCACTCTTCCCTCCTCCTCCCTTGCTTTTTTAGTTCACACAACCACGGATCGGGAACGCACAGCTTTCCTAGCCTGATTGGGCATTCTTCCTACCCTAATGAAGATCATGCCATGTTGTGTTTTAAATCCAGTCTAGTTTGGCCCTCAGCCTCAGTTTTCTAGACGCTTCGCCGAACAGCCTTTGATACCCACCAGTTAGTCCTATTCCTTAGATTGCCACCATCAATAGGCTGAGAGGGGACAGTCCCAACCAGTGTTCCCTCTAACAGAGATGCTCTGAAGTTGTTGACTACAACTCGCAGCATGCCCAGCTGCAATGGCCTTTGGCTGGGGATTGTAGGAGTCGTAGTCAACAACATCTGGGAATTTCTCTTAGAAGGAACACTGGTTCCAACCAATCATGAGTATAGCTGAGCTGCTGGACTTGTCACCCAGCATATGTGTTAAATTCTAAAGAGCAAAAGGGCAGGTGTGGTCATGCTCAGTTATGCAAGAGGCAATTGGCCAAGCCTGTTAGTTTTCTGTAACATTCCTGTTACCCTGAACATTGTTTTTTGGAATCCCTTTCTTTTTTGTTTCTTTGATGCCTGTTTCCTCTGGATTTTTCTTCCCTCTTTTTGGCATCTGTGCAATTTTCTGGTTTTGGTCAGGACATTGACTTCTGTCCTGTGTTGGATGAAGCCTGCCGGAGTCCTCATTGGTATCCATTCCTGCTTTGCCTCAGAATGAAAGTACTCAATAATTACATGGATTTGTTTTGGTTGTCATATGGAACCGGAGGATGGAAGGTATATAAGCACACTGGTGTCTGCTAAGGGGTAGTAGTAGTGGATTCCTTTGTGTTGACTCACTTTCTTTTGGATCTGATCCCCATCCTTCCCTGAAGCTCTTTTCTCTGATCCCTAAAATATGGAGGCTGTTCATGGCTACAGGATGGTGAAAGAAAGGCACTCTGCTCATATTCACAGGCCATATTTCTACAACTGAGCCACATCCCTTGTGAGTCTTGCCTCAGGTTAAATCCCTTTCTTGAATTTATTTCTTTGTGGTGGGGAAGGTTTGTTTGAATTGAAAAAGAGTGGGTTTGGATTGATATGCTTTGTGAGGGATGACTTGGTACTCAGTACATGCTTAAAGGCACTCTCTTTTTCCTTATTGTTAAGCAAAGTTCCAGTGATGATGACTGAGTAGTCTGAGGCTACTAAGGTAACCGGCTACATTTAGCTGTATGGTCCCATGTTTGGTTTGCAGAGAGGCCTCATGTTTGGAAAACACAGAAATTTGTGTTCCATATGAACACACCACCACCACCAATATTAATCTTTAGAGTGCTCAAAGCATATCTGCCAACATGTCCCTATTTTCCCACTCACCTGAATGGGAAAATAGGGACATGTTGGCAGGTATGTCAAAGTGCTTCATACATACTAACTTGTAATTCTTACAAACTACAACCATCAATGCCCCATTAGTTTCAATGGGATAATTAGGCAGGTACTTAAACTTCTTGCACTGAAATCAATGGGAGTATAAAACTGCTTAACTTTTGTGGGACTGTGCCCATAGTTACTGAGAATTCATTTTTAATTATTGTTGCGAATTTTGACCACTCTAAAAAGACATATCCATGATTTTATGAAATAGATGAAAAGATGCAAATTTGGTGTTCTAAAATAAACCAGTTTTAAAATAGTTGAATTCAGTTGCCGTGCTAGTCTACAGAGCCTTCCAACTTATTATTTTAATTGCTGCCCCCTATATTGTTTGGCAATACACTATTTTATGCAATTTCTAATGCCTGATATAAAATTGTTTGTTATAGAAATGAAATGTGAATGTTTCCTTCATTTAAGATGCCTGTGTATTTATTAATTTATTGTTACCTTTTTATACTGCCTCCATTTATTTATTTTATTGTTAGATTTTTATACCACCTTTCATTAAAACAATCTCAATCTCTTAATTTCGTGGATTAAAACAATCCATGTCATGGACACCTATGACATTTATGGAATAGTTCTGTGGCTACAGGAAATAACACGTTTCCTAAACAAACATTCTAGGTCTTATAGTATACATATGTCAAAGCAATGCATCTTTATGAATTTCAGAATATAACTTCACAATAGGCATTTTTTCCCCCTTTGGCTAAAAAACATATTGCTTGTAATGACCATTTTTCAAAAATGTTTTGTCATAAAATATTAACTCCTAAAAAGATGCATCATCATTTTGTTGATATGCTCATCATGTGATATATAAAACCATCCACCTTGATCTGATTATCAGTTTGTCTTACAGGCACAAAGGGTTGGATGCCCATGCAGAAAGCCCGCCATCTGTAAGAACCCCTTTTCCATGAAAAGGATATGACTGCACAGGCATGACTTTGCCTCAATGAATGAGAAAGGCTGTGTGAGAGGAAGTGCAAATGGGCACAGACTTCAGGGCAACTGGCCATTAATCAGCAAGGCAGTCTTGCTCACAAATGGGAATTCCCCATCACCAGTCACAGAAGAGGAAAAACACCCTTTGCGTTTATGGAACTCTGTTGTAAAAACTCTGCACAGTCTCTCTATTCCTGGTGGTGGCACAAGCAAAGCTCTGGATTGCAGCCTTTATGTGAGTCTTGGCAGCTGACATCCTGATAAATTTACTAGAGGAAGTCCTATTGGAATTTAGTAGCCCTTTAGAGTAACTCCTGAGCAGTACTATGGGCATCAGCCACTGCTTTTAACAGATCTTTCTTCCATGTAAGCAGCCTGAGAATGGCAAGACACATTTCTTTAAACTAATTTAAAAACACACACACCACAATTCTATTATCCTGAAGAAACTAATATGTTATTAATACTTCAGTCTTTTCTCTTTGTATTACAAGGAAGTAATATAGAAAAGCAGCTGCAAGGGAAAAGTCCTTAGCAACACCTTATTTTTAACATTCGATGCCTCAAATTATTATAGAAAAGAAAGATAGTTTCCAGCCATCAAATGGAAATGGTAACACTGCCAGGCTGTGTTTTATTACACTAAGAATTTGTACAATTCATTATAACAAGTGACTCCCTTCTGCATAAAGGATTTCAGTGTTTCAGCCTCAATGGCTGGTAAAATATGTTCCAAAGAACAAATAAGGAAGACATGAGTCTCATGTAAAACAATATTCTGATTCTCTTAGCACCTTCAGTCATATGTAGTGTTGCTTCTACAGAACATTTAAACTAATATTTGTGATACTCTATAAACACACAGAAGGAAAATAAGAAAGGGAAATCAGCCACAAGAGGCTAATTTCAACTTGACTAAAAAAGAAGAAGAAGAAGAAGAAGAAGAAAAAATAAGCAACACATCACTGTCCCTTGTGTTTGCACTGGTTACAAACTGACAACCAGTGGATTATTTGAGAGATTTCTAATGTTGGGAATTCAGATGGCATTTACTAGCATAACCTTTCAACTCTGAGCACATCAATAGAAGTAGGCAATGGTTTGAAATATGATTCCTTGCAGATAGCATATCCTCATTCATCTGACTGTGGTGCTCTGTGCTCCATTGCACAAACAGCGGCTCACCCACTTCTGAGAGGACACTAATAAAAAAGGCATCAATTTTCAGCTCTAGTACTACTGTGATCTCTTTATATGTTCGACATCCAACATTAAATTAAAATGCTGTTATAAATCCTACTTTCTGAATCCGGAATGAGTGTTGGGTTTTTGTCGCATGAGACCGCAGCAAATCTTGTCAAAAGCAGGGAAGCACGTCTTGTTCACTCAGAATTAATGTTGTGGATGAAAGAAGGAGGTAAAAGTGGGTGAATATGGTGAATGGTAGGTGGCTACGGCAGTGGGTAATGAGCTTTGGGAGGCATTGGAAGGAGAATAGTGTTTGCTGCATCCAGTTGGTTGTTAATTCATAAATGTGACAAAACAACAACAAACAGTATACAATGATACAAAATGCTAGCTTTAACAGGTGAAGCTCTACAAAAATGAATGCTATATTGAGTGATCTATAAAACCACATGTTTGAGGGGGGCGAGATCCATTAACTCTGGAATGACTTTAAAAGCAAAATGTTTTGTATCACATAGGACCAAAGTAAAGGTTGTTTGCACAGGTACCGATGCAAAATTATGCAAGTATAGACAGTGGCACTCATGTCTTGTGCCACTTGCACTGGAGTTATCTTTACAAGTTCTTGTGGGAGGAAAGGCACATTTTAACTGGGAGAGGGAGAAGATTATTAGGCAACAAATCTGAGTCATGCAACAATGTCAAAATCTTACCTATAATACTGCAAGGAATTCTGGGCATAAGAAAGAACTAAGCCAGATGGCATATTTTTGATATTCAGAAGGCTGTAATGTGCTTTGGAGCTTTTCAGCTGTGCCTGATAACCTCTAATGGCAGGTATCTTTTTCTCCTTTAAAAGCTGTGCTAAACTATACTGAAGGGACAATAATGGTTTCAGCAAAGATACTGTGTTTTCAGATATATTCTCTTGTTTCATTCATTCATAATTATGAAGAAAAGAAACAGGCTTGCCTTTCTGAGGGAGGAGCGGCGGGGGGAGATAGGGAAGGAGGGTGCCTTGAAGAGCAGTTCGATATCTGGATCGAACAGAGGAACTTTTCCCCCCTTAGGATCCTGCCTGGAGAAACCTTGACATGCACAAAGTCAGAACCTAGACAAAGTTGCCCTGGTGAGAACGATAAGGTCACCCGTGGGATTGCTGAGATTATCTCTGTCAAGCACTTGGACAGAATGCAGTCAAATGATGCATCATGCAGTCATTTTCAGGGGGGAAAATCAATTTCTTCACCAGGTCGCTATTTGCTTTTCAAAGTGCCCTTGTAGGCCTTCCACCACCAAGCATTTATCAATTTAAATGTTGTAAATTGATAATGTGCCAGTGTACCTTGTACTGTTTCTGAATTATTTTGATGCTTCTGTTTCCTCAGTGATCCCCAATCCCTCAGTGCATTTATGTTTTAAAAGGGTTTGTCTTTAAAAAAAAATTTAAAAAAATCAACCTCCCTCAACAAAGCACCCTAAAACAATTCTTCATTTTGAATTACATGTAATGTTTAATTATGCAATATTTATTTAATGTTTCTTCTAAATTGAGGTCACATGTCTATAAAAAGCTATCAATACTGGTGGATTAATTTAATGAATACTCATTACTCTGACCAATGGTGTTCAAAATTTACTATGTTGCAAAATGCTGTTGGTTTCTTTTTAGTGCTCTCATTATGAGGCTTTTAAATATATATACGAAATAGAGATCTCTCTGACAAATCTATATTTTTAAATGGGAAATAGATTTGGGGCACACAAAAGGAATGCCAGTGTTGACACTTCCATGAAAATATATTTTAACCAAATACAGGATAACGGTAATGTAGTACCAGACAGACACTAGTCTCAACTTCATTTGCATAAAAAACAGGTGGGGCATAGTCGTTGAAGCCTGGGCTTCCGGAAAGCAAAGGAATTACATGGCAGTTGCAAAGCATCCTTAACCTCCTGTGATTTATTGGCCCTCAGCCAAGTTATCAGGGGAATCTAATTCTTCTTTATTATTCAAATAAACCACATTTGGCACCCTGGTTTCCTTTCAAAATAGCTTCACAAATAGACTGAGTACTGTCATTTATTTGACCTTGTTCTTATGTGCCTTTGCTCTAATTTTATTTGCCATTCTATAGGACAAATATCCAGAAATCCAACATACAAAGCAAGACTGGTTACAACAGCACATAAATATGCCAGTTCATTTCCACCTATTTTGCTTTTAAAAGGACACAGCATAAACAACAACTATCCTTTATTCTCCTTCACCTCTATTAGCTCTTATTATGTGTGCAGCTGTACTGTTCCCTTTTTAGCAGGATCTCTTTTAAAAGGGCCATTTGCAACCCTGGGTAGTTAGAAGCAATGGCAGGAAACATTTTAAGGTGAGGGCTTCACCTTGCCCCCACCTCCAAAGTCCTTTGTTGTTCAATTGAGAATGGACATGAGATCAAAAGATTACTCATTATTCTGACAACTTCCTTTTTTAAAAACATGCCCAAACTTTTAAATTCTGCAAATTTCCCTTTTTCCTGTTAGACATTATTTAGAACAATTATTTAATAAGATAGAAGTTAACTGTCAATTTATTCTCAGGGGCTGGCATTAGGGATGTGTACAAACCTGTTCGGAGGCCCTTTTATGGGCCTCCAAACAGGTTCGAACATCGGTTCAAGGGTTGGAAGGCTTTAAGCGTGGGGGAGAGTGCACTTACCCGCCTTGCTGTGTTTCCCTGATGGTGTTTGCTAAAAACCTGGTATGGCAGGGTGGCAGCGTACCTCCCTGCAGCCCCATCCTCTCCTCAGACTGGAAGTAAACAGAAGTAGCCCGTGCACATGCGCACGTCGGGCTCACTTGCATGCACGGCAGGTTCGCTCGAATGTATGTCGAGTGCATGTGCACACCAATGTGTGCATGTGCACTGGCTACTTCTGCTCACTTCCAGTCTGAGCAGAAGACAGGGCAGCAGGGAGGTATGCTGCTGCTCTGCTGGACTGTTTTTTTAGCGAGTGCCTTTGGGGGAAATGTGGCGGGGGGGGTAAGTGCACCCTCTTCCACTCTTAAAGTTATCACCCCGCCTTCAAACCAGCCCCCGCTGATTCTGTGCACATCCCTACCTGGCATCTAGGCTAGTGTTGCGTAAGTACAATGAGAGAAGTTGCAAGCACTTTAAAAATGTGCGGAGCTGCACAAAAGTTTGGTGCTCCATGACGTTACACAACTGCTAGTGGAAGACCTTCTCTAGGACACATACAATGCTGCACTACAATGTTGTGCAACATATCATGCAAAGCACTGTGCAACTTGTCAACATCTTCAACTAGCTCAGGGTTTCTTAAGCTTGGCCCCCAGATGTTGTTGGACTACAGCTCCCATCATCCTCAGCCACAAAGGCCATGATGATGGGAGTTGTAGTCCAACCACATCTGGGGGCCCAAAGTTAAGAAAACCTGCACTAGCTCAAGCACTAGTCTGGAACAGATGTTCCTTTCTTTGCACGATGTCATTGTGCTATGTCCTTGCACTAGTGCAACAGCATTGCAGCCATACATGCAGCCCTAGTCTGCATGTAGGCCAGGTTCTGTATATAACTGATCCCTATACAGTTCCTCAAATACACAACCAAATTCTATAAATATTTGTTGTTTGTTGTTGTTGTGTGTGCAAAAGCAGGCCTCTTTATAAACCCCTGGGATTGTTTAAACCTATGATTCTGTAACACACTCAACAGATGAATCCAAAGCTAATCAAAAATGGACCAGCAACCAACAGCAATATAATGGATTCACATCTCTATATGTTGGGATGAGCGTTTATGCAAACCAAGGGTGACTCCAGGGAAGGTAAGAGTGGGCAAGCACCCCCTCCAGAAAAGAAGTTGCTCTCACAGCTGCCCCCCATTTCTGTTTCAGATATTTAACATGTGGGACACAGCTTGTCCACCCAGAAATGTACTTTGCCCCTTCTGTGTCCTGCTCATTTTTTCCGCTAGTGCCGCCACATATGTAAACCAAAGCAGGCAATAGCAATGTTCACAGAAGTTCTCGTCAGATGTACATATTCAGGTGTCTATAGACTTGTGCTGCCAAAAGCAGTGTTTTGGGGTTGCACAAAAAGGCACCCATACAATCTAAGCAAACAGGCTAACAGCCTTCAGTGAACTTTTCACTCCACACAGCTCAAGCCACTTGGCATGAGCTGATCATTAGTACAGGCAGAATTTAGCAACATGCCTCCAGGTTAAAGGTTCAAAAGACTAAAAAAGGATATTTTATACTGCTCCTTTATGGAAGAAGACTGATAGTAGACTCATCAAAAGGAAATTGTCATGGGTGAGATACTCCCCATCCAAGAAATACCATTTGGAATTCTCAATATGATGAGAGCATCCCCTCTCATTAGTTTAATGAAAAGGACGGTGAAGATAAGGGTGGAATCGCTCACAGTAAACAACAAATCTGCATCTTTGCACGTGGGATGTCTTTGTTCCAAGATGGCAGGCAAACATAAAGCCATTTTCTCCATACGTTAACATTTGCATAGCTTGCACTTGCCTTTGTCCATAAGGACACACCCACGCTAATCTAGCCCACTTTAAAAATGAATACTTTTGTTCTGCAAGAATCTTCTTACCATACAGTGAGGGATGACAACTTGGTTGAATCATAAACAGCCCCTCTGGCTCAGAGGACTCTGTTTGGACTCTACTCCAGAATGGACTCTCATACAGGTGGGCTGAGGCTGCTGCCCCTCACCCCTCTTCCCCGCTCTCTACTCCAAAGGAAGCACCAGACTGCCCTTCGCACAACAAACGTGCCTGGAAAGGACATGTAATATTAATGCCTCCAGCCATCTCTAGGAGCTTATTCACCTCTTTCCCTGCCTTCCTCCCCACTCTCCAGGCATTTTTCATTATTAATAAACCTCTAAGTAGATTATCCTTTTTAGAAACGCTAGTCAAGTTACTGACCTTCTTAACTAAACTCTTTTGCCTTGTAACTACCAGTTTTACCCTGAATAAAACTTTGAAACTATAAGTACGCCTCCTCATTCTTCCCCACACACCAGACTTTCTTAAAATTGATACTGCCAGAACTGCACTCTGATTTGAGTTAATTTCACCACATAAGCAAAACACATAGCTGAAGCTTCTAGCCAGTGCTTTGGTGCAGTTTTGGTAACACATGCATGAATTTTTGTGTGAAAAATTGCACATATATTCATTTAAAAGTGAACCTGGGTACAGACCTTCTAAAATGCAGGTACAGTTGTGAAACGTATTGATGTATGTTCAACATAATGCATATACCGGTATATGCATCCACATCTGTTAATGCATACACTGTACCTTGAACATAATGTGTGACTATGACTAGATGTATCTGGTCTGCCTCATTTTCTTCTTGGTTCATGTAGCTTTGGAATGGCACTGTCTTGAGACTCACCCACTTGTCGGTTGTTTGGGGGAATGAAAAAGGGACTAACACTGAAGTAAGCAACTGAAGTATTCCTATCGCAAGAGTTGACATTCTTTACATAGAAACACAAAAGAATCAGCACATGTGTATTTGCCTGGACTTGGATTCAGAAAAGTGTAAACATATCCAGTGTCCACTATTTTGGTTGTTCTGCTGCAGCCATAAATGCATTGGCTGGTTGACACATGCATATCCATCGCTTGGTGACTGCAATATCAAGTGGTTTGAATATGTTAGTCAATCATTACAGATCTAATACCACAGACAAAACTTCCATGGCATCAAGCAGATTTCCACCATATTTTCAACGGAGTCAGTCCATATATTCAACTACCAGTCACAAAGTGATGTGAAACCAATGGTCATGTACGTTTATCAAACCTTTGATACTAACAACACAAGTGGGTGGCTAAAGCATCCTAAAATTCTTGTCAGAATCCTGTTTGCAGCCAATGAATTTTGATCATGGCTGGGATCCAGAGGGTCCCTTCCACAAGCAGAAGACACTTGTACTCACTCAACGTCTCCTCATTTCTGTCAGTTCTCCCTTCCTGTTGCAGCCCCCTGCACTACATCACACATGCTCTGAAGGAGCTGCAATGGGAGAGGGAATCCTGTAGAAATGGAGAGGTCATAGCAAGTGGAGTAGTCAGGAAATACCTTGTTCATGGGTATCATCCACACACCAAATATGAATCACAAGAGTGTACAGTCTCCTAGCCTGCTACTAAGCAACTGAGCTCTCCCATGGAGGCTTGCCAAAACAGAAAGCTGTCCACATTTGAAAACAAAGAACAACAGGGAAATCTATGTTCTGTACCAGATACAGTCAAGACTAGGAGATACAAAATTAAAGCAGAATGGAAGAAGATAAAAGTAAGGTCAGGAATGGTCAGCAGCAGTAAGCTCAGATCGGGTCAACTGGAAGGTATGCAATGTGTAAGACATTTCAGTTGGTGTGTGTGCGCGTGCACGGCAGATTTGGCATTTGTGCCAGGAATGTGCACACATATGCGTCTTATGCAACACTTTTTGAATTTCTGACTCTTGGAATGGAGATGCTATAATGTAATTGAACCATTTTTATACAGGCATGAAGTGCAGCATAAATTGAAGATTTATTGTAGCTGCCAGGGTCATTTAAAAAAAAAAAAAAAGCAACTGGCCTTTTCTCTGTGTCCATAATATAGTACAAAGAAGTTGCAGAAGTTTGACTGAAGACTTTAATGCATTTGTTATGTTTATTCTGGAGTTAACAGAAGAGTGCTTGAACTTGGGTCCTCATCCTAGTAATGCTGTGTGGTTTTAACGCTGAAGCTAGCTCATTTAATCTGCCTTTTAAGCAAAGCATTTACTTTTGTTTTCTCCATTTCCATGCCTTTTCATAGTAGGTTTTAGGAGAAAATGTTCCAGACACAAACCAGTCTCTGTTTCCAAAATTTTAATGTTGAACATGGTGATTGTTTTGTTTCACACACTCATCACAATGTGTTTTATGATCAACACTCTCATACTATATATCTCCAGAATGAATATTTCTGATTTATTTCACATTCCTTTTGCATGTCACAGTCCATTTCCAAAAGCCTGGATTTTAAGGTTCACAATAAAAATGTGAACTTTCACCCATCCCTTCCCTTCACCCATACAGCTTTAAGACTGAATGCCGACTTCATAATACATTCACTAAGTGAGCAAGAAATACAACAAAGCTAAGGGATGCTGTAACCTTTCTCTCTCTCTCTCTCTCACACACACACACACACACTCATATAAATGTATCCTCAAGTCATCACTATCAGGAAGAGAAGCCCAACATTATTGAATGTTTAAACTCTCAAAGTGCCACAAGGTTTATTCAACACAAATGCAACCTCTGCCAGCTAATGGCAGGAACCCAGCAATGTTTATCTGATAGCAATGGATAGAACATAAAGAATTGGAAGCAAGATATCTCATGTGTCCCTATCCCATTAATGCTTGTTCCTGGCACCTTTATCACAAACTTGCATCCAACAACATAACAACCTACTACAATGGCTTCCACACTTTGAACAATTGTGAGATCATCACAGTGAAACATTAGCATTTCCTTTCTAGAAGAAGAATTGTTTGCATAGCTATTTCTGCTGCTTCTCTGTGCAGTAAATAAAGCTTTTGAATGCTTAATTTAGTGTGAATGATTGCAGTTTCTCTTCTGCCACGGTTAGTGATGCATCTGGAAAATACCATAGCCATTCTCTAGCTACTGAAAGGATATGCGGATTGGTAATCTTCAGATGTGGGAGAAAGCAAAGCATCATGTGTGTTGTAGTTCTATAAATCAATCTTTATTTTTTAAAAATATTTTTACCTGCTTTTCTTTTCCAAACTCTTTTTAAAAGAGAATGCTGACTAATGTGTAGAGTGATATGGCAAAACATTCTAATATAAAATGTTATACACATAATGGGCTGGTTCAATTAATTTTGGTAATAGATATCAAAATTTAATTGTGGTAACAGAACCAAAATTAAACCTTGGCTAAGAACCTTGGGCGCTCCCATTCCCCTTTCTGTGAGAGCTTCAGAAGAATTATCCTACTGGTTGTGGTTAGAAACAAGCCAGGGTCAGTCGTACTGCCGAAACCAACCAACCTTGGCTTATTCTAATCAGAATAAACCATGAAATGAACTCAAGGTTTGAAATTGGGTTCGAATATTGGCTTAGATTAAGATCTCTGATTAGGATAATCCAAGACTGGTCATTTCAGCCTTAATGCCTGGTCCTGGTTTGTTTCCAACTACATCTAGAAACAGAATGCTTCCAAGGCTCATACACAAAGGGGAGTGAGAAGTGCACACTCCTGAGCGTGAACCCAAGATTTAATTTTAATTCCGCACAACATCTGAACTATCCCAATGTGAATGTTCAAAGTGTTATTAACACGAGGCTCTTGGATTACCAGCTATTTCAGGATGATTTGAGATTAGTCTCCCCCCACCCCACCCATGGTAATGGGGGTTTGGATGGTCTGCACTCAGAGACTGATGGATCCAATTGGTTTTCTGATTATTCTGGGGCATTTTTCCTGCCAGCATGGCTGGCAGTTCTGTCAGTACACTGGTCAATCTGTGGAATGCAGAGATGGCCTGGATGGCAGACATGATCACTTCTAAGTGCCTTCTTTCTGCTCTCAGAGCTCATATAGCATCTCATTCCTAGGAGATGAGGACTGTGAAGCAGTGACAATGACTACAGTATCAGTAGAGGACATCAAATCAAACACGAGCTAGAACCCATCATAGAATCTACTCTATGGCAAAGACTGCAACAAAAAGGTCTTACTTCTCCATCAGCTTTGCATATTTATCCAACAGAACTGCTTTGGGTGGTGAGCAACTATTTACAGCCAGGCCCATAGAGAGATTTGGTAGCTCTTAGTTGGTGTGACTATCTTCAGTTTACTAAATACTTTGTAGACAAAATTGCTCTTTTACACCACAGAATAGACTCCAGTAATCCAATAGTAGCTAAAAGGGCTCTGAGATAACATTCTTGTTAGGTTTTTTATGGATACTATTTAAATTATTTTATCCCAGGATGTGGATAGAATTCTCAGATTTGTGTGACCAAACACCTAGATGTTCAACCCTTGTACAGCCTAGCAAGTGAAAATGCCAGGTCTGGGCTTGCTATTTGGGTGGATAAGGTTGTGAATGCTTCACTGAGAGAGAGAGTCACGTTATAAGGGCTTTCAAGGAGACAGTTGTGTGGCCTTTGTTCAAAAGGTCATTTTTTAATCCCTCCAGTTACAGTAATTTCCATTTAGTTTTCCATACATGACTCTTGGGCAAGGGGCTCAAGTGTGTGGTTTTTCTGAATGACAAGTATTTAGGACCAATTCCATTCTGGTATTTGACCTGGGTTTGGAACAGAAACCATCTTGATCTGACTAGAGATATCCAAATATCCTACATGAAGTTCTGGCAGTGAGTGTGACACTTAACCTCTCATCGCTGCCATACCCATCAGACCATATTGTGACCCTAACCCCGGCCTAAGCTGCAAAAAGTGCATTTATGGGGATTGAAACTGACTAATCTCAAGACAAAGTATGAAGGAAGCCCTTTGTCATACCCACTCCTAGTAGTAAATGTTAAGATCTTACTTTGAGATTTTAGCTCCTGGCTAAGATGAAACAGATAAGGGGCTTTGAGATTTTGCATGGAGAGCAGTGAGTTTCAGTGTTGATTCCTGTGCCAGTTGCTTTGGCAGGCTGTGTACTCTCCCCTCTTGTGTACTGAAGTGCATGCACATCATCCAGCCTTTCAATAAGAAGGGGAAAGCATCATTACTGACCCCATTGCAGCACACTATTTCAGATCCATTACATCTGAACTGGATGTTACATTATTGCCCTTTGATTGTGACTGCACCAGGACGACTATGTCCCCAAAAGCTAAAATGAAGTAAGGACACATTTTGAAATCATCACATCTGGACATGTCCTTTAAAAACCTCTAAATGGTTTACAGTGTTTTATACGGAATCAACCCATCACAAACACAGCGTGTTAATTTAGTCCTTTTCTCTTTTTAAAAACTTCTGTACTTTCCTAGGATAGGCCAATTGAAAGCAGAGTATTTTAGTTCAGGAAGCAGACTTGACTCATACTGATAAGGTCCACCAGTTTTTTGTTATCGTATATTTTTCACTATAGTGCAATCAAAGTGATGTTGATTACCACACATTGAGTAGTGTGCTGGGTCCAGTTCAACATATAAAAGCAGAATCCTACCCTCCAAATCTAGACATTGAAAGATGAAATGTAATGTTTCAGTCTAATAATGTCTGACTACTGAAGTGGCAGCTCAGTATAGAAGCATACTTTAAAAAGGACTAGTACAGGGTTAAAGCCAACTTTTTTTTCTTGAACAGATGATATTTCAGATGGCCGCACTATTCCAGATGCATCAATTTCCTTGAAAATCGAATCCATATATGTGCATATGCTGTGCTGGCAGGAGGACTGCCTGAAATGGCCCCAGCCCAAGAGCTAATATTCTTTTGGCCAGAATAATGCAATTATTATTTTCCTAGCTATCAGTCTAAGCATACAGAGCCATCTGTTATGCAAAGCAAACATACACATCTCAATTACAGAAAATGCAGTTGCCTTGACAGAATTTGGATTACACCACTAACCAGGGCTGTAAAATTTGTTTTAAGCTAGTGTGTAATGGATGCCTTTCAGGAGTTCCCTAATTGGCATTTACCTGTTTCAACTAATTATTCATCCCCCTTCTTTGATGGTTTATTAAACTTTGTTGGACGCTATGCATTAAACAGATTACTATAAGACAATAATAAACATTAGAGTTCCTTTAAAAAAAAAAAAACCCAAATGCATGGTTTTTCAAAATATTAGACTTCTGATACTGATTTCCAAACATTCCAACAGGGATTAAAGCTTATTACAAAACTAGGAACTTCAGTGACATACAAGAATACATACAGTTTCATGCCTAAACCTTTTAGTTTTTTCTAAATAATTTAATATAAACCAATATAAATTGCTATATAATATAAATATAAACACTATAAATATCTAACTAATGCACATACCATAGATCATGCCTTTCTTTGGTGAGTTAATTACAATTATTCTATTGTCTTTATGCATATGTTTTCTTTTTTATGCTACTACTCAGATACTCTTTTTCAATACTTCAGAATAGTGTTTTCAGTTTAGTTTAGGCAGAGCCAAATCACAAAGTTCTTAAAAGTTCAAGCCCTGAGTTATGCCTCCTAACAATCATGGCCATACAACCAACACACTTAATATGAGTTCCCTTTCCAAACAAGAGATTCAAGCATTATCACAACTTTTGTGTTCCTCAAGGATGGCTGTACTAGAGGAAGAATATTCTACTTTGCAAATCAGCATGCAAAAAGACTTCAAGTGTTCCCAAAACTGTCTATGGATGGGTCTGGTATAATTGGGTAGCAAATGCTACCGAAAGCTGAACCATTCATGATATATGACAAGTAATTCTCTCCTTTCCCTATAATTTTAGATTTTTAAAAATGTTGGTAATTAAATTCCAGTAATTAAATAAAACTGTTTTATAAACATGTCCTCTGCAGATTTAGGGAACATTTGTGAAAGCTGCAGAATATGTCCTTGTTGAAACTCTCTCTGCAAGTCATTTTAATGGTCTTTTTCAGCATTTCTTGACTCCAAATGACTCCCTGTCATTGTGTCAGCTCCCAGGATAATGCAGGGTACTCCATAAACATCCAGTAATAGGACACAAGGGAAGTACTATTAGTGTGTCCCTTTCCTACCAGGTACTGAGGTTTAAAGTTCAAAACAACTGAGAAAAGAAACTTCATTTGTTCTCAATAAATTAATAATGATCCTTTGTGGGATAAAAAGTTTTCAAGCTCAGGATTTTATTTCATTTTACATCTGAACATTCGACACTAACTCTCACTTTTCAATTATTTTTAGGATGAATGAGACACTGCCATTAAATGATAGTTTCAATAACATGCAAAATGCTGCAAAACAGGTTATTGCTTTAGAAACAATGAGCACTAGAGTGGAATGGCTCACACCATTACATTTTCTACTTACTTGGGATAGGCCTAGATAGATAGAGACTGTTTCCGAAATGTATAAAAATTTTCCCTCTTGGTTTAGTGCAAATACAAATCCATCCAGGGACTGCAAAGTAAGGAGAAAAGTGAAAAGTTTATTATATAGTGATATATTTTACCAACAGATAAAGCACAGGCAACATACACTATTCTTGTTATTGGAATACAAGAAATTAACAGATATTACCATTCTTTCACAATTTATTTTTGTTCATCAAAGAAATGAAACATTTCCTTGCAGAAAAATAGAGAAGAGAACCAGTGTGGATTGTAGTAATTTGCTAATTAAGAGAGGATTACAGCCACCACTTCATTCACAAATGCACCAGTGCACTTTTTGTCTGAGTGCAAACAAAACCAATCAACAGATTACTGTCAAATATGTTCACATTTGGAGACCATAGAAATCTTGTGAATTTAATCCCTTCAATGTCAACTTGTATGCTTAAATTATGTTCTGGCAGGTGTAAGCCTTTAGATGTGGTTTCCAGATTTTTTTTTTTTAAGGATATGTGCTATTGTTATAGAGTATATATACATTAATAAAAGCCACTGGAAGTATCTTCAATTAACAAACAAAAGGTCTTATTGCTAAATGAGACAGCACAGCACAAAAAAGATTGTATATCCATATCCTCCCACATGACAAATATTCACATGTACTTTATTTTGTCATGAAGTATATTCTCCAATTGGTAGAACATAACTCATAACTTGGTGAAACCTTCCCCACATCTTGATGTAGGACAGGTTTGGTAAAAATGATCCCTCCCCCCCAAAAATACATTATTTTATTTTATTTCTGAGCCCATTCCAAAGTTTATGCCCTTTCAAATGACATTTTTAAGCACTGTCCCCTTGCGAGCTTCTGAATCTCCTCCATAGTCTAGAACTGTCATCTGCCACCCCTTTTCTTTTCCCAAAATGTATCCAACAGAGGTAACAATGTGGGACTTGTGATGGAGATTCTTCTCACCAATCTCCATCATGATCTTGTACCAAGACTCTTACAGCATTACAGGTGCCAGGATTCCTGAGAAATGTAGTTCTTCGGGCTCCTGAACACAGGAACACAGTTGCATGAGTACACAGTGGTGGTGTTCCAAGTAGTTTTAAGGGCTCTTCTCACCTTACTAGGGGCATCAGGAGCCTTGGGAACTAGAGATTCACAAGGATAATAAGAAAAGCCCTGCTGGATCAGGCCCAGGGCCTATCTAGTCCAGCATCCTGTTTTAAACAGTGTTCCACCAGATGCCGCTGGAAGTTTGCAGGCAGGAGTTGAGGGCATGCCCTCCCTCCTGCTGTTACTCCCCTGAAACTGGTACTCAGAGGCATCCTGCCTCTGAGGCTTGGTGGACAATAGCCCTCCGACTAGTAGCCATTGATAGACCTCTCGTCCATGAAGTTATCCAAACCCCTCTTAAAGCCATCCAGGTTGTTGGCTGTCACCAAGATAGAGAACAAAAGAAAAGGGGAGACAGAGAAAAAGAAAGGGGAAGCAGCAGCAGCAACACTGTTTCTTTACTGAAATGAACAGAACCAATATATATTTAGGGAAAAAACAATATCTTCAGTAATTTCATTTTGTTTCAAACATCAAGAAGGTTTTAAAATGATTTGATTGCTTTGTGGCTTTATTAATTTTTTACACGCTGATGGTGAGAGTGGGGTTTTGGCCAGTATTCACTGTTCTTTGATGCTGGACATAGGATCCCTCTTTTTTAAAAGTCTGCGTTCCCTCAAAGAAGGAGCCAGTGATTGGAAAACAAACAATAAAGTTGCCACATTAAGAAAAGTTCTTCAATTTATATTTATGAATTAATAAAAATGTAAATCTGCAAAGATGTTACTCAAACAAAAATATTTATGCTACGCAATAGTTTATCTTGAAAATTATAATGATTTCCCCCCAGACAATTAGCACAGGAATCGTGAATACTGACATCATGAATACTGGTGAACAATTTCAAGTGGTGGGGTTTAAATCTGACCAAAACTAAGAACCCACTCAAAGTGTTTTTTTAGATTTTGGAAGCAATCCACTAAGAACTACTGTCATGTAAACCTGATTATTCAACTCATAATGTGTCCCATTCCTATGGAATGGAACCTCTGGACCTATGGAATGGAATCCGCTGTATTTTCAGCTGAAAACACAACAGACTGCATAGCAGTAAATCTTGATGGGCAGCACCTTTAAACTGAAACCCTTACTCTCATATACTATATACTATAGTAACACAAGGTTCCTGTTGCCCTTGGTTCTATTCCCTTTCCTTGTGGACTTGTGGAGTAGGAAATCGGGCAATACTTCTCACCACGATTACTGTCTTCCAGCAGACACACACACACCCTTTCAATTTGGAAAAAATGTATTGGATTGGATGATGAGTATGAATGAATGGATGCATTGCACAAATGCATATATTAAAGAACAAAACTGGCTGCAACGCAAAGAGAAGAAAACAAATATGTGTGGCGAACATACACAAAGTTTTGTTCCTGGATGGTCTGTTACAGATGCACCTCATGAGAATACAGAGGAATTGGCCATGTTCCTTGCAGTAGTGACTAGTGAGTGCAGCACCGGGGTGGGGTGGGGTGGCGAGGCGAGAGGCATCTTTAAAATAAATTAACAGTTGCTTACCAATGTTAGGGAAGCACCTGCAAGCTACCTCAAGGAGCTACACTCCACCTGAGATTCCGTGTGGGAATTCCTAAGACGACCTTTGTTTGGGGGCAAAGGGACCTAGCTGTACGAAACACAGAACTCGCATATTTGGTAGTCAAGACAGCTACTCAAAGATGGTTTTAAGGGATAAAAAGTATAAGTCACCGTATACCATAGCCTCAAGTGACTTGCACATTAAATTAAGACAATATAGGAGACCATGAGACTATTCTCAGGTCGTGGGAACCAACGGGAGCCGCGTGGCTCCCAGCAGTTAGCCCGCTTAAGTTTCCCCCCTTAAACGAGGTTAGTGAAGCAAGCGCTCCACTGACCCTGATTTGGCGATCGTGAGTCGCCCCAGTGTGGCTCTGCTCTGTGGCAACGTACGAGGAGATCCCTGACTGAGAGGCTCCAACAAGCCTCCTGGCCTCGGAGTTCTCCCCAGAATGCCTCGTAAATTCGCACGGGGTGTTCTGGGACTTCCAGGGGCTGGGCGGTCTCTGATCCCTGCCACCCCTAGCAGCTCTGTGACGGAGCCAGTAGTCATGTGGGCGGCTGATCCGGCCACGCAGGGTGAGCTTCCTGCTCATCTGCTGGGAAAGCAGGCTAAGCCTGCTCTCCCTGCAGAGCCCGTTCTTGCCTACAACTGTGAGTAGAGAAACCATGAATAAAGAAACTTTACCCCATGGGAATCCAGGGGCTCGGTTCCTGACCCCCGCAAAAAGGCCAAAGAATGGGGTGTGTGTGTGTGCAGAAATAAGAGGAATACAGCACTGTACCTTGCTCTCCAGGTCTGCAGAAATTCCTCCCCAACCCCAAACGGTGGATAGGTGAAAACCACCTACTATATTATCCACGGATAATGAAACCAAGTCTCTAAGACCCAACTGCAGATATGCAAAACCACGACCCACAAATCTGCGGATAAGAAGGGCCTCTTGTATAAAAGAAAGAGTCCATGTCGAATTGAGAGGCTTAAGCGTAGAGCACAATTTTTGAAGGCTCTTTTAAAAGGCATATCATGGTAAGAAAAAACAGAGATGACCTTCAATGGGAGGATGAGTGGCGAAAAATTTCATGTTTGATACAAAATCGGAAATAAGCTCCATGAGGAGGTCTACGTGAATATTCCTATGTGGAGATGTTTGTGCATATTCCCTATGAGAAGACATGCTGCAATTACTGCCATATATTTTGTGAGTGTTATCAGTGCTGCAGAGAGACTGAAAGATAAAATAAAGTATTGGAAGCAATTGTGTTCTCTTGTGAATCAAATACATTTCCTCTGCTGTTGTCAGACAAAGATATAGGTCGCATTAGCACATAACAGCAAAATGTGAGTTGACGGGCCTGAGCTTAATGTTTGAAACTGTGAGTTGCATTGCAGATGTTTGTCCAACGGTAGCCTGGCAACTTCCAGTTTCAAGGCAGGGGGGCCCACTCCCTCTTCCTGGTCTGCCAAAGCTGCATCCCAGCAATCTCCACAGCGCTTGTGTCACCAGACTGTGGGCAAGACATCAGAACGTCTTCAGGGTGGCAGCCGTTGACCACAATCTTCGCCAGGGGTGTGCTGAGTGCAATTGTTCAATTTTGGAAAGGACCACCCGCCCTCAGGAGGGAAATCCCTTTATGGCATTTAAGTCCCTTTCATGGCAGCAATTGCGCTGCTGACCTAGTAAGTCCTTCAAAACAGTCCCTCAAATACACAATTACTGGCAATGAGAGTATAGCAACATAGGAACATAGGAATCTGCCATATACTGAGTCAGAGCATTGGTCTATCTAGCTCAGTATTGTCTTCACAGACTGGCAGCGGCTTCTCCAAGGTTTCAGACAAGAATCTCTCTCAGCCCTATCTTGGAGAACCCAGGGAAGGAACTGGAAACCTTCTGTACTTCCTAGAGCAGCTCCATCCCCTGAGGGGAAAATCTTACAGTGCTCACACTTCTAGTCTCCCATTCATATGCAACCAGGGTGGACCCTACTTAGCTAAGGGGACAAGTCATGCTTGCTACCACAAGACCAGCTCTTTTTTTCTGTTACTCCTGGAAGGGATCATGATGACTTCGTAGGGAAAGGGGTATATGAGGGAGGGCAAAGGATTATGGAGTCTGGTCTACTGTGACAAAGAATGCTCTTATGATGGCAGACTGGGGCAAAGCAGTCCAGGAATACCCAAGCATACTCCTGTCCTTGTGTTGGCTTGCCACCCAGGGCTTAGTTCTCATGAGAGAGTCCGTCTACTGGAGAGGACCAGAGGTTCAGTGAGCTTCAGGCCTCTTTCAGACTGCGCTCTCATGAGGTAGGCCATTCAAATCAAGGGTCCTCCACTTGTATGGGCCCCCTGTTATCTCTGGTAAACAATATAACTCGTACACCAAGACCCCCTCCTCTCCAGGCAATCCTTTCATACTCCCAAGGAGTAGTGGCTGCTCCATATGTCCAGGTGGTCCTGGGTGGGCAGACAGGGGAAACACCGGGACCGGGGATAGATCTTTATTCTCATTCAAGTTGGGTTTGGACTGAAGTTGCAGCGTATGCAGATCAGCTGCCCTGGAGAATCACAGAGCCCCGATTATCAGCAATCCCAGGTAAGTAGGGCAAAAACAAACATGGATATGTGCCAATGGATGAATGGACTGGCATAGGGACTGCAAGGACTGTTTCTTTGCAGCAGGTGGCATGACAGGGAAAGGTGTTACCAGGGTACCTGTCGCCATGACTTGCTTGTGTTGAGCAACCAGACTGGGCGGCAACTGCTCTCTGGCCCACATGCATTTTCCATGGCCTTTCACTCTCATGAGAGAATGGTCCATTCCAGAGCAGCATCCGTCATCATTACATAGAAGGGAATCGGTCCTGTGACTGGAAATACTGCTCCTGCTGGATGGTTCTTCAAATGAGTACATAAGAACATATGCATGTGCTTGTGAACATATTTCTTTATCTATTCATTTTTGGAAACCAAAACACATAGTGTCCATCTTGCCATCCCATCACCTTTCTGTTCTGATTGCCGGGGGAGGGGGGGGAAGAGACTCTGTGGAAAGTGGGCAACCCCCCCCATGTGACTCCCCTTTGACAGGCTTAGAAGCTTGGGATGGGACAATGCAGTGTCCCTATTGCTGGGCAATGGCTTGAGTGCAGAGACAGAGGGTGGGGCACGTGCCTGGAGAGACGGCCAGCAAGAAGTGCAGCAGGCACAGAGCCGATGTGTTCCTGGTCAGATATGGGCCACCCTCTCTATGATATTGGTACAAGAAACAGCACAAAACTCCAGTTATGGCAGCGTCTGCAGTCAGACTTCACATTGCCCCCTTCAAACCTCAGGCTGGAGCAGCAAAATTCACTAAAAAAATCAAAGGTTCCAATTGGAGTTTGGCGAGGGAAACTGTAGGTCACTTTTGCCACAAAACTGCAGTTTCATGCATTTGGACATACACAAATTCCAGTCTCTGCCCCATTCAACTCCAGTTTGGTGTCACATGCAAATGCGACCATAGTAGTATATGACTATTAAGTCTATTGAAGCAAACCAAACTCCAGTGTTAACAAAAGTAGGAGATTGGAGAGACCATCTAAAACGTATTCCATTTTATGAAGCAATTGGCACTTTGAAGATCAAGGATGGGATGAAGCCTCCTATCTTTTACAACAGAAAGGGTACAGGAATAGAATTCTAGATGGTGGTGTAATGTTTACACTTGTTCTACAGTCTCTTTCCAGACAAGAATTTTCACCTCTGGCTAAAGACCAGATGATGGAGAGGTAGTGGAAAAAAAGAAAGAAAAAGACCTGCACTGGCATATCCAAGGCTTGCGTGGAGAGGTCCTGTTCAAGATGCTTGCAAATATCAGCAAAAGGCAGGAGACTTAAACCAAAAGAGGAGTGGAAGACAAAGAGTTCTTTCACACGATCATATGGGGGTTGTTTTCAGGGGTAAAAAGCTCCTACCCTGAGAACTATCTCAACGTGCATTGCACTGCCAGGAGACCAGCAGTGCTCATTACATCATCAGCTGTCCCCTTGATTGGCCACTAAGAGGCAGGAAGCAGGACCAGCCCTACTGAAGGCACTGCAAGCAAAGGACCATAGGGTGTGCTTTGCAAAGTAGCATTTTCCCAGATGCCAGCCCTTGTAGCCACAGAGTTCTATTACAATAAAGGCTGCTGCTTTTTAAGAGCTGCTAACAAAGACAAATGCACCCTGACAATCAAAACATCATCGTAATAATGCTTACTTTTTGTCCTACCTGGTTAAAGAGCTGGGTAGAGGGTCCGGTTTACACAGATTTGAGTGACCTGGGTTGGAAGGATTCCTCTGGATTCACACAGCCATAAATCCCTGGGCATACTGCCTTCTATCCTCTTTTTCATGATTGTGTGAATGGACTTGATGTCAGCTTAGATGAGCTGGAGGATTCAGGTCTTACCCCAAATGATTGTCTTAGAGTGCTGAAGACCAGCAGTGGTTTTTTTTTTTTGAAAGAATGCTATTCAGTTGGAGACTGAGATAAGAACTTTCTACTGAGGCAGTTGGTACTATGGTTGATACTTGAGACAGCTATGGTGTAACATCAAGGGAGGAAGCTGTCAAGTTAAGTTTTCTATAATGACTCTAGAATCTGTCTGAGCAGTGAAGAATCACTCTTTGTCAAAGGAGAGTTTTTTATATAAGAATTCTCTCCAAAGGCAAGGAGGTAGATCAGAGCCTGCAGAGAAACTAAAATCTTACATTATGATGTGCTATTTTTGATGCGTCACAGCTAGAATACCTCTGCCTTGCTGTAATTAGTACAGAAATAGCAGTCAGCCCTGGAAAAGATGGTGCACTCACCATTACCACAAGTTGTGTAGCAAGTGGTGGTGATGTTGGAGTAGCCTAGGCAAATAATGCCAAAACTTAGGTTTCTGGGAGTCCTAGAGACAACTGCCAAAGGTCAAGAGAGATTCATCTTTTAGAAGGCCACCAAACAGGATGATCGTGCTCATAATATTTGAATCTCAGGACATTCATAGATATTTATCCCTGCACACAAAGTAAAAGTCCTGCACAGAAGGACTGAGAGTAACTGTTTCAGTTAAGTTTGTTGGACCCCCAATCTTCCCAAAGACATCTCTATGCCAATGTGGGAGAAGAAATAAAGATGGTCTGGGCTCCCAATAGCCATCTCTGTGCCAGCAAGAAATAGAAGAAAATATAGGTTATGCAGAGATTCATATACCAATCCCTCTTCAGAGTGAAACATTGTCAGACTGGGGGAAATAATAAAGTGAACATTCTAGACTTCAAGTGAGCAGTGTCTTCAACCTCACCTTCTATGAATAAGCCCATCTTCAGATAAACATCTGAAGTGAATCTAGGGCCTCAGGAGTATGTCCTGGGACCTAGAAAATTTAAGATCTATTCAACCTATGCAATATGCCACAGAATCTGAGAGAACTATAGGCACCAGATCTATTAGCTGGAGTCAAAGCAGAGACACGGAAGCTGAGGCTGAGAAAAAAGCATTTGCAGAGACAGGTGGTGCAGGTAACACAAAATGATGCACAGCAGCCATGAGGAATGTGTTGGAATTAGTTAAAACTGATAGATTGTTGGACTTCACAGTCTTGTAATAATTTATGGAAAGTGTCTGTGAAAGAACCTAGAAACCCAACCATTGGCAGCAGGTCAAGGTCATAAATGAAGGTAGACACCAAACAAAGTGGTGTCTACCAGCAGTTGCTCCCACAAACATGCCTGAACTCTAGAGGAACAGTTACAACAAGCCTGCCAGGTAAACCTTTAGTAGACATGAGTTTAGTAGACATGAGACTTGACTTATGTTCCTTCTTGAAGCAAATCAAGCAGCTATCATGCCCATCTGAAGAGATCATTTTACCCCCACAACCAAAGCATGTTTAAAATGATACCCATTGAACTATAGGTGTGTAGACAATGTGGCTGAAAATATAAAATTGAGTACAAATCAAATAATTAAACATAAATAAGCTAGAGCTCACTGTGAAGAACCATGGAGAATGTTCTCTGAGTTATTGCTAACACCACAATCAGAAGAGAAGTGAGCAGAAAGGTGCTCACTCCACTCCCAAGGCATGCACAAATAGTAGGGAATCTCCTCTTTATGGAAGATGGTTCAAGCACCACCTTCCTGACTGGAGGGCTAGAATGTTCCCAGGAAAGCAATGGCTGATATCCTGACTCACGTAACCAAGTTGCACTGACACCAAATGTACAAGCAGGGTACTTGCAGAAGGTGTAAGGTGTAACTACCATTGTCGCACAAGTAGTGCCTTTCACAACAATGGTATTGGTGAGCATTGTCCAGTCGCTGGATCTTGCACAAGAACACACTGCTTCAGCTTGCACTGGGTCCGTTGCAGAAGTGTAATACTGGTTTGCAACAAAGGCTCCTGATGTAGTGGAACTTGCTTGCATCAGCATGCTGTGCAAGCATGATGTCCTTCCATGAATACTTTTTTAGTCAGGATGTCAGCCAATGTCTGTTTCTTTTACACACCAAAGCAGCATTCAGATTTCCAACAAGAATAGTTAATGAATTTTTTAAAAAATTGAGAGTAACTGCAATCTTCATATTTATTTTTTGTTCAATTTATTTAATGAATAGACAGGCGTTGGGGGCGGGGGGAGCAAATGGCTAGCAAATGCCACCAATAAAGATAAGTAACAGTTGTGCTGGGATTATATTTTTGAATATATTTACAATGGACCCTTCTCATCAATGAGATTTCTCAGATGGCATAGCTCAGTACAGAAATTCACTGTTTTTTATACTGGTAAAGGTAAAGTCGATTTCGACTCCTGGGCCTACAGAGCCCTGTGGTTTTCTTTGGTAGAATATAGGAGGAGTTTACCACTGCCTCCTCTCACGCAGTATGAGACGATGCCTTTCAGTATCTTCTTATATCACTGCTGCCTGATATAGGTGTTTCCCATAGTCTGGGAAACATACCAGTAGGGATTCAAACCGGTAACCTTCTGCTTGTTAAGATGATTCTATAAGCTGATTTTATACTGTAGCCTGTCAAAAAGAGGGCAAACTATAGACCACTACTTTAAAAAAAAACCCCACCAACTATTCAGTTTGTTATATGACCGTTTCCACTTCTAACAGCAGCAGAAACTACATTATTATGAGTCAGCCTCATCAAGATGTAAATTATAGTTTGGTTATGTATAATGTTAACACTACCCTTTGCAACAAAGGTGTGGAGCTGTACTCTCCAGTAAGACTTTCTAGAAGCTGACAATGTAGACTTGACATTGGTAAAGTCTGAACACTGCTGATCTAAATGGTGGGGGTGGGGGGAAGTCCTGTTTTCCAATCCCTTCCACCTACTGGCTATGTACAAAATGTGATTAAAGCTGAGTTTCCCCTGCACTTTCTTATTTTGATTTGAAAAAACCATTATGTATTATGCTGTTTCAGTCACCACAGGCTGCTTTTTTTTTAACTGCCCCACTGTTTTCAACAGGCGCCAATTAAGATTCTGGGGTCAAAGAGTTAATTACATCTTCTTACCCACTATGTAGAATTTTCTGATTATTAAACAAGGTTGGATTAAGATGAAAAAGTACCGACACAAATGTTAATGCGTGCCCCTCCTCAAGAAGATTTATCATAATACCATGCTGAAATCTATATGGTTTTTTTCCCCAAAGCAGTTTGAGAACAAAATCTTAGAAAAAACACTAAAATAAACGCTTAAAAGGCATGTAAGTATCTGATTAACAGAGACGGTTCTTATTCCTGAAAACAGCTCTAAGCTAGTCAGACAGCAATGATGGGAGATTTTCCTTGTCAGATCTCAGTAAGTCTATATGGTCGACAGGAGGCAAATTATTCTCAGATGTAAAGAGAAGCTGTGGCATATCTAAATAATGATGCTAGCAATTAGAATTTATATTATGTGTATTAGAATAATGTGCAAGGCAAATGGGTAAAGCACTGTTGATTGTGCTTGTTGCTCTCTAATAGAGTTTCTATTGGTTTTAGCGTTTTTATTTATTCAGTTTTTGATATGAGTTTTCCTTGTTCCTTAAGTATGTCACCTTGAACAACTTGAACAGAAAGACAAGTAACGGATAAACAGTCAGCCAAAATGTCTCATCTATACCCCCCATATCCTGCTATACTGTCAAAGAAAGGGACTCTCAGTCTTGAAGGTAGGAAAGTAACTTCACCCTTTCTAAAAGTGTAAGGAATGCCGCTGCCTCCTCTTCTTCCTCAGGGTTTTGTAATGCAAATGGGTATCTAAGTCTAAGATAGGATAAAGTCGATATCTATCACCAAAAAAGTGGAAAATAGAGGACACCTTTCATCAAAAAGGTCTCCCAAACATCTCCACTTTGCACAAAATTTGCATATGTTTATTGGTATTATATATGCATATCTTGATATAAATTGGATAATTTGAGAATAAATACAGCTCACCACTGTGAAGCTGATGACCGGGTGAGCTGAATGTCTGCTCAGTCTGCTGTCTAGGTGCAGAGCTCTCAAGGCCCCTGCTTCTTAAACGTAAAATTATCTCCTGTGTAGGTTTAGCATAAACACAGTCCTCTATATCCTCTTCCCCCACGGTTCTCCCAGCCTGCTCTTCTCAGCTAGGCCAGCAGCTTCACCTCTTGGCTCGAGGCAGGGCAGCCAGCAATCTGCTGAGCCAGCCTGTTTGCATGCTGGCACAATGCTGCATGCATGGTCTCCCACTCGCTTGCTCTTCTCTGTGACTACATACATTTATATACAGCTTTTCCACAGAAGGTTTCACAGTTTTTTTCATAAAAAGATAAATAATAAGATGCTCCCCTGCCTCCAAAGGGCTCACATGCTAAAAAGAAATGCAAACTCACACCATCATCAGCCACTGAAGAAATGCTGTGCTAGGCCAGTTGCTCTTCCCATGATAAACAGAAGAGATTCACCAATTTAAAAGGTGCTTTTTTACTCAGTTAGCAGCAGTAGCTGCTAATTGAGTAAAGTTAGTTAGCCAACTGCTAACTTCTCATTGCCGCCACCACATGAAGGAAGTAAGCAGCACCCGCCAGGACCACCTATCCGTGGTCCTGCATCACGTGGCTCTGCAACCTGCTACTGAAGCAGAACCTCCCTCCAGGTTCCCCAGCGGATGGAAGGTCAGTCGGAAAGGGAAGGAGACAGAGGCAGAGAAGCTGCTCATGGGAGCAAAGTGTTCTGAGCGAACAAAATGTTTCAGCTGCTTCCCAGAACTTAAGACACCACCGCACATGCAAAAAAGGTTGTTTGGTCCTAAAATAGCCTCTATTCCTCCTAATGCAAAAAAAGTCATTTGATTCCTGAAATAGTTGCATGTCCTCTATAAAAGTCCCTGGTTGGCCACCCTAATCTAAGAGCATATGATGCAGCAAAATTCAGCTACTCAAGCCTATGTCTGGACAACACGTGGATGTATGATTGCCTGGGAGCCTCGTCTGTGCTGCCTGTTTAATATAAATTAGATAGATAGATAGATAGATAGATAGATAGATAGATAGATCACTGGGATAGGGATGAGAAATCCCTGACAGTGCTGATGAACCATGTAACATTTGTGGTAAAACTTAGGATCCTCTAATATTTTCTAAAAGTGATCCTAGAAATGCTGCCCTCTTCAGCAGCTCAACTAGCAGCCGTCAAGCTCCACTGTTGGTGGCTGACATACCACATAGAGTTTCATGGGCACCACCCATGTGCTTGCAGGCATCTAAAACAAAGCCAGTACTATTGCAGAAGCACTCTAGTGCTAATCCGTAAAAGTGTAAAATTGTGCTTACATGCCACTATGACCATTATTTCCAATGGTCATAGCATCACGTTGAATGACTATGCAATTGTACGGATTAGTGCATGAGTGGTCTTGAGCAACGGCATTGTTTTAGATGCTTGCAGCAGCACGGACGGTGCAGATCAGGCCACAGTACGCTGCATGGCATGTCAGCTATTGGCTTTTGGGCACTTGGATTCTTTCCGCTTGATGTCAATCTTCTTTGGAGCATGTTCCAATTCCAGCCATATCAGCAAGCTACTGAAGATGTGAAAGCTGAACACACTGACCACATGTTCAGCAGTGTGCTTAAAGGGCAACACTGTGTGTGGGCAACTCAGTGCAGTTATAAGAATGCCAGTACCAGGGCCTCCGTGTTTATTGTGCTGTGCTAAGAGGGTCGATTTGCCCTTTTGTTCTTGCTATTTTTTAAAAAAATACATCCACATTACACTAACATTTCATATCTTCACATTTTATGACAGTGTCCTTCTGGGGAATATCCTCATATGTCACACATGATCCATGCAGCCCCTAATTCTTTCCACTGTATGCCAACACTACGAAAAAATCCTGTTACTCTGACCTAAACTCCAGTTAGAATGAAGAATTACCAGTAGACTAGGCTATTTTAAAGACAGATTATTTTAAACTAAGCCTTCACCATCTGTTCCACCCCCTAATTATGAATGCAAAAAGAACATATTTCACAATTACATCAGTTAAAAGAAAGATATACATGATTTAAATGCGTGCATGTGTTCTTTGCCCAATGCAGCATGCATCTGTGATGGTTTCCTCATAATTCAGGCTCTGATCAGTGGGGAAACTACTCACCCCTGATAAATAGATTCAGTGATATAGTAAACTTTTCCTTGCAAACAGATCATCTTAATTAGAATTTTCCACTGTTAAGACATAATTATATTATAACTGGAGCTAAGCATTAATTTGAGCACAATGCCTGTCACCAATTAGATACGTAGCATTCAATAATAGCGAAAATATTTTACTGCTACTAAAGACAGGCCATACAGGCTGTGAGTAGCATTCACCTAAACAAGTTGCCGCCTGTTATAACAAACATATAATTACAAAGCCACCCACAACAACTATCTGTTAAAATGTAGACCTAGGGGTGTGTGTGTGTGTGTGTGTGTGTAGAGAGAGAGAGATTCCATGGGATTAGAAGGTCCTCTCTAACTTTTTTCTCAATATGCAACAACATAATAGAAGTACCTTAGCAGGAATGAGGTTTGAGGCTTTAGAGCCCACCTGCTGTTTTATCACAGTTGAAATGTCATTGCAGCAACCCACAATTTCTCCAATAAATGGAACTCAGCATTGCTAATTATTGTAGAAGACATAGTAACAGTGACCGGGGCTTGCTATGTAAATACAAAATTATATGGAGTGTATTTCAGCTTTAGATAACCTCAGCTGGTTTGGAAAAGCAATAAATGCCACCACTGAAATAGGGAACAATTTGGGGAGCAATTCAAAATGGTTGGAGATCTGCATTTGCTCTGCACTCTTGGTAAGAAGCTTTCTGAATAATGAAGTTTATGTATTATAGGAAGGATTTAAAGGAGCTGGGAACTACAAGAATGGACTCAGCCAATAACAGATACTGATATAGGGAACAGATGATGCAGTGATTTGAAGAAGTATAAATAGAACAAGATAAAAAATATGAAAAATATTAAAATATAGCAGGACAAAGAGGATTAAATAGAACACAAACGGAGGCCCAAGTATGGGTGGCTGGAGACACATCCTGGTAACTTAAGTGAATAACTGGAGAGTCAATGGGTGGTTTGCCTCAGGGCATCATGGAGAAAGACAAAGGGCTGGGTTCAGTTGTGAATAGAGCAGAGTAAGCATGATGGAGGTGACCTACAGGAACTAGGCTTCCAGTGTGGCCAATGGACAAAGCTTTATAAGGGACACTGAAAAGGGGAATTTCGCTGTGAGAACTGTCTTAAGCCATGCAACAGTTCCAGCTCTGGCTGCTTCACTCACATAATAGGGTGGTGTTGGTGCAGTAATGCAGGCCACATTCTAAGGCTGTTTGGTGCAGAGATAACAAGGAGCTATAGCTTTGATACAAGAAAATGCCAGATAAATAATAATGTACATACTCAGACATTTCTGGACACTGTCCTACCGTTCGATATCTTGACAAACTTTCTAGCCCAGGATATAGTTCATATTAATTGCTCTCTCTTTTTACAGATTCTCATACCATCCTCAAGTTCAGATGACAATGAAAGTTAAAAAGAAATATAAATAATCATTCTTTTGTTACCCACATAAGAAATGGAAAGAGGCAAATCATTGTAAAACAAAATGATTGCTTATTAATCCAGTACTTATTGCTCCAAATTAGTAGTAGTTATGAGTTCAGACAAAGCTGGATTTATGCTCTGAAGTCAAATACATACACACACACACACACACACACACACACACACACACAGGATCAGAAAAGATGCTGGTTTGCAAATGTCTGTGAGCTTCACTAAAGCCAGACCTTCCCAAACTCATTCCAATATAGGTTGATTTACTCACTTTTCTCCTGCCCACCATAAACCATGTACAATGAACTATGCTAATCAGTCGCTCCCCACCAATCTCTTCGCCCCTCAGGTGGGGCACCCACACATGGAAATGAACTGTTTAGCATATTCCTGATATTGTAACAGTGAATAAGCATAAGATGATTTGCAGGCAAAATCTATATTGTGGATAAAACTACTGGTTGGAAGTGGTTTGATGTTCCATGTGATACTAGCACAGTGAAAGTCAACCAGAGGGATAAGTTTTTTTAATTTATATGTTAGGCTTCACTAGGATTAAGGTTTTAATAGTCTGATGACCTGCTGTGGATTGAAGCTCTTGGATGGTTTTAAATTCCAGAGAGTGTAAGGAGGGTATCTAAGCAAACAGCCTTCACAGAGTTGATATGCAGAATAGAAGGGTATATATAGACACGGCCCTGTTGAATTGTATGATTTCTAGAGTCCTGCATTCATGTTTGATATGATAAATGCATTCGCATTACTTGTCTTCTTTTCAGCAATGTCAAAATATTAGTCACTTGTATTCTGTGCAGATAAAGGATATAATAACTTGTATATTTCTTCTATGAAGATGATTGGCATCATTTTTAACCTGCTTTTTTCCTAAGCATTGCAGCATAGGGGACACATATTGACCGTGTTCTAATTCTCCTTGTGGTTGATAACATATATGAATACAAACTTCCAAGGTGACTATAAAGAAAGGAAGAGATGAAACCTACTGTTCAAAGAATGCATTGTAAACCAGTGAAGAGATGTATGGCGGGGGGGGGGGGAGGATTTGTGAGGGAGGGGGAAATGGCTGCCCATGCAATTAAAATTTCCTGTTGTGGGAGTTGGGTATTAAAGCACTGACCTTTTCCGAGGATGACTGTTCATGCTGAACATGTATGATTGAAGTGGTTTCCCCAGTTTTAACACCAGAGAGACCAGACAAAAGATCACAAGGCACTTGGTGGAAAACAAAGGGCAAATAGTTAGAATGAAAACTATCTTATAGAGATTACTAGACTTTACCCTAAGAATAGGGTCATCGCAAGCCAGGGACCTCCTGTAAGCCATCTGTTTTTCTTAAAAATTCTTCAGAATTATGGTTTGCAGGATTATACCTTTCAAAATATAAATACATAAATAATGTAACAATTGTGTATGATGTGAACTGGAGTTACAAGAGTTGAACTACAAGTAACAAGATGAATAGTGATACCATGGTTTTGTCATCAGTATAGAATCTGTGTTTCAAATCTGAAATGCAGGCTGCAATCCTAAGCATACTGATCAGAAACCAAATACGATTAAATTCAGTGGGACATGCTTCCAAGTAAGCATACCTTGGGGACTGAGATGAAGCTCAATCGCAGAGCACTAAGCACTGCATGCTTTGCATGTAGAAAACCTCAGTTTCAACCCCTGGCATTGCAATGCTGTATGCAGGGCATGGAAATGCCAGGACTGAAACCCTAGAGAGCTGCAATTAGTGTAGACCAGGGGTTCCCAACCTGTGGTACTCCATATATTGCTGAACTAAAACTCCTATCATTCTCAAGGATACAATCATAAAGCACATAGAAGAACAGACCCTGCTGGGGAAGACTCAGCATGGCTTCTGCAAAGGTAAATTTTTTGAGAGTGTCAACAGGGGTGTGGATAAAGGGGACCCAGTTGACATAGTATACCTGAACTTTCAAAAAGCTTTCGACAAAGTTCCTCATTAAAGACACTTGAGAAAACATAGCAGTCAAGGAATAAGGGGACAAGTACATGTGTGGATTGGTAACTGGTTGAAGGACAGGAAACAGAGGGTAGGAATAAATGGGCAGTTTTCACAATGGAGGGAAATAAGAAGTGGGGGCCCCAGGAATCTGCACTGGGACAAGTGCTTTTCAATTTATTCCTAAATGATATAGAAGTTGGGGTAAGCAGTGAGGTGGACAAATTTGCAGATTACATCAAACTATTTAGGGTAGTGAAATCCAAAAGGCATTGTGAGGAGCTCCAAAAGAATCTCTCTACATTTGGGGAGTGGGCAACAAAATGGCAAATCAGGTTCAATGTTGGCAAGTGTAAAGTGATGCATATTGGGGCAAAAACCCCCAATGTCACATATACGCTGATCGGATTTGAGCTGTCAGTGACTGACCAGGAGAGGGATCCTGGGGTCTTGGTAGACAGCTTGTTGAAATTGTCAACTCAATGTGCGGCAGCTGTGAAAAAGGCCTTTTCCATGTTAGGGATCCTTAGGAAGGGGATTGAAAATAAAACTGCTAATATTATAATGCCCTTATACGAAACTATGGTGCGGCCGTACTTGGAGTACAATTCTGGTCACCATGACCAAAGAAGGACATTGCAAAACTGGAAAACGTGCAGAAGAGGACAACTAGGATGATCAGGGGCCTAGAGCATCTTCCTTATGAGGCAAGGCTACAACACTCAATGCTTTTTAGTTCAGAAAAAAGATGACTGTGGGGAGACATGACAGAAGTCTATAAAATCATGTATAGTGTGGAGAAAGTTGAGAGAGATAAATGTTTCTCCCTCTCGCATAACACTAGAACCAGGGGTCATCCCATGAAAGTGATTGCCAAGAAATTTAGGACCAGCAAACGGAGGTACTTTTTCACACAACTTATGGAATTCTCTGCCACAAGATGTGGTGACAACCAACAACCTGGATGGTTTTAAGAGGGGTTTGGACAACTTCACGGAGGAGAGGTCTATCAACAGCTACTGGAGGGCTATAGGCCACCTCCAGCCTCAGAGGCAGGATGCCTCTAAATACCAGTTGCAGGGGAGTAACAGCAGGAGAGAGGGCACGCCCTCAGGTTCTGCCTGTGAGCTTCCCAGCGGCATCTGGTGGGCCTCTATGTGAAATAGGATGATGGACTAAATGGGCCTTGGGCCTGATTCAGAAGGCCTGTTCTTATGGTATTATTTTATTTATTTATTTTTATTAAAACATTTTTATGGGAGTTGTATTTCAGCAACATCTGGAGTACCACAGGTTGGGAACCCCTGATGGAGAAAATCCTGAGTTAGATGAACCAGCGGTCCAACTCCACAGACAAAAAGCTCTCCCTGCTCATAGAAATTAAGTCACACACCCATGAGAAGGCGAGGTAAAACATACTACTTGACATTCTACTTTTTCACAGGCATGGAATTGCTGACATGGGGGTATTCAATAAGGTAGTCCCTCATATTGCAATTCCGAATTGTTACAAACCCAGGGAGAGTGCATTACATGCTTTTTTGGAACATGCTTACAGGCTTTAAGAAATGCGGAAACACATCCTTGATGGTGTTGGAGACTTATGGAACTCTTACCCCCAAAGCCTCATCAAGGTCCAGTGGCTGGAATTATACTGAGATGAGGGTAGTGGCACACAAGAACTAGTATTATAGTTTTACTGGTCAGTTTGATGGATGGGTTTTTTGCATTTGAGACAGATACGTTCTAGATCCTTTTCCCTAGTGGCTGCTTTGGCTCCCACAGACTAGCTCCTTTCTCATTTCTTCCCCCTTTCCTTACTATCTTCTTTCCTCTCTCTCTTTCCCCCATTCTGTACTAGATCCTTGTAACTCTTTCACTTCCACAACACTCATTTCCCCTCCCCTCCCTCCTTTACCCATGCCAGATTCCCCCACTTTCCATTCACTCCAGCTCTTTCTCTACTTTTCCTTGACCCATATCAGCTTTGTTACTCCCTATCAGTGACAACATTCCATGGGGTAGGCTAAAATCTGTCACCACAAATAATAATAATAATAATAATAATAATAATAATAATAATAATAATAATAATAAGCAGCAACAACAACAACAACAACAACAACAACAGAACTTGCACAGGTTATTAGTGTGCTTTCTTATGAAGCTTTGAATCTGCATTGCTTTAATATAAAAGTATATTCCACAAAAGCAGAAGTGCATGTGCAAACTAATTATTCTGATCAAATCTGAAGCTTGGTTCTGAATGATTTCAGAATAACAGTTCAGTTTACCAAACTACAGTGCACTGCTGCTGTGTTGACCTTCCACTTCTGTTTCACAGCTGGAATATAAGACCAGGTGAGAAGACAATATGTAGTTCTGCTGTCAACAGGACTCCTAATCTCATTTTAGGCTGCAAGGAAATGCTGTTGCTTTTCTCTCTCTCTTTCTCCTGAGCTCCCCAGCTATTTAATGCCCCTGTGGGTAAAGAGAAGTAAGGATTTTACTTTTTACCAGTGTGCTTGCATAAATTCAAGCATATCTATTTACAGCACAGACGTGTTCTCTCTTTAGTAAAAATAGAACCATACTTTTACTGCACACATTAGGGGGAAATCCAATGCATCCTTACTTGACTGAAGAACCCAGTGGGACCTAACCTCCAACTATGCTTAGGATCAAGCTGCACATATACTAGAGGAATATCCATGACTGCTGCTAATACTTATTCAATTAAGATAAATGGGGGGGGGACCCCTTGGTTTACATCCAAGGTTTACATAGGGCTATTACCCTTGGCCCTATGGTTGGGCATGATCCGTCTGCAATAGGGCTGAAGTTGTGCAGCCAGGTTTACAGGGACAGTTATGGGTGTGACAGCTCCAGATGAGCTCCAAAAAGTGAGGAAATTTCAATTGCCAATAATGTTCACACCACTGAGGCATGAGACCTGATGTCTCATCAGTGATATTGTACTGGCCTACAAAATCATAACTATGGAAACCTAATTTGGGTAGATCTCCATGCCCCAATCCACTACCTGCTGGTGATAATAGCAAAAGCTAGGAACTAGTGTTACAACAATATTTAAGAATAAATTGATAACATGCGCCTCTGAGCATATGGTGAATGCTGTTACCTCGGCAGGCAGCAATGACAATCAACACAATTAATAAAAGAGACCAGAGAAGGCTTGTGTCCATGCTGGAAAAAGCACCACCTACAATTTTTTGCAGATCAAACTGCTGATAAAGGCAAGGTGAAAAATGAAAGCTTGACAATCCTAGTTCAGATTCCCCACAGGTGCACTATTAAGGGTTTTGGAGACAGACAAACTGGGAACTTCCACTTTGCAGCTGTACAGGCAGTGGAAGAACACACAGGTAAGTGAGGGAAGAAATGATTACTGCAAGGGAAGCCCGCTCTTTCCCTGCTCTGTGAACACATTTTGGTGGTTTTGAGCACTGGACTAAACACCTAATTAAATATGGACCATTGGATAGTAGCTAAATATCTTTCTCTTGCTGTCTTACAAGCTGTCTAGTAAAGTAAACCACAAAGATTATATGTGGTATGTACTAAGTACAAGTCAGGGCCCATATGGGTAATAATCTCCAAATCCAGGGAAGTTCCCACCTAGGCACTGGGAAAGGGAACAGGGATTATAGTGAACTAGGGACTTGGATACATAACTCCGTCCATTGGCACTGCTAACCTAAGACTCAGCTCTGCTCTAGCCTTTCTTGCCAGAGCATAACTAGAGGACATGTAGGAGACTGAGTACTGAATGAAGACAAGTTTCAATGTATACAAGTTTCAATGTATACAATGTATACGATGTATACAAGGCACAGAAGGCTCCTGTACTTTTAATGGTTATGCAGAAGAGGGAATTTTGGTACATACAGCTTCTTTAATGTCATAAATTTCTTCAAGAGATTCCTTTAAAAGAATCAAGACAGACATTCTCCAATACAAGATCAAGATCCTTGACAAGAAGAATAGTTGGACAGGCCTTTCAGAACCATGGACAGAGCACAGGGAACAGACAAAGTGTTCCAAGGAGAGCTGGTTCTAACTGAACCCTGGGTCCCCCATTGGACACACCCGGTTTGGAGTTGGACATGTGGCTTGCCTCCATCCCACCCCCCACCCCTGCACTCCCAAATGATTACATTCTCAAGTCTGGGAGCTGGCAAAAGGGCGGGATTGTCTGCACAGGCTTCCTCCAATCCTGGAAGGACAGCCCGTGCCAGCCAATGGGAGGGAAGCCAGTGGGAAGAGCCTCCTCCCTTATCTCCATTTTGGGCAACAATCCCAATCTGGATGTAAAGGCAGCAGGAATGTACCCTTGGTTGGGTGAGTGGAACTCACTACAAATCCAGAGTTCATTCCTAGGTTTGGGGCCAAAATCAGAACCGCGGTTGAGTCCAGGAACCGTGGTTCTGATAATTCAGAAATCACGGGGGTGAATTGGAGGTGAGTTTGCCTCCAATTCAGTGAGATGTCCAAAGGCAGCCATTGACTCCCCGTGCAAGGCTAGCCCCCTGGTTCAGAGCCTAGCACTTTGTAATCTTTCTGCTATTTCTTGGGTCATTGTTTGCATTGCTGTATGGCCTCTGAGGAGTTTGAAGTCCTGGGGTGATGATACCAGGACCTTGGTGGATTCCACTTTGAGGTTCACCATCTCTAGTTTGATAAGTAAAGGCAGAGGGTTTTGGTTGTTGACCTTAGTCCTGGTGCTAGGGCCTGGGCCCAATCTCAGTGCTTTTCTCAACATTCAGGTCACAGTTCATAGTAGGGGTCAAGATACCAACTACCCTGAAAGCTCAGTTGTGAGTCCTATAGTCCCCTGCAGAAATGCAGAGAAACAAGACCCATTCTCCAAGGGGAATAGGAGGGAGCTACTGCCAAAAGATCCAGCAGCACCTTCTTCTCCCTAGCAAACATGGGATTTGTTAGACTGTGAGCTCTTTCGGGGACAGGAAACCATTTTCTTATAATTTTTCTATGTGAACCACTTTGAAAACATGTTGTTGTTGGAAAGTAGTATATAAGTAATAGTAATATGGCAGCACCTCCTTCTCCCACCCTCCAAGGGTGAGAAAGTGGACAAGCTGCTGCCGCCCTCTACATTCCACTGCCCACCCATTCAAGTAAGTGGGGAGAGGATTAGGCCAGGGGAATACCATTAGGAGAGAGCATGGGGGAGCTGAGATACCAGGGGGGGGGTCACCACTATAGGCTTTTGTACCAGGGTCCCCAGCCAGTAGATGACACCTCAGATGTCATGGTTTTTCCTTAAGACTTCTCATTCTTCTCCAGCAATTAGTGCATCCATTGAAGTAGATAAAAGCAGATACCTGACATGCTAATAATGCATACCTCCTGACACAACCACTCGTCATGATCCTTTCTCCATTTAGGAATTGTCATGTTATGTTTATTAATGTAACCAAATCAAACACTGATCTCGGGAAGCTACCTTATACTGAGTCAGACTGTTGGTCCACCTAGCTTAATATTGTCTGCACTGACAGCAGATGCGAGTGATTGAACATGGGACCTCTTACATGCAAAGCATGTGCTCTACTACTAAGCTACAACCCACCCACATATAATACTTAATTATAGAAGTTATCTCTTAACCAATAGCTGAAGCTATTGGTTAAGAGCTAACTTCTATCTAAATTCTAAGATCTAACTATCTAAGAGCTAACTTCTCAGAGATACTAAGGATTCACCAGTAGCACAGGAATTCTTTTGGATTCCTTTTGAATACTTAGGCTTTCAAAGGTGTGGACAAGCCTCTTGATCTGGAAGGATATGTAAGTATGTCTACATGGTACTGGAATGACTTCTGAAAATCTCCTGGGCACTTATTGGAGTGGCTGAGATTTCAGAAATTTCTGTAATCCCACGTAGATTTGTATGTAAATACTTCTGGGTCATAAATGTCTACCTAGCAGTGTTCCCTCTAAGGTGCACTCTCTCACAAGTTTTTTGATGTTAATTTAAAAAAAATTAATTTTAGAACTTCTACTTGTACAGAATTATAAATGAATTACTCTCATAAAACAAGGAGTTCTTCAAAACTGTTAATTATCTAGTAATGACACCCAAACCCTTTCCTCTCATATACTTAAATGCCATGGCTCCTGTGCAAATAAACCTCCAGCAAAAACTGTTGTTGCAAGCATTACAGTGTTAAATAGCATTTACTGTGTTGCTGAACACAGTAGGTGGCAAAATGATTTAGCATCATGAACACATACAGTATATTTGCCTGTGCCAAAATTTTAGAAAGGATAAACCTATTTTCTAGGCTTTGGTTTAATGGACTAGAATGAACTAAAAATCAACTAAATCACTATACCAATGCTGGAAATGTGCTGCTTCGAGAGAACTTACTAATATCAAGTGCTGTGCTTAAAACAACATAAAAGCAGATCACAGGTCTTGGCACCAATGAATGGTTCATTTCCAGTTCTTTCCCTTTACTGTTTTCAAGTGTATGGCAGTATCAGACTGAACAACTGTAGAGGTGAAACACAAAGGTAAAAAGCAAGAGCTCAGTCTTTTCAGTCTGAAATCGATGGACAGAGAGAGCACATTAACCAAGAGGTTAATAAAAAGAGGCTGCCCCAGACAGTAACATAAAGAGCTCTGATATATCTTCCTTCTACAAAAGAGCTGTTCATAATGACAATTTTCCCAGAGACATGCAATAGGTTTTCCCAGTGTAGATGCACGTCATCTCACTTTTTACCTTGTTCCAATTTTATGTTTGCATTTTATTTTCTCATTTCCTGCCTACTACTCCCCTGTTCCTCTTTCCTAGCTTGATGTTTACAGAGACCTTTATAAGAATTGCAGGGTTTGGAGAGATCCCTTCTCCCTTCTCTTTGTAGCAATGACCACACTTCTTTCCTGGGGAATAGATAAGTTTACCTGGAAAATAAAAAGCAATGCAACCTTTTGCTCATCAACAAAGTATGTCTTCTTGTAGCCAGGAATAAGTTAATAAAACAGGAGGAAAGCTCAGTGCTGGGGGTTTTTGTGTGTGTTTTTTTTTAAAGCTCCTTGGGGTTATAAACGAACAATGTTGTTTTTTCTTCCCAGCGTGCAAGGATTTAATTAAGTGATAACAGTCACCTTGGGGTGGCTGCACAAGGCAATAATATCTAGGTGAAGAAAAATGCTGAAGAGAGTTGAGTACAGTCAATTTATCTTCAGAGAAGGCAATAAATGAACAAAGCATAGGTATTTGGCTGATTGTTTTGGAATGTTTCCATTACTGATAAGTATCAAAATAAAAAAAGGACAAAGATTTGGTATTTTTAGTATCTGAAATGTATTAAATACAGGAGGATTGGAAGGAATAAATCGGCATGAGGTCACGTCCTGCAGTTCTAATTGCAAATTGTTTGGTAATTATTCAAACTAAACACAGAACAAGGAAATTTTTTTATGTTGACACAAAGGACAGTTCATCAGCCAACTTGCATGTTTACAGCAAATATACAATATGGAATGGATTTCATTCGGGGGGGGGAAGAGGAATAAGTGTACAAGAAAAACAAAAATCTGATATATATGTATTATCTTTCTGTCCATTACTTATGTCTCAAAAGAGCTGGAAAGCTATTTACAGGAACAGCTATGAAATGCTCAGTATGCTGAATTATCAAGACAGGTCAGTCTTTTTTTGCCATCTCTTTTGTGGTTGGCAGGATCCAGGAAGTGAAAAAATAGAGGTGAGAGAAGAGAGAAAGGTGCTCTGGGTCCTTTCCTCCAAATCTCTTGAAAGGTTACCATGACAAGGGTTATGGTCCAATTTTTAATGTTGCTCCATACCTGCCTGGTGGTTCTGCAGTTTCATCTAATCTTTTCTCTCAGTTTCCTTCACTTTTAATTATTTTTCATATACAACTCTAGAAAATGTAGCCCTTAGAAAATTATGCCTGCTTGTATGGAACTAGCAAAGTGCCTTCAGTACAATGGGCTGTAAATAATTTTCCTTGTATCTTTGGAATGCAATTCATCTCTATTAAAATTAAGGAGATTCTTGTCATTAACATCAGGGAGATTCCCAGTCCTCCCATCTCATTCTTCCACTATCTTGAAGTTATTGACACTACTCTGAAGTCACAGAATGACTCTGCAAGCACAAGTGTTACAGTCTCTTGGCTGCTACTAGCTTTGCAGTTCTGATATATCCAGGAAGCTGTCCAGCCTGGGTCCCTGCATTTTCAAATGACACCACTTTGGTATAGGCTTACACTTTGGTATAGGTTTTGGAGATATGGAAAGGTGACATTTGTTGCTTAGGGATGAGAGAGGCAGCCATTCCATCAAATGAGATAATACCAACAGTATTCTGCTTAATGACAACAGGGCCAGCACCACAGGTTGGCCAACTTGAACAGGGGCTCAAAGGTTCCATGCAAGGCCCCCCTGGAATCCAGTGGATTCCTTCACAGTGCAGACCTGACCTATGAGTCACATATAGAGAAAGATAATACATATAGAGACATATGTAGAAATAAGAAAAAAATAGCTTCACTACAGAACTATATTTTTCTTATCTCAAGGGTTTCTGCCTGCCCAACAAGGTCATGGCCTTGGTTCCATGTGCTGACTTTGAGAAAGGCTAGATCGTCATGCATGCAGGACAGGACCTTCTTTGTTGTTGCTCTTCTAGTGAATGTCTGCTCTTTGACATCTGTGGCTGTTTTTAAAAAAACAACGAAATAGCTTTTTATCTGTTCAGGTTTTTACCCCTTAGGGGCTGCCAGGTCTTTCGGCTTTTCTGCTTCTGTTTATCTTTTTAATGGGTTTTTTTTGGGGGGGGGGGTTGATGGTTTTTACAGTTTATTTGATTTTAAGGTTTTTAATGTGATTTTTAATGAAATTGTATTGTATTTTAACTTTTATAAAATGCCTTGGGATGCCTTATGAAAGGCGATATTAAAACTGAACAACAATCTCTATATGCACATAGTACAGCAGTTCCTGTCTGTCCCAACTTCCCCATCAACTATCTATCTATCTATCTATCTATCTATCTATCTATCTATCTATCTATCTAATATACTGCCTGACTCCAAAGGCTCTGGGAGAAAATAAATGGGTTCTCTCCCAGAGCCTTGTGATAACAGAGGCCTTCAGGAGAAAGCTATTTCCACTGAGCAGGGAAGGATGCAGAATCACAACCAAGGGTCTTCCTTTGAGTGGGTTGAGAGGACTAGAGGAGGGTCTAGGACCCCTCGGAGGGTTGAGAGGAGGACTAGAGCTGCTGCTGCTGGAGTATTCTATATGTTTGAATAATAATAATAATAATAATGCATGTTAAAAAACTTATAAAAATGGTGGCAACAATACTTGTGGGGAGGATGGGGAAGTGAGGAGGGGAGAGTTTCCCTTTACCTAAATATTTTTCTTGACCCAGAGAGGGTGGGATAGGGCATGGTGGTGGCGGCGGCTGCAGAGAGGGGGGACGAGGAGGTGAGAACTCCTCCTTTTACTGGGATGGGGGGCAGCGAGCTCCTTCCAGCTCACCTCCCTCCTTCCAAGTGAATACATGAGCCTGTCTACTGTGAAGCCCATTTCTGGCTTTCCTCCACGTGGAGGAAGCAGAGAGGCGAGAGGCCCATGCAGTCATTTGAATAAAGTCACACTGGATAAAAGGGGGAGCTCTTACCACCTCACCCCCACCCTCCCTGCAGCTGCCGCCACTGCCGCACCCACCCCACCCTTCCTTGGTCAAGGAAAATACCAAGCCGCCGCCCCCATAACATTTGGAGGCCCCCCAGAGTCAGGAGGCTATGGATCAGATCTCCAAGGTCCATGGCTAAGAGCGCCTTGTGATTGTCACAGTACTAATAGTCGGTTGTATTTAGTTATTTAATATTTTAAAGATATATATTCTGATTTTCTATATAAAAGTTTCAGGGCAGCTAACAGCAAGCAAACAAAATTTTAAAGGAAGTTAAAATAATTACAAAACAAAGTCCGTATCAAAGCAGCAGCAGTAAACGTATAAATAAAACTTAAAACAGAAGCAGTAACTTTACAAAGCCTTAAAAACTAAGGACATCGTGGCCTTCAACAACTTCATCAAACTCTGCATCAAGCAAGGAGTCCTGAGAAAAGTGTTCAAAAACAGGGGCTGTTCTGTTCTTATTTCTGTCACAAGATGTGGTGACAGCCAACAACCCGGATGGCTTTAAGAGGGGTTTGGATAACTTCATGGAGGAGAGGTCTATCAATGGTTACTAGTCTAAGGACTGGCCACCTCCAGTCTCAGAGGCAGGATGCCTCTGGATACCAGTTTCAGGGGAGTAACAGCAGGAGAGAGGGCATGCCCTCAGCTCCTGCCTGTGGGCTTCTCAATGGCATCTGGTGGGCCACTGTTTGAAACAGGACGCTGGATTAGATGGGCCTTGGGCCTGATCCAGCAGGACTGTTCTTATGTTCACCACAACCAAAACTGTTCTTATGTTCACCCTTTCCTCTGTTACTACCCACCCTATATCAGGCATTGGGGGCACTCAGGAAAGGCGTTCCGAAGAGTATCTCAACAAACAGGCAGATTCATTTCATTTGGTTGTTTCTTCATGAGATACTAATACTGAACAATGTAACATGGATATGTCACATATATCCACAGAAGAATTTAGTTTATTGCATGTGAAAGTATGCCTTGTATCAGTTGCCACTGCAGTGCAGGCCAGAGAAAAAGGGCACAAACTCAGCAACAGTGCTGTGGGGAATGAATATTTTCCTGGGTTGTTTGACATGAATGCATGCTTTGTGAGAGCACAGCAAAACCTATCAAATAAAATAATAAGTAGTAGGGCAAAAATATAACCTTAATATGATATGGTCTTGTGATGTCTGGGCTTAACTCCCATAAGATTAATATATGCCTTTTGAAACATTATGAAACAGAAACACCTGAAGAATAAATAGGTTTGTTATTCTAAGATTATTGTTGTCATTTTAAATGCTTTTAAAAGATAGGTATAGGAAACTGTAACTTTCTGAAGCTGGAGAAAAATCAGAAATCATAACAAGCAGCAACACTATTCTGATTTATACTCTTGAAGGAAAATGTTTCACTTTGATTCAGCATTTTTTCCCAGGGAAACATTTTATAGTGCCTACAGAGATACTTGTCAGGTGTGTGGTTACATGAACCAGAAAGCCATATACTTCTGACATGCATCAGAAAAATGAAATTGTTCTCATATGAGTGGCTGATTTTATGCCAACACCCTGTAACTCATGTAAATTTTACTTAAGGCTGGTTCAGATGATTTTTTTTTTTTTTAAGTTGAACCATGAATGTGGTAGGAAGAATCGCTCAGTTCATGCACTCCATCCTTTCCTTCTCCCCACCTCAGGGCAGAGCTGTGATTAAAGAATCTCAATTAATTAAAACACAGCTCCTTGTGCCATCTGACCTGGGAGTTGTAGTTTAACTCTGGTTTATAAGCCAGTAGGATGGTTCACATGATGATTACTAGGGTAGTAGGAGATGCTTCCTACCCTACCCTAGTTCAGGAGCTGGATGTGCTCCTGATTTTGCGATCGGGTGCTAGAGAAAAGCAAGGTCAGAGGCTGGGATCTTGATTATCTGCCAAACTCCAGGTGGATAGGAAGATTTTTCCACCTACTTCATTCAGAAGCTGGGAGTGGAATCTTGGTAGGGTATACTTGTCTTAACCAACTAGGGCTATACAGACAATCAAGCTCCCCACCTCTGAACTTGTTTTTATCTCACACACAATCTCAAAATGGGAGTGTGCCAAGCTTCTAAAACTGGATAGGACTTATTTCCTGCTTACTTTATGGTTATGTGGACTGCCCTAGTGTATGAAATCTAGATCAGTTCTGTTTCATGTCCTGGTTTGCAAACTATTGTCAAGTCATAGATCTAGGTCCAGGTGACACAAGGAGATGTGGTTTAACAAGTCAAGATTCCTCCCTCACAGTCAGGCATGCAAGGGAAGCAAAAAAGGAAAGAAGGAAACATATGGGCTTGACACTCCTTCCTGCTTCATCATCTGAGACAAGTCTAAGAACTGATTCACACATGCATGTTAATTAACTATTGAAGATTACAGCAAGTAATTAGGAGTTCTCCTACCCAGCCAGCTTAGGATAGCTATGCATGTTCCTGATCAGCAGACATGTGGTTTTCAAAGATCAAGGTAGTAGGAGGGGAGAGTGATCGTGTGGGAAGTGAGTAGGAAGGCTTTTCACACACCCTCAATAAAATGCTGGGGACAGAATGTGGGTTGGCTGTCCGCATCCTACCCAGCTGCTGGCTCTCACATGATTACTTTCCCCTCCTCCTATCTTGATCTTTGCAATCACAGAACCACGGCTCACCTACCATGTGAACTGGGAACTCCTCTGTCCCTGAATGTGATCATGAGAATACGTCCAATATTGATATGTGTGAGGAAGCCATTACAAATAAACCATCACAGACAGAACTCATCAACAGATAGTTCAAACACAATACTTTTCCAGTGGGGACTATTCACACATTTGGCTGTGAGTCATCAGGTACAAAGTAATCAAATCATGTTCCTTCCTAAACATATGAACTGGACCTAAACCATCATGGATATATTTTAAATGGTGAATGTATATTTCAAGACTCAAAATAGGAACATGACCAATTCCAACAAGTCCCCTAGCAATTTCTTTGCTCCCAATGAAAAACACCAACTTATTCTTTACATTTTTAATATATCCTGCTCTTCTTCCAAGGAGCCCAGAGCGGTGTATTACATACTTAAGTTTCTCCTCACAACAATCTTGTGAAGTAGGTTAGGCTGAGAGAGAGGTGACTGGCCCAGAGTCACCCAGCTAGTTTCATGGCTGAATGGGGATTTGAACTCGGATCGCCCTGGTCCTAGTCCAGCACTCTAACAACTACACCACACTGGCTCCTTAAATACAACTGTATTTCAGAAGGCTGATATAACCGTCCTTTCTATCACCTGAGTGCCTTCCTTCTGAAATGCTTTTAGCTTAATTTAATGATGATGCAAATATGGAGGATTTTCTACTCCCAATGTAAAAACAACATATTTAGTATACACAAATAATCCTGAACAGGAAGCAAAGCTGTAAACAGGCAGGTCTAAAACAAAAGCAGTGATTTGTTGCACATGATGTGATGGAGATTGTGCTTCTGATGTACAATAATGATTCAGCTCCGCATTGTAACTGTGCTAGGACTATGCTTTTGAATAGGAAACAAGGCAAGCAAATTGTGCAACATTTGGACATCATGCCTGCTTTTAGAAAAGCACCTTGGACATATGATGTCAGTCTTCTGGAAGGTGAAAATATATGTGGAAATAAACTGAAATATTTCACATATCACTAACTTAACCCTCCAGTCTTCATCTTCTACAGGAACAAAGTCTAAGTGTGTGTAGCTGCATTTGTGGGCCTTCAGGGGCGGTCCTTCTCAGAGTCGGGCCTTCTCTGTAGCTGCTCCGGGGCTGTGGAATGCACTCCCTGCAGAAATCCGTAATCTGAATTCATTATTGGCCTTCAGGAGAGCCCTTAAGACCTATCTGTTTGGCCTGGCCTTCCAGGGTTTTTAAACTGTAAATGTTTGGCCTGGTTTTCCAGAGTTTTAAAACTGTTTTAAATGTTTTAATTGTTAATTGGTTTTATATTGTGTTTATAGTTTGTGATTTTAACTGTTAATTGATTTTAATTATTTTAATTTAATGTAAACCACCCTGTGCCATTTTTGGAAGGGCGGTATAGAAATCAAAGAAAGAAAGAAAGAAAGAAAGAAAGAAAGAAAGAAAGAATAGATTGTAAGCGCTTTGGGGCATGGAGCTATCCTTTCTTATTTTACGTTACTTGGTAAAAGGGCCATGTATGTTGCTGCCATGGGGGGGGGCACAATTTCATCCCACCCTTTCTCAGAGGAGCCCAAGTCAGTGTATAAGTCAGTGTTCTTCATTGTAAGGCCTGAGGGCCAGTGGCAGCTCATAAACCCCAAGTGCAGCTCTCAGACTAATTGTTTATTGGGCCTGTGTGAAGCTTCACACAGAAACAATCTCTGCCATAATGCAGTGCTGCAGTGCTTGGGGGCTCCTTTAAGGAAATGGAGCCTCCTTGTGCCCCTGCACCATTTTGGAAGGCATGCATGGACTGCTGGGAAGCGTAATCCGTCCCAGTGCTTTCCTGCTATTGCTCTTAAGGGAGGTATCTGTCTCTCTTAAATGCCCTCTCTGTACTGCAAAATGTGCCGTGCCGTGTGAAGATCAACATAGTAGGAACCGGCTCTCACATTGAAGGTTTTTTTGCCAAAGTGGGCCCCCTTGAAAAAGAGTGAAGAATACTAGTATATGGGGTTACCTTATTTTATCTTCATGGCAACCCTCTGGAGTCCATAGGCTGACAGACAGTGAGTTGTACAAAACTAGCTAGATGGAGGATTATGACTTTAGGTTCCCTTGGTCCAGGACCAGCACTCTACATCATACTGGAACATAGGAAGCTGCCATATACTGAGTCAGACCATTGGTCTATCTAGCTCAGTATTGACTTCACAGACTGACCGGCAGTGGCTTCTCCAAGGTTGCAGGCAGGAATCTCTCTCAGCCCTATCTTGGGGAAGCCAGGGAGGGAACTTGGAACCTTCTGCTCTTCCCAGAGAGACTCCACCCCCTAAGAGACATATCTTACAGTACTCACACATCAAGTCTCCCATTCATATGCAACTAGGGCAGACCCTGCTTAGCTTAAATGTGTTTAAAGGTTCTATAAATCACCAGCACAATACTGTATCGATGTGAGGAGGATTGGGCGGCTCTGTGCTAATATTGGAATAGAAACATAGGAAGCTGCCATATACTGAGTCAGACCATTGGTCCATCAAGCTCAGTTTTGTCTACAGTACTTAGAATGGCAGCGGCTTCTCCAAGATTGCAGGCAGGAATCCCTCTCAGCCCTATCTTGGGGAAGCCAGAGAGGGAACTTGGAACCTTCTGCTCTTCCCAGAGTGGCTCCATCCCCTGAGGGGAATATCTTACAGTGCTCACACATCAAGTCTCCCATTCATATGCAATCAGGGCAGACCCTGCTTAGCTAAGGGGACAAGTCATGCTTGCTACCACAAGACCAGCTCTCCGCCCAATGCCAATATGCCTCAAAATCTCATTCGATGTTGAGGGCAAGTTTAGGGTGGAAATTAACACAAGAGCTTGGCAGTGGACAGATGCCGCCGCTTTTGATGTATTCAGTGTTAAATATTTGTATTGTTTTGCACAATGTTAGCAAAGAGGCACCTTTTTAAAGTGGTGATTCTCTTTATTGAGCAGGGGAAGAGCAACTGGCCCTATCTAAGCACAGCATCCCTCCAAAGTCTATCTTACGTTTCTTTTTAGATTGTGAGTGCTTTGGGGGCATGAGCCCATATTTATTTATTTATTTATTTATAAACTGCTTTGGGAACTTTTGTTGAAAAGCAGTATATAAATATCTATCATTGTCGTAGCAAATCCATATGTTGAGGTTTGGTTAACCTGGAAAAGGCCTGGGACACTCTTTTCCTTCAGAACAGGCTAGGCATTCCTGTAAGAAGTTACTAAGAGGAGGAGGGAGTTAGACTGACTCAGCTTATTTGGATCTTATCCAAACTCTAGCAGTCTGCAGTAACTGCACCAAGCTAATTTAATAATAGAAGACATGTGGCCAGACTTGAAGGGAGGGGAAGAACAGGAAGACACAAATTGGAAATTGGTTTGAGGTTCGCAACTGTCCCATCAAATAAATGCTTTTGCTCCCAGTGCAGCAGAGTGAAATGGAGTCTTGTAGCAGTTCATCCTTTTAATGTGATGAGACCTTGCCTGCAGCAAGTATTGGGGAGGGCTGGTAACACATCTGAGAGTGGGCAGCCATGAGGCAGGAAAGTAGGTTTTATTTATTTCTTTATCTAGGGTGCTTCTATATCATACTTCTTTGGAAATAGAAAAAAAGCAGAGGCATAGGTTCCCTTTTTCCCTTTGAAATATCCTATTTGCTTGCTCCCTAACTAGGGACATGGTAAAAGTTCTGAATAAAACCTAAACAAAACTTTGTGGACAGCCAAGAGGTGCAAAACACAAAACCCTCACACCAGACAAAAACCTAGCCTGGAGATTAAGGAGAAATTAGATATCCCGATACTAAGGAAGTTAAAATAATACAAGTTGGTAAAATGTAGGTCAAAGCATGTAATAACCAAAGGATCTTTAAGGAAGAAAATGTAAAGCAATGAAGCAAGACCAAAATGTATAACTGCTGGTAACTTAGAAATAACCTAATAAATGCTACATAGAAATATCTCATACAGAGTAGGAAATGCATGAATTTAAAAATATGGGATTCATCTATGCCTCAGATCCAACTGTATGCCTCCCCACCTCCCACACTTTTCTTTTAGTCTTATGTCTTATAATTTAAGGAATATTTTCACAAGGGAACATTCATTAGGCATGATCTTTACCCAATATTTATCTAGTCACGATCCACAAAAATGTTTTAATCAAAGCTGGTGTTTCTTGGCTAAAAATTCTATTGTATTTCGATGTCTATTTATACCGCAATGGAGAATTTCTAAGTATTCTGTTAGGTTATCAAATGCAGATGATTTAACAAAAATTTATTACCTAAGGGTAAGAAAAATCTGCTGGAGCTGCCCCAAAAATGGAGAAATGCTTTGTAAAGGATAATCTGTCTGGAAGACTGATTTAAATTGAGTAGATTTAATAAGTTTTACTCAAATATACTGTGATTACTGGACATTTATTTATTTACTTATTTATTTATTTGATTTCTATACTGCCCTTCCAAAAATGGCTCAGGGCGGTTTACACAGAGAAATAATAAATAAATAAGATGGATCCCTGTCCCCAAAGGTCTCACAATCGAAAAAGAAACATAAGGCAGACACCAGCAACAGTCACTGGACGTACTGTGCTGGGGGTGGATAAGGCCATTTACTCTCCCTCTGCTAAATAAAGAGAATCACTACATTAAAAGGTGCCTCTTTGCCAAGTTAGCAGGGGTAACTTTTCTTCTTTGTTGTCAAGCAGTGTATTGCATTTTGCATTTTGTTTCACTGTCTTGTAGCAAATATTATTATAATGGGCAATGGTAAGCAATACACTCAAAAAGTTTTAATTCCTGCTAAGTGGGCAAAGAGATTACCTTTTAAAAGCAGTAGTTCTCTTACACTTAACAGGGGAAGAGCAACTGTCCCTATTTGACCCCAGCACAGCATCCCTCCAGTGGCTGTTGCTGGTCTCCCATTTATGTTTTTTCTTCAAATCAGCACAAGCCCTTTGCATTTGGAACCATTCTATTATCATTATCATTATCATCATCATCATCATCATCATCATCATTATTTCTGTGTAAACTGTTATGAGAACTTTTTTGTTGATGCTGAGAAGTGGATTATAAAAAACAACAATATATAAGTATCACAATACTTTCTCTACATATAAAATAGAAAACAAGCATTTACTTTTTTCAGCCACGTGCCAGCTTGCTAACAGTTAAGCTGTATTTTACCCCACACCATCTTTGGGAAATCTCATCAAAACTCATTTCAACACTGCTTAAATTTTACAACACTATAGCCCTATCCAGACATTATGTTCAACACATGTACAGTAGTACACTTCCTATCAAATGCAGTCCCCCCGCCTCCCACATTCGAAGTAGCTGTACCCAAGTTCACTATTAAAATAAATGCATGTACAGTCCTTCAGGCAAATATCTACTTGTGTACAGACACTTGTTGGCTCATACAATGTAACATCTGGATAGGACTTGTACATCTTCTGCATAAGATTTAGCCCTCCATCCAGCTCACATTTCAAACTGCCTTTAGCCCTGTTCAGATATGTTCAAAAAACACGCAATCTATGTACAGTGTATGCATGTACAGCTACTCACAACTTAGGTTCAACACATCTATATAAATAATTATCTAAGGCATACCCGTGGCTAATCCTGTGTGTAGCAGCTCTCGCAAGAGTTCACAAGCAGAAGCACCTTATTGGGCAGTGGGGATTCCATATGCAGATAGAGAGGAGGAGCCTGTGGCACCGTGGTGATTGGGCATTGGGGATTCCATATGTAGATAGGGAGGCGGAGCCTGTGAGAGCAGAAGCACCATGGTGAATGGGCAGTGGGGATTCCACAGGAGCTGGTCATGTGGTAGCAAGCATGACTTCTCCCCTTAGCTAAGCAGGGTTCACCCGGTTGCATATGAATGGGAGACTTGAAGTGTGAGCACTGAAAGATATTCCCCTCAGGGGATGGAGCTGCTCTGGGAAGAGCAGAAGGCTTCGTTCCCTCCCTGGCTTCTTCAAGATAGGGCTGAGAGAGATTAATGCCTGCAACCTTGGAGAAGAGACACTGCCAGTCTGTGAAGACAATACTGAGCTAGATATATATATAAAAGGATAGTGGGCAGGGGTCTGTGAAGAGAGGGGACATGAGGGAGGAAAGATCCCCTTCAGGAGATGGAGGATGCCATTCCATGAATTATATGAGGAAACAAGATGAACAAGATATGTTAACTCAGGAAAGGGAGGGGGCAGGGGGGGAGCGAGGGAGGGGAAGAGAGAAAGAAGAAAGGGTGAGGGATGGACCCGAGCCTGTCAGCGGCCTAAGCGGAATGAGTGGCCATGACAGCGGCAGCAGCAAGAAAGGGCCAAGTCAATCACTGCTGTTGTTTGGGGCTACCAAGGGGAGCCAGGCAGGCAAGGGATGGGTCCTGTGGGGAGCAGGAGCGGGGCTGGAGTGAGGGTGGGGAGGTCTCTGAGGATAGGGGGCTGCAGCTTGGCCAATAGGTGCCAGCAACACTGCAGCCGTGACCAAGAGGGTGAGGGGAGTGGAGTAAAGGGATGGAGCAGTGACCAAGAGGGGTGAGGGGGATGGAAGCAACAGGGTGGAGGAGGAGGAGCAGGAGTGCAGCTCAGGTGAGGGTGGAGAGATTTCTGAAGTGAGGGGGGCCGTGGCAGGGGGTGAGAGGAGCAATCAAGACCTAGCACACAGATGCTCTGCACGGGTTAAGCTAGTATAGAGCAATGCACTTCCTCTCTGTATTCTGAAGTGAGGAACCTGTAACTCGCTTCACTTTTAAAATGAATGTACATACAGTAATTCGCACAGAAATATACCAATTTGTGCAGATACATGTACACATATACAATATAATGTCTAGATAAAGTTTGTCTGATATTTCAGTTTGCTGTCTCAAACTTAACATGGCCCAAAGTAAAATGTTCCTATTTCTTCCCAAGCCTCATCCTCAATTATGCTTAATATCACTGAAAATATAACCCTATTAACCAGGCAGGGACTTATTTTTCGTTTCTATATAATTGCATATAATAACTGTGTCTAATATAATTCTTTGCTTGCTATATAATAAGGTTGTTCACAGAACTGGACAAAGCTGGGCAGCAGCAGGAAGCCCAGGGAAGAGAGCCTGCGTGGAGCCATGGGAATTGCTCCTACCCAGCTGCACTATAGCAGGGCTATCCCATACTTTTACATTAGTGATAACCAAGGTAAGAGGTGAAAAGCACCTTCCTACCTCAACAGCACCGATCGTGTGAGTGATTGGGGCTATTTGCAGTAGCTCCTGGCAGCCTGGCTGGCTCTCCGCCATTGAGTTCTGCCTACCGAGCAGCCAGAAAGTCGGGAGCTGCTGCATTGATGCGGGCAGCCTCTGTGCTGCCCATGCAATGCATTGTGGTATACTGGAGAACCTCCTCCTCCAGATCCCTTCTGTGGAGATTTCCGCCACTCCAACTGTGTGGGCATGCATGGCAGAGCGCAAGACAAGCCTTTGTTCATGTGGGGGAAGGTATGTATAATCCTGCCTTTCCTCCTGCCCTCCTTAGCCCCAGGGATTCTGGTTGTGTGAAGAACTTTCAAGTCAGTTGCCAAGGAAATACTGTACAACATTGCCAAATGTCTTTATCTTCTTGGCTGAAACTCTGGTACATACTTTGCTCACGATGGCCCACATATTGTGCAGCATTCCATGGGTAGTTTTTGCACAACCCGCACTGCTGTGGGTATTTACAACAAAATCAATGTAGTTGCACTAGGGCACTCTTTGCAAATGCCTAAAATTGTGCAAGCACAGTTGCATGACACTATGGCCATTATTTCCAATGGCTGTAGTGCTGTGCAACTATATTTGCATGGTAATGTTTAGCATTTGGGGAGAAGTTAGTGTGTGAGCCTAGGAGGACTGTTAGTAATGCTAAACCACGATGTAATCATGGTTTAGTGATATGTTGGGACCCAGATAATATGCAATTCAGGTTGAAAGACAAGGAGAAAGAATTGTATGAAATACAAATACAGTGGCTGACAGGTGGTTCTGAACAAGCTATGCTGCTGCAGTTTTGCCCACAGTGTTTTGGAACAGGGCTGGTGTCCTAGTACTTGAAAATGGTACAATCACATTTCCACAGTGCTACATACATGGGAGATAGTGTATGCATTGCTGCAGAAGTAGAATTGCACAATTTTAAATAGTAACACACCAGTCCTCTTTCACAATACCATAGGCATTATTTTAGATGCCTGCAACAGCTGGGTAGTTTAGAAATATCTGCATTACTCTGCACAGCATGTTGCCCAATATCCACAAATGTCCAAATACCTTAAGCTTACTTATCACAAATAGCAGGCTCAGCCTGTGTCTGAGCTGCAGTACTTCAGACTTCTGGTGATGGTTCACATTATGGAATGCTTCCTCACATGCACACAAACATACCTACACATTGAAAACTAGAAAACCTGCAAACTATGGGTCAGTCCACATGACTGAAATGATCTCTGGTAAAGATTAAATCCCAGATTAGCATGGCACACATGCTCCCGATTTCCAGTAATGTGAACCCATAAATTTTCAGTGACGTGTGTGTGGTGACCCAGCATATATTCAGGATCAATAGTTGTAGAACAGATCTAGACTTACCAATTCTGGGTGAATGTCAGATTGGCATGGTGCCAACCAGAAATCGCTAAAAATTTCTGTATTCACATGACTGGAAATTGAGAGCACACGCATCGTGTTAATGTGCAATTTAACATTTACTAGATATATTTTTAATCATGTTAATCAGCCATATGTGTTATTTAGAGGAAAAGAAAAAGCAACCATGCCAGGGCCAATGACATGATTAGAATCTAGTTTGGACCTAAGATGAATCTTTGATGTTGCTCTGTGTAGAATGCAGGAAGAAATAGTCCAATAATAAACAAAACTGAAGTTATATTGTAGTAGTCCTGGGTCACACTACAGTGCTATGCGATTATAATGAATTCTTGGTAGAGTTTATTGATGAAAGTGGGATGGGCCACATCAAGCTCTAGCAGATTGTGAGGATTTCAACCCGCCCCCCTGCTGCATTATTGGTCCCCCAAATGCAGCTAGAACAAGTTGATTCAAGGGAGTATAAGGTTTGCCAACTCATGTGGTCAAACATTCTGATACTAGGTGGAATCAGAGGGTGAATTACAGCATGGGTGTGGTAGCAGAGTCACAATCAGAGCCCAATGGCTTTTGGTGGGTCAGATCCTATATGTCAGATTTTGACCTGGACTCTGAAAAGGCCTCATGGGGGAGGGGGCAAAGTCTCTGGCAGAGATGGAATACCACAGTGACCTCACCCCTTGAAGAATGGTCAAAGCTCGCCCTTCCTATGGATCTTTGTTTTAATTATTAACTGATTTTAATGGTGTTTTAATGTAAACTGCATCGAGCCTTTTGGAAGGGCGGTATAAAAGTTTTAATAATAAATATAAATTAATAATAAATTAATCTTCCTCCTGAGAAGTCCAGCTCCTGCCCACGTTCCAGATCCCATCTACAGCCTGACATGGTTCATTCTACCACCATATTCTGCTGACACCGTAGATCAGGTCTCGGAGATTAATGTGTGAAAAGTTTATAAATTATGTTTGAATGGTTTTGAACATTCTACCAGTGATCTGTAATGGCTACATTCACGTATTCCAATCAACAATTCAGACTGCAGTCATTGAATATGTGTGAACCAACCCAAAGTCTGCAATCCTCTGTACCCCTGTTAATGTGGGAATAAACCCCATTGATCTTATTTATTATTATTTATCATATTTTAATACTGCCTGATATATACATCTCTAGGTGGTGTACAAAGTTTAAAACAAAATAAAAAGTCACTGATTAACATCCATGAAGCACAATAAAATCACATAAAGCAGTTATTAAAACAAATTATCAATGTTATTATTAGTATTATTTATTATTATTGCATTTTATATCCCGCTCTTCCTCCAAGGAGCCCAGAGCGGTGTACTACATACTTATGTTATAATTTACAAGAAGTTATTCATCTTGTTATTAATAACTTCTGAGTAAGTATGCATAGAGTACAAGTGTTTAAATCAATCTGGAAGCCATAAGATAAGTCACAATACATCACAAATCTTAGGACAGTGGCTTGTATATGCTGCAGTACAACGTGGGTGGTACAGAATCACCTGTGCTGCTGAAGGGCTTTAAATTACCTGGTGATGCTGCTGCACAAGAGGCCAGTACTGGCTGGCACTGCTGACTCTTGCACAATCACATTACACCCTATTTGCAGTGGCTGACATACTGAACAAACTCACAAGGATGGTGCAAGAGCAAGTAGCCCTCATGGACATATTCCTAGATTCAAAAGGGGCTTTTGCAGGAAGTGAAGAGAAAATTACTTTCCCCTCTATTTCTACCTGCCCAGTGCTGTGCAGCAGGCCTCATGTACAGACAGTTTCCTGGCTTGTGATGATGGAGTTCCTGCCCATGTAAAGTAGCATGTCAGCAGAGCTGGTACTGCCCTCTTGCACAGCAGTGTGGCTGGGAGATTTAGAGCCCTGTAAGGGCGCGATTGGGTGTGTCCCACCCACATTATGGTGCAGGACATACCAGTCACTTAAACAAACAAAGCTTTTACCTGATCTAAAACGCTAAGGGCAGTGAATCAACACAAGATCAAAACAGAAGTAACAACAACTGAAAATTCTTGGAATAACTGGATTTTACAATTCCATTTTCTTTCTAAGAACAGGTTGCTTTTAACCCTTATATCTTCAACATTAGTTAAGATAATTATATCTGACATTTCAAGGGTTAACTGGCAAACAGAAGAAAGAGCTGAAAAGGGGAATTCCCCTGTTTCTTAGTAATGAAAAGCGGAGGGTATACCTTCTGTGGTTGTCTGTGAGATGCTTTCACATCCGTGTGTCAAGGGTTTTTCAAACTGACAACTTGCAAATTTGAAATACAAAAATGCCCAGAGCGATGTTTTAGTGGCTCAGGGAAACTCTTGTATGGGAAAAAGAATTCTAAAGTGAAACGTCTCTAGAAATCACACAGGGCCTGACCACGATACTCTAATTATGCTAATTGCTTCAATGCCCTTGCTTTATTTATGCTGAGCAGCTAAGATAAATAAAGGAAAATTGCTTTGGATCTAACTGTATTCATATCAGAATGCAAACTAGCCTGTGTTTGTTATGTGATTGCTGATCTGTTTACACTAAATTCTGCAGGTAATTGCAGTTTTGATTGCACATTTATTTCTAGCTACACAGGTCCCAGGACTAGGTCTGTCTGTTTTTATAATTAAACCATTTTGTAATATCTAAACTCACTAAAGAGCAAAATGATGCTTTGAGAATTTACATATTATGTATTAGAGATAATACTTTGGTGGTTGATGACAAGGAGGAGGAAATGCTGTTCATCACTACAAATGGACAGCATGTTCTGGATCTGAAGAAATTTGAGACATCTGTTCTGAGGCCTGTTTACAGAGTAGGACAGATGTCCTCGGCATCCCCATAATCTGCTACACCCCACATACTTGAACTATCAATAGTAACTTTAATTTAAGTAAAGAACATTAACAGAATGAGCTGTAGCTTTGCGGATTAATTGTAAATCTAAATATTTTGTACTAGAGTAAAACTATGTAACCCTTTCCCAGCAGAAACACTGGAAAGAGGATGCATTAGGCTTTGTATCCCACTAGACTTGAAGCTTGCTGCTGACTTGGCTAGTTAAAATTAATATATGAAATTCAGCAACCAACTTCTCTTATAGCTTCCCCTCCTCAGACCTCCTTTTCCTTCACCTGCTCTTCCTTTTGATTCTTGTTTCCCAGGCCTCTGCTTACTCTATTTCCTTCAGCCATCTTGACTCTAGGCTCCCTACCACTTAACTTCCTTACTGTACACCTCAAGATCTCTTTATAGGCTTCAGCCTGCTCAATAAAGCTACTGTCTCCTTTGTGTGTTTTAATCCCATCCAATCTGACAACTTCTCTTCCCTCACATAAACTAAATGTTCTTATAACCGTTGTTCTCTGAGAATGTCAGGGATTTCCTCCACTAGAAATGTCAGCTACTTCTCTCTTTCACATGGCATCCCTATATTGGTGCCTTTGTCCATCATCAACCTGAAAAAAATGTTCAAATCGGCTGACATCCAAGCTAATGAAGTGCATGTGCAGCAAGGGAAGCACATGTGTAGTGTGATGCATCCCAGACTAAAGAAGCATGGGCACTCATGCAGGGGGGAGGGGTAATTTTTGCCCATCTCCCCATCCCTCTGAAGTGCTCTGTGCCACCCAAAAATATGTCCCTGAGGGATAGGCAGTCTTCAGGAACATATTTTTGGGTGGCACAAAGTGTTTCAGAGGGATGTGGAGATGGGCAAAAATGTGCCCACTGAGCAAGTGCCTGGACTGCTTTAGCCTGGAATGCAGCACACTGCATGCATTCCTCATTAGTGTGGATATCAGCCAAGTAATTTTTCACATCTGAAGACCTGGCTTAGAGCCTGAGCAATCATCCCTTCTTTTCTCTGGCAAGGATGTGCTCCTACAGAAAGTACATATGCAAAGATTGAGCTTCCCCTAGTCAGAGCAAAGAGGCAGGCCTTTTCAGCCTGTAGAAACAGAGCATGGCAAAACTGGTTGAACGAGTTTCCATATGATCACTTATAAAAAGGTAGTTTATGAATTGGCTCAAAATTAACACACATTCACTGCAATCTAGCAGCCTGCTATCAATCATCTGTTTGGGAGAGGGAACTAAATCACAGTATCTCCTTCACTATTCCCAACACATGCCAATATGCTGCAAGGGGAAATCCCTGTAGCTGTTCAGTGGAGGAAATCCCTACATGTGGCAAGGATGAGCAGCTTGCTGTAACAGGCAAATTCTCTACAGTAGTTTTGTTGCTGCTGCTTTTCACAAGACCACCCCCAAGCAATGTGAGTGATTGTTTGAGTTCATGAAATAATATGGAGTTGCTTAGATATACATCCATATTATGTGGATTATCCCTGAACAGTGAACCATCATTGCTTATTTGCTTAATCATGTAAATTAATAGTCGTCAAGTCCAGAGAGTTTTTGTAACTTAAAAGGGAGGCTGGACAATGAGAAGCATCCTAGCTGCACACCGCTGGAGAGTATCATACTGTATCACTCATTTTGAACTGTGGTCATGAAACGTAGGGAGAAAATTAAACTGCTTTTCAAATATTTCTTCAGAAGAATGTGACATAAGAAAATCACTTCTGGATCAGGCCAAAACAGCACTACCTACCTAGTGCTGGTCTACCTAGTACAGGTCTATCAACAGCTACTAGTCGGAGGGCTATAGGCCACCTCCAGCCTCAAAGGTAGGATGCCTCTGAGTACCAGTTGCAGGGGAGTAATAGCAGGAGAGAGGGCATGCCCTCAACTCATGCTTATAGGTTTCCAGTGGCATCTGGTAGGGCCAATGTGTGAAACAGGATGCTGGACTAGATGGAACTTGGGCCTGATCCAGCAGGGCTGTTCTTATGTTCTTATCTTTCTCACAGTGGCTAACTAGATGCCTCTGCAAAGCTCACAAACAGGAGATGAAGGCCTCCTTCCTTCTAACTCCTGCCGTTTGATGTTGCTTCCTTGAAACTGGTATTCAGAACTGTACTTCCTTTGAACCTGGAGGCAGCATATAGCCACCAAGACTAGTAGCCATTGATAGACTTGTCCTCTATGAATCTACTTTTAAAGACATCTAAGGTACTGGCCATCACATCTTGTAGCAGCAAATTCCATAGTTTGATTATGTGTGGTATAAAGAAGTACTTCCTTTTCTCTGTTTTAAATCTGCAACCAATCAGTTTTATTGGATGATCCCTGGTTCGAGCGGTGTGAAACAGGACGAAAAACTTCTCTCCACCCATTTCCTCCACAACATGAACAATTTTATAAGTCTCTATCATGTTGTTGCTATTTTTCTAGACTGAAAAGCCTTAAATGCTAGGAAGCCTTTACTCATAGGGAACCCCCAATCATTTTAGTTGGCCTCTTCGGCAACTGTTTCCAGCTCTACACATTTCTTTCTGAGATGCAATGGCAAGAAGTGTAGATGATATCTCAAATGTGGCTGCACCACAGATTTGCTTAATCATTTAAATTCATCGTATAAGGGTATTATAATAGCAGATTTGACTTTTTATCACTTTCCTCATGCCTCCTAGCATGGGCTTTGCCTTTTTCACAGCTGTCACATACTGGGTCAACATTTTTATTCAGCTGTCCATCATGACCCACCAAAATGATTGCTGTCCTTTCCCCAAAACAATCCCTAGGTGGTAGAATTCTCTCCATTTGGCAGCACAGTACGTACAAGAGCATAAATGTAGGTAAGTTGTTCCTCTGGATTTCTTTTATTGTACAGAACAATAGTTTAGGCAAGAAGAGAGTCCCATGCTTGTATCATTCCTAGATACAGGAGTGTAGCAATAAAGGGGGGGGGATGTCCCTGGGTGCCTGAGGGAGAGGGGGAGGGAGCCCACCAGCTGAGCAACAGCTTGCTCTTCCCTCTATCTCTCCCACCTCTCTGGAAAAGGTGGGCGGGGGGGGGGGGGAGGGAAGAATTTTCTATTTTTGCCCCAGGGTCCATTCCAACCTTGCTGTGTACCTGCCTAGATATATAGCCCAAATAAGAGCCCAGGTTACTAACATGTTTATATTAGTATTATTATATTACATTTTTAATAATGGTGTGTGTACGTGTGTACACAAACAAACAAACACACTTACACAGAAGTAATTTCAATGATAACCTATTTTGGCTTATAGTGTAACTACTCTATACGTTTAGAAATTTGTCCTTAATTTTTGCTATGGCTGAATTCTGGCCAGGATCACTGGAGTTCAAGTTAATAAATCAGTAAACTGCCAAAATGAAGCTATTTCCAATATTGAAAAATATCTTAATATATATTCAGCAGACCAGATTTTTACTTTTCCAGTCTTTGGTACTACCTTGTACACTGAACCTCTGGAGAACTCAATCCACTGATTCTCCATTACTAACAAGCTGCTTAATTCACTGAAGGCTTCCTTCATTACTTTACCTTTTCAGTTTGGAAGAAGTGAGGATGTATTGTAAAATCAACACAAGGGCTTCTATAACAATATTACAATAACAGCACTTTCTTACGTATATGGAATCTTAATATACTAATGCTGCAATCTTAAGCATACTTATTTTGATGTCTCATTGGGACTTCCTTCTGAGTACTATGTGGTTTCAATATAAACCCCAAAGTATCAAGATATGAGAAAAATATCTATCAGGTGTTTTTTAAAGAAATATAGCAAAAACGGAACAAAGTAAAGCTTATTGTGAGTTAGCTTGTCGACCAGAATTTTTGCATATGAGCTACAGGATTTCCAAACCATTCTGGTTACCAAATAACAGAAGGTAAATTCAGAAAGGTAATGAGAGAGAAAATAAACTATTTATATCCTAGGGCCTATTGTAATGCTTATACTACCACTGTGCAAAAGTGTACATGTTTATCTGTATATATACAAACAACACAGAAAGTACAGTTAATGTTAATGGCTGACATACTTGCTAAGTGCATGACCTGGAGGGAAAATGCACTCTCAGGAAGGAAAGTGGTGAAGGACAAAGTATGCTTGACCACAGTTAAGCAATCTGTAGCAAGGGATGTCCTCGAACCACAGTTTGATCACTTTTTGGGCAGGGGAACTGGAAACTTTAAGAAAAGGAGAGCAGGTCCTTACCTGCTCTCCACCACCCCATGCAGCTTCCTGCTGGGGCTGTGCGCATCCCAATAACCGCCGTGTGATGCCAGCTGACCACCAGGCTGACCATGCAAATGGCGCCCATGCATGCATGGATGTCATGTGCATGCTGGCACCGCACAGGGGTTATTGTGTGTAACAATGAAGCTGCATGGGGTGGTGGAGAGCAGGTAAGGTCCTGCTCTCCTTTTTCTTAAAAGTTCCCAGCCTCCCTGCCCAAAAGGTGCTGAAGCTGTGGTTCATGCACATCCCCATCTGTAGCATAAAGTCAGCTCTTGAGGCTCACAGGTACAAGTGCCTTCTCTTTAAAGCAATCCTCCCCAAAGAGAAGCGAAATGTTCCAACAGATCCTTCTGCTCCATATCTTCCAAAATGCTGCTTTTCAAGTGACTATTTCTCAGGCAATTTGACACCCTTCTGGATGAGCTGATCCCTCCTGGTTGCTTTCCCTCCACCCCTGCCAATTGCTAGGCATTGATGGTGGCCCATCACCCCGGTGTACCTGAAGCAAGGCACCAAATGTTGCCCCCACACTCTGTGTGTGCACCCACCTCTCCCTCTGTCACTGCCGCCTCCTCCTCCTCCTCCACAGTAGTAACACTTGCTGCCTGAGATAAATCCAGAGTAAGTCCCCAGGCTTTCACCTTTATTTTTCCCAAATGCTACCATCACCTGTTCCACAAAGGGTTAGGAGGAACATTGCACCCCCAGGCCCCCAATGAAGACAGGACATGCTTAGTTGGAGTAAATAAGGGCCACTTTTATTATTGTACAGAGGTAACGACACTTGCAACGGGGTCCTAATTAACTAGAGTGCAGGTACTTCTCTTGCATGGTGGCCCTTCCTAGCGAAGGGCACCCCACACCAGGGCGAAGTGCCGGGTCCTGATTTGGTCAGGCTTGAAGTCCTGACCTCCTCTCACCGCGGGTCTCCACTCTGCCGATGGTGGTGGTGGTCCGACACCCTCCCAAACCCAAGCCATCAAAGCTCTGAGCCGGTGAGTCGCGCCCACCCCCCGAGTGGGGGCCATTCCCAACCTTACGGGCCATTGAAGCCCTGAAAGGCTGTTCCTTGACCCCCCCCACCCAACTGGCCCTCCAGCCAAACAGTGATCCCTGAATCTACCTACCCAACACCCGCACTCTCCTGCCACAGAATTGGGACAAACCCTGTTTAGCCCCGCTTTCCCCATCCCGCTAGTACCTCTTGGAGACCGCATTGCAAGTCCCAGAGGAACATTTTGTTCCCCTGGTCGGAGAGATGCACTCCGTCCCCTCTATACAGGGTTGCCTCCTGCACTCATATATCAGGGTGCTGTATTACTTTCCCCCCTAAGGCGGTGATCGCTCTTCCAACCACCTTATTTACTTTTTTATGTGCCCTACTGAAGCACAGGGGGCCCCCTTGGCCCCTCCAGCATGTCCTTAGGAGCAGGTTAGACCAGACCAACCACATCTCAGGCCATTGGGCCTCCAGGCCCCGATAATCCTTAATTGACTGTAGGCTCAGGGCCCTGCCTTGCAACAAACCCAAGTTGTTGCCTCCCAGGTGTACAACGAAGATGTGTGGTGCCCCCATTGTGGCGATGTACTCATCTAGAAGTGGAAGAAAAAAGTTCCAAAGCATTCCTCGGTGCCCCATCCACTCCACTTCTGCTGCTCCTGCCAGGCCTAACTGGGTACCCAAGCTGGTCTGCCGAGCTCGCCGACTAGCCCCAAACACATAGCTGTGCCCATAGATGAGTATCTGCAAAGGGAAAGGAGGTGCCTGACCGTCTGTAAGACAAAATTGGGTGTTACTTCTGTGGGCCATCACTTTGGCAGTGGGCGCATGTAGCAGCGACATGCGGACGAAGCCACCTCCCTAAGTCCCGGATGCGGTTTTCGGGCAGCCCCTCTGCTGCTGCTGAAGATGCTGCCCCTATCCAAAAGGAGTGGGTGCCATAAACCCGCGGGTCTAGACCTGCTCTCCTCAAAGCCTCCTTAACCAGAGCCCAGAACTGGAAGCGCGTCAAGGGCATAGCATCCACATGACGGAACAACTGGCTTTCTCCCTCCCCCCACACCGCCATGTAATCCTTCATGGCTCACACTGGGCAAAGGCCCTCGTCAGACCCCTCTACCAGGGTAATGGTAGCTCCCTTGCCCTTCTGGTCAGTCTTAACCTGCCTCAGGCGCAACACCACCTTGTCCCTCTCCACCCGGGCATCCCACGCTGACCTATCAGACCTGGAGGAGGTGACCAGCTCACTGATTCGCAGCGCACCAAAGAAGTCCACAAGGCAGGAAGCCCTAAGCAACCGTACCTCAAAGTTGGAAAAACAAATATCGTTAAAAAGTGGGAGCACCTGTTGCAGGGTTGTTGGCGCCAGCGGGACCCTTGTATCTGGGCAGGGAGGGGTGTTCTCACACCCATCCCTCGAGCATTCTGCGCACCCGGAAGTCAGCCATGGAGTCCACAAACCCCTTCATTTTTACCTGGAAAGCAAGTGCTGCTAACCTACTCCCAATGGACCCCGTGGCCAAGCCCCTCCCATGTAAATGTGTACTATAGCACATTATGTGCTCAGCTGGGATGGGCCATAGGTCCTCTAGCCCTGTATCAACCCTAAATGCATGGAAATCACGGACAGCCGACGCATAGTGCACTCTTGTGCTAGGTGCTAGGGATAGGCGAATGGCCTCCTCTGCCTCTAGAATCCAAGGTTCCATAGGTGGGGTGGAAAAACTTTGGGAAGCTCCCTCGCTGCTGGGGCAAGAGTCCGAAAGCGCTCCTCCTGCATCCGAGAGAGCGCATCCACAATGCTGTTATCCAACCCTGGCACGTGCCGTGCAGCGAAAAGAATGTTGTGGCGCAGGCATTGCAGCGTGAAGCAGTGAACCAAGCGCATCACCCGGGGACTCCTGGAAGTCCCCGAGTTTATCACCTGCACTGTTGCAATGTTATCATACCAGAACTGGACAGCCCTGTCTTCAAAATCCCCAGCCCAGATGTGCACCACGACCACTATTGGGAAGAACTCAAGGAACGTCATATCTCGTGTCACTCCCCTTTCTTCCCAGTCTGGGGGCCACCTGGCTGCACACCACCGCCCCCGGAAGAAAAGCCAAAAACTGTGCCCCCCCCCCCACTGCATCGGTCTGGACTTGGAGCTCTGAACTAGCAGGAATTTGGAGTGCCACAGGGAAATGCCATTGAAGCCCCTCAGAAATTCCACCCATATCCTGGTGTCCTCCCTAAGCTCATGTGTCACACGCACCCGGTATGTGGGGCCCTAAGCCCCTTAGTGGCATCACAGAGCCTCCGAAGGAAGGTGCAGCCGGGTGCAATCACCCTGCACGCGAAGTTCAAGTGTCCCACTATAACTTGTAAGTCCCTCAAGGTGATCTTCCTGGCATCGAGCAGCTGCCCCAGGCGCTGCTCAAGAGCAAGGACCTTCTCTGGTGGCAAGTGGCAGCACTGAGCCACTGTATCTATTTCAATTCCGAGGAAGGCCAGCTGGGTGGTTGGACCCTCCATTTTTTCCGGCGCCAATGGTACACCCAGTTCCTTTGCCAGCTCATGAAATATGTCCATTAGATACTTGCAGGTCGATAAAGACCCTGGGCCAGAAAAAAGAAAGTCATTTAAGTAATGCACCACAGAGGTGAGCCCCGCCCTCTTCCAGACTGCCCATTCCAGAAAGGAACTGAAACACTCAAAGGCAGAACAAGAGATGGAACAGCCCATGGGCAGGGCCCTATCGATATAGTAGCCACCCCCAAAAGTAAAACCCAGGAGGTTGAAGTCGTCTGGATGGACTGGAAGGAGCCTGAAGGCTGACTTGATATCGCACTTCCCCATCAACGTGTCCCTCCCCTGCCCTCGAACCATCTCCACTGCCGCCTCAAAAGTCATGTACTTAACAGAACACAGCTGGTGAGGTATGGCATCATTAACTGATCCGCCAGCAGGGAAGGAAAGGTATTCCCCTTTTGCCTTCTTAGGCACCACTCCCAGAGGAGAAACCCTAAAGCTGGGTACGGGCAGCTGAGGGAAGGGGCCCAGTACCCGCCCTTCCTGTACTTCTTTAGAGAGGGCCAAGATGGTGCTGCCGTGCCTGCTTCTTCAGGCCGGGTACACAACCCCACCCCCCACCCCACCGCTCGGGCACAGAGGCAGGAAGCAGCATTACTCAAATTCAGGTCAAACAAAACTTACCACCAATCTCCCCTGTCCTCCCAGGGAATACCTAGCTTAGGTTCTCCCTCTCAGGACTATGAACGAACAGAATAGACTTGTGGGTAAGTAAACACCACCCCCCGCCAAAAAAAAGAACATATCCAACACCAGTAAGCCATATTAAAAATATAAGTTTTCTTAATTACTATAATAGGGGCAAATGAAGGGAAAGTTTCAGGCTCAGAAAGAAAACGTATACTGTATAATGAAAATAGGTAAATTTTAAAAAAACACATTGTTATCTACCCCATAACTAATACTGGTAATGTGGATACTATTCTGTTTCTCAGGTTCACTGGACAGGATCTCAACAGCATCTGATCTTTTCCACCAGTAACTCTCAGGTTACTGGATTTGGATTTCCTTACTAAGGCTGGGGACTGCTGTGTTTGGTTGCACCAAAGCATTCCGAAAGGATATTAATCCCTTCGTGTCACAACTATAGATAGATTTCTACCCTGCTACCTACACCTGGTGAGTGCCCTCCCACTCCTCCCTTGTGTGCCACTAATCCAGTTAAGAAAAGTGGGGCAGAGTGAAAGAGGAAATGTTCAAAGAGTAGTAGAGTACTGGAGACACTCTGCAAAAAGTAGGCACAAGTGGAAGCCACAGGAGGACATGCATGAAATCAGGCAGTGGTGCTTGCCACCACAAGAAGGAAAACAAGGAGGAGAACCATCACAGAGCAGCTATTTGCTCAGTGAACAGCTGTTTGAATGGTGGTGGCTGACAGAAGGAGGCAAGTGGCAGCATTGTGCCAGCCCACCAATGCCCAAATCATCTGCTCAATCTCCTCACCTTGAAGGATCACCTCTGCCAGGCATCACACCTTTTCCACCCAAGTGGGAATGGTACCTAAAACATTCAAACTTCAACCAAATACTATGTCTTGTTTCCACAACAGACTAGTTACACTGCACCAGTCCATCACACTTCAATTTTAAACATTTGTATTGTCATCAACAATCTATTACTGCAACACTGGCACACTGCCGTCATATTTTGAAATGTTGCATTGGCACAGCAGTTGTTCTACTCCATCGTAAGCACTTATCTGCTGGCTGAATAAGTCTTACTTATGATTTGGTTGCAAAATTTCTCACTTCCAGGGATGTGTCTATCTAACTACATCAAATTGAGCTGCACATTGTGGGCATACCATTTCAAAGGAGTAATACTTCAAGGAGAGCATATGAAAATAACTGGAAGCTGATCCAAATCCAGTTAATATACAGCTTTCCCTGTCACTTAAATTCTACAAATATCTGAACAAAATCTTCTAGTCATTGTCATACCAGTTTCAGCTGAAATCCTTATTTAAACAATTACATGCTAGAGGATTTATAGATTTGGTTCTAAGACTGTCAAACAGAATACTTGAATTGCAGAAAACAGCATTTAAGTTTAGTGTGTGTATATATGTGTATCTTGAATACTTTAAATCCTGCACTAATATGTTTTCATTGTAAAGATAAATGTAGTATGAATTCCTCTGCTTTTTGGGGGGGAGGGGGAATGCAACAGAGGGTTTCAAAAGGCCTTTTCGTATATTAATCAAATAGATAAAGGTAGGCTAGACAGACTACTCCAACAAATGTTAACTTAGAGAAAAATAATGTTGGCAGCAAGTCAAGAGCCAAATGTTTCTATTTTGATTTATTCAGTATTTCAGAGATGTTTTTTCTATGGGGAACAATATGAAAGGCATTGAAAATTCAGAAGGCACATCTTTTGTGTACTATAAAATGTGCTGCTAACCTACAATACCCTCATAGAAATACAATTCAATAAGGAACTCAGTTGGGAAGAGGCCTCAATAGAACAACATGGGAAAAAATGGTCAATACAAGAATGATTTAGCTTACTTTTACAAGAGAATTTGATGCTGTAAATAAATAGGCCTTTGAAACGTAAAATAAAACCAACATAAGTACAGATCCATGTTTAATTCTTCAACATATTTAATGTTGCTTTTTAGCACATCAGCATCTCTCAATCATCTCTTCTATCAAGCCTACCACTTGAGAAGTGTTACAGCACTTAGCCCTCGGGGCACAGATAAGTCTTCACCATTGTCATATATAGTGCATGTATACAGCCATATTATGCAGAATGAGAATATAGTACTTTGTAGAACAGTACTGATTCCTGCTGAATATCTTGAGATACTTATCAAGCTGTTAAAGGAGACATCAGTCTTTTGTCTGAATTGCCCTTGACACATCCTCGAGGACAGTATCGTGAAATTCTTTGTCTTCTGAAGAACCCTCAGACCTCTTAGGTCTAATGTAGGTTAAGTGCCCCACAGATCTCTCAAGAATATAGAAGCACCTTGAAATCTACAGAAAGCACTGGTTCATTTTCTGAAACAAAGAAGCATTAAACCAAGAAAATCTTGCATCAGTAATGAGCCAAATGAAGCTATCCAAACCCACATATAAATAGGGGCAATTAGAAACTGGTGCAGCAAAATATGTAGCAACATAATCAGAACTGTCAATAAACGTGAACATGAATAAGAAGTAATTTACACAGAGTGAGCAGAGTGACATCATATTACATACTAGCATTTTATTTAGATTTTTATCTCTAGGTTTATCTTACCACTACTACCAAGGTAAATATTTAAATATGTGTAAATATTATGTAAATATTTACAAGTAGTGTAAATATTTACAAATATTGTAATTATTTTGGAATCTGAGACAGATAAAGGTTCCAGCAATCCTGAATATTACTCTGACCTTATAGGCAGTTTCACCGAAATCCACAATTATTCTATCAGTTCCATCGTACATATTCCTTTCAGATATTTCAGGAGGTCTTAACATTCCTCACACATTACAGTTTAAAAAAATCCAAACAACTTTCTCAAGGTCTGCATTCTCATGTAATTTTAAACCCACCGAATAATCTGTCCATCTAAGCTGAAATGTCATCTATCAACCTATTCAAAATTTGACTAGTAGTTGGCAACATTATTTTTAAATTATCTTGTGATATAATCCATTTTGGTTAGTATTATTAATTTGAGATTGGGAAAAGTTTTCAATTAGCAATCATTGCACCTCAGATTAAACATATTGGCTAGGATACTGCTGTTGGCATAGTAGCCAATGATATTCGTTGGGAGAATTAAATTTAACTCTTTCTGTGTTTATTACAGAGAACCTATTTGATGATATAAAACAAGAGGACAATGATTCACATAATCATGTCTTTTGAAGCAGTGAAACCACCACTTTCAGGACAGAGAAACTACTACCTTCAGTAACTTCTTACCATGCACTCTGATGTGTATGCTGCTCAATCTTATTTATTTATTTAGTTATTTATTTATTTATTTATTTATACCCCGCTTAGTGTAGTGTACAGTAGTGTAATTCCAGTACACTACTGCTTGGGGAGGTTCACAACATTAATAAAATAATAAAACAATGTAAAATAAAATATCAATAAAGTTCAACAAGTTAAAAGACCAGGCTAAAACCTAATTTAAAACTGCATTATTTTTTAAAAAAAGTATCATATTAAAAATTATGAATAAAAAGCAAAAGACTGAAGACTATAAAAACTAAAGAACATACCAGATGTCAGCAGCAGATAATACATTAAAAGGCCTCTTTAATTTAATTTAATTTAATTTTTAAACACTGAGGGAGGGAGCAAGGTGGAGCTCGTCAGGGAGGGTGTTCCAAAGCCAAGGAGCCACAACCGAAAAGGTCCTGTTGGTGGCGGGGTCATAAGTAGGGCCTGATATGCTGATTGGAGGGACCTGGCAGGTTCATATGGGTAAATGTGATCTGAAAGGTACCCTTGGCCCAAGCCATGCAGAGTTTTAAATGTCAAGACCAGCACCCTGAATCTGCCCTGGAAACGTACTAGTAACCAATGAAGCTGCCACAGGATGGTTGTAATACTAGGAACATAGGAAGCTACCTTATACCAAGTGAGATCATAGGCCCATCTAGCTTGGTATTGTCTGGTATTGTCTCTGACAACTCCAGTTCTCTTCCCTTCCCTTCCTTTAATCCTAGATAACAGGTCTGGAAAAAACCCTTGCTTGAGACCTGGACAACCACTGTCATTCATTGTAGACAATACTGAGAATAGATGGACCAACTCACCTATGAACCTTCATACATTCATAGGTTATAAAAGCAATTTATTCTGAGGGTTCTAATACATGCGTTTGGATTGGTTAATTCATCAAAATCACCGCTCAGTAATCGCCAACCTTATTTAGTGTACATGGTTGATAACCGCTCCCAAAGAAAACCTGTTGCATTAATCAGTTTATTACACAGTAATAAACTTTGTTGCATTACTCAGAAAGCTGCATTTGAGGGAGATACAACCCTTCTGCAAGTTACACTCTAGTACAATGTTTTCAGCCTCTATTGTAAAGTATCAATTTGCTTCAGATGTCTCTCACAGCCCACTGAGTTTCACCAAGAATAATGGAATTAACTCCTCCAACAGAGTTTTCATTCAATGGACTTCAGTTTGCTGTAACCTTTCTGGTACGGTAATCTTACCCTGGAATTATCTGCTCTTTTCAGTACAGCAAAAGGCCAGCTGTGTAAATCCTCAGATTTACATGATGCAATTCTACACAAAGTACATTCATTGTACATTGACATTAGCCTTGCCTCATCTCAAAACTCACACAATTTTTACCCCTTTCTTCCCCTTGAGGATAGCTTAGAGGAGCAAGCACAAACTTTCAGGTAGTCAAGAAATACACTCCCTAGACATTTAATGGTTTCTTAACAACGAATATATCCATGATCATGTCAGATCACATTGCAATAAAAAGAAATATTTTCAGAATGGAAGGACAAATAAGTTTTTCATACTGAAATTCTTTTGTCATAATCCAGAAAATTTATTTAGGTTGGGATACGTCTTTTTTTAAAAGCATGGCATAATACAGATTAAGAGATGTGGGGCAGAAATAGAGGCAGGCAGGCAGGTGAAAAAAATAGCCTAAAGCTCCATGCGTCCATGGATTTGGTTCTCAAAGATGCAGGATTGGACAGTATGCCTCTCACTAGTTTGACATCCAATCAAGGGCAAAGCAAGGTTGGAGTGGGCCTGGGGACAAGATTTTAATCAGTGACTCCTCTTATGTGGTTAGGCTGGATCAGTTTCAGTTTGTGACCCGTGAGGATGTGGACAAGCTGCTTGGAGCAATGCGGCCTACCACCTGTTCTCTTGACCCTTGCCTGATGTGGCTAATACTATCTGGTAGGGAGGTTGTTGTAGAAGGTCTGGTAGAGATCATAAATGCTTCTCTGAGGGAGGGCAGGATGCCTCATCTTAAGGAGGCAATTATTAGACCACTTCTGAAGAAGCCTGCCCTGGATTCCTCAGAGCTGAGCAACTATAGCCCTGTCTCCAACCTTCCGTGGTTGGGCAAGGTAATTGAGAGGGTAGTGGCCTCTCAACTCCAGGCAGTCTTGGATGAAACAGATTATCTAGACCCGTTTCAGACCAGCTTTCGGGTGGGCTATGGGGTGCAGACTGCCTTGGTTGTCCTGATGGAATTGACATTGTCTCCAATTGGGAATTGACAGAGGAAGTGTGACTCTGTTGGTCCTTTTGGACCTCTCGACGGCTTTCGATACTATCGACCATAGTATCCTTCTGGAATGTCTGAGGGGGTTGGGGGTGAGAGGCACTGCTTTGGTGTCTTCGGTATGGTGTCCCTCAGGGCCCCATATTGTCTCCAATGTTGTTTAAAATCTACATGAAACCTCTGGGAGAGATCATCAGGAGATTTTAGTGCAGGGTGTTATCAGTATGCTGATGACACCCAAATCAATTTCTCCATGTCAACGTCATCAGGAGAAGACATAACCTCCCTTAATGCCTGCCTGGAGGCAGTGATGGGCTAGATGAGAGGTAACAAACTGAGACTGAATCCAGATTAGATGGAGATACTTATTGTGTGGGGTCAGAACTTGGGAGATGATTTTGATCTGCCTGTTCTGGATGGGGTCACACTTCCCCAGAAGGAACAGGTACACAGTCTGGGGGTGCTTCTGGACACAAAACTCTCTCTGGTGTCCCAGGTTGAAGCAGTGGCCAGAGGTGTCTTTTACTAGCTTTGGCTGATACACCAGCTGTGTCCATTTCTTGAGATAAATGACCTCAGAAGATAAATGACCTTGAGATAAATGACCCCAGCAGTACATCTGCTGGTCACCTCCAGACTTGACTACTGCAATGCGCTCTATGTGGGGCTGCCTTTGAAGGTAGTCTGGAAACTGCAGTTAGTTCAGAATGTGGCGGCCAGATTGGTCTCTGGGTCATCTTGGAGAGACCATATCATTCCTATCTTAAAATATCTACACTGGCTGCCGGTAAGTTTCCAGACGGAGTACAAGGTTTTGGTTGTAACCTACAAAGCCCTAAAAACAGCTTGGGCCCTTGGTATTGAAGAGAAGGTCTTCTGCGCTATGAACCACACCTCCCATTGAGATCATCTGGAGAGGTTCGTCTGCAGTTGCCACTGGCTCGTCTGGTGGCTACTCGGGGTCGGGCCTTCTCCATTGCTGCCCCAAGGCTTTGGAACACACTTCCTGCTGAAATAAGAGCCTCTCCATCTCTTACTACTTGTAAAAGGGCAGTCAAGATGCATTTGTTCACCCAGGCTTTTAATTAGATACAGTTTTAATTGTGTTTTAATAGTTTTAACTTTTAATTTTAATTGTTGAAATGTTTTAATTTTTTATTGGCTGTTTTTATTGTTTTGTAAACCGCCCAGAGAACTTGCATTTTGGGCAGCATAGAAATGTATTAAACAAACAAACAAACAAACAAACAAACAAAATGGGACCCTCGCTGCAGACTGGCAGAGTCCCTGCCTGCCACATGTAGTCTCCCATTCATATGCAAACCAGAGAGACCCTGCTTAGCAAAGGGGGTAATTCATGCTTGCTACCACAAGACCAGCTCTCTTTCTCCAAAGAAAGCTTCTGTTCCAAGTAGGGTTGCCAACATTTCATTACCAGAATGAGGGACACATGTTTGCGGGGGCTGGGGGGGGCTGGCTGGGGGGGGCTGGTTTGGGGCCCTGGGAGGTGTATACAGTGGTAATCAAGAGCCAGTGTATAATTGACGTATATTTAATTGAATTATATGTTATTGAATAATGCCAGCATTGTTATTATTTAGAACATATTGAAGTTATAGCACTTGAATACCAAAAACTTCTCAAAATAAAAAGCTGCTTGTCCCACCACCAAAATGAGGGACAAATGCTGTCCCTGTAGGGACCAATATTTCATCCCTGAAATGAGGGATGTCTCGCATAATGAGGGACAATTGGCAACCCCAGTTCCAAGCTGAACAAATTTTGTCAGGGCTGTAGCCAGAGTTCACTCTAATTTTTGTTCATCAGTGAGTGGAATGAGTTTTGTTCTGGGCAGCAGTATCAAGTCAGTGTGCACACATGTGCATTATTATGTGCCACTATAGATATTTTATTTATTTATTTATTAAAAATTTCTTGTATTTTCATCCAAAGGCTATAGGCAGTGAATAATAACAATTTTTTTAAAAAAAAATTAAAAAATTAAAGGGCAAAAGCTTGGCGAAAAAGGTAGAACTCAAGAAGGGTCTTAAAAGCCACTAAGGATGGGAATGAACAAATCTGTGGGGAAGGGTGTTCTAAAGAAGAGGGGCAGCCACAGAGAAGGCCCTCCTATGCGCCCAGGCACTACACACTACACCAGGGCCCAGGACACTAAAGAGGGCCAACTGAGAAGACCTCACAGGATGGGATACAACTGGCCAAGAGAGGCAATCCCGGAGATATACAAATGCTAAGCCCATAAGGGTTTGTAGGTGAGAACCAGCACTTTAAATTGGACCCGGAAGCGAACAGGCAACCAGTGCAGCGACCATAATGTAATGCTATCAAATCTATGGCCACCCATGAGGAGGCGGGCCGCTGCATTCTGGACTAGTTGAAGCTTCCAAATCATTTTCAAAGACAATCCTAGGTAGAGCACATTACAGTAATCCAAGCGAGAGTTAACAAAGGCATGAGTTACTGTTGCCAGGGCCTGCTGGTAGAGAAAAGGCCGTAACTGGCGAACCAATCAAAGCTGGGCAAAGGCACCCCTCGCCATGGCCTCCACCTGCTGTTTAAGCAGGAGCCGCGAGTCCAAAAGGACCCCCAGATCATGAGTGGGAAGCGCCCTCTCTTCAAGGCAAGTACAACCCCATCAAGAGATCAACGCACACACGTCAACTGGCCAGATCGCAAACTGAACAAGAGCAACTCAGTCTTGGAGGGATTAAGCCTGAGCTTGTTTTGGCCCATCCAGGTCCTGACAGCCTCTAGGCATTGAGCCATCACATGAACGTCATCACTTTTTTGGCCAAGGGTAGAGATATAAATCAGCATACTGATGAAAACTTACCCCAAACCGACGGATGACCAGCCCTGAGACTTCATGTAGATCTTAAGGAGAATGGGAGCAAGGACCGGGCCCTGTGGAACCCCACAAGAAAGGGTCCAGGGTGCAGAACACCCAACCCCAATCGACACCAACTGGAATTGCCCAGTAAGATAGGACTGGAATCACTGAAGAACAGTGGCCCCAAGGCCCAGCCCACTTAGGCATTCAGAAGGATAGCATGGCCGATGGTACTGAAAGCCACTGAGAGATCAAGGAGAACCAACAGAGGTGCGCTTCCCACATCAAGGTTGCAATAAAGATAATCCAACAAGGTGACCAATACTGTTTCAGTGCTGTGCTGCAATGCCATTTGTAGCCTGTTGAATATAACACACACACACCATGAATATGGAAGGAAAGGAGTGTACTTTACAATTCTATTTATCTGTCTTCTATTTTAATAGCAATTGTGTTTGTCATTGGTGGTTAAAAGTGGACTATACAATAATTAAAAAAAAATCTAAGTTTGATTTAAATTTTTGTTCATCCTTGCTTTCTTGCTCTTAGCTGTAAAATGTTGATTGCCTGAATATTAGTTGCCCCTACAGTTGGATAATTAGTCACAGTAGGCTTCCCATTTCCTTCCAAATATCCTGGAGATTGGAGCTAACACATGCCTTAGATTAACCACACTAGCTGCTTGCCAAAGTCAGAGTGTTAAATAAGGGCGTTAGCTGTAGATTTATTAATTTGTACAATTTTGTTCCATCTTTTGGAGCTGATTCAAACCTGAAGGCAGGTAATAATATCAGAAATTTATAGTTAAATAAACATAGGAATATTGGAAGCTGCTATATACTGAGTCCAATCATTGGTCCATCTAGCTCAGTATTGTCTACACAGACTGGCAGTGGCTTCTCCAAGGTTGTCCAATCATTTCTGCAACTTTAAACACTTGTATTCACAACAAACAGTTTGAAATAATGCCAGGCTTTGATCAGAAGTATCTGGGGTTCTTCACAGTTGGATTTTTGGACTTATACTGACCAAAACTTACATCGCTGGGCAGTTTACAACAAAAAATAACAGCAAAGTTAAAACAAATCAATGATATGTTAAAACAAATAAATTATGCACTCTGTGAAAAAGTACTTCCTCTTGTCGGTCCTAAATTTCCCAACCTTCATTTTCATGGGGTGAGCCCTGGTTCTAGTGTTCTGAGAGAGGGAGAAAAAATGTTCTCCTTCCACCCTCTCCGCTCCATGTTATTATACAGCAAAGAATCCAGACACTTGAAAGATAATGACCACACATTTTGCTCCATAACTCCACTTCTGCAAGGGCCAGAGCTTAGCTTTTTTTAAAAAAAAAAAAATTAAAGCTGTGGATTCATGTTAGGGTTAGGATAGGGCAACTTCAAATCCCCATTATTTCCTACGGTGGAAATATACAAAATCAGTAAAAACTAAAGAAAATCATTAAAAACCAACCAAGTATCCCACTACCTTGAAATTTGAGTAGCAGGTGGCACCCATGGGGACCGACCCACCACCCAAATTTGGTACCCTGAGGACCTTTTTTAAGTGGCCCAAATTGATCCAAATCCAAATCAAATGGAATCAAAATTGAATCTGGGGTGATTCGGGGGGACAGATTTGGACACAAAACAAACCAGGGGTGATTCAATTGGGGCACATATTGAATTGAAAAGATTGAATTGTGCACTTCCCTACTCAGAGTGCATGGAGGAGGATGAGATGGGCTCCCATGAAGCCCGAAACACCGCTCAGGGATCTGGGTGAAGTCCTGGGTCGTGATGCCTCAAAGTGAAGCCACATTGGAAACAAGCAGCATGCGCCCAAGAAAGGAACTCAAATGTATGAGTTCCAAGGCCCTCAGCATCCATGCTAATCACCCCACCAGACCATACACAGGTGCCCCGGCCATTACAACAGCTCCAAGACCACTACAAGGAGCCCCTGGTAGTGCAGTGGTAAAACTGCCGCCCTGTAATCAGAAGGTTACAAGTTCGATCCTGACCAGGGGCTCAAGGTTGACTCAGCCTTCCATCCTTCCGAGGTCGGTAAAATGAGTACCCAGAATGTTGGGGGCATTATGCTAAAATCATTGTAAACCGCTTAGAGAGCTCCGGCTATAGAGCGGTATATAAATGTAAGTGCTATTGCTATTGCTATTACTACAAAGCAACTGTGCAACAAAAGCTGCTTCGCTCCTTTTTTAGAACCGTGGGAGGGAAAGGGAGGATCAGGGGAGAAGAAGTACTACCTTGCCAATTTGGAACTGAAGACAGCAAGAGACACACAATTGCTTGCTGGACTGGTCCTATTCTCTCCTCCCCGTCTGCTCACCTCGTGCTGGCCTCACATACTCTCCCTTTTGAGCAGAAGAAAGGTGGAAGCAGCTGCTGTGCAGGTGGAAGAAGCTGATTGGCAGGGCAGAAGCTGTGCTGCAGCAGGCTGCTTAGCTCACAGCTTGCTGAGCTAAGCAGGAGAAGAAGAGGGTGACTCATAGGAAAGGGGGACTGGCCTTGGGGGCCCATAGGGGCCCCTCAGACCCTGTGGGCCAGGGGACATTTGTCCCCTCTTGTCCAATGGACCATACACCCCTGCATCCAATGGGAAGAGATAACTAGCATGGGACGTGTTTGACAATGAAGGAAGATTTCTGTTGAAGTAAGTAGAAAATCAGTATGACATCAATGTTTCCCAAACATATGGTTACTCAGTTCTGTTTTGAAAAATAAAATCTGAATTTCTTATTTTTTAAGCATATGTCTGAAATAGGAGAGAAGAATGAAAACCAAAGAATTTGCTTAACGACACTGTAGTAACAAATATTCCCGGAGATCATGATCTTGGCAGGGGACATTAACTATTGGAAGCCTTTCAACAGACCTGAAGGTTTCACCATTAACCTGAAACATTTTTTCAATTGATCCTTGTCACTTCCATAACATTTTTTCACAGTTTTTACCAATAGACATTGCATGCCATTTTTATTTGGTGCATTGCCTACTAGCAGTGTACTGTCTGGTCCTAACCTGACCATTATTTTTAATTGCTGCTAATTTTATCTTGCTGCTTAATCATTGTAGTTAATGTTTTCATTGTTTGTTGATAGTTTCAGATTTTATTTTGGAACCTGAATATATTTTTATATTGATGGCCAGGATATACATTTATTAAATAAATAATTGATTGAAGGACAATGGTTTTCTATGATTAGCGTAAAGAACAGATTTCTTCTTGGCTTTTAAAAAAAGAGCAAGGCAGGTCAGTGCAGCACAAATTGATAAAGCAGATCAATTTGTAAGGGGGTGGAGGGTTGAGCAATGAACCTTGGCATGAGAATAGGGGTACTGTAATTCCATCCTTATTTTCATCTGTAAAGCACTGGATGTTATGTTGATTTGGTTAGATCTCATCATTAAAAGAGGGATGGGAGAAGAAAAAGAAAATAATTAGATGATGATCTGAAATATATATCAGTTTTACAGACATTGGCAAGTGGAAAGCATGAAAAGGAATTTTTACAGCTGTAATGCTCATGCAAGATGGAAAGGAATGTGTTTAAAAGGTAAAAACATTAAACAAGAACTATGCTTTATAAATCTGATGTAAACGCATGTGTGTAAACGCACTCACCCACACACCCTAATGTTCTTCCCCTATATATTGTCATTTTGAGCATGTCAAAATACAACATCCATTCTTATGGTACTCAGGGAAAACAAATAATAAAATATGACATGATAATTTCTAGCATCTCAACCAGCAAAAACTTTGCTTCCCATATCTTCTGCTAATCTGAAATAAAAATGCTATTGAGATGACTCAGCTCATTAGTTATAAAAAGATTTCAGACTCAGGTGCTTTGATTACAATATGATTTAGCATCATTTTATACATCAACAGACTAGATCATCTTTGTGACCAACATCCACTCAACTCTGGGGAAAACTTCTCAGATGGATGTTTAGTGAACAGTATTTGAACTCTGGGCTTTGGAATCCATACTTGCCATTTTAAAATACTTTCCCTAAACATTTGTACTACAGTGTCTTTTCACATTTGTAATGTTTATGGAAACTAATAATATATTTTTAAAGGAAGCACAGATGTTGATGGTGCTGGGACAGAGCATGCATGAAGATGGTTGTGCAAACTTGTATCTTTATGGAGTGTCCAGATCATGTAAATATCATTTGAGATTTGCTGGATCCAGTCAGAAATAGAGTTAGAACAGGAAAAATAATTTTAACAGTGAGCAGCTGGTCCAGTCTCTCTTGTAGAACAGAGAATATGAGGCTGAGAGTGAGGCTTGTACAGGGAACAGGTTGTATGAAAGACAGAGAGAAGGGTTCTACACTATGCAACATCCGCTCTCAAGAACTACAAGCTCCAAAGTTGCATTTTCTGTGTGCAGGAAGGAGGAGCAATTGAAACATGGCATCTGTCTGGCAGCTGGAGTGAGAGGCAAACATCATCAAGGAAATCAAGGTCCCTGGGACAACAGGATCCTGTGCTTCTGATAGTATTTACAGTCTTCAAAATATATCTGAGTAAATGACCTTGAATGACCTTGAAATTCCACAGTGTTTCAGCCCAAGGTATCTTAAAGTCCATCTTCTACCAGACAGTCATGCCCTCATGTTGAGAACCTCAGCTGGAGGCTTGCTTCATGTCTTGCCATCACCAGCGGTGTAACTGATGTTACATGGGGCAGAGTATTCTGGATAACAGCTCCTTAAGTGTGGAACTCTCTTCTCCTTTAGATTCATATGGCTCCTGTGCTCCCCTCTTTTGCCACAGTGTAAAGTCTTTTTATTCACGTAGACATGGCCCTGCTTTGACCTGCTTGTGCTGTTTCATACTGATACTGGCTGACATCCTGACTAAGGAAGCACCAGAGCAACAGGAGCCATTGCTACTGAAAAGTTCCACTAACTCAGCTCCACTGCTAGCTCATCAATGAGGCAAATTGTGACAACCTTCCTTTCCCAGGAAGTGTTCTATGCCACCCAAAAATATGTTCCTGAGGATCAAGCAGCCCTCAGGACCATATTTTTGGGTGACACAGCACACTTATGGGGGAATGGAGGTTACTGAAATTCCTCACACACAAACAACCACCAGATTAATTAGCATTAATCTGGAGCTCTTCAGAGACACTGGTACAATACCAGTGTTTTGCCCATTACAGCAGTGATTCATTAATTCAGGACGTCAGCCACTGTTGTTTATTTTTATGTTGTTCTATTTTAATGATGTTGTTCTTTTAATTGCACATCACTTTGGTCATATTGCAGGAAACGTGGCATATACATCTTGAAATAAATAATTAGGAATCTGGTCTCTTAGTGCATAGAGGAATTGACGTTAGATCCTAAGGTCAGGGATCAGTATCGAAAGGCCTTTCGTCACTAGTGTACCATTAATATGCATCCATGTGTCCTACTGCCACATCTGACTAGAAACAAAAATCATACAGCCAGAATTGCAAGGAGCTTAAATGAAGGAACCTAAAGAAGTTAATGGACATTAGTCAGTCCTCAGTTTTTCAAACCAAACAAGGCCTTTAATTTGGAAGGGCAGAAAGGGATCTGTGTTACAAAGTCTGTACTTGGCCTAGAAAAATTAAGTCTGGCCACTGAGTTTGTGTTCTTTATAGCCCTAAATCAGTGGGAGGGAAATAATTTGTTATTAGAAGAGTTAGCTGTGGATCAGGCTTCTTGTAATAACAAAAAGAAACAAAAAACTATACACTGAAAATGAGAATGCTGGCTATAGAAGAATATAAACAAAAGTTGAAAGGTGTGGATTGATATTGTTGAAGTCAGAATTGCAGTGGCTTTCTACATCTACCTCTAAAATTAACAATGAATAAAAACCCTGCTATGCTCAGAAATCTTCTGCAGCAAATGTAATTTTCTCTTCTGCTCTTTCCTGGCTATTTAAATGGGAGCAATTGAGGTAGAGATTATTACTGAAGGTCAAAGCTGGATCAAAATTTATTTTGATGCAAGCTCAATGGTGTATGTTCAACATGAAAAGAATTATGAAATAAATTCCTCAGATGACTGTGAAACAGGTTGTGGATTTCAACTTTTTTTTTTTTTTTAAAGAAAGAACTTATTAAAGGTTTTGATCTCAGACTCCTTTAAGTTAGGGTAATTTCATAAACAAAATTTAACCCAAAATGTGTGTGATAACAGAGTATTAAGAGGTTTGTAGGGACATAGACGATTAATTCCATTTTGGTAGAAAGTGACATTTAACAACTAAATTGCTGTGACTTTCCATCATAGCATTGGTAGGTTTCTTTCAGCAATTTCAAGGAACATAGTTCTAGTTTCAAAGAGAAAATGTGATTCGAAGCTGAAAGTTCCACTCAGGTTCACATAACAAATTAGCTTGTTACACTCACACACACTTAAGAGGATGCCTTTTAGGGGCTTGCCATCATCCCTACTGTCAGAGATTCATACTCTATAGGTTTCAAGATAAGTAGTGTAGGACTATAATGTTATATAATAATGTGCAGCACTGCCCATATATTTGAGTGGAGGCCATGAGTATTCTTATTAGAGTGATTTCATGACTCAGCTTATAATAATGCACCTTTTACGCTTAATCCATAGACTTCGCATGCCAAAGCGGGCTTCCACACACACATGAACCAAGGACTTACTAAATCCATTCTAGGTTGAGTGCTGGAATCCACTAAATCCATTCTAGGAAGAGTGCTGCACCTATATCCCTATAAGTGCAGGCAGGGTTGTCCTTGAAACTGAAGCCAGTGAGGCAGTCCATTTGCAGAGAGCTCTGTATGCATACTGGAGTCCTTGCAGATATTTAGAAGCCCTATGTCTTTTTATGCAAGAGGTATTAAGAACATAAGAACAGCCCTGCTGTATCAGGCCCAAGGCCCACCTAGTCCAGTATCCTGTTTCACACAGTGGCCCACCAGATGCCGCTGGAAGCCACAGGCAGGAGTGGAGGGCATGCCCTCTCTCCTGCTGGTACTCCCCTGCAACTGACCAATATGTACCACCCATGTATGCCATGTATATTTGTGACCATGAAGATTATCATAATAGGTCAAATATAAAATACCATCAAGCCCAATAAGCTCATGTTAGTGAACTCATCTTGCCTATTTGGTAACATTTAACTACCAATTCTTAAAATCTTCCTACATACTGACATGATTCAGTATGTAGGAATCATGCGCCCTGGTGGCGCAGTGGTAAAACTGCCGCCCTGTAACCAGAAGGTTACAAGTTTGATCCTGACCAGGGGCTCAAGGTTGACTCAGCCTTCCATCCTTCCGAGGTCGGTAAAATGAGTACCCAGAATGTTGGGGGCAATATGCTAAATCATTGTAAACCGCTTAGAGAGCTCTGGCTATAGAGCAGTATATAAATGTAAGTGCTATTGCTATTGCTATTCTACCAGTTTTCTATGCTTCTCTGTTTATGCCTCCCTTTACACATGCAGGACGAATTTGTTCAACATAATTTATTTGGAAAGCATCTTATTTCATTCATTCATTCACTAGATTTATATCCCACTATTCAGGCAGCTGCTTCTCACAACATCTAACAAGTGAGAAATCAATAAAGTACAATGCATTGCAGCCAAACTTGTGTGAGCACAATGAAAGTTGAACAAGGGATCTTCCCCACTCCCTCCTTCCCACTGCAGCCCCCTGAATCCCCAAAAGTCTCTTCTAGGCCTCAGGGAATTCCTGGGAATCACGTGAGATGTGGTGTGGGAGGTAGCACTGAGAAGGGAGAAGCCACAGAAATTTGATGTGGAATCAGAAATCATCTTCTGTGTGTGGATCCGCATTGCAGAAGGCGCCTCTCACACAGTTTCTGAGGATTTCCTCCTGTACTGCAGCTCCCCATGCTGCATCCTGTGCTATTCCTGAGGGTCCCTGACCTCAAGAGCAGGTGGTTTTTTGTGGGGCGAGGGACTCAGGGAAAATCCTTTGTGCAAACTTTGTTGTGCTGGATGCAACCAAATAGTTAATCCAACAGCTTCAATGAAATCAGGATAAAATGTAGCAGTAGGAAAAATGTACAACCTGATAAAATGATGCATAATATCCAGGAATTTTTAAAAACATGAAATAAAAATATTTCACCTGGTAACCAAAATACACCTGAATTAGGGTAAGATCAGCCCCTGGGGAGTGTATGCCGGACAGCTCTGTCATGAAACACTTCTGAAGATGAAGGGACCTGCAGCCGAGCCTTAGATGCACATGTAGCAGTCAGGCAGGTTCATATGGGAGCAGGTAGTCATTAAAGCATCCTGCTTCCAAGCTGTTTCAGGGTTCAAAGATTAAAAACATCACCTCTATTATGTCCAGAAACAGACCTGGAGTCAGCTTAATCTACCTTTCCCCAGACAATTCCGCTTTACCCTTTTGGCGCACAAGCTGCGCACCCACCTGACCTGCACTGCCAGGAACAGTGTGGATGACAACAGAGGCCAGGACTTGTTTTCCCAGCCACCATATATCCCACAAGGCACCGCATGATGAACAGGGTGCTTTGGGGGATTTCCCCATCAGACGGGCAGTCCAGGCACCCAACTCCTCTGCTCTGTTGTTTCTGCAAGTGTGGGCGGGGTGGGAAGTGGTTCCCCACCACTTTTCTGGGTTCAGTGCTTGCTCAAGCAAAGGCCGCGTGCAGCTGTGGCACTCTTCCCACCATGCTGATCACGCATATGTGCCAGCCATGTGATTGCCGATGCCGTGTGCAGCCTGCAGGGAACAGCGCCACAGCTGCACACAGCCTCTGCTCTTGCAAGCACCATGCCTAGAAAAGCAGTGGGGCGGCAGCGGAACAGGTAAGTACCTGCTTACCTCATCCTTAAGGGAACTGCTCCTTAAGGGAAATGCTCCCTGCCCCACCAAACCGGTTCGGCTGTGGGTGCTTGAGCTGGTTCGGCGCTTCCTAAAGGAACCAGCTCATTCACATCCCTACTTGCTCTCTTAATATTGGCTAAGAGCCAGGCTTAGGAGTGGGGTTGGTCTGGACAGGAGCACCAGGAACTGTGCACATCCCGGCGCTCCACACGAGCAGCCTAGCCCAGGCTAGGCTACTCATAAGAACAGCCTTACTGTGTGTGTGTGTGTGTGTTGGGATGTTCACAAGAGGAATGTGTAAAGCCAAACTAAAAGTGACATATTAGGCAAGTGTTATAACAACTGAAAACACTCCTAAAACATTTGTGAAATAACATTATCATGGATTTGATATATTGTTAGTGGAATGGTTTCTTATTTAAATTTTATGCCCTTTATATCCTCTTCTAAATTTGAAGCCGCTTACAGAAAATGAATATAAAAAATATCCAATCCAATAAATTCCAATAATAAAATACCAATATAAAACAAATATGAGAGCTGAAAAAGCACAGTAGCTCAGACTATGAGTGAACTTAGAAGTCCTCTGGTTCAAATATCATCTCAGAAATTGGTTTTAGACAAGTCACTATCTTTCACCATCAGTTCCCCATCTACAATATCAGGCCAATGATAATGCCCACCTAACAGCATTGTTGTATTACTGAACGAATATTGGTGCAGGGACTTGACTCTTAAACATGCTAAGTATAATTATGTCTATGAATAATAAACAAACAAACAAATCAGAGTGTAGTCCAAGATGGATGGCTATTCCATTTGCACATTGGAACACTGAAGTTCCCTCTCTGACTCTGAGGGTTAGGGTTCCTCTGGGAGAGTATTGCATAAGGTATGAAAGAGTAGTGTTAGAAGGAATCCTTGCTTCCTCCTTTCATGAGTTGAAGTGTTTTGTTTGCACACAAGTGAGATTTGGCTTTCACCCAACAAATGAATTTTAAAACTACATGATAAAAACACAACACATTACAAAACCAACACCACAGGAAATATTACAATCACAGCAAAATGAACTTAAGGATCTTTGGGACGAGAAATGGCCCTTTCGAGTACCATACTTTCAACCTGTTGCTCAAAACAGTAAACTAGGACCCTCTTCTCAGAGTAATGGGCCATGAAGGGTGAATACAAAGGAGTTAATGTTATTTCAAACTAATTGGTGAGACCAGGGCCACTGTCTTGTGAAACTGGGTGTGAGAGGCAAGAAGTTGGACTGCTTAAAGAGGCCAGACACTCTGTTTGCTTTATCCCTGAGGGTTGGGCAAGAATGTATCCCACCCATGCTCCCGGAATCTGATTGGAAGCACCCCAGGCAGGGACCACCCTAGAGCAACTAGTTTCGGGGAGCAAAGTGGTGGCCAATAACATCAAGGGAATGAGAATTTTGCTATACTTATGGAGGTATGTAATAATATGGTTACTTTATTTACTTTATTAATTAAACTTGCTTGACATTTTCAAACTTATTTAGAAAATGGGCCATATTCCTCTTAGAAAATTCTGAGACTATTCACATATGTGTGCAAATTTGGGCTAAGGGAGCCCATGAGAGTGTGAACCACCGGGATTGGGTCCAATCCTGGCAGCTACATGGCGGAAACCCGCCTATGGAGCCCCCCTTTAAATGAGGTTAAGGGAGCAAGCATTTATTTTCCCGTGTGTTAGCTGCGGCTGCTGCCATGGCCGGCACACACGGGAAGGGGAGGAGGGATTCCCATAATGATCGGAGCTCCAGGGGGTGGGGCGATGCGTGGCGGTGTGTCCTGGCACCCCGATCCCCAGAGCTGCAGAAGAACTGCCGCTTGTCTGGGCAGACAATCCACCCATTCAGGGAAGGAGAGGAGATTGTCTGCGGGGAGGGTGAGTGTAATCCACTCTCTCTGCAGACTGCTCCGGAGCTCTTATCACTGATCGTGAGAAGAGCTCCTCTGTCTTTTTGGATTAGGAAAACCTGGGAGAGGAGAACTGGTCTTGTGGTAGCAAGCAGGACTTGTCCCCTTAGCTAAGCAGGGTCCACCCTGGTTGCATATGAATGGGAGACTAGAAGTGAGAGCACTTTAAGATATTCCCCTCAGGGGATGGAGCCGCTCTGGGAAGAGCATCTAGGTTCCAAGTTCCTTCCCTGGCATCTCCAAGATAGATTCCTGTCTGCAGCCTTGGAGAAGCCACTGCCAGTCTGTGAAGACAATAATAAGCTAGATAGACCAATGGTCTGATCAGTATATGGCAGCTTCCTATGTTGCTATGTTCCAGTCTGCTTTCTAGGCTAGTTTTCTCTTTCTGTCCAGGACTAAGTAGCAGGAAAGACTGGAATTTGGATAGAGGTTACTACCAGGTCAGCTGAAAGTTGCAAAGATGACAACCATGCACCCGCTTGCACACTTTAGCCCTGTTGAGGCATTATGGAGGACTCCTGTATTCCACTTACAACTTGAAAAACAGGGAGGAAGTCTCACCCTGCCCCTGTCATTCCCCACTTTGAGCCTAGAGTTCATGCTTACCATGCTGTTTGTCTGAAAAGGGAAATGCAGTGAATTTGATGGTTGGAGTTTCCATGAGCGGCAACCTCAGGGAATCAAGGTTTCTGCTCATGGAAATGCTGGCCATCATGCTTTCTGCATTTCTTTTTTCAAACAAACAGCATGGTAAGCATGAACACCAGGCTCAAGGGGGTGAGTGACAGTGGAGGGATGGGACTTCTTCTTCTCCGCTTTTTAAGTTGTAAGCATGAGTGCTCCATAATGTCTGAATAGGGCTATGGTCCCACCCAACCAATTTCCTGGCAAGGAAGGAAGCTAAGGGGTTGGCCTGGTTCCTGAGAGGCTGGAAGAGTCTACTACCTATTTGGCTGTATTGGCTTCTGCTGCTTGTTCTGAGTAGAGGAGTGAGTTTGAAGGCTTCTTCAAAGACCGAAGGCCTTTTTTAAAAAAAACGTAATTCAAGCTATTGGAACAAAACTATGACTGTATTATCTGACAGTTTGCTCTAAGTATCCAGTCTGGTGGATGGGGGAGAGAAAGGGGAATATTCTGGAGGGAGCACGCACTACCTCTTACTACTCCTTGGAGTCATCCCTGTTCCAAGGCCTTCTTCTAATTGTCTTATATCAAATCTTTTTTTGGGGATGTATGATTGTGCAATCAGGAAGCTGTTGACCTGGTTAGTGGGGGTGGGCAGAAGTCCAATCAGTCTCTTACCAGGGTTTAGAGTTACTATAAGGCCTGTCACCGTGATCCCTGCTTGAAGCCTGCGCTTAGGCTTTGCTGCAGTCTGGTTATTAAATAAATTCGTGGCCATTTATAATTCAGTTGATGTATCTGCCTCTTCACTGGTTTACTCCTACAGCCATGCTATTACAAGCAACAGCACTAGTAGCTGATTTAATACGTCTTAAGTTTCCGTCCCATATTTCTGTGTCTTTCTTTCTCTCATCATCCTCTAGAGCTATTATATATGAGCTAGGATCATTTAAAACTTTAAAGATCTTACTATCTGCACTTTTGCTCAAAGCCTTGATTCAGAATAATATTTATTAACTAAGGTCTTTTCACAAGCTCAGCTAAGATTAGGCATCGAAGCCACAGAAGATTGTTCTGTTACAAGAAATCAAAGAGAGAGATAACAGTTTAATCTTTCAATTTTTAATACAAATCTTCTTATTAATGTCTCAGACTTCTTACACGGTTCCTAATTAACAAGAGGGCATGTTCTGGTCCATACAAAATCATATGAGATTTGGTTTTAGTTTAATTTTATGTGAATACAGAGGATATCTAGGCTGTTAACGCACTAGCCTTTAACTTCTAAAGGCTTAGATGTGAATTTGCTTAAGATTACAAGTGAAATGAGTTTAGTCATTTCATCCCAGTCTTTAACAACATCAGTTCCTATTACAAAGCCACACTGTACTAACTTTCTTATACATTAAGTGTGTCTGCTAAGATGAAAAGCATCCCAGGAATCACAGGTGTGTAATACTTTCTGGTCAATGAGAATACACTTAGTTTGCATCAGAGGACTTGGGTCTCAAACCAGAGCTATAACCAGATGACTTGACAAGGACTGGTGCACAAGGAGGACCTATTATCAGTCACTTTTTTGTTACCCTCATCATATCAAATGCCTAGAGTTTTTCTATCGTTCCTTGACCCTGCCATGCCATCCCAAGTTCAAAGTAGCTGAACAATGTTTAGCATTCATTCTATATGCTTGTTGACTGTGGTAACCTCATGACTTTGTGGGATTTTTTTCCTCCCAAAGAACAGATTGACTCTCTGTGCTCTGACAAGCATGCAAATTATTGGTAAATGTAACTTTATCATAGATTGCCAGTGGCAAATTTGGTGACAGCCCCGTTAAAATATTTAAACATAGATAATAAAATATTTACATTTAGAAACCTAGGAAATTTGAATGATGCAAACAGAAGGCTTACAGCCTGATCCAATACATATTTACTCAGGAGGAAGTACAACTGAACTCAATGGGATGTTTGCCCAAATAAGTGGAATGAAGTTCAACTGAAATGAATGGGATTTACTTTCAAGTAAATTAGGATACGATTGAGGGTTAAATTGGTTTCTTGCCCTACTTAACTGGAGTGTACAATTAGAGGAACCCTATTAAATAAAGGGAAACCATTCAGGACGTATAATAGGGACATACAGCCAAGCTTTTGACTTAGGGTACTAAGTACTTTACAGTACTGCATGATGTTCATTGAAGAAAAACAAAAGAAAAAAAATTCCCTTGAGAAAAGTTTTATTTCACATGCATGCAACAAACATTCCAAATGTAAGCAATCTAGACTTGAAATCAACAACAAAAAATTATAAGTATTTTTTAAGGCAAAGCTTATTTTAATCTCTAATGTAGGTTTTGATTTTGGTTGCTTTCAACAAACGTGCTTTATTTTAAACTATTTAAAAAGACAAAATGTGCATCCTGAATGCAAGAACTACATGAGATCAAGGTTAAGGGACAGTGTAATTCTAACAAATTTAGTGACAGGTTAAGATCAAGGGATGTCTTGACATTCTCCTCAGAAAGGTCAATCTAGCAGGTCTGCAATGTAAAAATGAAGACTCTGCCATCATTGCCATGGCAAAAAGGTCAGACACAAGCTGATTGGTGATAGAATTATCAAATTAACCAATCGATGTGTGTGAGTAATAGATGTAAGCAATCCTCCGGGAAAGCCACAGGGCAAATGCCAGCTCATCAATAACACATTGCCTAGGAAAAGAAGATCCTCTCTTCAATCCATGTCCTTTTTATTAGCAGCAGTATGAAAGAATAAAAACAAAACAAAACAAAGGCAGTATCTTTTAGGTAAGTGTCTGTTTTATACTTAGCTCTACAATATTTTTGTAATTCCTATCACAGAGCAGAAAGCAGCAAAAACCAGATGTTATTTATTTTAACTGAAACATCTGAAAGTATACAACACCCTCAGCTTTGTTTGCCAATCAGTGCTTCTGTACAAAATTACAAATTAATAATTTCTCCATATGCAAGCAGTTTTGGTATGGTGGCAATGGCTGTTTTACAGGACTGTAAGCAGATTTGAAAATTGACAGGCTGTTGTGCTAACCCACTAAAATAACTTCGTAATCATCATCACATGCCACAGAGCGTTTTTCTCTTCAGATGTCCAGTGTGCTGCTCCTAGCTGGATGCTCTAATCCTAGCCTTCATATCCTTCATTCAAGACTTCTAAAAGCTCCTTCAAGCCATGTTCCTGTAGTTCAGTGAAGACCACCCATGAATGACTGTCCTTTCCATATTCTTTTGTTTTGCCTCAGATGTTTTCTTCCTTCCTGCCTGCCTCTATTACTTTCCGCAGCTTGCTCCTTACTAGATCTTCCAGTTGCTATAGCTGGTTCTGATGAATGTCCAAGTGGCATCACCCACCATGCAGTAAGAAACATAAAGGTGCCCATCCCTCCTGGAACACATTTCAGCTTCTATTCACATAGGGGCAGTTTAAAAACTACATTAGAAATTGTTTGGAAGGGTGTGCTTCAGATGAGAACCACCCCTCACACAATTAGGAGATGAAGAATGGCATTCTGGGAGGGGGAGTGGAACACAATTGATACTGTAATGGAATATCTGAAGTGAGGCCTCTCACCAGAGCCCCTGGTGGCGCAGTGGTAAAACTGCCACCCTGTACAAGTTCGATCCTAACCAGGGGCTCAAGGTTGACTCAGCCTTCCATCCTTCCGAGGTCGGTAAAATGAGTACCCAGAATGTTGGGGGGCAATATGCTAAATCATTGTTAACCGCTTAGAGAGCTTCCAGCTATAGAGCGGTATATAAACGTAAGTGCTATTGCTCTCAGTATAATTCAATATATCAAAATATTTTTGACACTATCAGAATATTTCAAAAAAAAATTCAAAAAAATTCAAAATATATCAAAATATTTTTGACAATGTTTTCAAAAAATTTGAAAATATTCAAAATATTTGAAAATATTTTGAAAATATATTCAAAATATTGTTGACAATATACCCCAATGGGGTATATTGGGTAAGGGAGGCCACTGTGGAGGCGATTAGAGTACAAGTGGAAGAGAATTCGGTTTGGATCTGACAGGATTTAGCATGTGACCCATTTGAAGACCTATGTGACTTATGCAGCAAAAAAGAGATTTTGGTCTGCGCGCATTGCGACTGCAGGTTTGCACTCATCAGAGCTATCCCAGGTTGTGAGGAGTTTAGTTTCTGCTCCTTCTACTTCAGATCAATCCCCGGGGTCGTTCTGCTGTGATACTTTTAATGGGTTCTTTGCAAACAAGATCTCCTGTATTCAGGCTGACTTGGACTCCACTTTTTCTGAAAGGTCTATGGAGGAGGTGTCCAGCAATCCTTTTTGGAGTATTAGATTGGATCAGTTTCAATCTGTGACTCCTCAGGATGTGGACAAGCTGCTTGGGGCAGTATAGACTACCACTTGTTCTCTGGATCCTTGCCCAATTTGGCTGCTTCTATCTAGCAGGGAGATTGCTGGAGGTGGCCTAGTTAATATCATAAATGCATCACTGAGGGAAGGTAGGGTGCCTCCTTGTATGAAGGAGGCAATGGTTAGACTGCTCCTTAAAAAGTGGACCCCTTAGCGATGGATAGTTACAGGCCAATCTCCAATCTCCCTTGGTTGGGGAAGGTGATTGAGAGGGTGGTGGCCGACCAGCTCCAGGCAGTTTTGGAGGAAACTGATTATCTAGACCCATTTCAAACTGGCTTTAGGGCTGGCTATGGGGTTGAGACAGCCTTGGTCGGCCTGAAGGATGACCTTTACTGGGGAACCGACAGAGGGTGTGTGAATCTTCTGGTTCTTCTGGATCTCTCAGTAGCGTTAGATACCATTGACCATGGTATCCCTCTGGATTGCCTGGGGGAGTTGGGGATGGGGGCAATGCTTTGCAGTGGTTCCGCTCCTATTTCTTGGGTAGATTCCAGATGATGGGCTTGGTGACCGTTGATCCTCAAAATGGGAGCTGTTATATGGAGTCCCTCAGGGCTTCATTCTGTCACCAATGCTTTTCAATATCTACATGAAACTGCTGGGTTAGGTCATCAGGAGGTTTGGTGCTGGGTGTTATCAGTATGCTGATGACACCCAAATCTACTTCTTTTCAGGAAATGGCACTCATACTCTAAATGCCTGCCTACAGGCAGTAATGGGCTGGATGAGGGATAAAAAACTGAAGCAGAATCCAAGCAAGACGGAGGTACTCATTGTGGGGGCTCAGAATCTGAGGGGTGAGTTAGATCTTCCGGTGCTGGATGGGGTTAAACTGCCCCAGAAGGAGCAGGTGCGCAGTTTGGGAGTACTCCTGGACCTAGGCCTGACCCTGGTATCTCAGGTGGAGGCCATGGCCAGGAGTGATTTCTATCAGCTCTGGCTGATTCAACAGTTGTGCCCATTCCTTGACAAGGATGATCTCAAAACAGTGGTGCATCAGCTGGTAACCTCTCGGCTTGACTATTGCAATGTGCTCTACATGGGCCTGCTTTTGTATGTGGTTTGGAAACTTCAGTTAGTTTAAAATGCAGCAGCCAGATTGGTCTCTAGGACAACCCGGAGAGACCATTTTTTTTTATTATTTGTTTATTTCGGCCCAAGGCCAGCATAAACCCGGAGAGACCATATTATGCCTGTCTTTGAAACAATTACACTGGCTGCCAATATGTTTCCGGGCAAAATACAAAGAGCTGGTTATTACCTTTAAAGCCCTGTATAGCTTAGGTCCGAGTCATCTTAGAGAGCGCCTTCTTCTGCATGATCCCCACCGCACGTTAAGGTCATCTGAGGAGGTCTGTCTCCAGTTACCACCGGTTTGTCTGGTGGCAACTCAGAGGCGGGGCTTCTCTGTAGCTGCTCATGGGCTATGGAAGGCACTCCCAGCAGAAATCCATAATTTGAGTTCATTACTGTCTTTCAGGTGAGCCCTTAAAACCTATCTGTTTGGCTTTGCCTTCCAAGGTTTTTAAACTGTTTTAAATTGTTTTAAATGTTTGCCCTGGTTTTCCAGGGTTTTTAGCTGTTTGAATGTTTAATTGGTTTTATTCTGGTTTTATAGTTTTGATTTTAATTGTTAATGGGTTTTAATTGTTTTTATCCTGTTGTAAACTGCCCTGAGCCATTTTGGAAGGGCGGTATATAAATCAAATCAAATCAATCAATCATCTAGCACTTCTAAGAAAATGTAGCAATCATAATACAAGATGACAGGCCACAAGGATAGATAAGTGCTTAACCCGCTCTAGCATCTGACCCTGAGACCGGGAGGTTTGTTTTAGCCTCCTGACGGGAGTCTCCTCATGAGTCGCTGTGCCGTAGAGCCATGCCGTGGCGATTCACGGTAATCATAATGGAGTTAGCAGAGTGTTCGCTCCACTAACCTCAATGTGGGGGAGGGCTTAAGCAGGCTAACCGCTGGAAGATGTGTGGCTCCCGGTGGTTCCCACGACTACAGGAAAGAGGGCTGGGCTCCCTTAGCCCACTTTCCTGAGGTCGGGAGAATAGCCTCACTAGGTCTACATTGTGGGAGGGACTGGTTTCATCTGCCCTAACTTGGGGGCACAGAACTATGCAGTGGCTCAAACTAGTTCTGAGACACTATCATCATCAGGGAAAACAAAACTCACATTTCCAAAGAGAAACAGGATGTTCTTCCCCATCCCAAATGGCTTAACATGAACATGAGAAACCACCCCACCATAGAAAGCTTATTCATGTCTGGGATGGTTTTTCTCCCAATTGACTTAACATGAGAATGGGATAGAAACTACCCCCTACTACAGTGACTGTACGAAGCAAGTTTAGTTTGGGGTAGTTTTCCACCCTGTGTCATATTTTTTATTAATAACATAAAAATCATAACTGGTGAGGGATATAGGAACATAGAAAACTGCTTTCTACCGAGTCAGACCCTTGGTCCAGTCTACGCAGACTGGCAGCAGCTTCTCCAAGGGTGCAGGCAGGAGTCTCTCTCTCAACCCTATGTTGGAGATGCCAGGGAGGGAACTTGGAACTGTCTCCATGCAAGGTGACCTGCATGGAGAATATCTTAAGGGGAATATCTTACAGTGCTCAAACATGTAGTCTCCCATTCAAATGCAGATCAGGGTGACAATTAGCATGCTTGCTTAGCAAAGGGGACAATTAATTCTTGTCACCACAAGACCAGCTCTCTCCCCTTAATTGTGTACCAGAGTGCAGGTAAGAGTCTGACAACAAGAGCATAGCAGGGCATGCAGTGGTTTGCTTGTTTACATACATTTATTTAGCTGGAGTTGGATATCTACCCCCAAAGCCCTGCTAACTTGGCAAAGAGGCACCTTTTAGTGTGGTGATTCTCTTTATTTAGCAGAGGGAGAGTAACTGGCCCTATCCAGCCCCAGCACAGGACTGCCAGTGACTGTTGCTGGTGTCTATCTTATGTTTCTTTTTAGATTGTGAGCCCTTTGGGGACAGGGAGCCATCTTATTTATTTGCTCTTTCTCTGTGTAAACCGCCCTGAGCCATTTTTGGAAGGGCAGTATAGAAATTGAATAAGTAAGTAAGTATATAAATAAAAATACAAATCCAGATGAGGGTTAAAACCCAGGATCAGGGAGGGAGGAGTGGAGATATTAAACAGACAGTTCAAATAGTGCAAAGAACTAAGCAGAAGAGTCCTCCACAGATCAAAATATAGGCCAGGACTATTTAGCGAATTCCTAGTCTAATTCTTGCCCCGCTAACTGAAAAATCAGGTACCTTTTAAAGTGGCAATTATCCTATATATAGCACATGGAGAGCAACTGTCCCTATCCAACCCAAGTACAGAATCCCTTCAGTAGTTATTGCTGGTGTCTATCTTATATATCCTTTTAGAATGTGAGCCCTTTTGGGACAGGGAACCATCTTATTATTTGTTTTTCTGTGTAAATGCTTTGAGCACTTTGGTTGAGAAGTGGTATATAAATAATTGTAGTAGGAGTCAGAGACAACAGTGAAGTAGCCAAGTTTGTGGATGACACTCAGTTATTCAGGAGGTTAAAACCCAGACAAACTGGGTAGAGTTCTAAAATGATCTCTCTAAACTGGGTATCTGGCAAAAAGATAGTTAGTGAAAGTCAGTATAATACATGCAAAGTGCCACACAGAAATATTCCGCCTCTCTCACTTAAGGATATCTGTTACCAAAGCACACACACCCATATCTATATCTATATCTATATCTATATCTATATCTATATCTATCTTGGATTTGGGCTACCATTTCAGGTGAGACAGTTACATAGACAAGTACTTTAACTCTGAGCCTAGGAAAGATTGGACCCTGTACCCTGTGCTCTTGCATTTTTTATGAAGCTAAATTGCCAGCCAGAAATGTTACCCCTATAAGAAATGAGAGTCTGAATGGACCAATTCAACACCTCCCTGAAGTTCCTAGCTAAGCACCTGTCCCCATGCTTGTCTTGGCCTCTCAAACCTGGTTTGTGGCATATGCTGTACACAAACTTTGCTTTGATCTGGTGGCTGGAGGGCCCACAGTTGCTTTGGGCCCATTTGGAAATGGCAGCCTTGGATGTCTCTTGCGCAGTGATGATCTTACTGTCTTGGTGAAGTCAGATCTCCAGTCTGAGAACCACACCTCCTTTGAGACTGCAAGTTCTCAGAAAAACAGGAAAAATATGAACTGTTCTTTCTCCCTCTCTTCTTTCTCGTCTCTCTCACTTTTGCTTTCCTCACAAGCGGCCTGACCTTCATCACCCCCACTCCCCCTTCATCTTCTGAACAGCCTTCAGATCCACTCTTGCAGCTAATATTGAATACCTGTGCTGTTACACTTTTATAAAACGTACAGCATTTCTTTCTTTTCAAAAGCCTGGGCCTCTCAACTCTGTTGTCCCTTGGGCTACAGGGATGTTTCAGTATCTAGATCTGATATGAAGTTATGCATTCTTGCTGGTTTGGTGTTAGTGAATCGGGGCGCACTACTACTGGGTGGATAACTGTCTGATCCAGCTGGTGAGACTTGGTTGCAGAAAGGAAATATTCCTCTTGCATCTGAATAGTTTCCCCAGTTTCAGAGTCATTCCCAAGGATTGGTTTGATGTCCTGCCCTGAACAAACTAGGCGCACACATGTATAGGAGATATAGGTCTGAACAATTGGGGTAACATTTCATACAATGGGAAATGACTAAGGCTGCAATCCTTTACCTACTTATCTGGGAGAGATTTCTATTGAACACAGTATGAAGGGAAGCATGATAAAGTTATTTTAATTTATTAAAGTTGATAGGAAACTGGATAGAGAGGAATGTTCCCCCTCTAATTAAGGACTACACCAGGGCTGCTCAACTTTGGCCTTCCAGCTGTTTTTGGACTACAACTCCCATAAATCCCCAGCCACAATGGCCCATAGCCAGGGATTATGGGAGTTGTAGGTCAACATCTGCAGGAGGGCCAAAGCTGAGCAGCCCTGGACTATACATATGAATGAACTTCTCCTTTAAGGAGCCCCTGGTGGCGCAGTGGTAAAACTGCCGCCCAGTAACCAGAAGGTTACAAGTTCAATCCTGACCAGGGGCTCAAGGTTGACTCAGCCTTCCATCCTTCCGAGGTCGGTAAAATGAGTACCCAGAATGTTGGGGGCAATATGCTAAATCATTGTAAACCGCTTAGAGAGCTCTGGCTATAGAGCGGTATATAAATGTAAGTGCTATTGCTATTGCTATTGCTATTGCTAAAAGGAATCCATATTTCTGCATATATTTTCTTAGTTACGTTTTTGAGAGCTGGTGTGGTGTAGTGGATAAGGCCTCAGTTGAATTTTCATCTTAGCCATGAGCTTATTAGGAAACCCATTATCCTCTCAACCACCATTGGTGGGGGGGAAAGGTGGGGATAAAAATACTGCTCTATCATACAAAATTGCTGTAAAGATTACGAGAAGCACTTTGATCAGAGAATGTACCATCTCTCTCTCTCTCTCTCTCTCTCTCTCTCTCTCTCTCTCTCTCTCTAATGTACCCATCGCTAATCCCATATGTGGCAGCTCTCATGAGAGTTTGCGAGCAGCTGCCGGACAGCGGCGGGGATGGGTGGACAACAGCTAGGCAGGAAGGGAAAGAGGCAGCCAGGCAGGCCAGCGGGAGGTGAGGGAAAGCGGCGGCTAGGCCAGCTGGTGGGCAGGCGGTGAGGAAAAGTGCTGGCGGGCAGGCGGTGAGGGAAAGTGCCGTTGGAGGACAGTGAGAGAAAGTGGACTGGGAGGGGGAGAACGGACAGGGGCTGAAGGGGGAGAGAATGGACTGGGGCTGAACAGGGGGGAGAACAGACTGCGTCTGAAGGGAGAGGGGGAGAATGGACTGGGGCTAAAGATAAAATGAAGATGGGGGAGAGACAGGGAGAACTAGGAGCACAGATGCTCTGCACTGGATCAGCTAGTACTATATTTTCTATATGGTATACTAGATATTCTATGCATTTTTACATAGATACTGAGGCACTGCACACGAGCAGTGTGAAGCGTCAAGAAGAGATTTGCAGGGAGACTAGTTTTGACCCACTCTCCCCACTGGGGAGGCGGCTTGCCCACCCAGACAAGCAACAGCTCTATTGCAGGCTGCCCATGCCTTGCCACAGCTCACCAGCAGCTCCAGGGGTCAGGCAAAGGGACGCACTGAGCAGCACCCCACCCCCCAGAGCTGCAGTAATGCACCACATGAGTGCCTCCCTCCCCCCTGAGTGTGACCAGAAAAATGAAAAATGAAAAATGAATTAACAGAGGTTAATCTTGTTTAAGAGGGTGGCTAAATAGGCGGGCTTGCCACGGTGGAGCCACTGGGCTTGCCCTCGAGCCTGCTGGTTCTCACGAGCGAGCAAAACCAGGCTGGACTCCCTTAGCCCAGTTTTGCTCATTCGTGAGAATAGCCTCACTAGATATTATTTTTACATAGACACTAGATATTTATATAGATACTAGATGTATTTTTAATAGATACTAGATATTCTATGTATTTTTAGCCTACTTTCCTTAAGGAAAGTAAGCTTATGAGATCACCTGGCAGTGTGTGTGTGTATCCGTGTGTCTCCCCCATCAATTTTGCAATGCCTGGACCAATGAACCAAATTGAGTACAGTTTAGGAACACATAGGGACACCTCAACAGCATTGTTTGTGATAATGGCATCCACCCCAATTCAAGATGGTGAATACATAACATTTGAGGTGCAATTGGGCTAACTTGTGAACCACCTAATCCATTTGAACCAAATTTGGTGCAGTTGTAATGATTGACACAAAGGGACACCTCAATGGTATAGTTTGTGATGATGTCATCCACCCCAATTCAATATGGCAGACATGTGAGCATTTGAAACGCAAGTGGGCTAAGCTGTGAACCACCTAACTGATTTGAACCAAATTTGCTACAGCTGTAGGAATCCATAGGGACACCTCAATGGCATAGTTTGTGATCATGCCATCCAGCCCAACTCAAGATGGCAGATGCAAGTGGGAACTGATTTGGACCAAATTTGGTACAGTTGTAGGGACACATAGGGACACCTCAGAAGGATAGTCTGTGATTATGTCATCCATCCCGACTCAAGATGGCAGATGTGTGAACGTTTGAAGCGCAAGTGGGCTAATTTATAGGCTGCCTAAATGTTTTGGACCAAATTTAGTCCAGTTGCAGAGATAGTGAAAGGAAAGTAGGCAGATTTGTTGTTATCAGAACAACTTGTTTATGATTATGGCACATCTGTGTTGCACATTGTGTTGGGTTAATACATGTGGCTCTGTGGAGCATGTAGATAGTACTGCTAAGTAGTAGGTGCCTTATAAAAACATGAAATAGCACTAACACTTGACAGAGGGCTTTTCCTGCTAGGTAGGTATACCCCTTTGGGCCATTAGGTACCACCCCTTGAGCCGCAGGGTGTGAGCCTTGGGAGACCTGCCAACCCTCAAAAGAATCTCTCTGAATCTGCTTTCTCATTGCAATCCAGTTTAGAAAGCCAATTATTTCCGAAATGTGGATATTGAATTCCTTTCTGGGCATTTTATAGACTCAGCAGCCTGGGAATCTTTGCAGTTGTCCCCCTCCCTAACATATTTTTACTCCCTGGTGACCACACCTGAATATTATTCCTAGGGTATAATTTATTAAAATATTTATCCAAACAAAAGATTGTGTGTGTATGTACACTTTGACTTTTATTTTAGGGGATATATCCCCCCTAAAATAAAAGCCAAAATGCTCCAAAATGGTGAAGGCACATGATGCAGTAGCCTTGCTGAAATTAATCTGGTCTGGGTCTGCTCAATGAGCATGCTGAACACGCTAACTTGCATTCCATAGATGAAAGGCAGAATATAAATGAAATAAATAAATAATAGAATGGTATCTCATAACCTATTCCTCCAGGCAAAACCATCATATATGTATTTTTTCCCCCCAGGAGGATGACTTGGTAATGGATCTGCCTCTCACCCATAAGAATTCAACTGGGATTTGTTAACAGTAGAATATGGAGTATGGGGCTTTCACTGTGCATTTTTAAAGGGCTTAAAATGATATCTATAAAGAAATGTAAAATGAAGAACCTGCCAATGTACAATCTCACACAAGCTGAACACGGCTCTGTCATACTGCCCACTAACTGGCAGTTCTTCAGCACCTGCACCAGCAGAGCTGAATACCTTCGAAGCAAGTTCTGTTGTGCTTTTGAGAAAGACAGCTGTGCTTCCTGTCCTCATAAGGTAAAGGTAAAGTGTTCTGTCAAGTTGATTTCGACTCCTGGTGCCCACAGAGCCCTGTGGTTTTCTTTGGTAGAATACAAGAGGGGTTTACTGTTGCCTCCCCCCTTTCAGCATCTTCCTATACTGCTGCTGCCCGATATAGTAATAGCGGGGATTCAAACCGGCAGCTTTCTGCTTATTAGTAAAGCATTTTCCTGCTGTGCCACTTAAGGTGACTGTGCTTCCTCATACACAATAGAAACATGGGACCCTAACACTATACAGAAAGATGTGCAGAACTGAAACAGCTCATGGAAAATACATAGTGATATTTTCACTAAATGTCCTTTACTGAATATTGGGTGCAACAAATTGAGCATAACCAACAGTAAAACTGACCATATATACAGGACTAAACAGCCCAGCAGTCAACCACATCCAGAACTGAGGCTGGTTAGGGGATGGGGGGCGGGGATATGGCTGGAGGAACTTTTGCTTGCCCTGAAATGTTTTGGGGGAAAGCAAATGTTTTTGGGGGCAAACCTGGTGAAGCGGGCAATAGGTTCAGCTCCACTCCAGCTTCATTCCAGCTCTACTTTAAAACATGTCCTTGCCCTTCACTTTTTACTGCTGTGCGATATACGCCATGTTCTAAATTATGGGTTTTCCTACTATGATGTCTAGTTAGCCCATCAGACAGCCTCTTATTCATTCTCCTCCAATAAGATGCCAGTCTGAAAGATTGTGCTCTGCATGAAAAATACTATTGCAGATTTTATTAGTAAATAGTTACACAGGAAGCTGCCTTATACCGAGTAAGACTCTTGGTCCATCTAGCTCAGTATTGTCTACACATACTAGCAATGGCTTCTCCAGGGTTGCAGGCAGGAGTCTCTCCAAGCCCTATCTGGAGATGCCAAGGAGGGAACTCGGAACATTCTGCATGCAGGTGCTATTCCCATAGTGGCCCCATCTCCTAAGGGAGATATCTTACAGTGCTCACACATGTAGTCTCCCATTCAAATGCAAACTAGGGCAGGCCCTGCTTAGGGGGACAAGTCATGCTTGCTTCCACAAGACCAACTCTTCACTCCATCACTGTACTGTTGGGGAAAATGTGTGGGAGAGGAACATAGGAAGTTGCCTCATACTGAATAAGAACATGGGTCCATCAGTATGTTCTGCTCAGGGCTGCTTAACTTTGGCCCTCCAGCTGCTTTTATACTACAACTTGATAATCCCCAGCCAATAGTCAAGGATTATGGGAGTTGTAGGCTATGTCTCTTCTAAATTTTTTTTTAGTAAGTGAGCAGAATGAGTTTTGTTCTGGGTGACATTATCAAGGCAGTGTGTGCACATGTGTATTAATATGCACCATTACAGGTACCACACACACACACACACACACACACACACAATATGGAAGGAAGGAAGTGTATTTTACAATTCTATTCTATTTATAAAATTGGATTTTTACTTTCTTTCACTTCACATTTAAGTATAATAAAAACAATGATAAATCTAAAACAAGTCTGCCAGATAAGAATGTCATACATTCAGATTGTCACACACTTAGATAAGCATGTCATACATTTAGATAAGAATGCCATGTATGTCGTGTCATGCAACACAACAACCTGAACTATACTTAAACAAACAGCGATTTAAACGTGCAACCTGCATTTTTAATGCTGGTCCAGGACCAGGGGCGAATGGGTTTCCATTCTGCGAACGGGTTTGAAGAACCCGGACCGCCATGCCGCAGGGGCTGCAACTGGCACCTCAGCCACACCCCTGCGGCTGACATCAGACGCAGGGGGCATAGCAATGATAACAAATGGGGTTGTGCACCCTGTTTTGAAGGAAATTTTGGGCTCCCAGCGTGGCTGGGATGGCTTCTCCCTGCTTACAAAGGCAGGGAGAAGCCATCCAGCCAGGCTGGGAGCTCAGCATTGTCTGAAACCTCTCGAAAATGGAGCTGCACAAGTAGGGAGAAGCCACCCCAGCCAGGCTGGGAGCCCAGCGCTTGGTGAATTTTACTTCAAAACAGGGTGTGCGGCCCCGTTTGCTATCGTTGCCACACACCCTGCATCTGAATCAGATGCATGGGGCATGGCTGGGGTGGTGGGGGCTGCTGCTGGTAGCCTGGACAAGAGCCACCAGTGTCCTTGCTACACCACTGTCCATAATAAAGATTTATTGATTGAACCTGAACTTTTGTCTAAAAGCAATAATACTGGTTGGAAAAGGATTGGATCATGAGCAGCACTGACTGGACTGAAAATATTCAGTTTTCTCAATGTGATGGATTGGATGCAGCTATTAAAGAACAAAAGCTCTGCCCCCAAACCCCCCAGAGAACATGCTATGAAGGAAGACCTACACAGACACCCATAACTCACCAAGCTGGGTATGCTTTGCTAATTCAACCCATGTAGTAGGAAAGAAGCCCCAAATCCTTTGTTAAATTAAACTATACTTCAATAGTTATTGGAAGTGATAATACTTCAATATTCAAGTTAGTATAGCAGAAATATAGTATTATCACACTGCATGGCTATTAAAAAGATAAAGTTATGTTAAAAATTATGAGCTTCAATTCCCCCACAGGAAAAGAACAGGTCATTTGATTTTGTATTAGAAGCAGTTGGCCAATAGCCTTTAACTGTCTTCTGTTTTAATAGCAATTGTATTTGCCATTGGTGGTTAAAAGTAGTATATAAAATAATAAAAATAAAACAAATAACTCCCTGTTGTCTAAGTTTTGCTTATTTAAATTGGAATTAATCCTTGCTTTCTTGCTCTTATTCTGTAAAATGTTGATTGCATGAGTGTTAGCTGCCCCTATAATTGGATATTCCTTCCAAATATCTAGGAGATTGTAGGTAACATTTGCAGCTCAGGTGGAAGAGGAATGCTGCAAGTCCATCAAACAGCAGAAGATGAGAAAAGAGGCCTTGAAGAATATATAAAGGACAGTGAAGAAGATGCACTTCAAATGGTCAACAATGAGAAATTATTAAACACCAATGAAACAATGCAGGCCTACAAGAAAGAACAAGTAAAGAACTGAACAGAAAAATGGAAAAACAAGCCACTGCATGGTCAATATTTGCATGATATAACCGGAAAATCAAACATCACCAAGACCTGGCAATGGCTTAATAATGGCAACTTGAAGAAAGAAACAGAGGGCTTAATACTGACTGCACAAGAACAGGCACTAAGAACAAATGCAATAAGAGCAAAAGTAGAAAAATCAACGACAAATAGCAAGTGCTGCCTCTGTAAAGAAGCAGATGAAACAGCGGACCACCTGATCAGCTGTTGTAAAAAGATCGCACAGACTGACTACAAACAAAGGCATGACAAGGTAGCAGCAATGATACACTGGAACATCTGCAAAAAATACAAGCTACCTGCAGCCAAAAATTGGTGGGACCATAAAATTGAAAAAGTTGTAGAAAATGAAGATTTAAAAATATTATGGAACTTTCGACTACAAACAGACAAACATCTGCCACACAATACACCAGATATAACCGTAGTCGAGAAGAAAGAAAAACAAGTCAAAATAATTGAAATAGCAATACCAGTTGACAGCAGAATAGAAGAACAAGAAACAGAAAAAATCCAATAATTTCTCATGTAGATGACTAGTATATAATTTACTGATGATGCTTAGCAGACTGACAGTAATTTGCTGTATCTGATCTACTCCTGTTTTTGTAAATTGTTGTAAACCACCCAGAGACACAAGTTGTAAACTTTTCAGAGGTCCGATATTGTTCTATTCTTCAATCCTTGTCTTCTTGGTTCCATGTAATATTCTAATTTTCTGAGATTGTGGATTTGGGGTTTTCATGAGCTGTACGCCATGATCATCACAATGTTCTATACTGTAACTGGTAGACCTCAAGATTTCAAGTAGTCTGTACACCTTCTCAGATGCAATAAGCTGAAAAGAATCCATGACAGTATGACCAGACAGAGCTCTGGCTACAACCAGTTCTGACTCTCCTCTAACCATGTCTATGTTCTGAACTATATAGTCCTTAATGGTTACTGCCCTACATGCCTTGGTATCATTACTCTTAAGATACTCTTAAGATATCATTACTCTTAAGATAAACTGAGAGAGCTTTCTTGACTGTACCATCCGCATGCTAATCCCAAGCAGCAAGGGCACCCAGAGAGGCATTCTTCTTGGCTGCTGTACAGTTATGGAACTCTAGTCTCCTCCTCCAAGGTCCATCAGTCTGAATATGCTCAAGGAAAATTGTAGAATTCTCTACTTTGGGCTGGCATTTAGCAGCATGATTAAGCTTGTGAGATCTAACTTTAATTATTAATTTTTAACTAAATACCTGCCCCAAGCCACAGTTGATTAATAAAATATAATTTTGCACAGACAAAGGACAAGCCTTTTGCCAGAATCACATCAGAAGATTGCACCGAGGTGGGTCTATGGATGTCGCTTCTGCATACTAGCACCAATATTAGTTGTAATTAGTGATGGTTCTGATGTGTGGAAATGGGTGGCTTGTATGTATGTATGTAAATGTATGAGCTTCCCCAAACTCATCATTAACTGTAGTCATATTCCAGTGAAGTTTGGATGTGGCTTGTAACTAGCTTCCTGGCATCATCACCACATTGGGATTGTTTTTAATGAGAGGCAGTATATAAGTTTAACAATAAATAAAAATAAATAAAATCACACAGTCTGCCACTTCTTCCCTTCGCACTTGGGGGTTGAGCAGTGTAGAGGGTAGATCTCACTGAAAGGGTCTCTGTGAGGCCTTATCTTGTTCCAAGCTGAGTTTGTAGGGGTATTGGAAAAGAAGTCTGGAAAAATATTAGCAGAAATCCAGCAGGGGAACAGGAGAGGACCTCGGACATATCACTGGGCAGGAATGGGCTAAATACAAAGTACCCACAAGCAGAAAGCAAGGATCTGAAGCCAACTTCTGCTAACTTGGCAAAGAGGCACCTTTTTATGTGGTGATTCTCTTTATTTAGCAGGGGGAGAGTAATTGGCCCTATCCAATTACAGTACTTCCAGTGACTGTTGCTGGTGTCTATCTTATGTTTCTTTTTAGATTGTGAGCCCTTTGTGGACGGGGATCCATCTTATTTATTTGTTATTTCTCTGTGTAAACCACCCTGAGCCTTTTTTGGAAGGGTGGTATAGAAATTGAAGAAACAAACAACAACATCATCATCAACAACAACTGAGGGCTTAAAGAATCCTGCCATCAGATTAATATCTCCTGCTCTGTCCCTTCTGCAGTAACTGTCTTCTGGGGCTTAATTGGGTCTATTCATTGTTCAAGTGGAGCTGGAGATCTTCCTGCATTTCCAGGAGTTCTGAAGAGGAACCCTCAGAGTCAAAGGAGCAGAGTAGGGTCGCCTACTTAGGCTGTGCTAGTGCAGACTCCTTCCCAGGCGATACCTTACTAGGAGATTATTTTGGAGATTATTAATGCACCCAGGTGATAGTGATGTTTTCCCATTAAACTGTCTCCAGCACACAGATAACTTCTGCTTTTATTTTTTCAGTGAGATAAGTGACAGCCCAATTGCTCCTTGGAGATGGTAGTTATGGGGAATATGTGCAGGGCCAAGGAGAAAAGTATGAGCTGCAGTTATGGAAGGGGTAATAAGGGGAAGCAGGGTAGGAAAAAGTGGTGTGTGTGTGTTTTGTAAAATAAATATATAGCTGGATTTAAAGTTAACATAGTAAGCTATATTCCCAGAGCAGAAAAGGCAATTTTACTTCCAGGGCAGAATAAGTTGCTTGATTTGGGGGCCAAACTCAGGCTCTTAACTGATATTGTTTTGATTGTTTTAATGCTGTTTTTAGAATATTGTTTTAAAATTTTAAATTGTGTTTTAAATTTCTTGCTTTTAAATTTTTTTGTTTTTGTTTTTAATGTTTTACTTTTAAAAAATCTTCTTGTAAACTGCCCAGAGAAGTAAGTTTTGGGCAGTATAAAAATATGTTAAATAAATAATAAAAAAATAAAAAAATAAATGGGTGCACCCTTCTGCCCCAGTGTATCAGATGTATTATACATGCCTTGTTCTATCACCTCTGCTTCCATCTCTCCCTTCCCATAAGCCTGCTGCTGACTCACAGAGTCCTGGCTTAGCAATAAGGCTGCATCTATTATCACAGCAATACAACACTGCTATCATCACAGTGGGGATGGTAATAGAGCAGCACTCAGTGTTGCAATCTATTCTGCCATCAATAAATGAAACTATCAGACTTAATGAAAGTTGTGCACATGTATCAATAGCAAAGCAGATTTCTAAGTGAGTGCAATTATGATTTATAATGTGAAATTCTCCAAATGCAGGGGTTTTTTTTGGCATCTCTTTTATTATAAGTGCACACATAGCACCTTAAGAATGTTAGCTGGTACTCATATGAATACAAGTAAGCTTTTTTAATGTTAGCCTCCTAAAGTGATCTCCTTTAGGTGCTTAATAATCCATCCATGTTGCTTGCACTGAACTGCATATTCTTCTGTCAGAAGCTGCCGAGAATCTCAAAACGTCCCAGAATACTTTACTTCTCAGAATCTAAATATACCTGCATGCATGCTGAGCCTCCCTCCCGAGACAATTCTCAATGGATCCAAAGTGGTGAAGCTCCATTAAACATACCAATGGTACAGATCAGCTGAACATCTGGCCCAGTAGTTTTATATAAGCAGACAATTTGCAATGGAACAAGTTGTTTTATTTTCCCAAATATGATTGTTTGTTAATTAGCCTCTGTTCAGAGGAGCAGAGCACCACCATATCCCATTTACTGGATTTAGGAATGATGCAGATCACCAAAAAAGTCAACATTGCCAACACTGTTGTTGAGTACTTGTGCATCCGGAAATAGTTGTTCTCTGGGTTACTTCTGGGTAACTTGCGAAACAGTATCATAAAGGGGGGAAGTGATGGGGACCTTCTGTAATTTTCCTACCTATGTGCTGCACAATTGAAATGTGTTCCTCTCTTGTGGGTGGAGGAGATGCAGCCCAGACCAAATAGAACTGACACAATTATCTGCCTTTCCAGCAGGAATTGCCACAATCAAATACTCAGAAACAGTGTTCCCTGTAAAAGGGATTCCCAGATGTTGACTACAACTCTCATCTAGGGATGTTTATGGAACTGGCGGAGGGTGGTTTGAAGGTGGGGGGGGGCATACCTTTAAGGGCAGGGGAGGGTACCCTTACCCCAACTGCTGCATTTCTCCCGCCGGCACTCAATTTTAAAAGTTTCCGCTGGGATGGCAAAATACTTCCCTGCTGCCCCGGTGTCTTCTTCGGCCGGAAGTTAACAGAAGTACCCAGCGTGCGAGGAGGACACTGGGGCAACAGGGAGGTATACTGCTGCCCCGATGGGGACTTTTAAAATTGAGCGCCAGTGGGGCAAATGCAGCGGGAGGGGTAAGGGACCCTCCCCCACCCTTAAAGGTAAGCCCCATGCCTTCGAACCAGTGGAACTGCTGGCTGATCAAACTGGTTCAGAGGCCCATAAATTCTCATCATCCCCAGCTGCAATGGTCTTGGCTGAGGATGATGGGAGTTGTAATCAGCAATGTCTGGGAATCCCTGTAACAGGGAACACAGTTCAGAGAAAGCATAACTAAATTTCATATAAAAGCATATACATTTCATTATAATTATTTAGAATATTAATGTAGTGCTTTTCAACAAAAAAAAGTTATCAAAGCAGTTTACACAGAAAAAAGAATGAGAAGATGGTTCCTTGAACCAAAGAAACAATTAAAGAAAAAGGTTAGCCACCTGCCTGTGGGCTTCTCGGAGGCATCTGGTGGGCCACTGAGTGAAGCAGAATGCTGGACTAGAGCCTGATCCAGCCTTGAGCCTGATCCAGCAGGGCTGTTCAAGGCAAACAACTACTGGAAAAGGCACTATGCTTGGATAGATAGGGACAGTTACTCTCTTCCTGCTAATTAGAGGAGAGCTGGTCTTGCGATAGCAAGCATGACTTATCTCCTTAGATAAGCAAAGTCCACCCTGGTTGCATATGAATGGCAGATTTGATGTGTGAGCACTGTAAAATATTCCCTTTAGTGGATGGAGCCGCTCTGGGAAGAGCAGAAGGTTCCACATTCCCTCCCTGGCATCTCCTAGATAGGGCTGAGAGAGGTTCCTGCCTGCAACCTTGGAGAAGCCACTGCCAGTCTGTGTAGACAATTATGAGCTAGATGGACCTATGGTCTGACTCAGTATACGGCAGCTTCCTATGTTCTTAGAAGAGAGCCATCACTTAATAGTGGCTCTCTTGGACCAGTTTGCTGTAGCCTCATACTATATATGATTTTTTCTGTGTGTGTATTTCCCCCCAATGTCCATTTCTTTACTTAAAACAGCTGCCCAGGCTGCAGTCTCCAATGCACATGGACAGTTTTCAACCTTCTAATCATGTCCCCCACCCCCGGCTGTTTTCAATCTAGTGGGGAAAGAGGAATTGATAGCCAAGTCTTTTCTCCCATGGCTCCAAAAGCAGCTGGGAGGAGTACAATTTACTGGCAGAAAGGAAAAGGTTAAGGTGCCCCCCTCTCAGTGACAAGGTTGCTTTAGGAAAGCAGTTGCTACTTTCCTCAGTTGCTTTAGGAAAGCAGACAAAATGACAGGGAGAAAACTGCATCTGAACATCATCTTATGCAGTGAGCCTTGGACTCCAGTCTTATTGGGGTTTATGGAGGATATCACATCCAAATATGATTACCATCACTGCAAATAGATGTATGTTACAGTGAATATTCAAAATCTGACAACATCCACAGGTGAACATTAACCATGGCTGAAAATTTTTAATGCTTCAAAAATAGATAGCTGTTTCGCCACCCATCAGACACACACAGGTGGATGCTGACAATCAAACTAAGGTGACTGTCAACATTCACTAGTGTAACTCCTAGTTTCCTGACATTCACATTTGCCTGGATCGTTGGCACATGCATGGGGACGTTAACATTCACCAAAACGTGGACATCCAATGAAACAGGCACAAACTAAATCATAATGCATCTATTAAAACAGAACACATTTTCTGGTCTACTGCTTACAGAAACGGATGAGAAAGCTCTCTACTCTGGAATGTGACAGTGCGATCCTTTTGCTGCATCCCCAGGCTGCAAGCTCACATGCAAGCTCTGCTATTTTATCAGGATTAAAAATGACATGACAGCCAATGAGGTCTGGTTTCAAAAGCTGTAAAGTAAGCTGTCACCCTTCCCCCAAACTCTCTAAAAATATGGAATATCTAACCATCTCTGATCAAGCTCGTGGTTCTAGATTAATGAATGGCATTAACAAGGCACTGATGTGAGGAAGTACATCCCACTTACAATGTCACTGTACAGAGCTCAACAGCCTAGAAGAAAAATTACCCCAGGAAAGAAGTAAAAGAGGAAGGAATCAAGACGTTTATGAAAGGACATCTTTCAAACGTATAATAAGCATGCATAAAATATTCCCATAAAAATATCACGGCCACATTTCTTTTGCAGAATATCACAAAATGCAAAACACTTTGAAAATCCAAGGTGGGGGTGATGGCAATGCATGCCTGTATTATATAGCATAATCTCTACTTGTGTGTAAAACAATACATTCAGGGGAAGTTACTGTCTTCAGTAAAGCTCAGTCACAGACATATATAAACCCTGATTACTCTGCCTTTGCCCTGAACAAAGAAAACTTCTTTGTGAATCATGAACAGTAACACTCAGCCAACCATTTCACTCAAGCCTGTGGAAAAGCTAACATTCGTTGGGTGAACCACACATAATTAAAGCTCCTCCACTGTCTTATTCCACTATATAATCATTTCTAAAATACACAGAGACTACTAGATTTGACCAGATGAGAGAAATCAATAAAAACAGATCAACAATGTCAAGGTATAGAATTGGAAGCACATGTTCGGTTTCAATCTCTTACTCATAAAACAGCATTACAAAACAAGGGTGTACTACTCAGCAGGTAACTGTACCATCTAATATTCTATCCCATTCTGAAGCAAACCAATTTATAATATGTTTTCTGCACTAGAAATTGCAAGTATCATGGTTTTAGATTTTGGAATAAAATACATCTCAGTTTGGGAATTACTAAATAAGGAATACTATCTACTAAATGCATGCGCAATTGTAGGGCAAATGAAATGCTATAATGCATTTACAACATATAATTATTTGATGGAATTCATTTCAGAATATTAATTTTTCAATGGTGCACCAATCCTGCCTCTCTACTGCCACTGAGAAGCACATGCATATTATAACATAAACACTACAGTCTTGAGGAGCTAACACACTGTTATTTTGAAATAGATGCAGATTTTCTAATTCTGGGCATTGAACTACATTTTAGTCTTATCAGATCAGTACTTGGCTATCTTTGGTAGAAAACATATCTTATAGTATAATGCAAGATTGTTGATGCAGATAATCAGTTACATTCAACCACCAAGCAAAGTGATGAGTGTGTTAAATCTGCAAGTGTTTCTGACAAATCTCTACAGTGAATATATATTTATGTAGTTGCTACTTGCTACATTTCAGAATGGAGTTTGATATCACAAAAATTAATTCCAGGAAAACTAAACATGCTGAAAGCAATATAGGTTTATTTTTATTCAGTCCTGAACTTTCAAAAATTTATTACTAGAGAATAATGTTTGATATATATTGGACTGACGTAACCTACCTCCCAATTTAGTAACTCTGGTAATTCATACCAGGCTGGTTCTGATTACACATCCAACTGGTCTCAGCTACATGATAAGAGAGCATGTTACATAGGAACATAGGAAGCAGCCTAATACTGAGTTAGACCATTGGTCCATCTAGCTCAGTATTGTCTACCCAGACTGGCAGCGGCTGCTCCAAGGTTACAGGAAAGAGTCTCTCCCAGCCCTCTCTGGAGATGCTAGGGAGGGAACTTGGAACCATCTGCATGCAAGCATGCAGATGCTCCTTCCAGAGCGGTCCCATCCCCGAAGGCAGGGGTAAGCAAACCTAGACCGCCAGCTGTTGAAAAACTTCAACTCCCATCATTTCCAGCCACAATTTATTGTGACTGGGGATGATGAGAATTGTAGTTCAACAACAGCTGGAAGGCCAAGTTTGCCCAGCCCTGCCCTTAGGGGAATATCTTACAGTGTTCACATGTAGTCTCCCATTCAAATGTAAACCTGCTGAGCAAAGGTGTCAGGGGACAATTAATGCTCATCACCACAGCATATAATGGCGCAGCGGGGAAATGACGTGACTAGCAAGCTAGAGGTTGCCAGTTCAAATCCTGCTGGTATGCTTCCCAGACTATGGGAAACAAAAAACAATAGACTATGGGAAACACCAATATTGGGCAGCAGCGATATAGGAAGATGCTGAAAGGCATCATTTCCTACTGTGTGGGAGATGGCAATGGTAAACCCCTCCTGTATTCTACCAAAATAAAACCACAGGACTCTGTGGGCACCAGGAGTCAAAATCGACTTTATGGCACACCTTAACTTTACCACAAGACCAGCTCGCCTCTTTCCCCTCATGGTGGATTGTCCCATAGACTCATAATAGCAGTTGGGGGAAGTGGCTCTTCAAACTTCCCCTCACATACAATTCAAAGACTATTTTAATGCAGCATTTAAACAGCGAGTGAGGAGCAGATGAACTACCTCCTCCATGTGGTTATGAGTCTGCAGGGCAGCACCCTGGAAGGAGTCCAAACATCTCTCTCTCTCTATTTTTCTTAGGCAAACCGGTCGCTAATCCCATGTGTGGCAACTCTCATGAGAGTACGCGAGCAGCTGCCCGAATAGCGACTGGCACGGGCAGGAGGGAATAAAATGGCAGCGGCAGTGGTAGCCTGGCTGGCAGGGGGGAAAGGTGGTGGTGGCTGACTGGCAGGCAGGCAGAGAAAATGGCGGGTGGGCGCTGCCGGGAAGAAAACAGCGGCCGGCTGGCAGGGAAACAGCAGTGGCAAACGAGAGGCCTGCCTGCCGATCAAAAGGAAGGATGGCCCACAGTGCAATGTGAAGTGCGGAGAGGGCGATGCAGCCTCCCTCTCCAGCCCCTGGCTGGGCCACACTGGAAAACGGCCAAGCAGGCAGTGGAGAGGGGAGTGCAGCCTCCCTCTCTGGGCCTGCCTACCGGCCAAATGGCAATCCATCGAGTGGGGATGGGGGGGGGAGAAAGTGGGGGCAGGGGAACGAGAGGCGCGGATGCTCTGCTCTCAGTTCAGCTAGTATCTTTTATTGTGGGTGGGTAGGTGGGGCTTGTTCAGAAGCATCGTTCATACTGGTACACTGCTAACAGCCGAAGCTGTACTTGGCTCAGGTCTTTTTTACACATTTCACAGCTATAGAGAAGCACTCTGATGAATGTACCTATATGATACATGTATTTTAAAAACCTGTCTGTCTCATTTAAACTTCACATTTTTCTGGTGTACACCTAAGATTAATTAAGAACACACCTAAAATTGTAATGTGTTTAAAGGTTCTATAAATCACCAGCACAATATTGTATCAGTGTGAGGAGGATTGGGAGGCTCTGTGCTAGTGTTGGAAAAGAAACATAGGAAGTTGCCATATACTCAGTCAGACCATTGGTCCATCAAGCTCAGTATTGTCTACACAGACTGGCAGTGGCTTCTCTGAAGTTGCATGCAGGAATCTCTCTCAGCCCTATCTTGGAGATGCCAGGGAGGGAATCTGGAAGCTTCTGCTCTTCCCAGAGCGGCTCTATCCCCTAAGAGGAATATCTTACAGTGCTCACACTTCTAGTCTCCCATTCATATGCAGCTAGGGCGGACCCTGCTTAGCTAAGGGGACAAGTCAGGCTTGCTACCGCAAGATCAGCTCTCCTCTCCAAACTGGTCAGACAACCCTGCCTTGCTACTGCCACTGAGAAGCAGACCACAACCGCTGACAGCAGCTGAAATAATAAGCAAATCAGAACATGACTTCCATGTAAACTGCAGTCCTGGCACACTATGATTAAAAATGGAAGAACAAAAATGTAGACTGCAAATATTTATTTCTTTAGAGGCTTCAATGGCAAATCACTGGGTGCTATCTGCTTTAATGCTAGATCCTCAAAACAATTGACTAAACAGTATGTTGGACCCGATGATCCATTAGTAGTCTCTGTTAACTGTATGATTCACATGCCAGTAAAATACTTGATGCAGAAACAAAGAAATCTGCTATTTCTGGATCAATCTGTCTCCAATTCCCTGCTCTCATTTTTTGTGAACTAATTTTCTCTTTTACTTTCTCTCTTCTGCAAATATATTTGACAAATACCTTATTGTTTGCTGAACTATTCTCTGCAACTTCATGTTCTGTATTTCATTCTAATGCTACTAATTATACTTTTTACTTGCTCTTGCTTAGACTTATATTTCCCAGTTCTCTTCATAAGAGAATTCTTCCTTTTTTTCCCCAAAAACAGCCTTCAACATGTTGCTTGTTCTAACCTGTTCTCCACTTAATTCAATTGGTCCCTGTAGCTTTCTGCAATCTCTTTTCACCTATTTTCTGTCTTTCTATCCACACATCTACTTTCAAATGTATGCCCACGCTTAACAAATGCAGCAGAGGTTTCAGTTCTGGCTCACAGTGGGACAGGCCATGTATCTACTCAAAGAGATGCTGCAGATTTACATACAAAACAATTAGGGGCCAATCCAATCAGTCCCTTACTTGCAGGAGGGCTGCCAATAGGCTGTGTGTGTGTGTGTGTGTGTGTGTGTGTCTGACTGCAGGAATCTCCCACACAGACAAGTATATACACCACATCACATACACATACACAAACACAGTATATAAACAGCAAAATATGCATGAAACATCTCTTTATGTTTTCAGGCATATTTTAAATCTGTTACTGCTTCAGCAAGCTTTTACTCTGCAGTGTTGCCACTCATGGGGTTTTGACATGCTGCTTGATTCCTGGTTTTGATTTTATTGTTGCTGTTGTATTGTGTTTTGTTTATTGTAAATTTTATTTTTTATACATTTTTATAAACCGCTTTGTGAGTGGTTTTTAACCCAAACACAAGATGTTGCTGCTGCTGCTGATGATGATGAAGTTGATGACAGACAGACAGACAGAAGTGGGGAACTGATTCAATAGTTAGGGTCAAGTGTTTCCTATTCAAAACATGAAATCCAGTTTCCCTTATTTCCCTCACCCTCCACTTTTCCTTGGAACCTGCAGTAGCCAGAAATACTGCCATAAAAACCATTCTGCCCCACTAGTCCTTGCTGCTACTTGAAGCCACTGTGGAGAAGAAGATAGAGTAGTCATAAGAACACAGGAAGCTGCCTTATCCCAATACTAGCTCAATATTGTCCACACAGACTGGCAGCAGCTTCTCCAAGGTTGCAAGCAGGAGTGTCTCTCAGCCCTATCTTGGACATGCCAGGGAGGGAACTTGGAACCTTCTGCATGCAAGCATGCAGATGCTCTTCCCAGAGCGGCCCCATTCCCTAAGGGGGATATCTTAAAGTGCTCACACATGTCTCCAAGGGCAAACCGGGGCAGACCCTGCTTAGCAAAGGAGGAAAATGGGAAAGGTTACTTCTTCTATACTTCCCACAAGTTAGTTCTTATTAAACAGCGAACGCAGTTCGCTAAACAGGGAACATCTGTCTAGGGATACATATGTTTACAAAAATCCAACTGTGTCAGTCAGATGTGCCTTCATTTAAAAACAGCTGCCACCAGAGGGTGCACTGGGTAAAATGAAAGTTTGTAAGGGTGAACAAAATAGTTTAGAAGGGATTTGAAAAGCCTGGAATGCTCAATGTCCTGTTGTTATCTTAAGAAAGCAAAAGTTTGGCCATTGCTTCCCAATACACAGAATGGAATGAGAATGAAATGGAATAAAACAAGCCTTTGTTCGGGGCCAGACAGGTAGAGTGTGGGTGAAAGTGGGTGAGAAAGCAAAGGCTACAAGACTGTTTATATGTGAGAGGTCTGACAGAAAATGGGATTTATCTGGTGTTTGGGAGGAAAAGGAGATGGGATTTGGTGGGGGAAGGATTCTGGGATGATAGGAATTGCTACAAGATCAGATTTATGATATTTTGTTAAGCAGACCACTGGCTGGTAGTCCACGAGGCCACAGAATTGTTGAGAATAGGGGACTTAATGGTTGAGGATTCTGCAGATATATTTCTGAATGTGGGGAAGCCATAAGAGTGTATCTACCGCCAGCTCGTGAGAGGGCTAGCACGTATGTGCATGTGTGTTGATTGACTGATGTTGGGTCACCTGTAGAATTTTGTTGCCCTTCTGATACTATTACTTATATATTGCTTTTCAATAAAAACATTATTAAAGCAGCTTACATAGAAAACAAATGAATTAAGAAATGAAGGAATGAGATGGATCACTGTCCTGAAAGAACTCACAGTCTAAGAAGAAACATGAGGGAGAACCAGCAACAACCACTGCAGAAATGGAGAGCTGATCTTGTGGTAGCAGGCATGACTTGTCCCCTTAGCTAAGCAGGGTGCACCCTGGTTGCATATGAATGGGAGACTACATGTGTGAGCACTGTAAGATATTCCCCTCAGGGGATGGAGCCGCTATGGGAAGAACATCTAGGTTCCACGTTCCCTCCCTGGCATCTCCAAGATAGGGCTGAGAGAGATTCCTGCCTGCAACCTTGGAGAAGCCACTGCCAGTCTGTGAAGACAATACTGATCTAGATAGACCAATGGTCTGACTCAGTATAGGGCAGCTTCCTATGTTCCTATGAATAGCCAATTGCAACTTGGATCAGATTCAGCACAGATCTGGTGTTCTTTTGTCCCATTAGGTTACACTGCAAAACACATCCTGCTTCATTATCCTATGACTGTAACATACTACAGACAGGACTTTAGCCATGCCCTCTAATGGCAACACCCTCTCTCCCGCTTCCACCTGTTTCTTTTCATGTTCAACCTAAGGAAGAGTTCTATGATACTCAGAAACTGGCTCATTGTTTTGCAATTTTTAATTGGTCCTAATAAAAGTATTAGGTAACTGTTGCCCTTTATTTCCCCTCCCCCCCCAATAAACCAACAGGGCTGCCTGAACTTTTTGAAAATGAGGTAACACGAGCACCACATGCCATGACTGTGTGTGTGAAAATGCCATGATTGTGTGTGTGTGTGCTGTTAAAAGGAAGAAGAAAAAACCACTTTCCCCCATGTATATAAATAGCAATTGAGAGGTGAAGAACAGTTAATAGTTATCTCACTGCCCTCCCACTTTAGCCTCTGAAGTTCTCTCCTCTTTCAGCCTCTCTCTTGCTGAGCAGCAGAGCATCAGTGTGTTCCTGCCAGGCGCCATCTGTTCTATTCCAGTCTCCTCCTAATCCCCACAATGCTTGCTCATCGGCTGATGGGGGCTGGCTCTTTCCTCACGAGACTTACCCTGCTTTACCTGGGTGCAGTATCTCAAGGATTACCATAGCAATGATGTGCCTTGGCTGCCCTGACTGATGCTACACCTTTGCAACTTTCTGCACAGGTGTCAATTGCTGCCCAGTTTTGCTGCTTGTTGAGTTTGCCTCTCCTCAGCAGTGCCTTGAGGCAAGCCTGTCTGCAGCACCACCACTATCATGCCCTAACAGTTGTTTGCTTGGTCCTCCCAGATTGCTTTCCAGAGTATCTGAGAGATCATTGTCAATTCCAGAAAATCCCCAGACATTATGGGAAGGTCGGCAACTCCAACTATACACCATTTGAAGAATGAGAGCAGTGTTAGAGCTCAAATCCTTCTCTAAAACTAAATTTTAGATCTTATGTTTTGATCTTAGAAGATGCTTTCTATTATACCTGACAGCATTTCTATTGAACGATTCCCTGTTTCTGAGAGTCTTCAAATCATATTCCATAGGAGTTGAGGGTGGGGCATAAAATGTTTAACTTCATCTTTAATTTAAAATTATTTAAAGCCCTACATGGTGACAAATCAGGATATCCTGAGGGGCTGTCTGCTTCCACATGTACTTGAGCAGTTGTTGAGATAATCCTCAGAGGCCCCACCATCTGAAGTAAAATGAGTGACCATTAGAACAAGGGTCTTCTCAGTAGTGGTGCCTGATTTTTAGCATTCCTTCCTCTTATCTGTTCTCCTGGCCTCTTTACCTAGCACTTCAGTTACCCCAGCTTCAGCTTTTTATGATCTTGGTGGCTTTAATGGTATTTTCAATTTCTGTTATAGTGTGCATGGTGGTAGTGGTTTTTGTTTGTTTGTTTGTTTTCTTTTAAACAAATGGTTTTTGTTGTTTTTATCTGCTAACGGGTTTTAAATAATGTTGCAGCAATAATGTTGCTAGCTGCCATGGAGATTTTATACTAAAAGCCATAGTAAAAATATTTTAAATATATAAATAAATGCAGTTGGTGAATTCAGCACATAACTTCAAATAAGACGGACTAAATGGCTGTCTGACTCTATGGGATGCCCATCCAGATGCACATCACTTAGGCAGAGAGGCCAGCTTTGTTTATCTGACATCAAGTACTGATACATTCTTACTAATCATATCTAAGAATCCACCACAGAATGGAATAAATAAGAGAACTTTATTTAAATAGATTATACAAATTACACAATCTATGTCAATGAGGGAACTAATTAATTATTCCTTTGGGGCAGCATCCTACGAATTTGTTTTCCTTTGAGTTGAGAAAAATGTACATATAAATGTTTTAATAGGCTAAATTCTACAAATAAATGTGGGTCAGGGAATAAAAGCATAATTCATGTTGTGTTTCTATGTATGCATTTAATCTAAAGTGCTTCTTTAACCCTATTTGAACAGTCTTAAAATAGTCCTTGTTTAAAGCATGAAAGGCAAGCTAGGGAAAGTTAGGCAAGAAAAAGAGATGTCAAATTTTGCAGTTCAGCATAGGATCCTATATTTTATCCAACTCTGCAGAGATTGGAGGGAATCCAATTTGTCGTCATTTAGTAAGCACTGTTCTGCTTATACTGTGTTCTTCTTATTCACTGTTTACCCAATTATATCTATCCTTATTAGACCCCTGCTGAAGGCAGCAAGGCACTTTTAGTCATGCAAGTCCCACAGCGCAACTTAATCCTATTATCTCCAGATAAAACGCGGATGCATAGGACTCTGAATGGACAAATTTAGCTGTACCCTCCCCCCCCCCGCACCCTTCCCATGAGGAAGAATGTTCTTGCCCATGCCCGAGCCTGATGTAATTAAGATCTGGAAGTATTAGTATACCATTCCAATCCTTATCCCGTGTAAGCATCACTGTCATTGCTGAGAAATGAACTACTGTTGTGATGCAAAGAGATGACACTTTAGTGACATTTGCTGATGTGTTCAGATTTTGCAATGCCATGGCACTATGTGGCTTATGCTTCAAGATTCTAAAATGCTTGAATAAAAACAGGAGAGGGAATGGAGTGGGAGAAAACAATTGATGATACTGACATCAATAATTTAAATTTTGTTTCTCCACAAGCTATTTATGCTATATCACCATTGCATTCCAACACAACACCTGGATTTATATAATTATAAACAACATGAAATGAGTAATAATAAAAATAGCTAATCAAAGAGCAGTCATGACTGAGAAATTTCCCTTCCCTTAGCTTGCACTAGCTTAATGTGTACAATGAAATCCACACTAATTATAGCTCACAAAGGAATAAAACCTACACATTAAGGCACTTTTATTTATTTATATTTTTATCCCATCTCTCTTAAATCCAAGGTGGCTAATGTCAATAAAAAGATAACAAACAATAACATTGAAATGAATAACAGTGCTTTCTTTCTCTCTTGGAAAATTAGCAGAGTGGACTGATAACTTTGCTGGATACATTTACTACTGAAAACAACTACATCAAGGGGAATTGAATGGAGGCCAAGTGCCACACTCCAGGGAGTTTGAACAATTAGAACAACAGAGCTGGAAGGAATCCAGTGGATCATCTAATCCCTTCCTCAAAACAGGACATCCTACATCCACAGTATCCCTGACAGATGCCTAACCAAGTTCATCTAGGCAGTTAACTGCACTGCTAAACTACTCTTATTCTCTCTAAGTTTTTCCTGTTTTATAATCTCTTGCTGTAATATGAAACACATCTACATTTATTCAGAGCCCTGCACTGACATGCACACAGAGCTCCTGAGTGTCACAGAAAGTGACACAGAAAGCGCCCAGACCCACACAGAAAGGGATGTGTGTATGCACAGTTTCCTGCCACTTTCCTAAAAATAAATGGAACAGTCATTTCAGGCAGGGAAATTTTGTGTTCATATCAACGCCCCCGTGTGCATCATAGCAAATTAGCAGACTGGTTGCAATCCAGAACTTCACGTGCTTAGCAGCTTTCTATAAGAACTGTTTTATAAGAACAGATATTTTGGCAGGTATGGTGGGGACATAGCTGCATGCATGCTTTCCCCTTTGTCACTAAAATGAGAGGTTGTGTAGATGCAGGTCTCCAAGGATCACTGGGATAGCAGCCGTTATCTTTCAGTGAAGAGGGCAAATAACTGCTGGATGATGGCTTTTTAAACATTCTTTTAGATATTATAAATAGTGAACATACCTCCCGCACTTCCTTTCTCTGTGTTAAATACCTTCAGGATTTTATCATATAACTCTTAGTTGGATCACCCTTTATCACAAGAATATACTTTAACTTTGAATATCCCTCTTAAACCGTGATGCCTAGAAGTTCACTCAGTACTCCAAATAAAGTCTAAGTTGTGCATGCTAAGCAGAATATTACTATTACTTCCCAAATCTTGGATGCAAATATTTTTGGCTTATCTGTCATTACAGTGCCCACATGTGGTCCACAAGTTCCAGAAGCTTCCATTACACAATAGGTTCACACAGATGTGGGGCTGGGAATTTTGGGGAGTGTTTAACATACTTCAAGAAATGCATTTAATTTCTAGTCTATTATTGTGCAACCGTTCAAAGTAATGTTATTTCGTTAAACAAAACAGATCAATCAGATCAGATGAAATGAAGATTTTTTAATACATTGAAGCATCCAGTAAGCTGAGGTCACCACCACCATTATTATTGGATCACTTAAAGTTCAGTGTTATGGAGACATAATGCTGAAACTAGGGGCTGTTGAGGAGCTGGATGGCAGTGCTGCTAATAATGGGTGGTTGTCATGAATGGGGGAAATTGTGGAAGCACTGCTAGTGCAACCACCTGTTCTTAATAGTGTCAGCTCTGCCTTCTAACTCTGCAGCAGTTACATTTCTGCAACACTGCACATCATATTAGTCATTATTTATCTTCTTCTTCTTCTTCTTCTTATTATTATTATTATTATTATTAAAAATAATTCTATAGCACTTTTCAACAAAGGTATTCTCAAAGCATAGCAAGGGCATGAAAAAAATGTTATCCTATCCCTAGAGGGTTACCACAGCCTTATACTGCTCAGAACTGCCTGGCTGAGCACCCCTCTGTATGCTCAAGCGCTTTTCCCTAAGCTGAATATCTGGACTGCTGAGTCCTTAAGTTGGAACACTGGACTGTTCATAGAGTCTAAAACTGCTGAGCTGAGCTGCAATTGCTTAGTTCCTGTGTGAGCTTGCTATGGAGAGATTGCTATGCTACACAAGATTGACCTGGGCACTCTTGGAATTAAAAGTCCTTGGCTTCCTCTCTATGTAGGCCTGCCGCAGGCTAATCCCCATGCTTGAGAGACCCTGAGCTTCAGAGTGAAATCCTTGAGTCACTGAGGTTGGGCCATTCCCTATGTGGGGATGCTGTGAGCTAACTCCTGCACCTGGCTGCCTGGGAAACTCAGTGCTTCTCCCTTGTAAGCCTCTGCTCCCTTTCAGTTCTTTTGAAAAAACTCTTCCCATCTACCCTTGCAGTCTGTCTCTTCCCAGTTCTCTAAACTCATCAATGAATCTCTACCTTTGCAATTTACCTAGGATTGTGTTGGGCTGAGTGGGTGTAGCCATAGCAGACTATCAAAATGCTTACTCAAGCCCGAATCAATAACGAGAACGGTGGTTTTTGGGGAGAAGTATATTCTTTCCCCATCACACTTTTTGTCGTTTATTACATGTTCCTTTCAGGGCCTTAGTAAGACATGAGAACCATGACAGATCATGTAAGGACTTTTTTAAAAAAAGAGGATAGTTGCTTGTGTCTAACTACCACAGCCAACACTTTTTGAGGATGGGCATTTTTGTGATCAAATACCAGTTTGACAAAGGATTTCCACCTTTTCTAAGATCCATTAATGGTATAAAGAAGTTCAGGGTGCAAGATGAATATTTGCTTCCACTTCTTATTCCAATCATAACTCTCTACTTAATTGGCTAGTTAATTTATGAAATCAATTCTAGATCACTGCAATTGACAAGCAGTCATTGAAGAAAGGATATTACAGTTTAAAAGCATGAACGAAAGTAGTTGAAATGATATATAGTCTGCTATCAAGCAAATCACCATAGAGTGAATTACAGTGAGTATGGATAGGACGTGAACTTCACGTTTCCTGGTCACTCATGGTAACACAAATCTTCCTTTAATCCCACCACTACCTGGCCTAAATGCACACTCTGGACAAATAAACTATATACTAGAAATCCTATTTAATATTATTTTTATCCAGATGACAATATTTTTTGGTTTATTAACATGGATCTATATAATAACAAATATGTTTGCAGTCATGGGTGAGGTCAGCATTCAGACTAACACCTAATTTGTGTAGGAGTTCCCCCTTCCCTGTGCTGACTCTCAGCTGAGAAGAGTAAGGAGGCATTTCAGGATTTACATGGCCAGCCTGGCAAGACCTCTTGTCTCTGCTCCACCAGCTGCAGTGGGCACCAGCTGCCACTGCTGGATGCTACTCAGAATCTGGTAATTTACAGTGAAGATATTAGTCCTTATGAATGTCAATACTAGAGTCCATCAGACCACACCAGGGGTTCTTTATGCACACTTAGTTTCCAACTTCACAATGGCCTGCCCCATTTACTTCAGTCTTTGGTGAAAGCTCTGTGTACATTGTAATGGAATGACACAGCTGCCTGTCACCCAAGCAAAATAACATGAAGGAGCACTGGATATTTGGGAAACCCCCTCACACAGGAACTCCATGCAACACACATTGAATTTTGTGTTCAAGCCACCCAGGGACAGCTAAGCCCGCTCTCCCTGTACTAACCCTAACGGAGCTTCACACTAATCGTGTGAAACACCTCTATGAGTATTAAAAAGGAAAGAAAAAATAACATTCCCTGTTCTTCAGTAACAGGTTCCGGAAAGTTCTATTATCTAGTCACTGGGACAGGGGTAGGCAAAATGTTTAGCTCTGAAGACCACTTTGGTTAATATTGCCACCACAAATTGCCACAAACAAAGCTAAGATTGTCATGTTCTGTCCACAGCCAGCACCTCATGGTCGCCACAACAACCCTGTAGCTTGTAAGACCCCGTCACTGCACTGTGATATTTCTGTTCTTTATGAATTTATGCCATTCGTTACTTAACTGTGTTTGGGTAATTATTATACCCTATATAATATGGAATTTCTTTTCCACAAGTCTGTTATGTGTGTTGAGCGGAAAAAAATTTCTTTAGATCCTCAAACTGGTTTTAAACTTTCTGCATTTTAAAACTGTTGGGATTATAAGACATATTATGTGTGGCGCAGTGGGAAAGCAGCTTGCCTAGGGAGCAAGAGGCTGTTAGCTCAAATCCCTGCTGGTGTGCTTCCCAGAGTGTGCCTAGTAAATATATTTTGTTGTAGTCACCTATATCAGGCAGCAGTGATATAGGAAGGTGCTGGAGGAGGATACTCAATTCAGTGACATGGCAAAGGCATAATCTCATACTGCATGGGAGAAAAGCAATGGTAAACCACCCCTGTATTCTACCAAGAAAATTACATGGCTCTGTGGTCGCCAGCAGTCGACACCGACTCGACTACACAATCCTTCCTTCCTTATATACAAATAACTACCCTTGATTCATTAAACACCACATCCCTCTGCTTCCCCATCAATTTCTTTCTTTTTTTAAGCTGAAAGACCTTTTAGCATCTCCTCATACGGAAGCCTGATCACTGATCATTTCCCCCTTCTCTTTGCCTTTCCCATATACACTTCTGAGATGGGATTTCCAAATCCTTATGAACTTTTTCAGATATGGGAGTCCCATTTATTTATGACAGAACATTTTTTTCTTGTCCTTAATGAACAATTATATCATACAGAATATGTAAACACTTTCCTTGAAACCTTGTTGAAAATTAAGCAACACAGATTGACATTCCACTAACAAATCACTAGAGTTGGGGCACAGGAGTGGGGTTAATTTACACTGTTGAATGATCCATCTTTCATTTAGATGGATCCTTCATATAGATGGATGCTTTCTTCTGTATGATCCCCACCACATGTTAATGTTGTTTGGAGAGGTCCGTCTCCAGTTGCTACCAGTGCGTCTGGTGGCGACTCAGGACCGGGCTTTCTCTTTAGCTGCTCCTAGGTTGTGGAATGCACTCCCCACAGAAATTTGTGGTTTAAATACATTATCAGCCTTTAAGAGAGCCCTTAAGACTTATTTGTTTGGTTTGGCCTTCCAGGGCTTTTAAACTGTTTTAAATTGTTTTAATTTTTTAGTTTTAAACTGTTTTAATTGTTCAGATGTTTTTGGTTTTATGTTTGGTTTTTGAATTATTATATTTTGTTTTTAGTTTGTAAACTGCCTGGAGCCGTTGGATTGGACAGTGCAGAAATGTAACAAACAAACCATTTTGTTACTATCTTTTTGCTACCAATTACTGTCTTCTGTTTTCGAAACATTCTTGAGCACTATAGATTAGGGCTGCGCAGAATGTTTAGTGGTCAGAATGTTCTGACTGCAAAACAGCTGTTTTGAGTGTTTTGAGCTCGAAACAGAACATCCTTCAAGTAAAGAGCTTATTTCTAGCTCGAAACAGAACAACCCCATTTTGATCGAAATGTTTAAAGTGTTCAGATCACCATTTTGAAGGGCTGTTTTTCCCTTGTGGAGTGGTTTTCTGGCACTGGCTTCCGACTGACTTGCAATCTCCTTGCTTCTTTGTTGGCTTGTTATGATACAGATCAAGTGTTGTCATGGGCAACTGTGCCCCCATTGGCTGGGGAGGAGAAGGGAGGTGGGAGACGAAGGGAATTTTAAAATTCATTTAAGGGACTGGGTGGCCAGAGGGCTCTCTCTTATAAGAGAGAGACTGCAACAAGGGTAGGAGGATAGGAGGATCAGAGAAATACTACAACAGCACAGACTGAGACTGGTGTTGGCGGCCTGCCTGTGGGGAGGGAGAGAGAGACAGAGAGTGCATGTGGTGTGGCTTATCTGTCTATCCCCCCTTTTTAATTTTCAGTGCCATCAAATGCTTTCCTTCTCCCTTTTTCTATTTTTTTAAAAAAATTGTAACAGCAGCCACAGTAGATCCATAGGGGATTCGGGCGAAAGGTTAGAAATTGGTTGAAAATCACCAGCTTGCCCATTTCTTTTGTGGGCTGGGTGGTAGGTAGCACCCTTCATGCCATACCAGCCAACCCACTTTGGCTAGTAGGCCAATTCCCAGGACCTACCCATGGGGAACAATGGGGTGTTTAGAGTTCCCCATTGCTCCCTATAGCTGGAACATTCAAAATGGTTCATGTTTGTTCTGTCAAAACCTGCTGTTCCGTGAGAACAAACTCAATGTGTTCCAGCCATCTGCATTTCGTTTTGAGCTCGAAACGAAATGTGGAACCCGTTTCATGCACATTCCAACTATAGATAGTAATTAAATGAATGACTAATGAAATGATCACATCCTATATTCTAACTGGGAATATGTTATAGAAACAGTTTAAATCTGACACCGATTAGTAGTAGTCTTCAAAAATTCCCTTTGAATAATCAAATGGTATTTTGCTGTGGCTGGTTTTTAAAAGCTATTTATACCATCGAGTAATTCTCTTCTAATGAGCCTTTTAATTCCTTGAGGGAGTTCCACGGCGGTTATCAACTCAACAAAAATCAATTTCAGGATATCTACAAATTAAAAATCATAAAAAAAACCCCACCCTCTTGGTCTCCAAAGGTCTCAACTTGCAAGTATACTTGCCTGTGTGAGTACTGCAGAATACACAAGTACTGAAACATGACAGGCTTATTACCATCAAAACTAGCTTCTGCTAAATGATTTAAACATCACATATGCCAAAGCAATTCAATGTGTATGAGAACTGCAGAACTGACACTAACACTTCAAGGTATTTCCTTAAACACTGAAAGTTCTTGTATCACTGTTTAAAAATGAACATGCATCAACCATTTTACACGTTAATAAGTTTCTCTGATCAGTCACATATGCCTAGTTGTTTATGCACTGAACCTTTCCACATACAATTTTAATGTAAACCGCCCAGAGCCATTTTTGGAAGGGCGGTATAGAAATCAAATCAAATCAAATCAAATCAAATCAACCAATCAATAAGAAAGTTATGACCACCCTGTTTGTTAACAATTGCACAATACTACAACAAGTGATGTCTCAGGAAGAATGGTGAAACTGTCCTCTCCCTTTATTTAAGAGGAAAGGACAGCATTGTCTGTTCCCGACCCAGTGCATATTTCTGTGCCAGAGTTCTGCAGCAGGGAAGCACGTGAACACAAAAAAGCCTACAAACAATTCCTAAAAAGGAAAGTTTTTTTTTTTTAAGCATGTCTAAGGAACATCCTGCTTTCTGCATGTTCTTATGCAAGTCTTGTGTGGCAGGAGAATGCATAGCCCCAAACAACTACATAGGTATACATTGAGAAGGAGTTTCAGAATTGGCACTGAATGACTGAACAAATGGAATATGACTGAACAGGGGGAGAAATTATGATGGTGATCACTAATTGTGTCAAAACTTCTAAGTGGTGGTCATGACATCCATATGACCTCATTCCTCACTGCATTTACCATGACAGAGGGGAAGTAACAAATATACCTAGGAACAAAATAAATACAGTGTAGTGTTTTGTGCAGAAAATGCAACATCCATCCCTCAAACTGGAGCACCACACTGAGTGATGGCATGGGAACTAGACATCAAGCACAAATGCATGTTTTATACAAAACAGAAAAATACAGACTTTCAGAATGGACCACAGTAACAAGACTCATAATGGCAGCTTTTGTTATTTTGTCACCTTAAGACAAAGCGCCTGAAACTGATTTTGAAATGCTCCATCCTTCAACATTACACTTCTTTTTATTTCTTCACACTCTTCTGTCTTTTCAGACTGAAATTTAACCTTTTTCACCTTCTGGAGGGCTGCCAGGCAGATGCTTGCAAAGAATGGACAGACCTGCTAATAGGTCACCAGCCCTTAAGAAAACAAAGGTGATCGAATACTACACTTTGGAGAGAACTGTTTGGATGGGATTTTCATGGATTATCATAGATCAGAAACTTACAGAAGGAGTCAGCATGTCAAGTTTACTGAGAGAGAGGAGGCAAGCAGCTCATTCAAGCATTCCATGGGTTTTATTTAGCATAACACCTTCTACTCCATAGTATAAAAAAGGCTTTTATAGCCTTATCAAGACACATACTCTCACTCTATTAAAAGGGAATTAGCTTTGGGGAGAATGGCTCTCTTAGTCCCCAGTATATTTAAAGCAGGGATGTTTCTAACTGAAGCTGCAGAAATACTCTTAGTCCCCAGTCTTCAAGTAATTCACAGAGGTTAAAACCTGTTCACTTTCTAAGTTGTGGGAAAGTGTTGTAGTCTTTTTCATTTATGAAAGGAATACCTATATTAATACAATTCATAACCTCAAATCCCAAAAGTTAATTTGTCCTTTTCAATAATATCCTCTTCAAAAGAGCTTTTAATTTTTTAATATATATTCCAGTTTTTTGTTTACAATTACACCCCTGCTTCTCTTATATAAGCATGGCCCAGAGACTGTTCAGTAGGAAGCTGGATGTCTACTGCCATTAATGAGAATCTCCCAGCTGAACCAATGGATGACACTATCTGCTTTGGGAGAATGAACCAGACTGAACTACTTTCATTCAGCCCTCGTACCAGCAAACAGTTGGATGTGAATCTTTTTTTTAGATGGGGTGGCACTGCCCCCCAAAGGAGCTTGTTCGTGATTTGAGGGTTCTTTTGGACACGTGCTTCCTGCTTGAACAGCAGGTGGAAGCTGCGGCCAGAAGTGCTTTTGCCCAGTTTCATCTGATTCGCCACTTACGTCCTTACCTTGTACTAGGCAGAGAAGCCTAGTACAGATGACTTCATACAGATACATCTGCTCTGGTGCTTCTACCAGACATCCTTTTACTAGATATTGTTAGACTGCAGGAAGTGTAAAGATCTCTGCTGCAAAGCCATGTGTCTTATACCTGTAGCTGGAGATGGCACTAATTACAGTGACTCATGCCCTTGTTATCTCTTGCTTAAATTACTGTAATGCGCTTTATCTAGGGTTACCTTTGAAGATTATCGGGAAGCTTCAACGGGTCCAGAATGCAGCCACTCGCCTACTTATAGGTACCAGAAAATATTGATTGATTGTTAAATTTATACCCCACCTTTCATTAAGAAAATATGACAGGGTAATACCTCTCCTGCAGTTGCTGCACTGGTTACCCATTCACTTCCAAATTCAATTTAAAGTCCTGGTCTTACCTTGAAAGCCTTACAGGGCTTAGCATCTGTTTACCTACAGAATCGCCTCTCCCACTCAGTTACATCCCATCCTGTTAGATCATCTCAGATGGTCCTTTTGTCGGTCCCTGATTTTCGAGAGGTTTGGAGTTCTAGGACCCGCGAAAGGGCCTTTTTGGTAGCTGCCCCACTTCCTTGGAACTCTCTTCCTCTTCAGATTCATCTAGTCCCTTCCTTACTGATCTTCAAATCTCTACTGAAGACTTTTCTTTTTCGCCAGGCTTTTGCTCTGTAGTTTACTTTATTTCCCCAGCCCCGTTATCTATTTTAGTTTTTAATTTAGAATGCAGTCCTTAATGTTGCCTTATTTACATGTTTTTGTACAGCACCTGGAGTTTTTTGGAATGGGCGGTATATCAAATATTTTAAACAAACAAATAAATAAATTTAATACCATCTGGAGAGATGGTAATGCGAGAGATCCTCCCACCACAAGTGATCATGAGAGTGCATGCAGGGCCCGAAACCATCAGGGCACATCCAATGAATGGCCTCAGTTGCTAGATGTAGATTGTTGTACATTGTGCAGGGCTGCTTTGTGTGTTGGGGCCCAATCCAGATAGATATCTATTTATGGAAACTTGTTTTTGTGTATAGATTACATTTGCTGGATCAGGATTGCTCTGTTTTCTGTCTTTCATAGATAACTATATATTCAGACAATTTCCCCACCAGTTTGACCATCAGCTTTAAGTATTTAAAATGTTTTTTAAATGTTTCATAGTTACTGATATAATTGAGTAATTGATAAAGTCTCAAATAATCATCGACAGCTTAAGGCTACAAAACTGCACATAATTAGGGTACTAAAGTCTTATTGAAGTTAAAGGGATTTAAGAAGCCTAACCATGTGCAGATTTGCCATCCAAGTACATAGATAAATAGGAAGTTGCTTTATTCTGAGTCAGATCATTAGCCCATCTGGCTCAGTATTGTCTACATCGACTAGCAGCAGCCGTCCAGTGTTCCATATGGGGGGGTCCCGTCCCCCCAGCTATATCTGGAGATGGCAGGAACTAAGCCTGGGAACTTTTGCATGCAAAGTTTTAAAGTTCTTTCTAGCTGCATATTGGACCTGAATTAAAATGGGATGCTGTGATAAAAATGTCAAAACAAATATATAAGTAAAATTATTTTATTCCATTTCAAAGAACCTGTAAATGTTATCTAATACTTCTCCAGTGGTATTATCTGAATTTGAGCTAGTTTTACACTCTTACATGTACACAGCTACACAATAATGGAGCTACTTAAATGTGTGGTTTATGTCTTATTCAACACTTTGCTAAGTGTTTTGTTTATTTGTGGTCATGATGATTTATTATGCTCTGTTAATTCTCTTGAGGAAAATGAGAGACAACAAAGACAACTTTGAGAGATTCTGGCTTTTGGAGAACACAGTAAATCGTTAATTTTAAATCTAAAGACTCCTTATTGATCGTACTGCCTGATAAGCAGTCAACATGTGGATAGCTTATGTTAACACAATATGCATTGACTTACAAAGGCTGTTGAATGAGTAAACTAAGACATTGGGGGCAAAATCTAGCTTTTAGCTATGGAGCATTAAAAATTAAAATGAATATACCTTAGGGCCCGATTCTCAAGTTAAGTGCTCCAGCTCCAGAGTCACATGGAAAAGGAGCAATATTCAAGATTGTGATACTGTGCTATTGTTGGGAACTGACCTTGGACCCAGTGCTGGTGAAACAGTCTCCACTGCCACTACTGCATCAACTTGCCAGCTGTCTTCAATCTGTGCAATAGTCTCAGTGCCCAGAAGCTGTGATTGTTAGCAGAACTTTTCTTCTCTCTTTGCTCCAGTTCCAGAATATTTCATTATAAAGGGTCTATTTCAGATGGCTAGAGTAGCTTTATAAAAAGCACACTTCTAGACTATGGTGGTATGCACATTTGGATAGTTCTTCCTGATATAAAGCGGACTTATTTCCAAGTGATAGTATTTAGGATGACAGTCACAGAAGCACTGATGCCAGGCCTGGACCACTTCCAGCTTTTGAGGGAGTGCTTGCTGGGCAGCCACACTTGATCAGGTATGTTATTAATGAGAGAGTGTCTTGTGCGTGTGTCCCCTCCCCTGCCCCTGGTCAAAAAGCTTTGTATGATAATTCCAAGTAAAGTTCCTGCATGCTGGGCAACATGTCAAGGTTGCAGGTTGCTCAAGACATCCCATCAAATGGACAGAGACAGACATCAGATCTGTGGGGCTACTGTGAGTACCTAAGAAGAGTAGAAGGTGTTAAAGAAAAAGAAACACAGGATGTGGGACCAAATGAAACTATTGAACCTACGTGTGAAAAAGAATCACTTTTTTAAATCAAGTATGATGGTTTAGGCTAAGATTTGCAAGTTAATGCAAGCTACTTTAGCTCTACTGAAATTTGCAACCCTCTGGCATACTTCTCATAAGTGTGCCACCTGGAAGCATTTTGCTGGGCATTCAAAATATAGCTTCAAATCCCTCAAAGAGATACAAACCATATCGGTATGGCCTGGATATCAGAGCTGTGACCATAGCTCAATGAAAGCTATGTTCTTGGCATGCAAAACATCCCAGGTTCAACCCCTATCATTTCTAGGTAGAACTGGGAAAGGCTCATTTCAGAAATCCTAGAGAACTCTTTGTAGGCAGTCCTGAGCTAGATGGACCAATGTTATGACTCAAGATAAGGTGGATTTTGAAGGGCTTTCCCTCCCCCTGAGGCCTGATAATTGAAACCAACTCCAAACAATAAGCCAGGGGTTAATGGTAGACTGAGCTCACTGTGAGATGTTTTAAAACTGAACTTCTGGATTCAAAAGTACTAACACCCTGCTTTTGACCATATTCAATCAAATACCAGAGTTATCTGTTACCAGATTTACCAAGTATCTCATAGAAAGAGCCTGCTGGTCAGATATAAGCTGTTGTGAAGATCTTTAGCAGAAAACACTGCATCCACACCAACCTATAGATGCCACTCAGTATTCATGGATTTTGAAACATGCTATTTGTATTACTTGACTGGCTGGAAAATACCTTGCATCAGATAGAGAAAGAAAGAATACTGTCTTAAAATAGACTGGGTCAGTAGCATTGCAATCCTAAAGAATAATGGCTAACTGCAGGTATGCTTTGACCCATGGAATCTGAACAAGATTCTATAGAAATGCAACTATTTACCAACAACAACAAAAATGATGCTCTGAGCATGCAAGAATGTCTTCATTTTCTAGCTCACTTAGAAACAATGGACCTGGAATTTCATCTGTATTGTATCAGTGTGAAATATTCTCCAAGATACTTCATTGAAGGATCTCATAGTCATGCTTTCTGGAGTTGCTGTTGATTCCCTTGTGGAAGAAGGAAATTTACCTGAAGAGAATAATATATAGATTGGACCAGAAAATGACACAGAAGCCATTCAGAAAGCTGCTGAAAGGAATTCACAGCTGCAAGCAGTGAAAACACATAGCATAGTTGGCCAATGTACAAGAAAGATGATGTTCTTTCTGCTAAATCCTTCTGGCATAAGAAGGACCACTCACATTGCCAGAATGATATCCTTTCAAGTGGGGGAAAGTCCTCTACCCTTTGGGCTTCAGAAAAAGCACTACTTTGATTGTGTGAATAACACACCAAGATATGCAGAGGATCAAAGCCTGGGCAGGATCAAAGCCAGGTCAGGAGTAAAATGTTCCAGCCTGATATGTCCAGGGACAAAGACACATTGGTAGAAAGCATTCATTCATTGTCATGGCAATCCAAGGGAACCTCCACAGCCACATTGTGTTCCTCCAATCATGCCATGAGAGAACCTTGGCATTGCCCTGTTTGAATGCCAATCCAGCCAAGTCTTGCTTGCAGCCAACAGCTACTTAGAATATCTAGACGTGGCAAGGTTCCCAGAGAAAAGAACTAGAATGGTAATGACCAAATTAAAAAAAAAAAAAGTGGCTTGACATGGCACTCCAAGGAGCATAGCAAATGACTATGTGGTTTACAAGAACTGGATTACAAATGCAATGGAATAGTTCTCTGTATCCTTGTATACAGAAGCAAAGTAGTCAGGAGCGGATCATACATGGCCCTATTGGAATGCCATACTTCACACCATACTGTGGCTGACATCAAGACTAACTTGCTGGATACTACTCAAGAGTAATTTAATTTGGATGTCAGGTCATGTTCTGCTGCTGATTGCAAGAGTACGTGCTATCAAAGTGGTGGCAAATATCACTCTCAGCGGTGGATAATATTTAAGTGACCTCTGACCCTATTTTACACAAAATTTCCCATGCACAAACATGTTGGGAGGGTTGGGTAGTGGTGCAGACCACAACATGTGAACTCTGATAACTGCAGTTTTCTATAAGACAGGTTTTGCTCATGGAAGCTGTGTGTAGTATCAGCTATAACATTAATAACCACTCCACAAATATGCTGGAAATTTGAAATTATTATAAGGTACCATTTCTGTAATTCTCCACCTTCACCTCACCTGCACCAAACTGCACCAGTAAACTTTGCATGCCAACTTTGCTAATGCACTAGTATCTCTACTGAATCATTTCACCCACTCGCTGAACAAGGGCAGTGCCCTTATACATGGCATATTTTCATCATCTTATTGCACCCAGTTAAGCAACAACTAAATGTTGATAATTTTACTGATGTGCATTTTCTGCTCAACGACACGATCCTATTTTAAGATGTCATTTTGCATGTTGCTATTACTACTGTTTTATCATTTGTCAACAAATCAAACTACCTGCTTTAGCAGCCCTCATGAGGGATTTTAAACCACTAGCATGAAATTTCAGTGCATTTACTTTTTAAAAAAACAACAAACTTGATTGTCACCTATGATATTTCAAAGATCACTCCTCATATAGACATCATGCTGGAAATTAGATGCAGGGCTTTGCTTTCCATGGAACATTATGCAGAGGCACTCTGGCTAATAAATCTTTGTAGCTAATGCATTCCAGATGGAAGCCATGTCTCACAGATTTAACCTTCCTAAACCCTTCCAAAAATTCCTCCCATCGAAAGCTCCCTGAATGAGATATATATGATTGAAATTGAATCATTAATACGGAGCATCTACATATCACTTCTGATTATAATTACTTGCAGAAACTTCCATATCCTTTAACACAAATATATTGTTTTTGGACAATCTGTGAAAGGGAAATACACCAATCACATTTAACTACACCATTTTATTTTATTTTATCCCCAAACATTTAATGCCATTAACAGATGCTATAAAGAGAACATCCACTTCTGTCGCATTAACTCTTGTACATGCATAACAAATGCTGCAAAAAAGAGGGATCAAGTCTCACACAGAAGCCACTAATTAACATCACTGTTTAATCATGTCACCATGTTTAGCAGGCTACATCATTAGTTTATGTCAGACAGAAGCAGTGAAACATCTAAACACCTACAAAACTTTACAAATTCAGTCATGTGAAGTGGGAAGGTCAGTGTTAGACAAGACTGCAACTACACCTCTGATATTTAGAAACCATTACAAATCACCATGATAATAGGCTAAGGTAGCATCATGAAATATACCTTTGCTTCTTTGCTAGGATGATTTCCAAAGTCAGTTACATTTTTAAATTCATCTCTAAATGTTATGGATTAACCTTGAAGCTACAATTGTTTACCTCCACTACTTTACTGCTAATACTGAAAGAACAGATCAGAATACTTTCCTTTAAAGAAAAGGAAAGGAAAAGGAAAAGAATGCCACAGGATTACTTTACACTCAAGCGCCCTAAATCTGAAAAACCTGAGGGCACCATCCAAAATTCAACAATTTACATTTCATTTATGTAAATTGGAGGATTAAACATGTACTTTCTCCCCCACTGAAATCAATGCATCACTTTAAAAACACATCACTCTGAAGGGTCATACCCTCAGGTTATTTTAATAATAACACAAAACAATAATATTTTTGAAATATATGCATTATTTGTTCTTGTTAACTGATTCCAGAAAGGTAATTGCAAACATACAAACACAGAACAGGTAACAACTTCCACATCATTATTAATCCGATGTACTCCAGAAAGGCAAACATTTATTGAAAAATTACCAAAAATTATTTTGGTACTGTATAGTTACAGTGGATGCACTGTGTACTGACTGAAAACCTTCCAGGTTATATGTAGTATGATTTCAAGTTCCTATATATACATTTGAAAACAATGGCATGAACAATGGAGAAAAATCTTTTGCATGTGGGGAAGGGATGATTTTTTCTAATCCTCTCTTCCTTCTACAGCCCACTGTGCTAAAGATATGTTAATGAGGGTCATGCAATCCTCAGAGACATATTCCAGAAACACAGTGGAGACATATTTCCAGAGGCTGCTGAGGAAGGGAATGGTTAAAAAAAATAAATCACCCTCCTCTGTTACACAAAGAAAATGTTTTTTGGTGCGCACAACATTAATCTGGATGTCGACCAGCAATTTGGAAGGAAAAAATTCCATGAAATAGTATTTCATCATATCACACACACGGTGTGCACAATTTTTTTTGGTGATTCAATTCTAGCTCGAATCAAATCACAAAATTTCAAATCGATTTGTTGAATCAGTCAGCCATTGCCAACTGGTTTAACCAATTGAGTCAGAAATTTGCAAACAATTCATGATGATTTGTGAAAATGGAACAATGGGGAACTCAAACCCATGGATAGGTCCTAGGGACACCAAAGTGGGTTGAGTGGTAGGTGCTACCTACCACTCAACCAAGCCACAAAAGAAACGGGCAAGCAGGTGATTTTTTTAATTTTTAAAAAGCTGTCCCCCAAAAAACCCAAAGGATCTTATGGAAATTTAGGTTAAAAAACAATAATCTCCTGCTTGTGCATTTATTTTGTACATTGGGTGGTAGGTAGGGAGCACCCATCATGCCATACTACCCAACCCACTTTGGTGTCCCTAGGAACTACAATAGGGTGATTAGTTTTCCCAATTTTTCCCTATGGGAGAAACAAGCCGAGTGCACACATTTTGCAATCCTGCCCTGAAAACAACACTGAAGAACAGAAGCACACACAGTTCCTCCCAACACAGAATACCACATTTTGCCAAACACACAGTCCAAAGATGGTAAAAAAAAAAAAAAAAAAAAAATTACTGAGCCAGAATCCACTTCCAGACAGTGAGAGGCACAGTTGCCCATGCCAGAACTTGATTTGAACAACAAGCCAATCAAGAATCAAGGAGATCTCAAGCCAATCAGAAGCCAGTGCCAAAAAATCAATCAGCAAGGGAGGAAAGCCCACCATAACGGGAGCATAAATCATGCCATTAGATTTGTGCCAAACGGGATAATTTGATTCAACCTCAAATCAGCCCCTTCATTTAAGGAGCAATTCTACCCACAAGGAGCAATTTGATTCACATCCCACCAATTTGGCACAAGTCAAATTGCACATCCATAATACACACATAATACTTCTGTTCTGATTTTCTTACATCCAGCTCCTCTCCTGGCCCTGTACAACCTGGCTTCCACCCTAGTCTACCCCCTCATCCTTCTTGAACTTTCAGTTCCCTTTGATAAGTTGATTATCTTCCCCTGCTTCACATCCAGAAGCTCTAGGTCTGTCAGGGAGAAGGTCCTCAAGGATCTGTTGAAATCCTTCTTCTGTCTCTTTGCATGCTCGCAGGCGCGATGAGGAAAATTATTCAAAGTAGTACCATTCCAATTAAAAGTATGTTAGGCATAGATTTGAGCAATCTTCTCAACATGTCAGCCACTGTCCAGAAGTGATCTCTTTAAACTTTTATACCACCTATACATTGATGACACCCAGCTCTGCTTCTCTGTCCAATAATTCCCCCCTCCAATGCTGCAACCTCAACTCATATTTACTCTGTCAGTATTTACACCAGTATGTTTTATAGTTGTCTCAAATACAGCACTATGTCTGAGAGTGAATTTCTCATATTTCTTCCCAAACCTTCTCCTTCCTTTATATACATTTTGACAACATCGCCATCCACCCAGTTGATGAGATGCAAATCTGTGGCTTTATCTTTGATTCCTTCTACTTCTTTGCTTCCCGTATTCAATATTCCTTCCCATATTCCCTTGATTCCTTCTATGCTTCCCATATTCAATCGATCTTATATGGCTACAATCTCATATTCAAACTCCATCTCACACAAGTGCCACTTGAAAGTATTAAAACAAGAGCTTACAAATCCATACCTAACAAATAATCCATGAAAAAATCTAGCCGACTTTAGCATGGAAAGTTGCGGGTAGGTTGCCAATTTGTCAAATGTAGAATCTGAGACAGGTAAGAGTGAGATGGACTCCAACCTGAACTGAGCTAACAAGCAACAGTGTCTTTGGTGAATCATGGCTCATGATTTTTCTCTGCTCCTCAGAGACTGTATGGAGTGCTTACAGATTCAGCAAAACATGCCCATTGCAGGCTCTCATGCACTGACCTCAACAATCTGCCTCCCTACTATGTGGGCTGCACTGTACAAACGTGTGGACTGAAACAGATTATTCTTTTATTTTTTAAAAAAAATCGAACATAACTAAAAAAATAAATCTGGTAATCAAGCCCAATTTCTTTCCTTTTTTTAAAAAAAAAAGGGTTAGGGTTTTTTTTTAAAAAAACACCACATAACTAACATCAGTTTCAGTGCACATGCCTGAACTGTGAACACCTCACAGTGTAGAAAAATACAATTGGACTCTGCTTCCACACACCCTGGTTAGTTAACCAGTTAAATAACTGTTAAAAGGGATCCAGGGGTGATCCGGGAAATTACAGGCCGGTTAGCCTAATGTCCATTCCAGGCAAATTGATGGAAAGCATCCTCAAGGATAAAATTGTAAAGCAGCTAGAAGAACAAACCCTGCTGGGAGTGAGGCAGCATGGCTTCCACAAAGGGAAATCTTGCCTCACCAACCTTTTGGAATTCTTTGAGAGTGTCAACGAGTGTGTGGATCAAAGTGATCCAGTTGACATAGCATACCTGGACTTCCAAAAAGCTTTTGACAAAGTTCCTCATCAAAGACTCCTGAGGAAACTTAGCAGTCATGGGATAAGCATACAAGTACATATGTGGATTGCTAACCGGTTGAAAGACAGGAAACAGGGTAGGTATAAATGGAGAGTTTTCACAATGGAGAGAAGTAAGAAGTGGGGTCCCCCAAGGATCTGTACTGAGACCGATGCTTTTTAATTTATTCATAAATGATCTAGAAGCAGGGGTAAGCAGCGAGGTGGCCAAATTTGCAGATGATACCAAACTCTTCCAGGTAGTGAAATCCAAAATGGATTGTGAGGAGCTCCAAAAGGATCTCTCCAAACTGGGTGAGTGGGCGACAAAGTGGCAAATGCAGTTCAGTGTTGGCAAGTATAAAGCGATGCACATTGGGATAAAAACCCCAACTACAAGTATATGCTGATGGGATCTGAGCTGTCGGTGACGGACCAGGAGAGGGATCTTGGGGTCGTGGTGGACAGCTCGTTGAAAGTGTCGACTCAATGTGCAGCAGCTGTGAAAAAGGCAAATTCAATGCTAGGGATCATTAGGAAGGGGGTTAAAAATAAAACAGCTAATATTATAATGCCCTTATACAAAACTATGGTGCGACCACACTTGGAGTACTGTGTACAGTTCTGGTCACTACATCTTAAAAAGGACATTGTAGAACTGGAAAAGGTACAGAAGAGGGTAACCAAGATGATCAGGGGCCTAGAGCACCTTTCTTATGAGGCAAGACTACAACACCTAGGGCTTTTTAGTTTAGAAAAAAAAACGACTGCAGGGAGACATGATAGAGGTCTATAAAATCATGCATGGTGTGGAGAAAGTGGAGAGAGAGAAATTCTTTTCCCTCTCACACAACACTAGAACCAGGGGTCACTCCATGAAATTGATTGCCAGGAGGTCTAGGACCAACAAACAGGAGCACTTTTTCACAGAACATGTGATCCACTTGTGGAACTCTCTGCCACAGGATGTGGTGACAACCAACAGCCTGGATGGCTTTAAAAGGGGTTTGGATAACTTCATGGAGGAGAGATCTATCAATGGCTACCAGTCGGAGGGCTGTGGGCCACCTCCAGCCTCAAAGGCAGGATGCCTCTGAGTACCAGTTGCAGGGGAGTAATGGCAGGAGAGAGGGCATGCCCTCAACTCCTGCCTGTGGCTTCCAACGGCATCTGGTGGGCCACTGTGCGAAACAGGATGCTGGACTAGATAGGCCTTGGGCCTGATCCAGCAGGGCTGTTCTTATGTTCTAACTGCAATAACTTTGTGTACAAACACAGGAGCAATGTCAGCCATGGCACTGAGTCAAGCTACTTAACGTAAAAACAGTCTGGTTCACTTTTTGTCTATGTCAAACATAACAGCTGAAACCAAAGTTCATTTATTTGGTTATTGCTCTCAGCAAAAAGAAAAAGTCAGCATTGGGAATATAACCAAGTATACCTTCCTCAGGTCAATAGAAATCATAGGGAAACCGAATAGGAAGTGAAGTTTTGTTCTTTCCAATTCAGAAATATTGTTACTCAGCAGAATATGGCTTGTCTTTATCCTTATTCTATCAATCCAAGTCAGTGTCATTTAAACTTCAAAAAGGCTCAGCAAAGAAATCATTTGTTTGCTTTTGGAGAGGCTTTTTTTCCAACAGAGATTAAAAAGTTTGGATTATTTTCTGATGGCTAATCCTATTATGCTAACTAATGAACTCAGTTTGCCTCAGTGATTAAAATAAGAAGTGCTAGTTGTGTTCCAAAAAGCATATATCCCCTTTGGCAGGGATCTTTTTGTAACACCCCAAACAGGAATTCTGAAACCGTCTAGTATCAGATTTTTTTTTTTTTTAAGCTAGATTACATTTGAAACTTCATGAATACATATTTTGCTAAAAGTTGTGCAACACTTGGAGGTAAAAAATTTTTGGCATTAAACGAACAAAAAGAGTGTGTATGATTGCATGTGTGAGTGTGTGTGTGAGTGCAAGTGATAAAGAGATGGTTCAATTCTTTTGACTGCTAAGACAGTAACTTTTCAAGTGATATTACTGGCGAACACCACAGCTATCAACTGAGTCTGAACACACCCTCTCCTTGTCATAAAAGAACCAACTCAGTGGTTTCATTCTCTAGAATAGAAAGCAAATCCTCATTTGCCTGCTAGTCCTCTTCCTTCCCATTGCTACTTGTGTGGAGAGAATGAGAAAGACTTGGGATAACCTAAAACTCTCAGCTTCAGAAGCAATCAGAAGCATACTGACCTATGGTTCAGCTAAGGCTATCTTGAAAGACAGAACCTCAGCAGAAAACGTCATGTCCTGCATCTCCAAGGAGTGGCCATGGCTTCAAAGCTCAAATATACTATAAATATATACTATAATATATTTTCAAATAAAAAGCTCAAATATAGATAGCAGTCACAAAAGCAGCTGTACATGAAGCAACCACCATCTCCAAACATGTCTAATTAATAGGCATTTTACAGATTCTAAAAACTCAGATTGGTCCTCAACCAATCATGTTCTTGCCTCAGGAGAAATATTATCCATAATCATAAACACTAATCATGGCTGACTCCAGTACCCAGAAATATCAGCCTGTGGTCCATGAATGTACAAGACACTCACCAGCCTCTGAATCAGTACAATTCCTAATCCAGCTCTACAGTGGTTTCCTTGTCCCAGGAGAGCTGTGTGTGTGGGGGGGGGGGTAGTGATTGTGGGAATTAAGAACTGCACTGACAAATAAATGACAAAATCTTGCTGGGGAAGGGCAGATGTTTTGCCAAGGACACCCAAAAACCTGCACAATGCTCCAAGACGACAAAAAATAAATCGGACTTGAGAGAGAGAGAGAGAGAGAGAGAGAGAGGTAGGTGCACTGCCTATCTAGGCATGAAGAAGAAGTGGTGAATAATTAGTATACTGAGTTCTTAAAATCTAGTGCTTCAAAAGTTAGCTCCCTTCAAAGGGGCCTTTATGCTGTAGCAGTGCAAGCCTATGATCTTTGAAGCTTCACAGTTCCTCTGGCAATTCAGTAGAGACCTCGTCTTGCCAGAGCAGTACTAAAGGTGCACTTAGCCTGAAAGAACCAGTACATTAGCTTGCGGTGAAGCAGTTAAATAATGGAGTCCAATCCTCTGGTTGGCTCAGTTACACTCCCAATCAGTTTCCTGATGAAGCCAACCATACTGAAAAAGAAGGGGGAGGAAATCTAAGCTTTTCCTTGTGGTTTAGGATGCTGCACAACAGCAGCAAAATCAATAACTTTTAATTCCCTGTCCTTCTCTCTGTAAACATGATGGACTGCCAGCTGCTGTGCTCATACACCCTGACTGGCATTGCATGATGTCACTCTCATTTGCTAGCTTATAGAAAGTCTCTCTCTTTCTCTCTGCTGCCATGACAAAATTCAATAGTTCTGTGGGAACATGGGTCACTTCTTTCCCTTTTGGTTGGAATGCCTGGGAAACACAATATTTGACAGATGCAAGAGTTGTCTGCTTTTAAGAGCGTTTTGGTAATTGAAATTATTGTTCTGAAAAGGATTGTTCTGAATTGTTATTCAGAAAAGGATTCTTACTTTGTAGCAAACAGACTGACAAATGTTAATAAAAAGGCAGATCCAGCGTTGTGTGTGTGTGTGTGTATACACACAACACACACACACACACACACAGACATAACCAAATATACAAACTGTTGGCACAGCAGATTTCTGAAAGGTGCTATGAAAAGGATTACCACTTCAGTAACATAGTCATTTCTCAGGCTTCTGGAATGTGTGGAATTGCAAGCCTATGTTCTAGGTCCCACTGTGCAATGAGGAGAAGACAGCTATACTTTAGAACCTGTTCTATACCCAGCCATGTATGTAAGTGTTCAAGATGTAATCACCAACCCCCTACATCATGCACTGGCCTGATTTATGTGCTCTCATCATAACACTCATTTCTCTCTCTCTCTCTCTCTCCACTTCCTGGCACCTGATGTTCCTCTGGAAAGCATTGTATAAGATTATTTTATAACAGAATAACAGAATTGAAGAGAGTAGGAGAAAACAAGGAGTCAGGATTAAGGCAATTCCTCTTACAGACATTATGCATAAGGAGACTATTCTGGAAAGGAATGCTGTTTGCATATCAGTCTCCTCAACCTCAAGGCTTTGTGCTGTTATCTATGGCAGTACTCTTTTTAGCAGGTAAGCAGTAACCACAGAAGAACTCATCAGGAATGCAAGACCTTGTCCTTGGTGCTCATGAGGGTTCGCTTTTGTAGCTTTGAGACCTTGGGCATCTGGCTGACAGGGGAGTCCCTGGACTCCACAGTGCCAGTTTGTTGATGGCATTGGAGCTTTGCAGGCAGGGAAACCTGGGGAAGAATCAGAGTGGCTGCAATGCCAGGAACAGACACAGGTTCAAATTTACCCCAAGCACATTCTCCTTTTTGGTCTGTCAAAAAAAATCACCCTGTCTGCAAAAAGCAGTCACCTGGCTGTCCTGAAGTCTTCTGGTTTGAAAGAATCGGGCAGATTCTTCACTGCAATATCCAGACTCTCACTATCCTTTCAAACCAGGAAATTCAGAGACAGTCCACTGAGCCCCATGCTGCTTTTTGCAGCAGAGAAAAGTATTTCAAAACATTACTGATTGTTGTAGCCCCCACAGTATAGCAGGGACCACTAAGAACAGGCAGAAGAACAGAGTTTTGTTATTGTTTTGCTCTGGATGCAGTATAGAAAGCACTGAGCACACACCAACACTTTTAGAGAGAAATAAACTTTACCATCTTCACCATCCCCCTCAGTGCCACAAAGGCTCAGGCAAGTCCGTTTTCTTTTTCTTCTAAAGTAACCAGCACCAGGACCAAGAAATAAACAGAAATTTAATCTTGGATTTTCCTGTCTTTATGGGTAATTTCATGAAAGGCATCAAAAATGAACCAGGAACCGGTGAGAGTCTTTAAAAACGGGAGTAATGTATTTACTGTGGTTATTAATCTGGTCACTGCTTTCTATACTAGTCAAGGTTTCTGGATGCTTTTCAAAGGCAGTCCCATGTACAACACAACAATCATTCTTAGATGTTAAGAATAAGTACTTTTAACATTCCCTACATAAACAGAGTTGCATGCTCTAACAGCTTCAAGAACAACAAACTGGCATATTAATTGGACATATTGCTCCCTGCAGTTCAGACATTAAAGCTTAGGGTCATGGTGAGCTCAGTACCATTGTAAGCAATAGTTAATATTCATCTGCTGCACTGTATGACATGCTGTTCTCTTAGGGAGCATCATCACTACTAATATTCAGAAAACAAGACCTGGTAAGCCTTGGAGGGCCAACTGCCACACTTTTTATATACTTCCACAAGTCATACTTTTGAGACAATAGAGTGAAGAGGCCAGAATCCAAGTTTTTATGAGACAGGCTATGAACTTGATGTTTTTAAAGGTTTTTTAAAACATCCACACACACTCACATCAGTCATACCCATATTGTGAAGATTCATGAAAATGCAGCTTGGGAACTGTTGAAACCCACTGGAGGAATCCTTGAGCCCAGATTCTGGTGTAAGTTGGTCAATGAATTTCAGACACCAAGCCAGCTTTTGCCTGGTTTATAATCCTACTATTTCACAGATAAACTAAATTGTGAGCAACAGCATGTTAATTATGATGCTAGAGTTTCCATATTGGTGCCTAGAGACTTCTGCATTACAAAATAAGTAATATAGAGCTGCTGATGTGGGGATAGGGGTAGCAAGGAAGGCTCAACCCATCCCTGCCCTGGACTGCTATTCAGGTCATGCTCTGTGATGCAGGAAGGACCTTTCTCCTCCAACACTAATTCCGACCAAGAAGACATCCAGAAGCAGAGGAGGCAGCATGAGGACCAGTGTTCCTTCTCAGGCGTGCGCACGTGCACACACTCACAAGTTTTTTTTAATATCCACTCAGTTAATTTAGGTCCCTCTCAGGTTGAATCAGGAATGCCCCATTCTGAATGCATGTGTGCACACACTGCCTTGATACTGCCACCCAGAACAAAATTCATTCCGCACACAGATGAAAAAAATTAGAGAGAACACTGATGAGGACCTGATTTTATTATACATGCTAAAGCTACATGTTACATGCATGACTCCTCCATGGGGCTAGCCAGATGGCCCAGACACGCTGGCTGCTAAATGCATAAATGTTCACTAATTTCCAGGGTGAGTGAATGACAAGTTGCAACCATGCTAGAGGCCTCTGAGCAAGCCTGCCAAACTAGCATGCTGGGAGACCTCCTTGATCTGCCAGAATCCAACAAAATTGTGGTAAATTCATTGCCAAATAATTTTAGTTTGGGTAAAATTTGGCAGCAACTTCACACAGGCCTAACTGAATAAATTGAGAGGCCTTCCAAGAGGTCTTCTGATAGTCTGTCAGCTGTAATAAATATTTAATTTTGCATTGACTCTGCGGGGAACAAAGATTTCTGAACATTTGGTACATGCAATACAGGCAAGTAAAATCAATAGAATACCTAGGGTATGGAGTACAGTAATTGCTTTAGATACATGTGCATGATAATTACATATCAGTTGAATAATTCATTACTTAAAATTATTTGTAATGAATAGTAATGTTTAACAATTATCACATTTGTTGGAGTAATTAACTTCAGAAATGAGCATTTTCATTTTGGCCAGTTGCAAATTCGTTATATTATGGGCATTGATTATAAACAAGGCATCCATAGTATATTGGCAGCTGCATAAAATAGAACTCCAATCATGAAGGGCTTTGGGATTAACAGCAAACATTGCCTATATATCAACTTTTATATGTATGCGATGCTTTTGCATGTTTGAGTACTCTTTTTCAAGCACGGCTGTCCAGCAGAGGGCTCCTTTGAAACAGAAAGTGAGAAAAATGACAAGCTTTCTTCTACACGTAATTGAAATGTATAGAGATCTGGAGTGCAGTGTATATGGTTAGGGTATGCCGCCAGTTATTTTGGAGAACCACAAACAGATTTAACAATTTGAGGCTTTGATTATGAACAGCTTTATTAAAGATTACTGGACTCACTTTCATGAAATACATGAAATATAAGTTTACTGCTTTTATGTGTCTAATTTAAAAATATATATCTATACCTCTCCTACATATAAGGGACAGTAACCACTTGTTGTCTTGGTCTAGATACACAAAAAGGTCAATACTTTCTCTTCAATTCCGTTTCTATATTCATGCTGCATGCTAAAAGATGAGTCATTCATTCATTCATGTCACTGTTTCATTAGGGGTTATTTCTTAACTTTAAAAACAACAAAAAAAAACCTCAGGTTGGAGGGGATGTGTTTTCTCGACCTATGAATTGTTCAACATATTTCCAGATTGGGCAAGCCAACTTGCATACATAAGAACTGAGAATTTCTTGAGAGCATCCCTAGATATGCAAATCCATGATACAGACACAGGCTGAACTAGTCAGAAAACAAAGTGAACATTCACATATCTAATGGCTGCATAAGGAAAAGGTCTGACTTTCACAACACCAAGAAAATGACCAGCTTCCATAGTTTACAAGATTGAGCTAGGCTGCAGAACTGACTTCCAAGTGCTAGTCTGCCTTGTGATGGGAAAGATCCAGGTCAAGTACTAGAGGTAAGTAAGCACTAGAGAAAATATTTTCTTTTATGTGATGAAATAAAATCTTCAGGATGCAACTAGATAAGTTCATGTTAGGGTTACCTTTCCTTTGGTAAGGGTAAAAGTAAAGTAAAGTGTGCTGTCGAGTCGGTGTCAACACCTGGCGACCACAGAGCCCTGTGGTGGTCTTTGGTAGAATACAGGAGGGTTTTACCATTTCCATCTCCCACGCAGTATGAGATCATGCCTTTCAGCATCTTCCTATATTGCTGCTGCCCGATATAGTTGTTTCCCATAGTCTGGGAAATATACCATTGGGGATTCAAACCAGCAAACTCTGGCTTGCTAGTCAAGTCATTTCCCCGCTGGGCCATTAGGTAGCATTTTTTTGTAAGGGTACACACACCCCTCCATTATTTAATCTATATCTGCAAATCCAATTCCTAGAATTCTTTCACATTCTGGTCATCAGAAAAAAGCAGCCTACATAGGAACATAGGAAACTGCCATATACTCAGTCAGACCATTGGTCTATCTAACTCAGTATTGTCTACACAGACTGGCAGTGGCTTCTCTGAAGTTACATGCAGGAATCTCTCTCAGCCCTATCTTGGAGATGCCAGGGAGGGAACCTGGAAGCTTCTGCTCTTCCCAGAGCGGCTTCATCCCCTGAGGGGAATATCTTGCAGTGCTCACACATCAAGTCTCCCATTCAGATGCAACCAGGGCAGACCCTGCTTAGCTATGGGGACAAGTCATGCTTGCTACCACAAGACCAGCTCTCCTCTCCTTACTTTCAGCCTACTGAAATCATGGTGTGATCTTTCTTACAACTTTCATTTCCTAACCCCAGAACTGAGAGTTCCAGCCTGTCTGAAACTATGTCATCTTCCCTGCAAATCTTGCTTTTTAATACTAAATGTGTGGGATTGGGCTATGGGCATATGGTCAGTGTTGAAAAGAAAGACATTCTGCACAAGTCCAAAGGCATTTTATTCACACACTCTAGGGTCTGGCAGTGGTACTTAAGCAGATTCCGAGGGTGAGCCCTGGCACAAATGAGGACCTAACTATTACCCAGGCAGAACCTTCATAGACCTAGGTGCACAGAGTCAGGGTCCTACTTATGCACAGAGTCAGGGTCCTATCTATCTGCCCTGACAGCATGCAGATGTTTCTCCACTGAGCTATGGTCCCATCCCTTAAAGGGAATATCTTACAGCACTCACATGTAGTCATCCATCCAAATGCAGAAAGGCAGAACTGCTTACCAAAGGGAATAAATCAAACTCACTACAGCAAGACCAGCTCTCCTTCCCATTTGCTCTGGCTTATGAGAAATGGCAGAAGGCAGCCACCAAATGTACCAATGCTTTGTGAGGGTGTGGCATCCAGCCAAGGTATATGCAGTATTTGCAAAGCAGGCATTGAACCAGGAACAGGTGCTGGCCCACTGTGGCCCAGCTTGTAATCAACCACAACTGACATTCTGCCCACCCCCTGCTCTAATAAATAAAGCAGCTGTGCCAAATTATCTAGGGCAGGGGAAGGCAACATGTGGCTCTCCAGATGTTGCTCAACTACAACTCCTATAATCTGCAGCTGTAATAAATTGTGGCTGAGGGTGTTGCTGAATTGTAGCTGTAGCAACATCTGGAGAGCTGCACGTTGCCTATCCCTGATATAGATAGAGAGTGCAACTTGACTCTAAATGGCTGAGGTTACTAGGGAGACAGAGCCAGTGTAAAGTGACGCACTTGGACCTACAACTGCTCTGAGGGCAAAATCCTTCCTCCACCCTTGACACTGGGTGGCTTCAGTCTTCACTGACAGGCATCCTATAGAGGAGGGTTTCTTAACCTTGGGCCCCCAGACGTTGATGGACTACAATTCCCATCATCCCCAGCCACAATGGACATGTGGGCACTGGCTCTCCTCCAGTCAGTTTTCTTCCACTATCAAATTTCGGGGGGAATGAACTTAAGGGAATGAACTGCAAGGTTAAAGGCAGTGGGAGAGTTCAGCACCTTCACCCAGGAGACCACATGAAATTTTAGGTTGTCTCTACCCCAAACAGCCAAAATATAGGACACCTGTCTTTGGCACTTTAAATCACAACCTCCATGCAACATGTACAGTAGTTAGGACTAATTATTCCAAACAGCCTCAAGTGTGCCACAGTTCCATTACAAATAAGGCCCCAAACTGACCAGTGTTTGGTCCCAGTTCATTGACTCATTCTAGCACCAGCCCTCTTCTGCTGCCACTACAACTACCCCCTTCCTTTCCCCATCCAAATTTTTTACTTAAGAGTAGTTCCTTCATAAAGAGCTATGGAAACTAAATTTCCCGAGGCCATTTGTGCCTAGGCCACTGTATGAAAGTGCAGAGAACCTAATGGAAGCACTGCCATGAGTCTTCCCTAGCCCACTGTTTGGTGTGAAAATGGAAGCAGCAGGGTGAGGGCTTGCAGAAGTGGAGGCATCCAGGCTTCCTTCCACTCTTGATTACTTTATCAGAAGCATAATGGGGGATGAACACTGGATGGGCTGGTGAAAAAGCACAATATGCTTTTCACAAGTGCTCCTGGACCCAAAGCTCTGCCTGGGTTTTCAGGTTGAGGCGGTAGCCAGGAGTGCTTTTTATCATCTTCGGCTGATACATCAGCTATGTCAATTTCTAGAAGTGAATGACTTTAAAACAGTGGTACATATGCTGGCAACCTCCAGGCTTGACTACTATAATACGCTCTACATGGGGCTGCCTTTGTACATAGTCTGGAAACTACAATTGGTGCGGCAGCCAGATTGGACTCTGGGACAAAACGGAGGGACACATAACACCGCTTTTAAAAAAACTGCTCTGGCTACCAATATGTTTCCAGGTGAAATACAAAGTGGTGGTTATTACCTATAAAGCCATTCACAACTTGGGTCCAAGCTAATTGAGAGAGTGCCTCTTTTGTCATAATCCCTGCCCCTCTTATGACCTTATGGAGAGGTCCAGTTACAGTTGCCATCAGTTCGTTTGGTGGTGACCCAGGACCGGGCTTTCTCTGTGGCTGCTCCAGGGCTTTGGAATATGCTCCCTGCATAAGAGCATCTATTTCTCCGTTTGTTTTCAGGAAGAACTTCAAGACTCTCCTGTTTTCTCAGGCTTTTAATTAGAATAGATTTTAATAGTTTTAAAAACTTGTTTTAATAATTACTTATTCTGTTGTTTTTATTGCCATGTATTTTAATTTGTGACTTTTAAAGATTTTTAATTTTGTACACTGCCTGAAGATTATAAATCAGGTGGTATAAAAATATGATAAATAAATAAAATAAATATATTTTCTCATTCATGTGTGTGTGTGTGTGTGTGTGTGTGTGTGTGTGTGTGTGTGTGTGTGGCGGCAGCCGGGGGTGGGGGGGATGAAATTATAATTCCAATCCAAGTGGCGAGAGCGCTCTCATAGCTATTGAAAACACAGGCCTGCCACTTTCGAGTGTAGTTTGAGCAAGAAAAACTTGCAAAGTCTACTTGGTGAAATCTAGTTCTTTATAAAGCAGCTCCACTCATAATCTGATTCACTGTTTTGGTCCCGTGTGTGATTATTCACAATGTTTGAACTAATTGTGTATTCTTGTTAATATTTGTAGATAAAAATATTTATGTGATCCATTTGTCAAGCATACATTAGCACTTAATAAAAATATTGCTTATGTAATAGAAAAAAAGAAAATCGGGATGACAAGGGACTAATGTAATTAAGTAACTACCTTCTATATGTTATATATACAAAATGTTAGTACTATCCTATATTCTCTTCGTAACAATAACATATTCTAGAGGCATTAGTCATTTCTTCTATATCATCAAATTCTATCTAACACAATTTTCATTTAACATCTTGGCCACTAAACAGGTGCAAGAGATGACTTTAGTGGCATAGTTAGTTAATTAAAACTCAGCAATAACTATGAACCACTGTAATGTGACAGACATAAGCAGAGACTAGTATATCATGTAACTTTATAAGAAATACAATCATAGGAACATAGGAAACTGTCATATGCTACGTCAGACCATTGGTCATCTAGCTCAGTATTGTCTACAAAGACTGGCAGTGGCTTCTCCAAGGCTGCAGGCAGGAGTCTCTCTCAGCCCTATCTTGGAAATGCCAGGGAGGGAACCTGGAACCTTCTGCTCTTCCCTGAGCGGCTCCATCCCCTAAGGGGAATATCTTACAGTGCCCACACTTTTAGTCTCCCATTCATATGCAACCAGGGAAGACCCTGCAGTGCTCCTGCAGGGTTGGACTACAACTCTCGTAATCCCTGACTATTGGACATTGTGGCTGGGGATGATGGGAGTTGCAGTACAAAAACAGCTAGAGGGCTGAAGTTGTGCAGCCCTGATGTAGAATGTAGAATCATGAACATGAATTTAAAAAACTGCTATCTTACTGAAACAATCTGCTATGGAGAATGTTGAGATCAACAAGTAGTTTATTCCAAAAAATGGAAGACACATTTCAAAATATCTATAAAGCAAATAAAAAATAATTCCAGAAGAAATGTAGAACGTTTCTTAATATGGAGGGAAGAATCAACCAATTGGGCCTTTCATAAATGCTCATTACCCAAAGTTTGTTTATTAATTTATTTTCATACCTCCTGATCATTCATTTTAGCATATACAAGTTATGCTAAATATTAATGTACTGATAAATGTTCTTTGTATGAGAGCTTGAGAATTACTGCCTACTCTGCCAAGTGATGAAACAATAATTTAATAATAAAAGGAGTTCAAAATAGTCATCTGTGATTTTTACAATTAGATTGTCAGGCAAAAGCTTAACACTCAGGTGTACATACTAATAACTCATCAAGTTATCTGACTTGTAGTGCCAAGAAACTTTAAGAAAATAATTACCTTCCTTTTTTTAAAGCACGGATTAATGAACATGTCCACATATTTCTATTCAAAGTGTTAATTTTAATTCACTTGATGATTCTACTTATAGTACTTAATCATATGGGCTGAATCATACTTGTGGGCACCATCATACTTAATCATATGGGCAAAATCAGCTAAATCCTGTTGATGTCATAGGCTTATGCATGTTCTGTCCTTAAAATCCATGGGAACTAAATATTTTTATCTTTGGCAGGATCAATGGCCATGATAACAAGAAAAAGCATAATCTAAATGACTTACCAATAGTCTCTAAACCATTTTTCCCACCGATGCCAGTTAAACTGAACTGCACTTTTAAAATACATTTTAACAATTAAATGTCCCTCTATAATGAATGTTAAACCACCTCCCCATTAAAATACAAACAAAACAGCATAAAGGCTTGAGATATGTTCCTTGGATCAATCCACTCCACAATTATGTATGCTTAAACAAACTTAAGCATGCATATCCAGTTCCTTCTTCACCTTACCTCGTCAATTGTCCAGTATGTGTCCAGCAATTAAAAATGCTGTATTTCTCTATTCTTTGAAAATGGACCAACACAAAATTTATCTTTAAATGGGTCTTGCACAATATGAAACTGATCTTTCTTCTTCCCAGGTTTCCTGCCCATATCCTTAGAAGAAACTGAGGGGAGGAGAAATAAATAGACTGAAACACAGTAAGTAAGTAGCTGCATTCATCTCCTTTATGTACAGGGGCATAGCTAGAAGAGAGAGGACCCGTGCTCACCCCTCTCCAGGGCAGCCCCTCAGAGTAAGGGAGATAATGAAGAAAAGGGAGGGATGGAGCTGGGGGCCCCTCAGGAGCTGGGGGACCCAGGTTCTTTAAACCTATCCACTCAATTATAGCTACATCCCGTCTATGTAGTACTGGTCTCCCAGTATATATGGTGTCATGAGGCCACTCTGCAACTGCTCTGCCCAGCACTCCCTTCACTGCTTTCAGACCCTTCGGCTGGGAGTTGACCAGCCCTGGTAAGGGCTAAAGCCCTTCTGGTACAGGATTCCTTTGGCATAACCACTTAGCAAGGACACATACACATTCTGCACAGCCTTTCTTCCCAGCTCCAGCCTGGATGTGGATACTTGTTGGACTGTCTGCACAATGGTAGTAGAAGTAACCTGTGCATAAGGACTAGCAAACTACATGCGTAGCTTGTTATCCAATGATGACTGCCTGGAAGTCATTATTTATTTATTTTTTATTTATTTTTATTTATTATTATTATTATTATTATTATTATTATTATTATTATTATTATTATTATTTTACACAGTCAGACAGGTGTTATTGACTGGTTTGTTTTATCCAGACATAGAGTCCTTCCCAAGGACCTAGGATGGCTGAATTTTATTGTCAATGTTGTTGCTGTTGTTATAGATATCGTTGCAGAATATAGGCTGTTCCCAGTAAAGCTGCTTTTTGTAATTGGCTGATGGTGATTTCTGTGGCCACTATGGTGTTGAGGTGCTCTTCAAGGTCTTCTGGAACTGCACCCAGGCCGCCAATTACCACTGGGATTATTTTGGTCTTTTTCTGCCACAGCCTTTCAATTTCAATTTGTAGATCTTTGTATTTGGTGATTTTTTCTATTTCTTTTTCTTCTATTCTGCTATCCCCTGGTATTGCTATGTCGATTATTTTCACTTGTTTTTCTTTCTTCTCGACTACTGTTATATCTGGTGTATTGTGTGGCAGATGTTTGTTTGTTTGTAGTCGGAAGTCCCATAATATTTTTACATCTTCATTTTCTTCAACTTTTTCAATTTTATGGTCCCACCAATGTTTGGCTACAGGTAGCTTGTATTTTTTGCAGATGTTCCAGTGTATCATCCCTGCTACTTTGTCATGCCTTTGTTTGTAGTCAGTCTGTGCGATCTTTTTACAACAGCTGATCAGGTGGTCCACGGTTTCATCTGCTTCTTTACAAAGGCGGCACTTGCTGTTTGTGGTTGATTTTTTGACTTTTGCTCTTATTGCATTTGTTCTTAGTGCCTGTTCTTGTGCAGCCAGTATTAAACCCTCTGTTTCTTTCTTCAAGTTGCCATTCTTAAGCCATTGCCAGGTCTTGGTGATGTCTGATTTTCCACTTATATTGTGCAAATATTGACCATGCAGTGGTTTATTTTTCCATTTTTCTGCTCGGTTCTTGACTTGTTCTTTCTTGTAGGCCTGCTTTGTTTCATTGGTGTTGAATTATTATTTATTATTATTATTATTATTATTATTATTATTATTATTATTATTTACACAGTCAGACAGGTGTTATTGACTGGTTTGTTTTATCCAGACATCAAGTCCTTCCCAAGCACCTGGGATGGCTGGATTTTATTGATAATATTGTTGTTGTTATTATAGATATCGTCGCATAATATAGGCTGTTCCCAGTAAAGTTGCTTTTTGTAAATAGCTGGTGGTGATTTCTGTGGCCCCTATGGTGTTGAGGTGCTCTTCAAGGTCTTTTGGAATTGCACCTAGGGCACCAATTACCACTGGGATTATTTTGGTCTTCTTCTGCCACAGCCTTTCAATTTTGATTTGTAGATCCTTGTATTTTGTTATTTTTTCTATTTCTTTTTCTTTTATTCTGCTATCCCCTGGTATTGCTATGTCGATTATTTTAACTTGTTTTTCTTTCTTCTCAACTACGGTTATATCTGGTGTATTTTGTGGCAGATGTTTGTCTGTTTGTACAACTTTTTCAATTTTATGGTCCCACCAATCTTGGCTACAGGTAGCTTGGATTTTTTGCAGATATTCCAGTGTATCATCCCTGCTACCTTGTCATGCCTTTGTTTGTAGTCAGTCTGTGCGATCTTTTTACAACAGCTGATTAGGTGGTCCACGGTTTCATCCACTTCTTTACAAAGGCGGCACTTGCTGTTTGTGGTTGATTTTTCGACTTTTGCTCTTATTGCATTTGTTCTTAGTGCCTGTTCTTGTGCAGCCAGTATTAAACCCTCTGTTTCTTTCTTCAAGTTTCCATCATTAATAATAATAATAATAATAATAATAATAATTCAATTTCTATACTGCCCTTCCAAAAATGGCTCAGGGCGTTTTACACAGAGAAGTAACAAATAAATAAGATGGATCGCTGTCCCCAAAGGACTCACAATCAAAAAAGAAACATAAGATAGACACCAGCAACAGTCACTGGAGGTACTGTGCTGGGGGTGGATAGGGCCAGTTACTCTCCCCTTGCTAAATAAAGAGAATCACCATGTTAAGGTGGCTCTTTGCCAAGTAAGCAGGGGTTAGCAGGGCATGACAGGGTCTTCTATTATTATTGCATACCTGCTGTGCAGAAACTCTTCCAGCCAGGTGGTAATATTGGGGTGGGTGGGTGCGTTTATATATGTGCATTACTACCCCAAAATGGATGCAGGTATTGGCAACACTGCATACCCAACACCCATGATCTTCCTAGTAAGCAATCTCCACATGTCATGGCCTGAGACAAGATTCTGTTATTGCAGTTCAAGTATCTGTTGCCCTAATTCAAGCATCAGCAGTAAATCTTGCCTCACAAACCTTTTGGAGTACTTTGAAATTGGCAACAGGTGTGTGGATAAAGGTGATCCAGTTGACACAGTATACTTGGACTTTCAAAAAGCTTTCAACAAAGTTCCGCATCAAAGACTCTTGAGAAAACTTAGCAGTCATGGGTTAAGGGGACAGGTTAATGTGTAGATTGGTAACTGGTTGAAGGACAGGAAACAGAGGTTAAGTATTAATGGACAGTTCTCTAAATGGAGAGAAGTAATAAGTGGGGTCCCCCGGGATCTGTACTGGGAAAAGTGCTTTTTAATTTATTCATACATGTTCTAGGAGTTGGGGTAAGCAATGAGGTGGCCAAATTTGCAGATGACACCAAACTATTTAGGGTAGTTATATCCAAAAGAGATTGTAAGGAACTCCAAAAGGACCTCTTCAAATAGTGGGAGTGGGAAACAAAATGGCATATGCGGTTCAGTGTAAGCAAGTGTACAGTAATGAATATTGGGGCCAAAAAAAACCCAAACCGATTTCACATATACACTGATGGGGTCCGAGCTGTCGGTGACTGAAAAGGAGAGAGATCTTGGGATCATGGTAGACAGCTCATTGAAAGTGTTGACACAATCTGTGGCAGCTGTGAAAAAAGCCAACTCTATGCTAGGAATATTTTGGAAAAGGATTGAAAATAAAGCTGCTAATATCATAATGCCCTTATACAAATCTATGGTGCAGACACATTTGGTATACTATATACTGTTCTGGTGATCATACCTTAAAAAGGACATTGTAGAACTGGAAAAGGTGAAGAAGAAGGCAACCAAGATTACCAGGGGCCTAGAGTACCTTCCTTACAAGGTAAGGCTACAGCACCTGGGGCTTTTTAGTTTAGAAAAAAAGACAACTGAGGGGAGACATGACAGAGGTACATAAAATTATGCATGGTGTGGAGAGAATGGAGAAAGAGAAATTTCTCTCTCTCTTGCATAACACTAGAACCAGGGGTCATCCCACGAAACTGATTGCCAAGAAATTTAGGATCAACAAGATGAAGTACTTTTTTATACAACACATAATTAACCTATGGAATCGTCTGCCACAAGACGTGGTGACAGCCACCAGCCTGGATGGCTTTAAGAAAGTATTAGATAAATTCATGGAAGACAGGTTTATCACTGGCTGCTAGTCTGAAGGCTATAGGCCACCTCCAATCTCAGATGCAAGATGCCTCTAAATACTAGTTGCTGGGGAACAACAGCAGGAGAGAGGGCATGCCCTCACCTCTTGCCTGTGGGCTTCTCAGAGGCATCTGGTGGGCCACTGTGTGAAACAGGATGCTGGACTAGATGGGTCTTGGGCCTGATCCAGCAGGGCTGTTCTTATGACAGAAGATAACCTGTGGTGCAGAGAGCCAGTATGTTTGACTCCTGGGTTCAAATCCAGGTTCTATAGGCATGTACAGTTATTTAAATATTATATTTCATTCATACACACACACACACACACACACACACACACAGCATTACCATGCATTATAGGAGGCTGGTACCCAGGTTCACTTTTTAAATGAATGGCTGCACAGTCATGCACACAAAAACACACAGACACCTACATGTGCATACAACATCTGAATAAGTCTTGGATCTCATCATCTAACCTTTTCCACAAGGTTGTTGTGAGTACAAAAAGGAAAAACCCCAGTATGCTGCCATGAGCTCCTGGGAGGAAGGATGGAGGTATAATAAATATAATAGATATTAAAAGACATAACAATAACAGTTGATTCTGTTATTCAAGCTGCAGCTCTGTGCCATTTAACTCAATGAGAGTAAGTGTGACTAACAGGGTGCAGGTTTATAGCCTAAGGACACATTTTGACACTGCAGGAGGACAGACGTGATGGCCCAAGAGTGCATTTGGTAAAAGCAGCTGGCACTTATTCCAGTGACACTTTTAGTTTTGTTAAGACGAAACAAACTTACAGAGAAAAATATTTGTCCATTTTCTGTACAAAGTCTTATTTTAACAACAAAGTAATGTAACATGGAATTCTATTATTTAACATAGCACTTGACTACACAGAGGACTGTTTCAATGTTCTGCTCTTCTGGGGCTTGTCATAATGACTGACATTTTCTGATATTGAGCTAGAAATAATATGGATATTTAATACTACAGAGTTTACCTCAAGTAGAATGGAACCACTATTGTTATCAGCAGCCCATACTGCTGGATGATTTTACCTGACTGTCATACTGTGAATGAAAACATTAGTACAACCTTTAAAGTTTCATATTATGTTTATTTTAGAAGTCTCGTGATGCTCAGTTATGTATATTCGGTGCTTTCCCACTTCAATGTTGACTAAAAAACTACTTTTTAGATCTGTTATTCCACTCATGAATTTTTTACAGTATCCATCTGTGCATTGCAATCTCTATTCTCCATGGCTCCACATTGTTTTGGCTAACTAACAGGCCCATATGTTGCCTTAATGTATTTCTACACCATGTTCATGCTTTTTTTTTTTTTAAGAGAGGAACAACAAAACCAGGGGAAAAAACCACAGGTCTAAATAAGCTATAAAGAGCATCCACATACAGTTAGACTGTCTTTACTGAGTCTGAAGACATTATGATTCTGCTGCGACAAGCAGCATTTGTCTTCATTTTGTCTGACTGTCCTCATGTGTTATTATTAGTGGCTGTCAGGCTACAGCAGAAAAAAATAGCATCACTTGACAAAGAAGTTGAATGCATAAATGCTATAACTACACATCTGAAGCTGAGGAAAGCGTGTCTTAAGATGAGAAATGCAAAACAAAAAACAACAACACCCCAGCCCTAAAAAAAGCCAACACCATTTGAGAAAATAAAAATTTCCCCTTGTCTGTACAACAAAATTCAGAGCTAATCATTAATAAAAACACTTAGAGAAGTTACTTGGCAGATGTGCTTTCTGCATGTCAGCTTTGTTTAAAACCAAGTAAACATGTATTTGGAGCAATCACATCCATTCATTTTATTTCTGATAGCACTGATAAACACAAACATTATCAAGTCTTTATCATGAAACGGGCTTTTGTTGAAATATTCACCGTTTTTGTTTCACACTCTGTTGAATCCTCTGCTATTCATTAGTAATAAAACAACTTTCTTTGACATAAACTTCTAGGGTGTTTCTGAATTTACAAAAACATGTAGATCTCCCATCTTTTTGGCTATGCAAATAAGTTTAGTCTCAAACGTGCACTGTAACAAGCAAAGAATCACAAGCAGAGAAGTACTACTGTAAGGTTGTTCTGCTCAGAGTACACTTTGCCAACCACTTGAAGGAAGGATTCAAAATAGCTCTTCCACTAATGTAGAGGAAATATGACTGTTCCGTATATTTGGGAGACAAAGGAAAATGGGTGGAACATCTTCTTGCCTAGATTGAGCCCAAACAGGATCTTATTCTTATGAAACAATCTGGGCCCCTGAAAATGGGACTGCTTTTGTCAGCAAACTGCTGGGGAGATTCACAAACAAGGTGAAAATATTAATCTCTGATTAACATATATAAAGCAACTGCAATTTAGAGGCGGCAACTCATAGCATGATGCCCCAGAACATTCACTTTGCAAAGTGACTGGACAAATGGACAGATTGTGATTTTGCAATGAATTGTGATCACCCCACACTCACTCCGGAGAGTTCTTCAGAGAAAAGATTGTGCCCCCCAAATGTCACCATATAGCTTGACTCATTTCACACAAGCTTCTAGCCTGGTTTCACATGGACTGCCCTGGTCCCCCAGCTGGATGACCTATCCAGGAACAAGACAGCTTGCGTTTGCCCCTATTGACTCTACTAGGCTTCTCAGTGGCCTTCTGTACCACTGACATGACATCCTTATGGTCATCATGGCCAGGATGGGATTGGGAAACAATGTGTTGGTTCCAGTTCTACTCAGAGAGGAAAAGAAGGACAGATACAAATCCGTTTGGTGGATGAGAGTAGCTCGAACTGATCTAGAGATCTGGGGAAGGGGGCTGAGGAAAGAGGGAAAGAGATCTGAATGAGTTCAGGAAGAGAAAGTAGTTTGGGTGGGTCCAAAGATCTATAGGTGGAGTAGGGGAAGGAAGAAAAGAGCCCCAAAACATTTGGGTAGAGGAAATGAATTTGAGTCGATCCGGGGAACTAGAGAAAGGAATGGGACACGGATGGCAGAGAGGAAGAGGCCCTCAGAACAAGTTTGGGCAGAGCAGCTAGGAAAGATTGGGGAGAAACAGCTTCATGCTCTGGGAGGAAGGCCATGGCTTGGCTCTTCAGCCACAAAACAGATGCTTGGGTGGGGCTATGTAAATGAAGGGAATTTGCTGGGAAACAGGAAGCAAGACCTGATGTGACATCAGTCCACACATTACCAGAAGGTCACTGGCTGAGGACTAGAAGTCCATATTGGAGTGAAAAATGGTTGGGCAACTGGGGGCAAAAAGGAGGGGTGATGTGGCTAAAGTCACCAGAACAGATACCTCACAGTTACCCTTGGCTGGGAAAAATTGGCCAAAATGCCCTCCAGGAACAATGTTCTCATTTGTGTGGTAAAAGCCTGATTAAAGCACTCTCATGAGAAAGAGTCCCTGTAATATGGAAAATGTGGTACACCATTTTCTTCAGAAGGTCACCACATCTCTCATGAGTCTGCAGTCTTTGGACAGATCTTCAGACAGGGGTTTGTACAGGGGCTCTCTTTTAATCAGGGGAGGAATTGACAGCTCTCCCCACTTTTTCTAGGAATAACAGTTTTGTTTTGTTTTTTGTTTAAACACCCAGCCTAGCTGGTTAGTACCTTGAGTGAGTATGCACGCGCACACACACAGATGGGGGTGGGGTGGGGTGGGGTGGGGTGTGTGTGCAGTGGACATATGACTACTGCAATGCGCTCTATGTGGAGCTTCCTTTGTACATATTCCAGAAACTGCAGTTGGTACACAATGGAGTAGCCAGTATGGTCTCTGGGTCATCTTGAAGAGACCATATTACTCCCATATTAAAATAACTACTCTGGCTACCAAAGCATTTCTGGACAAAATACAAGCTGCTGGTTATCTATCAATGTAATTATCTTAGACGTACCAGTTGCTAATCGCATACATGACAGCTCTCGCGAGAGTTTGCAAGAAAGGGGAGTGGGAGAGGACAGCGACGGTGGCGGGGGACATAAGGCCAATGAACAGGCAGCAAGGTGGGTGGGGAAAGAAAGTGGCAGCAGGGGGGAGAAAGCGGCAGCAGCCCCGGGGGGAGGAGAAAATGGCGAGCAGCTGGAAAAAGCGGCTGGCCACACGACTGATCAGAGAGAAAATACATTGGAGGGAGGGAAGAGGGAAGAGGAGAGGGGACAGCTGAGAATGAGGAGCCAAGAACGAGGGAGAGGGGCCAAGAACAAGGGAGAACTAGAGAAGAAGATTTTCTGTGCCCGGGCCAGCTAGTCACCTATAAAGCTCTAAACAGCTTAGGCCCAGGGTATGTAAGAGAACGTCTTCATCACTATGAGCCCCATTGCCCACTGAGATCATCCGGAGGGTTTTGTATGCAGTTGCCTCCAGCTCGTTGGGGGCTACACAGGGGTGGGCCTTCTCTGTTGCCACCCTGAGACTCTGGAATGTGCTCACTGCTGAAATAAGAGGCTCCCCAGCTCTGACAACTTTTAAAAAGTCTTTAAAGGCACATTTTTCCACCCAAGCTTTTAAACTAGACTGTGGTTTTAAATTGGTCTTAAGGTTTTTATTTCTGTTTTAACTTGTTTTATGTTGTTGTAAACTGCCCAGAGACGGAAGTTTGTGGCGGTGTACAAATAAGATAGAAAGATAGATAGACAGATAGATAGATACCAGTTTGGAAATCTCAGGAATGTTAAAAAATGGCCATGCGGGATGTCCTGTTTGGGTTGTTGAGGGGCCCTCTGAAGACTCCTGTAAGTCCTTGTGTTTAAGCCATGCTTCCTCCCTGACTCTCTGGGGAAGGAGGATTTGCCCCCGCTACTCAGCAAGCAGCACAGCTGAGTTAGTTTAACTTCTCAGAAGCACTGGGGCTTCTCCTGCTGCACCAGTGCTTCATTCAAGATGTAGACCAATATGAACAATTAAATAAAACAACAGACCAACAGCTGGAAATGCACAGCTCGTCTATAATTTTAATTGTTTGTTTTGAATGTTTTAGTTGTCATTGTATGCTGCTATTGGGGTTTATGCCAAAAAGTGCTCTATGCATTTAGAAATAAATATATACATACATATGATATCTATGAAACTGTGGAACAGTCCTGTCCTATGACATTTCTATCCTACTCCTTATTCAATCACTTACCAACACTCAGAAAGAAGAGCACCATAAATTACTATCAGGTTTATTCTAGAATTCCCTAGATTCTAATTTACTGTGTCACTGAATTATTACCACTTGACCACTTGGGCAGTGTAAGAAATATAGAGAGACAGACCTCAATAATATACATGCTCAAACACAAAAATGTACACATGTTTACCTATCAGTGAGAGTCTGTGAAAGAATTCTGTATCAGGAGTGTAAATAACAAGTTGTTCTAGTAAGAAATAATCAGCCTACATTCCTTTCACTGTCTCTACAACTGGACTAAACTGGGTTCAAATCAAGGCCCACAAGTTAGATCTCTTGCACCTCAAATGTTCATGCGTCTGCCATCTTGGATCAGGGTGGATGACATCATTACAAACTACACGATTGAGGTGTCCCTGTGTGTCACTCACTACAGCTGTATCAAATTTGGTTCAGATCAGTTAGACAGTCCTCAAGTTAGTGCACGTGCACCTCAAAGGTTCACATGTCCACCATTTTGGATCAGGGCAGATGACATCATCACAAACTACACCATTGGGGCATCCTGATGTGTTCATACAGCTGTAGCAAATTTGGTTCAAATTGGTTAAGCGGTTCACAAGTTAGCCCACTTGAGCCTCATAAGTTTACGTGTCCACCATCTTGAATCGGTGTTTGACATCATCACAAACTATACCATTGAGGTGTCCCTGTGTGTCACTCACTGACTGTATCCAATTTGGTTCAAATGGGTTTGACAATCCACAAATTAGCTGGCTTGCCCCTCAGATGTTCATGAGACCACCAACTTGGATTGAGGTGGATGACATCATCACAGACTATGCCATTGAGGTGTCCCTATATATTCCGACAGCTGTACCAAATTTGGTTCAAATCAGTTACATGGTTTACAAGTTAGCCCACTTGCACCTCAAAAGTTTATGTGTCTGCCATCTTGAATTGGGGTGGTTGATATCTTCACAAAATATACCACTGAGGTGTCCCTATGTGTCCCTACAGTTCTAGCAATTTTGGTTCAAATCAGTTAAGCGGTTCACAAGTTAGCCCACTTGTGCCTCAAAAGTTTAGGTGTCTGCCATCTTGAACTGGTGTGGATTATACAATCACAAACTATGCCATTCAGGTGTCCCTGTGTGTCACTCACTGCAACTGTACCCAATTTGGTAACCAATTGGTTTAGGCAGTCCACAAATTAACCCACTTGTGCTTCAGATGCTCATGTGGCTGACATTTTGAATTGGAGCGGATGACATCATCACACACCACACCACACCATTTGTGCATCCCTGTGTCCCTACAGCTGTAGTGAATTTGGTTCAAATCGGTAGGTGGTTCACAAGTTAGCCCACTTGTGTCTCGAAAGTTTACATGGCCACCATCTTGGATCAAGATGGATAACATAATCACAAACTATGCTGTTGAGGTATCCCTACAACTGTACCCAATTTGGTTCATATTGGTCCAGGGGTTGCAAAGTTGATTGTAAGGGGGGGGACACACACAAAGGGACACATGCACATACAGACACACACACAGAATGCTGGGTGATCTCATAAGCCTACTGGAAAGAAGGCTAAAAATGAAACAATACTACCATCAGAATAAGCCACCTCATGGTGCAGCGGGAAAATGTCTTGACTAGCAAGCCAGAGGTTGCTGGTTTGAATCGCCACTGGTATGTTTCTCAGACTACGGGAAACACCTACGTCAGCAGCAGTGATACAGGAAGATGGTGAAAGCATCTCATACTAGGTATGAGATGCTTTGTATGAAAAGTATAAAAGCATCTCATACTAGGTATGAGATGCTCATACTAGGAGGTAATGGTAAACTCCTCCTGTATGCTACCAAAGACAACCACAGGGTTCTGTTGTCGCCAGGAGTCAACACCGACTCGATGGCACACTTTACCTTTACCATCAGAAGAAATATTACCATCAGCGATGAGCAAGGGGACACTTCCAAAGATGAGTACCAAATGATCCAGGGGGAACCCTTTGTTCTTAATTTTGAGCTTGGAAAATATTTTCAGGATCCACCTTACTTTCTCCTTACGTTAAACTTCACTGAAACATCTTTTAAGACTAAATGAGTAATCACCAGAATCCTTCCAGAATGGAACAGCCCTTTGAACTATGCTCATTAGAATGTTTTATTTATCCCACCTTCTGTAAAGTGTTTGATATCTCATTTCAGAACATCTGTGTTGTTTTTTAAATGAAGCGTGGTTTTAAGATGTTAAAATAAAATACATATTTAACTCCTAGTATTTTTTGACCATTGGTGAATATCATCCAGCTCAAAGCTTACATAAAATTTAGGTTGTTAACAGATAACTGCATCTTATTGTTACATTGGTTGCAAACGTAAAGTAAAATGTGCCGACTCCTGGTGACCACAGAGCCCTGTGGTTGTCTTTGGTAGAATACAGGAGGGGTTTACCATTGCGATCTCTAACGCAGTATGAGATGATGCCTTTCAGCATTTTTCCTACGTTGCTGCTGCCTGATATAGGTGTTTCATATAGTCTGGGAAACATACCAGAAGGGATTCAAACCGGCAACCTCTGGCTTGCTAATCAAGTCATTTCCCCGCTGTGCCATTAGGTGGCTCTACATTGGTTGCAGCAGCTACAAAATGAAACTATATTCAGACCTCCATTAAGTTAGGAAACCTTATCTGATATGGAAGTTGTTACTGTTCCAATGCATGCAAGTGGCATCATCCTCTTTATCTGTTTATTGTCAGCATAAAAGGGAGGGATTTATTCACGTGGCCTTAGGAGTGGTCACAACCCAGAGAGACACTGCAAACCTAGCAGATTGCTGTGGTACTGGTTAAAAAAACCCCAAACCCTCAGAGTTAGGATATATGTGGAAAGTATATTTAATAACACATACTCTATAAAACTAATAAAGCTAGTAATATAGCTGACATCTTATGAATGTCTTAAAACCTACTGCTTGCCATGAAAAACATTACATATATGTACAGTCACTGTATTAACTGAGGACATTGTAATCCCAGTTTTCTTCACCAGCTTGAATATACTGGCACAATTTCTAAAGGTTTAGTTCATACTAAGATAACATTAATGATATGGTGAGTTTTACTATTTTTATAGTGTATGTGTTATTAAACACTCTTGGAGACTGTTCTTCAAAATCTGAACTTTCGTATGGTGTCCCTCAGGGCTCCATATTGTCTCCGATGTTGTTTAACATCTACATGAAACCGCTGGGAGAGATCATCAGGAAATTTGGTGCAGGGTACTATCAATATGCTGATGACATCCAAATCTATTTCTCCATGTCAACATCATTAGGAGGCAACCTTCCTAGATGCCTGCCTGGAGGCAGTAATGGGCTGGATGAGGGATAACAAACTGAGGCTGAATCCAGATAAGATGGAAGTAGTTATTGTACGGGGTTGGAACTTGGGAGATGATTTTGATCTGCTAGTTCTGGATAGGGTCATGCTCCCCCGGAAGGAACAGGTATGCATTCTAGGGATGCTTCTGGATCCGAACCTCTCCCTGGTGTCCCAGGTTTTGGTGGTGGCTAGAGGTGCTTTTTATCAGCTTGGGCTGACACGCCATCTGCATCTGTTTCTTGAGATGAACGACCTCAAAACAGTGGTACATACGTTGGTAACCTCTAGGCTGGATTACTACAATGTGCTCTATGTGGGGCTGCCTTTGTACATAGTCCGGAAACTGCAGTTGGTCCAGAATGCGGCAGGGAGGTTGCTCTCTGGGTCATCTAGGAGGGACCATATTACTCATATGTTGTAAGAACTACACTGGCTGCCAATACGTTTCCGGGCAAAATACAAGGTCCTGGTTATTCCCTATAATGTCCTAAACAGCTTAGGCCCTGGGTATTTAAATGAACGTCTCCTTCGCCATGAGCCCCACCGCCTGTTAAGATCATCTGGAGAGGTTCATCTGTGGTTGCTGCCAACTCGTTTGGCGGCTTCTCGGGAACGGGCCTTCTCCATTGCTGCCCCTGGACTTTGGAATGCGCTCCCTGTTGAAATAAGAGCCTTCCCATCTCTGGCAACTTTTAAAAAGGTACTGAAAACACATTTATTCACCCAGGCTTTTAGTGAGATTTATGGTTTTAATTTTTAATGTTGGTTTGAAATGATTTTAATGTTTACATGATTTTAATTGTTTAATTGATTTAGTGTTTTAAATTATTTTAATTGTAAACCACCCAGAGACACAAGTTTTGGGCGGTATAGAAGTATATCTCCTCTTCAATTATTATCTCAACTTTGGAGGGCTTTTTTGGATTCTATTTTGAGGTTTGGCTAGCATTTCTTTTATGTGTTTCTTTGTACTTGTATCTTGTTTGTGAATCATGGCATTTAAGCCCGAGGTTGCAGATTTGTACGACCAGCAAGCACCCTGGTAACCATCACCAGTGCTGTCAGTCTTTCTTGGAGGATGAACCATCCTTGAAACAGGTGAGGTTTGACTACAGTGTTATTCAAAGGACCAACTATGGCTTTTACCCATCTTGATTGCTTCTTGCAACCCACATCTGGCAAATCGTGCCTGAAGGAAAAAAGTTCTTCTCATACCCTCGTGCATTTGAATTGACTCCTTTATAGCATATATTACATTATTTTCACTTATATGAAACTTATGTTATGCTGGTGACATGGTTACTGAATACCCCAAACCACACAAATGCTTCTCCATGTGGTTAACTGACTGCATAAATAGGTGCCTGTGATTACTTAGTTCAGGTATATTACAACCACACGCAAGAAACCCATTGTTTTCAAGGGGTTTCTCAAGTGATGTTCGATTATTGACCACAACCTTGTTCAGCTAACTGTAGATAGATGTTGTCTACTTAGTCGGGTATTGTGGTAAAAACTGCATACCAGAGCAGGTTGGTGGTGTGGGACTTAGAAAATTCAATCGGAACTTAGAAAATACAATGTAGATACTACTACCACTAATAAATAATTATATCAAATCCTCTTGCTGTTAGACGTGTGACTGTTTATAGGAGCTTGGCAAATGAATAGACTGAAAAATACAGAGGCGCTTCACACGATCAGTGTGAAACACCGGAAGGGGTTCTGTGGGGAGAACAGGCTTAGCCCACTCTCCCTGCAGCCAAGCAGCCGCTTATAGCTGGGCAGCCGGATTGACTGCCCACACAACTGCCGGCTCCAGCACGGAGCCGACAGGGGTGGCGGGGATCAGGGGCAGTACGGACCCTCGAAGTTCCAGGATGCCCTGCAAAAGATATTGCAGCCTCCCAGCAGGGGTCTCCTCATGTGTCGCCATAGCATGGAGCCACGCCATGGCGGCACATGATCAAAAACCTGGGTTAGCGGAGTGCTTGCTCTGCTAACCTGGGCTAAGGGAAGGGCTACTTTGGCGGGCTAGCCACCAGAGAAGCAGCGGGCACGCCTGCAAGCCTGCTGGTTCTTATGATGGGGGAAAACCAGGCTGGGCTTCTTTAGCCCATTTTTTCCCCATTGTAAGAACAGCCTCAGTGTCTATAGACCAAATTTTGAAACATTCCGCAGTCCTAACTATACTAAGTTCTCAGACAATTCCAAGGCATAAAAGGAGTTTAACCCTCTCTCTGCCCCTAGGCCAGGGGCGTAACTATTATTAGGCAAGGGGAGGCGGCTGCCTGGGGGCCCCCACGCCTCGAGGCCCCCCCCCAGAGGCAAGTCACATGACTGTATATTGTGAAGTGTGTGTGTATGTATCAGCAAGGGGCCCATTTTAAAATTTTGTCTCTGGGCCCACTCCAGCCTTGTTACGCCCCTGCTCTAGGCAGAACCACACAAATACAGACCTTTACAAAACCCTCCTCATCTCTATCACATCCTTCTGCCTCTAGAGAAACATAGACAGTATATATGTTATATTTACCAGGCTGCTGCTGCTTCTTATGAGAAGAAGAAAAAACAGTTATGAATATGATACAAGCTGCATGGAATGTTATTTATTTTAAGATTTTTATGGTTCAACAGAGCCCTAAGGACAGCAAGGAGCTCAGTGCACAGTATGGGATGGAACAAATTCCACTCTGGCAAACGCAATGAAAATTAAGCCAAAGGGGCCCAAGTGTCAGACCACTCAATTTACTGCCATTGCTATAACTTTTATTTTTCTCTCTCATTAAAGAAGAGAGAGCCAGGAGTAAAGCTGCCTTTCATGAAGGATGCTGATCAGATGTGTATTCAGTTACTTATCTCATGCCATCCAAAGTCACCTAAGCTCTCCCACTGGCACCAATCTAAGCTTTCTTCTCAGAGCTAACAGCAGTTTCAGAGGTGCAACAACATGAGCTGAAATGGTTAAATCACCTCCCACCAAATGTTATCTTAACCTTTAAAAAGCAATGAACACAAGGCCAAAATATACATTTAACCTAATATATAGTTTGGCTCCTTGTTCTTGAGATATCATTTGCATAATTGACCTCCTGACTAATCCTGCATGCACACAGCCTAAAGCAGCAGGCATGCAGCAGTTGTATTGCTGCTTTTGAAATGTGGGCACTTGTGCATTGAGGGGGCAGTTTTTGCTGATCTCACCTTCCCAAGGACCATATTTTCACATTACACAAAGTGCTTCTGAGGAAGGGTGGATCAACTAAAATTATGCCCCCCTACAGCAAACAAGCAGCCACCTAATGGCGCAGCGGGGAAGCAACCTGCCTGGAGAGCAGGAAGCTGTTGGTTCGAATCCCTGCTAGAGTGTTTTACAGAATATGGGAAACTCCTATATCAGGCATCAGCGATATAGGAAGGTGCTGAAAGGCATAATCTCATATTGTGCAGGAGAAGGCAATGGTAAACCACTCCTGTATTCTACATGGCTCTGTGGTTGCCAGGAGTCGACACCAACTTAACAGCACAACCAGCAGCATACAAGCACTCATACTTAAGAAGAAGGAATGCAACCACTGCATGAGTCCTACTTTTGGCTACATGTAAACTGTATTAATTAGGATCGGCTTGTATCTGGGCTTATATGATATGTTCTTTGATTATACGGATAAGGGGAAAGGTTCACGTGCGGATAGGTAACTGGTTGAAGGAGAGGACACAGAGGGTATAAATGGACAGTTCTCTAAATGGAGGGAAGAAGTGGGGTCCCCCAGGCATTTGTACTGGGACCAGTGCTTTTTAATATATTCATAAATGATCGCGAAATTGGGGTGAGCAGCGAGGTGGCCAAATTTGCAGATTACACCAAACTATTAAGGGTAGTGAAATCCAAAACAGATTCCGAGGAGCTCCAAAATGATCTTTCCAAACTGGGGGAGTGGGCAACAAAATAGGAAATGCAATTCAATGTTATCAAGTATAAAATGATGCATATTGGGGCAAAACACCTCATATACGCTGACAGGGTCTGAGCTGTCGGTGAATGACCAGGAGAGGGATCTTGGGGTCATGGGGACAGCTTGTTGGAAGAATCAACTCAGGCAGCTGTGAAAAAGGCAAATTCCATGCTTGGAATCATAAGGAAGGGAAGTAAAAATAAAACTGCTAATATCATAATGCCCTTATGCAAATCTATGATGTGGCCACATTTTGAGTACTGTGTACAGTTCTGGTCACCATATCTTAAGAAGGATATTATAGTACTGGAGAAGTGCAGAAGAGGACAACCAAGATGATCAGAGGCCTAGAGCACCTTACGTAAGAACATAAGAGCAGCCCTGCTGGATCAAGAACAAGGCCCATCTAGTCCAGCATCCTATTTCACACAGTGACCCACAAGATGCCCCTGGGAAGCCCAAGGCAAGAGGTATGTGCATGGCCTCTCTCCTGCTGTTGCTCACCTGCAACTGGTATTGAGAGGCATCGTACTTCTGAGGTTGTAGATGGCCTACAACCACCAGACTAATAGCCATTGATAGACCTGTCCATGACTCTGTCTAAGCCCCTTTTAAAGCCATCCAAGCTGGTGGCCATCACCACATCCCATGGCAAAAATTCCATAGATTAATTTGTGCTGTGTGAAAAAGTACTTCCTTTTGTCAGTCCTAAATTTCCTGACCTTCAGTTCCATGGGGTGACCCCCGATTCTTGTGTTGTGAGGGACGGAGAAGATGCATCTGGGGCTCTTTACCTTAGAAAAGAGACGGCTAAGGGGAGACATGATCGAGGTGTATAAAATTATGCATGGAGTGGAGAGCATAGATAGAGAGAAATTCTTCTCCGTCTCTTATAGCCCTCCCTACATGCCCTGCCCTGAAGGAGACTGGGCTTTCCTTGTGATGTCCTTTACTCTTGAAGAGCAATGCCCAGCCAGTGGTCTGCCCAGGGCTGCCATTTGCCAGTGATCCACACTTTGACAATATCATTGCACTGATCGCCCCAGATAGCATGTCTATGAAGAGGGACCGGCCAACCCACCACACCTTTCAGCAACGTCCCTTGGAGCATTTGACTCACATCCTGTGTCAGTTGGAAGACTACTCTCTACATAAGAGGTGTAGGGCCGAGAGCATAGCGAACAGAGCATAGCGAACAGGACATAGGAGTTTTGTAGGAGTTTAGTGGGAAGTGTGCGGGGGAGTCTGGAACAAGCCCCAGTGATCACAAGGAGTCCTGTGGAGAAGAGAACATAAGTACAAATCCCTTCCTCATATTCTTAGGAAAGGCTGCTTGGACAGTAAATACCTGGTCATTACAGCTGAGACCTATCCTTCTAATAAGCTATCTCTAAATACTGTAAACAGCCAACAAAAAAAGTATGAAGAGAGAAGGCCAGCAAGGGAGGGGGCACTTCCCAGTGTATTGCACAGAGTGCCACATGTATGACTATTTGCCCCATGGGCAGAAGTCATGGTTGTATGCTCGGTGCAAGGAGCTCCTGGCTCTCAGGGAGCAAGTTCGTTCCCTTGAGACCAAGTTGGCAAGAACCAAGTTCTAGAGAAGCTCAGAGAGACAGAGAGGCATGTGGACGAGACCTTCAGAGATGTGATAGAGACATCCCACTCCAGGGCTGATAGCTCATCTGCTGTCAGGGAGAATGAGGGTCTCGGGCAAGGAGGACATCAGTCTGAGGAAGAGGGAAATGCTCCTTTAGAAGGGACCCCTTCCATGGATGATGAGCCCATATCCTCTCGCACAGGGGATATTCCTCTGGGGGGTGGGGGCCTCCTTGTAGTGGGTGATTCGATCATTAGAGATATAGAGATATGGGTTTGTGACCCGCGTGTTGACTGCATGGTGACTTGCCTGCCTGGTGCGAAGGTTGCAGACATCACGCAGGGTCTAGATAGGCTCTTAGGCAGTGCTGGGGAGGAGACAGCTGTCGTTGTGAATGTTGGAACCAACGATGTGGGGAAATGTAGTCGGGAGGTCCTGGAAGCCAAATTTAGGCTGATAGGTAGCATATTGTAGTCCAGGACTCACAAGGTAGCATTCTCAGAAATGCTACCTGTTCCATGAGCAGGTATAGTGAGACAGGCAGAGCTGAGGGGTTTCAATGCATGGATGAGACGTTGGTGCCAGAAGGAGGGGTTTAGATTTGTTAGGCACTGGGATACATTTTGGAGTAAGCAAGGCTTGTACAAAAGGGACGGGCTGCACTTGAACCAAGATGGAACCAGACTGCTGGTGCTTAAAATCCAAAAGGTTGCAAAGCAACTTTTAAAATGACGCCTGGGGAGCAGCCAATGGGAGCTGGGCAGTATCCCGTGTGGCAAAAGCCATCCTTTAAAGTGCAAGGGTGCAAAGGATTCAGATAAAACAGAAGGGGACAGAGAAGTACCGCATAAAGGGAGACTGTGCCAGCTGGTCAAAGAGTCAAAAGAAAGATAGCATACATCAGGGGAGAGATTCAGCGTATAGGTGCTTATATGCCAATGCCAGAAGCCTCCGAGCCAAAATGGGTGAGCTGGAGTGCTTGGTGGCTAACTCAGAAATAGATATAGTGGGCATAACAGAAACATGGTGGAACAGTGAGAACCAGTGGGACACTGTTATCCCTGGATATACACTCTATAGAAAGGACAGGGAAGGGCGCCTTGGAGGTGGAGTAGCACTGTGTGTTAAAGAAGGCATAGAATCTAACAAGCTAGAAAACCTGGGTGGACTGGAGTCCTCCACAGAAACGCTGTGGGTGACAATACAAGGCCTGAAGGGGAATGTGCTACTGGGGACGTGCTATCGCCCTCCTGATCAAAACGCTGACAGTGACTAGGAGTTGCAAAAGGAAATCAGGGAGGCGTCAAGGAGAGGCAGGGCTATAATCATAGGTGACTTCAATTACTCACACATAGACTGGGTAAATTCACAGTCAGGTCATGACAAAGAGGTCAAATTTCTAGATACGCTAAATGACTGTGCCCTAGAACAGTTAGTCTTGGAACCAACCAGAGAGAAGGCAACCTTGAACTTAATTCTGAGTGGCACCCAGGATCTGTTGTGGGATGTCAGTGTCATCTACCCTTTAGGGAACAGTGACCATAGTGCCATCCAATTCAGCATACATGTGGGGAGAGAATCACCAAGGAAGTCTAACACAGACATTTTGAATTTCAGAAGAGGAGACTTCTCTAAAATGAGGAGTATGGTGAAAAGGAAACTGAAAGGGAAAATCAGGAGAGTCACTTCACTCCAGAGTGCATGGAGTTTACTCAAAACCACAGTACTAGAAGCCCAGTTAGATTGTATACCCCAAAAGAGGAAAGGTACCACTAAGTCCAGGAAGATGCCAGCATGGCTAACGGGTACTGTCAAGGAAGCCATAAAAGGGAAGAAGACTTCCTTCCAAAATTGGAAGGCCTGTCCAAATGAAGAGAACAGAAAGGAACACAAACTCTGGCAAAGGAAATGCAAGGCAACAATAAGGGAGGCAAAAAGAGAGTTTGAGGAACATTTAGTTAAAAGCATCAAGGGGAATAACAAAAACTTTTTTAAATACATCAGAAGCAGGAAACCTGCCAGGTAGGCAGTTGGACCATTAGACAATGAGGGAGTGAAAGAGTTTATTAAGGAGCATATTGAGGCTGCAGAGAAGCTAAATGAGTTCTTTGCGTCCATCTTCACAGCAGAGGATACTGAGCATATACCTGTTCCTGAACCAGGCTTTTCGGGGATGGTGGCTAAAGAACTGAGCCAGATAGAAGTGACGAGAGATGATGTTCTAAACTGTCTGGAAAAACTGAAAACTAACAAATCACCAGGGCCGGATGGCATCCATCCAAGAGTCCTCAAAGAACTCAAATGTGAAATTGCCGACCTCCTTGTTAAAATATATAACTTATCCCTGCAATCAGGTTCTGTACCAGAGGACTGGAGAGTAGCAAATTTAACACCGATTTTCAAAAAGGGATCCAGGACCTTAAAGTCGGATTTGAGGACCAGACTTCAAATTTTGAGAAGGAATTATGTCAAAATGATGAAAAACTAGTTTCTAAAATGTATAAACTGTTTGGAGTTGTTATCCTCTCCTCTTTTGGAGGAGACAAGAGAAGAAGTGGTTAAAACGACTATGATAAAATGGGCTCAAGATGTGGTGCGTAATATAGAAATGGCAGCCTGGGAAAAGTTATGGAAAAAGGATTTAAAATTTACTGCATGTTATGCTATCAAAGAAAACTATTATAAAATGATGTATAGATGGTATCTGACACCAAAAAAACTGGCTTTAATGTATAAAAATGTTTCAAACAAATGTTGGAAGTGTGGACATTCTGAAGGCACATTTTTTCACATGTGGTGGACCTGTGGGAAGGCTAAAGCCTATTGGGATATGATATATAATGAACTAAAGAAAATATTTAAAATGACATTTCCTAAGAAGCCAGAATCCTTCCTGCTGGGAATAACACAAGGAGCTATCTCTACAACCAATTTAACATTTTTTATGTATGCCTCTACGGCAGCTAGAATTATATATGCACAGAAATGGAAGTCTAGTGAACTGCCTTCAAAAGAAGACTGGCTGATAAAAATTTTGGAATATGCGGAGATGGCAAAACTTACAGCACTATTAAGAGATCAAAACTTGGAATGTTTTAAAGAAGATTGGAAACCATTTTTGTTGTATTTAAAAAATTACTTCCCTACTATGGACTTGACAGCAGGGTTTGAAATTTAGTATAAATCGCAGGTTGGTTAGTTTAATTATGTTTGTAAGGGCTTGAACTTATGTTTTGAATTATTATTATAGCAAAGGTAAATTTTATAGTTGATGATTCACGAAGAATTGTGAGTGGGAAGTCCATCTTTTATGTGTGTATTTGTAATGAATGACAATATTGCTATTGTTAAAATTAATAAAAAATGAATCTGGAAAAAAAAAAGAAAGACAGGAAACAGGGTAGGTATAAATGGAGAGTTTTCACAATGGAGGGAAGTAAGAAGTGGGGTACCCCAGGGATCTGTACTGGGACCAGTGCTTTTTAATTTATTCATAAATGATCTAGAAGCAGGGGTGAGCAGCGAGGTGGCCAAATTTGCAGATGATACCAAACTCTTTCGGGTATTAAAATTCATAACTGATTGTGAGGAGCTCCAAAAGGATCTCTCCAAACTGGGTGAGTGGGCGACAAAGTGGCAAATGCAGTTCAGTGCTGGCAAGTGTAAAGTGATGCACATTGGGACGAAGAACCCCGACTTCAAGTATATGCTGATAGGATCTGAGCTGTCGGTGACTGACCAGAAGAGGGATCTTGGGGTCGTGCTGGACAACTCATTGAAAGTGTCAACTCAATGTGCAGGAGCTGTAAAAAAGGCCAATTCCATGCTAGGGATCATTAAGAAGGGGACTGAAAATAAAACGGCTAATATTATAATGCCCTTATACAAAACTATGGTGTGGCCACACCTGGAGTACTACATACAATAGTGGTCACCACATCTAAAAAAGAACATTGTAGAACTGGAAAAGGTGCAGAAGAAGGCAACCAAGATGATCAAGGGCCTAGAGCACCTTTCTTATGAGGCTAGGCTACAACACCTGGGGCTTTTTAGTTTAGAAAAAAGACGACTGCGGGGAGACATGACAGAGGTCTATAAAATCATGCATGGTGTGGAGAAAGTGGAGAGAGAGAAATTCTTCTCCCTCTTATAATAAATATAAATATAATTATAATAAATAATTATAACACTATTATAATATATAATTATATATAATTATAGTATATTTTAGTATTTGATGTTTTTTCCATGCCCTTGTATGCTTTTTACTCTTATGCTGGTCTGGGACCATAATAAAGATTGATTGATTGATTGATACACTTGCTTACATTGTACCGCATTTGCCGTTTTGTCACCCAGTCCCCCACTTTGGAGAGATCTTTTTGGAGTTCCTCACAATCCACTGTGGATTTCACTACCTTAAATAGTTTAGTGTCATCTGCAAATTTGGACACTTCGCTGGTCACCCCAACTTCTAGATCATTTATGAACAAGTTAAAGAGCACTGGTCCCAGTACCAATTCCTGGGGGACCCCACTTCCTACCTACCTCCATTGTAAAAATTGTCCATTTATTCCTACTCTCTGTTTCCTGTCCTTCAACCAGTTACCGATCCACACATGAACCTGCCCCATTATTCCATGACTGCTTTGGTGGGGAACTTCATCAAAAGCTTTTTTGGAAGTCCAAGTATACTATTTCAACCAAATCACCTTTATCCACATGCCTGTTGACACTTTCAAAGAACTCCAAAAGGTTAGTGAGGCAAGACCTTCCCTTGCAGAAGCCATGCTGGTTCTCCTTTAGCAAGGCCTTTGCTTCTATATGCTTAACAATTTTGTTCTTAAGTATACTTTCCATCAATTTACCCTGCACCAAAGTTAAGCTGACTATCCTGTAATTTTCCCAGATCTGCCCTCGATCCCTTTTTGAAAATTGGAGTCATATTGGCTACTTTACAGTCATCTGGTATAGAGCCTGATTGTGGGGACAAGTTATATATTTTTCTAGGAGATCGGCAATTTCATATTTGAGTTCATTCAGAACTCTTAGTTGGATGCCATCTGGCCTTGGCGATTTGTCAATTTTCAGTTTTTCAAGACAGTGTAAAACATCTTCCCTTGTCACCTCAAATGGCCCAGTTCCTCAGCCACTAAACCTGAAAAGCTCAATTCTCGAGAGGGTATATGGTCAATATCTTCCACCGTGAAGACAGATGCAAAGAACCCGTTCAGCTTCTCTGCAATCTCCATGTGCTCTTTAAATGCGGATGTGTCCTCCTTAAAAGGGTGTGTCCCTTTCACACCCTCATCATCTAATGGTCTCACCCGCCTCCCTGGCAGGTTTTCTACTTCTGATATATTTAAAGAAGTTTTTGTTATTCCCCTTGACACTTCTAGCTATATGCTCCTCTAACTCTCTCTTTGCGGTTTACAACAAGCTGTTACAAATTCTGTGGAGGACTCCGGTCCACCTAGGATTTCTAGCTTATTAGAATCTATCTCTTCTTTGATATACAGTGCCACTCCTCCTCCAATTCTCCCCTCCCTGTCCTTTCCATAGAGTTTATATCCAGGAATAATCGTGTCCCACCTTCCTTATGAAGTAAGGATACACCTAGAGCTTTTTAGTTTAGAAAAAAGACAATTGAGGGGAGACCTGATAGAGGTCTATAAAATTATGTATGCTGTGGAGAGAATGGAGAAAGATAAATTCCTCTTTCTCTCGCATAACACCAGAACCAGGGGTCATCCCATGAAACTAATTGCCAAGAAATTTAGGACTGACAAAAGGAAGTACTTTGTCACCCAACGCATAATTAACCACTGAAATTGTCTGCCACAAGATGTGGTGAAAGCCACCAGCCTGGATGGTTTTAAGAAGGGCTTAGATAAATTCATGGAGGACAAGTCTATCACTGGCTACTAGTCTGAGGGCTATAGGCCACCTCCAGCCTAGGAGGCAAGAAGCTTCTAAATGCTATTTGCAGGGTAGCAACAGCAGGAGAGAAGGCATGGCCTCAGCTCACCTGTGGGCTTCCCAGAGGCATCTGGTGGGCCATTGTGTGAAACAGGATGCTGGACTAGTACCTCTTGGGTCTGATCCAGCAGGGCTGTTCTTATTAATATGATCTCGGGGTGTGCACAGATCAATTTTTGTGGTCTGGTTCAAATTTGAACCAAACCGCTGATCCGCAAACTTTGTCAGACCAACTGGCCAGTCCAACCCATTCAATAGAAACGGCTTGAACCAGTCCAAACCGATCCAATTGTCCGAGAGGTTATACTTGTAAAGGGGAATCCGGTTGAGGATTTACATGGAAAGGGGAATCCTGCCTTTAAAAGGCTTCTAAGGGCTGCCGGGGTGGGAGGGAGGTGGCAAGAGGGCACCTTTAAAAGTAGATGCTGACCTAGCTGGCGGTGGTGTCTCCTGGAAACCAGAGTTGCTGCAAGCATCCTGTCCTCCATTTGCGTGATCTGCATGCATGCATGGTCATGCAAATGGTCTCCAACACATGTGTGGAGCTCACACAAAGGACCTCTATGTATCCATGCCACCGCCATATATAATCATCATCATCATCATCATCATCATCATCATCATCATCATCATCATCAAATGTGTACACTGCCCCAAAACTTTCATCTCTGGGTAAGCACCTACTTATAAAGGTGCCCTCTCACCACCACCCTCCCCCAGCTGTCCTTGGAAACCTTTTAAATCCTTACCAGGTTCCCTCAGACCATCAAACTGGGTCAAACCAGTCCACTGAACTAGGCCGAACCACCGCCCCTGGAGGCTGATTCAGTTTGCAATCAAACCATCAAACCAGCCCAGTTTGTTGCGGACCAGTTTGTGCACACTCCTAATATGATCCATGAGTACAATTTTTTTAAGGTTACTTATATGTGCTCTTAGAAATATTGTAATGATTTAGCCTGCCATATTTCTTTTCTTACAGAAGAAAAACAGTGGCAGACTTCATGCACTTGGAAGTTCTCTTACTGCCTTTCTACCTTCTTTGAATGCAACACTGACTTAAATCACTTTTTATGTTTATGGGCAATATTTAGTTTTTAAACAATTATGTTTTTATCTGGATATTAAAATGAAGAGCAAAATATTCAATCCTATTTGTGGAATGAACAAGTTGCAGATCTAAATATTGTTACTTACACTGATGGCACTGAAAAATAAAATCAATGTTACGTAACACTGATTTGGATCCAAACTTATTGCTGTGCTGTGCTTCTGAAAGCTCCTTGGAAGCAGTTATGGAACGGCTCCTTTGCTGGAGTGGAACTCTCCCTCTGTTCATGGAAAGAGGTTCTTCAAGTGCAGTGGTAAGTTTGGATCCAACCTAAAGTGCACAGTAGTAATACTGTATTTCTAAACACCTCTGATTAAGTAAGATGTATATATATAAACACACACACACACACACACCTGTGTGTATTTACAATTAGTATAAGTAACAGTTGAAAAAAGTCTCCGAACTCACTAAATAAAAATGGTACAGTCAGTGTCCTTTATGAAGCTAGTAAACTACTAAGTCAGACTTGGGTTTTTTAAAAGTCTGGTTATGAAGAACTTTTTTTCTGCTGGTAACAATGAACTCTATAGTCTCCAAGCTGAGAGACACTAGCTCTGTTCAGATGCTACGAGGTACAAGTGTAAAATGACTGCATTTCTGTATACATGTGGCTGTAAGGTTGTGCCATCGAGTCGGTGTTGACTCCCGGCGACCACAGAGCCATGTGGTTTTCTTTTCTAAATACAGGAGGGGTACTGTACTTGTATTCATTTAAAAAGTGAACGTGGGTACAGGTCCCTCAAATGCATGGTACAGATAGGAAGTGTACTACTACTACTGTACCTGTGTTCAACTTAACATGTGAATAGCTGTACCTGTGTACAGATCTGTACTTGTGCACACTGTATAGTAATTTTACAAGTGTGGAACATAATGTCTGATCAGGGCTATTATGAAATGTTAATTAAATAATCTTACAAATACATATTTTGAAATTTTGCTAACATTTCTGTTGATTGTTTCTTGTTTCTTATGTTAAAGTCAAGTCAAGCCGTCAAGTCAATTGCGACTCCTGGCACCCACAGAGCCCTGTGGTTTTGGTAGAATACAGGAGGGGTTTACCATTGCCTCCAGTATGAGATGATGCCTTTCAGCATCTTCCGATATAGCTGCTGCCCGGTATAGTACAAAAAGTAAAACAAACAGAGATTTGCACCTCATATCTTGGTCAACCCTCCTGTGTAATTAACACATCAGCTTACCTACAAAGTATGTTTAAATTGTCTGATGTTTTCTGACTTATTTTGTTCTATTTTCTTCTTCTTCAGGAGACTTTGTATTCTATCTCATGCAAATCTACAGAGTACAGGAAAATGCAACTCTTCTTTCAATGCACTCCAAGAGGGCTTCCGTTTTTCTGCCTTCTCTTCTCTTTTATGTGGTCCTCAGATAGACTATTCTTGAACCACAATCAAAGATTTTATTTTTCTAAGGAGAGAGCTAAACTTCCCATTCCTATTTCACTTAGCATTTCAAGCTTAACCAGAGTGCAGCTCTGATGTTTCAGATTTCCCCGATCTCACAAGAGTTGTATGTACTGAATGACAGAGTACAGTACTTTTGGAACTCTTCAATCAGTTAAGTATTTCTTATTATAAATCTTATTATCATGCTTCTGAAGGTGAAGAAAGAATTCCGAACGTCTAAAATGGTTTCAACACTTCCTCTGCAGAATAACTTTTATATTCTGGACTCTGGAGACTACAATAGAAACTGAGATATTATACATTTTCTATATATCTGATGAAACAGATAGATATTATGCCACTGATTCTCTCTCCCCCCCCCACACACACACACTCCAATGATAAATAAATGCATATAAGTGCATTATAAATTGGTAAATACTGTAATGTTTCAGAATGTTTCCTTCATTCAGTGTTATTAATTCAGAAGTGCACGTACATAGAGCTGTTTGGATCCTGGCTGATGCTCTATTTGACTTGAATTTTTTGTGTTTGTGTGACTATAAAAATCTGAGTCTATGACAGATAGAATTCAATATCATTAAACCTGGAATAGAGCTAATGATTATTCATAACAGGTGTCCCTGTTACCTAACCCACAAACAATCATACATGACAATACTTATTTGCAAGGATCAGTAAAATCATAGGAAGCTGTGCAACCAATCTAATTTCACCTTTAAAATCCATGCATTTTCAAGAAAATATCCCATGCATTTCCAAACATACATTTGTCACATGCCTTACCTAAAAACGGTAATGTATGCAGTGGACTCAAGACTATAAAATACAAAACTTTAAATAAGCTCATTCAAGTTATAGGCTATGTATCGTTTTATCAGCGAATGATAAAAGCAGGTGTCCCTGTTGACCTATGAATTATGCTTGTGCTAAAAATCTTCTAAAATGAACAGCCTTGGATCACTGATGCATTGTGCTACAGTATTTCCTAATGTTTAACTTGTAAAATAATTCACAAGCTAGCAGTGCAGAAACAACCCACTGAGGTCTTTACTCCAATATTTTTGAATACTTTACAAAATTGTTTTATTGATGTAGAAGGAAAGGCATTAGAAGCTGAGCTGATACCTTCTCCGAAATTCCAATATACATTTGAAAGGACACTACATCACTAATACTCAAAACTCTCATAATGCTGATCATCTATGATATTAGGATATATCGGAGTTAAGCTAGGGAAAACAAACCTGCTTATAAAGGTGTTAGAGACCAAGACAAAGCCCCTAAAGAGTGCAAAGGTAAATACGTAAAGCTCTAGGAGTTTTCAGAAAGTATTGGTAAGCAAGGGGAAATTGCCACCCATAGAAGGAAAAAAAAACCATTGTTACCAGTTTATTTACAATATCACAATATGGAACTTTGTTTTTCTTAAAAAGGAGGTCTGTGTTAGACAATTGCACTAACTGACTTTCTGATTTGCAACTCACACATTCAATAATCTCCTCCATCATCTTTTCCCTTTCCTGTAGGGATGTGCACAGACATGCCTTTTAAGGGCCTCTGAACCGGTTCGAAATGGTCTCCTTGCCACCCCATGTCTCTTCGGCTGGAAGTAACAGGAAGTAACTGGCGTGCGTGACCACTCCAGACGCTTGCATGCATGCACGTTGTGCTTGCTTGTGCGCATGTCGGGCACTTCCGGCCAAAGAGGATACATGGCAGCAGGGAAGTATGTTGCTGCCCCAACAAACACTTTTAAAATGGCGCACCGGTGGGGGAAATGAGGTGGGAGGAGTAAGGGCAGCCTCCCCCACCCTTAAAGGTATGCTGCCCACCTTTGAGCCACTACCACCCGCTGGTTCCGTGCACATCTACTTACCAGTACTGTCCTCTTTACACCAGATATTTTTCAATCAACCACCATTGCTCCCATTTCTATCAGAAAAATGGAATTTTGGAGAAAACAGGAAGAAATCTCTTATAACATATTTTCTATTTTCTGTCTCATCAATGATATTTAGCTTATGTACAATTAGTTATGTCAATTTCTGATAGCATAGTTGCTCTAGAGATATGAGTTTCTGAGAGAGATTCCTGCCTGCAACCTTGGAGAAATCGCTGCCAGTCTGTGAAGACAATACTGAGCTAGATAGACCAGTGGTCTGACTCAGTATATGGCAGCTTTCTATGTTCCTAGTTTCCTTCAGTGCTGCACAATAAACTTTTTATTTTTATTTTATTTTATTCATACCCTACCTCTCCACTAATTGCTCAGTGCAGCTCCCAAAATATATACAAACATCGAACTATTGTAAAATGATAAAAACTATATACAACAAATTTTAAAAAAATACTCTAGGATAAAATTATGGATGCTCCATAAATGAAAATAGAAGGCAGGAATAGAAAATCTAAACAGTGGCAATAAAACACACATATTTGCTGGGTGACTCTGGGCCAGTCACTTCTCTCTCAGCCTAACCTACTTCACAGGGTTGTTCTGAGGGGAAACTTAAGTATGTAGTACACCACTCTGGGCTCCTTGGTGGAAGAGAGGGATATAAACGTAAAAAATATAAATAAATAAATAAATAAATAAATAATAAGGACATTTTAACTATTATTATTATATTTACATTCCGCTTTTCAACAAGAAAAAGTTCACAAGTGGTTTACTGGAAAGGAAAAGTTCATGTGTGCCAGGTGTAAAGAACTACAGAAGCCAAAACAGAAAAAGACCATTCCCTGGTCTCTACTTGCCTGACTTCAGCTAGTAGAGGAACCTAGAAAAGAGTCTTACCAGATCATCTTAAAGCACAGCCAGATTTGTATGGGAGCAGGTGGTCCTATATGTCTTGAAAAAGCCCTATACGTCTTGAAACTACAGCAACACCAGCACCTTGAATTCTGTCCAGAAACAAATGGGAAAACAGTGTAGCTGTTTCAACACTGGCAAGATGTGATCCAGGTAGCCCATACCAGTCAGCAGCCTAGCTCCTGAAAATTTTTAAAAACTGACATTTCCAAAATATTTTAAGGGCAGCCCCAGTCACACACATTACAGTAGTCATGTCCAGTTAGAACATGAACAATGTTAGAGACAAGTTATGACTGAAGTATACATACTGTTTCTAAGACTGCCTTTGCTGTGTTTTCCTCATATATTGCCATGTTTCCTGCAAATGAGGAAAAAACACAGCAACATAGGAAGTTGCCATATACTGAGTCAGACCATTGGTCTATCTAGCTCAGTATTGTCTTCACAGACTGGCAGCGGCTTCTCCAAGATGGCAGGCAGGAATCTATCTCAGCCCTATCTTGGAGAAGTCAGGGAGGGAACTTGAAACCTTCTGCTCTTCCCAGAGCATCTCCATTCCCTGAGGGGAACTTCTAGTCTCCCATTCAAATGCAACCAGGGTGGGCCCTGCTTAGCTAAGGGGACAAGTCAGCTCTCCTCAAAACAGCAACTCCCCTGCTGGTTAAGATCAGAAGTCTATCCAGTCTAGCATCTTGTTTCCCACAGAAGGTAATATCCCTCTCCTGCCACTGCTCCCTTATTCAGAGGCTGAGGTAGCATAAAACCATCATGACTAGTAGCCACTGATAAGCTTGTTCTCCATCTTCTGCCAATCAGTTTCATAGGCTGGCCACTGGTTATAGTGTTATGAGAGAGCAGGAGGAAAACTACACACTAGACACTTTCTTCACACTATGCATAATTTTATAAGCCTCAGTCATGTCCCACCTTAATCACCATTCTAGATTTAAAAATCCCCAAATGATGTTCCAGATTCCTGGTCATTTTAGTTCCCCTCTTTGCACCCTTCCCAGCTCTACAATATCGTTTATGAAAAGCTTTCATTGAGCTTCCCATGACATCCCTAAGATTTCTTTCCTGAGTAGGAATCAACAACTCAGACCCCATCCGTGATAATGTGGTTAGCATATTTTGTCCCAATGTAAATAACTTCATACTTATTTACATTGATCTTCATTTTACATTTTGTTGTCCACTCATACAGTTTGGAGAGATTCTTTTGGAGGTCTTCACAATCCGTTTTGATTTTTACCACCTGAATTTTGTATCCTCTGCAATTTGGCCACCTCACTGCTTACCCCTAACACCAGACATTAGGGGCGTGCATGGAACCGCACCGCTGCGGTCCGGCACTGTGGAGGGGGTTCCTTTAAGGGCAGGGAGGGTTTACTTACCCCTCCCGTTGCTTTGCCCCCTCCAGCGCTAGTATTTACTGTAGAAATTGGGGCGGCAGGATACCTCCCTGCCGCCCCTTGCCCCTCCGCAATGCAAAAGGCTCTGGCAAGCCTTTTGCACACGCGCATGTCGCGCACGATCTTCACGTTTCCCCGATGCTGGAGGCCTGGTCTACCTGGCCTCGGCCCCTGCCGGCGGGTAGACCAGGCCTCCGGCGTCGGGGAGACGTGAAGCTCGCTCACGATGTGCGTGTGCGCAAAAGGCTTGCCGGAGCCTTTTGCATTGCGGAGGGGCAAGGGGCGGCAGGGAGGTATCCTGCCGCCCCCATTTCTACAGTAAATACGAGCGCTGGAGGGGGCAAAGCAGCGGGAGGGGTAAGTAAACCCTCCCCGCCCTTAAAGGAACCCCCTCCACCCGGACCGAACTGGCCAGGTCCGAACCGGTCCGGAGGCCTTTACAATGGCCTCCGGACCGGTCCAGACCCATCCCTACCAGTCATTTTATGAACAAGGGGGAAAGCACCAGTGTTCTCTCAAATTTTTTCCATCTGTGTGAAGAATGAATTGTGTTCTGAGTGGCAGTATCAATACAGTATGTGTACACATGCGTTCAGAACGGGGCCTTCCTGATTCAACCTGAGCAGGATCTAAAATTAACTGAGTGGACAAAAAACATGTGAGTGCACACACGTGTGCACAGCTTAGAGGGAACACTGGAAAGCACCTGTCCCAATACATACAGATCCTTGGAGTACCTCACTCCTCACTTTCCATCATTGTGAAGGAAGCCCGAGTAGCATCTGTCCAAAAGCAGAACAGGTGCTTCCTGCCTTCCAACTTGTACTTCTATTTGCTGGAGATAAAATATATGGGGGAAGGGAAGGTAATCATTACGACTGCTCTGACACCACTAACAAACATTTATCTTGATCTCTGATAATTATGGGACTGAAGTCAGAAATTCCTGCTTTTGGACAGATACTGCCCAGGTTTCCTACATAAACTGAACCTATTCCAAGGTCAGGCAGTTCTACCCCGCACCCCGCCCTGGAGATCATGGTAAGAGCAGGGTGTGAGTCAGGGTTGTCACAATGTCTTCAGAAATGGAGTAGTCCAAATCTGCTTAGCCTAAATTCACCCATAAAGCAATCATATCGGGTTTAAATCACACCTTTCCCTAGTAGAGAGAGAAAATGAGAGAGAGAAGGGAGAAAATGAGAGATAAGGGGGAGCAAAAGAGGTAGGGGAGGAGGGAAAGAGAGGAGGAGTGAGGTTCCCTTGTCCCTCTGCTTTGCATCTTCTTCTATCCTCTGCAAATGTTCCTGGGCTTCCTCTTGAATAACGTATTTATGTTTAAAGTCTGAAACGTTCCTGACAATCGGTGTTTCCTCTAACAGAGATTCCCAGACATTGTTGACTACAACTCCCATAATCCCTAGCCAAAGGCCATCGCAGCTCAGAATGCTGAGAGTTGTAGTCAACAACATCTGGAATCCCTGTTAGAGGGAAGCACTGCAGACAACCTTCTATTAGATTTGACAGTCACCCGTGAAGCATACTTTTAAAAATACCTTTCCATAGAAGTGACTCGATTAACTTAAAATGTGCATTTATTCTTTCCCAATAAAATTCTTTATTGTGGGTGCTTTGTGTTCATAACCAACTGCAGTAATAACCCACTTGCCGTTACAAGTCAAGACAGCTTAAGTCCTTAACGTTCCAATAAATAAATTGTTTAACAATTGGGAGCTAATTGTCACAGTAGGATGGCCTGAGAGGCTTGTAATCAGGACCTTTATTTTCACAATTCATTTTCATACTGTAGCAAAACAATCACTTTAGGAGAGATTTTGATTTTTTTTTTAATCAAACCCACCCACCACATTCGTAATGTACAGTGTAATCATAGATATATAATGAACATGATTCAGTAATTTCAGGCCAGCATAATCTCCAAACTATAAACATATATGCTTTTCCTCCTCTGTCTGGCAATAGTAATGTAGCAAAAAAGAAAGCAAGAAAGAAAGCCCCAAATGCCTGGTTTCTATCAAAAACAAATTACTTGTAATATATTACAGATTTACTCTGCTACATCTTTACTATATATCTTACAAAAAACCAGCACTTATTTAAATCAAAGGTACATTTATAGACCAGAAGATATTGTAAATTATAGGCTGTATCAAATTGGTGAAATTAACTTACTCGCAACTGAGATATTTCTTTTAAAACTATACTCATAAATCCAAACTTAAACTTTTCACGTACTGAAACATCAAGATTCAACAGCAGAGATTATTTTTTCCTGAAATACATTGTTTAAGAGACTGCTCAAAAATTGTTGTCAAACAGATGCTTTTATCTTTTATGACAGGCAGAAATTATTTTGATTAAAATAATACTAAATTAGCCATTTTAATATAAATGTATCTATTAGTAATATTTGCATACTGATCCAGAGATCTGTGTCCATATGTGGTTGTCTCTATTTGTCTCTTTGGAAGAAGCCAACTGTGCCGAGAGAGGGACACACACAGAGAATGGTTGTCTTTGTTGAAATGGGGAAACGGGAGTCCAGCTAGATGAGCTCTGTACATGTGTAAGGGTTCCAATGTCCAGAAAAGTTCAATGGGGAATTTTGCCGCAGACTTAAATATATTTTGAATGGAATTTATAAAATAAGAGCTGATAAGGTTGGGGGAGGCTTGGGATATTTATCTATATTTGTATTCCGTATCTCCTCCAAGGATTTCAGAGCAGCTCTTTAGGATTAGAACAATACTTCTAAGACAGGTTTAGGCAGCTTAGAGTTAATGACTTGCTGAAAACGTGTCTTTATAGACAATTATGTAATATAGTGGCTAAAGACTTGGGCATGCAAGGCCCGGATTCAAATCCTCACTGAGCTATTATTAATGTGTTTTATATTTATACCCCACTTTTCAGTCAAAATTGGCGTCCAAATCAACGTACAATTCAAAGCTAAAGAAAGGTACAATCTAGTAGGGATATGAAGTGGTGCTTACAACAATATTTTCTGGATGGCCTGATGTCATAATTCAGGTTCCAGGCTCGTCTCTTGAGGGAAGAAGGTAGAAAGAACTGCAGATGGACTCAGGTTGTCTTGGATGATGACAAAGATGTCAACTCATAAAATCAACTTGCTGATGAACTGCTGTGTCTCCTGGCAATTAATGACATATTCCAGGTTCTAGGCTCTTCCCTCCATTGGACTGGGCAGAAGGGACTGTGGATGGAATGCTATTAAGCTCACTGGGTGGCCTTGGAATAGAGGTGTGCAGAACCGGTTCAAATCGAACCAGGTTTGATTCAAACCAGCCCAGTTCAACCGGTTCAAACTTGAACCAGCCTCAAAAAAAAGGCAGCCAGTCTGAGTTCGAACCAAACCAGGCCCGATCCAATACACACCAGTTTGACAGGCAATGCTTGTAAAGGAGAACAATCAAAGGGGAATCCAGCCTTTAAACAATTATTTCTAAGGGAGGGTGGCAGGGCTGGCAAGAGGGCACCTTACTGGTGGTGCCAGCAGCTCCTTTAAACCTCAGTGTTCCACCCAGCAGCAAGGCCCATGTGGCAGCAGCACAGTTCCAGCCTCTGAAGATGCATGGAGACCATTGCATGACTTCTGTGCATGCATGGAGGCTGTTTGTGTGAACTCGCAGATTTGTGTGGTCAAACAAATGGTCTCTGCGGACGTGTGGAGATCACACAAATGGCCTTCGCAGATATGTGGAGGCCAGTACCGAGCCACCGCCACTTGGGCCACACTGCTGGGGAGAGCAACAGGCTTTAGAAAGCCACCGCCTCTGCCACCAGTAAGGTGCCCTCTTGCTTCCCCCGCCCAGCCACCCTTAGAAACCCTTTAAAGGCAGGATTCCCCTTTAATGGTAAGGGGGAATCCTCACTAGATACAACTCTACAAGCATAGCCCCTCCAACTGGGTCAAACCGGTTCAACCTATTCTGATTGAAAGGACCGGACTGCCAGCCACCTTGTGGACTGGTGGTTCATTTCAAATTAGTCTGAACAGAGGCACTCTTACCCCTGGACTTCGGGGCTGAAGTCTAGGGCCCCTACACCCCCTGGGGGGCCCCAAATCATATTTAGTTTGTCCTAGGTTTGTGCTCTCAAGAACCTATGTGTTAAAAAGTGATGCTTAACTTGCGGCAGGGGGCCTCCAAAGGCCTCTAGGTCCAGGCTCCAAAATTACCTAGGTGCACCTCTGAGTTTGATTTCAATTCAGTTCAAAAACCAAACCTGGTTCGAATGAACCACTGGTTCATGGACTGCTGGTTTAGTTCAAATTCAGCTCTAGTTTGAACCGAACCACCAAAAACGATTCTGTGCATGCCCCTTCCTGGTCTTTTAGCCCAGTAGTGGGAAGACTTAAGACATCTGGAATCTACTTTGTGGGTGGGGCAGGAAGAGGTCAAAGTCAAACTATCAGCATGAAATAGCAGCTTCAGGAGACAGAGTCAGTTGCAAAATGACACACACCCCCAACACCTGATGTTTGAGTGTGTTGGCTGGTCATCCCGTGAGCTATAGCATCCCACTCAGAGAAACAGCCCCATAAGCGTGGTCATTGGGCATGGGGAGTGGCACAGCGGGGGTGTGTGTGTGATTTCCCTCCTGCTTTTGCCTTCACGAGCAGTGCTCATGGTCTATTTCATAACATCTGAAGAAGGCTAATATCTCCTTGATATTCTAGTTACAAACATTGCCCTCAGCATATATTCAGCTATAGTAATAGCCCATCAGAAGGCTTCACACGCCTTTCTGCATATTTGCACCAGCTGTAAAGGATTAATAATCTTTATTAATTAATTAATTAATTAATATCTCAATCTTGCTTATTAATTGAAGAAGAAAAATGTTTAATGTAGAAAAATGTAATTTCATCTTAAAGTGAGAGTCTTCCCTCATCCTCAGGCCCAGCGCAGGCTACAGGAACATAACCTTGTGATACAAACAAGCAGCCTGCCTGTGTATAATATTGAGACACTTCAAAGAGACTATTTCTAACCCAATGATCATTCATGTAAACAGAGAAGACAACACAGTAACAGCATTGCTTTCTGCCTAAGTGTGAAAGCACTAAGCAAAAGCCTCTGTTTGATGTACCATTAGTAACACTTTTGTTACCACTATGGATGTGAAATACTCCATATATATGGTAGTATGACCTATTGATCTCAGTACCATTTGAACATCACTAGAATTACGAACAGTGTGACTGCCTAGTGCATCATGTTGGTGTAAGAAAATTCTAAATAGCATTTGTTTTGCATCTAAATAAAACATTGTTTTTCTTCAGTCCTACTCTATGGGTGACTAAATCTGAAGAGGATCTGCTGAAATTCCTGGTGATCCAATGACAGTTTGCCTGTTCTAGGTTCTAACAACATGATGTGGGGTTTCGTAGTCTGGTTTTGCCCTGAGAAGTCTTAGATAGGAAGGGGAGGGAAATTATCTTGATCCTCCTCCTCCAGCAAGCTACCTCATTCCTCTCATCTTGCTCCCCTTTAGGCAACAACTGTTTGACTGTTTAACTGTTGCCACCATCTCCTCCTCAGCCTCCTGCTTATGTGCAGGGAACAACCATCCCCTATCATCCTGTTCTTGTGAGAGTCCACTAGGCTCCTGCAATGGTTGCCTTGACTCTTATGGGTCGGTGCATAACTGGGCACACATGGCCAGATCACATTGTTTTCTAAAGAAGGTGGCCAGATTCACATTGTTTTTCATGACTCTGATGGTCAAGGCTCTGCTGCCAATACTGCACATCTGCAGCTGTTCTAGGGTGAAGTTGTGGAGGCCATCACTAGAAAAAGGAATGAGGGCACAGTGATCCCTGACATACTGATAATCCATTTTGTAGAGATGTACACTAACCAGTTTGGCAGTGCTTTTCTGGACTGCCGAACCAGTTCAGAGGTCCGGCTTTTGGCCGGTTTGATGGCAGGGGATCCCTAAAGGAGCAGGGAGGGTGCCCTTACCACCCCCACCCCGAGTCTCCCCTGCTGACACTGCCACCAAAACTGGTGCTGTCGGGCTGCTGCATATCTCCTTACAGCCCTGTTCAGTGACACACCGGAAGTGGCCGGTGCGCATGCACACGTCTCATACTGGCAAGTGGAAGTGTGATCAGATCGCCTCTGTCCATTTTGAAATTAGCATCACTGTTGCAGAAACAGAAGCTTGATGGATTGTGGTGAGCAAAGGGTTAACAGAATCTGGGCTGCTAGGATAGATGACATCATGGTCAGACCACATACCATACTCTGTAACTGGCTACAGTCTCTCACAGGGAACCCCTTAAATTAGCAGTTGGCCTACCCCTCTCTTATTGGGAGGAGGGGTTTTGTCCCTTTTGTGTGTCTGGGAGTAATGTTTAGAATAGTTGGTGAGGGGAAGGAGCGAAGAGAAGTTGGAAAGGTGCCTCTCTGTCTCTCTCTGTGGGGTTTTGCTCAGCTTGAGCTGGGAGGTGACTTGGAGGCCTGTGGAGTTAGTATAACAGCCCCAAGGACAAAGGGTAGGACAGTACAAGTACTGTCCAAAGTAGGACAGTACTTGTAGTCACTTTGCATCAGTTTGTCTCACCCACCCCCATGTTGCCTGGGTGTATTATTAAGGCTGAGGCCTTCTTTTCTATTTTTTCCTATTTGCTCCAATTCATATACCACTTCAACAATAAAGTTTTTTGAGTTAATACTGTTTCCTGAAAAAAGAATTTTTTTTGGAACAGTCTTATATTTACTACTGTTTCCTGAGTGCTCTGTGGGGAAAGGAGGGTCCCCAGTCACATGCCTCCCAAGCCCTAGGCCGAAGGAACCACTATTTTCTAATATTATTTCCCAAGTGATCACTTTACAGTTTCAGGTATTTGAAGAAACTGTGGGGGAGACCGCATAGCTGTCCAATCCAGTCTGGTAAACCCTATGAGTAAGGGGTCAGTATACACTTTCCAGCTTGTGAACAGATGGTGGCAGCAGTATACCAGCCAGGGCTCATCCAGAAGGTCATGGGAGGTCCGGAATTCACCCCTACTACATAGGTCCAAGACAGTCTTGCAACATAAGATCTGGGCAGTAAGTCTTGGAAAAGCAGAGCCCATACCGGAAGTTTTCACATCCTAATTGAAGCTATATTTCCACTAGTAGTAAACAGGGGTCACAGGACAAAACGAACACCTAAGACTGATCAGCTGCACCCTAAAATGCAGTCACAACATGCTTCCAGTTACCGTATTTACCCAGATGACTTTGAACGTACAATGACCTCCTTAAAAATACAGGTTGTGCCTGTATTTACACCAAAGGAAGAGGACTCTGAATGTAAGAATAACCTTGCCCCAATTTCTAACATCAAAGAATTTGAAGGAAAACCTACTCTTGGATTCAGATAAATAGGGTAGTTCATTAGATTTGGCATATTAGGCCTCTTTGTTCTAGCATCTTCAACTGAATAGCAACCTCACCAGCAGATGGACAAGTTATTGTTTCATGGCAGTCAGAACCACTAAACCAAAATTCAAGCCAGGCCAGCAAAGGCCTGCATATATTTGAAAGTTACAGCACACTTACAAACAAAACAAAATACCTTTGATCTGTAGTGTTATTAGCTTAGGGGCCACTACTGAAAATGCTTGTTCTGCAGTCATCACCAGCCAAAAAGATGGTGGGAGTAACAAAGGTTTCCAGCACTAGATCCTACAGCGCCAGGAGGTACTTTTATCTGTTGTTTGAATTTATTTTGAAAGAAAGAATTTTTTTTAAGTAAATGAATAAATAAGCTTGGGAGATAGCACTCAAGAAAGAGTTTTAATGTCAGCATTAGTGATGTGCATGAACTAGTTTGGCATTCTATTGCTAGAATGCTGAACCGGTTCGGAAACCGGCATTCAAACCAGTTCAAACACGGGGGTGGGAGGCACCTTTAAGACCCAGGGAGGGTATCCTTACCACCCCTGCTGAGCTTTAAACTCTGGTGCAACACATGCGGTAACCTCCAGGCTTGACTACTGCAATGCACTCTACATGGGGCTGCGTTTGTACATAGTCTGGAAACTGCAATTAGTGCAAAAATGCTGCTGCCAGATTGGTCTCTGGGATGTCTCAAAGAGACCATATTACTTCGTTTTCAAAAAAACTACACTGGCTACCAATAGGTTTCTGGGCAAAATACAAAGTGCTGGTTATTATCTATAAAGCCCTTAACGGCTTGAGCCAAGGGTATTTAAAGGAACTCCTTTGTTATGAACCCTGGTGTTGCCAGCTTATCTGGTGGCAACTCAAAGGTCAGCTTTCTCTGTAGTTGCTCCAGGGCTGTGGAATGCACTTCTTGCTGAGATTAGAGCTGCTCCATCACAAGCGTTTTAGCTGCTTGGTAGTTTTAATGGGTATTTTAATTTATTTACTAGCTGAACCAACGCACAGCATCTGCACCACTAGTCTCTCCTCGCCGCTTCCCCCCTCCCTCTCACCCCAATCTATTCCAGTCATTTTCGCCCGCTGGCTGCCTTCTTTGCCAGGGCCCGCCGCTTCCTCCACCGCTCTCCCCCTCCCAGCCCCCATGCCCGCCACAATAGCCCCAGTTGCATCGCCAGCCTCTGCCCGGCCATTTTCGGGAGCCCGCCGCCACTGCTGCCCACCCAGCCGGGCTCCTCTCGGCGGCGCAGCTCAGCCACCCACAGCCTCTTCTCCTCTCGCCGCCCCTCGCTAGCAGCCCCCAGCTGCCAGAGCAGCACCCCCTCAGCCTCCTTCTCCGGGCTCCTCCAACCCCCAACCAACGTTTCCCTCAGTCCCGAACTCTCGCAGCGTGTCGCGACTGCAAGAGTTCCGCCACCAAATCCTGGGCACGCATGGTTCCAAGAGATTTAAATACATAGATTTTATTTATTTATTTATTTATCTATCTATCTATCTAATTATTATTTTATTTATTGGGTTTATATACCGCCTAGTATAGAAATCTCTAGGCAGTGTACAGAATTAAAACATAATAATTCTGTTGTTGTTTACCACCTAGAATCTTTGGAGGAGGAGGTATATAAGAAAATTTTAATAAATAAATATATTTAAAATTTATAAAAAGATAAAAATCATTATAGATAAAAACACACATTAAAATTTGAAATTTGATCTCAGTTGAAGGCCTTGGAAAATAGGTATGTATTCAGGGTCCTTCTAAAAACAAACAGAGAAGGAAATGCTCTTATTTCAGAGGGAGAGCATTCCAAAGCCCTCGGGCAGCCACAGAGAAGGCCTAGTCCCGAGTTGTCACCAAATGACTTGGATTGATTTTTTATATTTTAATTGTAAAAATTTCTTGGGTTTATTGCTGTAAACGGTTTAGAGACTACGGTAGTGAGCGGTATACAAACATTTTAAACAAACAAACTCACTTCCTGACATGAAACTTACAGACCAAACTGTGAAAGATATAAACACGCTGTTTTCACAGGTGGGTTCCAGTCCTCGCCTAGACTACCAGAAAAATCTTGGGGAAATGGCTTAATTGGCGTGAAAATGCAAGAAAACTCTCTCATTGGAAATGCATGAGGAATGATACTTGCCGACAAACTTTGGCAGTTTCCCCGGGTATGTTTCAAGATAAGCAGTCCAGACTTTCACTGAATTATGAAGTAGTTAACAAGCTAGATTTTTCCAGTTCACTGCATGTCAATCTGTGTTGGATTTCCACAATAATCACTCAACTAATGGAAACACATGACATAGCTCAAGTGCTGGAGATACCAGTACACTTTTTCTATACACAACAACAATAACAAATATTTATATACCGCTTTTTAACAAGAGTTTCCAAAGCAGTTTACATAGAGAAATAATAAATAAGATGGATCCATGTCCCCAAAGGGCTCACAATCTAAAAAGAAACGTAAGATAGACACCAGCAACAGTCACTGGAGGGATGCTGTGCTGGGGATGGATAGGGCCAGTTGCTCTTCCCCTGCTAAATATAAGAGTATCACCAGGTTAAAAAAAGTGCCTCTTTGCTCAGTTAGCAGGGGTTAGCAGTTAAGACATCAACTATTCTGGACATCAACTAGCAATGCTTGCAGGGAGGGTGCAAGGTCATTTTGGAATACAGGAGGAATGTTTGTTGCTTGCAACCTGCAAGCCCCGTTTTCTAGTAGGTAGGTAGATAGACCTACCTAGATAGATTCAATTATAACATTTCAAGGCAGCTTACATTTTCTCTCTTTGTCAGGCAAGCTTGACAACCAAGAGACATCTTGGTGACCGGCTACCTTCTCAGGACAAACAAGCAAAGGAGTTCCTCCCATTATATGATAACTGATCATAATTTGGGCAAATATGCATATTTCATATTTACTTTTAAAAATTACAATCATGTTAATAGGGGAAACTCCACCAAAAATATGGTTTTTGGATTGTGCTAGGTATCTTAAACTAAGGTAACCTAGGTAGCTTTAACCAAGAAAAAAAGACCTCCTGGAAAATTCATTCAGGCATCTAATCTCTTGACCCAGGTTTCCAATGCTATTAGTTGGTTCAAAACTTGGTTTGGGAAAAGATCTGCTATGTTTTTTGTACTTTGAATATGTTAGTGTTATTTCCATTGGTCCCCATTAATACTGGTATAAACATGAATATCCCAGAGGATAACCACACAGCAGAAGTGGTCAATAAAGGAAAGATATAGTAGAATAATACACTACAAAATCAATTATTAAAATAATAACATTAATATATTTAAAGGAATGTGTTTTAAAAGCTTGGAATATGCAAGGAAAATACTGCATTTGAAAGGAAACTATTCTGTATTTTGCTATAAGACAATTTGTCTGCACTAAGACTTACCACATATATGTACTTTTAGTACTAAATTTATGGAGTAAACAATGACATTAGAGCAGTCATCTTCTGTTAAGAAAAGTACATATAGTATACCCCATTGGTGAAGCAGTTTTTAAATTCTAATATAATTTCAAGGTTATTATCTATTTCAGAACAACATGGAGGGTCAGAGTTCACAGCAGCCAGAATTTACAAACCTCCAATGGGTTTTGATTGACAGCAATCAGCATCTCTTCAGCATCACTGAGGGAACAAAGTACAGGTCAAGACAGCAGGCGATTTCATCTGTCATTTTTAATTATCTAAATGATATTCACAGACAAAACCTTTCCCATCTATCAGGGCATCACATTACCATAGACAATGTTTGTTTAAAGAAGGGGCCATAAAATCAAACAATTATGAATGCAGACAAGCCTTGCTATTGACTGCATAAATAATCAAGTGAGATTTCCAAAACTCTCTGCTAATGAACGGATAGATTGCTGGCAGGAAGTGGTAAGTAATAATACAGACAACAGTCTAATGTTCCTATTGACTTTTACTAAAGCTTGGCTACAGTAGCAAGGATAAAAAAAATGACGTCAAGTAAGGTTTCCATAGGAGCCGTATTGATAGCAGTACCCAGCTAAAATACAAGTAGTTAACTCCTGACCTTATAGTAGGACCAGCAATCCCCTGAGAGAGCTGAAACACCAGCAGTACAATATATCATGAACTAAGCCAACAGCCTCAGGGCCCTGACAACATTACAGCACAGGGAAAAGGGTCCCTTCTTCTGCCATTTATAACCGTGTAATCTGCAATAATTCAACAGTAGCCTCCGAAATGAACTCGGTTTAGGGTTGTTAGATCAGTAAATAAACCTTTGTAGAAAACAGAGATGGAAAAGTAAATGTCTAATCGGAGCTGTAGCTACAACGTTTTGCACCAACCTCAACTTTAGAACCTAAGAAATTATAAAACTTAAAATTGTGCACCTGATTCTAAGCTGAAGACAAACATTATCATGTTCCTTCAGCACATTGCCTGATCCATTTTTACAATGGAGAAGACCAGTTTGGGATGGAACTGAAATGTAGGATTCCTGGAGATCCATTTGAAACTAGATCTTGATTTACCAGAGACCATTGGGCTAATAAATAGATTTAGAAAAGGTCCTGTGCCTAGACTCCAGTGCATGTTGAAGACATCACAGCAGGAAAAAAGCCTACAGATTCACGAGTAAAGAGACAGGAGTGTAATTTACAGCCTGAAATGTTTTTAGCCCCCTACCTTCTAAAAGCTGGCTCAGTGTGCAGACATGCATTGGGGTTTACTATACATCTGAAATGGGGAGGATGAAAGTTTTCCAGTTCTGCTCTGTAATTAATTATGGTTCTGATTTATAACTAATTCAGCCACCACTGTATAATCTGCACTAATTAAGATTAGGCTCTGGTGTACAAGTGACCTGTCAAGAACACCAAAGTCTTTATAAACTCAGACAACCATCAGCAATTCATGTCTCTTGTACCAAGACACAGACTTTTTTGACAAATGGAAGGACCATGGAAATTGAGCATATGTATGTACAGATGTTCATACATATGCCTATGCCACATATGGTGGAGGACATTAACCCTCTGTGTGAACAGTATTTCCAAAATAGAGGCTGTGAGAATGGTCCCTAAGGCATGATAAAGGAGGAGCTTAACTCTTAAATCTAACTTGTATGCTCACCTCACAGGCATTTCTTCTCTCAAACAATTTCCAGAAGGGTAGCCTCTCCATCTGTTGCTGCTGATTCGGCGGCTGCAGCAACAGACTAACAAACTCATTTCATTGTACGTTTCCATGGACTACAGTCCACTTCATCAAATGCATTGTGTCATCCTCATGTGCAAAGTGGATTCAGACAATGAAGCCAAATGACTTTGGAATTTTTATTATTGTTATTCAATAATAATAATAATAATAATAATAATAATAATAATAATACAGCAATGATAATCTTTGTTGTTATTATTAAGAATAACAATAACATAAGTTATTATCATTATCATTATCATTGATATATATATAATTATCTTAAACATACCCATTGCTAATCCTATGCAAGGCAGCTCTCGCAAGAGTTCGCAAACGAGCTGCCAGGGGAGAAGCAAACGGGCGGCCTGGCTGAGAGAAAGTGGTGCTGGGGAAAGCGGGAAAGCAGCAGCGGGGGGAGGCAGCAGCGGGGGAGGGGGAGCGGCGGTGGGGAGGCGGGGAAGTGGGGGAAGAAAGTGACAGTCGAAATCGGCCAAGAACAGGGGAAGAGCTGAGGGGGAGGGAAGAGGAGAGGGCTGAGAACGAGGGAGCAGGCTGAGAAGGGGAGGAAAGCCGAGAAGGAAGAGGGAGAACTAGAGGCACAGATTCTCTGCACCCGGGCCAGCTAGTTATTATTTATTATATACAAAATGCTATATATAAAAAGGTTCTCGATGTGGTGTACGAATCAAAAGAAACTAAATAACTGTTCCTGTCTCAAAGGAACTCATAAACTAAAAACAAAAGAAGACACAAGGGAGATGCCAGAAAACAAACAATGGGGCGGAAACTAGGGATGTTCCTGAACTGGTTCGACGCCTCTCGGGAAGCGACCAACTGGCTTGGGCACCCGCATTCAAACCAGTTTGGTGGGGCGGGGATCGGTTCCTATAAAAAGCAGGTCCTTATCTGCTCCTCCGCCACCCCACCACTTGGGGTTGCAGCGCTACTCCCATCAGCCTGCGTGCTGGCTGCTGGGGAAAGTGCTGCAGCCGTGTACGGCCTTTTGGAAAGTAGGCGCTGCATCTGGAAAAGCAGTGGGGTGGTGGAGAAGCAGAAGAACCTGCTGACCTGTCTTTTAAAAGAACTGATCCCGTCCAATGCTGCCCAACTCGGTTCGGGCACATCCCTAGAAAAAACTATGCTGGGATTAACAGTTGCTGGAACAGTTGCTGTCCCCTCCTAAATATAAAAGAATCATCACAAGAGGTGCTTCTTTGCCTATTTGTGAAAGTCACAAGCCCTGCTCAGATGTGAAAAAAGGGCAATTTACTTGTGTACAGCATCCCAAGAGTGCACCTGGAGGTCCCACCCTGGCACTGACGCAGCAAAACACATAACGCTCCCAGCACTCACCAAGTTTATTGCATTTGTATGAAGAGGAAAATGCCATAAGCCTGAAGAGATTGTTTACATGATTGTAATGGGTGCTGAGGCACCCCAGGCTTCTGATAATGGAAATGGATGGATGCCATCATTTGCTACTCCAGACAAATTTGCTACTCCAGACAAATTCAGTAAGCTTGGAGAACATGGGGAGGTTGATGCTTCTTTGCACATTTGAACCAGGGTGGGTCTTGTGGGCACGCTCTTGGGATGCTGTGTCCCTTTTCCCATGTCTGCACAGAGCTTTTGCCTCTTGCGCAAGAGACCACAGAGGCAAATATCAGGCAATTTTTAACAATGAAGACCGTGTCAACATCCTTGATAATATTTTTCTAGTAGTACAGCAATCCATGCTGGCAATGGGGCAGTCATCTTCATCTCATCACCGCTCTTACTTTTCTGACAACTTTGCCCTGCTCTCAGCTAACACGAGCAGAAGCAGTCATTTGGCATAAAGTATATATTAGAAAATATATCCTGTCAAGAACATACTGTTGAGAATCTTAATCTAGCAAGATTTTGATTCATGAATATAAACAAGCAGATAGGTACTTGGTAGCACTACACCCAATCGAAAGCAGAAAAGAATGTGCAAGAGCGATGAGCAGGTTGTTTGTTGTTCCATTGTCATAAATATGAAGCATTGTGGGAAAGCTCATTCCACAAATGGTTATTCCAATGTACATAACCCAAACTGTAACAACAAATCAAGAAGTATTGTTCCCGATGTGTAGCCAATTCACAAAATAAATTGTCTAAAAGCGGAGAGTACTCAAGCACCCTTGAAATGTCAAGATACCCAAAATGCTAAATAACCAAGAATTCTAGAATACATTGAACTGTGGGCAAAGACTCCTCTAGATCAGTGCAGGGGTGGGGTCTGCTATGAAGGCTTGAATGGGACTAGAAACACAATGTTATGGTGGCTCTGGTGTATTACAGAAGCTGAACCCAGCAGGTGGCACTGGAAGACTATTGCACTTCCCCTTCCCCTTGTCCTATAGGGTTTCTCCAAGCTTCTATTTTGTCTCCCATGCTCTTTATCATCCACATGAAAGCACTGGAAAAGGTCAACAAACAACAATTTTTAATATACCACTTTTCAACTAAAGTTTCCAAAGTGGTTTTGAGAAATAAGTAAGTAAGTAAGTAAGTAAGAAAGATGGATCCCTGCCCCCAAAGGGCTCACAATCTAAAAAGAAACATAAGATAGGCACTAGCAACAGTCACTGGAGGTACTATGCTGGGGGTGGATAAGGCCAGTTACTCTGCCTTGCTAAATAAAGAAAACCACCACATTTAAAAGGTGCCTCTTTGCCCAGTCACCCAGTGGTTTGGGACAAAATGCTGATCTCTCGTTCCCATCAGCTGTTGCTAGTGAGTTAGTGTAAACTCTGAATTGTGCTGGTCTGGGTGAGGACAAATACACTGAAATTCAATCCAGATAAGATCGAGGTGCTGTTGGTTGGGAGGTCCATTATCTTTAGGTGGAGGTATGTAGCCAGTTCTGGATGGGGTTGTGTTAACCCCTAAAGATGCAGATATGCAGATACAGAGTACTCCCGGGTCCAGATGATCAGGTGGTGTCAGTAGCCAGTGGTGCTTTTTATCAGCTTCAGCTAATTCACCTGCCACAAGCCTGCATGGAAGAGCTGGCCTAGACCTAGTCATGCATCCATGGATTACATCCAGGCTTGACTAATGTGCTGCAAGTAGAACAGCTTTCAAAGACAATTTGGAAATTGTTTCAAAATGCAGTCATTAGACTGCTGATGGGGCAGGGGGTGGGGGAAAGCCAGTCAGATAATAATATGCCTACTCCATATCAGTTAACACTCATTACTAAGTTGTTTCTGGACTTGGGTTAAAGTGCTGGTATTAACATTTAAATTCCTAAACAGATTTGGACAAGATGATGTAAAGAACCACCTTTCCCTATCTGATACCTGTCTCTTGAGATCGACATTTCAAGCCCTGCTCTCTGGCCTGCCACTAACTCAGATTCAGTTGGCGGGTACAAGGATCAGGGCCTTCTCATGGTGGCACCACAGGTGTGGAATTCCTTCTCCAGACAATTCAGCTGAGCCCCCCACCCCCCTGCTTTAAAAGAAAATGTAAGATGAATTTCTTTTGCAAACAGATATGTTATAATGCTGGGTGTTTTTTATCCTGCTATTGGTTGTTCCCACTTGTAAACTGTTTTGTTGTTGCCTTGTGATGGTTTTACATTGAAAGGTGGGATAAATGATATAATATATAAATAATGTGATATGATACACAATATGAATTATCTCTCAAGGGTGGTTGCTGCCCATAAATCCTAGTTACTGACAAAACCCCTGCTAAGCCTAGAGGCACCTTTTAAAGTGATGATTCTCTTGTATTAGCAGGAAGAGAGCAACTGCCTCATCCAGATCCAGCACAGTGTTTTCCTAGTGTCTCTTGCTGGTGTCCACCTTGTGTTTCTTTAGATACTGTGATTCTTTGGGGGATAGGGAACCATCGTATTTATTTTTCTATGTAAACTGCTTTGAAAACCTTTTCCTAAGAGCTGTGTATAAATATCCCTAATAAAATACTACTACTGCTACTAATGCATTCCATGTTGAAAATCATTACAATCAATCATACAATAGCTGCACTGTATAAAGAATCCAAGAAGATATAAGAAAATATCATTTTATAATGATTTTTTTGAGCAGGAGAAAAACAAATTTCTCCTGCTCCTCTGCACTTCTCACTTTTTAAATACTTCTGTCTCTTATTTATCACACCACTGCAGCTGCAGCTAGATCATTCTGGACAATCTTACTCCCAAAAGTCATGTTACTATCAACATGTCCTACCTTGTCAAAAAGGCATGAAGTATAAAATCATAAAACTGAAATGTACCTGAAAGGCATGAAGTCCAACCCAACATCTGACCGAATTGCCTGCACAATGAAAACACAAAAGCTTCAGAATTGGCCAGTTCAAATGTAACAAGAAACCATGGTTTCTGGCAATGTGAACATGGCTTGCTTCTAACCCTCCTGAAGCTGTGTAATCCCTCCTCCCCTTTCCTCTTCCCTCCTCAGTTCTGACATGGAGCTATGACATCCTAGTTTATTTAAATCATGGCTCGGTGGCTTATGCAAAGCCAGCATCTGTGATTTAACTCTGGCTTACAAGTGATCCTGGTTTGGAAGCCAGCATTAAACTACAGTTTACTCAGCTTTGCACAAGCTCAAAGCCATGGCTTAAATAAACCAGGATGTTGATATTATGGCTCCATGAGAGAGCCAAAAAAGTAGAGTGGGTGGGGAGAGTATGTTGGCTCGGAAGAGTGAGAAGCCATATTCATGTGATCAGAAACTATGGTTTCCCAATTACACCTGAACCAGCCAAATGTCTCAGTGTTATAACTCCCTATTATGCATTATTTTCAAAATTATCATCAGCTCATTATTATCTTCTCTCTTTTTATTGTATTTTGTTTTTAAAAGCATCCACTTCCGTTGTATGACAAATTCCTTGCTTTCAAGTCGCTTCAAGTCGCTTATCACTTTAATAGCATAACTGTATTATATGGGAGCTTCAACAGAATGCAGGCTGCACCTGGGTCAGCACAATATTAAAAAGTGGCAGAAGTTTGATCCATTTTGATCTGGTCTACATGTTAATTACCAATAGAGCCTCCAAGCAACCCAGGAGATGAGGTGGAAAAAGGACTTGCACATCTTTGTTTGCTTTTGTTATTAACTAGGAACAAAGATGCAGAAAGCCTACGAGGATGAAACTGGACTTATAAATTTATGTAAAAAGGTAAAGTGTGCCGTCGAGTCGGTGTTGACTCCTAGCGACCACAGAGTCCTGTGGTTGTCTTTGGTAGAATACAGGAGGGGTTTACCATTGCCATCTCCTGTGCAGTATGAGATGCCTTTCAGCATCTTCCTATATCTCTGCTGCCTGATATAGTACCAGTGGGGATTCGAACCAGCAACCTTCTGCTTGTTAGTCAAGCATTTCCCTGCAGTGCCATTAGGTGGCTTTTGAATTTATATAGGAAAGAAATATTTATTAAAATATTTGATTAAAATGGACATTTCTGTTGCAAAGTGGTGCCTGATGACTTTTTATGCAGCTTAAAAAGGCCAGAACAAAATTATTCATCACAGACATATAAGTCATTACTAAGTCTAAAAAATATTTAGAAAAACTTCTTACCCTAAGATGTGGTAGGAATTATTAAATGCAACATCCATAAAAGATCGGTAAATTTGGAAGGAAAAAAAGAGCAGGAGGTGGTCCTGGAACAGCTACCAAATAATAGCGACTTTTAATTTATTCCGAAGAGCCTCCATAAGCTTATGTCTTTGTAGAGCAGTGGTTGAACACAGAAGTTACAGAGGTCTGATTTCATTGGCACTAGTATTCTAGGCTTGCTGTTAGTTTTATAGCCAGAGTCTAAGACCATTAGCATGTTACATTTTTCTCACTCAACTGAGCTCCTCTACTGGCCTCAGGCTTGGTTCTGGCAAACAAATGTGGGCTTCAGAATTAAAGTTATATCCATGGCAAACTAAAAACAGACGGATGCCCCACTGTTGCACATCCACAGCTGCTTGAACAAAGGATATCGGTGCCTTAAAAATGATTCTCTTTTAAAAAGGGAATCCAAAGGAAGACATTGTTACTATTATTATTTTAAACTCTGGACTTTGGTTCAAAAACAAAGTCAGTGACACTTCCGTCGCTTTAGCAAAGAAATCCCCCCCCCCTTTTAAAAAATATGAATCACAGGTAGGTCCCCAAACTGTCAACAAACATCTAGTTAGTGAAGCAATAATTTACTCAAAAGGCAGAATTAAAATAATCTATTGATAGATCATAATTTGGTTTGAGGCAGTTAATATAAGCCAATGATGCTGCATGAGTTCCACAATACCGATGGCTTCCAGCCAGATCTCATTCTCAAAGCTAAAGTTGTTGACCAATATCCTAACTTATGAAGTGCATGTGAAGTAAAGGAAGCATGTGCACATTTGCTGCATTCCAGAATAAAGCAGCATGGGCACTTAAGCAGGGGGTTATGACTTTTGCCAATCTCCACTTCTCTCTGAAGTCCTCTAAAAATATGTTTCTGAGAATTGTACAACACTCCCACCACCATAAGTACTCAAGCTGCTGTTTCTCTGGAATGCAGCAAATGTGTAGCTCGATTTGGACTTTCAAATCAAAAGCCTTCAGACACACTTACAGGTTAGGGAGTTGCACGGAAACGGATTGGCACCTCTTTTCTGGAGCGCCGAATCAGTTCGAAGTGCCAGCATTCGAGCTGGTTCGGAGGCTGGGGGTGTGTGTGTGCTTCTTACCTGCCCATCCTTGCCATGCTGCTTGCCCCCTGCCAATACTCTCCTAAAAAGCCTGGGTGTGGCGCTGCAGCGTTCCTCCTTGCAGCCCCATTCAGCATCGCCATGCAAATAGCCAGTGCACACATACTGGCCATTTGTGTGGTGACACTGAATGGGGCTGAGAGGAATGCTGCAGCTCCGTGCCCACACTTTTTGGGAGAGTGCTGGCGGGGGGCGGGAGCAGCAGGGCAGGGATGGGCAAATAGGAGACACCTTCCCTGCCCCTTAAAGTAATTCCCCCTGGCCTCCCAGAAGTGCACAGAACCAGTTCTGTGCATATCTCTATCACAGGTTGGAAATGATCAAAACAGGCTGGAAATCACAGCATGGCACATTATTCATCCCCTCCACCTTGCCACTCACAGTTGAGGTAGTGTTTGTCTGCAAAAGGAAATGCTGTAACCACAATGGCAAATGCTTTAATGATCAGCAGCCCCAGGCTGCCAATCATGGTTACCGATTTTCCCTTTGCAGACAAACACTACCTCAACTGTGAGTGGCAAGGTGGAGAGACATGAGTGACATAGCGGAAGTTGCAGAACAGGATTTCCATTACAGCTTCTGCGCTGTATGCATGTTTGGAGGCTTTTGATATGAACATCCAATTAGGGATTATATCTGCTTTCTTTGTGGCATGCATGCTTCTTTAGTCAGGATGTTGCCTGTTATGCATAACGTATTTTAAAGGAGCACAATGGCTGTAGAGGCAATGGTAATTAGGAACATTTTCATTTCATATGTCATTGTACACTAGAGCACAATATCCACATCAGCCCATTTCCACTTCTCCACTTTGCCCTCCATGGCGAATCTACTGTCAAGTCCTTGAACACTTTTTTCCTCTTCACTTCTCGTTGTCAACATTCCTCTACATGTTCTTTTTGTGACTCACATTGTATCCTATGATACTGCCTGATGGCCCTTGATTCCCTTTCTGGGTCCATGATTCCCTTCCTGTTATTGGGATTAATACACCAAGGAAGGGAACTGAAATGTTCTAGTCACTGCATTTAGATTCACATTATGTTTATAGTTTGCTGCAAATAGAATGAAAAGGAAATGCAATCAATGGTACACTGCACTGCATTTGAAATACAGGCAACTGAAGAGCTTGACTCTAGACCTTTGGCTGCCATAAATATTCTTGGAAGTGAAGATCCCTCTGTAGTTTCTAAAAAGCTCAAAAAATAACAGAACATCCCTAGGGATCTATTTCAAGGTTATCTGAGATGACCTCAATGTTTTTATACTTCTGGCAGCAACATTCTGCAGAAAGACCTAGCTAATACCAAAACACAATTGTATGACACAAATTTTGTGTTTCCCCTGCTTCATATTCTGGCCAATTCTTCTCTTTTCTCAATGATTTTTGGAAAATATATTTTCCCAGGGACTTGGCCCAACTTGAAATTTCAGAAAAAATATATTATGCATCAAAAGGTACATACAGGATTCTCTTCAGATGAGAAAACTATACAGTTAGCAGGTGCATACTTGCTTGATTTTTCCGAAAGCTTTGCAAAGAACAATTACTGCACTTTAAAAAGAAGCCAGACTGATCCCTCACCTGTTCAGAAACCAGCAAACTTTACAGACACACAAAAGACCTTTAGAGAAGAATTGGAACTTCCTAATTTAAAATGTTAAAACTTTAACATGGAAGTTGCTGTTTGAAGAAATTCCTCAGCTGGGAAAATTCTACTTCTAAATGGCTACAGATAAAGAAGGAAGCCTGTTAACTTTTTAAAATAAGTTATAGGTTTTGTTGTGTAACTGCTGTGTAAGACAAGTAATCGTTTAAGAATCTGTTTGGCCTGGCCTTCTAGGGTTTTTAAATTATTGTAAATGTTTTTAATCTGTTGTAACCTGGTTTTCCAGGGTTTTAAAACTGTTTTGAATGTTTTAACTGATGAATTGTTTTAGGGTGTTTTATAATCTTGGTTTTTAATTGTTAATTGATTTTAATTGTTTTGTTTTAATGTAAACCGCCCTGAGCCATTTTTGGAAGGGCGGTATAGAAATTGAATTAAATAAATAAATAAAAACAATATCTGCATCTTACTGACACTCCAATTCTAAACCTTTGTGCTGGGCTGCTGGCAGCAATGTCAGCATCACATATCTTGTGACAGTAACACTGGTAAAGCATTTGGTACTTTCAGTCCTCCTAAGTACTTATTTATTAGTTCAGCAGAGAGAATCACAGTACAAGAAGAAACCTGAAGGAATCCAGCACAAAATCCTCCACAAATTAATCTAAGATGTGGACTGAAGGGAGATATACTCTAGGACAGGCATCCCCAAACTGCGGCCCTCCAGATGTTGCTGAACTACAACTCCCAGCATCCCTAGACACAATTTTTTGTGGCTGGGTATGCTGGAAGTTGTAGTTCAGCAACATCTAGAGGGCCGCAGTTTGGGGATGCCTGCTCTAGGATATAATATTTCTGGATTTCAAGTGCTGCCCACATCATCTTTCATAAGGAGGAAAATTTAATAGAAAACCTCCTTTTTCTGTGACATCTGCAATGTACCGAGTCACAATTCTTGGTAGAAGGATAAGAAGAGTAACTACTTCTGATCCTACACATGCTTCTTCTGACAGTTCTGTACCTATTTGGCATCATCTATTCCTAATTTACCATTTCAGTGTATTTTCTTCTTTTCACTTCACAACTAAAAAAATACAAGTCAAAATAGACATGCATTCCCAGCAGTCATTATTGACCCAGATGGTCCTTTCAAAACTATGAACTGAATTTGGTTTTAAACACACTAGTTCAATCTTTCAGAAAAAGTCCTACTTTAGGTTTCCTGTACACTAATCCTATGGAAGCTGCTCAAGGTTGGGAGGCAACTGCTGGAGTAGCACTGGCAGATGCAAGTTCCATATGCTCAAGAATCTCTGGATGAGATTCTTAGCCATCGCACCTGCATGTCAGCTTTTCTTTTCTGGCCCTACTGCTGGCTTTGTTGATAAACCTGATTGTCTGTCTGCTGTGTGTCAATTTTCTACTGCCCTCTCGTCATGTAACTAGGACCTCAGGTACTTTCCTCTAAGGAACAATATATGAATGGTACATGCTTCATTATGCCATATACATAATGCAAAATTCCAGTTTTCAATTAAACTGAAACCTACAAGTAAACTGTAAGTCAACAAAAATGAAAAATGTTTTAGAGCGCAATGCCAGTTCTACTACTCACAATATTTTAAAGTACGTCCATTTTGAATAACTATGCAAGAAAATGATAAATGTAGATGTTGGACACACCTGTGTATTAGGGATGTGCAGAATGTTTCGATGGTGAAACATTTCAACTCGAAACAGGAGGTTTAGTGTTTTGAGCTTGAAACAAAAAGGCCTCTTTTAAAAGGGCCTGTTTCGAGCTCAGAACAAAACCTGTTCCAACTGAAATGTTTCAACGTTTCGAGTGCCATTTTGGAAGCCTGTTCCCCCCCTGCTGATTGGTTATCTGGCACTGGCTTTCAATTGGCTTGCAATCAGCTTGCTTCTTGGCTGGCTTGTTATCATACAAATCAAGTGTTGTCATGGGCAACTGTGCCCCCATTGGCTGGGGGGAGGAAGGCGGGAACACTTTTGAAAGAAATTTTTCAAAATGTATTCAAAGGGACTGAAGGGAGAGTCTTTACGCCTCTCTTGAAGAGGATACATCAGGAGAGGAGGTTAGGTTTGATTTTGTGCTTTTCTTTTCTTAGCACTGAGTATGATAAGCTGTGCTATTGCTGCAATAGCTATCTGGTTTTGCTGGATTGACAAAGGCAGAACTTGGGTGTATGCCTTCCTTGAGTTGTGCTTTGTTTTGTTTGTGAGATAGTGTTGTGGAAAGGAAGGGACAGTGGCAGCTTAATCTCTCTCTCTCTCTCTCTCTCTCTCTCTCTCTCTCTGATATTTCTTGGTGATTGCTGTGATGAACTTCATGTCTAGCCTTGAAACTAACTGGTGCTTCACTCATCGCTCTGGTTTGCTCTGCAATCTGCATTGCAAGGTGCAAAATATGGCTGAATTTGCTCTAGTTGAGCTTTAGCTATGCTTGCTGTTAGGGGGGTTATGTTGTGGCAGCTGTTACAATGCTAGGAAGTAAGGAGTCATAATTATGTGTGAGAGAGCAACTTGTGCCAATGTTACTGCAGCGCAGGCACTGTTACTGGCAGTGGATTCAGGATCAGTTACTCTTTTTTGGCTATTTTTGGACTGTATTTGAAATGCATGTTGTTCTGTGGGGAGGGAAAGATTCTCTTTTACTGAGTGTTTCTATTCTGCGGTGTTTTTCAAGGCAGCATTGCAAAATGCATTGCAAACTGAATGCAAAACTTGTGTGTGAGTGCAGCTTGTTCCAGCGATAGGGAACAATGGGGAAACTCAATGCACCCCATTGTTCCCCATGGGTAGGTGCTAAGGACACCAAAGTAGGTTGGGTGGTAGGGCATGATGGCTGCTACCTACCACCCAACCCACACAAAAAAGGGCAAGTGGGTGATTTTCAACATATTTTAACCTTTTCCCAAATCCCACATAGGATCCTATGGGGGACAACACACTTTGGTGTCCCCATAGTACCCATGGGGTGTTTCAAGTTTCCCCATTGTGCCTATGGCTAAAACATTCAAAAAGTTGCAGTGTTGTTTTTTGTTGTTGAAACAGCCAGCTCAACTGCTGTTTTGAAAAAGAAAGAAAAAATTGCTGTTTTGTATTTCGTTTAGAGTGTGAAACAAAATGCAAAATCCATTTTGTGCACATCCCTACTGTGTATTTAGAAAATGGAATGTAAAAATGCTTTTCAAGGGTAATTTGGAAAACTGCATAGATTCTTGCAATTGTAACGTAATAGATTTGAAAATTATACACGTTACAACAATACACTTTCAACTAAAGGACTATATAAAAATAACTATGCAAATAGTCCTGTGTGCCATTTTAATTACTTTTGAAAATGAAGTTTTAAAAATAGTCTAATATAGGGTGAAGTTCAGCTGTCAAAAAGTTTCAAACATTCAACATGGCTCTTACAAACCCTTAAACATCATTGTCTAAAGTAGCACATCAGATCTCAGCCAACATGCTCCCTACCTGGCAAACAAACGCCCGCTCTCTATCAGTTAACTTTTATGTTCCACAGAACCTTTATGTTCCTCCAATTTTGGAGGTCTGGCCCTTTAAATAAGCAGCCTGTTTAGGCTGGATAACAGGCCTGTGCAAAGATTTGGCATGGCTGATCCAACCCCTTTACTTCTGCACAGACTGTTCTTATGCACAGCTCCAGGGAATGCACTTAAAGGGAAGCAGAGTCACGTAAAGTCCCAGGGACTTCTTGGAAGATAGGTGTGGAGTGCTAGGAAATGTAGTTCTTCCAAGTGCTTTTCCCATAAAGCTCAGTGCTCCCCATGCACTTGCCAATACATGGTGTTTCCTATGGCTTTGCTTCTCTTCAAGAGCTACTCTTGGAGCTGTGCACATGATTCAGCTTCAGCCCTTCAAACCTGAATCTTGGTGCAGGCCTTTGTACAGATTAACATCACAGAAATAAACTGTTTAATCACTTGTAAAACTGAGAACTCTCAGGGCAAAAAAGTATAGAGCAGCCATGGTCTTTTCTTTTTCTCGTTCCTTTGTGGTTTTCAGAAATCTCTTCCAGCTCACCTTCTTCTTCTTTGCTTCCTGTCCCTCCTTTCTAGCTGAGCTAATAAGGCTCTGCTTATGCCTGCCCCCCATTCTTTGAATACTCACATTAGTGATAATAAAATACAACACCATAACAATGATAATGCTGCAACAGGGACTCAAAGACAATCTTTACAACATTACTTTTGCCTTTCACAATAAGTACTTTTCCTATGACAGCATAGATAGAGAGATAGGGCAGTTGAAAAGCAAACTCATATTCTAAAATACTTAAAAGTGGATGCAAAGGAAGTATAATAAATCATGGAAGGCACTGCTCTTACTATTATGCAAAATTTATCAAAATAGCAGATGGCACAATGATGCACACAATGATGGCATCATCCCCTTCTTCCTTCTGCCCCCTGAGTGCCCCACAAGCCACTACCGAGGTTAGAGGACCCTTGGGAATGGTGTAGGATCCAGCAAGACGTGAAAGGGAAAATGTCTGGAAACAGGAGTGGGCACCTGCCATGAGTGGAGCCCCACTTGAGGAAGGTGTCTCTGTCCAGTTTCCAGGGGCTGAATACAGTAAAGGACCTGAGATAACTGTGATGAGTAGAAAAACTGTAGGTGTTGAGCAATTAATTTAAAATATCCTAAAGCCTTGTTGCACAGGCCTCTGCCATGCCCTGTTTAAAAATCCATTTTGTCAACTATCAGGACAATATCTTATCTGGACACTTTTCAACAGAGGGAGTTTAATCCTAGCTTTGTTTCTGCTTGACTGCATAATTTGTTAAGGATAAAAATATCTGATTTGAGAGAGAGAGAGAGAGAGAGAGAGAGAGCTAGCTTAGTAAAGACGCTGCAATTTTTTATTCTCTGAACAGCTGGCTTGTTTTTAAAGAATACTTCCAGTACCATACGTTATGCAAATAAATCAATGAATTGTAAAGCATAATAAAAGGCATTTGATTGTAAAATGAAATAGCAAAACATTATAAAAACACTGTAGGTTCACATTTCTGCTGTATGTAATATTACAGAAGGATAGAATTTGAATTCTTTTAAAGTGTATCCAGAATTTAGTACTCCTGGATATGTCAGCTTGTGGCTTTTCCTCATGGATGCACTGAGATTATGTGGAGGAATTATCCTCTTGTCATTACCTCTTGTCCCTCCAAACTTCTTATAATCTCCAAGTAACATCTACCTAAAAGAAGTCTGCAACCAAATAACTGACCAGCTAGTTTAAATTATGAAACTCATGAAACTCACCTTCACCTTATTAGTTTAAACGATGACATTCACCTTACGAAGTTCTCCTTCCCCAACATTCATTCATTCATTTATAGCATTTTTATACTGCCCTTCCCAATTTTTTGCCCAGGGCGGTCAAATTTTGGCCCTCTTTGCTGATTGGCTTCCTGACACACACTGTACAGCCTTCAAACCTCCCACTTCCTGCAAATAGTGCACAGCCCGTCCTCATTCTCTAACTCCATGTCAGCCCCTGCTAACTGGGCAAAGAGGCACCTTTCACCATAGTGATTCTCTTTATTTAGCAGGGGGAGAATAACTGGCCCTATCCACCCCCAGCACAGTACTTCCAGTGACTGTTGCTGGTGTCTATCTTATGTTTCGTTTTAGAATGTGAGCCCATTGGGGACAGGGATCCATCTTATTTATTTGTTATTTCTCTGTGTAAACTGCCCTGAGCCATTTTTGGAAGGGTGGTATAGAAATCTAGATGATGATGATGATGTCTCCACCATCCATTCGTTCCTCTGCTTTTAGGCTAATGCCTACCTTACCTTGTTTCTTTAGTCACCTTATCTCTTGACTAGCCTCCTTAGCTTTCTTCTCTTCCTCTCCCAACAATATACAGTCCCTTCTGACCTTAAATGCTGTGAGGTTTCTTCAGAAGCTTCTCACTGATTAGCCCTCTCATCTCAGTTGCCTGCTTCCACTGTCTTTTCACCCTTCCTCATCCTTCCTTTATTTCTAAAACTTCTTTCTCTTACCCCTTATTTCAGGTTCATTTTTTCATCTGTTACCTAGTTTGGACCTTTCCTGAGCCTTGGGGTTCCCAATCCATTGGCATCCTTATGTCCCAAATTTACTTCCCAGCCTTATGTCCCAGGTCCCAACTTCCCAACTTGTCTTGAAGTGTTCAGTCCTGACCAAACTTTCCATTCTTTCACAGAATCGGGATAGGAAACTCTTCAGTTCTTTGAGCAATTGAACAATGAGTGCCAGTCACTCCCAGTTCAACCAATCTCTGTCAGAGGATTTACCAGCACAAGTATAATACAGTCATTTTCTAGCCAACCAGGGTTTTGAGTATGTGCAAATGGGATTGTGTGGCTGGTCTTGCACAATGCAACCTGAGTAACCACACGTTATCGCTCAATTTTGCTGGCAAGAAGCGTAAAAGAGATGCAGAGGAAAAGAGGAGAGATGGAGGAGTGAAAGAGAGACAGAGAAGTGAATGAAAGAGAGAGAGATGCTGAGGAGAGATAGAGGCAGAGAAGATGGAGAGAGATGGCGAGAAGAGGAGGAAACCACTTCTGCTTTTTACTTCTCACTGCTCCTCCCCATGCATATGGAGTTTCTCTTACTGCTGAACTGCACTTGCTTTCTGGTGGCCGCTGCTCTTGTAGCAAACAAAGGAATGGCCTGTCTCCATTTCTGCTTCGAGGGTCTTTCCTCTGCCTCGCTGATCTCAGCGCAGTCTTGTCCCCAGGAGAGCTGGTCTTGTAGTAGCAGGCATAACTTGTCCCCTTAGTTAAGCAGGGTCTGCCCTGGTTGCATTTGAATGGGAGACCACATGTATGGGCACTGCAAGATATTCTCCTCAGGGGATGGAGCTTCTCTGGGAAGAGCAGAAGGTTCCAAGTTCCCTCCCTGGCTTTTCCAAGATAGGGCTGAGAGAGATTCCCGCCTGCAACACTGGAGAAGCCACTGCCAGTCTGGGTAGACAATACTGAGCTAGATAGACCAATGGTCTGACTCAGTATATGGCAGCTTCCTATGTTCCTATGTTCCCATCTCAAAGTGGGGACTAGAGTTTGAAAATTAAGGGGTGGTGGGCAGGTAGGTCCCAGGTACTTTTGGAGTAAGAGGGGGTGGGCAGGAGAGGGCTGGAGAGATGGAGGAGAGAAAGAGGCAGAGGAGAGAGAGAGTAGCATCCCTTGTTTCTGAGGTGGTTTTTGATGTGCTTTCATGACCACAGTTACCCTAATCCCCTCATCCCCATTGATTTCTATGGCTCGCCAACCACAATTTTGCCAACCATGGTGTTTTGCCGGAATGTACCCCTCGCAGTTGGCGAAGGACAACTGTAATTGTAGATTTTAGCAGAACATGCAGTAAACTGAGTAAAATTTTAAATAGTGCACAGTTCACATTTTCAGACATGGATTTCTAGAGCTATGTTAATGAAACTGCTTTGGGGTGATTGGCGAACACCCCGAAATCTGCTTTTGGGCTTCAGTGGGGAAAATTAGCTCAGCAAGGAACAGTTTCACATTAGTTTCAATTTGCACAAAGTTGTGCACTCAGGAAATGACTGGACTGAGAGAAGAATCAATTTTCAAAATTAAAATAAGATATTTATTGTAGGGAGGGGTACAGAGGAAAGAAATGTGTGATTAAAGAAATATTATTATAAAAAATAAATTTACCTGCAAAGAGGCATTTTAGCTTAGAGTCCTAATTGTGTAAGTTCCCAGGTGGGCAAGAAAGAAAAGGCTTTTTTTAGAGAAGGCGCTTGGATTTAAGAAAGGGGAATAGAGATAGAGTTGGGGCCCAGTGAGGGGCAAACACTCATTTCACCTGGTCTGGATGAAGGACTCCAGGAACAACCGATTAACCTTGTTCCTCAGGATTAGCTCGGGCCAAGGTGGCTGCAAGGAAGTTGGAGGGGTCAGTTGGTAAGGGTGACTCTAGGAGTCATGGTGCTTCCTCCATGGAACCAGCTTCCTGTGTTAGGAAGAAAGACTGGGCAGATAAGGCTGGGCAAGAAAACCAATCGGGAAAGTGGCATAAAGTACTGAACACAGCCTTATATGGTGGCCTGTGGACAGTAAATCACCCAAAAAGCTGCTGGTAACTCCAAGGTAGCTAGTGCATAGAGAGCATGAAGATCGCAAGGAGCACACTGGATCATGTAATTGGGACTTCTTATACCCAAATTCATATCCTGGGGCAAATTCCAAGTGACCTTTTTTGTCAGACAGGTTTGTTGGGTGGAATCGGCAAGAATTCCATTGTTGCTGATCCCTCTTCCTTAGTGTAACAATGTGGGAATTGCTGAGGTATGTCAAGGCTTTTGTCATGAAAACAGAGTGCATAGACATGAGAAGAAAAATCTGCATGGACAGAAAGTCCAGTAATCCAATCAGTACTTTTAAGGGGTGCATCTCTTAGGTCTATATCACTGACTCAACCTCTTTTGTGAGGGGAGAGATTTACCTCTGCAAGCCTTATCTGTGTTCTTCCTGTTAGGGATGTGCACAAATCGATTTATTTGATTTGATTTGTGCCCAAAACAAATCACCCCGATTTGTTTTGTATCCAAATATACTCCTTCCAAATCACCCCAGATTTTATTTGTATTTCTTTTGATTCAATTTGGATTTGGATTGATTTAGACCACTTAACAAGGTTCTAGGGGCACCAAATTTGGGTGGTGGGTAGGTCACCATAGGTGCCACCTACCACCCATATTTCAAGGCAGTGGGACACTTGGTTAATTTTTAATGGTAGAATACAGGAGGGGTTTGACACTGCAATCTCCCACACAGTATGAGATGATGCCCTTCAGCATCTTCCTATATTGCTGCTGCCCGATATAGTCATTCAATGGCTACTAGTCTCCAGCCCTAGAGGCAAGATGCTGCTAAATACCAGTTTCAGGGGAGCAAGAGAGGGCAAACCCTCATCCTCTGCCTGTGGGCTTCTTGGAGGCATCTGGTAGGCCACTGTTTGAATCAGGATGCTGGACTAGATAGGCCTTGGGCCTGATCTAGCAGGGCTGTTATGACATTTGTTAAAAACTGCAAGGTTTAAAAAAAACTTTTTAAAAATCACCATAAAAATTGATTTTATAAAGAAACAGAAAGTATCCAGAAATCATACCCTGCAATCATTCTGGCCTGGGTTCTGCAGCTTGTATCCAATATAAGAATCTTGCTTGAGGAAACAATCCATTATTTTACATTATCAATGCTTTAAAGTCATTTTACATCAGCCAAAAATAAGGCTACAGCCCAAAATCACAGGTGAATCAAGTCTCCAATAAACACAGTCGTGTTGATGTAGCAGGGGATAAAACAATCCTCCTTCATCCTCTACAAGCTGCAGAAAGTCCCCCATTTCTGTTAATGACCTGTTCCTTGTGTCTGATTCAATACAGCCCACTGGCTATGGAAATGACAACACTCAGCAGGTGACAACAAAATGGTCAACAAACAGTGCTGAGATATGTCATTTTCTTCAAATACTTTCTCAAAGAATGAAATGACACACTATGGTATTCAGTATCCAGCTCAGATCAAATATTTCTTTATTAAACGAAACTACATGTACCATAGTTGCTCTATAAAATGCAGGTTTAAGTGTGCTGCTACGAGCTTCAATTGCAAAACAATTTGATACTTGCTTCTTGAGAAGAAAAAAACCCCTACAGTCTTTACTTAATGTATTTATCCTGGTCAGTGACTGCAAAGATGCTCTGTGTTTTTAAAAGCTTTGAAATGTAAGTGCTTCCTTACAAAATCCAATCGACAGTATCTAAACTAACTGGAATGTGCTATTTCTGTATATTGTGTGGTTTCACCTTAAAAAAAAAAGTATTCTGCCTCAAAAAGAATTTAGCAACAATGTAGAAAAGGGGTAATCCATTGAAGGCCAACTATAACCCCAATGTTAAAGAACTCCAGTTTATGAACTACTTAAACTTTGGCTAAAACTATCTTTTCTGTGATAGAAAAAGATAGTTTCTTCAAAGGAAAGATCCTTTGAGCAAATAAAGGATCCCTCCCCCCATTTGCAGTTTTCCAACATGGAAGTAGCACAAATGTATATCAATTCTACATGTTATGTCCTCCACTTTCCTTCTACAGAATTCTAAAAATACTTTGCAACAGAGATGTAGCTATAATAGAGTGGATGGGTCAAAGAACCCTGGCCCCAGCACTCCTGAGGGCCCTCCAGCTCCATCCCTCCCTATTTTCTTCATTATCTCCCTCACTCCAAGGGGCTGCCAGAGAGAGGGGGGCAAACATATGCCCCCTCTCCCCTAGCTATGCCCCTGCTTTGAAAACTAATACTGTATTAACAAAACACATAGAAGTATGAAATCTAACATTTCAACACTTCTGAGGGTCACACGAAAAATGTATACCAACAAATATATGAACAAATTGGATAAATGCAACAGCTGGGCCAACAGAGTGGGGGGATAACAAAATACTAATATTTTGTAAAGTATGCTCCTTCTACTGTTCCAAAACCGTGACACCTTTCCATATTGTATTAAGTTGAATTCTTTACCTAATGCAGCTCCTTGCTGTGTATAATTTAATTTAGGTAGAGTTTTTTTTAAATGTAGCCTATAGAGAGGTATTTCCAACTGGCTTCCCCAAAAAATAGGGATGAAAAATCAAAGATTATTACATGAGTTGGCAGTGATGCGTAGCACTGATATGCATATTGATGTATATGACTGACTAGACTTTCTGCAATAGAATCAAATATGTGATGGACTCAGAAACTTGTGCTTCTAAGGGATGATGTAAATAAAAATTTTATAGGGATAATGAGCTCCATGCTGTGCTCAACCGAGTAGGCCGTTACAACTCAGATTCAGAGCCCTTGTTTAATAAGCCAGACTTCAAAGCTTGACACTTTAAAAGCTTAAAGTCCCTCATTTGAACCACAGACCCACAGTGTCATATAGTGTCAGAACATTTTGTACTTATGGTACCCAGCCTTGAAAAAAGTCCAAATGGCATTCTAAAAGATCAGACAAATTCGTAAAGGGTAGTTCTATTAATTTCTATTACTTATTACAGATAAATTGAACCTCCACATCTAGATGCAGTACAATTCTGAGTATCAGCTGCTAGGAAAAGATATGAATAGGAAAAGGGGAGAGTGGTTTAGCAGAAGAACAGAACAGAACATACTTTATTTCGGTCATTGACCAGAAACATTATCACACACAACAGAATGTAATTTGCATAAAATATAACAAAACTTAGCCACTGTGTTGGTGTATTTATGATTAAAATTTGACAATAAAATTTTTAAGAGTGACTCATCTGGATAACCAGGAAACATCACAAGATACGGCAAGATAAGTGTTGATAGATCATTCTTGTAGAGGTCACAATGTAAAATAACAAGTTCAGTAGTCTCAATATCACCTGAACCGCAAGGGCAAAGTCGGGATGCGTAAGGAACCCCCCTAAAACTCCCTTGGAGCACTGCTGTAGGGAGCGCATTTAATTGAGCTAAAGATAGCGCCCGTCTAAACTTGGAAAAAGAAATATTATTTAAGTATGCAGCGGGTTTTGTGTTAAAAAGCTGATCTCTAAGGTAAACACCTTTTGCGATTTTGGCAACTTCTAACTGTAAATCAGTGTCAGAAATACATTGTTTAATAGACTTCCTAGGGTTTAGCAGAAGAATTTGGCTGGCTACTGTTGGTAGCATATTCTTGGAAAATAACTGAGTGAAAGATTTGAGGAGTCATCAGTGTTCTTAAGAAAGATTGTTCCAGAACATACATCAGTATTCTTCCTTTCCTTCTGCCATCACTTGAATTATTCCTAACTAGCTGGGCTGGGTGCAAAGCATCTGCACCTCTGGTCGGCACACCCACCTGCCACCGCCTTCTTCCCCCCCCCAGCCTGTCGCCTTTTTCTTTCTCCCCGCCCCTGCTGCTCTCTAGTTCACAAGGCGCCAGCTTCTTCTCCCACCCCCACCCCCTTGTCGGTTTCTGGCCAGCCAGCTTCTTCTCGCCTGCCCGCCAATTTCTGGCCAGCCATGCGCAAGCTTCTCCAGTCCACCACCCTCCCCACACTGCTTTCTGGCCAGCCGGACACCAGCTTCATTTCCGTCTTGCTGGCTGGCCAACTTCTTCTTGTCTGCATGTCCGCCACTTCCCACCCACCTGCCCCCCACTTTCTGGCAGGCCAGGCACCAGCTTCTTCTCTCTCCCATCTGCTGGCTTCTTCTCCCACCCGTAGCTGCTACTTTCTGGCCAGCCGGCTGGCTGCCGCCGCCACCACCATTTTCTTGCCCCCACCTGTCCTGTGGCTATCTGGCAGCTCTCCTGACTCTCGCGAGAGCTGCCTCACAAGGGATTAGCCATGGGTATGTCTTAGAGAATTATATATAAAGAAGATTATTTTCCTCTGTAGAGATCAAATCCAATATCTGCCCACCCCAACATTCTTTTTGTAGTCTCTCCTGGATGTTCAGCTTCTTTCAGTCATCACTTTGCCTACCTGCTAATTAGTTCATCAGCTAATAGAACACAGGAGAAATAAAAGTGGGGTGCCTACCAAAAATGTCCTTCAATGCTGTTCTCATCAAACAAAATAACTCCCCTATTCTTTGCCAATGCTAGCCTATGTAACATACTTCTTAATGTACTGCCAATTCTTCTTGCCTGCATCACCAGAGCTCAAGACAACATCTTACCATATGGGGTAGTGTCTATGCTGCTTTTCATGCCCATACGACAAGATGGACAAGTTGTACATTTAACAAGGTTGTAGATTTTCCCATCATCAACTAATAAAAAGCAACACAAATTCACCTTTTAAAATAATTAACTTAGCTTCTGAAAATTTCTTACCTGCTGTAAGTATTCCTCTTACAGAAACAGGAGCCATACCAACATTTAAACATCCTTGCAATCTTTGAGAGATACCATTATGTTTTTACCACTTACATACATGTATTAACAAGTTTGTGATGTTAAAACTGAAATTTAAAAGATGATTTCATTTCATGTCTACATTTGAAAATGGCAATATGGTTAAAAAAATTAACTCCACTTTCAATTGTTTTACAGTATCAAATTCTAAGGTATACCTTTTGGATGAAGAAATTTTAAAAAGCAACTTATTTAAATGTGCCGAATTATCTTGAGTTGTTCATACGTGAACTTAAAAGGCGTGCAACACAGGAAAATTAAGTAATTATGCCTCCAAGTTATTTACTGCAATTAAGCTCATTTATCATATGCAAATTAGTGCAAACTGGTCTCATTAGTTACTAAATTACTCAATATGAGCTGAACAATGTAGCACTCCAGTTTGTAATGAAAAATCCCTGTAGAGGCAAGCAGGATCAATTAAGCTAATTTGCATATGCAAATATATTATCTAACTTTTACTTTTCCCTATGTTTAATCCCACATTTTCTGGTCATTCTTGATTACATAAAAAGGATGGGGTCAACCACTGTCTTTGTTACATCTTAGTAGTTATGAAGCGGGATGAAGTAGAAAGACCCTGTGCAGATTACCTATTTCCATATGGTCATTTGAGTCTAGTTTCTCATAAAATTATCCAATAAAAGCCCGCAGAAGCAATTTTTACTGTAAATCCCATAAGACACTGTAAATATTCTCAACTTAAATTTTTTTCAGCTGCAGCCAGGGGACCAGCCAAAAGTAGAAGAATGATATAAGTAGACAACTGATTAAAAATCTGTATAAGTCTGACTAAGTGTACAATTTTAAATTAAGTGCTGTGAACAAGCCTTTCCTACAATGTATTAAACTGTGATTTTCAGCTGAAGAAAATATAAAGGAGAGCTGGTCTTGTAGTAGCAAGCATGATTTGTCCCCTTAGCTAAGCAGGGTCTGCCCTGGTTGCATTTGAATGGGAGACTTGATGTTTGAGCATATTCCCCTTAGGGGATGGAGCCACTCTGGGAAGAACATCAAGGTTCCATGTTCCCTCTCTGGCTTCTCCAAGATAGAGCTGAGAGAGATTTCTGCCTGCAACCTTGGAGAAGCTGCTGCCAGTCTGTGACAACAATACTGAGCTAGATGGACCAATGGTCTGACTTGGTATATGGCAGCTTCCTATGTTCCTATGTTCCTAAAGGTTTGCTGCCAAACTTGATTGTTTGATTTATTTTTTGTTAACTCACACACTGCTTCCCAAATGTTTAGTATTACAGGTGTCCCTTGTATCCATGGGTACATTGTTGGCTACAGCCATGGATAATGAAACCATGGATAACAAGACCTTGAGGCAATGGGAATTGGGGGAGGGGGGATTAGGTTGCTGGAGACTAAGCAATGGCTTTAAAGGGCAGAAATCAGAGAAATATAATGCTGTATCTTGTTCTGCAGGTCTTTAAGTGTCCAGCCACGAAATTGCTCCGTTTAGTAAAATGGTGGCCGGAAATGACTTCAGAAGTAATATCTGTCCACTCAGCAACCGTAGACAGGCGAATAACCACTGAATGTCCAAACATGGATGGGTGAATTTCCAGTATTTTTAAATTTGAGTATAACGAGGTCAGGTCCATTGCCTAAGCACAGATATGCAAAACCACAGGTGCCAAGACTGAGAATGAAGGCAACCTGTATTGTATGAATCTACAGTATACTGACCATATTACAAGACACTATTTTGTTCTGTTTTTATAAAATAAAGAGCATTAGGCTCATCAATCAAATTATTCATATTACCATAATGAAAGAGTGGCAATTTCTGAATGTTGTGCTTAATTGTGAACCTCCCTGAGCCATTTTGGAAGGGCGGTATATAAATAAAATAATAAATAAATAAATAAATAAATAAATAACCAGCTTTTAAAATAATAATAACAACAACAACAGAAATCACCATCAGCCAATTACAAAAAGCAACTTTACTGGGAACAGCCTATATTCTGCGATGATATCTATAACAGCAGCAACAACATTGACAATAAAATTCAGCCTATATTCTGCGACGATATCTATAACAACAGCAACAACATTGACAATAAATCCAGCCATCCCAGGTCCTTGGGAAGGACTCGATGTCTGGATAAAACAAACCAGTCAATAACACCTGTCTGACTGTGTAAACAATAACAACAATAATAAAAACAATAAACAGCAAGTGCTGTTCATTCAATAAACAGCAACAAAAATAAACAAAATCAACAAAATCAACAATTAACAGCAATAAACAGCAAGTTTCATCTGCTTCTTTGTAAAGAAGCAGATGAAACAGTGAACCACCTAATCAGCTGTTGTAAAAAGATCGCACAGACGGACTACAAACAAAGGCATGACAAGGTAGTAGGGATGATACACTGGAACATCTGCAAAAAATACAAGCTACCTGTAGCCAAAAATTGGTGGGACCATAAAATTGAAAAAGTGGTAGAAAATGAAGATGCAAAAATATTATGGGACTTCCGACTACAAACAAACAAACATCTGCCACACAATACACCAGATATAAATTTTCCGATAGGTTTCCGAATGAAATACAAAGTGCTAGTTATTACCGATTAGGCCCTTAATGGCTTAGGTCCAGGGTATTTAAGAGAGCGCCTTCTCTGTCGTGAACCCTGTTGCCTATTAAGATCATCTGGAGAGGTTTGTGCCGCAAACTCATTTGGTGGCAACTCGGGACCGGGCCTTTTCTGTGGCTGCCCCAGGGCTCCGGAATGCATTCTATGCTGAAATAAGAGCATCTCCTTCTCTGTTTGCTTTTAGGAGGACCCTGAAGACGCACCTGTTTTCCCAGGCCTTCAACTGAGATTGTATTTTAAAATTTTAATGTGTTTTTATCTATAATTTTTATCTTTTTATGAATTTTTAATGTGTTATATTGTATGTTTTAATTTTGTAAACTGCCTAGAGATTTTTATACTAGGCGGTATATAAATTCAATAATAAATAAATAAATAAATAAATAAATAAATAAAACTGTAGCCGAGAAGAAGAAAAAACAAATTAAAATAATCAACATAGCAATACCAGGGGATAGCAGAATAGAATAAGAAGAAATAGAAAAAAGTAACAAAATACAAAGATCTACAAACTGAAACGGAAAGGCTGTGGCAGAAGAAGACCAAAATAATCCCAGTAGTAATTAGCATCCTAGGTGCAATTCCAAAACACCTTGAAGAGCACCTCAACACCATAGGGACACAGAAATCACCATCAGCCAATTACAAAAAGCAACTTTACTGGGAACAGCCTATATTCTGCGACGATATCTATAATAATAACAACAATATTATCAATAAAATCCAGCCATCCCAGGTGCTTGGGAAGGACTTGATGTCTGGATAAAACAAACCAGTCAATAACACCTGTCTGACTGTGTAAACAAGAAATAATAATAATGATTAGATTCAATAGTATTCTACCAATGATCTCTTCTTTTCCCCAAACAATATGAGCTTGATCCAGTGTGTCATGAGTACAATAACCACATATGAATTAACTGCCGCAGCGTTAACAAACAGAGTCCTATTATCTCCTCTATGGTATGCCATGTGCACATCATGGGCACTCAGCATACAGGTTTTTATGAAGCATGGGAGGCCTATGCATGCCTCCTATATTCCTGTCCAGCCATCACCACTTCTCTTCAGTTGAACAGAGTTGAAGCTGTTCCTTGATGAGCAGAGGGGAGGGGACAGGATGTCGATTTTGAAGCAACTGAAAGATTTCCCATTCCTTGTACGGTATGATGCCTACACAGGGAAGGCAATATATATACAAGGCAAAAAATAATAATTATCAGTTTAGAGCAATCATCACAATATTTATTGTACTACTACTCTTAATTACTGCTCCTAAAAACCTAATACTCCATATGTGAAATCATGTTTAGTCATGATTTGGTCTTTATTTCAAAGTATTTCAAGCAAACAAAAGTGAAGAGCACACATATTCAACCTTATAGAGAATGTGGTTTATGTGAAAGTGGAGGTTTCCATACCAGCTCCTGGGGAAATCCTGCATCCAGCATCACACACTGAATATAGGTGTCTCCTTGAGATGGATGCGGAAGGATGCCGTCTGAGCTCTTAGGCAAGACAGGAGTGGGGACAGACACAGTCTAGTGTAGCCGTCCTCCTCCTGACCTAAAAGTAGGAATGAAAGCACACACACCCCTCTATTATTCCTCTATGGTTCCTCTCTGTTTCAAGTTCCTCTCCAGGTGCCTTATGCTAAAAAAAATGAAAGATTTTCTCAAACACTCATTGGATAAATTTTCCTCTTTGCATGAATACTGTACTTTTGAGTACAGATTCAAAATCAAAAAGTGTCCCATTAATCTTTTGCAGTGTAGAAATAAAATGGGAATATGAAAAAACTTTCTAAACAAGTTTAAAACTTTTTTATTTAAAATAAGATTAGAGTACCCATTGCAATGATTGAATAGATTCTGGGAGTAGAACACAGGCTATAGGATTGAGTTTATTTAACCAGTTCTCTGAGGTTGAAGGATTATTGGAACTTAAAACACAAACACACACACACACAGCCTCTTGTGTTCAGACTCAGAGCCAGACTCCATCTCTATTCTACTGCAAGATATAAAAGGATTCCACAACATAAATATACTCAAGCCATACAGCACAATAGAGCCCATATACTCATGGCAACCTATGAAGATATAAGCTGTGGGTATTGAATATTTCTATGTTCATAAGCACATAACTGCATTTCAAATATTCTAAAATCATGTGCAGGAGTGCTTAAATACACAACGGCATCAATAATGGCAAGTGGGGGGAAAGGATGTTGAAATAAGAGAAAAATATGTGGGTAACTTTGTGCCATTTCTTTCCAAGTTTTGAAAAGCCATTCCAGAATAATTGCATGTTTCCTGTTCACTGGTGTAAAGCTTCACAATGGTAACCTGGGAGGGGCAAAATGATGGCTGAACTGAGTCCAGCTCTCTGCTTCTTCCTTTCAACTATCTCCCAAAAGCTGAAAGATGGTATAAGAGGTTTTTACTCATATAGACGGATAATAATATATAATTAATTAAGAGCACGGTAGTGTATGCAAATGCAAGAAGGGCAGCTACAATGATTTATTGTAACAGAGAATGAAGAGTAATGTGGCATTTTAAATATTATGGTACAAGTTTTGTGGAATGGAGGCCACTTTATCAGGTGTGTGAAGTGGTCCCCAGAGAGAGAGAATTAATATGAATACACACACACCTCTCATGGTGTGTGGTGTGTGTCTTGGAATTACTTTCCCATATATTATGTAAGTATGTGCACGAGCTCTTCATGAACTCCCTTGTGGGGTGGGGAGGGGTGCCTTTGAAAAACAGGTAAGGAGCTCCTTATCTGCTCTCCGCCTCCCCAACACTTCACCCTGGCCTGTGCTCATTTTAGAAATAGCCATGTGGGGCTGCAGCGTCCCTTCCTGCAGCCCCAATTGGCGTGGGCACGCACATGACCAGGACATGCACATGAGCATGAGCTCCTTACTTGTTTTTTAAAGGCACCTCCCACACCACCCGTCAAGCCAACTCAAACATTGACATTTGAACAGGTTCAGCGCTCAAGAAAAGGAGCGCTGAACCTGTTCGTGCACATCCGTATTATTATGCTCAAAGGTGGGTACGGAGAGAACCCATGTGCACATATAGTTGACCAGCTAAGGCCTCTAGTGCTAAAAAAACAACACAAAAAAACCCACACCCTTTCAACACACATCACTTTAAAACTTTCTGATTTTAGTTTGGGTAAAGATGAACGGCAGTAATTTGATCACCCCATGAAAGCCAAACATCAACAGATATTTAATATATTAAATATAGTTTTAAAGTAAAAATATGTGTGCATGTTTAATTGCAATTTTCCACTCAAAAATGCCATAGTTTTCCACATTTAAATTGAAAACTCCCACAAAAAAGAAAAAGAAACCTATGATAATGTAAAGAAATATAAAATATTTATCAATACTAAATGAATGAAAAATGAAGATTCTAAGACTCTATTCAGGATAAGCCAGGATGGTTTGTGTACATTTTGAAAATAGCCAGATAGAGGTAGAATACAATTTCTAATTCAATTTGCACTTGCTTTATTTTTATAGTAATATATTTTCTAAAATGCACAACCTAATTCAAATATGAGTATAATCCAATTCAGTTAAGCCCTGCTGATTCAATAGGAAACTTAAGTAGTGCTTATTTATTTATAGTTGCATTTGTATACTGCCTTTCAACTACTGGCCTTAAGGCACTGATCAGCACACATTATAAGCAGTAATATAAAACAAATATATAAAAGCACAGGAAGAAGAACAACAAAAACAGCAATTTGTCAAAAAACCAATTTGTCACAAATGACAGAACCAGAAAGCACTTAAAGCAGACCGTTTAAATGAACGAATGAATGATTAAAACTAACCTCCTGTTCTTCAAAGGCCTGAATAAAAAGAAGCATTTTCAGGCACCTTCAAAAGGAGAGGAGTGAAGGCAGTGAGCAGACCTTCCTCCAGGAAGGTTTCACACAATTTGGAGGCAGTAACTGAGAAAGCCCTGTCCTGAGTGCATGACAGCCATGCCTCACAATGCTTCAGTCTCCTCTGTTTAAAACATGTAAGCCATGAGGCAAGGTACGTTATTGTGTTTAATGGCTATCTCCTGGACTATGTCATCTCTGCATTTTTATTTTTATTTTATTTTTGGCAGGCAATAATTCTCCCCACTGCTTGGGTAAAAGGTCCTCCACAAAATTTCCTCCAGTTTTTTGTGAAGAAACCGTAAGGAACAGTACTAATTTGAATTTTATAGTCACAGTTCAGAGGTATAGCAATGACGTAACTATATTTGGATGGATGTGTTCTAAAAACACAAGCTGCCTTGGGTCCTGCAAGAAGAGGGACTGCCAAGTGCCAATCACATGTTACCTCCATAGCACCCTCTCCCACAGGCCAGGTGTGCGGTCCGGCTTGCTGCTAGCTTTCAGTGGCCACAACATAGTATAATTATGTCATGGTCTGCTGTTGGCAGGGGAGACAAAGGTAAATGCAGGCAGGGGGAAGCAGGAGCTGGCAGTGACAAGTGGGCAGGTGATTGGTGAAGGCAATAGCGGGGGACGGCATCTTCAAACCTTGAGAAAGTGCCCCCCACACACAAATTCAATGGCACCATTGGCACAGCTCTCCAAATAAGCAGTGTTTGGGGGGGTGCATGTGCAATTTTTGCACATGGACTCCTTTTGAACTTGTTACACCACTGAACTATAGCTTTTTTGCTTAATTTGTGCTCCAGAGGATTCAAAATGACTGGAAGAGCTCTATCATTGAAATAATTTATGGGATCATCATGGAAGAGATACAGAATATACAGTACATAATGTATATAGCATGCATAGAACAAATTTTGGTTTTGGTTTCCATTTAAGTGGGGGGAAAGCTCCTAGAGCCCCAAATCTTGGTATTTCAATTGCACATAGTATACTGATTTCCCCCCATTCAGCCTGCTATAAGAAACTATGCAACAATCAGACAAAGCACTATTGAGATAAAAGTGCTAGGTAAAATGTCATCCCACACATCTTCTACCATTGGTAGCACTCACAGTACCTTACTTATATATGTGTTCTCCATTTTCACTCCATGTAGAGTTGGAGAGTCAAAGCATGGCCATTTCAGAATAGCTTATTTAAGAATAATGACAACTGCATGTTCTTTTTGGGGGGAAATGATTCTCTAGCTCTTATTTAGGTAGTATTTTAAAAATGGCATATGAAAAGTTAATGAAAACAAACACAAACACATACAACTAACTGGATAGATATCGATACTTTCAATGAGAATAAATTTTATTTCGAGTACACGGAGACTTCATAGATGAAAGCATGGAAAGAAAAGTCAGATCTTATGTGCCATAATTTTATGAGGACACTGAAGTCATTGAAATCATCAAGGGGATAAAATTACTAATATGTTTCTTGTGTTGTGTTGTCTGTGATTTGAAATATCTTGATTATTTGTTGTTAATTATATTGATGGATTTATTCTTATACTTAGTAGTTAACTTAGCTTTATTCTTATACTTGGCAGTTATTAACAGTATTGATTTGGGTGGGGGGGAAACCTATCTGGAATAGAATAATGCTGCAAAGTTGTGACACTAAATAAGCTCCAACAAGAAATTGAACAATATTTCCTAAAAGGGTTCATTATATGGAAGGACTTGAGATTTGAGAAGGGGGATTTGAGAAGTATATTAAGGCATACTATCAGCACAAGAAGCAAGGTCCTCAAAACCATGTCAGGGTGTTTTGCTGGAAACCAAGAAATATAGAATGTACATGGTATGAGTGCTAAGGAATTAACTGGCATACATTTTTAGGGAAGCTCTTGGGAGAGGAATCACCTACACTCGACAGGTTTTCATACTCATCTTCAAACAGCTATCCTGTCAGCAATCCTGTACCTTCCAGGCACTGAAGCATCACAACAAAAACATCTACTTTCTGTACTATACTACAGCAAACTACTGACATAGCAGATCAGCTAAGACTAGAGAATGTATGGTGTCTGACCAAACAATATATGCTAAAGCACAACAAATCCACTGGAAAGATTATTTTACAAAACATTTAATACTATGAGCCAGTTTTCACATTCTGGCAATCAAATCAAATCAAATCTTTATTGTTACAGCCATTCGACCAGCAAAACACAAAGTACAAAAACTTTACATAAAAGCGAACTTGGTCAAATAAGTAATAAGCTGTTAGAACATAAAACAGAACCATAACGCATGAGTTAATCCATTACATAAAACAGAGGGCTCCATGCATTATAATAATCTAAAATTTAATGCAATCCAACCTCATATCTCACTTCTCAACATTTCTTATTCTAGTCTTGTTAGCCAGAAAACAATACTTCGCCACGTTATAAGATACTACATCCCAATGGTCTGTTAAAAGTAATTCCAGATAGAACTGCTCAGAATAACTGAGGTATGCTGTTAAAAAAGGACTTATATATCTCTCCCGCAAAGTTTGATAAAACTGACAATTCAAGATAACATAGGCCATTGACTCAACTTCCCCAGAACCACAAGGGCAGCCACGCTCCTTATAGGGGATCTTACAGTATCTCCCTTCCCAGTATCTACCCTCCTGTATCTCCCCTTCTAAGCCATTACACTGGGCCAGCGTCAGAGCCCTCCAGAAACTAGGTACTAATGTTTTATTAAGCTATCTTGCTGGGCCAGACAGTGATGTATGATTACCTAAATAAGTGTCAACCCCTATCTGGCTCCTGTCCATCTGTTTCTCCATATCCACAATGCATTGGCGCAGACATGATCTCGCTCTCCCATAGCCCAAGACAACCAAAGCATCGCTGGAGAAGATATTGTAGTTCAACTCCTTCTCCACATAGTATTTCCACCTAGACCTATATATATATCATTCAACACTAAGGGTGCTATTCCTACTGGCTGAAAAATCAACTTCAGCCAATATTCAAATATTACCAGCCAAACACTTGCCTCCACCCGAATTCAGCCTGCTTCCAATCATAGAAATACATTAGAGACACCCTGCGGTAGTTGGAGCACACTTCTCAAAAACTTAGGTTGGATTGCCTCCAGCCTGGCAAAGTTGGAATAAATACCTAGCTGAACTCCATAAAGGAGCAAAGGCCGGTATTTGGCCAAAAAAAGTTTAAGAGCAGCCAGAACAAACTGTGCATCTTGCCTCCTATAAAAGGAGTTAACAGCTGCTGCTGCCCTCGAGGCATTTTGCATTATATATTCCTTGTGCACATTCCTCCTAGTATTGGTCTGGAAGACTATACCCAAATACTTAAACTGCGATACCTGTTCAAGTCTATGTCCATTCAACATCCAACACTGCTTCTTAGGTTTGTTGGCACAAACTATCACCTTGGTCTTTTCATAATTTATGGTGATTGCCTGTGAATCACAGTAGGACACAAAAGCATTAAGGGCTCTCTTGAGGCCAATTGGGGTCCGTGATAAAACCACCACGTCATCCTCATATAGGAGTATATTCAATTGTCTATTGGCCAGGTTAGGGGGATGACAATCCTGGTTATTCATCTGAGTAACTAAGTTATTAATATAGAAATTGAATAATATTGGTGCCAAAATACAAACTTGCCTAACCCCTCTACTCGTTCTGATTTCATTTGTAAGATACCTTTTGTTACTGCAACACACCCTTATTCTTGAATTTTCATGCATCTTAATTATTAAGAGTAACAACCGCCTATCAATGGATGATCTTATCAATTTTCCCCACAGTATTTCCCTTGAGATTAAATCAAATGCATATTTAAAATCTACGAACACAGCATATAATATAGAATTTGACTTTCCTGTATATTTTTCAGCTAAATGTTGAAGTACCAAGGCTGGGTCCGCTACCGAGTGACCTACCCTAAAACGATTTTGCTCCTCTGCTAGGATTTTAGTTATTTCTGGCAATCATAGTTAAGCTGCTAGATGTTGGGTGGCAGAAAGAGGAGGCAGCACACATACTCCCGATTCCCAGTTGTCTGCACATTCAGAATTACAGGGAAGTGCTTGTGTGCAAGAGGGCAATCGTGATTGGTCAGCACACCAACTGGCATTATCCACTCTATATCAAATCTAAAATTGCTAATGTTGTTTGGCTGTATCCACCAACCATGATTGGCCTCTTGTACACAATCACTTCCTAGTTGTTTTCAATGCACAGACAACTGGGAATTGGGAGTGTGCACGCCACCACCTCCTCTCTCCGTTGTCTGACATTCAGCAGCATAAGTGTGCCTGTAGAATTGATAGAACCAACAGTATGTATTTACTATGCAAATTTCAACTATGTATGTTATGTTGGCGCAGCAAGGAAGCAACCTGCCTAGAGAGCAGGAGGCTGTTGGTTCGAATCCCCACTGGTGTGTTTCCCAGAATATGGGAAACTCCTATATCAGGCAACAGAGATATAGGAAGATGCTGAAAGGCATCATATCATAGTGCATGGGAGAAGGCAATGGTAAACCACTCCTGTATTCTAGCAAGAAAACCACATGGCTCTGTGGTCATCAGGAGTCAACACCAACTCGACGACACAACCTTTCCAATGTCATGTTTAGGTGTCCTTGGTAAAAGATTCGGAGATGCCAAACTAAGTGTTGCACTAAGTGTTTTCAGGGGTCGCAATGATAATTTTATTATGAGAAGACATACATTTTCATTTTTGAAATCTCAGATGCTGTATACTCAAGTCTTTACCATTGGCCAAGGTACATTGCCAAGATAACAACAAAAACCAAATGAGCCTACACTTGTGATCCTTTTGCTCCTCTGTGTAGAAATGAAATCACCAAAATGCTCATGAACGATGAAGACATCATCAACAGAAAAGGAAAAAATAACCAAACTTTTGCTTTCTAGAGTTCTTACATTAACACAGATCAAAATATATTGTGTGTGCAAGCAATGTATCAGTCTTTACTTTTTTCAGTTACCTGCTTTTTTACATTGGTTCTTTTCTTACGATCAGGTTACCTATGCAAATGTCTTTCTTCGTGTTGGTTGGATATGGTGAACATCATTTAAAATCCAAAGAAGGAACACAGTATTAAACAGTCCAGTGTCAGAGGTTTTGCTAATTATCTCCAATTGCACAAGATTGAATACACTACACTATACACTACAAATACACTAGCAATAAAGATACCGAAAAAAGTGGCTTGATTGGTTTATTACAAAACCAACCTGCAGTTTTTCAGTTTGCAGTTTGTCAGAGCATAAGAGGACTGCAATAACAAGCCTGTGTGAAGAAATGGCAGGTTTGACTCGAGATGTACACAAACTAGAAGATCTTGACAGTACAGCAGTTCAAAAAGATGAGGCGGTCCTAAAACACATTATGCCTACTGTTGAGTCCATTATCAATCCCGTTTGGTTATTCACTAGACAATCTTGAGTGCCTATGTTCTGCTGCTGTTTGCAACAGTAGAATCACAATTTGCTATTAGATGAAGAGTGAAGTGAGATTAAATTGATGAACTTCATGAATGAGTGACTGCTTTCTGACATTTAGAACATTTTTTTTACCATTGGAAGGCAAAATCTGAAAAAATTCAGCAAGCAAAATCAAAACAGTTTTTTAAAAAGGGAAAGTTATGAACAAAACATAACTCTTCACAGTGACAAGAAACTCTTTGCAAAGCTTTTTGTAGGAAAACTGATGTAAGATAAATTCTGTCATACCCCTTTTGGAACAGTTTTATACCCTCTTGCTAATATTGATAATGTTGTGGCAAAAAACAGCAAATCATATTCTTCTGTCCAAAAGTAAAGACTGCCTTATTGAACATGATTGAGAAAATGATGCAATGATATTTGATGGAATGGCTGTTGTCCAAGAGCTGTTTGTTTTCCCTTCATTTGGTGACCCTTTGGTGAACACAATTTTATTGGATGTGGTTATGGTTTGGCAAACCAGAGATACACTGGTTTGGATTTTGTTCCTAGTCGGAATCCTGATGTAATTATGACTGTGGAACATAGTTCACAACTATAAACATCTTTGGAACAGAACAAAAACGTCTTTTTTGTTGGAGGGGGGAACTAAAGAGAAAAATAAAGATGCCCACCAGATATTATATGAAGGGATGAACTTTTGCAAGCTACAGTTGAGAACTTCACACTTTACACACATGGAAAGGACTACCATTGCCTGAGTGTTCAGCTGAGTGCTGTTCGTCAATCACAAACAGAATTACTAAAGATTTGTTTATATTGTATTATGGAGAATGTGACACCAGAATATTTCTTTGTATGCAATATGCTAGCAAGAAGTATCAGAATGAAATAATCAGATATAGTTGCTGCAAGCATAAGCATTAATCTCAAGTCACAAGTTATGGTCAATTGTGGGTATTTGGGCTAGATGCAGTCTTGGATGCCCTCCCATTTCCAAAACAAAATGTATGTATGCAGACCCCAGAGACTCCAAAATTGCATGGTAAAGTTGCAAGCATGTGAAGAGTCAAGGAGGCAGTTATTTGTATCATTCCTCTGTGCCATCCTAATATACCTGATGAAAGTTATTTTGAACAGGATGTTTTGCTTTTGAAACAAAGAAATTGAAATATAGAAAATATTTAGTGACGTGTGAGTGAATATGTTAACAATTATATTCACTGCAAAGATAGTATTTCCCTATACACCTAACCATGCCAGACACTTGGACATCTTAATTTTGTTTTTCTTAGCTTTATGTACAGCAATTTTATTTAATGCTGCCAAATAAGGAAGAGAGGATACTTCCCACCAAGAAAGAATTTGCAGTTGTCATTATTCTTAAGTATAATTATTCAGAAAGAGTGAAAATAGAGAACACACATAGAAATAAGGTACATGAATCCTGCTGCTGGTAGAAGCTGTGTGTGTGCCTGTGCACACACATGATGTTTTGCCTACCACTTATACTCCAATAGTGCTTTGACTGATACATAGTTTCTGACACTAGGCTAAATGGGCAGCATTTTAATATAAATATGCAGCTGAAAGCTTCAGAGCTGTAGGACTATATTTTCCTTAAATGGAATCCCAAGCAAAGATGTACTGTATTCTGTGCATGTTATAAAGATTATGTACTTTCTGTTCTTTATCGTTTACATGATGATCCCACAAATTAGTTCAACACATGATCAATTTATTGCAGTTATTTTGAACACTTTGGGCCCCAAATTGGACAAAAAGGGTGAAAGTTCTAGACAGCAGCTAGGTAAAGCATTTAATTTTAAGGCTGCTCTTTAGCTTCTTTCAAGTTGTCTTTCCAAAAAATTGCAGGAAGGTTTCTGGATAAGTTTTCACCCAATGATTGAGGTGAAAACTTGCCGAGAAAATATTTGCAGAGATGATGTAATCCCCGGAAGGTGGCCAGAAAACTCATTTTCTAAGCACTTTTTTCTAGGCTGCCAAACAGCCTAAATGGGATGTTAAAGTGTTAACTTTGGCCACACTGTGAACTATTGTTAATATAATCTCATGAAAACATAATGGGAAATTACTACAGAAATAGTTTCTGACACTAGGAAACTTCTGCGAGTTTTAGCTGGTTTATCCTTTTTAAACAGCAGTAAGATCTACACCAAATTCTTCTTTCCAGAACTTTTTATTGCATAGATTAAAAGAAAATTAAATACTACAAATAAAGAACAGACATTTCAACATACAGACGTTAACTTCAGTGTTCCATGTCTCACTGTTTAAAATCCACACTCTTATATCCCAGATAGTCTCCCTGCGAGTCCCTGGGCCTCGCCAGGCCTCACAGAGGCCATTTGAGCATGTGTGGCAGCCTCCAAAATGGTCACCACACCAATCTTTGCAGGCCCAAACAGGCCCGAAAATCAGCCTGGGACAGGCTGCGATGGTGAATTAAGAGGCCGGAGTGGGAGGGGGAACCTTTGCAGACCCCCCCAGCCTTTAGGAATCCCCCCAAAAGGGCTACAGGTTAAAAAAATTAATTTAATATAATATAAGTCACTGTACACATATTCAGTTTGGCACTATGTACAGAGAATCAGGGCTTGTGAATAACTAAGCTGAAGCTTATGAGCTAGGATTGTATTCATTTGCTCTTACTTTGCTTCTTGTGATAAGTGAGTTAAATGTGATGTCTTAATAATATGGCTATTAATGGTGAGTTTGTCTTTGAATCAGGGTGAAATCCTTAGTATTAAGGCCCACTGGGAGTTTCTTGCTCTCTTTCTCTCATTTTAACGGCCTTTCTGAAATACTAGAATATATTCCAAGCAGTGACACAGTTTGCTCTACATATCCTTTAATTATTTTCAGAGTATCTGGGAAAGGTCAAATTCTTCATTTATTTTTAAAACTTATGGAATAGTGATGCTACAATGCATAGTAGAGAATTAGACAGGTACTTCTGTTTAGTTTTCCAAGTACACAGTATTTGGGTATTTCATGAGCCCCAGCATACTGAAATTTGTAGTTTTCCAGCATTTTTTGGTCCGGCTACATCCACAGCTAAATAGTTTTTTAAATATTAAAAGATTAACAAGCCTGACTTGTATTTTTTAGCTGATATTATGGTAAAGTTTTCTGAAAGACGGGTGTCAGATGTTTGGACAGGAGGCGCAATTTCAGTGCTTGCCCTAGGCGCTTTTCCCCCTAGATACGCCTCTGCTAGGTATTATTTGAATCTAGTAACCAAATGTCTTCCTGTTTCCCCTATGTAATTTTCACCACATTCTGTACAGGTAATTTTGTAAATAACTCCTTTTTTGCTTGCAGACAGTGGTCCCTCTAATTTTTTTCATCTCTGTGCAGAATAAGTTTTGTTCTCGGCAGCAGTATCAAGGCAGTGTGTGCACATCTGCATTCAGAATGGGATCTAAGTTGAACTGAGCAGACATCCAAAAACTTGTGAGCGTGCACATGTGCAAACACCTTAGAGGGAACAGTGCTTGCAGACCCCTTCCCCATTTTCACAGACTGGCCAGGCTTTAATTTTGCACTTTTTATAGTAAAATTTTAATTATAAATAGCATTTCAGCACACCCTTTAACAATCAAAGTCCAAATGGTGAAAAATATAGTTAAAAGCGCAGTTTCATCTCAGGAACATATGGGATAGGCTACAGAAAAAGCTAGGAATCTAGCAGAAACAAATGGGTATACATTCCCCTTAAGGAGAACAAGGGGGGTCCAAATTTGTAGCTGGTTTACCCATGCTTAAGATCCCCTTTATTTCTAACAACTATCTTAGACAGTGTCAGAAATGTTTAAGAACACATGGGATCAAGCTTAATGTAGTATGCATAGAGCTGCCATGCCCTCCAGAATTCTGGGTTTCACCTGGATTGCTTAGCCCACCTGGATTCACCTGGATTTCAGCTTTCAATTTTTTTTTCATAAAGATAAGCTCTAGCCCTTGTAGAAGCGAAGTTATGGAGCAAAAGGTGCAGTCACTATCCTGCTCAACTGCTGGACTTGTATTAAGAGAGGAAGAGCACAGGATGCTAGCTGGGAGGATTTCACTTTTACAAGTACAGTAATCCTCTGAGGAATGTTGCCTTGTTTGTTATCAGCAGGGGATCTCTTTTGGGCAGTTGAAAGAATAGCTAGCTTTTGATGTGAATCACTACCTGCCTACCAGGTAGGTAGTATTGTAATGTTTACTTTCTTGACTTTACATTCAATGCTTGCCTAATTAGAGGTAAGCTCCTTTGGTTTCAATCAGATCTTCAAAATTGCAGTCATAATTAAAAACTGTGCATTTTGTTGTTGTTCTATTGCTGCCAATAATATGTCAAGGAAAATGGTCAGGCAAAGGTCCCCAACTATTCTCGGTAGATATCTAGAGCAAATACAAATCAACTGGAAAGTGCAGCTGCTAATTTGCATATGCAAAATTATTTTCAAGCCAATTTACATAATTTGCAAATTAGGCATTCGGATTTTGAAAGCCAGAATATAGCAACCCTAAGTATGCACAACCACAAAGACTTTGAAACAGCAGTTAGTAAGATCTAGACTATATGATAAAAAGTGTGAAATTAAAGCCTGCCAAGTGTGAAAATGGGGAAGGAATCTGCAAGCAAAAAGGAGTTATTTACAAAATTACCTGAAGTTGACTTCAGTATGTCAAAATGTCTGTTCGGTTTTTTTTAGTTTTTTTTAGTTTTTAATTTTCTTTTAATCTATGTGATAAGAAGATCTGGAGAGAAGAATTTGGTGTAGCTCCATTATGTGTATTGTGTTGCCAGTATATCAACTAATGTAGTCAGAGGCGTAACGATGGGGGGGCGGGGGGGCACGTGCCCCAGGCGCCATCTTTTTGGGTCACGTGGGGGGCGCCGCCATGACCCCCGCTGATCCCCCAATTTTTAAATTTATTTTTAATACACAAATTTCTCTCTGGCAAGGAAGGGAGTGCGTCGGCGCCCCCTCCCACGAGCGGTCCCTTCCACTGCGCCCGTGCCCCCCCCATTGCTTTGCTGGCCTGCTGCCTGGCTTGGCGGCGGGCGCCGTGGCGGGCGCCTTTCATGTGCTGCCTGTGCTTTGGCTGGGCTCGCTTGTCGCTCTCATCACTATCAGGCGCCAGCAGCCAGAAAGAGGCAGAGGCGTAACTATAGGGGGGGCAGGGGGGGCACGTGCCCCGGGCGCCAGCTTTTCTGGTCACGTGGGGGGCGCCGCCATGACAATTTTTTAAAAAAATTGTTTCCTGCTCAGTGCAGCAGTGCTGCAGCAGTCAAGGGAGCGCATCGGCGCCCCTCACCCACGAGCGGTCCCTTCCGCGCCGCCCGCACCCCCCCCATTGCTTTGCTGGCGCCTGGCGGCCAGTCAGTGGCCTGGCTTGGCGGCGGCGGGCGCTTCTGAGGAAAAACCTAAGTATAATGTAGTATGTGGGTGGGCGCCATTTCAGTGCTTGCCCCGGGCGCCGTTTTCCCTAGTTACACCTCTGGAAAGAGGCGAGGCCCCCACCCCCTCTAGTGGCTTGCAACTTAAGTTTCCGGGTCTCTAGTCAGTGTAGTGTAATGCACGCACGTGCGACTCGGCCGGCGGCATGCCAAGTCATGCTGCGCATGCGTGTGTTCGTCTGTTCGGTTCGCCTGCACGTGGTGGCGTGTTCGCGAAGGAGAGCGTCGGACTCGTTGCTGGCTGCAGCAGGCACAGGAGGACACGCACGGAGACCCGGCACAAGAAGGATTCGGCGGGCGGAACCACCAGACCTTGAGAGTGACAGCATTGCGTGTGGTCAACAAGGTGTGTGTTTTCATCCCCGATTCCCGTTCTGCCACAGCCACTTCCTGCCTGCCTGCCTGCATCTGGTGGAAGCAACCCCCCGCCCCAAGTTTCTGAATCCTGCTCATGGGTTTGATGCTCGGTCGGGGTTCAAGATAAGGTTCCCCCTTGTTGTGGGCAGGAGAAAGAGAGAGAGAGGGAGGTGTCGGAGACAAAGACGAAGACGCTGCAGGTGGGGGAGTTGCGACTTTTTTTTTGTCTTTGCGGCGAGAAAGGAGCTGTTTGTTGCCCAAGAGAAGGGGTGGGTGGAAGATGGTTGCTGGTTGTGCGCCGCTTTATTGCATACTTGAATGATAATTTCCTCCCAGAAAATGCAAGGAAGTTCCTGTATGATAAAAATGCTCCAAATAACTTTTCTTACCGGTGAGTGGGGAATATGTGGAAGTCTTAACATTCTTGTGTCCCCCCGCCCACCCCCCAGCACTTTCTCATAAAACCTAAAGTGACATCATCAAATGCATCCCCCCTCAACCGCCGCAGCCACCACCACGGCTGCACCAATGTGGAGAGTGGAGGAGAGAGAGGACGGAGAAGGGGGCGCGAGGGGGTGGGGTGGGGTGGGACGCCACGCTGCCAAGCAGCCGAGGATCTAGGAGGCACATGGACCTGCCTCTCAGCTGCCTTCTGGCCTGATTTCTTGGAAATAAAAATGGTTGAGAAAAAACGAGACGAAAGACCTTTTATTTACTGAAGTTAACAAGGATCTTTTCATTTCCCCTCGATCACACAGGTAAGGGCAGTAGCTGAGGACGTGACTTAGACTTGCAAAAATGTGCGCACACGCTGCTGGGAAATGTGACTTGGTTTTTTTTAAGCAGGAGGATGCCCTTCTCCCCTCCTTCCTTCCCTCATTCATGAAGCAAATAATAAAGACAAGATAACGCTCCTCCCACCCCTGTCTTCTGTTTATGAACAAAACACAAAACACAACAATCCTCCCGAGCTGCTCCCAGATGCTTTTAAAAAACGTAACACCGCCCCGCCCCCCACCCCGCAATTTTATGTTATGTGTTAAGGGAGGGAGATAGTTACATGCTCATTCATGCCAGCCAGGTTAGTTTGCAACCATGGGGTAAGTGTGGGGAGGGGAGCAGCAGGAGCAAACTATCCCTTTCCCCACACAGCCCTGCCAGTTTCAGAAATGTGTGCACCTGTTTGTGGTTCTTTCCTTTCTGCCTGAGTAATCTCGGTGCAAATACAACTGTTAGCTCTTGGGATTTTTCTTCAGGGTCAAAATCAGAAATGAATTTGTAGGGATATAATTTAGTAATTTGCATGTTGTGTTTTTCTTATCTTTGCAAAGGAAGTAGCATTAACTATAGCAGCACATGTTCTGGATGGAAGGAACACACATGTTTTCCTCCTCACTTCAAAATACTGTAATGTAAACTGTGCTTTGACTTTTTTGAAGAGTTCAGGAGTTTTGCTGCAAGTAACAAAGCAGCCAGCAACCTGTGCTACGCGTTTGAAAATACCGCCCCCCACTCACCGCACCAGACAAACTCACAAGAAGAAAGCACGAATGGGTTTGCCGGCTTCTGTACTGCTGCCCGGCTGTTTCTCTCCTCACTCGATCGTTTTCTCTCAGCTTATGTAGAAATAATTTGTCCCTATAGGTGCTGTTAAGGTTTGTCTTTTTTCCTAGTTAGGCTTCTGTTCCGTTCCCTTAGTAATTCTGCGATAGGCAAAAATCCAACAATAAAGAAGGCAGCAGCTGTACCTAGTAGCTTTCTCCTTCTTATACTGTAGATCAGCCATTTAAAAAGAAGGCGGCAGCTAGCCTAAGGAGGAGCTCCACACATCTTCCTGTGAGTAGTGCTACAGGAATAATATACAGCTCTGTGAGTAGGGTGAGAAGAAGATCAGCTGGATGGAGGAGAGAGCAACAGTATGAGAAAAAGAATCTTTGCCAAGTTGTGTGCATTGTGATGGGGCTGGGACTCTTCCTCCATTTTCAAATGCATTCTTGGTTTTAAAAAAATGTATCCTGATTTTGGACCTCAGACCCTTGCTGAAATAGAGTTTATCTGTCTGGTGCTCGCCCCTCTATATACTTGCCACACCCTGAGATAAGCAAATTCAACTGTTTTGCTCTTTCACGAAAAGGTCTCCTGACCGGCTTTTAAAAGATCACTTTTCTGATGGTCTTTGTTCACCTTTCTATCTGTGGTGTTCCCTTCAGCATAGGTGCAGTGTGTTGGCTACGTGTGTGTGTTCCTTGAGGATTTGGAGTTGTTTCGGAAGTGCCTCTTTTCTCCTCCCCCCCTTCCTCGTCACCTCCATGTGTGCTGCTTCTCCTCATAACTCCTGCCGTGCACTATTACTATTCAGGATGGAGATTCACACTTTCTGGCTTATGTGCTGATTTTTGGTCATTTGTTGGATTTTTGGTCATTTGTTGGATTTTTGGTTATTTATCACATTTTTTGGTTATTTATCGCATTTTGAAATTTTTGGTAATTTATGTAATTTTTTAAATTTTTAAAATAAAAGTTTTCTGAAACATGTGTGTCAGTCAGATGTATGCTGGGGGGGCTGCGGGGGGGGGGGCACAATTTCAGTGCTTGCCCCGGGCACCGTTTTCCCTAGTTACGCCACTGAATGTAGCAAGATCACACAAAATTTCTGTCTCATGCGTAAAACATAGAAGTGCATAATAAGAGCATGTTGGCTTAATCTGAAAACAGGGTAAATACAATTAATAAAATCACTCCACCTACAGTACTGGCAAACTTGAGAAGCTAACTCTGACATTTGTTTCACTTAAAACTTTTTGTCTACTGCCATATCAAAGCTTTAATATATGGACTTCACCCAGAACAATTCTTAAAATTGCAGTTACATTGTGGGAACAGTTTTCCTATCCAATCAGTTTAAGGGTAAGATTTTTTCATTGTTTGATATGTTGCATCTCTTTCATTTTTTTAAGATAACATACCAGTTTAAGAAGCAAGCATACATCTCTGTTAAATAATGGTAATTTTCAGTGCAGTGAAAAATACTATAGTGAAGGTAGTTTTGAAAAAATAATTATTCCTATCAAACACATGGGCTACACTGACAAATTATGTCCATTTTGAGTGTGACTCAAGTGTGAACATCTGAGCCAGAACAACAACAACAACAAAAAAGCACATGCAAGATGCATTAACATTTGTCAATATAATCTCTTTGGCACATATACCTGTATGCTGCCATTAATTTTTTTGGGGGGGTGGGGGACACCACACTGATTATCTAGTATATCTAAATCCAGAAAACATGCTATACTATCTTCTATAGGAAGATAAATATTGCTTTGAATGTGACAGTCAAAACAGCAGTAAAGAAGAGAAAAGGGTGCTGAAAAACTAAAACGGGGGCGGGGGGATGAAAGCCTACATGTGAACAAGACACAAAATAAAAATTCTTCTCACAAAATAGTGATTTATACAACACACACAATCATTTGGGGAGCCAACAGCTACTGCACAGTGCAATACAACTAAGTTGTGTGAAATCTAAATTATTACAGCACAAATAATACTTGCCCTCCCTCTCTCATTAACATTCTTTCAATCATGGCTTTCTAAAAAGAAAAAAAATACGAATTTGTAAAAATCTTATCATATAAACTGTGATAATAAAAGACAGCATCCAAATAACCAACAGGAATCTTAGATCTTTTTACTAAGTATTTTGCAACTTTTTGTTTTGTAAAACTGTTGTTTTTACCTGTAAAATGTGACTTCCCAAATGTGACTCAAATACTTCAGTGGCAAGTGCACTGGGGCTTCTCCTGCGCTGGGCACCTATAACTGAATGAAAAAGCAATTATGTTGCAATCTCTGCACATTTAGTCACAACGCATCCCTGAGCGGAGATCAATTTACTGTGTGTATTGGTTAAATATTTTATTAAATCGTGCCTTTGAAAAAAATATCATTGAGTAGAATATTTGGAGGATTCCTATAGGGTTTAAAAGAGCCCCTTTTCTTCATTCACTCCTCAGACGTACCTGGATGCAAACTGTACGGAGAGGAATGTGCATGCCACCTCCTATATACTCATTGGGAGCTCCCTCATCTCTACGAGTTCTATAACCTGTGTTGGCACATGTGCACATGCATCCCATTCCTTTGACTGTACTGGAGAGCTATTTGTGTGTGAAACTGTGTGCATACTCCAAAAATGAAGCTGGAGAGAAAGAGAACTCTGTTGAGCTCTATACAGAGATCTCTTCACATGCAGGCACTGTGCCCAAGTAGGGAACGATCATACCTCTCTCTAAATGATTTCCAAAGGTTTGTATCTGAATAGCGAATTATTCATTTTTTAAAGTGTTCTACAAGCCCAGGAATTATACTGAACAGGTTTTAAAATACAAATTCCTTATTTAAAGAATTGCTTCTCAGGGCTCATGCCAGCACAAATGTTTTGAGAACAGGGCTTTGAATGTTAACATGAGCATACAACACACCTGAATTCCTGAGGTTTTATATAATATAATATAATAATTGTATTAGTTTGTAAGCTAATGTATCCAAAAGGATGTATGCATCCTAAACAAAATCCTACTTCAACCCACCAAGAGCTTTTCCCTAGTCCAGGTTCCAGACTCATGTTTACCACAGAAACACAGACAGTGGATTAAGATATGTAAGGGAAGATTTAAGGGGTCTCATCCTGGCCACAGTTTGTCTATTGTCATCAGCACCCATCTGGACTCTGACGTAAAGGAGACTAACTCAGAGGCATAAGCAGCGGGTCGAGGGAAGCCATTAATCCTCCTATTTTCAATCGTTTCCTACATGGGATGCACTTTCCTAAATGGTCTGTGTGGCATGTTCTGTCTCCAACTATGTTATTTATTATTTGTTTATTTATTAAAATTTTTGTATATATCGCCTCCTCCAAAGACTCTAGGCAGTGGACAACAACAATACCAATAAAATAAAATAAAATAAAATAAAATAAAATAAAATAAAGGGCAAACGCCTAGCAAAACAGGTAGGCCTTAAGAAGGGCCTTAAAAGCAGCTAGGGAGGGGGCTGAACGAATCTGGGGGGGAAGAGTGTTCCAAAGAAGAGGGGCGGCCACAGTGAACATTAAATTACTCCTTTTCTATTTTTAAACCCTAAAGTTCTTCCGCTGTCACAAATCTACTTTAACCTAACACTCCAAAGCTCTGGGATAGATGTTGGATAACAGAAGGAACCAATCAAAAGACCCACTGAAATTAAACAACAACAAAGTATTAAAGTTTATTTAACAAAATACACCTTTTATATCGAAACTATACTATATAGGACATAAAGGTTATAAAATAGATGTTTAATTATGTCCTATTTCACGAGGTTTATTGCTCCTAAGAGTAGTGGCTACAGACCTGGGTTAAGTCACCCCAAGTTAGCCAAATTCCCCTTTACCTAAACTCCACCCATAGTGAATGATAACAAAGCTGCAAGTGGATGTTCTTCTGGCTTGTGAGGCCTCTGTCATCTTGGTTTGGCTTTCCCTTAGCCAGGTTCTTCGGTACAAGCTTATCTGGTGCAAGCTCTGACTAATTTAAAGTCTCCCTCTATTTCTGTATCTTCTTCAAGCAGGCTCAGATTGCACAAAGTGTCTTTGTCTCCGTCTGGAAGGTTTCTTGAAGACTGACTCATAAGACTCTATTTTTTCTTTAGCTCGTTCTTCTGCTTCCCTCATAGGAACATAGGAAACTGCCATGTATACTGAGTCAGACCATTGGTCTATCTAGCTCAGTATTGTCTTCACAGACTGGCAGCGGCTTCTCCAAGGTTGCAGGCAGGAATCTCTCTCAGCCCTATCTTGGAGAAGCCAGGGAGGGAACTTGAAACCTTCTGCTCTTCCCAGAGCAGCTCCATCCCCTGAGGGGAATATCTTACAGTGCTCACATTTCTAGTCTCCTCTTTGTGGCCCCAGTTTAAACCCTCTTCGTTTCTTTCTTCTGTCAGCTCCCTGCTGCATTCCCACTGCCAACCAATTGCTCTCTGTCTCATCAAATCCTTTCCAGGTGTGTGTGTGTGTGTATCTATATATCTATATATCTCTCCACACCCTTTAGCAACCCTTTAGCAACTGTAATCAGCCCCCCCGCCCCACCCTTCAGCAATAAGGTCAGTTGCTACTTAATGTTTATCTCTGTCTCCAATAGAGGGCCTAACTTTAACAAACAGTACAAAGTACTACTGTTACACAAAACAGCACTTTAAATATGCACTGGTTTAGTCAATATTTTTCCTGCCACACAATTAAAAGGGGGATGGGCCAAGCATTTCCATTCTGACATCTTCCCACCATGTTCCTTTATCATGTAGGGGCGTGGTTTATCCAAATCACTGCTCTACAGGCAACCCAAATGCCACAAGCACACAAGATGCCACAGAAGAGGCATTTCTCCAAATTATGGCTTTGGGTGGCAGAAGAAATAGCTCTAGCTTTCAAAAGGAATACAAACTTAGCAGGGAAAGAGTTTCTAACGGAATGCGCTTAGCAGGTATTTAGCACCTTCTACATTTCTTCTGCCTAACATAACCAGGGGTGACTCCAAGGGGTAGCAAAGGGTAGTACGTGTTCCCCTTAAAGTATTTCCCACTACCCCTTGCACTCCCCCATTCATCAGAATGGAACTTTGCAGTCATCAGATATCATGGTCCTATACCTTGAATTGTTTTAAATGTCTCCGTTTTTAAAAGGAGCCTCAGTCACTCACTCCTCTACCACAGGACAAGGAGCATAAGCTAGTGCAGCGTAGGATACCCTCTGCCCAGAGCCAGGCTCAACCCCTTAGCTTCCTTCCTGGCCAGGAACTGGGCTGACCGAGGCAATGTGTGCAGGGATGGAGGAGTGCAGGGTCATTTCCCCTACAGATTTCAGCTAGCCTGCTACTCATCTCTTTCCCCATGGGAATCTTTCCTGTCACATAGTCTCAGACAGGAAGAGAAAACTAGCTAGGAAAGCAGACTGGAAGGTTTGGCCTAATTCAAAAAGACAGTGAGCCCTTTCTCACAACTAATGAGAAAGGGCTATTTGGTTTGCGAGGAGGAAGCCTGAAAGCACTTAGCTCTTCACAGATGATCATTCCACCGTCCCTGGGTGGGCAGATTGCCTGACCAGATTGAGCACGGGCTGCTGGTGGCAGCTCCAAGGCTCAGAGTCCTGGGACGCAGCACTCCACCCTGCAGAGCTCCAATAATGCACTGCATGAGTGCACGGTGCATTATGGGGATCCCCTCCCTGAGTTTGCCAGATGCAGCTGACATACGAGCAGAAAAACAGAAACATACAAGCAGAAAAAGAGGGTTAAGGGAGCACTCGCTCCCTTAACTTTGTTTGGAAACGTGGCTCTGTAGGTGGGTTTGCTGACGTGGTGCCACCGGGATCAACTCCATCCCGGCAGTTCACACAAAACTGGGCTGGGCTGCCTTAGCCTGGTTTTGCATGCACATGTGAATATCATCAGTATTTTCTAAGAGGAATCTGACCCATTTTCTGAATAAGCTTGAAAATGTTGAGCAGATTCCTTTAATAAGAAAAACTAACATTCATTTCCTTACCTCTATAAGTATTTAATGTATAGGAGAATCCTCGCTCCACAAATAAGACTCTTTGCCACCCCTTTGCTCCTCCAAACTAGTTGTTCTAGATTCACATCTGAACATAACCACTAAAACTAGATCCCAAATAAGCTCAGAGCAAAACACAGAGCTCTTACATAAGTGTGCTTCTATTTCAATAGAGGATGCTGCTCCCTCCTTTGCTTCCTTGGTGGTGCATAAATAAGACCTTGAAGGTGTGGGAGCTCCAAGTGTGCCCCAAAATTGTCTCACTCACGGCTGCAAGAAATTGCTGGGATCAAAGTGAAGGTTAACATAAGCTGGAGCACGGGTCTAGTAGAACATATTGCTATTTTCTTATTACAAGGACTGTTAATTCATGTACCCCTAAACATCAGTAACCATATGCTGCATGTAACAGGCAAATATAAACATAGCTACCTTAATGAAGTAGCTATTTATTTATTTATTTATTTATTTATTTGATTTATATGCCGCCCTTCCAAAATGGCTCAGGGCGGTTTACAATTAAAGCTATTGTTTTACAAAGTGTCTTGCTGGTACTAGTCTGACTATCAGTCAATCCAAAGCAAAAAAAATTTAGAGCAATGATTATTTGTTAGTGTATTCTATCATGTGTCAGATATGATCTCTGCACACAAAGACATATGAACCTAATGACAGGAGACTTGGAATATTTGTAATATTAGAGATGTTATATGCAATTTCTTTTCAGGAAACATTGCACTATTTATACTGAACAGATATGTAGCTGGGGTAAAATAATACCCAGTAAAACAGCTGGTAAATGGACAAAACTCAACACATTGTTCAGCACTTCAGCTGTTCTTAGAAAGGAATTCAAAGCCATTAAAAACAACACAAAAGTCATAAAATAGTTTTGTATTTTGCTCATGACTATTTATTTAAATAATATATTGGAAGAAAAACAATAGGGTTTTCTTTTAAATTTATAGTTGCTCATTTCAAGCAGAGGCTGAACAGAAATGTCACAGTAGTAGTTTAAAACTCATCTTTTTAATTTCCATTCCACAAGGTAGATTTCCACTCCTCTGATCTTAAATCATTTTGCTCTACCCTGCTTCTGTCATTCATTTCCCCACAAATAAATTAACTTCTGCAATTACAAGGGTTTTTGGTAAAGTGCAACACAACTTCAGAGCATATTAAATTTAAAAGTATTACCAGAAACGGTAAAACAAATGGCCTTTTTCCCTAGTCAAGACTTTCCACCATTAACCCAATCTATACACAAACCATCACAAACAGTTAAAGAAACCTCTTGTTTCACTGTATGGAGAAAAGCCTTTAACCCTCTTTTTCATCACCTGTGGAAACTGCATGCATGTTTTGGAAAGTTTCCACTTTTCTGATATAATAGTACTGTGGTGTTTTAGGTTAATCCATTCCTTGATCCAGGCCAGCTTTTAAATGAGGCTTTAGTATGTTTCCCAAACTATGGGAAACATCTATATCGGGCAGTAGTGATATAGGAAGATGCTGAAAGGCATCATCTCATACTGCGTGGGAGATGGCAATGGTAAACCCCTAGGTATTCTAACAAAGACAACCACAGGACTCTGTGGTCACCAGGAGTCGACACCAACTGAACGGCACACTTTACCTTTACCTTAGTTACTTGTATTTGAATCCTGGGGGGAGAGGTGAGGCTAACAAACAGCCAGCAACAAGAGCACTGAAGGCAGACTGCACTTGCCTCTCTGCATATAATGGACCGGGTCTCACGATCAGTGAGACCCGGTTTTGTCCGGTGAGCGGAAAAATCGGGCTAAGCCCGCTCTCCCCGCTCACGAGCAGGCAGGGAGCCCTGGGCGGCCAGATCAGCCGCCCACACGATGGCCGGCTCTGAGATGGAGCCAGTGGAGGATGGGGGGAGCGGGGGCCGCACGGCCCCCACAAGCCCCAGTATGCCCTGTGCAAGCGCGCAGGGCATACTGGGGAGACCCCCAAGTCGGGAGACTGCTTTTAAGCCTCCTGGCCAGGGGTCTACTCGTGAGTAGGTGCGGCGCGAAGGCGCGCCGCGGCTACTCACGATTGCAAAAAGCAGGTTTGCAGGAGCGCTCACTCTGCAAACCTGCTTTTTGCCAGGGGTTCTCGAGCGGGTTAGCCGCTCCAGAACCACCGGGCTCGGCTGCGAGCCCGGTGGTTCTGATGACCAACTAAAATCGGGATAGCCTCTGCTAGCCCATTTTTTGTTGGTCGTCAGAACAGCCCCAATATCTATTTCATTAAGCTATTAATATTCCTGATTCAACTCTATTGCCTTGTCCTTGCATACCACAACTCTTTCTCTTGGATGGGCCCTTCCCAGATGGTGATTTTACTTTGCTTCACCACAGAACAGGCAGTTGTGCATTTACATTGAAGTCTGTGCGAGATATCAGGGAGCAATCCATACAAGACGTGGGTTTCTCCTGCGCATTGGAGCTTAGCCCACATTATATAAATAAAGTAACTAAAGATCTTATTTTCTCAGGCTTTTATCTCCTAGAGGCTGACAGGTTTCTCAGCTTTCTTGCATTTGTTTCTTTATAGTTTCTTAGTGTTTTATGGTTTTAATGTTTAATTGATTTTAAGATTTTAAATGCAAATTTTACAGAATTTTATTGTATTGTAACTTTTGTAAACCGCCTTGAGATGCATTATGAAAGGCAGTATGAAAACTGAATGAATAAATAAATAATCATTGCACTAAAAAGTTCAACTTGTTATAGTGGCTTTTTGGAATACTTCAATGTATCCAACATACACCGATGTTTCTTTTGAGATGTATGAAAGGCTGATACAGTGCCTTTTCTTAAAGTCTCACTTCTTTCATTTGTGTGTGTGTGTGTGTGTGTTAACATTTGCTTGGTGATCTTGCAGAACATTGTTCTATGTATCCACACAGTGCTTTTTGTTTTCCTCTTTTAATAAAACCAATCTCTCTTTTTTTCCTTTAGAAAAGCCTCCTGACTGGTTTCACCCCCAGTGGTACTTTATGGTGAATATAAGAACATAAGCATGTTCTCAAAGCCTCACTATTTTCTTTCTTTCTTTTAAAATATTTGGTGATATTGCAAAACATCATGTGCACCCGCACCATGCGGGTGCAAGTGCATACGATGTTCCTCAAGATCACCAAGCAATTTTTTTTAAGCAAAAAGCGAGGCTTTAAGAAAAGCCTACTAATGTTCACCATAAAGTTCCACTGGGAGTGGTACATTCCGCGTGTAGTATTCTGGGAGTGTTACACCCTATATGGACTTGAATGCACTGAAAAAAATTGGAAGGAACCGACAGAAACCCTATTAAAGAAGCCCTATGTGAATTCTTCGAATTATCTTTTTGTGCTTATATGCGGCTAATATACTACCTCATAATTCACTCTTCTTTACTCCACTTAATTCCACGGTTAAGCCCACTGTCTGGGAAAGGCCTAGGGACTGAAAGGATGCAACTGGGGTTTGTAGGTAACTCCTCCAGATCCTCTATACACTCGCTGTTGCACAATTGAGCAAAACATCCCTGCTCTGGTCATGCTTCAGAAGTGTTCCAGAAGAGAGGGAACACATCAGTGACCCTCAGTGATGTGTTTAATCTTTTTCCAGAGTGCTTCTGGAGTATGGGCATAGTGGGGACACTTTGCCCACTTGTGCAACTGTGTACATGTAGAGGGACTTGGGGGCCCCAGTTGCATCTGCAAAGACCCTCATTACCTCTGATTTGTTATTCAGAATGTAAGCCATCAATTGCAATTCTATTTACAAAAAAACAACAACAAACCCAAACCAAACAGAAAAAGGTGCAGCTTGAATATTATTTCCCATAAATGTATTATTAGAGATGCTTTAAAATGTTGCAAAGTCTGTTTTTTAATATTTTAAAATTGCTGGACTACACACACACACACAGACACACACACACACACACACACACACACCGCCAATTTACAGGTAAAACCTCTCAGTAGGTGCTGTGAAATGACAATTTCTGGAAACGTATGGGCAGGTGTGAGCACTGGTGCTTTCCTTATTGCCCTCTATGTCTACACTTAGTCAAACCCAAAGGGTCAATGAAGGCAGCAACAACAAAGTCCTTGTTTAAAGATTACGCCGGCCAGACTATAAGAACAATTGTTATGCAGTGACCAAGTTATTCTTATTTATTTGGGTTCCTCCATCATGTATAAAGGTGAAGTGTGCCGTCAAGTCGATGTTGACTCCTGGCGACCACAGATCCTTGTGGTCATCTTTGGTAAAATACAGGAGAAGTTGACCATTGCCATCTCCTGTGCAGTATGAGATGAAGCCATTCAGCATCCTCCTATATCACTGCTGCCCGATATAGTACCAGGGGGGATTGGAACCGGCTACCTTCTGCTTGTTAGTCAAGCATTTCCCCACTGCGTCAGTTAAGGCAACTTGAAACTGCCTCCATGTGCCAGCTGTCCTATGTGAGGAACAAAATGTATATGGAAAGATTAACTCCACACATCAGTTGAGTTTCTGTCATGTTATTTGTCCCCACACTGTTGCCATCAAATCTCTCTTTTAGTGCAGGAGTTTTCAAATGTAGCCACCAAGTCATAGGTTTCTTCCATTGACTTGGATGTGGTATGATTGTGCTGTAGCAAAACATCAGCAAATAGGTTTGACATATTTATGAGGGCAGGGTAAGTAAGCCAGGGTTTTGTGTTTTTTTTAAAAAAGGGATTTTACCACCTGGGGAAAATTAATTGATCTCAGTTAATGCCTTAATACACATAGAACATGGTTAAGGATTGCAGGTAGTTCACTTTTTAGTTAATAACAGGAATAATAAATAATAAATTGCATATTCAAAAGAGTACACATATTTTATTTTTAAAATAAAAGAATATGTAATTTGTCAAATGTCAAGCTGAGATTGGAAGCTGGTTTGTTAAACTTGGTCCTCTGCCTGGATTTATATTTCCAACTTCTGGCAGAAATTGCTTTCCAACCCCCTTCTGGCTTAGCTCCCTTAATCTTTAAGGATGAACATCCCTCTGATTGGTCCCACTTAATCACTGAAAAATTAAAAGTATATGGACTGTCAATAGAATTTCTACTCTCCCTGGGCTATGATAATACCAGAATGATCCTTAAGCAGCATATTATCGATATGAGACACCAGATAGATTTAGGTCGGGCATCAAGCTACAGGTGGTTTGGAGCCCTTGCAAAAACCAGCCCACTATCTGTATAATCTGACATATCCAACCCACAGAAGAGCCCTGATGCTAGCCCGGATAGGTGTTGCCCTCTGTGGTATTAGAGAGTAGATTTAGGAGGGTTGCTTTTTTGAGAGATTGTGTCCTTGTGGGAATGGCGATGTTGAAACAGTAGGTCATGTCCTTTTGTATTTCTCATTTTATCATGATCTGCGTCTTAGATTTATTGCTCCTCTTGTTTTTAGATATCCAAATAATTCTGATGAGTTTTATATAAACTTATTTCTTTCTGATATGTTTACCAATGTCTCGGATCTGGTGGCCAAATTCTGTACAGCTGCAATTAAGACCTGCCCACGGTGTGTCAGAGATGGTTAATACAGGTTCTTAACTCGTTTTGTTTTTATTTTGTCATTTTATTCCATTTTATATTTTATGTAATAGTTCTTAATTGTATATTTTATGTGTATGAATATATATATACGCATGCACTGGTATCGATGTTCACTTTTGGGGACTCTGTATCTGGATTTGAACTGTGTGCTGATCTTTGTTTGTAATAAACTGAATTGAATTGAATATATGCAGGTTCATGCTGCAGGTTCACGCTTGGCGGAGCTATCCTGGGTTGTGAGGAGTTTGGTTTCTGCTCCTTCTACTTCCAATCAGTCCCCAGAGTTGCTCTGCTGTGATGCCTTTAATGGGTTCTTTGCGAATAAGATCTCCTGTATTTGGGTTGACTTGGACTCCACTATTTCTGCAAGGTCTATGGAGGAGGTGTCCAGCAATCCCTCTTGCAGTATTAGATTGGATCAGTTTCAATCTGTGACTCCTGAGGATGTGGACAAGCTGCTTGGGGCGGTGTGGCCTACCACCTGTTCTCTGGATCCTTGCCCGACTTGGTTGCTTCTATCTAGCAGGGAGATTGTTGGAGGTGGCCTAGTTAATATCACTGAGGGAGGGTAGGGTGCCCCCCTGCCTGAAGGAGGCAATGGTTAGACCACTCTTAAAGAAACCTTCCCTGGACCCCTTAGCGATGGACAGGTACAGGCCAATCTCCAATCTCCCTTGGTTGGGCAAGGTGATTGAGAGGGTGGTGGCTGACCAGCTCCAGGCAGTCTTGGAGGAAACTGATTATCTAGACCCATTTCAAACTGGCTTTAGAGCTGGCTATGGGGTTGAGACAGCCTTGGTCGGCCTGACAGATGACCTTTACCGGGGAATAGTGATGTGCCCGGACCAGTCTGGAGGCCATTCTACAGGCCTCCGGACCAGTCCGGACAAGGGTGGTTCGGGTTCGGGTGGATTGGGTGTGGGATTCCTTTAAGGGTGGGAGAGGGTTTACTTACCCCTCCCACTGCTTTTCAAACTCGGGCACATGTATTTCTTTTAGTAATCGGGGCAGCAGGATACATCCCTGCTGCCCCTTCCCCCACGGGGCTGCTGCAGCCTGCAAAAGGCTTTAAGAAGCCTTTTGCATGAGAGGTTCACGTGGAAACGTGAAGTGCGTGTGTGAAAAAGGCTTCTTAAAGCCTTTTGCAGGCTGCAGCAGCCCAGCGGGGGAAGGAGCGGCAGGGAGGTATCCTTCCGCCCCTATTACTAAAAGAAATACGTGCGCCCGAGTTTGGAAAGCGGCGGGAAGGGTAAGTAAACCCTCCCCCACTCTTAAAGGAACCCCTCACCCCAGTGCCGGACCGCAGCTCCGCGGTTCCGTGCACACCCCTACCGGGGAATCGACAGAGGGAGTGTGACTCTGCTGGTTCTTCTAGATCTCTCAGCGGTGTTCAATACCATCGACCATGGTATCCTTCTGGATCGCCTGGGGGGAGTTGGAGATAGGGGGCACTGCTTTGCAGTGGTTCTGCTCCTATCTCTTGGGTAGATTCCAGATGGTGGAGCTTGGTGACAGTTGCTCCTCAAAACAGGAGCTGTTATATGGAGTCTCTCAGGGCTCCATTCTGTCACCAATGCTTTTTAACATCTACATGAAACCACTGGGTGAGGTCATCAGGAGGTTTGGTGCTGGGTGTTATCAGTATGCTGATGACACCCAAATCTACTTCTCCTTTTCATCTTCAGGAAATGGCACTCATTCTCTAAATGCCTGCCTACAGGCAGTAATGGGCTGGATGAGGGATAACAAATTAAAGCTGAATTCAAGCAAGACGGAGGTGATCATTGTGGGGGCTCGGAATCTGAGGGGTGAGTTAGATCTTCCTGTGCTGGATGGGGTTACACTCCCCCAGAAAGAGCAGGTGCGCAGCTTGGGAGTACTCCTGGACCCAGGCCTCACCCTGGTATCTCAGGTGGAGGCCATGGCCAGGAGTGCTTTCTATCAGCTTCAGCTGATTCGACAGCTGCAACCATTCCTCGGAAAGGATGACCTCAAAACAGTGGTGCATCAGCTGGTAACCTCCCGGCTTGACTATTGCAATGCGCTCTAAGTGGGGCTGCCTTTGTACGTAGTCCGGAAACTTCAGTTAGTTCAGAATGCGGCAGCCAGATTGGTCTCTGGGGCAACCCAGAGAGACCATATGATGCCTGTTTTGAAACAGTTACACTGGCTGCCGATATGTTTCCGGGCAAAATACAAAGTGCTGGTTATTACCTTTAAAGCCCTGAACGGCTTGGGCCCGAGATATCTTAGAGAGCGCCTTTTTAACATGATCCCCACCGCACGTTAAGGTCATCTGAGGAGGTCCGTCTCCAGTTACCACCGGTTCGTTTGGTGGCGACTCAGAGGCGGGCCTTCTCTGTAGCCGCTCCTGGGCTGTGGAATGCACTCCCAGCGGAAATTCGTAATCTTAATTTTTTACAGTCCTTCAAGAGAGCCCTTAAAACCCATCTGTCTGGCCTGGCCTTTCAGGGTTTTTAATTAGTTTTAATTGTTTTAATGTTAACCTGGTTTTCAGAGTTTTAATTGTTTTGATAGTTTAATTGTTTTTAAAGATATTTTTAAATTGGTGTTTATATTTGTATTTCTGTTTTAATTGTTTTTAATAATTTCTGTTTTTTAATTGTAAACCACCCTGAGCCAGCTCAGAAGGGCAGTATAAAAATTGAATAAAATAAATAAATAAATAAATTTAATTTACATACTGAACATATCTGCCTCTCTGAATAGATTTTTTAAAATGAATATTACCACAGCATGACTGCTAGATGCTTACCTACAGCATTCAGGCTATATATATATTTAATTCAGTTTGATATAAGCAGACTGTAGCATTGGAAATGATTACAAAACTACAGTAATTTTTCATAGTATAATAACAATTATCCTAAGGAATCTTTTTTTAAAAGTAATTATAAGCATCCTGTTCCTAACTAGTTATTGTTATTGTTAACTGGTTTTTATTGTTTTTATCCTGTTGTAAACCTCCCTAAGCCATTTTGGAAGGGTGGTACCGTGTTTCCCCGAAAGTAAGACCTACCCCGAAAGTAAGACCTAGCAGTAATTTCTGATGTGCCGCTAATATAAGCCCTCCCCCGAAAATAAGACCTACCCGAAAATAAGACCTAGGCGGGAGGCGGGGGTTCGCGGCTGCGCGCTGGCCGCAGGGATCGAGAACGGCAGGAGACGGGGTTGAAACTTGGGGCACTACCTCGGAGTAAGTTGTTCTGTGCCTCCCTGCCGTGGCGGGGGAGGTGTGTGCAAAATAAGACCTACCCGAAAATAAGCCCTAGTGAATTTTTTGGGCCTAAAATTAATATAAGACACTGTCTTATTTTCGGAGAAACACGGTATATAAATCAAATAAATAAATGAATGAATAAATAAATATTCCCAAGACTGTCAGTCCTATTATTTTTATATATTTAACATATTTTTATTAGTGGCCATAGTTGAAAACTGGTTTGAAAACCACTGCAACTTATATATCAGTTCCTCTTCCCATGATATATTCATGCTACTATAGCGCTCTCTCACACAAATAAAGATTTGGTGAGGAAAATTTGATGAGTACAGTTCATAAGAAGTACCTAATGTATTCTTGTAACCCAGTTAGTTATCAGAATTATTCGAAATGACTCATGTATTATCGCTCTTATATAACCTTTCCCTCTTTATCATCCAGCTTTGTTATACATGCTACGCCTCCTATTTCTTATCTTACTTAGATTCCCAGAAAAGCTGAATGAAATCACAAGGGAGTAAAATATCTGGGAGTAGACAGCAGCCTTGTCTGGTGCATTGTATTCTTATTTTTATTGTTATTATTAAGAATAACTACATATCACTTCTCAACAAAAAAAAAGTTCTCAAAGTGGTTAACATAGCCATATAGAAAACCAAACCAAACTAGAAGAACTAGCAGAAGCAGGCAGGCCAGCCGCCAGAAAGCCAGGCTGGGGGAAAAAAAACCAAAAACACAAAAGACACACCAGCAAAATGCATTTATGCTGGGCTGAATAGGGACAGTTGCTCTCTGTCTGCTGCTAAGTATAAGAGAATCCCCACTTTACAAGGTGTCTCTCTGCCCATTTAGTATAGGAGACGTTTCCCCTCCAAACTGGCTGAACTTCCATCCCTCCCAAAACAGTCAAGGAGGAGAGCTCTATCAGATTGGTATCTTTACATTCTCCAGATTCTTAGATCAATACGTTTCTTGAATGACTTAATTTCAATCAAAATAAGTACAAACAACAGCAGCACAAAAACAAAAAGGAATCATAGTTCTTTTGTTTTTATTTCTTAAATAAGATCCACAGTCATCCAGGTAGAAAACTCCTGTCACACTTTTCAGACTTCAGAGCTTCATGAATTGCTAGTGTTACCAATTCCATCCTGGGAAGGGAGGGTAGGATATTAACATCAAGTCAGAGCACTGTTGTTAACATCAGACTACACTAGTTTGTAAAGCAAAGAGGCCTAAATCTGTTGTCTTGGTTTCGCGCACCCCCTTCATTCTGATCCCAAAGGTTCATGTTTATGACATTTGTAACATCTGCTACAAATGCTGAGGTAAGTCAGGCACAACCTTATTACTTCCAATCTAATGCTCTATTCATCCACAGGGCTTTTGTATGCCACTGGTATGTCAAGAACTGCTGGATCTACATGAAGCAGAATACAATGTGCGTATTTCTAAGATTTACTGTCCATAAAGTATGTCATAGTTTTAAAACCCCTTTAAATTCCCTCTTCCTTTTGTCACAATTTGTCGTTCCGGTATAGACTCTTGTTTGTTTGTTTTTTTAAAAATTAAATAATAAAAAAAATATTTTACAGATATCATGATAGCACATTTCTAGCATGTATTTATTGCCTGTACAGTACAGTTTAATTCATCCCACATCAGAAATGTCTTTATTTTGAATGATAATTTATTGAGAAACCTTTGTAAAGTTCTGAAAACTGCTATTTCCCTTTGCCCCTGCTAACCTGGCAAAGAGGCTCCTTTTAACGTGGTGATTCTCTTTATTTAGCAGGGGGAGAGTAACTGGCCCTATCCACCCCCAGCACAGTACCTCCAGTGACTGTTGCTGGTGTCTATCTTATGTTTCTTTTTAGATTGTGAGCCTTTTGGGGACAGGGATCCATTTTATTTATTTATTATTTCTCTGTGTAAACCACCCTGAGCCATTTTTGGAAGGGCGGTACAGAAATCAAATGAATGTATAGATAGATAAATAGAAGGGAAGAGGGAACATCTTGGGCAAGGCAGTGACTGTGTTTGGGCTTCTGCCCCACCTTTTCTCCAGGTGTGTGCCATCTACCCTCAGCCTCTGCTGCTTTAAAGCTGGGGCTGGGCCAGGGACTGAGGAAGGGAAGAGGGAACATCTTGGGCAAGGCAGTGACTGTGTTTGGGCTTCAGCCCCACCTTTTCTCCAGGTGTGTGCCATCTACCCTCAGCCTCTGCTGCTTTAAAGCTGGGGCTGGGCCAGGGGCGCGAGCCTCTTGGCGTGAGCCGAAGGGCGAGGGCACAAGGGCTCTCGTCCTTGTGGCTCTCAGCCGTGGGGCGAGCTGCCTGGGGCCCTGAAGACCTTTTCCTCCTGCCTTGAAGATCCGTCTTCCTCCAAGCAAGAGATCCGTCTTCCTCCAAGCAAGAAGTCAGCAGAGACTGTATAAGTCTGGTCTTGGTTTTAAATTAAGCCAAGAAGCTGTGGTGGGTTAGTCTGGGGGGATGTGTCTGGGAGAGCGAAAAAGTGGGTCTGGAGTGGGGGCAGCAATATCACGGGTAGCGGGCAGAGGGAGATATGGCGGTGGGAGTTGGGCAGGCCGTTACAGGGGGAAACGGTCCAGGCAATTGAGGCCTGTTCCTTTTTCCGGCCCTTCTCCCAACCCTCGGACCCTAGGGAGCTCTGTGAACACTCCTTCGAGGATTAGGGTGCTGCTGCTGAATGCCAGGTCAGTTAACGCAAAAACATCTCTCATCCACGATTTGATTATGGATGAGCATGCTGACCTGGTATGCGTGACAGAGACCTGGTTGGATGCGCTGGGCGGGGTTGGTCTCTCTCAGCTTTGTCCTCCAGGTTTCCAGATCATGCAGCAGCCCCGCCTTGAGGGTCAGGGAGTGGGCGTTGCGGCCATCTTTCGAGAGACCCTCCCCATTTCCAGGTGCCCGGTCAGGCAATCTCAGAATTTTGAGTGTTTGTTCTTGAGGGTGGGCCTCCGAGATAGGCTCGGGATTCTGCTGGTGTACCGACCACCCCGCTGCACTTCAGTCTCCCTACCTGAGCTGGCGGGGGTGGTCTCGGAGGTGGCCTTGGGTTCCCCCAGGCTTATTGTCTTGGGGGATTTCAATATCCACGCTGAGGCCCCCCTAGTGGGTGCAGCTCAGGATTTCATGGCCTCCATGGCAACCATGGGCCTGTCTCAATTGGTATCGGGCCCTACCCACGTGGCGGGACACACTCTGGATCTGGTTTTTGCCGACCGGGAAATAAATGATCTGGAGGTGGGGGAATTTGAGACCACTCCCTTGTCATGGACAGATCATCACCTGGTGGGGTTTAGTTTGACTGCTCCGTCTGCCCTCTGCAGGGGTGGTGGGCCGATTAAGATGGTCCGCCCCCGGAGGCTTATGGATCCGCTTGGATTTCAGATGGCCCTCGGGGAGTTTCCAGTGTCCAGAGCTGGTGACCCTGTCGACGCCTTGGTTGATCTCTGGAATGGAGAGATGGCCCGGGCTGTTGACACAGTTGCCCCCAAGCACCTCTCCAGCTTTGTGGAGCCCGTTCTGCTCCTTGGTTTTCCTCGGAGCTTAGGGCGATGAAGCAACTTGGACGATGGCTGGAGCGACGCTGGAGGAAGAGTCGTCACGAATCCGACCGAACACGGGCTAGAGCCCATTTTAGGGACTACTCCATGGCGGTGGGGGCGGCGAAGAAATGCTTTTTCTTCACCTCCATTGCGTCTGCTCAGTGCAGACAAACAGAGCTGTTTCGTGTGGTGAAAACCTTGCTCCACACATCCCCCCAGACAATGGGGGAGGAGCCATCTACAGCTCTTTGTGATCAGTTTGCCTGTCGCTTTGCAGATAAAGTCACTTGCATCCGTGCTGACCTGGACTCCAGAGTTTTGGCAGTTCCGGCAGACGTGCCTTTGGTACCATCTGGTCCCGTTGTGTTGGATTCTTTTCGGTTGGTGCGGCCTGAGGATGTGGACAAGATCCTGGGCAGTTTGCGGGCGACTTCGTGCACTCTTGACCCTTGCCCTTATGGCTAATAAAAGCTGCCAGGGAGGGGACAGGTAGATGTCTGGAGCTGATCGTTAATGCTTCATTAAAGGGAGGGCAGGATGCCATCGTGCCTTAAGGAGGCAGTGGTAAGACCTCTATTAAAAAAGCCCTCCCTTGATCCTTCCAACCTGGACAACTATAGACCTGTGTCTAATCTCCCCTTTTTGGGCAAGGTGATAGAGCGTGTGGTGGCGTCCCAGCTGCAGAGGGTCTTGGATGATACGGATTATCTGGACCTTTTTCAATCTGGCTTCCGCCCCGGGTATGGGACTGAGACTGCCTTGGTCGCTCTAGTGGATGACCTACGCCGGGAACTAGACAGGGGGAGTGCGTCCCTGTTGGTTCTGCTGGACCTCTCGGCGGCGTTCGATACCATCGACCATGGTATCCTTCTGGGCCGCCTCTCGAGTATGGGAATCGGAGGCACTGTGTTGCAGTGGTTTCGGTCCTTTCTTGAGGGGAGGGTTCAGAAGGTGGTGCTGGGGGACTACTGCTCGGCCCCGTGGCCGTTGGCCTGTGGGGTCCCACAGGGATCGGTCTTGTCCCCTATGCTGTTTAACATCTACATGAAGCCGCTGGGAGAGGTCATCCGGAGATTTGGACTGAGTTGTCAGCAATATGCGGATGACACTAAGCTCTATCTCTCCTTGTCATCTGATCCTAGGGAGGCGGTGGATGTCCTGAATCGGGGGCTGGAGGCCGTGATGGGGTGGATGTGGGCTAACAAACTGAAATTGAATCCGGATAAGACGGAGGTACTGTTGGTCAGTAGGAGAGCCAATTGGGATGAGGAGATTTTACCGGTTCTGGATGGGGTTGCACTCCCCTTGAAGGAGCAAGTACGCAGCTTGGGGGTACTACTGGACCCGGCTCTGCTTTTGGAAGCTCAGGTGGAGGCGGTGGCCAGGGGTGCCTTTGCACGGCTTCGGCTGGTGCGCCAGCTGCGTCCCTTTCTAGAGAAGGCAGATCTGGCCACGGTTACCCACGCCTTAGTCACGTCGCGGCTGGATTACTGTAACGCGGTCTACGTGGGGCTGCCCTTGAAGAATATCCGGAAACTGCAGCTAGTGCAAAACGCGGCAGCGAGGGTTTTATCCGGAGCTGCCCGTTGGGAACATATCACCCCCATTTTGAAAGAGCTGCACTGGCTGCCGGTTCGTTTCCGGGTCCAATTCAAGGTGCTGGTTTTTACCTTTAAAGCCCTAAACGGTTTGGGCCCGGGGTATTTGAGGGACCGCCTGCTCCCAAGGGTTGCTGCCCGCTTGACAAGGACATCTGAAGGGGCCCTGCTCCGGGTGCTGACAATGAGGGAGGCCCGGCTGTCGTGCACTCGGGACAGGGCCTTCTCTGTTGCTGCCCCCAGACTCTGGAATGCTCTCCCAGTGGCCATTCGTTCCTCGGACTCTATCACGGCTTTTATAAAGCTTTTAAAGACTTGGCTTTTTACCCAGGCTTTTACATGATCGTTTTCTACTGCGGCTTCTCTGTGTTTTTATTTGTTGTATTTGTTGTATTGTTTTTATGCCTGTTTTTATATGTTTTTATACTTTTAACATGATGTTTTTATTGTCTTTTTATTATATGTTTTTAACTTTTGTAAACCGCCTTGGGGTTATCTTTTTAACGAAAGGCGGTATATAAATGCAAAAATAAATAAATAAATAAATAAATAAATAAATAAATAAATAAATATTTCACCATGGTGTCATTCCTAAATTAGTCTTGTCCTCAGTGATGTCCTGATGGAGTTTAGCAATTCTTATATGATGCAGAGACTGTACAGGGCAAAGATAGAAAAGTGGAGACCAGGGAGAGGGAGCAGAAGCAAGGAGGCACATAAAATAGCTAGGATATGGAGAAAGCTGACAGGGAGAAGTGGACTGAACAAGCAAAGATTGAACCAAAATGAAGGTCATGTGAAAAGCAGGAATGGAAGGGAAGCATGGAAATATACCTATTGGCATGACATCAAGTTGTGATGTACTAAATAGCTGTGAGGGAGATGCAAACAAAGACATCACATTTCAGCCAAGACCCCCATCCTCACTCGTCATAAATTAGCACAATTTTGTGCTCCCCTCCTTCCCCCTTGACGCATGACATACTTTTTGATGTACCATAAAGACAATTATGTCATCTGCTTCTCGTCCATTATAACATTTGGCTCTGTCTTTGCAGTAGTATATAAGAGTGTCTTCCACCTGCCAAGAAAACAATCAAGCAACTCTTGATTGGAAACCATACAAATGGCCCATTATATAGCAGACAGCAGTATGTGTTGTACTGTGTGAGAGGTGTGGTAAACATCTCTTATGCCTCTCTCAACTTTAGCAGTCAGCAAACCTGACTGTCTCCTTGTAGTCAAAGCAGGCTTTCAGGTAGGAGTTTTCAGAGAAAACGGTGCCCTCCACTTCCTGGTAATCTAATTGTATACTAGCTCATTATACTGACACATTGCTGTTGTTTTAATCCACATCTTTCATATAATCACAGAGCTGGAAGAGTTCAAAAGGCCATGTAGTACAAGTTAGACCACCCATCTCCCAGCTCCTCTCCTCATCCTCCCATGCAACCCAGTCAAGGCCACAACAAACAGCTATAAGTCTCTGCTAACTCTCCCCCACAAAGTGACAAAGGGAGATTTGTTTCTTCTGCAACTAAAATTAGGTGGTCATTATAAAAATGGTTTGCAAGAGATGTTTGCCTGTTTTCAGTTAATGAAAAATCACTGCAGAGGCAGAGATTAATCTGGTGGTCAGTGTTATGCAATGGATAGTGTTGGGCATGGGAATGCAATTTATGCTGAGTCATGAAGCTCCCTGACACTTCATATACAAGACCACACCCTTAAATTATGGATTAACTAATTGGAAACCATTACCATTATTCTGTACATTCATCCTCTCTAACAAATATTAGAAGTTCCACTCCCTTTACAAGGATGGAGGTTTCGGGTGGGGAAATCTACTTTTACAGTCTTCAACCATTCTGAATATGAATATATGGAGTGATTAAGAAATGTTAAACCCTTTGCGAACCAAGACCCAAATAACGAAAGAGCATGTGTAGTTGGAAGAAAACAGGGCCACTTTATTGAATAAATACAAAACCTGCAACGAGGAATTAAACTAAAGTGTGGGTCTCCCCTACGTGGGTCAATCTCATAGGAGGTATGCCCATAGGAGGGCGAAGGACTTGGCTTTGATTTGGCTCGGTACCAAACCAAACCTCTTCTCGGCCATGAGATTACCCCCAAAGAGAGGATGCATGTCAGCCCCACCTCACGAGGCACTGAGCTGTGTTTGCTGGCATGCATCCAAGTGGGAGCGGATCCAGCCTGAGAGCTGCAAGATCACCAAGCTTTCTTCCGTATTCCCTCTCACTTTAACGACCCTCCAGCCCAACACCAATGCAATTAACCTACCCTGACCCGCACTCATCTGCAAAGTGACCAAATAAACCCCATGACCACCTCAAAAAAATCAGTGAGAAGTAGGCAAAAAAAGAGACCACAATCACTGCCAATCATCTGCTACCCAAAAAATTCCTACTTGGCACTCAAAGGCAATCAGAATATCCCTCACTGAGTTAAGGGATGGATGGGAGGGTGCTTGCTCGCAGAGTAACAGAGAGGAAAGTGACAGAACAGGCTGCTTATGCAAGTGCTCCTGAATTCAGGCTGCAACTCCACCCTCCACTTGCCCAGTATCACTGCTAACATGGCGAAAGGGGCAAGCAGTGGCTTTTCCTGGACAAGTGTGTTTTACTAATCTGATGAGGGGGTCAAATCTATTATATTAATTCTCGTAGACTTGCCTCTGTGGGGATGCGTCCCGGCAACCCAGCGGATCGGCTGGGCAGCGGACGCGCCGGATTGGCTGGGCAAGGGAAGTGGCCGCTTAGGGAGGAAAGGAAAAGAAGGAAAGCAGGCAAGCGGAGAGGAGAACTGAACGGACTGGGGTGGGGGAGGGTGGAAGCTGTGAGGAGAGAAAGCGGTGGAGCCTGGCTGGGCAGAGACACAGAAATGGCTGGCTGCTTCAGAAGACGCTCACTAGAGGGAGGGCCATGCAGGAAGGAGCGGGCTGAACGCTAGGCTACCCAAGGAGGTGGCAGCAATGGCCAGCGGGGAAAAGACAAGCAGCCTAGAAAGTGGCGGGGTGGGGCAGAAGCACAAATGAGAGAGAGAAAATGAGAAAGAGGGAAATATGGAGGAGGGAGCAAGCTGGGGCAGAAGGCTGGGGGGGAGGGGACTGGGGCAGAAGCCTTGGGGGAGGGAACTGGGGCAGAAGGCTTGGGGGGAGAGCGGACTAGGGCTGAAGGCTGGGGGGAGTGTACTGCGGAGGCAAGCGGTGGGCCGCGGAGCTGGTACTTGGCCCAGCGGCGGGCCTGCCAGGCGGCGGGCCTGGCCTGCCCGCGGAGGCCAGGCAGCGGTGGGCCCAGCTTGCCCGTGGAAGCCAGGCGGCGGGCCACGGAGGCCAGCTTGCCCATGGAGGCAAGGCGCCCATGGGAGGCCAGGGTGGGAGGGAACCGGGCGGCGAAACCTCCCTGTTCGCCGCCTGGGAGGAGGAGCAGCGGCGGTGGGGCCCTTTGTGGCCACCTGCCACCCGGTAAGGCCTGTGGCAGCAGAGGTAAAGAACTCAGTGCAGGGAGGGGGAGGGCGAGAGAGTGGGGCAGGAGGGAGGCGCACGGGGGAGAGACAGAGCTAGCGAGAGAGGCACGCGGGGGAGAGATAGAGCGAGCGAGAGAGGCACGCGGGGGAGAGACAGAGCGAGCGAGAGAAGCGTGGGGGGGAGAGAGACAGAGCGAGCGAGACAGGCACGTGGGGGAGAGACAGAGCAAGAGAGGCACGGTGGGGGGAGAGACAGAGTGAGCGAGAGAGGTGCGGAGGGGAGAGAGACAGAGTGAGCGAGAGAGGCATGGGGGGGAGAGACAGAGCAAGAGAGGCAGGGGGGAGAGACGGAGCAAGAGAGGCATGGTGGGGGGAGAGACAGAGCGAGCGAGAGAACTGTTGTGGGGGGGGGACAGAGCAAGCAAGAGAGCTGTTGTGGGGGGGGGAGAGCGAGTGAGAGAGCCGTGGGAGGACCAGCCAAACAAATTCTCCCAAATAACCCCTAAAAGGAAGTGAACTACCGCACAGATGCTCTGTGTGGGTTCAGCTAGTATATCCTAAAGTAAATAACAAAAATAAGAACTTTTATGGGTTACCTTGAGCATGATATCAGCTTCTAAGAAAAATAATCAACCCTTTATTAAGTGTTTTCCCCGTCTTGGCAGTATAGGAATATAAAAGTGGCCAACACAATTGTATCAATAATACTGATATTTTTGTACATACAATAATGACACTGAATACCAGATGTTGGTCAGTTTCAGAATCCCATTCAGGACAATTTGGGGTAAAAATGGTTCCAACACCATCAGACTATTCAGGTGAATGGGAAAATAGGGACATTTTGGCAGGTATGATACATACTGCAATATATAATCTTCTTCTTCTTCTACTACTACTACTACTACTACTACTACTACTACTATATAAACAATTACGGAGGAGGGAGAGGCATAAAATATCACAGAGCAATCAACATAATTAAGGCAGAGGCAGTAATGAGTTGAAGAAGACTGTACGTCTTCCACTTCTCTGGGTGAGTTTGATCCCACGATCCAAGCCAAGGTTTGAGTTCATCCCAGACTTATTCACCTCACAAGTGTGTTACAATGTTAATTTTTGTACACTGTTAAGTGGTATGGTTATGATAGGCAATAATAATAGTTCAGATCATATGAAATGTATATAGCAGTACAAGTATTTCTATGTTCTGGTATATAAGAAATAATTCACTGGCATACATCCAGACTAATAATAAGCATGGGGAAGAACAGTTCAAGCATAAAGCACCCTCCGTTGGCACATGTCTTCCATGTGCACATTATTTATTTATTTAACACACTTGGCTAGTGCCCAAAACATATGTCTCTGGGAGGTTTACAATAAAATACAAATTAAAACAGAATTAAAAAGTTAAAAACATTAAAATTTTAAAATTTAACAAAATGTTAAAACTATTTTAAAAACTGTGGATCTAATTAAAGATCTGGGTCAACAATGTGCCTTAACTGCCTTCTTAGAAGTTGTCAGAGATGAGGAGGCTCATGTTTCGTATTTCAAAGCCTTGGGGCAGCAAAATAGGAGGCTTATCCCTGAGACAGCCAACAGACAAGTTGGAGTAACTACTAAACTAGTCACCAACCACTATTTTTCTGCAGCATTTTTAAGTATTCAATTTTCTCTTGAATTTACTTTTAAAATCCTCACATTCTCTATCTGAAATTTCATTTCAAGCAACCATGGATCTATCTACGGAACCAGCAAAACAGGCAAACATGCAACAGGATAGGCTCAAAACATATATGTAATATTATTCCTGTTTTAAGTTGTAAATTGGTATAACAATAAAACAAACAAAAAAATAAATTTAAGTGACTCACTCACTAAATTAAATAAATTCCAAGTAGTCTTGTCCAGTCATACTGATGGGATATGTATATACAATTTCAGCAATCTGCACGGTCCTTGTAAGAACACTATGCAATAATCAGTTCACTCTATCCTTGAATAGCTAGAGTTTCTCTCTTTTCCTTTCAGTTTCCTGCCAGAAAGCATGGAGAAAGTCTGTACCTCCACAAAAGTAGATTACAACTGGATGATGGTTCACAGAACTCAGCACTGATACAAAAGGCAATAGTGACGCTCTATCAATGCTCAGTGAAGATGGCATTTCCACTTGATACTGTAACAGGATCAGAGTACTGACAGCCTGATTGGCTAGTGTGATTCTTGAATACTCAGCTTCCCTTGTCTGCTCAAGGCAGCTAGTGGAATGGCTGAACTCCATGAATTTTTGTCTCCTGCCACTTGCCTCATGGCTGCCCTGCCAAGTGCCAACCTGTCCCTGGTTCAGCTGCTGTGTTGTGAACCATTAAACAATCTTCCTACGTACCAATATCATCTACAATGGCGGGGACTACTGGCTATTTTGTAAGTAGAGCTTGGGAAAATATTTCCAGCGACTATCTTGTTACAACATGTGCACATTCTCTTTGATGCGACTGGATAGTGGCCAATTTAAAAAAGAATAATTAATATGAAACCTCCAAATTAATTTCGTCACTAGATGGAATTATAATTCAAGGACACATATATTCACTGAAACTGGATCACAGACAAGAAAAGTATAGTTTTCATTTTGGGGAGAAGTTATAATTGGGTGATATTTTACTATATGCATACTTTAGTTTTCCTATCATTAAGGCAGGAAAAGTAATAATTAAGGCTAATAAAACAAAATGGGGACAATCAATCAAAATTTTGAGGAAGAAGCATGCATTAGATGCCAAAACTGAACTGATATAATTAACCCAAGGTTCTCCTAAGAACCACCTTTGAAATAAGCCAATTATTTTTGCTGGCATTCTATTCCAGATGCTTCTTTTTCTATATATAGGGTAGACAAAATGTTTCTGTTTTAAACCTAGGTAAGTTAAATAAAATTAACATTGCTTTAAAGGAACTATCACTTCTACATACATTAAACTATTATCCAAACCGGATACCGGAGAGCTAGCGTAGTGTAGTGGCTAGAGTGCTGGACTAGGACCGGGGAGATCCGAGTTCAAATCCCTATTCAGCCATGAAACTAGCTGGGTGACTCTGGGCCAGTCACTTCTCTCTCAGCCTAACCTACTTCACAGGGTTGTTGTGAGGAGAAACCGAAGTATGTAGTACACCGCTCTGGGCTCCTTGGAGGAAGAGCGGGATATAAAATGTAAAAATAAATAAATACTGGATGATACAACATTTGTGTTCCTTCTGGATTATTTGCATCTAGAAGACAATAAACCTTGTTGACAATTTTGGACTTCTCAGTAAGTTTTGATTATCTTGATTTTGAATACCTTTTTGCAGCAGCTCATTTTCATGAGACGAAAAATACAGAAAGCAGCCCTTGGAGATGGGCATTTAGTTTATTGGAAGGTAAGTGTTATGCAGCATTTATCTCTGTCATTTAACATTTCTATGAACATTGGGGGAGGCTATTCTCAAACAGGGTGTCATGCTGATGGCTCCAACTGTATATTTCTTTAAGTGAGATCCAAATATGAAAAGGGCATATTTTATTAAAGAAGCATCAACAAGCCAACTGAGAAAATAAGCTGTTTTCATTGCCAAGAAGACCAATTTTTAATATAACATAACTCCTGATTTATTGAGAAAGTACAACATTCCAAAAGTATGCATGTTGGATTCCTCTACAGATAGGATTTAAGAAAAATTTTAAAAATTGCACCTTTGGGAGTTGTTTCCTCTTTGTCTCAAATTAATTTAAGAAGTGGCCCACTTTTCCTAATTGCCTTTTATCATATCATGATACACTGGCTGTGCACTGTGACAAAAGGTACTTAGCAAATGTCAAACATACCTGTTTGACTTGTAGAATCAGCTACTGAAAACACTTTCCAACAGTTCAGAAGTTTCAGTTGATTCATAATGCTGTGGACCACCTCCTATCAAATGTAGACAGGTGTGACCATATTGTTATGAATGTTGCCCAGCTATTTTTCTTGTGGGGCAGATTTCTGGCTAATAGTCCAGGGGACCCCAGCGAGATTTCCCAATAGCCATCAGATGTTTGCTACTTGGAGTTAATGACTGGGAGATATCTGGAGATGGCCTGAGACATTTGGAATGTAAAAAGCTACCTGGAAGCTTTTCACACAGGGCTTTTGAAGCCCTTTAACTCAAATCTCCTCTGGAATGGAGGGGGTGCGTTCACATATTGGCTAGATTTACCCTGAAGTCCCTGCGAGTTATCAGGGAGCAGTTCACACACAATTTGGGGTTTTCACTGTGCATAGAGTGTAGCCCGATTTATATCCAGGGTAAAAATTCCACTATTTGAGGCTGGGGTTTTGGGACAACCTCGAGTTTGCAGTAAAGCTTTCCCATAAACTTGCAGTAAAACCTGTGGTGCGTAAATGTGCCTGAGCTCAGAAGAGGTGACACCCATCAGGAACATAGGAAGCTGCCTTATACCAAGTCAGACCATTAGTCCATCTAGCTCAGTATTGTCCTCTACATACTGGCAGAGGTTTCTCCAAGGTTACAGGCAGGAGTCCCTCTCAGCCCTATCTTGGCAATGCCAGGGAGGGAACTTGGAACCTTCTGTATGCAAGCATGCAGGTGCTCTTCCCAGAGCATCCCCATCCCCTTAGGGGAATATCTTACAGTGCTCACATGTTGTCTCTCATTTAAATGCAAACCAAGACAGACCCTGCTTAGCAAGGGGACAGTTCATGCTTGCTAACACAAGACCAGCTCTCCTCCCAGGTAAGAGGAGAGGCTAATGTCAGTGGCTGACATCCAGACTAATGCTGCACTAGCACAATGAACAAAGGTGCACACGTGCACCTGTCATTTATTCCAACATTTATGGACTGGAGGAGAGGTGAGACAGTTGTGCACCTGATGTGCTGCATGGCTCTCAGGAAATTTCAGAGGTCACAGAGCACTTCAGTGTAAAGGACAGATTGGCAAAAATTACACATGCACGTGCGCACACAAACACCCGTTTACTATTGGTTGCAACAAATGCACATGTGCTTCCTTTGTTGCATGCAGCAAGTAAGTTTTGATGAAGGCTATGGATCTCTTGTGTCATGAAAATTTAGTCACCCTTTCCCTTCACCTTCAAGATCAGGTAAGGCTCCTGCTGAAGATTCCATTGCCCAAAGAAATGAGGACTGAAGCAGGAGCAGCAAGGACACTTCAGTGGTAGCTCCTGTAACTTGATAGTTTTTACTCCTTATTAGTTTGTATATCAGTTTGAAAAATGTATCATTCATTGCATAGGAAGAATGCCAATATGTTCTCAGTTCAATAAATCTGCATTCTTTTTCTGGCCAAAATATATTTCCAATCCTTCATTTTTGAAACGCATAACAGTACATGTCCTTTTTAAAAAATCACAATTATTGTTCACAGTTGTTATTCCTGTTCATTGCATTATACCTTTCCCACAACAACTGATTAAAATGTTAGTCTTTTCCATTAAGCAGAATGATAGTGCCCAGGGAACAGAAAGTGACTGCAACAACTGTCTTGTCTAAAGAATGTGGCAGCCAGGTTGGTCTCTGGGTCATCTAGGAGAGACCATATAACTCCTGTGTTGAAAGAACTACACTGGCTGCCAACACATTTCCAGGCAAAATACAAGGTGCTGGTTATCTATATATTTAATTCTCCTGGGTGTGCCTTTGGAACGTGCGTCCTGGCAGCCCAGCTGATTGGCTGGGCTGCGGGGGCGCCTGATTGGTCCTGGCGCACCCAGGAGAATTGCCTGGCTGGGCGGCTACGGAGGCAAGGCAGCAGGCCAGGCGGCGGCGGCACTCGGGGCCCAGCCGCAGTGGCGGCACTCTCGGGCCCAGCCGCAGCCGCGGCACTCTCGGGCCTGGCCGCGGCGCTACTAGGGGCGCAGATGCTATGCGCCCGGTCAGCTAGTTACCTATAAAGCCCTAAAGAGCTTAGGCCCTGGAAATTTAAGAGATTGAGGCTATTCCCATGATCAGGTGAAATCGGGCTAGGGGAGCATTGCCCGATTTCATCTGACTATGAGAACCACCGGGCTTGCAGGTGAGCCCGGTGGCCTCCAGGCGGTTAACCCGCCAAACTACCACTCCCCTTAAACCGGGTTTGCGGAACGAGTGCTCTGCAAACCCGGTTTTTTAAATCATGAGTTGTTGCGGCAAGGCTCCGTGCCACAGCTACTCATGAGGAGAACCCCGACCAGGAGTCTCAAAAGCAGCCTCCCGGCTCAGGGGTCTCTCCAATGCGCAGTCCCTGAACTCCCCAGCCCCCACCGGCTCCGTGACGGAACTGGCAGTTGTGTGGGTGGCCGATTCAGCCACCCAGGGCTGCCACTCTGCTCATGTGCTAAGCCCGCTCTCTAATCCCGGTCGTGTGCTAAGCCCACGGCTAAGCCCGGTCTCCTTGCTAAACCCCCTCTAGAGGCTCTTCTCACGGATCGTGAGTAGAGCCTCATCGTCTTCTTCGCCATGAGCCCCACCGTCTGTTAAGATCATCTGGAGAGGTTCATCTGCGGGTGCCACCAACACGCCTGGCGACTACTCGGGAACGGGCCTTCTCCATTGCTGCCCCTGGACTTTGGAATGCACTCCCTATTGAAATAAGGAAATCTTATTGAAGATTTTGAAATCTCCATCTCTGGCAACTTTTTAAAAGGCACTGAAGACACATTTAATCACCCTGGCTTTTAATTATATCTAAGGTTCTAACAAAAATCTTAAAAAATAATAATACTGGGTTTTTAATGTTTTAAAATTTTTAATTTTTTAAATGATTTTAATTGTAAACAGCCCAGAGACGCAAGTTTTGGGCGGTATAGAAATGTGCATAAACAAACAAACAAACCTGCCTAATTTAGCAGTCTATTTTGTTTTCTTTGCAAGATTACTCCCAAAAAGACTTGAAAAGTAGTCATACTTACAGGGCAAAGGCAATAGAACTGTTGCCCAACCAACTTAAGCCGAAATGTTACCTCTTTTGTTCTGAGAGGCATGAGATCATAGGACATAAGACTTATAACTACCCACACACACACCACAACTCAACTGACATGCACAATATCAGTTTGTAACATTTTAAAATGTGATTGGTCCAAGAAAATTGTTATATTAGCAATAGCAATAGCAATAGCACTTACATTTATATACCGCTCTATAGCCAGAGCTCTCTAAGCGGTTTACAATGATGTTATTAATCACTATCTGAATTAACACATACTACCACCACACAGTCAAGCTGTATGAAGTAAACCTTTTTTTTGCATGCTCAAAGTGTTAGCTACCCAAAATAACAGCAGAAGCATTCAGAATACTGATGCCACCATTTAACAGAAATAATTGTCTGCTAAATGACATTTATTTAGATTTCATTCACTAACAACAGTTCTGAAGAAATGGAAAATATAGCATGTTGTTCCAAAAACAATCTGTTTCAGTCTCTGACAGAAAGCTCTAGGATGGAAACACAATGCATTTCACCATTTCTTTTACAAAGCCACAAAATTTGGCATATTCTCAAGCGTTTTAGACTACTTTGATGGTTTGAAGTTTTAAACAGCATTTTATTTCTTCATTCACCCAGATTTCTTCTCAAATGTAAAGAGATTTGTGCATAAATGTAATTTGTGGGTGAGATGTAGGTTATTGGTCATGATCTATGTCATAAAAAGTTAGATTAATACATACACATACCTATTGTGGATAGGGCAATTTTAAGTAACTTGCAATAGGAATTGGTGATTTGTTTGTTTTTTGAATCGCCAATGGTGATTTCTGATGGCCAACCCTTGTGGCCTAGTGCAGAGCATGAAGACACGAGAAGAGATAGGGGACAATTTTTGGAGTCAATTTGTCATTCAGAAATAAAATCAAAGGATGTTGCACCATTTGGACTCTCTGAATCATTTATTATTAACCTTCATTTCGGTTTAAATAACCCATCTGGACCTGTGTTTGGGAAACAATTATTGGCATTCCACATTCCATAAGGAAGGGGAGGGCTCAATTGACACAGTACAGCTCAGCCTCAAAAGCTGAGTGCCCAACAATGCTCTTGCTATCTGGGGAGCTGGAGCAACTGGTTTATATCCTGAGTGTTATGTGGTGAACCATCACTTGTGGAAAGTCCCTCAATCAAGTTGTTGCCTGCTGTAAATATAGAATCTTTCGGGCGGTGAAGCAGGCCACTTCAGGAAACAAATTGAGGGCTAGTTCTCGGGAGCAGGATGGCATCATACCCAGCACCCACCACCATGGGAGGTGGGGAGATTTAAATAGAAAAAAGGAACACAAGGAAGGTGCTGCTGTTTATATAGGTGTTCTCTTTTAATGATCAAACTGTCTAACTGCATCTGCAATGCATTATAGACTTAGGATGTATAGTGCTGATCAGTTTCTCCTTATATTCTCATAGATAGATAGATAGATAGATAGATAGATAGATAGATAGATACTTTATTTCGGTCACTGACCAGCATAAAATAAACAATATATAATAGCATCCAATTAAATAATAAATTCTTTGTGAGTTTTACAAACAATGTAACAAAACTTGGCCACATTGCCAGAAACCATTTCTTTAAAATTGGACAGCAGATAGTCTAAATAAAACTTGTCAGTGTGGCCAGGAAAATTCTTCAATGATGGGGAAATAAAATTTAAATGAACATCCTTGTAAAAAGTGCAGTGAAGAGCAGTGGTTTCTATTTCACCCATTTCCGGGGGTATAGTATCATTTAGTATTGTCAACTCAAATATCCTAGATAGATAGAGCAGTTGGGCTCCTGATGAATTGATGGCTTTATCTTTAGAAAAACGATTGGAAATGGGAGCACCGTCTATACAGTCACCCCATTTCCAAAAATGGGAGGCCATCAACATTGTATCATCAGTACTGCATCTAGAGTTAAAATCCCCCATAAGGATTATAGAAGCATAAGGATAGTTCAATATTGCTTCAGTTATATATAAATCCAACTGTTGCCAAATAGTAGTAGAAAATTGAGTGTTTGACCCGGAAGCAGATAAACATTAAACAATAACAAATCTCCGCTCTTAGCCTTAATCAGAACTGCCATAGCATAAGGGGGAAGGTCAGATAATCGAATGGATTCTACATTCAAAGCTAACGATATGCAGCATACTAATCTGGCCTTCAGCCTTCCCCTGTTAGTATCCGAATGGGCTTTCAATGAGTAAATAGTATAGCCACTGATATTAATCTCTTCTTTTGTCCATGTCTCCTGAAACACTGAAATATCCCACTGTTGTATGAAGGTAATAAACTCTATATCATCTCTCTTCCCAACCAAGAATTCCAACCAAGAATTTTGCTAATTGACTGTTTACAGCTCACATTACAAATCTCCAATTGAGCAGGAATAGATTGTTCAAGTGAAGATTCTGAGAATAAAGGTTCAGTGCCATTTCCCATCAGTAACGTTAGCACAGGGGATTTCACCTCTGAAAAACTTTCCATTTTCCCTTCAGACGGTGCAAAACCAGACATAGGCATCAAATAATCCTGCTTATCAAAAACCACTGAAACTGGTTCTTTTCTGCAGAAGAGGACTTGATAACTTTTCCAAGCTACCTAAGGTCTTTTCCAAGGGAGGAAAAAAAGAAAAGAAAGAGATTTTAGTCTGTCTCAGGTGATGTAAATCCGCAGTGGGCAAACTGCACATTTGATCCTTCATGAAGGAGGAGTTAAAATTATCATTCTCCTGTAAATAAGGTGTAATAATATCTCTTACACTTTCCTCCTGTAGCGTCTTCTTCCTTTGATTTCGAAAATGAGAAACCGGCAAATAAGATTGTGTACTAGAACAAGTCGTCCCACGAGGGAGCAAGGCTGAAGACCTTTCCAGAGCAGAGCTTGGGAAAGAAGTTGGACTCCCAGGAGATACAGTGAGAAAATATTTCCTAAATTTACAGTTATCGGCCAAGATGGATTCAAGGCAGGATAATTTGGCAATATTCAGCCAAAGGCCATCCTTCAGGAGGGAGGGAGGATTGCAGGTCATATCATCCTCCACCGCAGATGGCTCCGAGATGTCAGACGAGGTAGGCGACTGATAGGATCTCCGAAGGCCCTGGCGGGCAACAGGTGGCACTATCGAAGGCATGTCCAGCAGATTTTCTATAAGATCAGACAGATCAGGGATAAACGAATCCGAAGTCGGGCCAACTTCCGAAATAGTCAATGGGACGAAATCCTTAGACTCCCCAGTGGAAGTAAGGCAGGGTCAAAAGATATAGAAGAAACAGATGCAGGGGACACCAAGAGACTATCATCTGAAAAGCAGACTGGAAGATCAGATGTTAAGTGGCACAGCCAGGCTTCTTTATGGGTGGGAGAGGATCCCCTTGGGGCACTTGACCGAGAAGAATCAGCGGGCCTCTGAGAGATCCTCTTCCTAACCTCTCCAGAATTGATGGATTCTGTGAAAACCCATCTAGGGATGATATTCCACTTTGCCAAGTGGTCCCTCATATGTAACAAAGACAAAGGGATCAGATCTCTAGTAAACATCAGCTGTAATTTTAATATATAAGGTGATGTAGAATCCAGCAGAGAAAAGTTCTCCAGATCAACCACGTGAGGATGAAATGCTAGCAGGGAAGCAAGCAAGCTAACAATTTGGTCCTTAGAATGTCATCTGTCACTATTATAAGAGATTTTTTAAAAATCCAAAAACAGTTGGTTAGATTGATAAATTAGAGAGTAAGAAGATTTCTCTTCAGCACATACCCTCCCCTTGTCAGCCAAAAAAGTTCATAGAGGGGTTCCTCTATGTTGATGGCGAGGGCTCTGGGCCAGAGAAGTTGGGAGGGAGTAAGAAGACACCTCTGTCTGGGTCCCCACTTCAGTGGTCGTGGAGAAGCCCTTGTTAGGCTCATTAAGCAAATTACCATCAAGGCGATAACACCTAAAGGCTCTCCTTGTCTCAGATAGTAGGTGTTCCAAGAGCTCAGTAACAGCTGTGAGACGATGAAAGAGCAGCTTCAAGGACTCCTGAACCAGAAGAACTATACTGGACGCAGATCCCTCCGCAAGCTCAAACGAAGGCCTTCGACTTGTGGCCAATCCTTGCTTGGGGAGAGGAGACATGAGTTTCCCACAAAATAAAAGGTGGCTCCTCAACTCCACTCTCCATCTGGGCAGCAGGCAAAGCTGAAGAATTCTTGTGGGCCACACAGCGTGCAGAAGAGTACATACAACAACAAGCATTAGGATCAGAAGTGTGGCTAGGTGAAAGAAAATTGCCCTCCTCCATAATATCCTTTGAATTACAGCTTAATTGCACAGGGGAGGACAGCTGGGAAGATAAGGAAAAACGCCTAGGAGGAATATACTCCTCTCCTTCAGACTGCAGAACTCTTTCGTCAATCACCGAAGAGGTATTTGCTGAAGGGCAACATTTCTTCCCTGCTCTTTTAAATTTATGGAGAGTCTTGGATGTAGAAAAAGTTCTTTTTTTGAGCTTAGAACCCATCATTCACTACACTCCCCTGTGTTCGTGTTCCAATAGTCCAGATAGCCCGAATGGTGAAATAGCCCGAATAAATCTGGCAATGCCCTTGGCCCTAGTAGAACCCAAAGTAAAGGGGCGAGGGACTGAACAAACCATCCGAAGGAAGAATTTATGGGCCATTAAGGTCAAAACTCAGGAGAGTGAAGAAGAACATTTGTGCTTCGACCAGAAGTCAATCCAGAGTGCATTTAGGCGAGCAAGTGTCATGGCTCTCCTGAATTTTGCTATTAACAAGTTGTTTAAATATTCTGTAGGCCTTGAATTTAGGGACTGATTGCCTATATGCAACCCTCTCAGCAGCTTTGCTAATTCATTTTGCAGTTCTATATCGAAGACACGCTGTTTAATAACCTGCGTGGCTTGGTCATACACCATCCTAATGAGCTCTTCCAGGGGAGACCATAAAATTGTAGCTTGGCTTTTAGCGCTACCTTCCATTTCGAGGTGTAGCTATCAACAAGTGTTAAGGGAGCCAAGCCCACTTGGGAGAAGATCAGCTCCAGTCAAAACATAATGATGCTCTGCCAATGTCTTGTTTCTTGCCTAAAAACTCCTGCCTCACATTTAAGTGCAGAGTTGGAACCTGGAGGAAAACAAGGCACCTGGAAGATAGCTCTCAAGAATTTAGTTTGTATTACACCCAACAGGGTGAAATTCCCAAAAGGACCCAATTGGGAACCGTACAGAAGCTGTAGGTAAACTTTGGCTGAAAAAAGTTTTATAGCAGCTGGAATAAAGAGAGCACCCCTGGTAAAATGGAAGGACCTGATAGCATTGGCTGATTGCTGGGCGTTTTGGGTAACATAATTGAGGTGTGCTCTTCGGCCTCCAGCAGAGTGAAAAATGACACCAAGGTATTGGAAGGTTTTCACTTGACCATTCATATGCCATAAGTGATGCTTGGATCGTTTGGTGAAGACCATCACCTTTGTTTTCGAATAGTTAACTTCTAAGGCCTCTTCTGCACAATAAGCGCTTAATGAAGCAAGCGCCCGCCTCAACCCAATTGGGGTCTGTGCTAACAAGACCATATCGTCAGCATAGAGCAGAATCGAGAGATGTCTGTTTGCCAATTTGGGTGGGTGTAAATCAAGATCGTTTAAGTGGGATACCAGGAAGTTAACATAGAAATCGAGCAGAATCGGGGCCAGAATGCACCCTTGTCTGATACCCATTTGAGTTGGTATTTCTGCCGATAGATGGCCTCTGGCACTGCAACGCACCCTCAGGTGGGAGTCTTCGTGAAGTTTGTATATAAGAAGCAGTAGGCGCTTGTCAATGATGGAATCCCTCAATTTATATTCTCATAGATTTCAGAAGTTGATGGACTGCACAAGTTGGGGGCAGCTCAAGAAAATAAAGCATATTAAATTGTTTCCACTTCAAAAATACCTCCCAGCAACCTTTTACCCAACAGGAGAACTCAGTTGCATGAATCTAAATGAATGCTTTGCTTGACAGAGTTCTTTATAATGTCCATGCCTTCATTTGCCCCATTCCCCTGTTAGGCATACCTAAGCAGTAGTATTAGGGGAGGGGGGGAATACATCTGGAGATGGAGGTTGGAGAGCAGAGAATATCAGTTTCACGTATTATAATCTATCCATGAAGGAATTTTTGTTTTTTGAAAGCAAGTATAGCTTACTTCTCCAAAATTAAAAGCAGCCCAGAGTGAAACAAGTGGACTGCATCCAAATCCACCAGTGGATTTGGAAATTATACAGTACATAACACTTATACATAACATTTTATATGACCTGTTCATATATAAACTGTGGAAAGCAACAGAAATAAGAGAGAAAACCCCTTTTCATTCCTTCTCCAAAAACCCAAATAAATGAAAAGGCCTTAAATTTGTTCAAAAAAGTCGGCAGGGAGGAGCAATGATAGACCAGTACCTCAGGACTGCTACTGAACAGTCCTAGTCTGAGCAGTGATTTCACTCCTCTGGAAGATGGTAAACTGGGGAGTATGGGGGTGGGGGGCAATCATACAGACTGAGATCTGTAAGATTCTCTTAGTTCCTTTTCCCTGAGCAGGTTAGTTTTCTAGCTCTGAAACTGTATCTGTGCTAGGTGGCAGGCACAAGGAACTGCACAGGTAGCTGGATAGTGACTACAGTTACAGTCAGGTCTTAGTGGAGCTGAGGAACAGATTAAAGGTAAGAGAGGGAAATATGTTATAATGCTGCAAGATGAAAAATTTATAATTTTCTATTTCTTTGAGCAGGTTCAGACGACATGCAAAACTGCCAGGTTCCCAGAGTTCAGCTGTGAGTCCCACTTTCAGGGCTGGGGTGGGAAATAAGCCAATATTGGTCATGTCATGTGAACCCATCAATGTTGGCATGTTCCTCTCAACCTATAGTTCCAGAACGAACATTTATTTATTTATTTATTATTTATTTGTTACATTTATATACCGCCCCATCCAAAAGCTCTGGGAGGTGCACAACAAGTTTTAAAAGACCTAAAAAAACCAACACCATTTAAAACACACCATTAACACAATACAAAATTTTAAAATATATAATTTAAAACCATTTTAAATCAATTAAAATACTAAAACAATTTAAAAACCTTGGAAGGCCTGGCCAAACAAGTAAGTTTTGAGGCTCTCTTAAAGGCCAACAATGAACCTAAACTGCGGATATCTACCAGTTCGTGCTAGTTCATGCTAGCCCCCACTGCCTTGAATTTGAACTTAGAACCATCTGTTACTCGCTGTAATGTGTTTTAACAACTTTATTGCAAATAAAATATCTTGTATTTGTGCTGAACTAGACTCCACAGTTACTGCAGAGTCTATCAGAGAGATACCCAGCAACCCCTCTTGTGGGATTGAATTGGATCACTTTCAGTTTGTTACTTCTGTGGATGTGGACAAAGTGCTTCGGACTGTATGCCCTATCACCTGTTCTCTTGACCCTTGCCCAACTTGGCTTATTTCATTTGGCAATCATATTATCAGGGAGGGTCTGATAAATATGATAAATGCTTCTCTGAAGGAAGGCAGAGAATGTGCCTATGCCAATGTTGGTGGGTTCGCATGACACTACCAGTGTCAGTGTTGCCCTCTCATGACCAGAAGTTGGGCTCATGCATGTTCAGTGGCGAAGCTGACATTAAAAGTGATGTGTGAAGCCACCTTTCATTGAAAAGTATATTTGTTAACATTGTTCATCCTGTCTGCAAAATTAATAATCAGGAGGAGGATGGCGACTTCTTCAACAACAGATATTGCTTTTCAACAAAACTTTCCAAAGCAGTTTACATAGAGGAGAAATAATAAATAAGTAAGTAAGATAGATCCTTGTCCCCAAAGGGTTCACAATCCTCCTCTGTTCCTGCTTTGATCAGAATTACTGGATTACATCTATTACAGAACAATGATCTATATATTTAATAAACGTACCCGTCACTAATCCCATGCGTAGCAGCTCTTGTGAGAGTTCGCGAGCAGCTGCCGGATAGGATAGCAACAGGGGAGAAAATAATGATGCCGGCTGATCCGGCCAGCAGGAGCAGGAGGAGGTGGTGGGCTGGCCCTGCTGCAGGGAAGAGGAGGATGCAGCAGTGGGCCAGCCCGACCTCGCCACTGGGAACAGTGGGCCAGGCCGTCCGGTGGGAAGAGGTGGCTGCTGCCGGGAGGTGGCGGGTGGGTGGAGGTGGCAGGCCAGTTTTCCGGTTAGCCCACCAGCCAGAAAGCATGGGAGGTGGGGTGGGGCAGAAGCAGGCAGGCCAGCCACCAGAAAGCCAGGCCGGGGGAAGAAAAAGGCAGCGGCAGTGGGTGGGCCAGCCCAAGGTGCAGATGCTCTGCACCCGGCCCAGCTAGTTTCCATTAAATCTTCCTTCAAACAGCCATTTCCCTCTTGCAGTATAAAAAGACAGAGCTTACACTCCTGCATTTTAAGGCCCATTCTCAGCCTATAGCTTTGGGACAGAGCTTGCTCTTCCAGGAACCCATGGCTGATTGTTTAGGAGGACACAGCAAATCAACAGGCTACTCTACATTCATGAGATTATGTCAGTCCAGTTAAGTGGTCCCTTATGCACAGCAGCTCCAGTTCCAACTCAGAGCTTCAATGTCCAAGGCCGCTCACACATCTCCGCTGCGTATGTAGATCTTTCCTAATAACTCCTACAATTCAAGCTCCCCCCCTTTTTTTTTTGCTACAGCAGCACATTTATTTAATAGTGTGAGCTTTCCACTAAGACTGAACTTTTTTTTATCCTAAGTGGTCATAGGCAAATTAGACTTATCAATCTATTTATGAAGTTTGGGATCTTTTGTTCCTTCTGATGCACAGAACTCTGCAGTTGGTAACACCGAATCTCATCTTTCATTCTGATGCCCAGTCGTCTACTGCTGAGCATATATTCAAAACAAATTCAGTTGACTCTAGCTCTTACATTCATGGTACTGCATACTATCTGCACAGTAAATAGGCAAATGCTTCCCCTGAAACACACATCTATAAAAATATCCCATTGAGTATCCTGTCCAGTCTATTCTATAGTGATGATGGGTTGTACCATGTTTATTGTTAGCCCATCTGGACAACAGATGTGGTAGTTAATGACTGCAGTGTTTCTGATTACAGCCTAGTGAATATTTCTAACTGACACAATGGGCTGACTGACCGATCCTCAGTAATAGACAGACTTCTACCTAGTTTACTTATGCAAACACTCACAAGAAAACTGATTTAGGATTTTAACTAATATTGTGGTAGGGGGCTTTGAATAGACCCAGGGCATAAAATTTGCATCAGTCAAGAACTAAGCTTGACAAGCCTCTATTGAGTCTATTAAAAGAAGGAAAGGTGCATGAATTTCAAGCTTGGAGGCCTCTAATTACCTCATGCTTAAATTTTAACTACGAAACTCAGATAAATTGCTGTACTAAAACCATAGGAAATCCTCCACCTGATTTGTGCTGGTGAATCTAAAAGTAAGTGATGCTGATCCTAGTGAGACATCCACTCAACCTTAAGGGAATTAATTTTGAACTCATTTATAATGAGTATATAAGGGTTATTTAGAGATATTTATAAAATTATCAGCAATTACATTTGCTGAAAAGCAATACAGCTGTTGCATTTGTCAAGACCAATGGTGAACTGTAGTTACTGTGGTAGATTCATCACTGAGTAATATATTTTAGCCATCTAACTGTAATTGTGTAATTGTTTTCTTTTACCCAATACCTTGAGCATTTCTTGAAAATGCTGTACACACGTTCTATAAATAAATGCACATAGCTAAGTACTTTTTACAGGTGTCTCTCTGACCCATCAGCGAACAGTTGTTGCCTATTGAAGGTGGGGGAGGGATGTCTTATGTGAGGGTGTAACTCATTGTTTTATCAATTTAATCCAGCTGAATCTCACAGTATTACAATGTCATGCATGTATGGAATTATGCAAAAGGTGTATTCATAAGGATCACTCTGTTCACTTAAAATTGTACATATGGTCAGACTAAAAATGTTCTGTTTAAATAATTGCTAAAGATGATTAACATTAAAAAAAACATAACTGCTTTGCCATTAAAAACATTCATATTTTTATCCAATGTATCTACAGAAGAGTAGTTTTTCTATACCAACATTATTTTGGGCTGTTTATCTAGTTACAAACTTCTACAGAAGTGGAATATTTTAAGAAGTCCTCTGGAAATGGCCTGAGGTAATTTCAAACTTAACAGACCCTGTCCCACCAGAGCTCATTACAGTGAATTTTATAACAAAGTACCCTCTACTTAATTTTCAGAGCTTAGCCAAGCGTACCAGAAATGCAGCTGCATTAAGTGCAATTAATGGTATAATAAAAGCAGTGGAGGGCTGTTTAACACTCAAGAACCAGCAGTAAACAGAGGTTTCATGTTCTCTAACAGTCAGTGATGTGTCAAAGTGCCAGAAGTAAAAGATTTCCTCTACTTAGGGAGAAAGGGAACATTTCCTGATGAAGGAAGGGGGGCGGGATCTGTAAATGATCTAAAAATGATCCCCTCCAGTTATGCCACTAGCATATCTCACTCTCTTTGAAAAGGTGTGCAAAACAATAAACCCATATTCCCATCAGTAAGAAAAAAGGCAAATCCAATTTTACCCAAAAAGAGAGAATAATAGTAAGTGACTAACTATAATAAACAAAATGATACTTGACTCATCTTACTGTCATGTTTAAAAAGTGGCAGAAGATAGCAACTTTTTGGTGACTTGCTTTTTAATTTTTTAAATTGTTTTTACAGTTTTGATATATCACATTCCTAATGGGAACAATATCATAACGAGTGGCACCCAGAGCTGCTCTAGTACAAGGCAACTTCTCTGCTCCTTCTTCCCTACTGAAGAGCCCAAGCCCCCCGAAGAGATGATGCTCATGGCCAGATGAACTTCAGCAATGGTGTAGCTTGTGGCATCAGGATGGAGGGAGAGGGGGGAAATATTGAAGAACAGTGACAAACTTCAATAGGGAAGTACTTTGCGGAACTTCAACAAGGAGAAGGAACAGAGAAGACATCTTGTGCTAGTGCTCATTATACAAGGTCTACTCTGGGTTTAAGAAAATATATTTGTTATGGCAGTGCCAACTAAAAATCACTAAGAGATGAGCTAGTTAATGTATAACATAGGCTATCAGCACCCAGTACATTGCACCCCTGGGCTCCAATGAAGACAGGACATGCTTAAATGGAGTAAAATAGGGCCACTTTATTGATGTACAGCAGAAATATGAGTTGCAACGAGGGACCTAACTAACCAGAGTGTGGGTACTCCTCCCATGTGAGACAACCTCCTAAGGAGGGCTGTCTCACACCAGGGCGAAGGGCCAGGTGCTGATTCTGTCAGGCACCAGGTCCTGACATCCTCTCACAAATAGGCTTTCCCCTGTTGAGGGGAGGGTGACACAGCCCAACCCAGCCAAGCAGGAGAACTCTGAGTGGTGAGCCAAGCCACCACCACCCCCGAGGAGGAGCCACATAGAGTGACTGGGCAGAATAGAGGCCAGCTGCTGCTGTAACCATCCCGGCTCCTTCTGTGATTGGCCAATCCTGGCCACATGTGGGGGGAAGCAAGATAGCAATGCTGTGCCTGCTTTCACGTGCCAGGGGCACGACCGCACCCCGCCACGCCCCATTGCGCTGGCACGGCGGTGGGGATCAGCATTCTTAAAAATTAATGCACCACAAGTTTATTATTTATAACACTATACTAGAATATTTTTGTCCATTGTTCTAATTCATTTCCTTTACAATTGTTCCGTAAACATGGAATAGTTTAATTATGCTTGCTATGTCCCATATTCTAATTAATCCAAGATATATTGGTTACATCTTCCTTTTCTTCTAAGAGGTTACAAATAATTTAGTTGATGCTAAGATACACACACAAGATAACTTGCCTTAATTCTTTTTCATATCTTTCAGATAAAACAGAACTTCTGGCCCAAGGAAAAATATATCTTAAGATGTTTTTATCCATCTTAATAGTCTTATCAAAAACATATATCGCATGACACCTCAGAAAATGTGTAAGAAAAATGTCAGATTTATGAAAATGATATTAATGAAGTCACTACTACTCTAACTACAACACGCTGAACTGGGGCAGCAGGGGGAGTAGTGGGAAGAAAGAAATCCTATGAAATCCTGTCCAGGTATGCTGTGTGCGTGTGTATGTCTCTGTGTGTGCCCACATTCTTCTCTCATCTCATAGATGTTGGCTACTTCTCTGACATGTAATATTTGATGAAGACATTTCATCATGATAATATTTTCATGATATTTGATGCAGATGAGTGTACAAGATAACCTGGCATAAGTCTTGGGCTGTATTCCAACCCAGCATGCGAACAGCATCCCGTTTGCTCCTATGAAAAGCACACACATTGATGTTTCTCTTACCACAGAAGAGTGGTATTCCACAAGTTATTTGGATCATGGTCACAAATATATTCATTATTCAAAAGGTTGTCCAAATGTTATATTGAACATTTTATTTGAACAGGTGCTTCAGAAATGGAATATCAAAGGTAAAGGAAAACTGAATAATTGAAATTTTGAGAGAACAGGCTAACCTTTTCCAGTCTTTTCAGATGTAAAACTGCTCCCTGTTGTGCCCTTTATGGTAAATCAGGGGGTGGAGTTGTGCACCCAGCCCCATTGACAAGCAGGGGGGGGGCACACCATTTTGTTCCCTCCTGAGACGTTGTGGTGGCCAGCCAATGGGAGTGGTTACATAAGCTCTGGGGCAAGACACCCACCTACCCATCCTGTTTCAGTGAGGGTTATTTGGTCACCTTTGGGGGGCCAAGTAGGAATTTTTTGGGTCAAACCCAATTGGCTTTGGGGGTGGCCTTTTTTGCCCTCTTTTCACTGATTCTTCCAGTAGGGTTTCATTGCTTGGGATGTTCAGCCACTTTGCAGCTGAGTGCAGGTTGGGGTAGTTTGTCTCATATGGGTATTTGACTGGAGGACTGATTAAGACAAGTGGGAAGCTGAGGTCCTTGCAGGTTTTGCGGCTCTTGGGCTGGGATCTGCCCCTACTTGGAGGCTAGCTTGGCTCACCACTCAGTGTTTTTCAGCCTGGATGTGGTGGGGCTGGCTGGCCTCCCCTCAGCGGGGATAAAACTTCCTGGTGGTGAGAATATCCAGACCTGGAGCCAGGCTGAAACAACACCCAGTCCTTTGCCCTGTGGTGGGCAGTCCTCCTTATAAGGCTGACCCACATGGGTGGTGCCCGCACTCTATTTGGCATGTTCCTCATTGCAGGATAATTGTAAATTTAATTAATAAAAGTGGCCTAGTTATTCCAGTCTTGTGTGTCTTGTCATTATTGGGGCCTGGGTGTGCAATAATACGTTGCACCTATTCTGTTCTACTTGTAATCATAGCCATGGCAGAAACACTGCAGGTTTAACAAACTTTAGATCAGTGGGAACAATTGATTGAATTGTCATGATCTATACTCTAGTGATGATGGATTATTCCCTGTTTCTCTTACTTTACAAATTATGTAAATTTTGACACATTTATCCTTTTTCAATAAGTTATAATACTTTTTTATCCTTACCTTCTAGTTCAGGGCTGTTTGGCCTCACAGCATTTCGACAAATGACTGAATCATTCTCAAGAGCAAAAAAACAATTTCCCTCCTAGGACAAAAGTGCTAGCCCAGCACTAATGGATACTACTGTTGGCCACATCATTAGCCTCTTCTCCATCATTCTATTTAAATATGCAATTCAGGAATGTGTAATCCTCAATATGCTTCCACTTGCACCAAGAACTATGAGTGTGGTGATGCCACAGTAGAAAGAGACTTGTATATATTTTTTGACTGGCATATTAGGGAACCTAATCTTGGGGAACCTATCTTGGAATACAACCGGTGACTCATGGGAAGGGGCTTGGGAGCTGGTAATTAGAGGGCAGTGCCATTGCTGAGAGGAATCTAGCAAGCAACTTTGTCATGATGATACACTGAGGTTGAATTTTTAGAAGTTAACAACTGGTGTTAATACTGTCCAATTCTATCAAAAAAGGCATTTTTCCAGTGAAAAATGAGTGGTGTAGTCCCATTTGGCTATCCAGATCAATTTTCTTCTTATTTTTTCTCTATGAAAACCTTTGAGAACTTTGAGAACTTTTTTGCTGAAAGGCAGTATAACAACAATGTCCTGACAATATCCTGACCAAAGCTGCATCTGCAAAGAAAGGAGGCATGCACTGAAAGCCGCGGCAGCTGGGGCACTCATAGTGGGGAGGGGAAATTTTTGTTGATCTCCTTTCCCTTGGAAGTGCCCTGTGACACCTGAAATTATGCCTCTGAGATCTTCATGACTCTCAGGGACATAATTTTGGGTGGCAAAGAGCAATTCTGGGGAAGGAGAATTCAGAAAAAATTGCTCCCCCGTAAGAGCCCAGGCTGCTAAAGCAGGAATGCTCCCACTTTTATGATTGCACAAGCACAATTTTAATTAGGATGTCAGCTATAAACCCAACTGTATTCTGAATAACATGAAAGACCAGTTAGTCCTATTAATGATATCCAAAGCATTATACCGTAATCACAGTTATATTGATTTTAGAAGCAGCAACACAACGGAGCACATATGGAGAACAGTGGTGCACCAGACTACTACTGCACTGATGCAATGATGTCAACTGGAGTAACGTTGCACCATCATGCAAAGAATGCAGAGGTGATAGTTGCCAATCTCCCCATACCTCTGAAGGCCACTATGACTACAGGAATTAGGAAGTGTTGCAGAAATTCACTAGATTTCAGGTTGTCACTGGGTTATTTGGTCACTTTACAGTTGAGTGCAGGTTGGGGTAGCTTAATTTGCAATGGTGTTGGGCTGGAGGGCTGTTATGGTGAGTGGGAATACGGAGGAAGGCTTTGTGGTCTCACGACTCTTGGGCTGGATCTGCTCTCACTCGGATGCATGCCAGCAAATGCCGCTCAGTGCCTGGCGACCTGAGTTGAGGTGGGCTGGCATGTATCCCCTCATCCGGGGTAACATGGTCGAGAAGAGGTTTGGACTGGTTCCAAGCTGAATCAAAGCCCAGTCCTTCGCCCTCCTGTAGGCATACCTCCTATGAGATTGACGCACATAGGGGATACCCGCACTTTAGTTCAATTTCTCATTGCAGGTTTGTAATTATTTAATAAAGTGGCCCTAGTTTCTTCCAACTATGTGTGTTCTGTCATTATTTGGGTCTGGGCTCGCAAAGATTTGTCAGCTTAACTAAACTCCATTCTAAAGCCCAGTTTCCTGCTGTCTAATTTGATTGTAAGTATATTTAGTTCCCTTTTTGAGAAAGGGGAGAGAGTAATTGAGAAGTCCCCCTCTCACATTTCATCCTGTTATCTGAGTGCTGCTGACTCTGTTTTGAGTGTCCCTACAAAAGCTTTCCATAGAACCTCTAACATTCTGGCAGATGATGCTTTGGGTTTTGTGTAGTACCTGATGGCTCAGCACTTAGAGGATATTGTTGGTATTAAAACCAAGATATCCGTGTGAACAAATGACTTGTTTTCGTTTAAAGATATTGTTGCTGTAAAGGTCTGTCCATCACTATGCATTCATTCTTTACTCCTCAAACTCCTGAACTTAAAATTAAGAACAAAATATAGTCAGTTCATACTATGAAATATTTTCTGTAAAATTTTGAACATGTTTACATATGCTCCCATTATCATTAGGAAGATCTGAGTGATCAAGTCAACCCCAACAGCTTACAAATATGTCCTGAAAGGTTGTTAGATGAGATCAAAATACTAAAAAAGAATAATAATACTAAGCTTTCCCACAAAACGAATGAGGTAAAGTAATAATGTAAAAAAATAATAATATTGGTTATTTTGATTAATTTTGCAATGGTTTCTGGATACTTTAAAATGCTGCATTAATAGGAGCTATAATTAGCTTTCTGAACTATATATTCAGAATCATAATCTCTTTTTGTTATTTTAAGTGTTAAGGCTGTCTGGAATTATCAAGTCCAGTCCATATTATCAATGTAGTGTGGTCTAGGAACTGGCACTATAACATGGACTTTTCAGCATCTGTTTTGAAAAACCTGATGCTTAACTCTCATGATTACATCTTCACTTAGAAATATGAGTATGTTGTATGAACAAAAGGTACAGAATCCTCTTCATACTTCTCCATCCCCAAGAGGAAAGGACAGGACACTGGTCGCGGGAAAGAAAGGACTTCTGCCCAATCAGAGGATCTTCAGAGGCTCCAAACTTGTCCCAAGATAGCTACTAATGACTGGTGTCTGTGTCCTTGTAGAATGATACATCCAACCAGAGAGCAGTCACAATGCCATGTAACCATATGGCTGCAAGAGCAAGCAGCCAAGTGGCCATGTAGGGGAAATCAAATATATTTGCTGAGGGCAGGGGTCCCACCCTGGTACAGCCAAACAGCTGTCTATTCTGAGGTTTACATGTCTTTGGTTAAAGGGATGTGACATAGTTAATGCAGCTTTTGGCCGGATTAATTCAACTAAAAAAATTAAAATAAGCTTCTAGAACCACAACAGAGGTTCAGTGTTTGTGCTGTATTGTGTTATACCATTTACAAGCCTTTTCTTAACAAAAATAGAATTGACATTCCTTTTTACTATCTGATTGTAATCAGATAATTTTTGAGTCACATTCTAAAATGTTCTAGGTTCGCTCAGAAAATCACTCATATGCCACCATTAATTACCTTATTAATAATGGGAAGATAGTAAAATGATTTCTTGCATATGATTCTGATTATTAAAGATCATGATGCTACCCACTTGTAAAATATTATCAAGCATTCAGCTGTTTTTTCAGCACCATCAATGACAGGTGCACAGAGTTTATATATATATATATTTAAATTGCAACTAAGAGCCAATAACAAAACAACAAAAACAAATAGGAAATGAGCCTTCTCCATTGCAGTCCCTGGACTCTGGAATGCGCTTCTTGTTGAAAAAGAGCCTTTCCATCTCTGGCAACTTTTAAAAAGGCACTGAAGACACATTTATTTACCCAGGCTTTTAATTAGATCGATGGTGTTTCTTTCTGTTTTAAATTAATGTTGGTTTTAAATGATTTTAACGTTAATGATGATTTTAATGTTTAAATGATTTTAATTGCTTTTGTTTTGTTGTAAATCGCCCTAAGCCATTTTTGGAAGGGTGGTATATAAATCAAATAAATAAATAAATAAATAATAAATATTTATATACAGTTTTTTTTAACAAAAGTGTCAAAATCAGTTTACATAGAGAAATAATGAATGAATGAATGAATGAATGAGATGGATCCCTGTCACAATCTAAAAAGAAACATAAGATAGACACCAGCAACAGTCACGGGAGGGGTACTGTGCTGGGGGTGGAGGGGGGGCCAACTGCGGGAAAGAGAAGAAAGGAGGACTCCATTGAACCCCAGATCAATCCATTGAAATATGCATAGTTGCACCTTTAAGGAGACAGGGAAGGAGGGGCAAATGTGCCCAATATACTTATATGGATGGGAACAGTTCTAGGGAAAGACAGTGAGTATGTGCACCAGCAGACAGGATGTAGTTGCAATTTGCCCATTGCACTGTAGTGAGATTAAACAATATGTTCTTTAGTGAGATTCAACATGAGGTTGAAATAACTTGACTATCCTCTCCTTACTGCATCGGAATTCTCCAGGAGTGGCTCATCCATGAGCCAGGGGGTGCCAAATGAGGCACAGCTGCCTCTGGTTCCTGGCAGCCCCATCTCACCTCTCTCTCCCATTCCACCCCATCCCATTGTCAATGAGAGCCACGCTGTCTGCAGACTAACCATTTGCCAGCTGTGGGAGCTGATGAATGATTACACGGTCCATGCAGCTCTACCTGACAAATGGACAGCCTGCATGCAGCACAGCTCTCATTAAGGGAGGAGTGGGGTAGGGCAGGATGGAAGTGAGAGGCAGAAAGGGGCTGCTGGGAACCAGAGGTAGGCACCCTTCTGGCTTGTTAGGGTGACCCACTACTGTAATTGTCTTCTCATTATAAAGGTCTATTTGGAAATCACCTGCCAATTCACCAGGTTTGAAATGCATAATAACAAAAAGTCTGAAAAATAGCATGTTAACTCTTAGGAGGACCTTAAAACAAGATTGTGTTTGTCTGAATAAATCCACATTCATTTATCCACTATAATCTAAAAACTAGGATGTGAGATAGTTTAGGGAACTTTGGCCCCTTTTTCTTGCAGGCCTCAGGCCCAAGCTCTCCTCCTTGGCACTGCTGTTAATTTCTTAACCTTGTATGGGGGAGGGGAAAAAAGACAAGGAAACACCTTTAGAACACTCATAATGAAATTACAGTTGCCCCCTCGCCAACGGCTAGGGTTCCATTCCCAGAGAACCTCGCAGTTGAGGAATTTGTGGTAGACAAGCCATTGGAACCAATGGCAAATAGGGGTGGGGGTGGGAAGGGGAATTGCAGTCACAGAAAAATCGAAAGTAAGGTAAAAGATAGATAGAATCATGCCCTGCCCCCCCAAATCACCCCTGACCACTGGTAATGACCCCCCAGATCCCTGGCTCCCCAAAATCGCTCCTGGAAACCCAAAAATCACCCTGACCCCCCAAAAATCACCCTGACCCCCAGAAATAACCCTCTGACCCCCAGAAATCCCCCCAAAACATAGGAAACTGCCATATTCTGAGTCTGACCATTGGTCTATCTAGCTCAGTATTGTCTTCACAGACTGGCAGTGGCTTTTCCAAGGTTGCAGGCAGAACCTCTCTCAGCTCTATCTTGGAGAAGCCAGGGAGGGAACTTGGAACCTTCTGCTCTTGCCAGAGCGGCTCCATCCCCTGAGGGGAATCTTGGACAGTGCTCACACTTCTAGTCTCCCATTCATGTGCAACCAGTGTGGACCCTGCTTAGCTAAGGGGACAAGTCATGCTTGCTACCACAAGGCCAGGTCTCCTCCCCAAACCCACCAAATTAAAAAAAAACCTCACCAAACTGCGGATACTCAGGACACGGTTGGCAAAGGCAGTCACAATTTCCCAGCAGTGTATACTCAAATCGGTATGTATTTATTTATTTATTTATTTTCACATTTATATCCCTCTCTTCCTCTGATGAGCTCAGAGTGCTGTACATGGTTATTTTCATCATCACAACAACCTTGTGAGGTAGGTTAGGCTGAGAGATCCCCGACTGGCCCACAGTCACCCAGTGAGTTTGATGGTTGAATGAGGATTTGAACTCGGGCCTTCCCAGTCCTAGCTCAATACTCTAACTACTACGCTATCATCCTTATCTACTCGTCGCATCACAAACCCGGATAAATGGAGATATCAACTTGCTCCATCTCCTTTTCCAATAGCCACAGTCTTCGAACAGCCACTCTCTTTCCTTGTTGGAAGACATATTACAGTCTTTCAAATCTGGGAAAAGGTCAGACTCACTAAATGCTGCTTGTTTATTAAGAAAGACAAGATGTTCACAAAACAAGAACTGGCCTCCAAAACCAACGGTCTTCATTCATATTCTGGTTTGAATACTTACAAATATCATACCTCAAAAGCATCAAACATATGGATAATGAATCTAAACCTACTTAAGACCAGAGGCGCTCTTACCTCTGGACTTTGGGTGCGAAGTCCAGGGCCTCTACACCACCTGGAGGCCTCCAAATCCTCTTTAGTCTGTCCTGGGTGGTATGGTTTGTGCCCTCAGGAACCTACGTGTTAAAAAATTATGCTTAACTTACAGCGGGTGGGTGGGTGGGGGGCTCCAAAGGTCTTTATGTCCAGGCTCTAAAATTAAATTGTGGACCTCTGCTAAGACCTTCTTTGAATCTATAATAACAGCTATAATAAAAATCTATAATAATCGCCCTGAGCCTTTTGGAAGGGCAGTATAAAAGTTTTAATAACAACAACAACAACAACAACAACTGGCATTGCTAACCCTAAAGGGCTGTTAGTCCAAATTTAAGAACATAAGAACAGCACTGCTGGATCAGGTCCATGGCCCATCTAGTCCAGCATCCTGTTACACACAATGGCCCACCAGATGCCACTGGGAGCCTACAGGCAGGAGTTGAGGGCATGCCCTCTCTCCTGCTGTTACTCCCCTGCAACTGGTATTCAGAGGCATCCTGCCTCAGAGGCTGGAGGTGGCCTATAGCCCTCTGACTAGTAGCCCCTGACTAGCAGCCCTCTCCTCCATGAAGTTATCCAAACCCCTCTTAAAGCCACCCAGGTTGTTGGCTGTCACTATGTCTTGTGGCAGAGAATTCCACAAGTTGATTATGCATTGTGTGAAAAATTACTTCTGTTTGTTGGTCCTAAATTTTCTGGCAATCAGTTTCATGGGATGACCCCTGGTTCTAGTGTTATGTGAAAGGGAGAAGAATTTCTCTCTCTCCACTTTCTCCACACCATGCATGATTTTATAGACCTCTATCATGTCTCCCAAAAGTCGTATTTTTTCTAAACTAAAATGCCCCAGGTGTTGTAATCTTGCCTCATAAGGAAGGTGCTCTAGGCCCCTGATCATCTTGGTTGCCCTCTTCTGCACCTTTTTCAGTTATAATGTGCTTCCTTTATTATGCTTTACTTAAGAAAACTGGAAAGTTAAACTGCTATACAAATCTAGATGGGAGAAAGACCTTAATCAAGAAATCAATGACCTTAAATGGAGCCAAAACTAGGAAGAAAACATATACAAGATACTGACCAGATGGCATCTTTTTCTAATCAACTTGGCAGCATCAAACTCAGCAAATTCCTTTAAATGCTGGAATGGATGTGGTAGTAACGGAAATTTCTTCCACCAGTGGTGGACTTGACCCTATGTTTTAAAATCTTGGTTTAGGATTCACAGACATATTGTTGCAATTATTATGTAATTATAATATCTCACATGATCCTAGAAACTATTTACTTGATTGAGCCTTTCAAGGCAAACTTGACACTTCACACAAAAAACTCTTTAGCTTATTGGTGATGGCTGCGCGACTCACAACTGGATCCATGTGGAGAAAAGGGGTCAGTCACATCTCTGTGGTATTAGACTGGTTTGTAAAAGCTTGAAACATTACAATGATGTATAAAGTCTCCTCATCTCTAAAACCTGACAGTCTTCATAATCAAGATACCCTTTTTAATATGAGGTGGTAACCCTTTTGGAACTACACAGAAGTGGGCAAATATCCGGTCCAGTTACCCTCATCATTTACCTACTGTATGTCTATTGCTAGTGAGATAACTATTTTAAAATTGTTAATTTGCAAAGGCTGGTGTTAGTTTAGGGGGTTAACGCTCGTATTTTATGTTTAAGTCATATATTATCTGATACAATTGCAATTGTGTTGATTGTCCATGCTTGTCACTTATATAATTGAAGTCCATCTTTTTTGTAGCATAAGTTAACATTTCTCAATAAAAAATAAAAAAAAGAACACTCATAAATTAACAGTGTTTACAGTTCAAAATTTTGTTTCTGAAATCACTCAGTTACTGATATTGATCAGTAAACAAGGATCTCTGATATTTCATTAAGTTCTTAAGTCTGTATGAAACATGATAGCATAACTCAATTTGTACATAGCGCAAAAGGGGGGGGGGGCAGATAAATCAGAAGAGCTCTCATAGTAATAAAACAAGCTAGCTTTCAAAATACCCTCCACTGTGTCTATCATATGATAGTATTTAGGGTATATAATACTGAAAGGGCAATCTGATAATCATACTAGAAGCAATTTTAAACCACAGTTCTGCTGAAAAGTCAATTTAACTTTCCAGTTTTATAAGACTTTGTTATTGCTATTGTTAATTATTTCTCATTTAATGGGAAATTGGCAACAAGGTCCCCAACTGTCATTTCAAATCTGCAGTAATATCATGTGAAGTTTTTCGTCCTTATTCCCCAGTCCTGGATTATCAGAGCTAAATGGCAGCTCTAGCATTACAAAAGCTCAGGGGCAGGTACTGTTACACAAATTGCCAATTCAATTAACAGTGTGTAAATGCTCCACTGGCAGACTGAAGGAAGGACAGCCATTTTGGCAAGTGTCATTCCTAATTTATCAAACTGTCAAACCTTCCCACTCAGGTGCCCACGGTCACTGTCTGCCTCTTAATGTTAAATTGTGAAGCTGCAGGAGCCATTCTTGTAGTTTGACAAGGCACAATACTCAAAACTGATTTTAAAATCAAATGTACAGTCGTCTTAATTATTCTCACTAAAAATGATGATTTAATTACGGATATAGAGTGTGAATATTTAATCAGGATTCAACATTGCACTTCAGCACTGTAGAAGAAATAAAGTTCCACCTACGTTCAGTGTTATTTTATTCTATATTGCTAGTGGCTACATTCAGATGGAGGGAGTATTAGCAACAATCTTCACCCTGGGGAAGATGACATTTCCAGTGGCAACCGGGAACATCATAACCACCCTGCTCACATGAAACCTCATGGGGACTTGCCCCGTGGCTTTTGTTCCTCCTGAGTCACTTGCATGGGGTTCAAACAGTTCTCCCCATTTTGTTCCAGCATGGCTAGAGCTATTGTTTAAACTCCAGAACAAGTGCATTTGGTTTCACATGAGAAGTGTAGACTTGTTCCAGGATGCCACAGGAAATTTCATCTCCTCCAATGCAAAGATGGTTGAAGTGTATGGCGGGAAATCTGCTACAGTTTTCCATTCTATTGTGTATGCGTCACTTTTTTCAGACTTGTGTAAGCCTTGCTGGCACTGTAAATCCTCCTTGCTTGTAAAGGGAAAGGCATACGGCCTGCATTTAAGGTGTGGTTTGAATTCCTCTCTGCTGGAATACTAATTGCTATTGAGGCTCTTGGAGCCAAAAGATGGGTTATAAGTATTTTAACAAATAAAAACTCATGAGCTAGATTTCATAGTACATTTTGGGAGGGGAGATGTAAAAATGTCTCATGTTCAAAGACTTTTACTAATCAGGATATTTTGGACTATGTGAATACCTGATTCAGCTTTCTTTCTATTGGGTCATTATCATATGAAACTTGATACCCTTATTGAAAGAGGCGCGCATGTGTGTGCGTGTGTATACGCATGCATGAATGAATGAATGAATGAAATGAGAGAAAGAGCATGTGCATCTTACTAGGTGAGTTTGAATGAGCTTGAACATTCATGTGCAAAACTACAAGGTATGTGCATTTAAAGTAGCTGGTCTGCAGGCACTGGTTAGGATCCACGATATTTTATTAGGACACACCACCACTAGATTACATTGCTTCCTTTCCCCACCTCTATTTCTACTCCAAGTCTTACTGGTCATGATATTCTCCAGTTCATTTACCCACTGTATTAATTTTCACACTAATCTTGAAACTTAGATGCACCAGAATGATAGTTGGTTTACCAGATGAAATAGTTGGTGGCCAATGCACAGCAAGTGAGGGGTGGAGGAAATTCTTGCCTATCCTTGTATATACCAGGAGGCAGTGGAGGAGACAGTGGGTGCTAGAGCCAGCAAAATGCATGTGCACAGTTCCTGATTGGAGAGTCATCCTAGCATGGGGTGCTGATATCAGAAGAATGATTATCCATTCAGCAACCATGCTCTTTAAGAGTGTTAGCTGAAGCCTCACCTGCCTTCACTGCTGGATCACAGGACATATCAGTATGGGATGAATTCCTGTAGCTGTCACCAATTCTATCTAGCAAACCATACATGTGACAATAGACCAATGCAAGTCTAAGAGCTGGTTAGATGATTCACCTGCTTAGATACATAGCCAGGTTGTCACTTAGGTACTAAGGATATGGATGCTCCTGCTCAACACAGCTACTGAGGGAGACTGAAGCAGTTGCAGAATACAACAGAAATGCCCTTGCCACTATCTTCCACTACTAAGACTTGCTCTACAGTAGGGGTGTGAAAGGACAGTTTGTGGCGGTTCTGTCTGAATACGGACTGAACTGCCAGTCCACGAACCGCTTTGGTAGGACTGGCTTGGCCGGTCTAACCAACGAACCAGTCTGAACCAATTCAAAGCGGTTCACATTTGAACCGCTCAAACTGGCCCAGTTTGCAGCGGCCCAGTTCAACCACGAACCAGTCTGTGAACAGCCCTACTCTAGACCTACTGCAGAGTAATATGGGAATGAAGTGAGTGATATAATCCTGAAGTGGTCGAGTGGACTGTACTGTTCCAAGCTTCAATAGGTGTGTGAGGAAGTTTTGAATGCTATGTTTTTAAAATAAATAAAAATTTTAAATCCCCAGATACTGAACATTATTACAGTAGGAGAAAGTCAAGTTAGAACTTTCCTCCCTGGTGACAGTTTCTTTAAGTAGCAGCTTTCATTTCTGGAGAGCACCTGAAATTGTATTCCCACCCCCCAGGGGCGTAGCTCTAATTGAGCAAAAGGGTTCAAAGAACACGGGTATATAAAACAAACAAACAAATAAAAATAAATAAAAAGGAGGGATGTGTGAATGGAGTGGGCTGCTTCTTTTCCCACTGGTAATCATACCCGCAGGCTTCTCCCATCCAACTCCAGTAATATGTTCCAAATGTGTCTAAGTGTAAACATGAATTTGGAACCTCATGGAGGGAGGGGAGTAGCTTGGGGAGTGATTTGGAGTGGGTAAACAGTTGGTAAAATTAATCTCTCAGCCCACTACTCCTCTGCAAAAATTGCCACAACCTGCAGCTACTTTTCATTTTAAAACAAAAACAACAACAACAACAACCAACAGCTGCTTGGGCTTCCTCACATCTATTTGTGTGCTAATTTGTAGCTTGTCCCACAACTGCTAAGCATGAAATATCAATTTCTTCACTCCCTAATAGCAGTAAAGCTAAGCAGTCTATATCAAGAATCAGGAAAATGGATTAGTTTCTCTGCTCCCATTGCCTTCAGTCTGGCTTCATCAGGTTAAGCTAAAATCCGGAATTTGGCACATGCGCGGAGACCAGGTCTACAGGTAGCTTGTATTTTTTTGCAGATGTTCCAGTGTATCATCCCTGCTACCTTGTCATGCCTTTGTTTGTAGTCAGTCTGTATGATCTTTTTACAACAGCTGATTAGGTGGTCCACTGTTTCATCTGCTTCTTTACAAAGGCGGCACTTGCTGTTTGTGGTGGATTTTTCTACTTTTGCTCTTATTGCATTTTTTCTTAGTGCCTGTTCTTGTGCAGCCAGTATTAAACCCTCTGTTTCTTTCTTCAAGTTGCCATTCTTAAGCCATTGCCAGGTCTTGGTGATGTCTGATTTTCCACTTATATTGTGCAAATATTGACCATGCAGGGGCTTATTTTTCCATTTTTCTGCTTGGTTCTTGACTTGTTCTTTCTTGTAGGCCTATTTATTTCATTGGTGTTGAATATTTTCTCGTTCTTGACCATTTGAAGTGCATCTTCTTCACTGTCCTTGATATATTCTTCAAGGCCTCTTTTCTCCGCCTCTGCTGTTTGATGGACTTGCAGCATTCCTCTTCCACCTGAGGTATAGCCTATCTACATCACTGCGGGGGTACAGAGCATGATTGATGGTCATTATTTTCCTGGTCTAACGATCTAGCGTCTCTAGCTCTGCCTGGGTCCAGTCTATTATTCCTGCAGTGTATCTGATAACAGGTATAGCCCAGGTGTTTATGGCTTGTATGGTGTTCCCACCATTGAGTTTGGACTTGAGGATTTTTCTAACTCTCCTGATGTATTCACTTCCCATTTTTCTTTTAACTTCAGTGTGTGCGATGTTATCAGCCTGGAGAATGCCCAAGTATTTGTAATGTTCTTTCTCTTCCAGGTTCTTGATCTTGTTTCCATTGGGCAGTTCTATTCCTTCAGTTTTTGTTGTTTTTCCTCTTTTCATTATTAATGCAGCACACTTGTCTAGTCCAAACTCTATTGCTATATCGCTACTGGACAGTGCTTAGCAATGATTCGATTTCTGACTTGGACTTTCCATACAACTTCAGATGGTCCATGTACAGCAGATGGTTGGTTTTACTTGATGTTTTAGATGTTTGGTATTTGAGGCCTGTTTTGTTTAGTATTTGTGAAAGTGGGGTCATGGCGATTACAAACAACAGAGGGGATAGTGAGTGCCCTTGGAAAATGCCTCTTCTAATGCTAATCTGTCCAAGTGTCTTGCCATAGATTGTTAACTGTGTATTCCACATCCTCATTGCTTTTTAAATACATATTTGAATGTTTTTGCTGACACCAGTTGTTTCTAAATATTTTAGTATCCATGTGTGAGGCAACGAGTCGAAGGCTTTCTTGTAGTCAATCCATGCAACACTTAGATTTGTTTTTCTTCTCTTGCAGTTTTCAAAAATAATTTTGTCAATCAGCAGCTGGTCTTTTGTGCCTCTGGTGTTCGGGCAATTTCCTTTCTGTTCAACTGGAAGCTGTTTGTTAGTTAATAAGTGTTGCATCACTTCATCTGCTATTATTCCTGTTAATAATTTGAACATGGTTGGCAGGCAGGTTATCGGTCTATATTTACTTGGAACTGCACCTTTTGCTGGGTCTTTCATGATGAGATGAGTTTTCCCAGTTGTTAGCCATTGTTCAATATCACCTCCTTGCAAAATGTGATTGAACTGTTTTGATAGTTGTTTATGAAGGCTTGTTAGGTGTTTAAGCCAAAAGCCATGCAGTTCATCGTCGCCTGGAGCAGTCCAATTTTTAATTTTCTTTGCTCTTTCACTTATTAATTCTGGTGTTATTATTAGACCTTGCATTTGTTGGTTACATTTTTCGACCTCTTTCATCCAGCCTGCTTTTTTATTATAATCTATTGGATTGTCCCACAATTTCCCCCAGAATTGCACTATTTCCTCTTTATTTGGTGTTTCTAGGTTTCTTGTTTTTCCTTCTATGCTTTGGTAGAAACGTCTCTGATTTGACTGGAACTGGAGATTCTGCCTGTGTTGTGTAATTCTGGGTTCGTATCTGCTAATCTTCTTTGACACTGCTGTTATTTGCTGCTTTATTATTTCCAGGACTTCTCTAATTTTCCTTGAATCTAGGTGGTATTTTTGGATCAGATACTGTTTGGTGTTTTCATTCTTCAGCTTCTTGTCTTTCATATCTTTCAATTTACTAGCATCTGATCTAAGCCTGGAGATCTTATTTTCGAATCTAATCTTCCATTTAGGTGATGTACTATTTTCTTTTTTGACAGGTCTACTGATCTTATATCCGAGCTTTTGTGTTGTTATTGTTTCTGCACTGTACATTAGTTGTTTTGTTTCTTGCAAATTATTGGTTGTTATTTCTGCAAGTGCAGCATTGACATCTTTTAATGCCTGAGCAAGTTGTTTTTTGGCAACTCTTTTTAGAGCTGGAAGTCAAACCCTGGTGGTTGTTCGGTTCATGTGCTCAGTTATTTTTTGCTTTACTTCTTGTTGCTTTTCTTTTAAATGGCATTCCGTTTTTTGAGGTGAAGGCAAAGGGGAGGTTGCCTGGTTTTGATTTTGAAACAGTTCAGCAACAGTGGCATCCTCTATTTCCAACACCTCCTCCACCTGCGCCTGAGCAACTGCTTCAGTTGGTGGTAATTCTTCTTCCATATCTTGAGCCTGTGTTGCTCTTTGCAGTTCTTCCAGCTCAACTTCTGTGAATACTTTATTTCTTATTATGAATCTTCTCTGGTCTGCTAGCCTTATTCTGTTATTTCTGTATCTGGATTCTTCTCTTTCCAAATTTGGTATATTCTTTTAAAATAACCTCTTCTAGTTGGACTAGACTTGTAATAGCAGATCATAATTTCCTTCTTGGCATTTTTCGTATTTTTTTTTTTGGGTTAAGTGACGTTTCTTCCAGTAACTTTGCAGTCTCCAACACTGGTTGCTCAACTGAAGATCCTGAGTCCTGTTGCCCACTTGCCACCAGATGTCCAGGGACTCCAGCACCTGGCACAGTCCTTGTTGACCTGGGTGACGACCGATCCGGTATAGATTTATTAAAGTTACATCTCACCATATTGTTGATGGGAGAGGCACTCTTTGTCTGGAACCTCTGGTGAGACCTGTCCAGTATGGTTGTACCTCTGGCACAGCTCTCACGTTCCTCAGAGCACGCAAGCCCCACAACCATGCCAAGGTAGTGCCTCACTGGGCACTAATAATAATAATAATGATAATAATAATAATAATAATAATTCAATTTCTATACCGCCCTTCCAAAAATGGCTCAGGGCAGTTTACACAGAGAAATAATAAATAAATAAGATGGATCCCTGTCCCCAAAGGGCTCACAATCTAAAAAGAAACATAAGATAGACACCAGCAACAGTCACTGGAGGTACTGTGTTGGGGGTGGATAGGGCCAGTTACTCTCCTCTTGCTAAATAAAGAGAATCACCACATTAAAAGGTGCATCTTTGCCAAGTTAGCAGGGGTTAGCATTTGATATCTAGATGGTAGCAGGCACTCATTGGGGCACTACTACCTGACCCACTCTTCTGCCCCCAGAATCCTTTTTCTGCCACGAATCTGCCCCAAAGACATGCCAACTACAAAAATTATTTAAAAATCAGCCCTTTGCCCAATTCCTTTGAAATCTGGGTTGTAGCTTCCTTGCACCCATTGGGAACTGCCACCCACCACAACCCACTCTGGGCCACCCTGGTGCCCCCCCCCCGGGAGTTATAACTAAGGCTGCTGAAATCCCCATTATTCTCTATGGGAAAAAGCTTAAAGACACGTACACTTCAAAAATTCTTTAAATATCACCCCTTTGCCCAATTTCGTTGGCATTTGGGTGTTAGTCTCCACCCATTGGGCACTACCACCCAACCCATTTTGGCCACAAAATGGAGGTATGAATTTCCAAATTTTTTGGATCAGAATTAGGAGTGATTTGTTTTGTACCTGAATCTGGGCAATTGAGGAGAGGAGTGATTTATTTTGTTTACAAATCACCCGAATCAGCCAGATCTGGGTACAAATCCAAATCGTTTCGCACATCATGAGCTCATGGGTTGCGAGAGAAGTTTGGAGGAGGGCAAAGGATTCTTTGGTCTGCATGTTTAGAGGTTTATTGTGCTTCTAAAAGCCATTTTGGCTAGCATTTGGCAGCATTTTTTATCTTTGGGAGCCTTTAGGAGCCATTGCTCTAGATCTTTTTGGAGACTTTTTGGTGCCATCTCTGTGGAGAAACTTGGAGGCATTTTCTGGACCCTCTAGCAGCATTGTGCTGCCCTCGTAAGATGCTAATTTTCACTTTTATACATTTAAGTTTAATTTAGATGAAATTTTGTTTTTAATTACAATTTCAAAATTAAAACAATTTTAATTTTGATGACAGTACTGTATTTAATTTAAATTGCAATTTAAAATTAATTTTAATTATCAATTGAAAATTGATTCTCCTCTCACTTCTTGATTCTTACACACTCCTGTTTGTGTCTTTGCTTGAATTGGATTTAATTTTGTGCTGCCTCTTTGGACAGCCTACCAACCAATCAGGCCAAGGGGCTCGTGCTGCTAAGTCTGGGACTTCAACTCTGCTAAGCATGACATTTCCAACAAATTATGGACATGCTTTGCTGGCAGAAGGTGCAAGAAAGAATAAGGGGATCACAAAGCCTTGTCTTGACTCTAATCAATACAATAGAGTTGGTCAGTTAGGTTGAAGTAGTGCAGATTACAACACTGGGCTGTCTAATATTGTAATTCTTGCTTTTATGGAGTGGAGTCAAACATGGATTTCAGCAAAATCTAAATTTGATAAGCTCAGATAAGCGTTAAGTTGGATTCCATATCTAGAGAAAAATTAGGAAAAGGAGTACAAGATGGATGAGAATAACTGAAGAAGGATGTAGCCAAATTTGAACAGGTTCAGATTAGGGAAATAAATATAATCAGGGATCTGGAAAACAAGCCCTGTGTGGCAATACCAAAGTAACTGGTATATTTAGCTTGGAGAAGAGAAAACTGGGGTGAGGGATATTTTAGCCTTTTCCATATATGGGAAAGGCTGTCACACAGAAGAGAGCAAAGACTTATTAGAGGACAGGGGTAGGTTTAAGTTAAAAGGATGGCAGATTTTGGTTTGAACTTAGGGAAAACTTATTAAAAGTAAGAGCAGTTCAACAAGGGAACAAATTTCCAGGGTTTCAGTTTTCTCTTTAAGGAGAGGCTGGACAGCCATCAATTGAGCATGCAGTAGCTCTGGATTTCCTACATCAAGCAGGTATAGGACTAGATGCCCCCAACTCTATGATTCCATGAGTTTATAAATACATTAAAAATGAAAGAAAATGAAGGAAATGCCCATAATTACTTGAATAGAAGACCACTCTGAATTTAAGATGAACCCCTTAAAAAGTAGAGATTAAATAAAGGTTATACCTGCATTTACTTGAAAGGAACAGTACTCTCAATTTAAGACTACCTCCTGATTTCTAATATCAAAATTCTTGGGGAAAAACTAGTCTTGGATTCAGGTAAATAGAGTAAAATATTATTTGAGAATCTCTTTCACACACATGCCAAAGGGAAAGAATGCATAAATGATGACGTCCTTGCAATTGGCCAATGAAGTAAAAACAAGACAAATTGACTAAGAACTATTTGGTATCTAAACACTCCAATTCAGATAGCACTATGATTCTATAAATGAGTGTGTGCTTGTTAAACTTCAGGGCTATATAAAATTAGCAAGTTTATAGAAAACCTGACATAGGCTGGGTTCAGACATACAGTGGCACCGGTTCCATAGGTACATGTACTCTTGGCATGAGACTATACTTCTGCTCCAGTTTTTTATATCTTGAGATTGGTGGGTTGGGACAACATGACCAACCTTGGCATATCCTGCTCCACTGGAAGTTACTTCAAATCTAAGTTACAAATGTTGAATACCCTGACAAAAGGGAATATGCCAAGATTGGTGGGTTCAGACAGCACAATCAATCTGGGCATATTGGAACCTAGAGTGGAAGTAAAGACTCATGTTGGGAGCGCACACACACACACACACACACACACACACACACACACACACGGAACTGGTGCTTTGCCCTAACCTCAGGTGTTACCCAGTAACAGCTGGTGAGAGTTGCTCTGAAGGGGCCATGAGGGTGGGGAAACACCACTTCAAACAGCTGCTCACTTACCTGTCACTCATACCCAAAATGCTCTACAGGGCAGAGGCACCCAACCCAGCATCCCACAGGCAGGCTGCCCAGCCCCCACTGCTCAGTTAGTCTCTGTGCATGCACAGAGACCATTTGAGGGATTAGTACGCCAGATTTGTGCCATAGAACCCTCCAAATGCTTTCCACGCATGCATCGAGGTCAACTGAGCAGCAGGGGCAGGGTAGCCTGCACGCGGGATGTTGGAGTGGACATTTCTGCCCTGTAGAGTATATTGGGTATGCAAATAAGCTTGCTGCTGTTTAAAGTGGTGTTTTCCCATACTTATGGCCCCTCTGGAGCAGAGCTCACCGGCCGCCACTGGTGTCACTGTAAGTATAAACTGCTACCCAGATAGCCTGTTTAGGGGCTCTCAGGAGTGCCCCTACACCTGATTTGGAGCGACAGGCTTGTAATTTCCATTTTTCTCCCTCTGGACCCATGGGATCTCGAGCTCAGGAGCTCACAATACAATTCACATGAACTAACTCATGGGGTATGTTACTCAGCATGTAGCTTGGGAAAGGTGACTCTAGGTCAAGTTAAACCCATGACTGCAGGACTATCCCTCTGCTCGTCTCCCTGATTCCAATTTAGGTGAGGAAGCTGCAGTAGACACGAGTTAATTAAGCGCTATTCTTCTAAAGAACTAGCCAAATGCTCTAAAGAACTAGCAAATGCTCTCCCCCTATGTTGGCACACCAGATCAGTTCAAGCTTATCACCTTCGCAGGAAGGAATAAGATAAGAAGTAAAAGGCACATCTCCTTCTCCAACATGAAGTGCTAATGGCTGGCTTGAGGTATGGGAAGCAAGCTTGTTAAAACATTCCTGAACACTCCCAAGGTCCTTCTAGACTGCGAGATAAGCTCTGATGTGCCCATTTCATTCCACCCTACATGGGTTCCTTAACCTATTCACCTAATTGTGCTGGTAGAAGCACACCCAGCAAAATCTGAACCGGACACAATGTATTCCTTTGTTCATCACCATTGTCACCCTTTCCAACAGAAAGGTGTGGTCAGCACACCCATGCTGATTTCAGCTCTTGAGACCACTAAACTGTGTGTTTCTTCTTTGGATTCACCCATTGTGTATTCTTGCATTTGGGCATTAGCTACATCATCTTGCTTTGCCTGGACTCTCATTCCCATCCTGCTTGTCACCTCCAGATTGGCCCTGCTTCCAACCCGGTCTGTGCAGCACACCTGGCTGCACCCAGATACTGGTATCCCAAGATCATACCCTCTTTGGATTTTTTCTGGTACTTGGACCCAATGCTGTCCCTAGGGGGGTGCGGGGCTGGGGGCGAATCAGCGTGTGCCTCCTTAACATTTCATATCATTACAGAATCCTACTGATTGATGACATACAGGGTAAATAGTGTCAGTGAGGTTTTGTCCAACCAGCTTGGACATGGAATGCATTTCTAAAGAAATAAAAATAAAAAGCACAGCTCATGCTTCACAGTTCTCAGACCTTCTGGGTTGCAAATCAACTTGAGCATAGTACATTTATAAATAAATAAATAATATATTTTTTGTTCCAGAAGTTTTTGTAATTTTCTGCCATAAAACAAGCCACTTATAGGACTTTTGGATGGGTTTCCATTTAAATATACATATTCCTCCCACACTGTCCTACATCTCTGCTCAATACCAAAGCCCTATGCCAAGTCATTTCAGGACAGGTGATCTAAAGGTTGGGGCAGAAAGGGGGGGGCGTTTTACCCTTTTTTTAATAAAGGCAATGGGCAGATTCTTCCATATGAGGGTGGAATGATGGTCTAAGAGGGGGCTTCAGTTCCAGATATTTTTGAAACTTTCTGCCATGAAGCAAGCCACTTATAGGACTTTTTTGATGGGTTTTTTTTTAATTAGAGAAAAAAATTTAAAAGCCAACAATTTGTCCAACCCACCTCAGTTTAAATATATATATATTCCTCCTACCCTGCCCTACATCTCTCCTCAATACCAAAGCCCTATGGCAAGCCAATCCCTAAATATTCAAGGGAGGGGGAAGATAACCACAAAAAGGAAATCACATCATACCTCCATTACTAAGGCTGGGCTGGGTAGAGGGTCTGCAAAGAGCACAGCTGCTGGACACTCTCTGCTTGCCTGCCTGTCTGCCTCCTTACTTCTTTCCCAAGCTTCAGGCTTCAGGGAGGCCTGCATGGGGGCCTCTCTGGAAGCCACACCCACCCACCGAACAGCTGAGAGGTGGGAGAGGCGGAGCTCTAGCAGCTTGCCTAGGAGTTTTTCAAGCTGCACACAGACACAAAAGATCGGCTCCAGCTGAGCTGCAGGGAAAGAGAAGTGGCTGGGACTGGGAGAAGGAGGACGGCAGACTGCACTGCAGTGTGCCCAGAGTGGGGCTTCCGCCAGCATGGGGCTTGGCATAATTGCCCTAGTCACCCCACCCTAAGGACGGTCCTACTTGGACCCTCATGTGGCACCTGGGACCCCACTCCTGCCTTCCTGCCTGTCCTGGACATTGGTCGAGCTACAAGGCCTACTGGACAGACTTAGATATAACTAATCTCTGTTCTAAAGCCTTTTCTTCTGCTCTCTTTAAATCCAAAGCTGTTCTCTAAGACCATTTCTCTGGTAATCCTTGAGTGGATTTAGTTCAAATCTCAAGCCAAAATACCTCTTCGGGAGCTTCAATTTAGCCCTATTGATTTATAAGCCTTGTTAGTTATTAGTGAGACTATTCTCATGAGCAGCAGGAACCAGGCTAAGGGATCCCAGCCCAGTTCCACCTGCTCACGTGTTTCAACAGGAACCACACAGCTCCCAGCAGCAAACCGCTGTAAATGCCCCCATCCTTAAATGAGGTTAGCGGAGTGAGCGCTCTGCTAACCCTCTTTACCTGATCGTGGCTCCATGCTGTGGCAACTCACAAGGAGACCCCTAACCAGGAGCCAAAACAAGCTTCCTGTCACGGGGGTATTCCCAAAATGCCTCACGCAGAGCATGCTGGGACTTCTGGGGGCCAGAAGGCCCCCAATCCCAGCCACCACTACTGGCTCTGTGATGAAGCTGGTAATTGTGTCATTGGGCTAGCTGATCATGTGCAGGGAGAGCAGGCTGCTCTCCCCACCAAGCCCCTTACGGATCTCCACACTGCTTGTGTGGAGAGCCTCACTGTGTTGCTTGCTAATCAAGATTTATTTCCTGTACCCTGAAACCCCTGAATAAACCTGATCCTATTTTTGAACTTAAAACTCTGTCAGTCATTTCTGCAGCTGAAGCTTTGCACAAATTAATTTTGAAAATGAGCTGCTCTATCTAAACTTGCTTGTTCACCACAGGAACTTGCTTGTTCCCCACTCCCCAGGAGGAGTATCATTAACAAAATCTGAAAACCTGTTCACTATGGTAGCTGTATGCTATTGGTTTCCTATTTTCTTTTAGAGTAAAACACAGTAATTACACTGTAACAACAGTAGAGTAAGGTAGAATTACATAAACAAAAGATCTAACCCACTATAACAATTATCAAAACGTTTTGAATTATAATTCAGTGTTTCAGTGCACTAGACAATAGAAACAAATGTCTATATTTAAAACTGAAGGAAATGCAAGGAGGAAAAACAAACCTAATAAAGCCTGTGATCCTGAGCATACTCACTACTGGGATTTACTTTTGATTAATTTAGGCCCAAGCTAAAAGTATATGGCTAAGGAATAAATAGGGACTGTGCCTATTTAGCTTGGAGAACAAATGACAGATTTCAAAGTTCTTGAATACTGCAAAAAAGAAGAGATGGATTCATGAAGGGTAGGCTAAGCCTTATAATCAAGCTGCTGCAGAAGAGATTTAGGTTAAATCCTGTGTAAGTAGGACTACAGATCAAGATTTGGTACCAGAAACAAAACAATGTCTAACTCTAAGAACAGTTGGGCAACTTTTCTCACAAGTCGGTGAGAAAAACTGTGGCATGTACTTATTCCAGATATTTTAAATGAAGGATTAGTGAGAATCAGGGAAAGTTTAAGTAATGTTGACATGTTAAAATATTGTAGATTACTTGTAATATACTTATTCTATTTAATGGTTCTGCTTTCATATCCAATGTGCATGATGGATATTCCAGTTTGATATAAAATGCCCATTTTGCTTCAAATGTTATAAATAAAGTTCAAATGATATGAAGTGCTCTTATTAATTTATCTTCAAAATGCTCCCCTTCAGATTTCAGTGTTGAATATTTACTGAAATATCTTCATGGAATATTTGATATTGCTATTAGACATTCCATATTATTTCTATATTTAATATTTTAAAGTTATTTGTTGGTTGAAATGCAATTCTATTTATTTAAGACTCTCAGTATTTCACAGCATGTAATAATATTTATTATTTGACTGCATCTGATAATTAACATGCAATCATATTTAGTAACTAATAGAATGAAAAGCAACACAGAAAACAATATTTAACAATATAGCATCAATCAGCTTGTGACATTAACGGAATTCTACTAAAATAATCAAGAGATGCATCAAACCTAAAACATTCAAATTCTGAGATAAATGTTCATATTCAAAGTTGAAATTTAAATTCCAAATTTGCATGTCAAAATTGGAAATTACCAAATTTCAACTGTCAGCTTTTGTTTGAAAAGTAGAAGTGTACAAAGCATATGGAATATGTTTACTAAATTGAAGTAACTATTAGTGTGAACATAGTTTTAAGAAGTATAGCTGATGAAGTTTACTGACAAATAAAGATGTGTTATTGTGGCAAAATCACTTAATTACAGATATTGTTATATAGTCTATGAACTGATAATTTAACTTCCTTCTTAATCCTAAGAAAAAGTACTAATTGTAAGAATTCTGAACAAAACTGTTGTAACATTTTCTAATTAATTATGGGTGTTATCTCCGTTAGGAATTGAAGCATGTCTCAAGCACTCTAAGTGAAAGTTCAGGTACTGGTGCAATAATGCACTCTTAGTTCTCATTTGTTTGATGACTAAGGTTTAATTCCTCCTGTCTTTTTCAGGGAACTTAAACTTGACCCAATTAATTTAATGCTTGAAATAGAATAAGCAAAAAAAAAGTGAGCAGTTATTTCTAAGACACAGGAGAAGGCAATACAGCACAGTAAGAGGCAATTTTCCATTCACAGACACCTGAGTTCCTTCCTTTTTGTATTTATTCCTGTAGAATGTATTGCTTTCTTCTGAATTTTCACCAGCTCCATGGGAGACAACACCATCCGTCTTATTTCATCTTTTAACAAGGACTTGATGAGGTGACAAAGGACTGATTCTTAAAAACACATTACCTGTTATACGAAGCATTGTGTGACAGGAAGAACTATCTTACTGACAGGCACCTGACAGCAGATTTGTTGATTTCATGGTCACTTCATTTAAAGTAACAACAGGGTGAAATATGCCATCTGATAATCTGTTTGAATGTTGACTGTGAAAAGCACTTAACATTTCTGCCAGCTACTACTACTACAGAATCTGTTCCTCAATATGTGCAGTTTTGCAGGTCTCATTAATAATTATCATATATACATGGACATGTACACACACAATTATTATTTTTTTATGCCAGGGCTTAAAAAAAAATAACTATGAGCTTCAGAAAGTAAGAAATTCAAACTTAAGATTGAACTACAATTTTTCAAACCACTAATTCTGGAATAGTCTGATGTTAATGGCACTACTCCTTACTAAATGGTCCATGCTTACATCCAGATTTAATATTGATCACAGTAAGAAAGATACATTACTCTACAAAGACACAAACAGCATATATACAATATAAATATGTAGACTTCTTGATTTTCTACCACAGCATATAAGATTCAACAATTACATTTTTAAATATTTTGATATTTGTACACATTCATGAAATAGCAGTTATAAAATGTTGCAGGATTTTTGACTGGCTACAACTCTGCACTACACCTAAAAAAGAGTATCCATTAAATCATTGAAACATACAATAAAGTCAAATACTGTTCAAGAATGAAGTGTTGGGCCCAGACATTACATACTTGACCTAAAATTGTACCAAAATCTCTGATTTGAGGAACATTGTTTGTTCTTATTATCTAGTATGAACACCTGATGGGATCAAATAACACAGCATCTTTTATGGAGGTAGATAAAAATATCATTCAATTTGAATATTATTATTATTGCTACACAGTCAAACAAGTGTTATTGACTGGTTTGTTTTATCCAGACCTCAAGTCCTTCCCAAAGACCCGGGATGGCTGTATTTTATTATCAATGTTGTTGCTGTTATTATAGATATCATTGCAGAATATAGGCTGTTCCCAGTAAAGTTGCTTTTTGTAATTGGCTGGTGGTGATTTCTGTGGCCCCTATGGTGTTGAGGTGCTCTTCAAGTTGCTTTGGAATTGCACCTAGGGCGCCAATTACCACTGGGATTATTTTGGTTTTTGGTCTTTGGCTACAGGTAGCTTGTATTTTTTGCAGATATTCCAGTGCATCATCCCTGCTACCTTGTCATGCCTTTGTTTGTGATGTTTGATTTTCCACTTATATTGTGCTGATACTGACCATGCAGTGGCTTATTTTTCCTTTTTTTTTTTGCTCAGTTCTTGACTTCTTCTTTCTTGTAGGCCTGCTTTGTTTCATTGGTGTTGAATAGTTTCTCCTTCTTGACCATTTGAATTGCATCTTCTTCACTGTCCTTTATATATTCTTCAAGGCCTCTTTTCTCCGCCTCTGATGGACTTGCAGCATTCCTCTTCCACCTGAGCTGCAAGGGAGGTGTAGCCTATCTACATCACTGCGGGGGTGCAGAGCATGATTGATGATCATTATTTTCAACCACCGGTCCCTGGACCACTGCCGGTCCCTGAGGGGTTGAGTGCCAGTCCCTGACTGGGAGTCAACCCCCCCTCCAACAACAGCAATCAAGGCACTCACTTCCTCAATTGTGCACATGGCACGGAAGAGGAGGAGTATCGTGGAGGCGCAGGACCCTGCTTCCGCCTTGCCTCCACGTGCTGCTGAGATCTTCCTACAGCTATCTTATTCCCTATCTTTACAGCTTCAAACTGTATGCAGCGCGGGGGCATCAAGGAAAAGGTATGGCATTAGGTGCCACTTGAAGGGCTGCTGGTTCTTGCATGCTCATTGTTTGCAGCCAAAGGTTGATTGATTGAAACCCAGCTGCCTGTTGCGGCCAAGGCGCCTTGAGAGAGAACGCTGTTTCCCTCTTGCATCGGTGGGGCGTTGTGGTCCCTCAGTCCCCTGTAACCCCCTGGTCCGCACTGCTGGTGGAAGATGGCAGTCCCCTTTGTGACCTCGCCAGGGGGTGGAACCTCTGGCCAGGATCATGCCACAGTGAGGGCTAAGTGGCGGAGGGAGGGAGGAGGGCCGCCTTGGCTCGGGCTTTGCAAAAAGAGAGTGCAGGTGGACCTTCCTCGGGGGAGGGGGAGCAAGCACACGTACCAAGGAGGGCTAAGTGGAGGAGGGAGGCGGAGTGGTACGAGGAAGAAGCAAGATACCATTTCGTGTGTTCATGCAAAAGGGTCATTGGATGAATGGCACTGGAATGAAGTGATCCTGGGGATTTGATGCCCAGCACGGTTCGTGTCCAATCCAAACCAATTTAAAACCAGCTGCCTGTTGCGGCCAAGGCACCTTGAGAGGAAACGCCATTTCCCTCTTGCATTGGTGGGGTGTTGTGGTCCCTCGGCCCCCTATAACCCCCTGGTCTGCACCACCAGTGGAAGACGGCGGTCCCCTTTATGACCTCGCCGGGTGCGGGGGACAACCTCTGGCCGGGATCATGCCACGGTAAGGGCTAAGCAGAGGTGGGAGGGAGGAGGGCTGCCTTGGCTCGCCTCGCAGGTATGCGCGGGCAGCATGTGGGACCATGTGAGCTGCGTGGCCCCTAAGGCAAGCTAGTGCGATTGGCGCATGCAGGGGAGTTGGGAGGGGGGCACAGAAGCATGAGAGAGGATGGGGGAACACCACACTGCCACACTCTGGTGCGCAAGCACAGTGGTGGCAGCTCTTGGACCCAGGCGACCTTCCGAGCGCGGTCCGGTGCACCATTGCCTCACCCACCCTAAACAGTGCCTTGTCTCCCCAGCGAGGAAGATGAGGCATCCACCACTACAACGCCTCACGCCCTCCACCATCACGGAATCACTCCCTTCCCTTTAATGCCAGGTCCCCAACGCTCTTCTTCACATTTTCTTTCACCATTTTAAAAAAAACCCATTCCCAGCACCTGCCATGTAATCGTTTTTAAGGAGTTTTGGAGGAGCTGCGCGGGTTTCATTAGGTCCGCCTCACAAAGTGCACATCTAAGAGCAGGATCCAGCTCAAGCCAGGTGATCATGACCAAGCAGCATTGACACAAATGAGAGATGACTAAATTAATTTCAGTGGGTGGTCCTGACTAACGTCATCTGGATTAGGGGTGAGTCCGAACCGGTCCGGCGGCCATTCTAAAGAATGGCCGAACTGCCGGACCGGTTCGGTCCTTGCTGGTTCGGGTCCGGGTGGGGGGCATTGCTTTAAGGGCGGGAGGGCTTGCTTACCCCTCCCACCTCTTTGCCCCCTCCAGCACCCGTATTTAACAGACTAACGGGGCGCTGGAAACCAGCCGCCCCCGCCCCCCCGCCGCGAGCAGATTTACCCCCAAAACTACCAATACCCCTGCCGCCGCCATCGCCCGCCAGCTCTCCCTCCCTCCCAGCTGCCCGCCCGCCCGAGTCCTCACCCGATGCTTTAGTAAAAAACGAGAGGAGCTACCGGACAGAGCTCCTCTCGCTAGGAAGGCCTGCTGCATACTGAAGGCGCTTTGCGTGCACCGCAAAGGACGCCGATCGCCGGAGGCCCGGTCTATCCGCCGGGAAAAGGCCGGGTAGACCGGGCCTCCGATCGCCGGAGGCCCAGTCTACCTGCCGGGCCGGGTAGACCGGGCCTCCGGCGCTCGGAGGCCCGGTCTACCCGGCCTTTTCCCGGTGGGTAGACCGGGCCTCCGGCGATCGGCGTCCTTTGCAGCGCGCGCAAAGCACCTTCAGTATGCAGCAGTCCTTCCTAGCGAGAGGAGCTCTGTCCGGTAGCTCCTCTCGTTTTTTACTAAAGCATCGGGTGAGGACTCGGGCGGGCGGGTGGGCAGCTGGGAGGGAGGGAGAGCTGGCGGGCGATGGCGGCGGCAGGGGTATTGGTAGTTTTGGGGGTAAATCTGCTCGCGGCGGGGGGGGCGGGGGCGGCTGGTTTCCAGCGCCCCGTTAGTCTGTTAAATACGGGCGCTGGAGGGGGCAAAGAGGCGGGAGGGGTAAGCAAGCCCTCCCCACCCTTAAAGAAAGGCCCCCCTTCGGTGCCGGTCCGGACTGCTCCGGACCGTGCACATCCCTAATCTGGATCTGGCCCTGCAACTACACAACTCCTGCTAAAACTCCACCTCCATCATGAGAGGGTTAAACTGTAGATTTCCAGCTCTACGGAACTTGTCCAGCTCTCCTCTCCTCATCTCCTTTTTGCTTTGCTTGACATTCAGCCTGATGAAGCGTTTTGGGGAATTCAAATGCTTGCTTTTGTGTTGTTTTCATTGGCCCCATGTAGCTTTTGAATTTTTCTAATGGCCCAACATCCCCTCTTCATTGAGTAATCACAAGCACCCCCACCCCCACCCCACACATACTGAAGACATACTGGAGACAAATCTGTTCACCCAGGCTTTTAGATTCAGGGGTTATCAACCTTGGGTACCCAGATGTTGGTGGACTTCAACTCCCATAATCCCCAGCCATAATGGCCAAATGCCATTGTGGTTGGGGTTATGGGAGTTTAACCGAGGGACCCAAGGTTGAGAACCCCTAATATTCCATGTTTGCAAAAGATTCCAAATTTAATGATTTTAATGCTTATATTATTTTAATTGTAAACTGTCCAGAGATGCAAGTTTTGGGCAGTACAGAAGTCTGATAGATAGACAGACAGACAGACAGACAAACTTGAAACCCCTTTACTAACTGCTGGTCCGGGAAACTGTGCATGAAGAATGTAGCGGTCCTTGAAACTCTGCACGAAGAATTTAGCGGTCCTTGACTCCAAAAAGGTTGAGAAATACTTGAGAAACACGCTAGCGTCTCTAGCTCTGCCTGGCTCGAGTCTATTATTCCTGCAGTAACAGGTATAGCCCAGGTGTTTAGGGCTTGTATGGTGTTCCCACCATTGAGTTTGGACTTGAGGATTTTTCTAACTCTCCTGATGTATTCACTTCCCATTTTTCTTTTAACTTCAGTGTGTGCGATGTTATCAGCCTAGAGAATGCCCAAGTATTTGTAATGTTCTTTCTCTTCCAGGTTCTTGATCTTGTTTCCATTGGGCAGTTCTATTCCTTCAGTTTTTGTTGTTTTTCCTCTATTCATTATTAATGCAGCACACTTGTCTAGTCCAAACTCCATTGCTATATCGCTACTGAATATACGGACAGTGTTTAGCAGTGATTCGATTTCTGACTGGGACTTTCCATACAACTTCAGATTGTCCATGTACAGCCGATGGTTTATTTTACTTGATGTTTTAGATGTTTGGTATTCGAGGCCTGTTTTGTTTAGTATTTGTGACAGTGGAGTCATGGCGATTACAAACAACAGAGGGGATAGTGAGTGCCCTTGGAAAATGCCTCTTCTAATGCTAATCTGTCCAAGTGTCTTGCCATTGATTGTTAACTGTGTACTCCACTTGTTCATTGCTTTTTAAATAAATATCTGAATGTTTTTGCTGTCACCAGTTGTTTCTAAACATTTTAGTATCCATGTGTGAGGCAACGAGTCGAAGGCTTTCTTGTAGTCAATCCATGCAACACTTAGATTGGTTTTTCTTCTCTTGCAATTTTCTAAAATCATTTTGTCAATCAGCCGCTGGTCTTTTGTGCCTCTGGTGTTCGAACAATTTGCTTTCTGTTCAACTGGAAGCTGCTTTTTAGTTAATAAGTGTTGCATTACTTCATCTGCTATTATTCCAGTTAATAATTTGAACATGGTTGGCAGGCAGGTTATCCGTCTATAATGACTTGGAACTGCATCTTTTGCTGGGTCTTTTATTATGAGATGAGTTTTCTCAGTTGTTAGTCATTGTTCAATATCACCTCCTTGCAAAATGTGATTGAACTGTTTTGATAGTTGTTTATGAAGGCTTATTAGGTGTTTAAGCCAAAAGCCATGCAGTTCATCGTCGCCTGGTACAATTTTTAATTTTCTTTGCTCTTTCACTTATTAATTCTGGTGTTGTTATTAGATCTTGCATTTGTTGGTTACATTTTTTGACCTCTTTCACCCAGCCTGATTTTTTATTATAATCTATTGGATTGTCTCATAATTTACCCCAGAATTGCACTGTTTCTATGTTTCTTGCAGTTTCTCCTTCTATTATTTATTATTATTATTATTATTATTATTATTATTATTATTATTATTATTATTTCTCATTAAATTAACGAAAGGTACAAAAGGGCAGACTTCAATTACAATGCAGGAGTCCTGCAAAATTGAAGACAATTAAAAACATTGAATTTATGATACAGTGCACCAATAATAAAATTTGAAGGAGGTGGGGATATTGGCTCACATTCAGACCAAAAATTGCACTAGTGCAGAACAGATGCATACATGCAAGAAGATAATTTAGTGGATGCTCAAAATTGTTCAGTCTCATGTGTTCCTAGTCTTTTTGTGCAAACGTTACACTTGTGCAACAAGGATAATACATAGCTTTGTGTAATTTCCTGCAACATCTAAGAACTGAAGAAAAGATTTCACAGCAACCTGTTAAACCTTTTCTTCAATCCATATATGTTGCAAGGAATTATGCAAAGCTATCTATTATCCTTGTTGCACAAGTAGACCAGGAATGAGGGGCAGTTCCACAATTGTGCAAATGTATGCAATGAACACCACTAGGGCAAGCTGCGCCTAAATTTCCAACTTTTCCCCGTAGGTATCATTAGGAAACTCAAAAATATTAATACTTCCCAAAGGGCTGGGAAGAAAGCCCTGAATTTTCACATGGAATTCCTACATGATGATAGCATTAAATGTATGGGTGTCCAAGGAGATCAGTCCACCCATTAATTTTAAATGAATTTTTAAAAAGTTTTAAGAACCCTTTAAAAATATCATTAAAAATCAATGGCTTTCACTGTTCCCTGTGGGGAAATTATTCAGGGGGGTCCATGGTTAGTTCTTGCACACAGTCCCCCTTAGAGCTTGTTAACCCACTGCCAGAAGCCCAAGAGATTGAATAATTTTAAGCATCTGTTCTTGCATGTGTTTATCTTTGCTGCACTAGCAGTGTCAGTCTGGATGTCAGCCATTAAAGATATAAAAAGATATATAGTAAAAATAGTTAACTATATTAGATGTAGAGGCAACAGAAAATGTGTGAGGAGTGCAGAGAAATTGCAAAAAAGATTAAACTAATTATTTGCATAAATCTTCAATGCAGATTACATTGTGAAGAGATCTACACTAGAGTCACTGTTTTAATGGATTATACATGGGGAGGAGGAAAATGTCAAATTGAGGTCCAACAAAAATTTTAAATTGGCAAATTAAAAAAAAAAAAAAGGAAGCCAACAGTGCTGGGCATAATTCAGCAGAGTTCTTAAATAACTCTAATGCTTCCCTTGTAACTAAGCACATAAATTATCACTAAAATCTGCATCTTAACATCACTACTACTACTATGAATATTTGGATACAGCTTTTCAACAAAAGTTCCCAAAGTGTTGAGAGAGAGAGAGAGAGAGAGAGAGAGAGAGATGAATTGCTGCCCCCGAAGGGCTCACAATCTACAAAGAAATATGATAGGACACCAGAAACAGCCACAGGAGGCAGGGGCATAGCTAGGGGAGAGGAGGCCCGGGTTCAGCACTCTCTCTGGCGGCCCCCCAGTGTGAGGGAGATAATGCAGAAAATAGGGAGGGGTGGACCTGGAGGGCCCTCAGGAGCTGGGGGCCCATGTTCTTTGAACCCTTTCGTTCAATTATAGCTACGCCCCTGACAGAAGGGATGCTGTGCTGGGGCTGGCTGGTGTCCATTGCTCTCCACCTGCTAAATATAAAGAGAATAACCACTTTGAAAGGTGTCTCTTTGCTTTAGGAATTGAAGGTTGCCAGTTAACACTTCTTAAAACAATTACAGATGTCTTGGTCTAATTTATATCTTAGGTAGACTAGTGGCAAGCCTAGTGGCATTTTGGAGAGGAACAATTAGCAGGGTTTTGACATAATGCCATGATCCATTTTTGAGGTGTGGTATACAAATAAATAAATAAATTTTGTGACCTGACAGTTGTAAACAAAGTCCATCAACAAAATTCCCTATTAAAAGTTAACAGTCATGGGATAAGATGACAGGTTCTCTTGTGGATCAGTAACTTGTTAAAAAAACAGAGGTTGAGAATAAATAAATCACTGTTCATAACGGAGTGAATGATGGAGGGTCTCTGAAGCCTCTTTATTGGCACTGGTACTTTTTCTGAATTGGGATAACTTAGTGAGATAGCCTGGTCTGCAGACGAAGCCTGGTTTGCAGATAGCCTGGTCTGCAGATAGCCTGGTTTGCAGTTATTCCAGAATAGTGGAATCTCCAGCAGATTATGCAGAGTTCCACAATGATCTCTTCCAAACTACTGAACAGCAGATAAGAAACTATGGGGAAAGTGCAAAGTGATGCACAATGGGAGATGAAAATGATTCCTAACTTCACCTTATGCTGATGGGATTTCAGTGAACAGACATCTAGGGAGTCACAGTGGAGAGTTCAATGAAAACATAAAGTCAGTTGCTGTAGCAGTGAAACAGAAAATAGAAATTATTAGGACAGCTATAACATAAGCACAAATATCATAAGCCAGTTGGATCAGCAGGCTGATCTCCTGCTATTTGAGCAAAGAGGCACCTTTTAAAAGTGGCTATTCTCTTTATTTAGCAGAGGGAAAGCAACTGGCCCTATAGCACAGCATCTTTCCAGGGGCTGTTGCTGGTGTCTGTTTCTTTTTTAGATTGTGAGTGCTTTCATGAGCGGGAGCCATTTTATTTCTTTATTTATATCTATGTAAACCACTTTAGGAACTTTTGTTGAAAAGCGGTATATAAAAATCCGTCACAATAATATATAAAATATTAATTATTATATAATATTACTTATTGTCACAATAACAAAAAAATATTAATGTGACAAAAATATATGTCACAATAATACAAACTATGATAAGGTCACATTTATACTATCGTGTAGAGCTTTGACCACCTCACCATAACAAAAACAGAAGACTCAAGAGAAGAGCAAATAAAATAACTATTTATTTATTCCAAATATTTCTATGCCGCCCAAAACTTGCATATCTGGGCAGTTTACAATTAAAATCATTTAAAACATTAAATCAATTCACAATTAAAATCATTTAAGACATTAAAACATATAAAATCCCAAAAATATTAAAACTATGAATCCAATTAAAAGCCTGAGTAAATACATGTGTCTTCAGTGCCAGAAATGGAGAGGCTCTTGTTTAAACAGGGAGCGCATTCCAAAGTCCAGGGGCAGCAACGGAGAAAGACCATCCCCGAGTAGCCGCCAAATGAGTTGGCGGCAAATGCAGATTAAACTCTCCAGATGATCTTAACAGGTGGTGGGGCTCATAGTGAAGAAGACATTCTCTTAAATACCCAGGGCCTAAGCTGTTTAGGGCTTTATAGGTAATAACCAGCACCTTATATTTTGCCCAGAAACGTACCAGCAGCCAGTGTAGTTCTTTCAACACAGGAGTAATATGGTCTCTCCTAGGTGACCCAGAGACCAACCTGGTTGCTGCATTCTGGACAAACTGTGGTTTCTGGACTATGTACAAAGGCAGTCCCACATAGAGCACATTGCATTAATCCAAGTTAGAGGTTACCAGCATACGTACCACTGTTTTGAGATCATTCATCTCAAGAAACGGACACAGCTGGCGTATCAGACAAAGCTGATAAAAAGCACCTTTGGCCACTGCCTGAACCTGGGACACTAGGGAGAGGTTCAGATCCAGAAGCTCCCCCAGACTGTGTACCAGTTCCTTCCGTGGGAGTGTGACACCATCCAGAACTGGCAGATCAAAATCGTCTCCAGAGTTCCGACCCCGCACATTAAGTGTCTCCATCTTATCTGGGGTCTCCATCATGTGGATTTAGCCTCAGTTTAGGGAGGTTATGCCTTCTCCTGATGATGCTGACATGGAGAAAGAGATTTGGGTGTCATCAGCATACTGATAACACCCTGCACCAAATCTCCTGATGATCTCTCCCAGCAGTTTCATGTAGATGTTAAACAATATTGGAGACAATATAGAGCCCTGAGGGACACCATAGGAAAGTTCAGATTTGGAAGAGCAACAGTTTCAAAGGAACACCATCTAGAATCTGCCTGTGAGGTAGGAGCGGAACCACTGCAAAGCAGTGCCTCCCACCTCCAATCCCCTCAGAAGTTCCAGAAGGATACTATAGTCAATAGTATCGAAAGCCGCTGAGAGATCCAAAAGGACCAACAGAGTCACATTCCCTCTGTCAATTCCCAATTGGAGATCATCCATCCGGCCAACCAAGGCAATCTCCACCCTATAGCCCACCTGAAAGCCAGTTTGAAATATGTCTAGATAATCAGTTTATGTGTCCGTCATCTTGAATCGGTGTGGATGACATCATCACAATTATGCCATTGAGGTATCCCTGTGTGTCACTCACTGCAGTTGTACCCAATTTGGTTCAAATGGGTTAGGCAGTTCACAAATTAGCCCATTTGTACCTCAAATGTTCACATGTTTGCCAACTTGAATTGGAGTGGATGACATCACCACACACCATGCCATTAGGGCATTCCTATGTGTCCCTACAGCTGTAGTAATTTTGGTTTAAATAAGTTAAGTGGTTCACAAGTTAGCCCACATGAACCTCCAAAGTTTATGCATCCACCATCTTGGATTGGGGTGGATGACATCATCACAAACTACACCGTTGAAGTGTCCCTATGTGTCCCTACAACTGTACCCAATTTGGTTCATATTGGTCCAGGCATTGCGAAGTTGATGGGGGGGGACGGGACACAAAGAGACACACAAACAGAATGCCAGGTGATCTCATAATCTGACTGCAAAGTAGGCTAAAAATATGAGCCACAATAGTCAATATTCAGGTGTAGTCTACGCCTGAACATTAAATGACAGGAACAAATAACTGGTAGGGCTCAACATGAGTCCAGGAACATGAACAGCTCACTGTGGAGCTGGATAAGTTCAGGTTGGATGCCAGGTGTCCAAGAACAGCAGACGCGGGTGTTTTCTCCAGCATTCATCTGGATTCAAATGTCAGAGTCTACTGTCAAGTTTGGTGTTTCCTGCTCTGCCCCCTCTATTTCTTAGGAATAGCTCTACTGGAATCTCTTCCAGTAGGGCTAGGAAGCCTCTGGCTGCCCCTAGAAGCAAATGTTGTTGCAGTGGCACCCTCCAGCATTACTGAGAGTTCTGAGGACTCAACCTCATAGTCAGAGAGGAGTAGGGCTATCTTAGGCACTAGCTCCTGGGGACTCCTCTCCCCTGGGAGTATTTGGCAGGGAGGCTCTTACTCAGGATGGTTCCTATATCCAGTCTTTCCTAAACTCTATGTCCTTTGACACCTTGTCTAATAAGTGATGCTCCAACTCCCGAGTCAAGACTTTACCAAGCAAGCAACTAAATAAATCCATCCAGCCTATTCTTGTCTTCTTAACTCTAACTTTGGATTGTTGTAATGATAGTTCAGATGGTACAACAAGTTTCATAGCAGATTCAACATGGAAAGTTGTGGTACCAGAAAAATTAAAAGACTATCACCAATATATGAATTAATTTTGTATTTAGCAACAACAACAAAACCCACCATCCATGTTTCCAAATCAAATTGCTGGTAGTCAAAGAATGCTGAAAACATTTTTTATAATATTCAGGTAGTTTTCAAAATAGAAGCGATACAATATTCAGATATGAACATGTTTAAGATTACAGCATATTGAAGTAAACATGCTTAGTTATTAATATTAAATACAGGGACCAGATCTGCCGTACATCTTAGTTACTTGATTACATATTCCCTCTCTCCCTTTTTGACACATACATACACACAAAAACAATAAACTGCCGACTTGATTTATACTGGCTCACAAGAGGCACGATGAAGAACACTTTGAATATCGTTATGCTTTAAAGCTTTTAAAAACACCATTAAATATGAACCAGAAATAGGCTGGTTAAAATTTATACTTTCTCTGAGAGATTTTTGACACTTTCAATGCTTGTGAAAGCTGAGGGGTTGACGGCCCTAGTCAAATACAGTTGAGTGAGCAGACTGCCAACATCCCACATTCCACCTCCAGTGCAGTTCAACCGTGACGTGGAGGGACCTTCTCTCTCTCTCTCTCTCTCTCTCTCTCTCTCTCTCTCACACACACACACACAATTTATTTTCTTCTAGATATTTTATTAGCTAATCTTTGTTTCTATTCATGTCTAAGAAAAACAGTTGAATTCAACTGAGCAACTCAACTGTTCACTAACTTAAAATTTTTGCTACACAGGTTAACAGACTCTTACATAGTATGTTTATTTAAAAGAAATCCCACTGATTAACAAGCTGTCTAAACATATACCAAGCCCCACTTTCTTTCCCTAACATGGGGAGACGTTTTATCTAATTTTTTAGAAGTAAATGTGTTTGCTTTTATATCTTTCTGCAGCAAATTTCCTCAGGGGATCTACAGTTCCTGTCTCCAGGATTCATGTCACTGCTTAGAGAAAATATCACTACGAATCACAAGGTATGTTTTATATTAAGCTCAGTCTGTATGTTATATTACTTCAGTCCTTATATCACCATATTACAATCCACTCTGTTTTCAGTTAATATTCTATGTATTAGAAGCAACAGCTACCTAAAGTGGCCTGGGATCATGTGACAGTGGGGTATGAAGACAAGAGCCTCAGGTTCAAACCTTTCCTCAGCCATGGGACTCACTGTGTGACCTTGGACAAGGCACCACTGTGAAGATAAATGAGATAAGAACTGTAGAGCACATTTTGTACATTTTGAAAAGTGTTTTAGAAATGCTAATTTTTCAAAGGTCATCCTTGTTAAATTAGACCTTGTCAACTTGCGATAACAAAGTTGTTTACTGTATTTGTTGTTCTCCTAGAGTATCCCACACAAAGTGACAGGACATCCCTTTGCTTCAATAGAAGAGAGAAATTAACACCATTCCCTCGTTTGCTTCCTCTTTCTTGAGTGGCAGGAGTTTTCACCTCCCTTTCTGGAATAAGAATTCCACCTTCTTGTGCATAGTTCAACTACTTGTTAGATCAGCAAACACATTCCCAACCTTATATTTGTCAAGGTAATTTGAATGTGGGGAAAACTGATGGGGTGTGTGGGGGTGGGGCGAGGGCAGACAGGGAGCATTGTTAGTGGGGTGCTTTACTTTTCCTTTCCCCACTGATTTTCCTCCAAAGTCCTTTCCCTTAGGCTCTTTTTCTATCTGCCACCCTCATTTCGGATATTGAGACTCAAGGTGGGGGGGAGGAGGCTAAAAACAGCAGAGGAGGAAGAGATGTGGGGAGAATCTGCAGGTGGGAAATGGATTAAGCCCCCTCTCCTACCTGCTAATTCTCCCCTACACATTACAGAACAATCATGGAATGCTCTGTTTGCCTCATAATGTGTAGTTTAGATCCTAAGGACTGGAGAGCCCTATTCAGATATTCACTTCAAAAGGCTGTACATGGGTACAGCTTTCCAGGGACATGCTGGAAGTCCTGCCCGGCATGTCACTCACCCCCTCACAGGTACTGCTCATTGTTCCAGCAACATTCGTCTGAAGGAGTGAATGTTGTAACTGTTATGACAGACATTTCTGTGGTTGGGAGGCTACAAACCTTCATCTTTCTCTTAAAAAATGAAATCAGAAATTCCTACAATTGTGTTGGCTATACAGACCTATTAATGCTTAGTTGCGCAGGTACATCCAAATCCCTGCTTATAACTGATGGAAAGGAATGAAAATAGAACAAGATTCAACAGGGGAAGAAATACAAACATACATTAAAATCAAACAACCAAGAGGTATGATAATAATGTTGACAAGCAAGCATGTCCGTCTTTGAGATTTTATTAACTTCCTGTATGATATCAAATGGAGTTAAACTCCAACTGTGAAATGTCTTTGCTATCTGAAAGAGGAACATTTTTTCTTTATAGTACAGTATTGAGTTGTACAATTCATTGCTTTCATCTTTCTGCCATCTGCAGGATATGGAAAATGAAATGAAAACAGAAAAGGATTTTTAACATGAGGGGAACACCTGATGTACAAATTGACTGAAACACCAGGCATGTGTGGAGGTGCACATTCTGCCATTTGTGGTCTCTCTTGAAAAGGATTTCCCTGATTTTTAACATAACCAGCAAACAAATAAGCCCCATCTCACAGCAGGAGAGAGCCACTGCTCCATTAGATCATTAAGGACTCCTATTCAGGCAATCCCTGTCCTTGGCCCAGTCATAGAGAACGAAGGCAAATGTGTTTTCGTACAGTACAGCTTGAAATGTCACAGCAGGATGAAAGTTGTGGAACAGACAGCAGAAAGGAAAAGATGTGGTGCTACATGAGGGGTAGTGTTCCAACAATGAAAGGCTGGTGTTTCAGTCTGCCAAACAACGTAATGACTCATCCAGGCAGAAAAATATTACCACCATGGGAATACTTGGAACGTCTCAGTTTGAGAGTAATTAGGGACTAAACTACACTGGCATGCTTCAGTGATGAAATGAGAAAATAAGCAATACCTCTGTCAAGTTCTGATTGGGGAATATTAAATGAATATGAACTTCGATCATCTCTGACCACAAACTAAGAACGAGCAGCAATTTGCAAGAATTTCTGCCCCCATACAAACTATAGTGTCACACAAAATGTGGAATCCACCCCCCGCTGCAATTTTTAAAAAAACCTTTTGTTTATCATTATAGCTGGGGTTGTATATGCAGTATACCCCAAATTGAGTAAAGGGGGCAAGGATGGTATTTCATTCCTTTTAACTATAAATAATAAAAAGCATAAAATGTAATCAACCTGGATGGATTGCTGAGGCACTTATTTGCTATTAATCTATACATAATTTTGGTAATGTTAATTCTCTACTCTTCTGAACATTCACATTGTGGTCAAATTTATATTCATTAATCAATGGATTAAAATGAAGTAAAATGACTTTTCTCTTAACTGTAAACTAGTATTAAAATTCAATTATATATCCTCAACGGCATCTGCCATTTTAAGGATCACTGGCAAGCTAGCTGGACAAAGTTCATATTATAAAACTACCACACTGAGTCACACCATCAATAATGCTTTATTCCATTACAATGAGTAGGCCAAAACCTAACACAAAGGAAGAGGGTAGATTGTATATATTTTTGAAAAGTTCAGAAAGTAACAAGTACAATTAGTTCTCTAGGGTCCAAATTCCCATTTTATTTAAAGGCATATTCTAAAATATGATCATGTACTCATTTAACTTCATACACAAAAACAGACACTATCACTTTCACAATAAGGAATGCAATTTCCTAATTTGAACTAATGTTTTAGGATAAATTATCTCTCTCCGAAGCAAGTACAACACCCATTAGGCCAGGTTAATAAACTCTAATAGATGTAAGAGCTAATACAATATTCAGCTATTGACATAAACATAAATATAAATTTCAAAGAAAATAACCTACTTTAGTAAAACTACCTGTGCAATAAAAATTAATGAACTCCAAATGATTCTGCACATCTCTACCAAATTGCATTTTGAGACTCACATCTTAAGGACATGCTGGGTGGTTTGATGCATTCCCACAATTCATCTTTCTGCTAAGTCGGTTTTAATTTAAATGCAATTAAAGGCTCAAAATGAACATTATGTATTAGATAAAGCCCCGAATCTGCAGCCTATCATAAATATGATTTTCAGAAAAATTAATTACAAGCCATTAGGGTACAAGTCATCTTACTGCAAATGTTGAGTTAAACTGCAGAATTAGTTTATTCCATTAAATGTTAAATACTGATTTTTAAGCTCTGCTTCAATGTCAGTGCAGCCGGGCAGTTTAAAAGAAAGAACACCTCTTCTAACTATATTCTGAACTTAAAATTCTAATCCTAAACTTAGTTGCTTGGATGTAAACCTCAATAAAATCAGTGAAACGTACTCAAAAGTAAATGGCCTTGATTCAAATAACCATGGGCCTATTTCCACATGACAAAGGAAGGTTGAACTAGGATTTGAACAGGAGCTGCCCATGCTTCAAGGCAAACCTGTTTTGAAACATATTGAAATGCTTTATTTTATTTATTTATCTATCATATTTGTAGACAGCTCCAAATTTCTGTCTCTGGGCAGTTTACAGGAACATACAACAAATTAAGAAAATGAAAACTTTAAAATAATTTGAAACCAGAAAGTACGGAGTTCTACAATGCTCCATTCTGTCTCCAGTGCTCTTTAACATCTACATGAAACCTCTGGGAGAGATCATCTGGAGGTTTGGTGCAGAGTGTTGTCAATATGCTGATGACACCCAGATCTATTTCTCCATATTGAACTCATCAGAAAATGGTGTAACCTCCCTAAATGCCTGCCTGTAGGTGGCGATGGGCCTACAGATTGATAACAAATTGAGATAACAAATTGAAGTTAAATCCAAATAAGACAGAAGTATTAACTGTGGTAGGGGGTGGGCAGGTTGGGATCAGAGAGATCTGCCTGTTCTGGATGAGGTTATCACCCCTGAAATATCAGGTATGTATCTTAGGAGTGCTCCTGTATACAAAACTCACTCTGGTCACTCTGGTTAAGGTAGTGGCCAGGAGCACTTCTATCAACTTCTGTTGATATGTCAGCTACATCCATTTCTGGACGTAAATGACCTTAAAACAATGGTGCATATCCTGGTAACCTCCAGGCTTGACTACTGTAATACACTCTATGAGGGGCTGCCTTTGTACATAGTCTGGAAACTACAATTGGTACAGAATGCAGCAGCCAGACTGGTCTCTGGGAAAACACGAAGGGACCACATAACGCCGATTTTAAAAGAACAGCACTGGCTGCCAATATGTGTCTGGACAAGATACAAAGTGCTGGTTATCTATATGTATATTTAACTCTCTAAGGCATACCCATGGCTAATCCCGTGCGTGGCAGATCTTGCGAGAGTTCACAAGCAGAAGCACCTGATTGGGCAGTAGGGATTCCATATGCAGATAGGGAGAAGGAGCCTGTGAGAGCAGAACCACCATGGTGATTGGGCAGTGGGGATTCCATAAGTAGATAGGGAAGACGACCCTGTGGCACCATGGTGACTGGGTAGTGGGGATTCCATATGCAGATAAGGAGGAGGAGCCTATGATGGTTAAGGTCAGTTGGAATACAACTGTTACTGGTCAGATAAAAGTGGCTGCCACTGTGCAAATTAGATGAGGGGGGGAAATGAACAAGATCTGTTAACTCAGGGAGGGAGAGAAAGAGGGACAGAGAAAAAGAAGAGAGGGGGAAAGAGACAAGGATGAGGGACGGGCCCGAGCCTGTAAGCAGCTTGAGGGGAATGAGTGGCCATGGTAGAATGCGCCTGTGAGAGCAGAAGCACCATGGTGATTGGGCAGTGGGGATTCCATATGCTGATAGGGGGAGGAGCCTGTGGAACCGTGATGACTAGGTAGTTGGGATTCCATATGCAGATAAGGAGGAGGAGCCTGTGATGGTTAAGGTCAGTTGGAATACAACTGTTACTGGTCAGGAGGAGGAGGCTGCTACTGTGTGAATTAGATGAGGAAACAAGATGAACAAGATCTGTTAACTCAGGCAGGGAGAGAGAGAGAGAGAGAGAGAGAGAGAGAGAGAGAAGACTTGAAGGGAAGGAGAAGAAAGAGAAGGGTCCAGTCAACCACTGCTGCTGTTTGGAGCTACCAAGGCCATTGGCGGAGGGAGGGAGGCAGGCAAGGGACAGGCTTGGGCCTGTCAGTGGCCTGAGGGGAATGAGCGGTGATGGCGGTGGCAGCAGTGAGGAACAGCCTGGTCAACCACTGCTGCTGCTGCTCCTGTGGGGAGGAGCAGGAGCGGGAATCACATGGGGAGGTCTCTGGGGCTAGGAGGCTGCAGCTTGGCCAATGGGCGCCAACAACGCTACAGCCGTGGCCAAGAGAGGTGAAGGGGATGGAGTAAAGGGATGGAGGAGTGACCAAGAGGGGTAATGGAGGTGGAAGCAACAGGATTTAGGAGGAGCAGGAGTGCTGCTCAGGTGAGGGTGGGTAGATCTCTGTGGTTAGGGGGGCTGTGGCAGGGGGTGAGGGGAGCAATCAAGTACTACCATGCAGATGCTCTGTGCAGGTTAAGCTAGTTACTTATAAAGCCCTTAACAAATTGGGCCCAGGGCATTTAAGAGAGCATTACAATCTGCCATACAAGTCCAGTTACGGTTGCCGTTGGCTTGTTTGGTGGTGAGTCAGGACCAGGCCTTCTCTATGGCTGCCTCAGGGTTTTCGAATATGCTCCCTGTTGCAATAAGAGCAACTCCTCCTCTGTTTGTTTTTAGGAAGACCCTCAAGATGCACCTGTTTTCTCAGGCTTTAAACCTAAATTAATTTTAAACTGTTTAATTTGTTTTTATTTTATGAGATTGTACTGTATTTCATTGAATTTTGACAGTTTTATTGTTTTATATTGTGTTTTAAATTTTGTACACTACCTAGAGATGTGCATATCAGGCGGTATAAAATATGATTTAATAAATGAAAAAATAAAATATGTACCACTGTTCTGTCGTTTATCTCAAGAAATGGACACAGCTAGCGTGTCAGCTGAAGCTGACAGAAAGCAGCTTCAGCTCATACGCCCCGGCCACTGCCTCAACCTTGGATTCCAGGGAGAGGTTTGGACCCAGAAGCACTCCCAGACTGTGTACCTATTCCTTCTGGTGAAGTGTGACCCCATCCAGAACAGACAGATCAAAATTGTCTCCTGAGTTCCGACCCCACACAATAAGTACCTCTGTCTTATTTGGATTCAGTTTATTATCCCTCATCCAGCCCATCACTGCCTCCAGGCAGGCATTTAGAGAGGTTATGCCTTCACCTGATGATGCTGGCATGGAGAAATATATTTGGGTATCATCAGCCAACTGATAACACCCTGCACCAAATCTTCTGAGAATCTCTCCCAGAGGATTCGTGTAGATGTTAAAAAGCATTGAAGACAGTATGGAGCCCTGAAGGGCGGCATGTAAAAGTTCATGTTTTGAATAACAACTGTCTCCAAGGGACACCATCTGGAATATGCCTGAGATATAGGAGCAGAACGACTGCAAAGCAGTGTCCAATCACCACTGATGCTCCAGAAGGATACTATACTATGGTAGATAGCATTGAAAACCACCAAGAGATCCAAAAGGACCAACAAAGTCACACTCCCTCTGTCAATTCCTAATTGGAGATAATCCATCAGGCCAAACAAGGCAGTCTCTACGCAAATGCCTGCCCGGAAGCCAGTTTGTAATGGGTCTAAATAATCAGTTTCCTCCAAGACTGTTCAGAACTGGGATACCACCACCCACTCAATTACCTTGCCCAGTCATGAATGGTTGGAGACAGGCCTATAGTTTCTTAACTTTGAGGGATCCAATGAAGGCTTCTTCAGAAGAGGTCTAATGATTGCCTCCTTAAGACAGAGAGGATTCTCTGCCCAGCCTCAGAGAAGCATTTATGTCTACCAGGCTTTTTACAACAACCCCCTGCCAAATACTATAAACCATATCAGATAAGAGTCAAGAAAACAGGTGATAGGCCAGTACGGACGTGAAAGGAACTGTTCAGCACTCCATTCTAGGAGTGCCATCAAACCAGTGTTCTTACTGGTTTGGAGGGCAGGGAGGTTTATCTAAGGAGCAGGGGAGGCACTGCCTACCTGCCAGCCCCCACCCCACTGCTTTCCGCCCACCAGTGCTCTTGCAAAAAGCAGGCATGTGGGGCTGCAGCGTGCCTCCCTGCAGTCCTGGTCAGCGTTGCCATGCCCCTTGAAGAATCCTCCACCCCACCCTCCCACAAGTGCATTGAACTGGTTCTGTTCACATCCCTACAAGCCGCCCCGCTCCAAGCAGCTTGTCCACATCCCCAGGAGTCACAAACAAATCCATCCTAACTACATAAGAGGACTTGCTGATACCTCCACATTAGACATTGCAGTAATTGTGGGATCTGTCTAAGTAAGCCCTAATATGAGATATTTTATCTACAAACAACTCATTGAAAATGTCACATTGGGTAACTGATGGTTTCAAATTCTGATTCAAGGGAAGAGGGGCATGTACTAGCCCTCTCAGAACCCTGAACAACTCTGCTGGATGTGAGCTTGCGAATGTAATACCGACAGAAAATAATTGCTTCTTTGCCACATGTATTGCCTTAGCATAGATCTTCAGATGCGCTCTATGTTGTAATCTGTCAGATTTGAATCGAGTCTTTCTCCACTTGGGCTCCAGTCATCTACCTTGCCATTTCAGCTCCTTTAGTTCTTCCATATACCAAGGAGCCAATTTTGAAGCAGGTCAGAGAGTATGCTCAGTCTATTATTCTGGTGACTTTGCTGTTCCAATTTTCCACTAGGGCATCAAAAAGATCACTGGCAGAGCCAACACTAAACCCTTCCAAGGCTTCCTGGAATCCTATTGGATCCAATAACCTTCTCGGGCGAAATATCCTAATAGGCTCCTCTCCCCTGCAGAGGTGGGGCATGATTGGGAGTCCAACCTTAACCAGTTGGTGGTCTGTCCATGACAATGGGGAAATCACAGGAGTCCCTAACCACGGAACACCACCCTAATCAAAGTGAAAGACAAGATCAAGTATGTGACCAGCAACATGTGTCAGTTCCGAGACCACTTGGGATAGGCCTAAATTGTCATGGCTGCTATGAATTCCTGAGCCGTCTCGGACAAATTAAACATTGTAGTTCAATGAAAAACAATTTAGAATTTGACCAGGCAAAGCCAAGTCCTTGAGTACACTGAAGCAACTCTTTAAATTAAGTGTAAGTAAATTACATAACTTTGGTGGGGGAGTATTTTAGAAGTTATTTTATTAAGCAACCAGATAATTGTAAAAGTAGGCATATCATAATTTTTCTGGGGTTTTGTGTGTATACTAGTAAAGGTAAAGTGTGCCGTCGACTCCTGGCGACCACAGAGCCCTGTGATTTACTTTGGTAGAATACAGGAGGGGTTTACCATTGCCATCTCCCATGAAGTATGAGATATGCCTTTCAGCATTTTCCTATATCACTGCTGCCCAATATAGGCGTTTCCCATAGTCTGGGAAACATACCAGAGGGGATTTGAATGAGCAACCTCTGGCTTGCTAGTCAAGTCATTTCCCCGCTGTGTCATTAGGTGGCAAGAATTCCTGAGCTGATAAAATTAAATTGTTAACTTTAAAATTTCTTAAAAGCTGAAGAATGAATACAACAGTTCATTTTTCTATATGACTAAGCAGGCAAGAGACAAAAGAGAATGAAAGTAAACAGAAGAATGAAAGAACAAAAGATTGATGAAAACTAAGAGATCAAGCTTGCAATTTTGTCACTTGCTGTGAGCTGGAAATTCAGTGCTCTCCAGGTATACAAGGAACCACACAGGAAAGGGCTGTTATTTCTGTCTTTGAGCAATGTGACATTACTACTACAATTTTAACTTCTATGTGCATGCTACAGTGTGTCAAACTAATCTAAACCACCGCTATCAAAAGTGCCTGCAAGCCGAGCAGAAGTCATTGGCATTTTACTGTGATTCAAGATTCATTTAATATTGTTTGTTCTACACTTGTACAAGTAAGTATAACAGTTTTAATACTAGATGAAACTGCAATTGTGATTCATTTTGCAGCATACACTTCTGAAGCAAGCATTACATACTGCTGATACAAATGTATTAACAGAGCCTTGAGAGAGACAAAAGAACTTTATTAAATTCACTGGTTCTCTATCTTGTTACCTGCTGTGTTCTTCATAGCCAACTCTGCCTGCCAACTAACCCCCAGAAGATTTGAGGGGGAACTGGACTTGTTTTATTGCCCCCTGCAAACTGACTTTAAAAAAATACACAGCATGTTAAAACTATACTTTAAAGAACATAGGCTAATTATAAAACAAACCCCAAAAGCAGCAATATAGTTGGTGAAATACAGCTATTATTTATAATGTTTTATAAAACATTCCTATTGTATCAGGTAACTGAATGAAGTACTAACAACATAAATTCATTGTAAGTTTTTATTATTTATTAAAAGATTTAATATACTGCCCAATCCAGACTCAGGGTGGTGTAGAAAGCAAGAACAGCATCCAAGATTAAAAAAACTAGGGATGTGCACGGAACCACAGAAGCATGGTCCGGCACTGGGGGGAGTGTGTCTTTAAGGGGGGGCGGTAGTACTTACCTCCCCTGCCGCTCTTCCCCCTCTGGCGCTGGAGTTCCCAAAAATGTTCTTGGGGCGGCAGAGTTCCTCCCTGCCGCCCCTGCCCCCGTTGTTGTCTGTAAGGCTTAAACTAGAAAGAGCTGGCGGTGTGCATGCGCCCTTCGTGGAGCGCACGATCTGTCTCTGCCGCGCGTGCGCCACATATGTCATGTGGTGCGTGCGCGCCAGCGGTGAAGACAAGTGCGCGTGCTCCGAAGTATGCATGCACGCTGCCAGCTCTTTCTAGTTTAACCCTTACAGACAACGAGGGGGGCAGGGGCGGCAGGGAGGAACTCTGCCGCCCCAAGAATGTTTTTGGCAACTCCAGCGCCGGAGGGGGAAGAGCGGCGGGGGAGTAAGTACTACCGCCCCCCTTAAAGACACACTCCCCCGCCCTGCCGAACCGCTGGAATTCTGGACCGGTCCAGAGGCCTCTTCTATGGCCCCGGACCGGTCCGTGCACACCACTATAAAAAACAGACAAACAAAAACTTAAAGGGCAAACGCCCGGCAGAAAAGAAATGTCTTAAATAAGGATTTTATTTATTTATTTATTTGATTTATACCCTGCCCAAACTTACATCTCTGGGCAGCTAACAATTTAAAGGCTGAAAGGGAGGAGGCAGACCAAATCTGAGGGGGGAAGAGAGTTCCAGAGTGAAGGAGCAGCAACAGAGAAAGCCCTTCCATGGGCCCTAGTACTATGGACCTCTCTGAGACCAGGGACCAAAAGAAGGGCAACCTAAGAGGATCTCACAGGACAGGACTGGACTGGGACAGGCAGTCTTGAAGGTAAACAAGTGCTAAGTCCTGATGGGTTTTAAAGGTAAGAACCAGCACTTTGAATTGGACCCGGAAACAAATAGGTAACCAGTGCAGAGACCACAAGAAAGGTGTCACATGATCATATCTCCTAGCACCCATAAGTAGGCAAGCTGCAGCATTCTGGACCAACTGAAGCTTCAAAGGCAACCCCAGGTAGAGTGCATTATTGTAATCCAAACGAGAAATGACGAAGGCATGAGTTACCATTGCCAAGGCCTGCCGGTTGAGCTAGGGCAGCAACTGGAGAACCCACCAAAGCTGGGCGAACCCGCCAAAGCTGGGCAAAGGCACCACTGGCCATGGCCTCCACCTGCTGCTCAAGCAGGAGCCATGACTCCAAGAAGACCCCCAAGTTATGGACCACCTCCTTCAGGGGCAGTGCAACCCTGTCCAAAGAGAGACTCAAACCCTGCAATTGGCCAGGTCAAAAAGCAAGCAAAAGCAACTCAGTCTTGGTAGGATTAAGTCTGAGTTTGTTTTGGCCCATCCAGACCCTGACAGCCTCCAGACACTGGGCAAGCATAGAAACAAGAAATTGACTCATAAATTCACCTAATTGACTAATTGACTTTTAAAATTATTATTTCATCTAGCCCTCCTCTCAGTGTCTCCATCAAATGCTTTTCTATATATCCAAATTAAAAATGTGGCTTTTTATCTGAAAAGTCCCACTCTCACTTCTTTCTTTCTGCATTCAGTAGGGTTGCTTGCCACCTTTCTCTCAAAAAAAAAATTGCTTAAGAGATCTGTTCAGGGAAGTTCATCTCATGGCAAGTGACGAGAAGTATTTTTGCCAATTAAAGAGATAGGTGCTGCAACTGAAGGCAACTAGGTTGGTGTGCAACAAGAGTGGCAGCAAATCTCTCAGAGAGAGGGCACACAATGGCAAGCTGGGTCATCTAGGAGAGACCATAAATTACTCCTGTATTGAAGGAGTTACACTGGTTGCCGATATGTTTCCGGGCAAAATACAAGGTGTTGGTCATAACCTGTAAAGCCCTAGACAGCTTGGAACCGCACCGCCCACTGAGATCATCAGGAGAGGTCCGTCTGCATTTGCCAGCAGCTCGTCTGGTGGCTACACAGTGACGGGCCTTCTCCATTGCTGCCTCGAGGCTTTGGAATGCGCTCCCTAGCGAAATAAGAGCCTCCCCATCTTTGGCGATTTTTAAAGTCTTTGAAGACACATCTGTTCACCCAGGCTTTTAACTGATACTGTTTTGATTTTTTTAATGTTGTTTTAGAATATTGTTTTAAAGAAATATGTAACATATGTAATCATCAATCATACAAGGTTGTTGTATGGATTGCTGACAAAATGTATGTAAAGGGTTATGAACTCTTAGGAAAAACGTACTATATGAAGCCTGCAATCCTCAAGAGAGTTAACTTGGAACCATCATGAGAACAACCCTGCTAGATCAGGCCCAAGGCCCATCTAGTCCAGCATCCTGTTTCACACAGTGGCCAACCAGATACCACTGGAAGCCTACAGGCAGGAGTTGAGGGCATGTCCTCCCTCCTGCTCTTACTCTCCTGCAACTGGTATTCAGAGGCATCCTGCCTCTGAGGCTGGAGGTGGCCTATAGCCCTCCAACTAGTAGCCATTGATAGACTTCTCCTCCATGAAGTTATCCAAACTCTTCTGAAAGCCATAACGGTTGCTGGCCGTCACATCTTGTGGCAGAGAATTCCACAAGCTGATTATGCATTGTGTGAAAAAGTACTTTCATTTGCTGGTCCTAAATTTTCTGGCAATCAATTTCATGGGATGACCCCTGGTTCTAGTGTTATGGGAGAGGGAGAAGAATTTCTCTCTATCCACTTTCTCCACACCATGCACGATTTTATAGACCTCTATCATGTCTCCCCACAGTCATCTTTTTTCTAAACTAAAAAGCCCCAGGTGTTGTAGCCTTGGCTCATAAGAAAGGTGCTCTAGGCTCCTGATCATCTTGGTTGCCCTCTTCTGCACCTTTTCCAGTTCTACAAGGTCCTTTTTTAGATGCGGTGACCAGAATTGTACGCAGTACTCCAGGTATGGCCACATCATAGTTTTCTATGTTGCAGCCATACCTGGAGTATTACGTACAATTCATCCCATTGAACTCAACCAGATTCTGAGTAAACATGAAGAGGATTGGATTAGAAAACATACTAATTAATTGTAAACTGCCCTGAGCCATTTTGGAAGGGCGGTATGAAAATAGACTAATATAAATAAATACATACATACATACATACATAATCATTTAAGCAGGAATATGGATGGTTAATAAAAAGATTACAACTCTCTTTAGTTCCTAATCACCATCACATATTCACATACCAAAGACTGATTTCCAGATTGCATGGTCACTGAATATTTCATATGTCAGGACTATGAAACTAAAAAGTGTGTATTCACTATAGACTTTGAACTTTACTAAACAGAAATACAGTAGAGTAAAACACTACTTTTTATTCATACAATAGTGAAATCTCAAGTATAGTGAATAAATATAGAAGGCTAAAGAAGTCATATAATCTAGTGCAATGAAATGCAAATTTGTTAGGAGCTGTCATCCAGATTTTGATATACAGTACATAGTACTTGCAAGCTTACGGCTGTTTGCCCATTAGATCTGTGCTTTCCAAATAACTGTGCTACTAAACAGGTGTGAAAAAGTCAAACATTGCCAAGCTTGGCTGCCCATGAAGCTGTTGAAATCATGAGGTTCCCATTCAAAACAAGGCTGCTGTGACAGCAGGAATGTACATTGAATATTTATAGATACAATAATCTGAATGATAATGAGTATATTGTCCATTATCAACAATTAAATTGTTATAAATAAAGTATGCTTGTAAAGGGCACAGATACACATTTCGATGGTGTTTTATTTATTTTAAACTAATTAAATGTGTATGCAGATAACAAAACTCGAAACAAGAAACATACACAAAGAACAGATAAAGATCCAATATATTACATTTTAGCACTCAACCGTAGACACATATCCGTTTAAAGAAAAGGTCTACATTGTTTTTGTAGACAAGTCTTTAGGTTCAAAATTTGGGGTACCTCTAGGGAAAGTATTTCCTAGCTGTGAAGCAGTCAGAGTATGTCACACCACACATCTCTGCATGCATGGTATTGTTAGGAGGACACTTTACAAGATTACAAAGTGATTAGGAGAAAGGGATTATATCTAAAATATGAAAATTCGATAAATTAAGAACTTTTATGAGTACCTAGAATTATGCCTGAATAGTAAAGATAAGCCAGAGAAGATTATGAAGTGTTGCAGACATCTGTGTTTGTCAGCAACAAGTGCGGAGCCTCAATGCAGTCAGGACATAGTAAATGTGCAACTACACATCAAGGAAGAGTTTTTTCGTTCCCTTTTTGACATTGTTCTGAAAGTAATCAAATCATCATGTTAAAAAGAAAATGAAAACTCTCTCTCTCTCTCAATCTCAATCTCTTTCAAGTGATCCTATTGTGAGCTGGGAACTTCCTGGCAGCTCCATGGCAAAGAGGAAGCTGGGCAGGAGGCTGTACTGAGCTGGTCAAGACTGAGTTGCGGGCAAAGCAGCAGGGCAAGAGTATTCCCCTGCTCTTCAGCTCCCTACTCACCTACCCACCCCAGCGATGACTGAACTAGCCATTTCCCTCCTCCTCCTCTCGCTTGTAGAAGTAGGGTGAGCACTACCAGCAGCTAATGTGTTCTCTCCTTCTTCTGCAAGCTGAAGATGGAGTTAGAAGGGGCAGGAGGCAACAGAATGGCAGGAGCAGGTCAAATCTACTGTCCCCAAATCTACTCTCTACCTCAATATGCTTCATGGTAGGGCAGCCTTTGGAGATTGAGGAAGAACATGTCCATTCCCCTAGTGGGGTGTTCTAGTTGTATTTAGCCTCCTTGTGGAGGAGTTTTAATCACCATTCTCCTCCTACAGAAGGTCATGAATAGAACCTTGTCCCTCCTCAGAAGCTAAAGTCTTCAGCCTCACAGTGTCCACCTGTTCATCCTCAGCACTCCCTATAAACAATCCCATGCATCCCACAGAGGTGCAAGCCACTTCCAGTCAAACACTACCCTTTGATCCTGTGATGGTCCTCATGCTTTTCCTCACCCTCTCTTCTCTTTCCTTGCTTGGCTGGTTGGGGTCGATTGTTGATGGTGAGCTGTGGAAATCTCACCTCTTTCTTTCCAGTTTGTCTTGGGTGAGTGGCAGCAAGAAGCCACTGGAAAAGTTAGGTTTCTCATCTCCATTTGGGAGTGAGTCTAGCTGCACCTGTGATGAAAGGCTCAGGCTCAACATTACTGTTTAGCAAGGTGGAGGGGAGGGATTATATATGTCTTTTGCCTAGGAGGGAACCATCTCAAATTGGAGTAGGGGCATTTTTTTCATCCTCTGAGTTTGGGACCTAACTAGCTTTCCACCGATGTACACACAGCACAATTTAGGCAGAAATTGCAGAGGCCTACAATTTAATGAGGACTTATCATGACTTGATGGAAATTTAAATAACTCATTAAATCATTTAATGAGCTGTAATCCTGTGCACACTTATCTGGGAGTAAGTCCCACTGAACTCAGTGACCCTTAGTTCTGAATAAGTATACATACATTTAGATTAGATCAATTATATTAAAAATTAAATTCAAAGGGGATCTCAACCAACTATACAACAAAGACACAGTCAGTTAATGAGTGTTAATAGAACAGGAGAGCTGGAAGTTTACTGTTATGGACTCTTTGGCCTTTCCTCTAGACCTCAACATGCACCCCTCCCCTAACATACACAGTAGCTCGGAGTCTGATCTCAGCTCCTTTCTCCCCAGCTAAGCTCTGCTCCATTCAAAACCACAGCAAGTAAGGCTCTGCAGTCAGTTGCTGCTTCCTTACACTGGTCAATCTTTTGCTGGGGCTCTACATTCCCCTGCCCCTGTTACCTCATGGCCTTCACCTCTCATGCATTCTCAATGACCCAACATCATTTTTTATAAAGGCAGTCTACAATATGAACCAAAACTGGACTTCAAACAATCTTCAGGTGTAGTTTCAGCTAGGACCCAGATATATCATTCAAAAGCTGTTCAGGCAATATCTGTATGCATTTAAGCCTTATTTACTGATTTCCCAATTTTGCAAGACTTCTCCCTGCCTTGGCTGGCTAAGAACTGAAGCCTCTGATGGATTTCAAGGGAACTCAAAGACTTTTGGATGAACAAGTGAAATTATGCAGAATTTATCAAATTCCCTATCACATATCTCTACTTGTGACGTGATTTCGCTTAATGAAATTTTTGAAGTGGATTTGGAAGCTCCTCATGTGACATATCTGTGGAATGTTGAGGGAAGCCACAAAGGTTTCCATACAAGTGGCAAAAATTATCAGGGGGCTTTTGCCTGATCTCCTCATCACAGTTTTTAGAAATCATGTGAAAACTTGGTTTTTTACCCAGGCTTTTAATGCGATTCTCTCCTCTGCTGCTTCTTTGTATTTTGTATGGTTATTTTATGCATTTACTTTAAATCTTTTTAGCTTTCCCCCGTTTTTAAAAAAATAAAACTTAAAATAAATAAATAAATTCTGTTTTTATTTTTTAGCTTAATATTTTAATTGTGTAATTTTTATAATCTTGTTTTAATTTTTCTATGTGAACCGCCTTGGGATTGTTTTCATGAAAGGCGGTATACAAATTTAACAATAAATGAAAAGCTAAAGGAATGAAACAATGATATATGAGCTTAGATTGCTATTTAATAAATCTAATTTGGATGCTTTAGTTTGACAGACATTTCTTCTTTCAAAGGCTCATTACAACTTTTATTCTAGCTTGCACACATTCAGTTTTACAACTAAGAACAACTTATCCCATCTGTCACTACACTTTCTAAATAATCCTAGGATAGAATTATTATTACTATTACTAACTAATAATTAGAATTATTTTTTATCATTATTGCCTCTTGCCAACAGTAATCTCAACTGACCTGTAGTACTCCACTGTTTTAATTTACCTATTTTGCTCTCAGCTCTACTATAAAGAAGTTTCTGCACATTTTTACCACTGCCTTATCAAAATATTTTCTTGGATGTTATTGGTGCCATGCGCTCACTACTTCTGCCTGAGTGAATTTCACTTGCTGAGACAGCCATGTCAGTTCCATAGCTGTATTTATTCTAGGCTTAAAAATATTTCTGATAGCAAAGTCACTACTCTGGTTTTCAAAAAGCTTTACCTCTCACCTGGATGTCTGAACATTTTGGTAAAAGGAATCCTACGAAAGCAGTGCATTCAGACTTAGATAGAAAATAGTTACAGTACACTTTTAAAACATCACGTCTATTCCCATCCTTTTTCTTTAAAAGCATACCATTATGTGCAGGGAATCAAACCATTAAATGATAGGGTTCAATTCTGGTTGAAGTACATCAGTATTGTTTAATTATCTGGTTAAATTCTGCTTCAGACACTAACTTTAATGAGTGGTTTGGTAACTGTTTAGACCCTTTGAACCAGTTTTGAATGAATGAATGAATGAATGAATGAATAAAGCAAACTGATAAGAAGCAGGAACAAAAAGAATCAATCACATAACTGAGAGTGGAGTCCCTTGTTATTGAGACTAAAGGCAACCAAAAGCCTTTATGTATGGGTTTAGCTGTGGTTTTCAGTGAACTGAAAAATCTTTTCTGAACCAGTTTTAAGGTAAAGGGTTCATGTTTGGTTCAACTCCCTGATTATATATTCTCAGCTTCACTACACATATAAGCCAAATCTAACTAGGTGCCAAGGTTTTCCATCCCTTGACTGGGGTGGGTGGGTTGATTTTTGGTGATCCTCTACAGCTGCCACTGCCTTCTGAAACTATGTCTCTGAGAGCAGGGGGGATGATTTTCTCAGTTCTCCCCTTCCTCCATAAATAGTCTTTGCCTTCCAAAAATATGTCCCCGAACATTATGCAACCTATTTTAAAAATATATACCACATATTTCCATTAAATCAAATGCTCAAGGTAGCTTATGAAATCTCAACCAAAAAAAGCCAAGAAAACAAAATAAACACCATCAAAACTGGAGAAAGGTGCAGCAGATAAGGAATGATTTAAAAATGTAATATAAAATGGCTATCAATGAGGAAAAACCAACAGTCCTAAAGCTTTAAATACAGCATCAACAACAAACAACATTTGCTTGGTGGCAGAAGAAAATAGAAAAAGGATATATGGTGAGATTTCCTTGGTAGAAATAGCCCCTTGGTTGTCAAGGCAGACATTTAGTTCTGAGCCACCTCAGATAAGACAGTCCCTGCATTATTACTGAGGTTCACCAGAACACCTCAATACTATTTCTACAACTAACTCCATCAACACAAGAATGGAGACTGTTATGCAACAGGGTGGTCTGTACATGAACATGATCTACAGCCTATTCCTATTACCAGGTACAAGGACTCAAAACCAGGTCTCCATGAAAGAGAAATCCTGGAGAGGCAGATGGATCCTATAGACTAAAGAATCCACTCACCCCTTCCTCATCCGATATTAGCTCTGCACCAAGAACACAGATGTATACAGCTGAGAAAGATCGGCTCCTCCCAGCTCATCCATGCAAGTGTCAGTAATTCTAGCAAGGCTGACCTTCTCATCCATGAGTAAATTGCTGCTTGCTGTCTCAACCTAAATTAGGACAATGAGGGGGACTGGCCACCTTTGAAACCAATTTATGGAAAGGCTGGTAGAAATCAATTAATTAATTTAACTTAATGTTAAGGGGGGTTGGGGTTAAGATAATCATCACTGGCTAACATATGTGAAATAAGAAATGAGTAAGAGTAAAGGTAAAGTGTGTCATCAAGTCAATTTCGACTCCTGGCGCCCACAGAGCCCTTTGGTTGTCGTTGGTAGAATACAGGAGGGGTTTACCATTGCCTCCTTCCGCACAGTATGAGATGATGCTTTTCAGCATGAGTACCCAGAAATGTTGGGGGCAATATGCTAAATCATTGTAAATCACTTAGAGAGCTTCCAGCTATAGAGCGGTATATAAATGTAAGTGCTATGTAAGTGCTGCTATCTTCCTATATCACTGCTGCCCAATATAGTACAATATGGAAAAGTAGCAACACGTAAAATGCAGCAAGGCAAAGAGACATTGCAGAGGAGAAACTGACCTCTGCCCCAGATGTCAGCAGGAACAAAGTGAAATGTGCTCTGGCCAAGATTATAAACTGAAACTAGCAAAGCACTCTCTTCTCTGGTGGTGATGTTGGTAGTAGCAGCACAGTCAGCCCCTTTGAAGAACTGTAGCAGTGGCAGGGCCAGCCCACTATTCCAGAAGTCAATGAGAGTAGAGTAAAAAGCTCTCTGACCTGGATGATAAGTAGCATCTAGCTAGCTCTCTCCACTATTGGTGGAACTTCCTCATTCACTGCTCATAGTAAATTCACTAAGGAGTAATGTTGCCAAAGTTCACAATGACTTGGTTCAGAATATAAATTTGCCTAGCTTGTAATGCTTGAATGGAATATCTACTTATTGTTATTACCCTCGAAGGTTCTCTGTGGGGCCTTGGCCTATGCCATCCTGCCTCAGTGTGGCGGGGATGGGGGTTCCCATTCATCTGATCTAGGTTCTATGTCTCTGCTGCCATCCAGGAACCAAGGCTGTTGCTTCTGGCTACATCAGTCTCCATTGGAACTCTCTCCAATCCTCTCAAGAAGCCCTGTGCAATTTTGACAAGCACGCAGGAGGTTCCCTGTCACATGTGAGCCTATGATCAGCCCTCTTGAAACCCGCTGCTGGTCTCAGCTTCCCTTGTATTCTTGTTTCCCCCCTCCCTGCACCCTTCTTGCCAATTGCCAGCAATTATCAGTGTTGAGACTTAGATGTGGTCCCTCACTCCTCTCTTCCTCTGGAACTTTGTGGTGGTCCTCTCTTGAGACAAGCTTTGCCTTCAGGTGTATTTCATCAGCACAGATGGCAATGCAGAGCCTGGACATCCTACATAAAACAAGGTTCTGCCTACGTGAAGAGAGTGGCCAAAATGGCAGGCAGACTTCCATCAATGCTGCCAGTGGAAGCAGCAGATGCCCAGAAGTGGCTTTAAGTCATTGTCATCATTATCACCCTCACTGACCAGAGATAATCTATATGTTTAATTATCTTAGCTGGCATGTGTCCTCCTGGATTTGGCAGCAGAACTCTTGCGACACATTGCGAGAGTTCCTGGGCCCAGCAAGAGTTGAGGGGGAAGAAAAAATGGTGGCGGTGGGGGAGGGCTGCAAAACGGCCAGAGGAGTTGGCCTCAGCTGGTTGCTTGGAGACAGAGGCGGCAGAACGGCCTGTCCTGTCCAGGCCAGACCGTCCAAGGTATGGAAGAGGCGGCGGCGGCCCGACCTGACCTGGCGGGAGGTGGCGGGGCGGCCTGGCCTAACCAGGCCGTCCAAGATATGAGACACGGTGGCGGCCTGACCAAGCAGGAGACAGAGGTGGCGGGATGGCCTGGCCTGGCTGTCCCAGATATGGAAGAGGCGGTGGCCAGGCCTGGCCGCTGGAGACAGCAGAGGCCGGGATGGGAGGGAAACTTTTCAGCCCACTGCCCAGTAATAAGGACCTGACTGTGGCGGGAGGGGGAGGGGGCAAGAGAAAGTGGGGCAGGAGGGAAGGGGAGGGGCAAGAGAGAATGGGGCAGGAGGGAGGGGGAGGGGCTAGAGAGAGGGGCAGAAGGGAGGGGAGGGGGCAAGAGAGAGTGGGGGAGGGGAGTGAGTCAAGAGAGAGTGGGGCAGGAGGGTGGGGGGAGGGGGTAAAAGAGAGTGGGGCTGGAGGGGGGGAACAGTAGGCCCCCAAAGAGCTCACAGATGCTCTGTGCAGGTCGGCTATATAACTTTAAGTCATTCCACAGCAGCCACATCACACTACACCATTGGGGCTGCCTTTCAAGTTTCACAGCAGGCCAGGTGGGTCTCTAACCATCATGCCAGCCAGTGTATTTTACTTTAAGTCAGTTTTAGTCCAGCATTACTGTTGCTCACCTGAAAGTTCCAGGTTTTTAAAGCTCCAGGAAATATTCACTAGAGGGATCGCTAACAGAAAATGCACAGAAAGCCTCTGCAAAAGCTATAAGGATTGGACCTGACCTCAGTCACTCATGCTTTAGTAACATCCAGATTGAACTATTGCAATGTGCTCTACGTTGGGGCTGCCCTTGAAGATGGTTCAGAAGCTTCTGGTTCAGAATGCTGCTGCAAGGATGCTCATGGGTGCATCAGCTTCATGGGCTACCAGTCCGCTTCTGGGCTAGATTCAAGGTGCTGGTATTGACCTTTAAAGCCCTACGAGCCTTGGGGCCAGGGTACCTGTTGGACAGCATTTGTCCATGTGAACCTGCCAGGGCCCTCCGCTCGTCATTTCAGGCTCTGCTCATGGCCTCACCACTAACAGAGATCCAATTGGTGGGGACTAAAGACAGGGCCTTTTCGGTTGTGGCCCTTCAGCTTTGGAACACCCTCCCTGAAGAACTTCGCCATGCTTCCTCTCTCAGTGTTTTTAAGAAACAACTAAAACACATCTTTTTAAAGAGGCTTTTTAATATTTCACCTGTTGTGTATATCTGGCAGGTTATTTAGTCTTTAGTTTTTATAATACTTAGTTTTTAGCTTTAAGATTTTAATTTGGAATTTTAAAAGCTAATTTTGATTGTTGTTTTAGCTTTGATTTTTAACTTGTTTAATTTGGTTAATTTTATTAGTCTGATTTTATATTGTAACTGTTTTATAGATGTTGTGAGCCACCCGAGCAGAAATGTACTGGAGGGGTGGGGTTTAAATGTTATTTATAAATAAATAAATAAATAAATAAATAAGGCTGATTCAATTGGGGAGTCTTCCAGTGTCTGGTCAGAGAGGTTCAGGACTGTTTGTCCCCTCCCACAGTTGTCTGGAGCCTTGAAACTCTGTCTAGAGGCATTCACTCAGCTCTATCTTAGCAGCAACTGGGGACCACGGTTTGAGCAAACATGGAATTGAAGACAATATGATACAATGTAGCCAGTACTGCAAGTCAATTTAGAACTCTCAGGAGGAAAACTTTCCTGCCCCTGAGATTTCTACCAAAGGTGCTCATAATTTCTCATTTCCAAGTCAAGTTTAGGGGAGTTTTCTCATCACTAGGCTACTAGCTCTGCTTCCAAAATCAGCCTTGACACTCCAACTATAATCTTAAAAACGTTTATTTGCAGTGACTGCTTATTATTCACTACTACAACCATTTGTTATTTAGCTCACTACAACCAACTTTATCCATGCCATTTTTTGTAACTAGTTGTGTTATCATCTAATATGAACACACTCAACATCAGCATCTTTATTTCCTCACTTCCCCTGCTATTACTCTTTTGTACAGTTCAATCTCACTCATAACCTCAGGTACACTAGCTAGTAGTTATATTGATATTCTGCTTCCCCTTATGCCCTTTCATATTGACATCCAGTTGCTACACCCCACTGTCTTAAACACACTGCATTCTCTACTTACTTTTCTGATCTTTGTACCTGTATTACTGTCTGCTTTTAGTGTTAGCCGTGTGTGTGTGTGTGTGTGTGTGTGTGTGTGTGTGTGTGTATATATATATATATATATATATATATATATATATATATATATATATGTATGTATATATCTCCGGTTCATTTATCATTTCTTTTTTTGCCTTCAGCTCCCGGGCCTGCAGTTTAAGAGTCCTAATTGTTAAACATCCATCTTATATAAACTTGTAAACTTTACAAAGAATGAACCATCACTTGACAAAATACCAAAACTTGGGTGATTCATGATACAACATACCATATTTCAAAGAGAAACAACGGGGGGGGGGGGAATCAAATATATCCAGTCTCTTCTGAAGGTGGCTGCTTTACAAGAAGTGACAAAAAGCAGATGCAGAAGTCTACTTGTGTTTCTGCATTCTGCTGCTTCTTGCAACATGCAAAACAGGAAACTTTCATATCTCACAGAAGTATCTCTTCCCACATTGGGGAGATTTGGGCTGCCAGATGTGTGTGGTACTAATTTAGCTCCTGTGTTGGTGGAGATATGCACGTTCCTTTTCTGCATGCTATAAGAAAATGGAAATACAGTTTCACTCATGTACTTGAGTTTAGCCACATCTTGTATCATGAAAAGCAGTCCTTGGAGAGATCACAAAGCATCTTACAATCATTTACTGTAGGCGAATACAATTTAATCGAGAAGTGTATGCATAGCATCTTGAATTCTACACATCTACATTTTATTGAATGCAGATCTATTTTCTATCCTTATATAAAAGGACAGTGCCTTTATTCCTGAGTAGTCCCTGCCTTTACTCTTCCATGAAATAAGGCATTACTTAATATGACAAGACAGCGCTGGGAGAACAGCTTCTCCCAGTTCAGACTGGCTGATAACCCTGGGGATCTTTTGCCTCAAGCAAGAATACCTAGTTTACTTTCTTGAGCTGGGCATGTTTCACCAGTCCTATTTTCCCGGTTCTGTATCGGTTTTTCTGCTGAAGAACACTTTGAGGCATATCATTTGGATGAAATTAACCAATAATATATTAGTAGTACATGGGAATAGTATTTAATTTGAACTAGAGCTTAGTGCCTGATCATCTTTCCAATACACACCTCAGTTTTGGTAATGTAAAGATTAATAAAGAGCGGCTGTAGGGTGTTTGCAGTATGATTTTGATGCAAGAGATGCAAGTTTTGGGCGGTATAGAAATATTTAAAATTAAAAAATAAAATAATGATTTCCCCTCATTATCACTGAAAAAGCTTAAACAGCCCACATCTGTCTGGAATTAAGTGAAAGACTTTCCATGTTATATGGTGTGACTTTCAGGCAACTTTAGCCCATGGTCCACATTTTAGAAATTAAATATATTGAAATACATTTGAGGTTGAGTATGTAGGTACAGCTAAGCTCTTGTTCAAGCAAACTGGGGTCCAGTTTCAATGCAACAATGGAGATGTCAGAGTTTGCCAAATATTGTTAGTATATGCCTCATCTCGGAGTAGTCTAAAATCCAGGCAACAGGTTCAAGGGGTGTCACAGGCTTGTTGATCAAAAGTTAAAGGAGAAACACATCTAAAAGTACACATCCTGAACAGCAGAAGGAACAGAAGCTTTTTCAAGAAAATGTTAAAGTGTGGTCCATTTATTCATTGGTTCTCCCAATCCCTGACAAACTACCGAACAGGTGAAATCAGATCAACTTCTTGTGCTTAATCAATGCAGTGAGTAGCCATATTTCCTTATGCAGCAGTCATGCTTGCTTACGGTATAGGTTCTCCCTCTGTGCTGCTCGGGCAAACAGGGACTGAAAAAATAGTGAAGACCAGATGGCCTTAATTTCACTCCAATCCTACCATGACCATATCTCACCAAATTAATCACGGCACACTCAATATGCATTAGAAAAAAATTGAAAATTATTTCCAATAAAGCAACTATTACAAACTCTAAGCACTAATATTATATTGTTGTATAACACAAAAATGTGTACTATTCCAGAAAACGACACATTCTGGAAAGTAAACCTCAGAGCATGAATGTAAAATCAAATCAAATGTCCATATGAGCAATCGTCACTGAAGGACAAACATGGTATCAAACTAGAATACTGTGCAACTAAAAGAGGCCATGATGACATTATGCTATAACTCTGTTTCTCTGTTATTACAAAATGACAATATTGTTTTTAGTCAATTTCTCTTAACCAGATTGACAGAATTACAGGTTGACATTACTGTGAAATTTTATGATGTATCATGTTAACTGTGCCAGTTTGATTAGCCTTGATTGACAGCTAGTACCTGCATTGCAAGTTAAATATCTCAGAGAAAAAACAAAACATTTAAATATACAGTCTATGCATCTCTAGCATTAATATCAATACTGATAGCTACAAGAAAAAAATTGCAATAAAAAGGCAGTCCAGAAAATACAGATATGGAGTAAAATACAGATACAGAGTAAATCTATTTTAGCACAAATTTACATTTCCACTAATATATTCCATAACCTTTTGAACATATCCTCATATACCACTGGGAAAGTGTGTAAATTGAAATATTTATTCTATAGAAATGGCATCCCAATATCCTACACTACCATGTTCTGGTATTATAACCTTTTTCAAAAGGAAATTCAACCATCTCAGCGTGTACAATCAGTGCATCAGAGCCATGATGTTAACAATAATGCTTATAAGATGCCCATCTATCGACTGAACTGGAACAGAATACTTAGCACTCCAAGCAAATATTCAGTGTTTTCTTTCTCTGAATCCCTGAATGGAATCTAACCCACAGTTCATTATGGATAGGAACAGGTTATTGTCTGTGAGCCTTGTAGGCCAGAAATGAACTCACACAACATTGTAACTACATACTGGCAGCCATACAGCATGTTTCAGTGCAGGGGCTCCTAACACAGCATCCCTAGGGGTACTTGAAGGGCTCCCATGGGATACTCTTATTCCTCCTGCTTACCCACACTGCAGCTACACTGCTCATAAGCCACTCATTGAAATTAATGGGAGAACTTTACTTCAAATGGAAGTAATTCAAAATGTTTATTTCAAACAAGTACTCATTAGTAATTTAGTCTGGATGTAAGCCAGTGACTGGAGTGGTCTGTTTCATAACACCTCTCTCTCTCTCTCTCTCTCTCTCTCTCTCTCTCTCTCTCTCTCTCTCTCTCACACACACACACACACACACACACACACACACACACACACACACACACACACTAACTAAAAATATCTATAGGATACCTGAGCTGAAAGTTTGCAACAGAAGGGGTAAGTTGTTTAATTACACAATCTGATTGTTGAAGAATATGCTGCCCTGGTATGTATGTATGACAGAGACCTGGTTGGATGATATGGGTAGGGTTATCCTCTCTCAGCTCTATCCCCCATGTGGGTATGCTGATCCTGCAGCAGCCCCAACTTGAGGGTTGGGGAGGGAACGTTGCAGTCATCTATCATGAGACGAGTCCCCTTTCCAGGTGCCTGGTTTAGCAATCTCAGAACTTAGTGTTTGAGCCTGAAGATGGGCCTCTGAGATGGTATACGGATGCTGTTGGTGTACTGACCAGCCCGCTGCACTTCAGTCTCCATACCTGAGTAGGTAGAGGTGGTCTTGGAGGTGATGTTGGATTTCCCTAGATGTATTGCCTTCGCTGAGTCCAATATCCTCACTAGGACCCCCCTAGTAGTAGCAGCTCGGGATTTTATGACCACCATGGGCCTATCAATTAATTTTGGGCCCTACCCACAGGGTGGGACACACTCTGAATCAGGTTTTTGCTGACCAGAGAATAAATGATCTGGAGTGGGGAAGTCTGATATTACTTCCTTGTCGTGAACAGATCATAATCTGGTGTGCTTTAGTTTGAGAGCTCTGCCTACCCTCTACAGGGGTGGTGGAAAAATTAGAATGGATTGCCCCCAGGGGCTTATGGATCCACTCAGTTTCCAGATATTCCTCAAAGAGTTTCCATTGTCCAGCGCTGGTGACTCTGTCAAGACCCCGGTGAAGCTCCAGAATGTGGAGACTGGGCTATTGACATGGTTGCTCCTAATTACTCTCTCTGGCTTAGAGCAATGGAACATCTTCCTTGGAGTTTAGGGCAATGAAACTACTGGGATGATGACTAGAACACTAGAGAAAGTCGTAATGAATCTGCCTGAAAACAGGCTAGAGACCATTTTAGGGACTACTCAGTGGCACTGGGGGCAGCAAAGAAACATTTTTTTCTCCATCTTCATTGCCTCTGCTCAGCAGGGGTGGATGCAGCAGGAAATTACAAGGGGTAAAACAGGGATTTTTTTTTCCCCATAAAAGATTTTTTCTCCACATATAAAAATATTGGGAATTGGATTTTATTTCTCTTGCAAATGCACTATGACAAGGATGTCAAACTCAAATCTGGTGGTAGGCCAGATTGGATTCTGACGTGATTCTGGGGAGCCACACAAGTCTTGTGCCAGCTTCTGTTACCTCACACCCAACTTCTGCATCTCTCCTCCTCCTCCTCTCTCTCATATTCCCTTTCTCCCAACCCCTTGCCCTGCCACTTAAACTAGCTGAATTCACTACTTTTTACACAAAAATAGACTCAGGGAAGGATTTATTTTTAAAATAATAATAATTATTATTATTATTAGAAATTGTGGACATACCTGCCAATACCAGATTTTGCATGGACAATCCTGCCACTCTCCCCTCTTCCTCTCTCCCTTGCAGAAGTGTTGCTAGGTACTTAAAAGATGCAGGGCTTCGATCCACAGGGCCTGCCAAGGGCCCACAGCTAGGGATGTGCATGGAACCAGCTCCCTTTGAGCTGATGGTAGGGTGGGGGTGGCTTCAAGGATGGGGAGGGTGCACTTACACACACACCCTGCCATGCTTCCCCCTCTGGTGCTCTGCAGATAAATAGTCCCACAGGGTGGCAGCATACCTCCCTGCCGCCCTGTTGCTTCCATGACCGGAAGTGTCCAGAAGTGGGGGACAGAGTCAGAATGCCGAACAGGTTCGTGCATATCTCTATCCACAGTGTCCCTGCATTTTGATAATTAAACCCTTTCATGCTCTCTTAAAGCTATCCAGCACTCTCCTTTCTGCTAGGTTGCTTCACCACTAAAAATGAATCTCCTTTTTCTCCTGCATCAGATTTTCTTGCAATTAACAAGCACACAGCTGAGAACCAGTGCAGTGTAGTGATTAGAGTGTTAAGGCTAGGATTGGGGGATCTGTGTTCCCCATTCAGTCATGAAACGCACTTTGGGACTTAAGGTGAGACACACACACTCTCCTCCAAACCTGCCTCACAGGTTTGTTGTGAGGATAAAACTGGGGAGGAAGAACATGTACAGTATCCTGAACTCTAATTATAAATATAAATAAAAGATAAAAGTGGGGAGGAAGAATAGGATGTAGGAAGAATAGGAAGAATAGGAAAATATATGTACCCTAATTTATTAGGATTTAAAGACAACCAAGCATTTCATTGGCTAGGGAGTTCTAAAAATGAGTTTCTTGTGATCCAATTTGCAAAGCCTTATTCTGAAGCAAGTGTATAAAATAGACTTTTAGTGGTGGTGGGGAAATGCTTAATGTTCATTTTAGCAATTTGTGAAGCTTCTGTCACTGCTGCTCAGTGTAGGCCAGAGGAGCTGTTTCATGTGGCTAATCTATTGCTTCATACATCCCCCCATGTAATGGGAGATGAACCACTGATAGCCTATTGTGACCAGTTTACATGTCACTTTGCAGATAAAGTTGCTCACATCTGTGCCGATTTGAACTCCAGGGTTTGGGTAGTTCCCGCAGACCCGCTTCCAGCACCATTTGATCCTATTGTGTTGGATTCGTTCCAGTTAGTGTAGCTGGAGGAAGTGGGCAAGATTCTGGTCAGTGTACAGGCAACATTGTGTGTTCTGGATCCTTTCCCAAGCTTATGAGTACATTTTCATGACAACGACTGATCAGCAATCTCAAATGTCTTCCTAGATAAGCTTATCTTCATAGGGTTCTCAATACCCTAATTTTTTAATTTCATTTTCACAGCTGATTGTTCTTTTTTTTTTCTTTAAGTTTTGCCCTCCTGATAATGCCTGAACCCTGGGATAGTTTGTGTTTTGTGTTGGTTGTTACATGGATTATTTCTATGTGTTTAGTTAATCTATAGAATGGAGTATAACCAGATGTTATAAGTCTGTGCATGAGGATGATGATCAGCAAGACTGTAGAGAAACTAGGAAACCCTGTCTAGAATGCAGGAGGGGGCAAAAAGAGCTGGAGTTAACAGTTAGTCAGTTGAGGACCATTGGTTGGTGAATGAAGTAAGCAGAAGGAAACTCTGTGGGCTTGGAGAGTTTCTGAACAAGGAAGATTAGCTGGTGTGAAAAGCCAGGACCTGTTCAGTGGAGAACCCCAACAGTTCTCAGGAGGAAAGCTGTGACTAACTCTGAAACAAGCAAGATACCTGAACCCCAGTGTGAAGGAAGTACAGTATGTCATCATCTATGTAAACTGTGTCATCTTCTTGTACCCACTACGCTTTTGAAATTGAAACCAATACACTCCGGAACTACCTGAGCTAAGCTTTGTTAGGTGATTCCAGTAATCTAAAAAGCTGGAAATCAACAAAAGGGCAAGCTCCTGCTTTAAATTTATGTACACTCTGAAACGGAGATTTCCTTTTTGCATTCATATTTACAGCACCATTTACAAATATGTACACAGGGACACAATCAATGTATGTTTTAAAATTAATTAATTGTTCTGTACATAGTCATATTTGTAATTTCTTTTAATTATTTGGGGTTATTCTGACATACACAGGTGACTTTTGCACCAACATTTACAGTTCTGTAGTGTCAGAGCAAATGGCTTAACATTATACATTAATAGGAAGTGGCAAGTGATGCAAACAATAAAGCAACCAGAACACCACCTATTCCTGTAGGAGATAAGCTCTTGTGCATGCCCCCACTGAAATGAATCTGGGGCAGGAGAACTTCCAAGTGGATTGTGCCCGTTACGTTTCAGCCTCATATGTGCAGCATTATTGGTAGTATATTGTCAAGTGAAATATATTCAGTGCCATTTTCTATTGCATTTTGTCACATTTTCTTTTCCAGAGTATGTGCCATTTCTGAAAAGTGTCAATTGCAGGAAGCTGCTTACTATTTAATGGAAAGTCCATTACTTTGTGTTTAGCCTTCCACTTCTAATCATAAGGTTGCACTAAAAACAAATAAATAAAACTCCTGTGCATACAAATCATTGCAAAGAAAATTAGAACACAGTTTTAGTTTCAGTAAACAACTATTTTAATTAGCTCCCCACTTTCATGATATAGCCATTTAAAATTACATGAATCTATTGTAATGGAAGGCTTGATCTAGTCAATCACCCCTGTCTATTTTCTCTTTACCCCCAAAGAGACAACAGACCTGGTTGAATAAACTTGTAGACAACTGGGAATTGATATTCCTTCATCTATAAAGCCCTTTGGATGCACTTCCTTATCTGGCCATGACATCCTTAGAAGGCTGCTTCCCCAGTGAGACTCAGGAAGCACTTACTAGCACTCTAAACTCTTTCTGAATATAACCTATGAAAGAATTTACTTCAGCATTATTTCTCTATCCAAGGAAGTGAGAATTCTGTGATGAGGAAATATAGATTAAACTCCAGAAAAGCTGTTGAGAAAATGGCCTCTTCTGCTCTAGTGCACAAGAGGTTCAGAAGGAATATTAGAGTACAATTATAAGAAACATGGGTCTGAAACTGGTGAGCAGATATGCTCTCTTTCCTGAATACAGAATCAGAAATAATATGTTATGTATCTTGGGGTCTAGCATTGTATTTCAGAAGTTATAAAATGATACTTAAAAGCTTGTAGTAGGTGGCTTTGCACTTTTTCTGACATCACCAGCACTACAAGTATGTGGTGTCCTTTATCTGCCTTATATTTAAAGGGCAGAATCTATTTTGGTAGTCAATCAGAAATTGTTATGTTGCTGTAACAGCGTAGATGATAATCTGAATATACATATGCAGTGTCAAAAATGTCTGCAAATACATGTCTGAGGCTTTTTTCCTGAAATACTTTGCCAACCTTACCAGCAGAGATACCACTGGAAATATCAGAGATGGGAAGGCACTAAATTATTTTTGGATCTTATGCATACCATTACATCAGATAAAACATCTGAACTACTCATGCCTCCTAGGGACTGTAGAACATAAGAAAGCCCTGCTGGATAAGGACCAAGGACCATCTAGTCCAGTATGTGTCCGCATCATAGTTTTGTATAAGGGCATTATAATATTAGCAGTTTTATTTTCAGTCCTCTTCCTACTGATCCCTTGCATGCAATTGGCCTTTTTCACAGCTGCCACACATTGATTCGATGCTTTCAACTAGCTGTCCACCACAACACCAAGATCCCTCTCCTAGTCAGTCACCGACAGCTCAGATCCCATCAGTGTATACTTGAGGTTGGGGTTTTTCGTCCCAATGTGCATCACTTTACACTTGCCAACACTGAACCACATTTGCCCCTTTGTCGCCGACTCAACCAGTTTGGAGAGGTTCTTTTGGAACTCCTCACAATCTCTTTTGGATTTCACTACCTGAAAAAGTTTGGTATCATCTGCAAATTGGGCCACCTCACTGCTTACCCCAACTTCTAGATCATTTATGAATAAATTAAAAAGCACCGGTCCGTGTACAGATCCCTGGGGGACCCCACTTCTTACTTCCCTCCATTGTGAATACTCTCCATTCATACCAACCCTCTGTTTCCTGTCCTTCAACCAGTTACCAATCCACATATGTACTTGTATGCTTATCCCATGACTGCTAAGTTTTCTCAAGAATCTTTGATGAGGAACTTTGTCGAAAGCTTTTTGGAAGTCCAGGTATACTATGTCAACTGGGTCCCATTTATCACACTCTGTTTGACACTCTAAAAGAACTTCAAAAGTCTGGTAAGGCAAGATTTACCTTTGCAGAAGCCATGCTGGTTCTCCTCCAACAGGGCCTGTTCTTCTATGTGCTTTACTATTTTATCCTTGAGAATGCTTTCCATCAATTTTCCTGGAACAGACATTAAGCTAACCAGCCTGTAATTTCCCAGATTGCCCCTGGACCCCTTTTTGAAAATCAGTGTTACATGTGCTACTTTCCAGTCCTTCTGTACAGAGCCTGATTGTAGGGATAAATTATATATTTTAGCAAAGAGGTCGGCAATTTCACATTTGAGTTCTCTGAGGACTCTTGGATGGATGCCATCTGGCCCTGGAGATTTGCTAGTTTTCAATTTTTTCAGTCAGTTCAGAACATCAACTCTTGTCACTTTCTGGTTCAGAAACATATATATGATAAGTATCTTCTGCCATGAAGACAGATACAAATAACTCATTTAGCTTCTCTGCAACCTCCATATCCTCCTTAATAATCCCTTTTACTCCCTCATTGTCTAATGGTCCAAATGCCTCCCTGGCAGGTTTCCTGCTTCTGATATATTTAAAGAAGTTTTTGTTATTCCCCTTGATGCTTTTAGCTAAATGTTCCTCAAACTCTCTTTTCATCTCCATTATTGTCATCTTGCATTTCTTTTTCCAGAGTTTGTGTTCCTCTCTGTTCCCTTCATTTGGGCAATTCTTCAAATTTCGGAAGGAAGTCTTCTCCTTTATGGCTTCCTTGAGGTTACCTATTAGCCATGCTGGCATCTTCCTGAACTTAGTGATACCTTTCCTCCATTTTGGTATGTATTCTAACTGGGCTTCTAATATTGTGGTTTTGAGTAAACTCCATGCATTCTGGAACCAAGTGACTCTCCTGATTTTTCCTTTCAGCTTTCTTTTCACCATACTCCTCATTTTGGAGAAGTTTTCTGAAATTCAAAGTGTCTGTGTTAGACTTCCTTGGTGATTCTCTCCCTTCATGTAGGCTGAATTTGATTGCACTGTGGTCACTGTTCCCTAATGGGTTCATGACACCGGCATCATGCACCAGGTCCTGACACTCAGGATTAAGTCGAAGGTCACCTTCTCTCTGGTTGGTTCCAAGATCAACTGTTCCAGGGCACAGTCATTCAGTGTCCTTCTCTCCCCTTCTGTTTTATCTGAATATTTTACACCCTCACACCTTAAGGGATGGTCGAACCAGATACTGCCCAGTTCCTGTTTGCTATTCCCCAAGTGTCAATTTAAAAGCTGCTCAGTGACCTTTTTGATTTTTAGTGCCAGCAGTCTGGTTCCATCTTGGTTCAAGTGCAGCCCGTCCCAAAACGAATCCCAGTGCCAAACAAATCTAAATCCCTTCTCCCGGCACCAACATCTCATCCATGCATTAAGACCCCTCAGCTACTCCTGTCTCACTGAACCTGCACGTGCAACAGGGAGCATTTCTAAAAATGCTACCTTGGAGGTCCTGGACTTCAATATGCTACCTATCAACCTAAATTTGGCTTCCAGGACCTCCTGACTACATTTCCCCACATCGTTGGCGCTGACGTGAACCACAACAACTGTCTCCTCCCCAGCACTGCCTAACAGCCTATTTAGATGCTGTGTGATGTCCGCAACCTTCGCACCAGGCAGGCAAGTCACCATGCAGTAAACATATGAGTCACAAACCCATCTCTCTATACTGCTAATGATCGAATTGCCCACTACAAGGAGGCCCCCACACCCGGGAGGAGTATTCCCTGTGCGAGAGGATATGGGCTCATCATCCATGGAAGGGGTCCCTTCTAAGGGAGCATTTCTCTCCTCCTCAGACTGATGTCCACCTTCCCTGAGACCTTCATTCTCCCTGACAGCAGAGGAGCTATCAGCTTTGGAGAGGGATGCCTCAACCACATCCCTGAAAGGCTCGTCTGCATGCCTCTCTGTCTCTCTGAGCTTCTCCAGATCTGCCACCTTGGTCTCGAGGGAACTAACATATTCCCTGAGATCTAGGACCTCCTTGCACCAAGCACATACCCATGACTTCTGCCCATGGAGCAAATAGTCATACATGCAACACTGTGCAATACACTAGAAGGTGCTCCCTCCCATGCTGTCTTTCTATGTTAATAAATTGTTTTGTTACTGTTTATAGTATTTAGAGATAGTTTATTAGAAAGTTAGGTCTTAGCTGTATTGGTGCTATTTAACTGTTCAAATTTCCTTTTTCAATAATATGAAGGAGGGAGCAGTACTTACCTTGTCTTCCCACTGAGCTCCGTGTGGTCCAGGGGACTTGTTTCAGGCTCCCCTGCACACTCCCCATTAAACTCCCACAAAACTCCAATGCCCTGTTTGCCATCCCTGTCCACTAAGCTCTGTTCGCTAAGATCTTGGGCCTTCACTCTTGTATTCAAGACCATTAGACAAACTGACTCTGTTCAGGAATGTGACCTCTCCCACAAGCTGAGGCAATCACCTGGAATGAACCCCCACTTAGGCTACTCCTGTGTCAAAGACACAAACACTTCCACCCAGCCTGAAATCAAACCCTAGAAAATCACCATCTCTGACAGACTTAGTTTCTCCTTCTCCTCTTGTTTTCTTGCTGATTTATTTATTTATTATTTCTTTGCTGTGTTCCCTGTCTTGATATCTTCTTTAGGAGAGAAATACAAGCTTATTGCTACCTCTTGCTACCAGACCAGCAGGCAACTGATTCTTCTAACTGGGCAAAGAGGTACCTTTTTAACATGGTGACTCTCTTTATTTAACAAGGGGGGGGAGTAACTGGCCCTATTCATCCCCAGCACAATACCTGTTGCAGGTGTCTATCTTATGTTTCTTTTTAGATTGCGAGCCCTTCAGGGGCAGGGATCCATCTTATTTATTTGCTTTCTCTATGTAAACCACTTTGAAAACTTTTGTTTTCAGATTTATATTCTCAATTATTATTGAAGAATAAAAGGCTTATTTTATCCATAGGCATGCATGGGGGGCTTGATGCTTAGCAGAGGGGAGAGCCGACACACATTCTTTAAAAAGGAATGATTCTTTGAAGATAGCACTCTTTAAATAAGGGATGGGATGTCATTGGCTCTGCTTCAAGAAGAAATAAATCTTAAGTTAGAATTGCTAGGCCAGGTCCATGGAGGGTAGGTGGACGGGCATGATATTTTTAATAAAACCTTAAAGGACAGGGAAGTGAACTGCACTGGTTCAACATGACCAAGAAACAGAACAAGCGTCTAGTCAGTCATAGTCATACTGTGGTCACTATAGTCATAATTTTCTTTCTACCAACTTGTGAGTCAGTAATTAAATCACACTAATACTTCCATATCAGGAACCTGATAGCATTAGCATGTTAATATTGTGTAATTTAAATGAGACAAAGGAAACTATGACTATAGTTCAGCATTTGATTTCACCATGAGGTCTAAGACCAATTCTCATTGGGTTTCTAATGTTTATCTGAAGGTTCAGTTAGAATGTTCCTGGTGGAGTAAAACTCTATCAAGAGATACAATATATAATAAGAAATCCCCTTTTAAATATTCCTATAATATTTTGTTATTACCTTCTCTCCTTGGTTCCACTTCTGCAATTCACTAAGCTTCCAAGAACATGTGTCTTATGTCAAAAGTATTATTATTGTTATTACTGTCCATGTAATAACAGGTATTGATGAAGTTTGGATTCCCTCAATGTTTTTTGATTGGGTTCAAATGTTGTATGTAGCTCCCTATTTGCGGGTGATTATTAATGTCATTACCAAGTTGGAAGGCTACGGGAATTGATGGAATAGCTATAGAAATATAGCAGGAAACACAAGAAGAATCAGTCAAGACTCTAACCAAACTATGCCACCAAATTTAGAGAACGACACAGTGGAAGAGGTCAGTCTACATACCCATACCAAAGAAAGGAGATTTAACAGATTGTGCAAACCATTGCACAATATCCTTAATTTCACATGCTAGCAAAATAATGCTCAGGATCATCCAACGCAGATTAGAGCCCTACGTGGAAAGGGAAATGTCGGATGTTCAAGCTGGTTTCATAAAAGGCCGGGGAACAAGAGACATCATTGCCAATGCACACTGGATAATTGAGAAAGCCAAAGAAAACCAGAAAGAAGTCAATATGTGCTTTAAACATATAAGCCTTTGATTGTGTCGACCATATCAAGTTGTAGAATATCCTTAGAAAAATGGGCATCCCATAACATCTCATTGTTCTCATGAGAAACCTATAAACAGGATAGGCTGAATGCCTCGTAACAAAACAAAACAAAAAGCCTCAGCTCACTTGCTCACTTTCAGGCTAGAGACTTTAAATAAAACCCAAATAAATAAATAAATACAGTGTACAGTAACCTTTTGGGTTTAGACTTGGATCCCATGCCCAAGATATCTCATTACAGTATGCAAATATTCCAAAATCCAAAAAAGTCCGAAATCCGAAACACTTCTGGTCCCAAGCAGTTCGGATAAGGGATACTCAACATGTATATGAAAACTCAGCTCCCTTGAGAAGTCCATAATGATGAGAAAAGCTGAAGGAAAGAGAAGGATGACCAGCAGCAAGGTGGATGGACTCAATCACGACGGCAATGAATGCACCACTGAAAGACCTTAAAGGCCAAGTTGAAGACAGATCAACCTGGAGAAAATCTATCTATGTGGTCGCTAAGAGTCAATACCGACCTGAAAGCATGTAATCAATCAATCAATCAATCATTAAAAGTATAGTGTCTTTTCCAATTAACTTGGGTTGTGGTACATTACAAAGATGTTCCTTATCCCCTCTTATGATTAATTTGGTATTATAACCTTTAGCTAGTGCAATGAATGAATGAATGAATTAGATATTCTGAGAACAAACATGGCATTAAGAACATAGGAACATAGGAAACTGCCATATACTGAGTCAGACCATTGGTCCATCTAGCTCAGTATTGTCTTCACAGACTGGCAGCGGCTTCTGGGTGAGGTTGAGTATAAGGTAACTTTAAATGCAGATGATATGCTATATTTTATTGATAAGCCAGAGAAATAAATTCCTAACCTTATTTAATCAATCCAAAGATTCAGTTCTGTATCTGGTTATTCAATTAATTGGGATAACTCAGGGGCGACACCTTTCGGTTTGAAGGATAGTATGGATAAATCTAAGATATGGGGTTTTAGGTGTTGCTCAGAATCATTTGTTTATCTAGTTATTGTAGTTTCCTTTGTCTCTTTTAAATTACAAAATATTAACATGCTGATGCTATCATATTCCTTCTATGGAAGTATTAGTGTGATTTAATTACTGACTCACAAGCTGGTAGAAAGGTTCAGCATTTGATATCACCATGATGTCTAAGATCAACTCTCATTGGGTTTCTAATGGTTACCTGAAGGTGTTTTCTTTTAAATGATTATATATGAATTTTAGCTGTATCACTTATTATTTGTAAATTAAAATTGTTTTTTAAAAAATATTGTCCAGGGTGTGCATCCCTACAGGGCTCTAAATCACCTGCAATGCTGATGTGCAAGAAAGCAGTACTGGTACCACCGACTCCTGTGCATTTACATATCACACTTTCCTTCTGTTATTCTTATGACAGTGCAAGAGTTAAAAATACCAGTTCTATCCACTTGGAGCCCAACAGTGGCATGAATGGGGCACTACACTGCATGACATGGCACACCATTACACTGCATGATATGTCAACCATTAATAATATGTATGTGCCACTTTTCAACCAAAAAAAACTTTTCAAAGTGGCCTACATGGGGGGAAAGAATAAGATTGTTAACTGTCCTAAAAGGACTAACATATTCAAGAGATACCGTATGATAATTTATATCACTATTGACAAAACAGTCATATAAACAGAACCTAAATTATTCTCTTTGGAACAGGTGTGATAAATATGGCTACCCTTTGAGTCAACCTGATTTAATACTCTGATCCTGAAACTTTTTAAACTGGCCTCCTCTTTGTCTATCTGGCAGGCTTGAGTTGCTTTATTTGCTCAGCATAATAAACATGTTGCTCTCAAAGTAAATACAGAAGAATCAGTTTCTGGAATAAATTTCTGCCTAAACATTTGCCATTTGGACGTAGTCAATTAGAAACTATAACTAGATAATCACTGCCTACCTCTTAAGGGTTTTCCAATTCCTGTCAATTATAGATCATGCATATGAAAAAAGAAATCCCTTCTTAATCATTATAGCCATTTGATATTTTTGGAAGTTGGGTGTCTTATTGTTGCCAAGATTAGAGGGATCCTATCCAAATCACTATTTTTCTTTCTGTGAATTTATTCTATGTGTTCAACAATGCACAGTGAAAAGTGGAAATAAGCCAGTGAACGTCTCCAAATTTGGGCTTGGAGAAGAACTCAGCTCTAAGAACAGCCAAATCCCAGAGTTATTCTGTGCTTAGAGAAGTTCGCCAGCACTTTCCTTTTAACTGTCACAGACCACTCTGAGAACAGAGTAAAGATAAAAAGCACTAAATGATGTTTAACTGTGAAATAACTGACTGACCTACACATGAGTAATTCCATTGAAATTAAAGGGACTCATTTCAATTTCAATTTATCCCATTGAAATTAATGTCCAATTAATTTCAGTGGGACTACTCCTAAGTAATTGAGTTTGGATACCAGCCACTATCTTTAGGCTAAGTCTTGGGCATCACTATAACTAAGAAAGAACAAAAAGAAAAAAGGTTAAGTAAAACACAAATAAGACACCAAAACAAAACACACTCCTGCTGTGGCGCGGGGACTGGGAGAGAGATATGTTTCTTCCTCCTTCGTGCCAGGAATAAATGGAAATTCACTGTAGCCCTTGAGATTTATAATCTTCCCAAGGGCCACTGTGAATTTCCCTTAATTCCTGAAATGCAGAAGAGCATCTGACAGGGATGATCCATGGGGAAGAGGAAGCAGGGGGAAGTCTGTCAGCCCTGAGTCACCAAACAATTCTGACGCACAGCTTTCAAGGACCAGGGCAATGGGTGGAACAGAAGAGGAAACATCTCACCCCTCCTCACTCTCACACTATGGCTGTTCATCCCTCCATTACTCAACTGAGTGTTGTTTTGGAAGTCAGAGTTGAAGGGGTGTGTGCCTGGGAGGTGGAGGATGAAAAATTGGTTGTTTCTTGAGCCTCAGGTCAGATTGGTAACATTCTTTAAAAAAGAATCAGAATATTTCTGTGCCAGTTTAAAGGAAATGGAAGAGAGCTCACCCATCTCTATAAATAATGCTTTCAGAATAAAAGTAATTTTAAAATTATTACCACCAAAAATGTTTTCTAAAGTGTCTATAACTAGCATTTAAACGGAAGGCAAAATATTCTTGTCTGCTATATTTCTGTACATAGAAATATTTAATGCACTGCAATTCATGTCATTCTAAATCATACTTTTAAGTTTACATTTAATTAAAAAGTATCAGAAGAATTGCAACCAAGCATGCTATTGATCTGAATCAATGTAATGCTACAAATGTTCCATATTACACAGGTACATGCTGCTTTCCATGACTGTTCCGTTCCAATTTATTTGTTTACATAGGAGGTATATATTTGGCCAAATTAGAGGAGAAAGGCATTTTTCAACAGATGGTGCAACGTCACTGCAATATTGGACATGCTAGAAATGGAGCTAAACACCTACCAACTGGCATTTGTTCACAATTCTGATAATGTCACAATGCAGAATAAATGTTGGTAGAGGGTCTCTCAATAAATTGAGTATGGGAAGCAGAACACTATTATTAATAAATACTAAGTTTCATCATTAATATTTCCATTGTTAGTGCAAGAAATAAATAATATTAATATATACTGCTTTCCACCAAAAAAAAGTTATAAAAGCAATTTATATAGCAAAAGGAATAAAAATAAGAGAAGGGCTTCCTGTCCCAAAGCGGTTCATCATCTTATAATAAATAAAATAATAATAATAACGATGATGATGATGATGATGATGATGATGATGATAATAGCCACAGAAATCACCATCAGCCAAAAAGCAACTTTACTGGGAACAGCCTATATTCTGTGACAATATCTATAATAATAACAGCAACAACATAGATAATAAAATTCAGCTATCCCAGGTCCTTGAGAAGGACTCGATGCATGGATAAAACAAACCAGTCAATAACACCTGTCTGACTGTGTAAAACAACAACAACAACAACAACGATATATTTTAAAAGTAGACACCAGAATCAGCTGCTAGACACTGTTCTGGGGGTTAATAGGGACAGTTGTTATCCCTCTGTTCGATATAAGAAAGCAACTACTTTGAAAATGAGCCTTTCAGCCCAGTTAGCAGGTCTAATAACGATCTGGTGCAGGGGTTCCCACAACAGGGTGTACTAGTCTACCTAGGTACTAGAAGGGTTCCTAGGGGGTACTCCCCACACTGCAGCCATATAATTTCTTCCCCATCTAAGGACTGCGAGCTTGAAGCTGACAAGTCCCCAGTGATGTGTCCACTGCAGAAGGAGTAGGAGAAGAGTAAAGAACTTCCTCCTCGGATCCTGAATGTCTGGCTACGTGCTAAAGTGAAGTGTACCCCTCTCCTCAGCCTGACAGGCTTCAGAAAATTGATACTGAGTATCACCATTGAAACTAATAGGACAAGTAAAGGTTAAGTGTGCCGTTGAGTCAGTGTCGACTCCTGGTGACCACAGAGCCCTGTGGTTGTCTTTGGTAGAATACAGGAGGGCTTTACCATTGCCATATCCCATGCAGTATGATATGATGCCTTTCAGCATCTTCCTCTAATGCTGCTGCCAGATATAGGTATTTCCCATAGTCTGGAAACATACTAGTGGGGATTTGAACCAGCAACCTTTGGCTTGGTAGTCAAGTCATTTCTCCGCCATGCCATTAGGAGGCAAATAGAACAAATAATTTCATTAAGACTACTTATGAGTAACAGTGTGGATGTGAGCCAGCCAGTGACTGCAGTAGCCTTTCTCCCTAACTGTAACACTCAAATGTGTGTTTTTATGTATATACCTGTAAACACACACTCTGGGGGTAAGCATGAATCAAAATCTGCAATCAGATTTGAAGTCTAATTGAATCACAGTTGCCTTAAATTGATTCGTCAAAAGTATCTGGCTTGGCCAACTGCCTTGAGGAACTACCCACAAATTGCCTGAATTTATCTGGGTGATTCATGTGTCATGTTTGAGGCCTGTTTTTTCTGGAGAAGGAGAAATGCATCTTTTAATGCACCTTTTCTTTTCTTTTTTAAGAACATAGCCTCAATGGGCTACATTCAGAGATGTAACATGGGTAGTTAATTCTATTTCAGTCTTTGTATAAAGCAATGTTTTAAGACAATGGTGGTTGGTCTAACTCTAAGCAGAGAAAATCAGTAGGACAACAGCAAAGCCAGTGGCTTGAAAATTTTAGGCTATATCAAAAGGAGATTTCACATTTAAAACATTCCTCTAACTGTTTAAATACTTTTAAACAATATCTCATTCACAAAGTAATATAAAAGTAACCCCTTCATTTTATTAATGAAGGGGCTACTTCATACAATCATTTGAAACATGGCGTTCAAATCTTTCCATCACTACCTGAAAGAATGTAACATCCCTGTTTCTTCCTGGCTATAGGCTAATACACTAGTTAAAATACAATTAGTCCAATTTCACATTTCCAAGCAGCCGAAAAATTTCATGTTATTTCAGTCACAGTGGATGGATGCCAAGTTCACTGGAAACAACCCTGCTGATTTATCTAGTCCATTTTAATACTTTAGAAATACTGTTAAAACATGGCTGTCCTAATTACACAGGGATCAGTGCACAGCGTCCCTCTCACCCAGGATTCTCCCAGAAGGACTGCAATCACCTGCCTTTCCCCTAATTTCACCATGCAATTCCAACTAATTTCATCCTAGTACAGTGCTGTCAGACAACTCCCATGTCTCTGCGGTTTTAATCGATTAGCTCAATGTCTCTATAATGCATCACCAGCTGCCAGGCAGAGAACTGGACGCTTTGCAAGCATTTCAGCTAAAAGACAGTTTAATTACTATACCAGCATTTCAAAGGCATAACACAAAGAGTTGGAAGGGAATTATTTTTTTTAAAAAATGATGTCAACAAACCATTTAATAACTGAGCAAACAATGACATGCAAAAAGCTGGAAATGACGAGAAAGTCAGTGTTTTTAATAGACGAATATATTCAGGAAAATAGACTGGCATGAGTATTGCCGTTTACACAGTGAACTTTTGCTTTACAATAATTTTTTCATTGAAAATAAACATATATTTTCAAACAACATTGTATTAATACTCAGTTCCAAAGCTATAAAAATGTAATATGTGTTATGAAGGAGTTGAAATAAGACCAAAAAATTGCCTGGAATTCACAGCTGAGCTTGGCTGCATGCCTTAGTTGTTTCCTTGCATTTCCCCCTACACATCAGAATTTGCATGAGTGAAATCAAAGGGCCTGATGGCCAAAGACTGTGAGGGGGAAAGGGGAGGGGACAAAACTGCTTTGGAGTACATTCCACTCCTACCCTCTAATCTCTATCTCTTTTCCTGAATAAAAATCTCAAGGAGCAGAAAGAAATTAAAGGCAGAACTACACACCACTTCCATTCCAAGAAGGCAACATGAAGGAACAGGCCATGGCTGTAGCTAGGAAATGTGGTGAAACTTTTAGGATAATAACATCAGAGGACCTTCTCAGGGGCAAAAAAAATTTCACCTGTTTCCTAGTGGTCAGTTTTCACACAAGCTCATGAAAAAGACCAAGAAATAAATTGCACAGCCAACAGCAGTTGGAGAACAAATGTAAACAAGAATATTGACCAAATTTTTATATGTGAACACTCATGCAAAATATCTACAGAAACCAGGAGGCTGTTCAAATAAGACCAGTTCTGCAGAAAGATGGTTTAATACTGCCACAAGATGATGCTTCTTAACAAGAGAATACTGGAAAAAAGGAAAAGTCCTCAATCATGAGTACAAACTGCAGGACATAGGGGATACAGTACTGCAACAAGGAGCACATAGGGACATAAGAAGCTGCCTTGTACTAAGTTGGCCCATTGGCCCATCTAGTTCAGTACTGTCTACACTGACTGACAGTGGCTCTCCAAGGTTTCATGCAGTCTTTCCTAGACTTATTTGGAGATGCCAGTTTCCTGGGATCTTCTGCATGAAGAGCAGATGCTCTACCACTGAGTGGAGAAGACTGTGAAGGAGGAAGATGAAATCTGTACGGGGAGGAAGTTTATGGTGCCCTATAAACGGAATTTTGTGAGAGACAGAGACAAAAGCCTGAAAGCCCAGAACTGTTAAAGACAGAGATATGGATATTACATGAGAAACATGGGGAGTTGTCTTGCAAATCACACAATAAATAGCAACAGAGATACTACAGCATACTACACATGATTTGCAGCATCTAAACAAAATATAAACAAACATATAACATGGTAGGTATAACTGAGATGAAGTGGGGTGAATCCTGCAAGTAAACAGCTCACAATGCAGATGGTGTCATCAGGAAAGTTTGGGGTTATTGAAACCATGACCATATTGCCTGCATGAATGACCCTAGAACTAAATGGGGTGCACTTCATGAGGGCTGGGAAGTAGGTGTTTGGCAGGACCCTTGAAAACCTCACCAGAAAGGGGTTAAATTGAACCTGATGGGTGAGGGAGACAAAAAGCTCACTAACAAGTATAAAACCAAGTACTAGGCATAAGAAATTATGTGCCAGAAGTGGAAGCAAAATGGGGGAGGGCTGCTTCCACTTCTGGCACATAATTTCTTCTGCCTAGTACTTGGAGACACATTGGGATTTTACTACAGACCACCTGTCCAAGAGGAAGACATGGACAATTAGTAGTAGAGGGGTGCTTTAGTGATCTTGACATCTGCTGGAAGTCTCTCTGCTAAGAAGTGATGGTGCAGTGGGAGGTCCAACTAGTGCCTTTCCTCCCTTGCTGGAAATCTTATTTTTCAGATAAAGAAAGATAAAGTTTCCAGCAAGAAGGAACAAAGGTGTCAACTACCCTGAGCTTAGTGCTTACCAACATGGAAGAATTGGTTGGTGAAGTGAAAATGGGGCGAACCCTGGGAGAAAATGACCAAGCCATCTCGGAAATCATATATCAAGGGAAAATTTCAGGAAATCAAAAGTATACCCTGAATTTCAGGAGAGCTGATGTGAATGAGCTCAGAGAAAAGCTAAATCGGAGCCTATGGCTAGAAATCCCAAAGTGGGGGAAATAGTTAAAGAGGGTTGGAGATTGTGAAAATTGAGGTACTGAAGGTACAATTCCAATAAGAACGAAAAATGGGAGACCTTTCAAGAAATCTGTGTGGATGTACAGAGAAGTCTCTGAACAGCTGTGAATGAAAAAGGACATATACAGAAAATGGAAAGCGGTATTTAACCAAGGAAGCGTACAAAAGAATGAACTCCAGAATGGATAAAGTGCCAGAAGACTGAGGACAAGCAAATGTCTCTATTTTCAAAAAGGGGGAGAGGAGGAGTCAAGTAACTACAGACTTGTCAGCTTTACATCCCAGAACAGATTATTAAGCAGATCCTAGAAAAGATAATTAAGCATTATGTTCATGAGCGCTTAGAAAAAAATTGGTGATTAGTAGAAGCCAGCATGAAGTTGTCCAGAACAAGGCATGGCAGACTAATCTCATCTCCCTTTTCAACAGAGTTACTACTTATGTAGATTATAGCACATGGTGATCAACACCTAGACTAACAAAGTGCTGGTGCAGTAACACTGGACTGGGCCCACATGGGAGGGGAATTTTGGTCACTCCCTCGTTCCCTCTAAAGCCCACTGTGACTCCCAAAAATATGTCCCTGAGGGCTGAATTTCAGAAGTCAGGAACAAGAGATCAACTGAAATCAGCCCTCCTCCATACCACCAGCACAGCGTTGCTGCACCATCACTTCAATAGACTGGATGTCAGCCACTGGGGCCATTCACACGACCTACTGGCAGGTGAGAGGAAGGATTTGCAAACGTTGCCTTCCCTCTCCGGATGATCATGCTGTGCTTGGTGGGAGCACGGAGTGAACTCCCACATGATCAGCTCTGCTCATCATTGCAGAGCAGGGCAGATCGTTCTGAGGCCAAGATTCATTGCCCCAGCCTCCATGTGCCAAGCATATGAACAGGCGCTCTAGGCCCCCATCTCTGTGTCTGCGTGAACTGCAAACAGCCTGCTCTGACCCACAATCCGGGCAGCCGAGTTAAAGGAGCACTTGCACCCTTAACCTGGGCTATGAACCGGGCTTCGGAGGTGGGTCTGGTGCTGCAGCACCACTGGGCTCCATGTGGATCCTGATGGTTCTCACAGGCAGCCATGAGAAGTGAGAACAGCCTCACTGTATCTTGATTTCAGCAAAGCATTTGACAGAGTCTCCCACATAATCTTTGTGGACAAGCTGGTAAAGTGTGAGTTGATAATGTTGCTGTTAGGTGGATTCACAAGTGGCTGAATAACCATACCAGAAACTACTCATTAATGGTGCCACATCATTCAGGAGGGAAGTATACAGTCGAGTGCCACAATGCTCTGTCTGAGCCCTGTACTGTTCAACATTTTCATAAATGACTTGGAGGAAATGGAGGGGATACTTATCAAATTTGCAGATAAGTAGAAAGATAAGTGAAGCTGGGGGGGTGGGGGTTAACAACTCTAGAAGGCTGAATTAAGATTCAGTTCAAACTGGACACACTTGAATAATGGGCAAAAATCAACAAGTTGAAGACATCAGAGAGAAATGTAAAGTTTTGCATTTAGGTAGGAAAAATCAAAAGCACAAGTAATGGATGAAGGAGACCTGGCTTCGCAGCTTGGCGCCCTGGGTGTCTTAGTGGGCAACACACTGAATATGCGCCTGCAGTGTGATATACCTGCTTTAAAAGTGAATGCAATCCTAGGTTGCATTAATAGAAGCACAGTGTCTAGATCACAAGAAAAACAGGTTGCTTACCTGTAACAGATGGTCCTTGAATGATCCTGGGTATTCACACAACTGGGATCGTGCCTGAGCAGTAGGATAATTCAGGAAGACACTAAACCTTCATGAGATGCCCTAGCCCCGCCCAGCAAGTGCTGGGCAGTTACGGAGGGGAAGGGGTGGTTACAGTGTGGCTATCTATCCCCAGTTCACTCCATTCTGTACTGGTCAGACCTCATTTGGAATAATGGCTGACATGCAAAGCAGCATTCCAAGGATGCAGCAAGAGGCAGGATGCATGTGCATGGGGTGGGGAGAGCTATTTTTCCTGATATCCCCAGCCTCTGTAAGTAAGTGCCACGCAGCCCTCAGGGACAAATTTCTGGAAGGCAAAGAGTACTTACAGAGCCTGGGGAGATAAGTGAAAATTGCTCCCCTGACTCTGTGTGCTTGCTCAGGAAGATTCTGGCTGAGTTAAGAGCAGCCTCTCCTTGCAGCAACACCGCTCTTATTGCATTCTCAGAATACTGTTCTAGATGTCAATCATTGTGTTCAATTCTGGGTCTCGCATTTTTAAAAGGACGCTGATAAACTGGAGTGGCTTCAGAGGAAGGCAATCAAGATCGTAAGGAGTCTGGAAACTAAGCCCTATGTGGAAGGGATGAAGGAGCTGGGTTTGTTTAACCTGGAAAAGAGAGGATTAAGGGAAGATATGAAAGCCATCTTCAAATATCTGAACGGCTGTAACACAGAAAAGGGAATGCTTCCGAGGGTGGGTTGAAATTACAAGGAAGCTGATTTAGGCTAGATGTTAGGAAGACTTTCCTAATTGTGAGAGCTGTTCAACAATGGAACAGTCTGTCTCATGCAGTAGTAGGCTCTTCTTCACTGGAGGTTTTCAAACAGAAGTGGGACAGCCATTCTCAGGGATGTTGTAGCTGTGTCCTGCACTAAGGAGTTACATCTATTGGGTAAGATTAGAAGACCTCTGAAGTCCCATCAAACACTTACATTCTATGATTCTACAGGGACAATGAAGATGGTCAGGGTTAAGTTACTGGGCTATTTATTATTAAAGTGTTGGCCTTCCAACATCACCTGCACTACAACACTGAAGAGGAATAGGGAACCCTGGCTGTAATATATACCAGTAAAATTAGAACCTCTCATGGATAAACAACAGGATTGACTAAAGAGTCTAATCCTTTTGGTAGGCCAACTGCTCAGCTAATAAAGCTGCGGTGGTTTAATTTGTAGTCATTTAAATAACTAATGATTTCAAACAATCACCCTTATACACACTTCACACACATTAAGGGAGCATTTATTTTATTACATTTCCATTGCAGACAGTTCTTAGAAGAATGCCTAAGGTTTTTGTTTGTGTTTATTTAGGCAATGTCATACACCATCAGATATTCTTATGATTTATTTTTGCCACCTCATAATGAATAGAGAACCACTTATTCATAATATTTGCAAACAATTTTAGCCACTTTGCCCTAGAGGATATCCACTGGGTATACCAAAGTATGATTAACAAGTGTCTAGAGACTGTTGTTTCCAGGGCTATCAGTCTTTAGTTATTCCCTCCTTTAATTTCATTCACAGCCAATTTAATGACATACCAGTACTCTCCTTCTCTTTCTAACTTCTCTCCCTCCCCAGTTTTTCAGTTTGTGATGGAAGTAGTCACTCCATGAAATTTATTTTCCAAATTCTTTACTCTGAAATCCTTACAATATTTTTTTTTAAAGTGAAAGGAAAAACCTTCTGTCCTAAGAAGCTTTGGAACCCAGAACTATGCAAGCAAATTCTTTAAACATGGTTTCTGACATATTGTTAAATAATGATTCTACTACTCAAAAAGGCAAAGGTGTTTAATTCATTATCACGCATCTCTGACTTAGATATATAGATGTGAAAATCTCTGTTACTAATTTAAATTACAATATTCCTTCTCCACAGGCATCTGTTATATTGGTTTGTTGAAATAGTGAATCACATCAAAGTAGTGGGCTACATTTTATAATATATCTAAATAACTATTCTATTTTCCCAGCATGTTGCTGTATTCTTTAAGTATTTATATTATGACTCCATCTTATAAGAACATAGCTTTTTATTTGAAATAAATTTTCCTCACACTATATTTTAGCAATGTTAAAAATAATGCTAAATTCTAAGTAGCTATCAAGTAATAAAGTAGCATCATTTATCCTAGCAGTACATAGAAAATGTCTGCACCTAATCATAAAAGACTCATGAAGGAAACCTCCAGATACATCACTCTGATGCAATGATGACCTTGCAAACTAATATTTCTAGCTACAAAGTTTAGGCACAGACTGAATTATGTATTTTTTCCCTACAGTCTTAGGTACTTGTGTTGCAAGCATGCTAGACAAGTGCCATTAGGAAGAAACTTCACTTTTATTATTCATCCATTTGCACACACACTGGGTCTCACTCTTCTTGGAAACAATAGGATTCCTACCTTATATGGGAAGCCTGGCGAATACTTTGATCGTACTTTATTTATTGTTATTTATTCATCTATGTATACTGCTTTGAGAACTGTTTTTGTTGAAAAGTGGTATACAACCAACCAAATAAATAATAAAAACTATCTCACAAAGATAGCTGACATACGAAGGAAAATACACAGGGACCTTTAAACTGATCATTCCCAGATTATTCAACTCTCAGTTGAAATCTGCATGGCCCCCCCTCTCTCAATCTTTTGCAGGAGATTGAAATCTGTTCTCTTTATCTAGGCTTTTGGCCAATGAGTTGTCTCCTTCTCTCTCTTTTTAGGTTGTAGCTGTGTATTTTACTGAATGTGTTTTTACTGACGTTTTAGTTTTATTTCATTGCTTGCTGCCTTGGGGTTTTAGGACAAAGTCCTATGATCCTTTGCACTGGTTCACACAATGATTGCAATGTTGGTTAGATGAAAAATAGAGATTCTTGCAACATGCACTCTCCTAAAGAGCATACCATGTGAATCCAGGATTTTTATAGAGTTGCCACTTGGTAGTGTGCTAATCCGACATGGAAATGAGATCCATAATCCGTTTGTCTATATTGGTTCCATGTCTCATTGGCACATTGCCAAATGGAGATAGCTGAAAAATCCTGAGTTCACACAACATGCTCTGAATGCACACGTTGCGAGGATCTTCAGTTTTCATCTAACCAACAGTCATCATACAAACCATGTAAACCATCCTATTAATGGTTAAACTGGGCAAAGTGGGCAATGTTTAAAGAGAAGGTTGATATAGCAATGATTTGATTACCATTACTTTAACAAAAGAAAAAAGTGAGTAGTGCAGAAGAGAAGATTGGTGCTAAAGCAGCCCCAACCCCACCACACCACACCAAAACCTGGCAGTTTGCCTTTTGGAAGGTTTCTTCCTTGTGTATAATGTACTTAAATCAATTATGTGAGTTATTTGATCTGGATTCTTTGATATTGATCAGACAGCTTTATACGGCATATAAATTCTATTATATGATTTGACATTTGGAGCTCTCACATAATTTGCTCAGCATGGTCCAAAATAAACTTTTGGGCAGAACCAGAGAAGGGCTTGCAAGAAGAGCCAGAGCCAGGTTGGGGGTAGGGGGTGCATCATCTGCATTAAGCTCCATCTTAGAGAGTGAAACACGATGTGATCATTTGGAGCTAGTAATATTAGGGTTTCTCTAGCAGGAATAGAATTTAGTCCTTAAATTTCAAGGAAGAAAGAGGAGATTTTCTACATGTTGAGCTTCAAATTATTTGTAGCAAACCCATTACATTAGCTGTGCCATTCCCAATATATGAACAAACAAAAATATTGCAAAGACTAGCAATACAATCAGCAAATAAAATAAAATAAAAGGCTTAAACCAATATTCATTATTACTACATATACGAATAAATACATATTTGTCCATATAAATCTGACCAATGGCATTTCCCTACAGTCAGGTAAGTTAGGGAAAACTAAGTTTCCCAGGCTCCCTGGCACCTGGAATGCCTCCATTTATTCATTTATTTGGGAAATTTATATACCGCCCCATACAAAAATGTCCCTAGGTGGTTCACAATATGAACCGAATTAATCTTTAACATAATTATAATAAATTAAAATACAATAAAAACTCTAAAACCAAAGCTTTAAAACTATAAATTGAAAGCCTGACTAAACAGGTATGTTTCTTAAGTATATTCAGCGAAGGGGAAGCTCTAATTTCATTAGGAAGTGCATTCCAGAGTCCTGGGGCAACTCTAGAAAAAGCCTGGTTTTGAGTTGCCACCAACTGAGCCAGTGGCAACCACAACCAGACCTCCCCAAATGATCTTAAAAAGCAGTGGGGCTGATGAAGAAGAAGGCGCTCTCTTAAATAGCTCGGACACAAGCTGTTTAGAGCTTTGTAGATAATAACCAACACTTTGGATTTCGCTCAGAAACTTAATGGCAGCCAGTGTAATTCTTTTAAAATGTGTGTAATATGATCTCTTCAGGCAATGCCAGAGACCAACCTGGCTGCTGCATTCTATACTAACTGCAGTTTCCGAACTACATACAAAGGAAGTCCAATGTAGAGCGCATTGCAGTAGTCAAATCTGGATGTTACAAGCATATGCACCACTGTTTTAAGGCCATTTATTTCCAGAAATGGACGTAGCTGGTGAATCAGCTGAAGCTCATAAAAAGCACTCCTGGCCACTGCCTCAACCTGAGAAATCAGGGAGAGGTTTGGGTCCAGAAGTACTCCCAGACCTGTTCTTTCTGGGAGAGTACAAACCTGTCCAGAACTGGCCACTTCCTAAATCCTGACCACCCGCAGTGAGTACCTCAATCTTGCTTGGATTCAGCCACAGTTTGTTCTCCCTCATCCAACTCATTACCACCTCCAGGCAGGCATTTAGGGAAGTTAGGCCATTTCCTGATGAAGTTGACATGGAGAAATAGATTTGGGTGTCATCAGCATACTGATAACACCATGCACCAAATCCCCTGATGATCTATCCCAGCTATTTCATGTAGACGTTAAAAAGCATCAGAGGCAGTAGAGAGCTTTGCGGACTCCACACCAGAGCTCTTGTTTTGAAGAGCAACAGTCTCCAAGTGACACTGTCTGGAACCTACCCAAAAGGTAGGAGAAGAACAGCTGAAGAGCTGTGCCTCTCACTCCCAAACTCTTCAGATGCCCCAGAAGGATACCATGGTTGATGGTACTGAAAGCCGCTGAGAGATCCAAAAAGATCAATAGAGTCACACTCCCACTGTCAATTCCCAATTTGAGATCATCCAACAGGCCAACCAAGGCTATCTCAACTCCATAGTCTGCTTGAAAGCCAGTTTGAAATGGGTCCAGATAATCCACTTCGTCCAAGACAGCCTGGAGCGGAGACACCACCACCCTCTCAATCACCTTGCCCAACCATGGGAAGTTGGAGACAGGCCTATAACTGCCCAGGGGATTCAACGCAGGTCTCTTCAGGAGTAGTCTAATAATTGCCTCCATGAGACAAGGAGGCATCCTGCCCTCCCTCAGAGAAGCATTAATGATCTTAAGAAGGCCTTTTCCAATAACCTCACTACTAGATTGTATAAGCCATTTTAGGCAAGGGCCGAGAGAACAGGTGGTGAGGCGCAATGTCTCAAGTATCTTGTCCACATCCTAGGGAGTCACAAACTGAAACTGATCCAATTTGACCATACAAGAAGAGCTGCTGGACACCTCCCCAACAGACTCTGTGGTAACTGTAGAGTCTCGTTCAGCTTGAAAATGAGATATTTTATCTGTAAAAATCTCATTTAAAATGTCAGATGGATCCAAATACACATTCAGGAGAGGAGGGGCATATACTAGCTCCCTCACAACCCTTGACCCTGTTGGACGTGCTGGACGTGAGCTTGCAGAAGCAATGTGAACAGAAAAGAACTGTTTCTTTGCTGCACACATTCCCAGAGAATAGATCTTCAAGTGGGCCTTGTGTTGTAATCTCTTGGATTTGAGACGAGTCTTTCTCCACTTGCACTAAGCCGTCTACCTTGCCACTTCAGCCCCCGTAGTTCTTTCGTATAACAAGTGGATCAGAGAGGGCACTTAGGAGCAATCATGTCTATTGCCCTAGTGACTTCATTATTCCAAGTCTGAACCAGGGCATCAACAGAATTGCTGGCAGAACCAACCTTAAAACCTTCTAAGGCTTCTTGGAATCCTATGGGATCCAACAGCCTTTTTGGGCAGACCATCCTAATTGTTCCTTCACCCTTGCAGAGGAGGGTTGAGGTTGTGAGTCCAACCTAAACCAGATGGTGGTCCGTCCATCACAATGGGGAAATCACAGGAGTCCCCACCCAAGGAATACCTTCCTGATCAGAGCAAAGAAAACAAATCGAGAGTATTACCAGCAATGTGTGTTGGTCCAGAGACCACATGGCAGCTATGAACTCCTAAGCCAATCCTGACAAATTGGTTCAAAAGTGAACATTAAAGTCTCTCAGAACTACTAGTCTGGAAAACTCAACATCAGCTCTGCAACCAAGTCTGCCAGCTCAGTTAGGGACTCTGTTGGGCAGCGGGGCGAACGGTATACCAACAGAAGTCCCAGTCTATCCTTGGTCTCCAGACATAGGTACACACATTCAATATAGGCCAATTCCCTGACAGGAACCCTGGTAATGGAGATATTAGTCTTATGTATCGCAGCCACTCCTCCTCCCCACCATGTCCTCTCTAGGCATGTGCCTGAAACATTTCGGAGGCCATTATGAAGGCCTCCGAACGTTTCAGCACTGGGGGCAGTTTCGGGGTTTCAGCTCCGGTGGGGGTAGCGCTTTAAGGGGAGAGGAGGGTGTACTCACCCCTCCCGCCGCATTTCTCACGCCGGCGTGCTGTTTTTTTTAAGCCCCTCGGGGCGGCAGCGTTCCTCCCTGCCGCCCCGTTTGCCCTGTCGGCTGGAAGTGGCGAGTGCGCGTGCACCTGTTGCGTGCGTGCGCGTCCTTCTGCCGTGTGTGTGTGCGCACACGATGGGCGCACGGGCACTCGCTACTTCCGGCCACTTCCGGCCAACGGGGCAAACGGGGCGGCAGGGAGGAACGCTGCCACCCCCTGGGGCTTAAAAAAAAACAGCGCGCCAGCGGGGGAAATGCGGCGGGAGGGGTGAGTACACCCTCCTCCGCCCTTAAAGCGCTACCCCCGCCGGCGCCGAAGATTTCTGTGCACATCCCTAGTCCTCTCACCTGCTCTACAACAAAGTATCCTTCCAGGAGAAGCTGGGCTCAAAGTGGACCACTAGCCTCCCCCATCCAGGTCTCTGTAATACATTGCAGTCTTCCTGGCACCAGAAAAAAGACACCTTACACAAAAGCCTCCAGAGAAGCCTTACCACCTCTGCTTTGCTTCAACTAGGTAACCTAAGGGAGGGGTGTCAGGCCAGCGAGAGAGGGTTGGCTGGCTGGCAGAGGCAAACCCCAGTGTCAGACAGACAACAGGGCCTTTCACACGATCACATGGGTGGGGGGAAGACAGAGCTACCTTCCCTGTAGACTATACAGATGGGCCCCAGCTGTGCTGCTGTACACACGATAGCCACAGTGGCAACCAGCACTGTGTTCCAGAGGTTGGGGAAATCCCACAAAGCACCACACAATGACCGTGGTGCATTGTGGTATTTCTCCTGGAAACAGGTGCTACAGCCACTCATCTCCTTGTCAGCGTGGGTTGCAAGCAGCCTGCACTGACACATGATCTCGGAGCCTAGATTAATGGTGCACTTGCTCTGTTATCTCAGGCTAAGAGCTGGGCTTTGGCACTGGGTTTGAATCCACGGCACCAGCCACGGCTTGGCTGCTTGCAGCACCGTCCAGGACTTGGTTTTTCATGAGAACATTATCAATTTTGTTAATATTATTAACATTATATTAATTATAATGTAAAATATATAATTATTTTAATTTATATATTACAATATAAATGTTAATATTAATTTTAATATTAAATTTTGATATTTAATTTTGATCACAGTTTAATTTTGTGATCACAGCCTGAGGCTTTTGCAACGGGGGTATGTTTCTGAATGTGCCCAGTCCCAAATTTGTTTCCATCTATATTTATACTATTCACATCAATATTTTCCTACATTTGACCTTGTATTTTTAAATGTTGAAGAAATCTCTCTTTTTTTTCTTGCTAGGCATTCCTTCAGCACCAATTATTACCACAGTTTTACATTCTTCGCCTCACTGAAATTACAGTAACATGATATTTAATGAATATTACACTCTAAATTGTATGGTTGCCTCATCATCCCTGTCTGTTCCGTCCATTTGGACACCTCTAAAACAATTGAGTTTAGCTATTTATCTACAGAAACACACACAACTCAGTGAGTTCTTTAAGCCTCAATTGCTGCATTCTTGGGGCATTCCAAAGTGATCAGGTTTGCTGAACAAAGAACCTATCCTAAAACGACAGGCCTGGAATGATGGCAACAGAGCATATACTGTATTTGTTCACTGGAGATGTAATACATGGGAATATATATCAAGTTTCCTCCCCCCCCCCCTCTCACACACACACACACACACCAAATTTCAAAGAAAATCCTCAATACACAGCTAGGGCACAAAAACATGAATGCCTAACATTTGATTTAAGGGCGGTGGGGGCGGGGGAGGACTCAAGCTAGTAACAACGTAATGAGTATACCTTCCATATCCCTTACCAACTCATTATAAGCATACTGGAGTACTGCAAAGGTCAAGCTATGTGAAGTGAAGGAGAGAGCAGTTAGAATTAATGTTTAGTATAAATGCATTATCTAACCTGCATTAGATGGAAGTGTACCACTGATTTATTTTGCCATATTTTCACTAACTTCCATAGAGAAATCAAAATGGTGGTGGCAGTTAAAGGCAAAAATCAGTTGTGGGAAGAGGAAATGACAAGGGTGGGGATTTTGGAAACAGCTAAAGTCAAGATGTCATCACTGCTACTGAGTTTATTTTTGCTAAAAGGAAGTGGGACATAACTTGCCAGCTTGATACCATCCTATTTCTGGAGCAAGTACTGTTCATGAAGGTCTATGATGCAATCATGCTGCACAAGAACCAAGTCTGGAGGTTACACTGTATCATCATCATCATGAAAATACATACAATGTAATGGAAGAAAGTCAGTGCAGTACACGTTTTATTACAAAATGTCCATGCAGATTAGAGCCTGGATAAATCAAGAGTTTTTACATCAGAGCAATAAATCCATGCATATTTGATGCAGTGCACAGTTGTCAAAGTGGGAATAGCATATCCATTTAGAGTTTGGTCAGCTGAGCCACAGAGCTCTTCTTGAAAAGAAGTTAATGCTTTGAATCGTGCACTTGTTGCTTCTCGTTGCTTGTCCATTGGTAAGATTTAGTTTGTATTAGTATTTGCTGTGTAGCATGACCCCAGCCGTGTTTCTGCACATTCATGATATTATTTCTGTATGGCCATCCTTATCACTAGTTTTGAACAGTGCTCCAAAATGATGGAGCACTGTTCGGGAGAGTTTAATTGACAGCCCTCAGAGCCCACTTCTAATTTTTAAAAGTCCAGGTTTTCCAAGAGTTTTGGAAATGGTGACATCAGCATACAAAAGTACGTGCAGTCAACCTATGCCCTCCTGTTATTATTGCATAAAAATCACATTTAAAACTTAAAATCAGTTTTAAAAAAATAAAAACCATAAAAAACACAAAACACACAGAGGGGGGGGAAAACCCATTGAAAAGACATACAGAAGCAGGAAAGCCGAGAGACCTGGCAGCCCATAAAGCGTAAACACCTGAACAAATGAAAAGGTCTTTACTTGTTTTTTAAAAGCAGCCACAAATGTCAATGATTGACCACTTACTGGGAGAGCATTTCAGAGCCTGGGGGCAACAACAGAAAAGGCCCTGTCCCACGTGCAGGGCAATTTAACCTCCCTCAATGTGGGCAAATGGAGCAAAGGCCTCCCTGACAACCTTGTTGGGCAGGCAAAAACCCTTGGGAGCAGGTGGTCCTTAGGTATCAAGGACCCAAACTGTTAAGGCTTTAAAGGTAATATCCAGCTCCTTGAATTGGATCTGGAAACAAATTGGCAGCTAGTGCAGCTCTTTTAAAATGATAAAATGCAATATGCTCCAAGCGAGCAGTTCCAGAGAGAATATTGGCAGCTGCATTCTGCACCAACTGAAGCTTCTGAATATTCTTCAAAGACAGCCCCACATAAAGGTCACTGCAGTAATCCAGCCGTGACGTGATTAAAGCATGGGTGACTAAGACTTGGTAGATTTCTTCACTTTCAATTAGATACAACAAGGTCCCAGTCTGACTACTGAGAAGAGCAGAAGGTTCCAAGTTCCTTCCCTGGCTTCTCCAAGATAGGACTGAGAGAGATTCCTGCCTGCAACCTTGGAAAAGCTGCTGCAAGTCTGTGAAGACAACCCTGAGCTAGATAGACCAATGGTCTGACTCAGAATATGGCAGCTTCCTATGTTCCTACTATAGAGACATCTGAACCAGGAATACCGGACTAATTCTTCATAAAATGATTAACATTTATTAATCAATTTTTCTGCTATTTGGTTCTTGTCTGTAATCCGCCCTGGTTGCATACGAATGGGAGACTTGATGTGTGAGCACTATAAGATACTCCCCTTCGGGGATGGAGCTGCTCTGGGAAGAGCATCTACTGTAGGCTCCAAGTTCCCTCCCTAGCATCTCCTAGATAGGGCTGAGAGAGATTCCTGCCTGCAACCTTGGAGAAGCCGCTGCCGGTCTGTGAAGACAATACTGAGCTAGATGGACCAATGGTCTGACTCAGTATATGGCAGTTTCCTGTGTTCCTATGTACAAGTCAATTCTAGAATCCATCTGAGCTGCAATTATTGAAATTAATCTGACGAGGAGCCTACTAACACTCATTTTGGGCATTAACAACTTAAGTTCATTTTAAGTTCTAGTACAACAGATGACCATTTAACTGCTAGCAAAACAAGCATCAAGAACAAAGTAAAATGATTGCATGTGTTGGTCACTAGTCCTTCGAATCAATATACAAGTGTCTTATACTCCAAATCTCCTCACTCTTCATCTGTTTACTTGAAAATAAGCAGCAGTTATTTCAGTTAAATACAATCCAAAGGAAATATTTAGAGAATGTTATTTATATATCCACGTATTATATATCCATATCCATGAACGTATTATATATATATACATCCAAGATCAAATGGCAAAAACCCAGCCCCTAAAAAAATACAGGGATAGAAACTTGAGCAATTGTCCCACCAAAAGCAAATGTCAGGGGACCATTTCATGTTGTGCTGTTTTCAGATCCTTTGCTGAACTGTGTATTGGTATACAATTGCTAAACAGAAGTAAATGATCCACATAATCAGTTAAGAACAAATTGACTTTCAAATAAACATTAACAGTCTCACAATATGATCCACTGCACTGAAAACATCACTGCACTGAAACATCGAAAGATCGAGGTAGGCAACGTGTGGCTGTCCAGATGTTGCTGAACTACAACTCCCATCATCTCTAGCTGTAATAACTGGTGGCTGGAGGTGATGGGAGTTGCAGTTTAGTAACATCTGGAGAGCTGCATATTGCCTACCCCTGCATTAGCTCATACAGCTGGGCATACAGATTGCAACACCAATGGGCAGGTATAGGTTTCCTCCTTACACAAGAACTGGAAGCCAATTCAGGCTCTGGTCCTGCCTCATCTACTGTCATCAGCATTGTTACACACAACAGTGGTTGAGATCCAGACTAAATTGCTCAATAGTACTACTCCGTACTAAATAGTACTAAAGGAGCACCAACTTTCTATAAGATTCCCCTTAGAATATTTAAATCAGGATGTCAGCCACTGTCTACAGCTTCCTAAGTGCCAGGAAACACAAGACTAACAAAAAGCCACAAGCAGCATCCTGGATTTATAATAGGAGGAGTTTTGGACACTTGGGAAAGGTAGGCAGGGAAGAGCTGGATGGCTTTATGTAGTCAATGCTAGAATGCCATTTACCTGCAACAGTGCAGATCTTTGTACGTGGCAACACAGCTAAAGTGGCCCCTCAGGACTGAGCTGTTTGAAGGCAAGCGAAAGAATCTGAATAGAGATTGGAATATGATTAAATAAAAAGGCTGCACAGAATGTTTCATTGGCTTGCTGTTACCCAACTGACAGTTTAATCATATGAATATTGCAAGTACCCTAGATGGGCCAGAAAGGAACTCTTATTTCCCCAACCCATTTCTTGATCATTTTCAAGTTTATCATATATTCCTCATAAAGCATTGTATGGTAGAGGAGTAGAACAGGTATATTATTTCTGTTGGAGTTCTATTTCCTTGCACACTACTTCATAGATCCAGCCAATCATGCACAGAACAGTCATTATAAGTAATCCAGCTGAGTTTCAGTTATAAAAATATGACCAAGCAAGAAATTTATGCGGGGTGGGTGGGTGAGATCACCTTTGCCCAAATTGATCCATACCAAGCATAATATAGCTTGAGTAAATGTTGATTTTTGTACTTGCTTGCTAACAGTAGAAACGTGATAATATAAACACCACCAGCTTCTTTCAATATCAGCTTAGAAATTAACACTTTTGGTTTTAAACATTTGGGTTTTAAGGGCAAATGGGTCAAATTGCCGGAAAAGGAAAACTGATGAGTAGTACTAGTAGTACTAGTAAGCAAGATAGATTACTTCAAATGTTCTTTTATTTGTTTACTGGCACCATACCACAGGAAACATAATTCTAAACATCTAATAATCTGATCCAATTTCTGATTTACACCCAACGGTCAACATCCACGCTAATGCTGCACACACAGAGCCCCAAAAAGCATTGCCTGCAGCAGCTGTGTGCCCAGTTCTGAAGTATGCACATTTAGTGCAGATGTGTCTGGGATTTTAAGCTATCCCCAAAACAACCTGTGCAACCAGCTGTTATGTCCCTTAGGGTGGCACAGCCCTCAGGGAAATAATTGCAGACTGCACACAATGCTTCTGGGTAGAGACAGTTTGTAAACAGCACGGGGATGCTTTAAGAAAAATAGGTCCTTGTCTGCTCTCCGCCGCCCCATGCAGCTTCCTGCTAGGGCAGTTCCCAGTCCAAATACCCACACACGACACATATGCAGGCACCATGTGCGTGGTCAGCATGGTATTGCTGGCCACGCAAATGGCGGCCATGCATTTGTGGATGCCATAGGCATGCTGGTGTCACGCGGGGGTATTTTGAGCCGAGCGCTCCCCTGGCAGGAAGCAGGAAGGTCCTGTTCTCCTCTTTCTTAAAGCCCCCCTGTGCCACTTCCAAACTGTGCTCTAACCACACAACTGTGGTAAGGGCACATCCCTACTTCTGAGGAGGGCAAGATAAGCAATAATCACTCCTGCCACGCACTTGAGCATGCAGGCTTAAAAAGCCAGCATGCAGTCACTGCACGTATGCTTCTGGGTTTTGCATGTACACATTAGTATGAAAGTGCCACTGAGAAAATAAGAGTACTACTAAATTCTGCTGTTTCAGTGGGAGCTATGCTGGTATAGTGAATTTACAATTGTGTTGCATCAAAGGCATGGAACTACTATATCAGAAGAACACTGCCAGCACAAGGAAAAACTCTAGCAGAGTAGGGCTTAGTTCAGACACTATTTTTATTTCTTTATTTAAAATAGCTGTAACCTGCCTTTCTGACTACACGCAAATCAGCGCACAACACTAAAACAATATATGGTCAAAATACAACGAACAATTTAAAAAAATAGGCCAAAGGCAGTCCAAAACATAATTTATTAAGAGGCTAGAGAAAAAGGACATTTCAAAGCTATCACTGCAAATTAAAAGCTCCTTTAAACAAATAAAGCTTTTTTGTACCAAAAGCAACAGGCTGAGGGAACAAGATGGATTTCTAGAGAGAGGGAGCTCCATCCTTCCAGAAGACGACGAACATACAGTACAGGAGAACTTCCCCAGATAATTGCAAGGAGTGGGCAAGTTCATTTGGGGTGGATTAGGTATTCCTCCCTTTCTGACCATGGTATAATGTAACAAATGCCCTCTTTAGAAAAGGTGATACAATTCAAAATTCTTCAACCTGAGACAATGCAAACATCAAAGGACTGCATCCCACATCTCTCCCTCTATCCCAGAGCAGAGTATTCTGATTGCAGCCAGTCATCGCACAACATAGTAATCACACCATAGTAACACATACCAAGATGTGCGGTAGCCCATGCTACTACATCATTCTGCTAGAATAAAAGAAGGGGAGGCAGCACCCCTTCAAACCCACCTCCCAAAGAGGCAAACCTCAGAAGATGGTGAAGATTGTCCCCAGACCCCTATCCAAAAGAGACACGGAGACTTATTTTCTTGGGGAAAGGGCCACAACTTTATTAAGCAACACAAAAGGCTTAGCGAACTGTAAACAGGGTGATAATCACCACCCAACCACAACAGTGCGGGCCTACTAAGGCCGGGTAAGGAAACCACTATCCTGCCCGCACCTTATCGGGCGACACACCCTGGCTCAGGAAACAGGCAGGTATAAAAACCTGCCCCTCCCCCTCAAAGCCAACCCCCTTCCTTAAAAGGGGGCCTGGACACTTCTAGGCCTTTGCCCACCCCGGACCGCTCAGCCCAAGGGTTAGCGAAGTCCTGAAGCCGGTTTCCTGGCCAACCAATTCTCCCCGGGCTGCACAAAGCACAGGGGAGCGATTGACCAGACCACCTCTTAATTATCCAAAGGTGCTCACCGAAGGTCTTACCTCAAGATACACCCCCAGCCCGCACTGTTCCTGCCTCGTTGTGACCTGCCTAGCTCAACTAATTCTCCCCATTACAGAACAGAGTAGGCGGAAAAAAACCTAACTGTGGCCAATCTGTTAGGAGCAAAAAATTGCTACTCGGCCCCCGGTAGGGCGACTAGTCACTAAAACTGCTCTGTAAAAGGGGACGGGAGGGAGGGGATGCCTGGCCGAACTGAAGGCCAGGGGGCGGGAACCGGCCTCCTAACGGCCGTAAACCCCGCCCACTGCTCCTGCCCATCCAATGGGCACTCTTTTGGGCAGAGTGCAGAGGGGCTGGGACAAATTGCCCTCCCCTCTGCACACGGCCAAGGAGAGGGGCAAATTGTATGTTTTATTCATAAAAGGACTCCTATTCACAGTTATTATGCCTCACATGTTTCAAGTGAAACCATCAGAGGCAATAATCCTCTCCTTCTCTTCTGAATAAGGAGACACTTGCATTCCCAAAAGACAAAAGGAATTACTTATTCAGGAAACAAATAAGGGACTATTGCCTCTGATGAAGAGTAGTTCTTATTGGAAACTTCAGCACTTTCTGTAGTTCACCTCTGTAGTTTTATTGGCTATATCATTCTGCCCCCATGTCTAGAGAACTATGAGCAATACAAATGGGGAAAAGGAAGGCTGGCATCTGCTCCTGTTGCCTCTCCTTTTAAAAAATAAAATTGTTGCCATCAAAGCTACCATTTAAAAGCAGAACTTGCCTTGTAATGCAGATATTTACATTTATACCCAGCAGTAATTGGTGAGCGTAATTCCATTCACAAAATGTGTTTCTTAATACACTGCTTTTTCTCACCAAGCTACAATGCAGCTGATGGTAATGACTTTTGTAAGCTTCTATCTGTAAATGTGCAACGGTAGTGATCTAAGTGGCTCCCTACCATCTCCCTTGGAAAATGCTTCTTCCCCACACAAATACTCAGTACTCAAGGAACTCCCAAGTCGTTTTATTCAGACTATTAAGGTTGCCCACAATGGAGCCGGCCAATGTCTCTGATAGGGATGTGCACAGAACCAGGCAGGGGAGGCTTGAGGGGGGGTGTCTATGCACATCCCTAGTCCCTGATAATTAGGCTTAAGGTACTGACCAGGCCCGTAGGAAGGCCAGAGGCGGCCCATTTTTGTGCGGCTCCATTTTTGAGCCACAGCCCAGTGCTGGCTTCCCACCATGGCCAGGAACGTGTCTCCCTGCCTTTTAAAGCAGGGAGAGCCGCTCCTGGACAAGCTGTGAACGCGGTGTCAGATGCAGGGGGTGGGGCAGGGGGCGCAAGGCGCGGCCCTTGAGGGGTGCGGCCCAGGTCTTTGAACCCATTTGTGTAATGGTGGCTATGCCCCTAATGCTGACTTATGGTGGGCTCCATTTTGCAAGAGACTAATTGGAAATGGACTAGACTAGAGCATCCCTGAAGCTCCTTTTCCTGCAAGTTATTTTTTTTTCTTCTCCTACCCACTCTCCTGGATGCTCGCCTGGTATTTTCTCATCACCCAGGCTAACTCTCTGCCAATAGCCTATGCATTTTTTTCTGAACACTGTCTATGTGGAGTCCTTGGTACCACAGAAGGACCAAAGGCATGGAGATCATGAATCTGATGTGTTCTGTGTGCAGGCTCTCTACTATTGGTTTATGAAGTGAACTGGTGGTTGTGATTGGAATGAAACACCTTCCTTCCCCTTTTTAGTACAGGCTCTGACCATACCATAAGTTTTGTTTACAGGCTGCTGCAGGCTGTGTTTGGGTTGCCAGTGGATTTCAGCCCTTCTACAGAGAGCCATGGATAGTGTGACTCCTTCTCTACAGTGGATAGTGTGACAGTAGGTGACTGCTAACTTCTTTACCAGTGCAGTTTACAATCAATACAACCTAATAAACACAGCATAACAAAACATTAAGACAATTGTAAAATCACATTAAAATCTAATTAAAAGCTTGGTGCATAGGTGTGTTTTAAGCAACTTCTTAAAAACTGAGATGATTAGAGATGTGTGAGCCATTTTCTGCTGGTATCACATTGTCTACAAAATAAGCTTAGCATTTTTTTCTCCAAACACACAAAAAATTGGGAAATAGCTTGGTTTATTTTTGAGCCAAATCCAAATTTGCCTCTCCAACTCTCCCTTGGGAAGAGTTTTTGGTAAGCCTAAACTTCCTTGCCCAACTGGGGCAGCAGTGAAAGCCACTCTCCAGCCACTGGGGGATGAAAGGAGAATGATCCACTCTCTTCCTCTCTTTTCTTTCTGGTGCACCATGCTACATCACAGAGGGAAAGGCCCAAGTGACTGTCCAGTAGTTTCCCCAAGGGCTACTACAATGGGCAATAACCTTTGAGAAAACTACTAAGTGGGGAATGAATTTGGTATTAGGGATAGGAGGGAGGATAAGCAGAGGATTCTGATGTCATGTCAGAGGTGGAGAAGCAGCCTATTCTGTGACGCAAGCTTTATGAGCATCTGATACTCCTTTCTAGGCCCAAGTCCAGAGAACAATGCCAGCATCACTAGTGGTGGAGCTGCCAAACATTAAGTGAGAATCATATTGGTAGTGCTGTATTCTCTTGATTCTATTAGTAGTTTTGCTTTTTTCTTTGCTGCTGAGAGTGCAAAGAATTATGGCTTATGTTACACCAGTGTAGCAGCCACCACATAGTGGGACCATAGGATCAGCCTGTTAGTTAAAAATAATAATCTGCAGTTATTAGCCATTAACAATGTGATACCAGGCATTCTACAGTAGATCTTCTACAAGCTAATATTGTATGCAGGAACTCCAGATAAATTGCATCCTTAATAAATCCTCATTTAGTACCAATCGCATTTTGCTAATTATTTCAAAATACTGTAATCCTACATTATTTATATGTTAATTTTTTTATCCTAGAAGAACAAAGCAGCATATCATAGACGTACCTTCAATAAACAACAATACTGAATATACAACTAGGTGCATCTACCATAATTATGCAGCAAAGCACTCATTTAGGATTTAGATGACACTAAGCATACAACACAAGGTGCTTTTGTCTTAGTAAATACTTGGCCCTAAAAAAAGGAAGATGGAAAAATAAAGCTTAAAAACGACAAACCGTATTTGTAACCACAATCAAATATGAATAATTATAAATTTAAAGTGTAAGGATCATTCAGATAAATGTAACTGATGGCCTCATCCTCACAAGGTGCATGTCAAAGTAAACAGACAGTCCACTTTAGAAAGTGTCTAGTGAATTGATTTAACAAGTTTAATGTGAGCATCAGTGTGGGGCTATTACTGATCGTAAGCTTTACTGATGTTATTTGTTCGCTTGGAAAAATACCGCTCTTTGGAATGAGCACATTAAGGCTAAAATTGCAGAGAAAACCCTATTACAACTTTATTGCTGGCAAATTGGAACCAAACCTTGTCTGTATATCAATTACTTAGAGTTACCACAGAGATAAATCCTTTTTTTTTGTATAGACTCAATCTTGAAGACAGTGATGAGAAGCTCCTTATTATACCCTACCAACATCACTAGGTTTTCTTAGCAATTTCAAGAAATTGTCAATTAAGTTCTTTTTATTAGGTTCCAAAAGCTGTTAAGTCAAACACAGATCTATCATAAGGCTTGTAACAGCATGTTATTTAGGCAAATTTCAATGTTTCACTTTTTCATTATCCACCTTCCCAGACCCTAATCAAAAGTTACTATAAAGTGAAGGATTTTCCAGCCCTGAAGTCTCATGAGTCCACAAAAATTTGAAATGAACACTTATTACTTGCAATTAATGTTACCTTTAAATTAGAAAGTAAACAAAATAATGGAAGCTTTTTCCCCCATTGCAGGTGATTTGTTTGCATGCCTGAAATGCCAGTGTATGGGTCTGTGAACTGATACAGGATATCAATATTTCTGAATCACAGAAACCAGGACTAAAATTTATTGAAATAGCAGCATGTATCCATTGTCCTCTTGCTATTGCTTCATTAAAGCAGAAGGCTAATATATCCAGAGGGAAGATACACTTATACAACCCTGAGCACTGTAAGATTTACTACATTACTACTTCCTCTCTAAAGCAAGAGAAGCTCAGTACATTATAGAAAGAGTGATGTTAGTCTCTAGGAAGAGTGAAAGTGTTAGTTACCACCTGCAGAAGGAACACAATAGAAAGTCATACAGGTCAGCTACCAAGACATTTACTTGCCTGACCTCCCAGCCAGAAATATAATGTCTGAGTAAGAGAGGAAGGAAAGACAAAGTGCATGTAATTCTGAAGAGAAATATAGCTAGTCATTATTCAGCAGTTTGGTACTTAAATATTTTAACAATATTTACATTTTGTACTTTCGAAAGAAACATTAAAATGCAAGCCAATGATTTCTCATGCCACTATGCTGTAGCCTGAAAAACACACCACTTCATCCATAAATTTATTATAATGGCTGACATACAGACTATGGTGAGTGGTGCAATGAGAGAACAGTCCAACAGAACTTCCTAACTAATGGCACCGGTAATATCGGATACCCTCCGCTTCCTCAGGAAGCCCACTGTGCCACCCAAAAATATGTCCCCAAGGGCTTGGCAACCCTGGGATCAAAATTAGGATCTTCTGCAGGCAAAGAATGTACTTTAACACTAACTTACTCTCCTTTACATTTCTTAACAGCTATTGCACTTTTCATGTGCTTCATGACTGGATATTTCCAAATACAGGCTTTTGTCTTATTTAATGAAGCCACTCTTTTAAAATGTTTCAATTGCCATTTTATGAACACAGATTCTAATCATTCCTAAATGTATGGGCTTTTAGGCTTTCACCACTATTCCAACTACTTGGTCACAGACTACCAACATCTGAAGAGAAAGAAGGTCAAACCTGTCATTATGGTGGTGAAAACTAATCAGGATGACAAAAATAAGTTTTATTTATTACCCTTAATACAAGAAACCTTTACTGTAGAATATGATTGTACTGTCACTACACACCAGAGATTTTTAATCCCCAATCATTTCAACTTATTTTACAGTTCATTACCTTTTCAGTTAGATATTGCAGCAAAGACTCTCCTGAGCTTTTAAAATCTGCTATTTTTGTACTCATTTTCCGAAATAAAACAACAGAGAGGGAATTTATACAGAATTGTAATATACATATTCTGTATTAAAATGAGTAACAAAAGAAACTGAAAAAATAATTTGCCTATTTTTTTTACAATGTTACATTTTTATAACAGTTTAATAGTTACCAGAATATTAGAGCTTAAACAAGAATTGAAAATAACTCTATCTATTTAATCTCCTAAACTTGTGTGTGTGTGTGTGTGTGTGTGTGTGTGTGTGTGTGTGTGTATTCTCCAAACACCACAGAGTTTTCCAACTGAGTTACATGGCCTCCTAGAAGAGATTATTTGTTATGGTTCTCTTAAGTTCTAATAAGTGCCATTGTGAAAAGGTAAGCAACTGTATCACTGCAAATTTTGTCTTGTAATCATCCATCATATATGGCCATATTTCATGCCCTAGTGCTCCCAGGTCTCCTATGTATTGACAAAATGCAGAGTCCATACACAAAAATGTTGCCCTTGACACAAACTGTACAGGGTATTAAAATATAATTGTATGAACCTATTCTAAACATGCATGTTTTAAAGAAAGTGGACTACGGAAGGTGCTATGGCTATGGGGCACATCTGTGATTGGGTGCAATAGGCATGGAACAGGTTCATAGGGAAGACATTAAAGATACATTGCTCGACATTCCATGCAGAGTAACACAGGTGGCTCTTAGCTCCCTCCGCTGCTGCAGGCATGTAAAACAATGCCCGCGGTGTCACATTTATGTGTGACAGAGCGCATTTTTGCCAATACATAAAATTTTAGAATTGCAGTTCCACAACATTAAGGCCGTTATTTCAAAATGTCATAGTGCCAAAGTACAACTGCTTTATTTTACATAGTTGCACAAGAGTACCCTCACACACCAATGCAGGCATTGTTTTAGACACTGGCAGCAGTGTGGGTAGTTGAGAACTGCCTGTATTACGCTGTGTAGAATGTCAGCCAATGAATGCTTGCATTCAGACATTTTTTGATGCAAATATAGTGTTTGAACTACATTTTAAAATGTTTGGAGTTATATGCAGCTACTCTGTTCCGCCAATCCGCTGTTCTTTCTGAACCAGTTTTTTAGTAGTAGATTTTCCCTCAACTCCTGCCTGTGGCTTCCAGCGGCTTCTGGTGGGCCATTGTGTGAAACAGGATGCTGGACTAAATGGGCCTTGGGCCTGATCCAGCAGGGCTGTTCTTATGTTCCCCCCATGTCAAGCCAGCTAATCAGGAGCATTGAATGAGATGACATTGGAGCACCACATATCCAAACAAAGGGTCGAATAAAGCTATGGCACTACTCTTGCTCAGATAAAGGGAAAGAGAATATGCCCCCACCTGCGGACAGATGCAGACTGGGAGAAATTCTGCAAGTGGGCGGAAGAGGTGACACACACACACACCCCGATCATGTAAATGTTTTGTTTCACATCTCCAAAGGTGTATCTAAAGCTGGTTTATGTTTCGCTCTCAAACTGCTGTATACTTTTCCGGCAGACTGTAAGCAATAGCAATAGCAATAGCACTTACATTTATATACTGCTTTATAGCTGGAGCTCTCTAAGCAGTTTACAATGATTTAGCATATTGCCCCCAACATTCTGGGTACTCATTTTACCGACCTCGGAAGGATGGAAGGCTGAGTCAACCTTGAGCCCCTGGTCAGGATCGAACTTGTAACCTTTTTAGTTACAGGGCGGCAGTTTTACCACAGTTTTACCACTGCGCCACCAGGGGCTCGTAAGGTATTTCAATCTGTAAATATTTCCTTTTGTACATAGTATCTTACCTGTATATATTTTGTATGATGCTCCAGGCTCTGTAAGCACCATAATTGTACCATAACTTTTGAGTAGTTTGACATCTCAATTTAAAAAAAAGTTCCCGAAAAACCGTTCCCATCTGCAGACATTTCATTGTCTGCCACAACATCATACCAAAATAGGAAGATCAGCCTCGTTGCTTTGGTGATGAATTTCCTCTTCTCTGTCTTCCCCAGAATTGAAAAACATTCCCACCTGCTTTTCCAAGTCATAGGAACACAAGAAGTAGGGATGTGCAAATCAATTCAGGTACAAATTGATTTGTACTCTAATCTAGCTGATTCAGGTGATTTGGAAACAGAACAAATCACCTCTGTGATCCATTGGCTAGATTCGGGTCCAAATCTAATCTGGCCAGATTTGATTTGAATCGATTAGAGATTTGCATTCCTCCTATTAATTTCCCCAGACTACCAGCTTTCATTAAAAAAAAAAAAAAAGCTAAGCTCTAACCCTCATAGAAGTGGAGTTATGGAGCAAAATGTGTTATCACTATTTTTCAAGTGTTTGATTCTTTGGTGTATAACAATTTTTCCTCAATGAATCCCTATGAGGATTCATTACAAACCTTCATTTCTTCCATTCATTTTGACTGTCTTTGGACAGGGCTAACTATCAACTACACCACCCTCCCACCCGCAAGGCAGTGGGGTACTACTCAGTTTATGTGGTAGGAATTGTTAGATTCTTTGGTGTCTAATAACCTTTCCTCATAATGAATCCCTATGAGCTTAGCTTTTTTAAAAAATGAAAGCTGGGATTCATGTTAGGGTTAGGATAGGGCAACTTGGAATCCCAATTATTTCCTATGGCGGAAATATACACAATCAGTAAAAAAACCCAAAGATAAACATTAAAAACCAACCACTGCCTTGAAATCAAGTGGTAGGTGGCACCCATGGGGACCTACCTACCACCCAAATTTGGTGCCCCTAGGACCTCTATAAGTGGTCCTAATCGATCCAAATCTGAATCAAATCAAATCAAATCCAAATAGAATCTGGGGTGATTCGGGGAACAGATTCAGACACAAACCAAATCAGGGGTCATTCAATTTGGGAACAAATGAATTGAAAAAATTGATTCATGTACATCCCTAATAGGAAACTCTTATATCAAGTCAGTCCATTGGTTCATCTAGCTCAGTGACTAGTTACATTGACTGGCAGCAGCTCTCTGTGGTTTCAGGCAGGAGTCTTTCCCAGCTCAACCTGAAGATGCAAAAGATTGAACCTGGGACCTTCTGCATGCAAAGCAGATATTCTACCACTGAGAATATTTTAAAGCAGATAGTGCTCACATGTAGTCACCCTTCAAAATACAAACCAAGGTGACAAAGCCCTTGCTATTGCAAGACCAGCTTAATTGCTGAACAACTAAAGAGAGTGGTTTTCACATGAAGCAAAGTGTTCCCCTTTTTCACTCAGCTCTAATAGACATATATGGAAGCTATTTTAAAAATAAAACCCTGCTCAATGGAACTATGTGCTGAAAGAAATAAAAGAAGATGAGAATTCCCTAGAAAAAGACATGTCATGGTAGCTAAAGGATATGCAGGGAGCACTGAAGGAAAAATAAAATAAAATATCTGAAAAATTATGAAACTGCTGAGGAGCAATGTGAGAAATAATGATGTATTGAGTTGTATTGCTGCCAGAACCATAACATGTGCACTGGAGAATGTAAGAGAATGTATAAGAGAGAGCAAAACTTGAGATCAAAATTTAAAAGGTTCTGGTAGCCAACATTTTAAACTGAAATTAAATTAAGTAGTCTAATAACTGACACAGGTTTAATAATTAGAAGTAAAAGAGGCATTTTAGAGAACAGCAGATTAAATAGGTGAAGATGACAAAAGACCCTTCATCTTTGGGTATGGAACCTACAGACTGTGAGATTTTAGACTGTGAGCCCTTTTGGACAGGGGGCCATCTTATTTATTTACTGATTCTTTTTCTATGTAAACAGCTTTGTAAACCTTTGTTGAAAAGTGGAATATAAATATTCATCGTAGTAGTAGTAGTAGCAGTAGCAGCAGAAGTAGAAGAGGAGATGTCAGGTATTGAATGAAATAGCAATGGCAAGGGTATGAGGGGATGAAGGATTGTTGGTGCTTAGAAGTACCAACAATCAGAGCATGAACTCTCTGAAATGGAATCTTTGGAGCCCAATCCCCCTTCCCATACCATTGCACTTCCTGATATCTGTGCACAAACAACGGATTAGACAGTATCAAATACTACTACGAACATTTATATACCACTCTTCAACCAAAGTTCTCAAAGTGAGGATGTTACCCAAAACAGCTTTTTGGGGGGCTGCAAACTATACTCCCTCTATGTGATCTGGAATTGCAGGCTTGCAATCTCCATCTTGGATACCTGAGGTCACGGGATCATGAACTCTGCACAAGCCTATATTTGGCAAACTATACAATTTGGTCGCTTGGTACAAGCAAACATGGAGTAACACTGCCCAAGGGCAGAATAACAAACAACTGTAGAAAGACCCCCATGGCCTCTCTTGCAAAAAGAAGGAAGGTTGTAAAGAGACCAATAGAAATAGCTAACTCCCTTCGCAATGGGATTAGCCTTGCTAATCACTCCTACAACTACCCAGATAAACATGGCACACCCCCAATTCCCTATCACAATGTTAACGAGCTAGGAGGACCCAGAGGTAGGATCGTTAACAGGAAAAGAAAACTTCTCTCTCTCTCTTTCTCTCTCTCCCCCAGAAAGAGATGTCTCAGTCTCAGATAAAGCTTTTGAGTTCACCCATCCAGTACTCCACACACACCTCTTGACCATTTCTCAAATAAAGCCTTAAGGTGATACATTTACAATTAGAACCTTAAGCTAAAATGACTCTATACGAGACTCTAATATTGTCAAGATTTTATTGCCACCTTGCCTAATCAATCTTTTTCTCTTCCTGTTCCTCTGTTATCCCTAAATAAATCTGATTGTGCCCTATTTCTGTCTTATCATTTCCAGACCAAAACATTGCACAAATTGACGCTGAAATGAACTGTTCCATATAGTTACACGGATTCCCCACGTTAGCTCAAAAGCTCCATTAGAGTGTTTAGCCAGCACCCCGGAACAGTGTCATTAACAAGGAGGAGTGTTTGACAGCTGCCCCTTTAAAGCTTCCACTCTCCAGGTAGCAAGGCAGAGTCCAGGAGGTGTAGCCTGAGCCCAGCACTATTTAAGAGCCCTTCTATCTATGACTATTGTTGGAGAAACTTGTCCCATGGAGCTATCTATGGTGCCTCATCTCTTCTCATCTCACTTCACCTGGTGAACTCTTGTCTGCAGGATAGAACAAGACACCACTATATCTCCAGTCGCTAAGAACAAGTGAGCTATTCAAGCCCATGGGCATTACAATATATCAGTCTAATGAACCATGTAAAGTTGTATGTGACATATTTAACATATGAAAAATGGAAAATTAAGTTTAGTTCTACTTAACTCAGTTTTAGGTATGAAAGGTATACAATTGAAATTGGTGTGTTTGCATTTTAAACACTGCAAAAACTGACACAAAAGGAAGTGCAGGGCTTAAGATGGTGAACACTTAAAAATATTTAATTTGTATACCTGGTTTTTTAATTTGGTAATGCACCAAAAAGAGAAGTTCAATGGTATGGTTTAACTGGAAATAAAATTCAGTTGTAGCAGATCTCAAAAATTTCCAATAGAAGCTGGGATTAATTGGAGATCGATACCAGGTTTTCTTTATTAACATTTCATCACACCGGAAGTTGTGCTTGCACACACACTTGAAGAACTTGCAGCTTGACTGAATCACCAGTTAATGTGACAGTCTAGTTCTTCATTTGAAACACTACCATGATCACCTGGCCTCAGAGAAACACTTTGTTGCATGATCTTTCACTGTGCTGTCTGAAGAGTGGATTTCTAAGATTGGAGCACTGGACACCCTGGTAGAGTCCTGCAGATCCACCTCCATAGAGGATTCCTCTGAGTAAGAATCACTATCAGCAGGGGCAGATTAAGGTCTTTGCTGCCAGTAGGCAACCAAAGATTTGCCTCTCCAGAGGAGCAAGGGTTACCCTTCCCTTCCCAAGTTAGAAGGGGGGGGGTGTTAGATAAATATATTTTTCTACCTTTAAAATTGCCGCTGCGCATAGCAGCAGCGCGGTGACAAGAGCTCCTGTGTGCACCTGCCTGCCTCCTTAGGATGGTGCGTGTATCGGCGGGAAGGCAATGGATGCAGCTGCGCTGCGGCATTGGTGGCAGTCCAGCGGAGAGGGCAGGCGGTGAGCAATACCGTCCTCCTAAATGAAGCCCACCTACCTCCCAAAGGAAAGAGATTGCCTGATTTCGGGCCTTTCTGCGCACGCACGTGTGTGCACAAAAAGGCCCGAAATTGGGCAATCTCTTTCCTTTGGGAGGTAGGTGGGCTGGTGTTAGGACGTATCGCCACCCTCTCTGCTGCCGGCAGAAAGGATGGTCAGAGCTCAGTCCTCCATGGCCATCACACCTGCAGCCATGGAAAACGTGCCCATTTATCCCAGACGTATGTTGCCTGCTTCTGATAACCCTAAGAGAAAGACATGTAGGCATCCAACCTTGCTAGTCAGTCTGTATGCACAGAGAAAATGCTCCTGGCTAATTCATAATCCGGAAATCTCAGGTTTCAGGAATTGACAGCACCTCTTGAAATTGATTCGGTGGCTCTATGCCCTTGTTCATAGAAGAACTGGAGTTGATTCTACTATTATTGCAGCTGTGAAGGTGACCTGGACACATACATTTAGCTGTAACATATACTGTATGTGCCCCTAGTAGAGATTAATCTGTAGTTTAGGAAGGCTCTATTCCTACAGCAAGAATAACATTGAAAATGCTACAGACTGTGCTGGATTGTTCTCCTTTAACGTTAGATACCCATACAGAGGAAGTAATATCCTGTTCCAGTTTGAAGCACTAGTATTCAATTAATAGGCATTCCTGACCTAAATTCAGTCTCAAATTAAGACCTACCTATAATGGGGTGTGTGTGTGTGTGTGTCTATATATCTATATCTATATCTATCTGTTTATTTTTTGCCTCCCTTTTCTCTCCGTCTTCCTTGTTTTCTAGTCATTTTTCTCATATGAGAAGAACAAGTTGAATGTCTTCAAGGACAAAAAAGCCAAATATTAATAGCTTTGTAGCTGAACTCCATCAGTGATTTTCTACAGTGCTAGTCTGAGGCCTAAAGTTAAGAAGAGTTGGATAAAGTTACTGTTTTCAAATGCTGGAGTCTTTCCATAGACTTACTGATGACTATTAAAATTAGACATGGAACTTCAACAAAATGAACAATATTTTCATGTGGCATCAATATGCATGTCTAGAATCTTGTCTAAGAAAACTATTCACCATGCAAAGTTTTTAAATGCACAGTATCAAAGTATAATTTTTGACATTTGATTCATACATGCTTATAAAGCTGCAAGACAACATGGTTTAATTATAAAACATATTTCTACTGCCTTAGTCATGCCAATTAAATTTGATTGGATACTTTCCTTATTCAACAAGCCCCTTTCATGTCATTTTAATTTACTGTCAAAGCAGCCTGAATATTGGAAACTAAATTATTTACTACAGTCCATAAGCCAATAATGTTCCATTTGTCTCGTACAGAGGGAGACTAGACTAACAAGATTATTAAGGACATTACTTGTAATAGCGAATGTCCTTCACTTTATTTGAGCTTCATGCTGTGCTTTCAGAGATCATACTTCAAAAGAGCTCCATTTCATTCCGTCACAGAACCTCTGATACAAATTATTCTCTGCTAGCTTTGTAATGCACTGATCACAGAGAAAGCAAACTTGATACTGTTGGGCAAAAGCACAGTATCATTCTCTTCTAAGATAACTACATTAGTTTATTTGTGCAGAACACCTTTGATGCACTCTCTTATGCCAAATAATGCAGAAAAGGGGAAATAGCTTAATTTATCAGATGACAGCATCTTGTAGGCTTAATTCACAAAGGCTTTGGATTGTGATGATTTTGAGCTCAATTCTGAATTCTAAATGCCAATGTTTCAAACAATCTTATGGGATTTTTTTTTAAGTCCCTAGAAAGGAAATTCAGTAATCATCAAATTTTAGTTATACTGCGGCATTGCCTACTATCATTTATTTTAGTATATTTTTATAATGTCCCAAACCTGCATTTCTGGGTAGTTTACTGGAGCTGGTCTTGTGGTAGCAAGCATTAATTGTCCCGTTTGCATTTGAATGGGAGATTACACATGAGCACTGTAAGATATTCCCCTCAAGGGATGGTAGAGATGTGCACAGATCCAGGTGAGGGTGGCTCAATGGCGGGGATGTGCGTCTCACTTTAAGGGGGAGGAGGGTGTACTTACCCATCTCTCTGCTTTGCCCCCGCTGGCGCTCAGTATTTTTAACATCCTACAGGGCGGCAGGGTACTTCCCTGCCTCCCTGTTTGTTCCTTGGCTGGAAGTAGCAGGCACATGTGCACCTGTTGGACGTGCACACATGTCGTACTCATGCATATTAGGAGGGCACATGCTCCAGCTACTTCCAGCCATTTCCAGCCAAGGAACAAAAGGGGGGGCAGGGAAGTATGCTGCTGCCCCTCAGGACACTAAAAATACCAAGTGCCAGTGTGTGTATGTGTATGGAAACCAAGGGAGGGGTAAGTACACCCTTCCCTGCCCTTAACCCCCCCATCTTCGAATCCTGCAGTGTTTGCACTTGTTTGGAGGCCCGTAAAAGGGCTCTGAACAGGTTTGTGCACATCCTTAGGGGTGGGCTGCTCTGGGAAGAGCATCTGCATGCTTGCATGCTGAAGGTTCCACGTTTCCTCCCAGGAATCTCCAGATAGGGCTGAGAGAGACTTCAGCCTGAAACCTTGGAGAAGCCACTGCCAGTCTGTGTAGACAATACTGAGTTAGTTTGCTCTGACTTGGTAGAAGGCAGCTTCTTATGTTCCTACGCAATATAATTAAGAAGCAATTAAAACATTTAAAACATTAAAACAAATTCACATTTACTAATATATCAGCATTGCAAAAATAATAGATGGTGGTTTTATCAGATAGGCAATGAAGTTTAAGACTCTAAGTTAATATTTGTGTGAAAATTCTAATTCACAAATGACCTATATAATGGCTGACATGTCATGCAGTTAACGTGGGCGGTGCAGACTCATCTGCACTACTGCGGGACTAATATACATGACGATGATGCTGCCCAAGAGGGCTGTTCCAGTACATCTTACCATTGAGCCATTTCAGGTCGCACACTACTTATGGTAAGCTGTACTGGAGCAGTTGTCTCTAGCCACATCACCAATTTAGAGTCCCGCAGCAGCATCACTGTGTGGCTCAAAGCAGCATGAGTGGGTCTGCAACACCCACTGTGGGACATGTCAGCCAATATTTTGGTGGGGAAATAATATACACTAATTGTGCAAATCACATCAGGAATATGCTTGAGTAGATTCCTAATCAAAGAATACTCCTCAAGGATTAGAATTCACATTATTTTAAAATAAACACATCCTTATAAATATATAATTAGGACATTGCCAGAACCCAGTGAGGTGTCCCTATCTGTGGGGAATACACGTACTAGCAAGCAAATCTTTTAAAAACAACTTGGTTTAGATACAGAGACAGGACACCATTAAAACTAAAAAGTAATCAGCTTTCTTATAATTTGCCCCAAACCTTCCAAAATTTCCAGGATATTGTCAAAAAGTGTCACTGGATCATATGAAAGAGTTAACCTTCATCCAATAAGTGATGCTGGAGATACATTTTCTGACATGAAATCAAGAATTTGATTCTTGGTACTACCAAATCAAAGAATTAAGAGGCCCAAAAATCAAATGCCAATTTCAGTTGGCAAGGCGATCCATAGACTCACAGGGATCTAGTGAAAGGGTGTTTTGTTTTGTTTGTTTTGTATTTTGTAACTATTTAGTAACTTCTGCCTCATGAAATGAAGTATTCCTTACTTCCCACATCAATCCAGTCTGTAATGACTAGCTGTGTTGAGAACACATGATATGCTCAACTTTTCCAAGCATTCTGTCCACATCCTAAGGCATATAGAATTTATCAACATCAGATAAGATGAAGTATGACAGTTTCAGCTGTTGTTGAGTTTGCTTTTTATAGTTTAGTGCATTGCATATTATAGTCTCACTCTCAATATCTACACTATGCAACAAGGATTGGTAGAAGAATTAAATCAAGAAGAGTCAGCAGCTAAGCAAAGGAAAGACCAGTAACCCTGAAAGCAAATGGCCCAGGTTGAGAATGCCCAGGATGCTTAATATGGCAAACAGCAGATGTGCTAAGCTTTATCTCTCTTGTATAGTGTAGTAAGCAGCCTCTATCCATAACTTACAACTATGAGTTGTCTCAAGTCTGGAAACAAGATTGAGAGCAGGTGTGGTCAGCACAGACAATAACTGAAACCTTTGTTTGAAGAACAAAGGATAAGATGGACCACAGGGCAGGCCAAAGTCAGTAGCCAGTGACCATCCAAATGAAAGCACATCATCAGGGACAACCTGCTATGGATAACCAACAATGCAGTCTAAGAGTGAGTGTGGAAGAGGATGTGCAGGAGGAGGAGGAGGAAAGCAGGGGGCCACTATAGCCTAACACACTTCTCTCCTCCTCCATACTTCCTCTCTGTTCCCTTGGCTTCTGAAAATCCAGAGGCAGGAACAAAAAATGAAGAGAGTAATGGCGGTGACTGATATGTTGTTGGTGGGTAAGGTAAGTGAAAGACAACAGGTCAGTAAAGGCAACCAGAGGTGGCAGGCCAATGGTCAATCTCCAGCAATCTGCTGCTGAGGTGGCTGTTTCACTCAGTCTTATTAGCAAACCAATAGTGTGCTTGATCCCCCTCCCCCTCCCCTTCTTTTGGTCCTGTTTTGATGCTTCACATTATTTTGGACAAATCTTCCTCTAGGGAGCCCAGAGTGATATACATGGTTATAGTTACCCTCACAACAACCCTGTGAGATAGGTTAGGCTGAGAGATACATGACTGGCCCAGAGTCACCCAGTGAGTTTCATGCCTGAATCAGGCTTTGAACTCAGGTCTCCCTGGTCGTAGTCCAACACTCTAACCCAGGGGTGGGGAACCTTGGCCCTCCAGCTGTTTTTGAACTACAACTCCCACCATCCCCAGCCACATTGGGGATGGTGGGAGTTGTAGTTCAAAAACAGCTGGAGGGCCAAGTTTCCCCACCCCTGCTCTAACCACTACACCACACTGGCTTTTAGGACTGAAGCTGCAACTATGTAAATAATAATAGTGCTAAGGAATCTCATACAAATCTCATAAAATGAGATTACTGTAAACAAAGAAGTATCTGTGCAATCCTGGAGAAGCAACATTTTCTAAAGCCCTCTCAGGCACTGAAGAAAACTGTGGATGCTGTGCCCAGATACAGCACCCATGAGAGCATGTCAGCAAGCTCTGCTGTCCTTGTGCTCTGTAGCCTTAGCCCCAAGTTCTCCATAGCACCTGTCTCTGCAAACAAATGCTGTACTTGTGGATAGTGTGGGAGGGGAGCTAATGGAGTGTGGCATAAGAGCAGGACTTGCTGGTATGCTCCTGTTTCCCCTATATAACCACTCAAGAGAGCTTAAATGTCATTTGAATCTAACAATAGGTGATGATTCTGTACTTTACAAGTATCTATTTATTGGCTGGCATCCAGATTAAGAAAGCACCAGTGCTACATGAGAAACATTCCCAGTGGCTTCGCAACTTATACACTACCTGCTCTCCCATGGGGGTGGGAAGGATTTTGACAACCTCCCCTTGCCTGGAAGCACTCTGTGCCACACAACACTATGTCACTGGGGGCTGTACCTCAAGGAGATATTTTCATGTGGCATAGAGCACTTTCGGGGGAAGGGGAAGTTGCCAAAATCCCGCCCCCCCCATGAGAGTGCAGGTACTGTGTTAAGCCAGGAAGTCACTGGAAGCACTAGCACTTCCTTAGTCTGGATGTCAGCCACTACAATCACATCATTTAAGAGCCCATGATCCAAACAATTTTTAATAGTTTATCCTTAAGAAATATGCAGTGAATACATTAGAAAGGATTTCTAACCACAGATATGTTGGCTGACATGATAAGCACCTTGACATAATAGGAAGCAGGAGCTCACAAATAGCCTAAAAACTAGATCCGGGAAAGGCGTGCCTCACCAGAGTTCACTCCTTTCCCCTTCCCACAAAAGCCCTTTTCATTGCCAGGAATATGTCCCTGAGGGCTGCCCATATATAGGCACAGAAAGCCTCTCCTGTATGAAAAGGAGTATTCATATGGGCCCAAAGAAGGAGCTTTCAAAAACTTATATTAAAATATGTTGAAATATAATTCTAACTTTTTCTCTGCTAAATATAAAATCACCAAAAAGTTAATTGGGGGGGGGGGAGATAGAAAATTAATCTTTGTGTAAATAAAGTACTATAAATTTGAATATATGAAAAATTTAATATATTGAATACTAGCTTTAAGTACCCAGTGTTGCTTGGGCTTATGGTGCGAGTTTCTCTTTGTCATTGCATCCATATCCGTTCTGTGGATATACCCGTTGTATATCCGCCTGTCTCTGTGAGGTGGTTGTCATGGTTCTCGGGTACCCTACGTTACTCGTAGGGTCCTAGGAAGTCATTTTGAAAAGTTTGGTGCTGATAACTCAAAGTATGTGGGAATGTATAAGGAATGTATATTGAATATATGTTCAAATATATATATTCAAATATGAATTCATATTGGTCTATCTAGTTTAGTACTATTTTAACAAGCAATAGTTCTTCAAACTGCCAAGATGACTTAGTCACTGTTGCTTAAGGTCCCTTTAATTGGACACACAAGAAACCATACCAAAGATTTTCTTCATGGAGCTATAAGCAACCCCTTTGGTTGGGATGGGCCCTGCAGATGTGATTACTAAACGTATCTAAGTTCATTTCAAAAAAGAATTTAATGTGTGTGCGTATAAGTAATAATATAACTGCATCCACAATTGCACACATCCAGTTTACAGTGAAATGTAAGAATAAACAACAAATAAATGTGCTAGAGCAAAACAATTGTTTAAATACTATAACATTACAAATAGGATCAAAATGTTATCTCATCAGTTCTATCTAAAGCACATATATGTTTACAAAAAGAGGAAATAATTAATTCATTTTGACATTTCCATATAAAAATAATGCACATATAAAATAATGTTTTTCCCGCAATTGCGGTTTGTAGATGAAGCTCCATTTTTACTGGAAAAAGTGAAATAACTAGCATGTTGCTTTCTCTGAAGCCGAAAGCAATTTCCTTTTCTAATTTTAGTTATGCAAAGCCTATGGGCATCATCAGCATTTAGTAATTAGTTTTATAATTACTGCTGTTTTGCTCACTGTCATTCAATTTTTCTTACAACATGGTCTGGGATTGAAACATCCCACATCCACAGCTGTGTAAATTGCCATCCATTTATAAGACAAAAAAGTAACATTCCACATTTATCATTATTCAGGCAAAAATTTGTTACTGCTACGAAGTGATGCTTTGTGAATATGTTGTCCTCTAAAATAGCAAAAATAACATTTAACATGTAGTAAATCTTGTCTAGCATCAAAGGGATGCAAGGCATATGAACTAAATAGTACAAAGGAACCCACATTAAACAATATTTCAGTACCTTATGGATGATAATATTGTTGGAACTACAGTGGTTACCATACCTACTCGTGAAATCTGAATTATTCTGAAATCCATTAAAAATTTGCTATTTATTTGAACAGTTTTAGTGGAGTGGAAAGTCATCAGTGTATGGCACTTCATAAAGTAACATAAAAAACTGGATCACTGCACCAAAAAGCTTCCCATTCTAAGCTTTGTCAGTGGGAGAAGCTATGCCTAATATAAAAACATTGAACGATTTCTAAATAATTAATGTCGTTTTATCTTTGTCGGGGGCATTTTGGCAAACAGCATGGGTGCATCATATACCAAACCAAGCTCTACACAGAAAACCTTCACTAATCCAGTCAGGATTGGAGTCAAGGATCTCAAAAACACCAGTGATAGCCCAATCTGGGTATATCCTATTTAATAACATGCAATATTCCATTCATGGAGCAAGGTTTTCCCAATCCTGTGCCGCTAACCTTCAGGACTCTCCGAAAAGCCAATTCCTGGCCAAGGATAAATCAGCAGAAATCCCCCTCCTGCTGAGCAAAGCAAGCCAAGAGCTCTTCTGGGCTCCTGCTGTTGCTGTAGAATATTCCTACCTGCAGGCCAGTAAAAAAGACCCGGCTGGATCTAGTTCCTGGGTCTTATGTTTTGCAGGCCTGATATAAGGAGAGGGTTTGGCTGCTTCTTTCTCAGCAGGCACACAAACCCAACTAGACCATCCCAGGTGACTCTGGGAGTCAAGTGGTTCTGATAAGTGAAGCAGCAAGTTTACAAATGATCTTAATTGCCAAGAAAATGCATCCTGCAAAGGAAGAGGAAAGTGTTGGTTTAACATTGTTTATATTAAGAAAAAAGAATTGTTACCAGAATTATGATGTAAATATTCCTAGTTTCACATTCTAATGCAAAGTATTTCTTAAGAAGAACTGTATTGGCAATGAATGAGTTAAAAAGAGAATGGATTAACATTGTCAATCATTATATACAGAAGAATAATTAACTCAGTATGTTTATTTGTCTACTTTTGCTACTTGATTAAATGAATGACTGATGACAGGTTCCTTGTTTTCTTCCTTTTTGTCAGGATAAACGATCAGTATTAAACTAAATGGCAGTACTCAAAATAATTATAATGAAATTAAAATATAGTGCAATTGTGTCTGGAGGCTTCCAACTATTTTTTAGCTTTAATGTAATTTAGGAAAATAAAAATATATATTCCTAAATCACACTATTAGCAGAAATAATTAATCATCAAGCCATCTTTTCTCATCATTTCCCTCTACATTATACTAGTCCTCATAGTGACTTCATAATGAAAGCTTAGTCTGATAGCATCACAATCAAATTCTTACAGTGCTTGATAAAAAACAAACTTCCTACATGGATGTAGAAAACTGCATGTACCCTTCTCCTGTACATTGCCACACATAAGGAGTGCATGTGCTGAGATTCAGTAAGGAAATGTATATAGGTTGGGAATGTGACCTTATTTAGAAACAATTTTCTTCTGTGCTTCTCTTTCTCTCTGATAGAGCAGTTTCCACTAGGGATGTGCCCAAGCGGGTTTGGTGCCTCCTTAGGGAAGCACCAAACTAGTTCAGGCACCAGCATTCAAATTGGTTCAGTGGGTGGTTTCTTTAAAAAGCTGGTGGTAAGCAGGACCTTACTTCCTCCTCCAATGCCCCACCACTTTTCTGGGCACAGCACTCATTGTTCAGAAGCTGCTGCCAACAGCCTGCCAGCAGTATCAGCATGCACATGGCGGCCGCACATGCATGGCAGACATGTGTGTGCTTATGCCACGCACAGGCTGCTTGCAGCAGGCACGCGCTGCCTTTTGAACAGTAAGTGCTGCACTTGGAAAAGCAGCCGGGCAGTGGAGGAGCAAGTAAGGTCCTGCTTACCTGCTTTTTAAAGAAACCAATCCCTGCCCCACTTACGGCTGCACATAATGGATGTGCCATTGGTGCACATCCCTAGTTTCCACCATACAATGCATATGGATCAGAGCTCAAGGCCAGGCAGTTCTTTGAAGAACAACTGTAGCTCAGTGAGCAAAGCACATAGTTTGATAACGAAGGTCCTAGGTTTGATCCCTGGCATCTCTGGTGGACTGTGAAAGGCCCTTGAAGAGTTAAATGGACTGATGTTTTAATTTGTTATAAAGTGGTTTCTCATCAACTGCATATGGGCAACTCCTGGTAAGCGCATGCTCCTGGCTTGAACCATACGTTCTACACATTCCATGTTGTCTCAACCCACCAATGCCAGGTTGCCAAGCAGCACTTTTCTCTGCCACCCAACTTCTCTACCCAAGATTTGAAGTTGGGTGGTAGATGTCAGGTGGCAGAGAGAAGTGCTCAACCCAACACTGGTAGATTCAGATGACACTAAATGTGTGGAACTTCCGTCTCATCCTGGGAGTATATGCTCACCAGGAACCAGATGTTGGCAGCAGTGTTCCCTCTAACAGGGATTCCCAGATGTTGTTGACTACAATGGTTGGCAGTACCTTACTTGCACTGTGATATCTGAACGCAACCTATACACACACACACACAATTTTATATAGCTCATTCTATATAAGAAGTTGAACCTCTTTTCAAAGCTGAGACCAGGAAAACTTGGGTTTTTGTATGGTCAAAAAAGGCAACACAGACAAATAGCATCTTGAAGGGGGGAAACTGAATAATAGAATTGTGCAGTTCTGCATCATTGGAGGATATGGTGTATAAATCCATCTAAGAGTATGATACAGAAAGCCACAGTAGTAAAACCCTGGCAGAATCATTTCAGCCCCCTTCCAGAGCCCAGAGTGTTCAGCAAAAGTTAATCCAGCCTTCTTCTGTCATATCAAATATATTTTAATGGGTATAGATTCTATAGCAACAAGGAAAGGGGATGGGGGCAGCAATCATTCTCATAGTATGAACAATGGAAGTTTGGGCCTGACTGCTTTTCAGAAATGTATATTCTACTCATATATCTACATGAAGCCCATACTAATTTGCTTATGAGACATAACAGTTCTTATATACCCTAAAAAAGGTAAGGACTCAATTCTTTTCAGATGGATCTGCCTAGTCCATAGGAGAAACTCTTCAGCTAAGATCATGCAGACACTCTCATATTGGCAACTCACAGCAGCAGTAGAAAATCAGCCTTTAGAGAACAATATAGAAAACCTTGTAATGCCATCACATAATTTCATGAGACAACTGCACCTTGAACATTTCTGGTCATTCATCTTTAAATGGGTACAGGGAAAGCAATGCAAACTATCAGGGACACTGCAGGCATTTCATTGAAAAACCACTGAAAAAAGGAAATGAATGGCCACTCAGCATATAATACAGTCAAACTAAGGAAGCCAAGGTGTGTCCAGTGCTTGGAGTGATTGCCATAGAACACCATGTACATTGCTTAAGTTCCATGTTTTTTTTTTAAAGGAAAGACATAAATGTGATAAACATCCAAACTCCTTCTCATAAAGAGCTGAGGGCCAATTAACATAGTTCTACACACACAATGGTCCTCAAGTCACTGTTCAAACAGTGTCTCGTATGAACCAAGATATCATATGGATATAACCCCTGCATCTCTCCAATTATGGCAGCACGGTTTTAACCACTGTGATCTCATGTCAGGAATTGCCCCAGGAAGAAATGGAAATATCCACAAACAGCCCAGTACATAGAAGACATTTTCTGCATGAATGGATCCTTGTGGAACTTTTGTATAGATTTTAAAACTTACTGTGTGAGCTGGCCCTAAGAAGAGATATAGCTGACATTCATACAGAGCCCTAACAGAGCCCTAAACTAACACAAATTCTAACACACACTCTTTTCTTACCTCTACCCCTTACACTTTGTCTTTCAGCATTTCTTCATATATTCATCCAGTTCAGCCATTCACACACTGTTATCAGAATATACAGACACATACATAACCCAATTTCATGTAAAGTTTCACAACATGAGAGGATAGGAAAGGGTTAATGTGCATATCTTTTAAGCCTAGCTGTTGCCACTGATACAGCGAGGAAAGGAAAGGGATCAATGGCTCCTTAGAAAAAATGAAATATTCCTAGTGGATTAAGGGAGGCCTTTAATCAGGTCTTGACTAAAGTATATAAAATCATAAGTGGATTGAAAAGAGGAATAAGGAGCAGATGTAATACTAATATAATACCTGTCACATAATGTGCAGGGTGCGGGAGGCGAAAGGTGGAGGAACACCCTGGAGAAACACCCCGCTTCTTCCTCCTGCTGGCTACAATGTCAGAGCTGGCAAGGAGCCAGAAAGGGTGGAGGCAAGCTCCACCATGCCAATGAACAGAGACAGAGTAGAAGGGACAGAATCAATAGCTTCCTCTATGAATTGGCTTCCTTCCTGTGCATGCCAAGGAGAGAACCGAGTGGGAGATGGGAACTGCCTCTTCAAGAGACGACATATATTATTATACTATTTTTCGACAAAAGATTCTCCAAGCGGTTTACACAGAAAAAGACTAAGAAGATGGACCCTTACCCCACCCACCCCAAAGGGTTCACAATCTAAAAGGAACACCAGCAACAGCCACTGGAAGGATACTGGGCTAGGGTTGAATAGAGCCAGTTGCTCTTCTCTTGCTAAATATAATCACCACTTTACTCCCAGGTAGTAGGGGTTGAATCCGCCCCTCCTAGCTGCCTGCAGGCGCTCTCATTGTTGCTGAAGTAACAGATTGGATAAAGGGCCTTGGGGTAGGAAGATGAGGAAAGTCTGTCTGCCCTCCATGCAAGGCATATTTGTTTGAACTAGTTGGAGGATGGGCTGGGCTCACACGCCCATCCAACCCAAAGCGCACTCCCTTGTTAAGTTTATCTCCAGTAACAGCATCAGGCTGCAAAGGTTGCTCTACATAAGAGAAAGAGGCTAGTCCAGTGAGCCATTTGAAGAGGCCAACAGCTAATGTACAAGTGACTAGGAGGGTTTAGCGTTTAGCATTTAAATTAAAACATATACCTATGTTTTAATTTAACAATAACAGATATTTATATACCGCTTTTCAACAAAAAAGTTTCCAAAGCAATTTACATAGATAGATAGATAGATAGATAGATAGATAGATAGATAAAGATGGATCCTTGCCCCTGAATTTTGTCTTCATAATTTGACAATGGAACTGTAGCTCAGTTATAGACACTGTACCCTCTAAGGCATGCTCACGTGCATGCGCTCACAAGTTTTTGGATGTCTGCTCAATTCATTTTAGATCCCGCTCAGGTTGTTTCAAGAAGGCTCAACTCTGAATGCATGTGTGTGCACACTGACTTGATACTACCGTCCAGAACAAAACTCATTTTGCACAGAGATGAAGAAAATTAGAGGGACCACTGGTTGTAGATCACATCCTTTCCACATAGATGGTTTCAAGCTCAGTTCCTGGGATCTCCATGTAGGACAGGGAAAGACCCTTGTCTGAAAGTCATGGACATCAACAAAGACAATACTGAGCTAGCCAGACCAATGGTCTGATTGAGTAAAAAGCATTCATATCTTCAATAAGGCACAAAAGACAAGATATCAAGATGAAGTCCTGATCCCCAATATGGGTTGTGTTTCAGTCATGCAAATGTACTGCTAGCAAGTGTAATGCTCATAAATATCTTACACCAAAAGTTATCTTGCTCTTTCCTTCAAAATGTAAACTAATTTCAAACAGCTGTGGTACCCTTAACTTACATGCATTTGTCAATGACATAATATTTTGTGTTTGCATCATACTTGTCATCAAAGGGACTTTAGAGCAATCATTAAGACATAAGAAATTATGCTCATTGTCAACAGCAAGCATTTTTCACAATTTAATTTAGAAAAAAATCCCTATTATATCCCAGCCAGCTGACAAATACATGCATTCTGAGCAAGTATGGTATAGAGTATTATATCATCCAGTCCATACATTATTTCAGTCATCTGAATACTATTACTATACATTATCCGTCAAGCAGAATGATAAAGTGAAAATCAGAACATTTCATAGTTGTTTTCCATTCTGTTCCTTGGTTTACATACATAGGCTAAAAATGAAGAGATAGAACATGTCATAAATCGTGAGAAGCCAAATTCTCTTAGGGATTCTGCTCTAAACAATATAAGAAGGACATCCTGAACCAACTGGGAAATCCCCTCTTTGGGCATTAGGTTTAGAGCAATGCCGTCTTTCCCAGGGAGAGAATGCAAGCTGCTCTCCTAACAAAATGTGCTGTGATTTCTTATAACACCTGCTCCCCATATACTTCATATGCTCTAGCAATGACTATAATGATTAGATTCAGTTTATTATAATCATAGATCAATATACAGTTCAGATCTAGATATTAGGGTCCTTAAAAGTGAATATCGATACAAATGTGTGTGTATATATATATATATATATATATATATGTGTGTGTGTGTGTGTATGTGTGTATATGTGTGTGTATATATATTTATATAAAATATACAATTAAGAACTATTACATAAAATCAATATAAAATGGAATAAGAAAATCAAACACACACACACACACACAATTAAGTTCTTCTATTAACCATCTCCAACACATCATGTGCACATCTTAATCACAGCATACAGAATTTGGCCACCAGATGCGAGACATCAGTATATGTATCGGAAAGAAATAAGTTTATATAAATCTCATCGGAGTTATTTGAATATCTAAAAACCAAGAGCAGCAATAAATCTAAGACACAAATCATGATAAAAAGAGCAATACAAAAGCACATGACCAACTGTTTCAACATCGCCATTCCCACAAGGACATGACTATAATAAGTCAGTTTACCAAAGCTGAATTTGGCATCTTTTAACTACCAGGAGACTGTATGACCAGATCTAAACTAATCACAGAGCAGCTTCATGCTAAAGGGCATTCACCATAACACCTGGATTCAGACTTTTTTTTTTGTAGAATATGAGTTCTCTCTACTTTCCCAGGGGATATCATACTCCATGACATCATATATCTTATTCAGAGATATCTTACAGGAGGGAAGAGAGGATCTGATCAATCTATTCTAAGTTCAGCTTCCAGGTTATTGAGAACACTAGCTTCAGATGGAAAGTTTGGCCTTGAGATACAAAGTCCAGGATGATCTAATGTTTCTAGGGAGGCTCAGGTGAAAGAGACCGGCTGATTCTTTTGCAGTGGCAGAGAACGTAGGTCAACATTCTTGCACTACTGCTGACTTCACTGCCAGGCATCCCCATGAAAAAATTATAGTTTTCACAGTGCCTGCAGGATGCTCCCCTTGGTATATGGGGAGGGCAAGAGAAGAAGAAGTTGCCAGATGAGTAGAGACTCGTAGCATCACCACCACCTCCTCCTCTTCTCATCCTCCCCATAAGCCAAAGGTCAATGGCCCAAAGGTAATACAAGGGCCACTGAGAGAAAGCCCATTGGCCAGAGGGGAAAGAGTTGCTGGTGAAGACTCTGTAGCAGCAGCTTTTCTTATTTCTTCTTTTGCCTCTGAGGGTGGCAAGAGAGGAGCAGGTAAGCAAAGCTATGGAGCAGTGGATAAACACAGGAAACAACACAGGAACAAAGAGTTAGCATCGTGGGAAATCCTTTGAGTCTCTCCGATGGAGTCAAATGATTTTCTTCTGGGGCAAACAAATCAATCTCCAATAACCTGAAATAGTTCTGTGAAGATTCAGAGATCACATCCCCACTCTTGCAGGTCCAGATATCTTTTGCTAAGGGTGCCATGTTTATAGCACCCTGCACAAATTTCACTGTAGTAGAAAGCAGGGTTTCTTGTGCCCAGAGAAGCAGATGTGTGACTTTATTATAAAGAAAGGACCAAGACTTCACCCTACCAACTGGGTACCCACCCAGGCAATTGGTGGGTACCCAACTGATTTACATATGCTTTCATAGTGGTACTGGCTATGTAAATTATCATAGTGGTACTAGCCAGAACCATGTAAATTTAGACATGGTAAAGTCGTATCTATCCTTATCTACCCTAGCAAGTTCAGAACAGCCACATAGTTCCATCATTTGGAGAACTCAACTTAATTCAACATGGAATAGATGACTAGCTTTTGCAATGAACCACTCAGTGAAATTCAACTGTGTGATCAGGACTCGGTTACCATTAGAATACTTGCTTCACCGATGTAACACTGGAACCAGAGGTTCTCTTCCTTGCAAATGAGGTATTGAGATATTGGAAGAAAACCTCCAGAATCTGACATGTAGCTTCAACCATGGATCAACATCCATGCAGGGAACACAATATCAAGTAGCTCAGGCAATTTCTGGAGGACTGACTAGAGATTGCTCCTAACTAAGAAGGTCCAAAATATTAATTAGATTTGAGATCTGTTTCAAGGGTAGCTGAAGAGAACTCTGAAAAATGATGAGCCTTGTGCCCAAGTGGACAATCTCTTGAGAAGACAAATTTTTTCATCTCGTTTGATAGCAAATCCCAAGCAACTCAAACAAAAGTCATCAGGATGGTCTCTAAGATTGCTTGAAAAGGGCACTTTCTGTAGGAGGTACTGTAGCTGTAGTACATGTGCGTAGTATGTATTTCAGCTTCAGACACATTATAGAGGCGATGCAGATCTTAGAGAATATGTACAGAGCTGAAACTAGATCAAACAGAAGTATTCTCTGACAGCTTACGCCATTGCAATGGAATTTCTGGTAAGGCAAATGAACATGTCACTTCCATCAACTCAATGGAGGCCAAAAGATCTCCCTTCCTTACAACAGAGGCTGTAGGCAGTGAAATTTCTACATGCAAGTGTTGCAAAAGCCCTTGATATTGTTATTGTGTGTGTGTGTACACACTGAAAGGCAATGCTCACAAAAACCTGATCATTTGTGAGGAAAACAATGGGGAAGTTGCCTATCCCTAGTTTCTGCTTCTCGACACTTTTCAACATTCTCATTATTCGGACTGAGAACTCTGAAAAAGAAGCAGCAAAAAGACAGAACGAACATTCACAGAGCAAGATGAGAAATAAAATTACTAGATGTGATCCCATTTGTTTACATGCTTTATGACATAAGCTACTGTGAGACCTATAGAAATAAGTGGAGGTTGTATGAAAGCAAAGGCTGATGGATTGTGTTTTATTCACTATTTAACAGGATGCACAAAGTTATGATCTATCAGCTAGGGGCAGAACCACCATTGAGCGAATGGGTTCAAACCCAGGCCACCGCCCCTCAGGGGCTGCGCCTCACACTCCAGACACACACATCCACATCTGACGTCAGACACGGGGGAGTGGCTAACCGCTCCCTGTGTCTGATGTCAGACGCTGTAATGGGGAAGGGCTATGGGAGCTGGGGCAGCAGGCTAAGCCTGGACCACTGCTGGCCTCCCTCTGTGCCTGCCACCAACTCTTAGAATGTTAGAACATTAGGGCCAGCTGGGTCAGGCCCAAAGCCCGACCAGTTCAGCATCCTGTTTCATGCAGTGGCCCACCAGGCAAGTGGTGATGACATTGCCTTCTCCCTAGTTGTTGCTCCCCTGCAACCGGTATTTAGGCAGCCCCTCTGAGGGTGGAGGTGGCCTATAGCCACCAGTCTAGTAGCCATTGATAGACCTGTCCTCTAAGACTTTCTCTAAGCCCCTTTTAAAGCCATCCAAGCTAGTGGCCATCACCCATTGGCAGAGAATTCCATAGATTACATGCTGTGTGAAAAAGTAGTCCCTTTTGTCGGTCCTAAAATTCTGCTGCGTGAGAGGGTGAAACATTTCTCTATGTCCACTCTCTCTACTCCATGCATTATTTTATACACCTCTATCATGTCTCCCTGTAGTCTCCTCTTTTCCAAACTAAAAAGCACCTACAATTCTTAAAAGAATTGTATGGAATACTCTAAATGTAGCCACACCACAGATTTGTATAAGGGCATTATAATATTATAATTTTTGTTTTCAATCCCCTTCCTAATTATCCCTAGCATAAAATTGTCCTTTTTCATAGCTGCCACGCACTGAGTTGACACAATCAAGAAGTTGTCCACCACGACTCCAAGATCTCTCTCCTGGTCAGTCACTGACAGCTTAGACCCCATCAGTGTATATGTGAAGTTGGAGTTTTTTGCCCCAATATGCACTTGCTTAAACTGAACTACATTTGCCATTTTGTCACCCAGTTTGGAGACATCCTTTTGGAGCGCCTCACAATCTGTTGTGGATTTCACTACCCTAAATATTTATTTTATTATTTCAAATATGTAAATATACATATAATATAAAGTATTAAAATATATCCTGCCCCTGCAATACACTACTGCTTGGGGCAGCTCACACAACAATAAAATAGATACAATGTAAAATAAAAGTAATGCAATTAACCAAATTAAATAAACAAGTTAAAAGTCAGGTTAAAACTACACTCAGAATTAAGTTTCAAATTGAAAGTTATTATAAAAGCTAAACACTGAGAATTATAAAAACACTAAATAATTTAGTGCCATCTATAAATTTGGCCATTTCCCTGTTTACCCCAACTTCTAGATCATTTATGAACAAGTTAAAGAGCTCCAGTCCCAGTACAGATCCCTGAAGGACTCCACTTCTTTCTTCCCTCCACTATGAAAACTCTCCATTTATTCCTACCCTCCGTTTCCTGTCTTTCAACCAGTTACCAATCCACACATGAACCTGTCCCCTTATCCCAGGACTGCTAAGTTTACTCAAGAGCCTTTGGTGGGGAACTCTGTCAAAAGCTTTTTGGAAGTCAAAGAATACTATGTTAACCAGACCCCCTTTATCCACATGCCTGCTCACTCTCTCAAAGAACTTCAAAAGGTTAATGAGGCAAGACTTGCCCTCACAGAAGCCATGCTGGTTCTCCTTTAGCAAAACCTGTTCTTCTGTATTTGCAAATGCAGAAAATAAGTAGAATCTGGTTACTTCAATAAAGCAGCTGCTAATAACCATTTTTTTGAGGTCTGGGTATTATGTAAAATCTTAGCAGCCATAACTGCTAAGTGAAAGATTTTCTGTTCTCTGGGGAAACAAAAACAATTTGCAAATGCAGAAAATAAGTGAAAATAATGCCCCCCCCCAAAACACTGGCTGAGAGCCAGACTAGAACTATGCTATTATGCAAGGGTAGAGAAGTTATTTTCAGCAACCTTCCCTTTCCCTCAGAAGTTTGCTGCAACTCTCAAAAATATATTCCTTAGGACTGCATGATCTGCAGGGACATATTTAAAATGTCGGCTTCAAAGGGAAATTCAGATTGTCAAAAATAGACCTTGTCCCCTTCATGTGATGGATGTCAGGCTCTGCTTCATCAGTGCAGTGCTTGTCCAGATATCAAGTACTGAATAAAGAATACATTTTTAGTTGTTTAAATATTTTAGATTAATTATTATGGTTTGTGGGGTTGGTTTTTTTTTAAGCGTTTATATTTAGTCTACTTTCCTTAAGTAAGCTTATGACATCACTCAGCATTCTGTGTATGTCCATGTGTGTCCCCTCCCTCATCAACTTTGCAATGCCTGGACCAATATGAACCAAATTTGGTACAATTGTAGGGACACATAGGGACACCTCAATGGTGTAGTTTGTAATGATGATACCCACCTTGATTCAAGATGGTAGATGTAAGAATATTTGAGGCGCAAGAAGACTAACGTGAACCGCCTAACCAATTTGAACCAAATTTGCCATAGCTGTGGGGGGACACAGGGACACTTCAGGGGCAGAGTTTGTAATTATGTCACACACACACACACACCCCGATTCAAGATTGTGGGTGTGTGTTTTAGGTACAATTGGGCTAACTTGTGGATCGCCTAACCGATTTGAAGCAAATTTGGTACAGCTGTAGTAAATGGCACAATGGAATAGTTTGTTATAATATCATCTACTCCATTTCAAGATGCTGGACATGTAAATGTTTGAGGCGCAAGTGGGCTAACTTGTAAATTGCCTAAAAATTTGAACCCAATTTGCAACAGGTGTGGGGACACATAGGGACAGATCAATGGCGTAGTGTGTGATGATGTCATCTACCCCAATTCAAGATGGTGGACGTGTGAATTTTTAAGTCTGAAGTGGGTTAACTTGTGAGTATGATAATTATCAATTAAGATTATAGTGAAAGAAAAGTCAGCAGACTAGTTCTTACCAGAGCAACTTTTTATTAATCCAGGTTGCAATCCTACAAAACTACCTGTGCTTGAGGAGAACTAGTGTTGAAGGTGTCTCTATGGTTTAAACTGCTGTCACCGGTACAGATATATAGACTGTTTTAAAATGAAAAGGACTTTGCCTGTTCATTCACATGAAACAGTATCAGTGTCAAGGACAACTCTGTCAGTATGCATGGGTCTCTTCTGTGTGCAGACAAAGCACAGAAGAATTACATTCCTAACTCAAAGCTTAAGAACATGGATGTATTTCATAATATTCACATAACTTTTCATCACAAGATGATAGCAACTTCATTGCTATCATCCCTAGCACAGTAATCTAAAAGGAAATGGAGATTTCTAAACATTCTGGAATGGTTTTTTTAAAAAAATTATTTCAGCTTTAACAATTTAGCATTATGATTCTTGGTTTTCTGACTTCTAAGCCCTTGTATTAAAAATTAAACATAGATGAAAAATTAAACATATGAAACCATTATTAGAGCAATTCTATATAAACATGTCTTTTTAAAATGTGAATTGCCTGAATTCTAAATAATTGGGGAGAATATATTGTTTATTTAGGTAACATAGAAGATGAATGAAGTGTGGCATACAATTCGGCACATCCTTGTGGCAGTTACCCATAGGAAGGAAAAGCCACAGTTTCCATTTGATACAAATACAAGCAGAAATGACAAAGCCAACATTCTATGTAGCAACAGTCAACTAATCCAAGGAGTAAATCAAACAAGAAGTCATGCTTGTACAAAAGTACTTTTCTAACATATCCTCAGCATGAGAGAGAGTTTATCCTGGAAGGGAGTTCTATTGTGATTGTGAGCCCTTTGGGGGCAGGAATCCATTTTATTTATTTATTATTTCTCTGTGTAAACCACTTTGGAAACTTTTGTTGAAAAGCAGTATATAAATAATTGTTGTTGTTTATTAGGCAAGGCCCTGATTGTTTGCCTCTGCTCCACTCCTTCCAGATGATTGCTGCTGCAGCCATCAAGCTGAGCCAGGAGCACGAGCCTCTTGGTGAGAGCCGAAGAGTGAGAGCACAAGGACTCTTGTCCTTGTGGCTCTCAGCCGAGTGGGGACAGCTGATGGAATGCAGCAGCCAGAGGAATGAAGAGGCACGGCAAGCTTGGTAGATTGCAGAGCAGGAGCATGATGGCAACAGCCCTCCCCATGCCTGCCTGGAGTTTTAGCAGCTGCATCAAACCTACCCGATTGGCTAGAGCAGTGATTCTCAAACTTGGGTCCTCAGGTGTTATTGGACTTCAACTCCCATAATCCTCAAACAAAGGCCACTGAGGCTGGGGATTATGGGAGCTGAAGTCCAATAACACCTGAGGACCCAAGTTTGAGAATCCCTGGGCTAGAGTATTGCCTCAGTTTTAATAGGAGGGAGTTTTTATTTCTTGCTAATACTAAGGGGTTGCTCTTCTCAATATGTGTCGGGCAGGTGTTACCTTGGAGCAGGCCAGTTCAGTTGAGATGGTCCTTGGCAAAGGGTGATTTGGTGGTGGGAGGAGGACATGCCAGGTGAGGGAAAGGAGTGTTGGCTATATCAAAGCTATGATGCCCTCCAGCTCTTATCCCATCCAAAGAGACCCTAGTAACTCTGCCAGCAGCCCACCTTGCCTGAAGCTGGTGCTATTAAATGCCAGGTCCATAAATGCAAAGACTACAGCCATCTAGGAGGTTATCCTGGATGAGCATGCAGATCTGATGTGCATTAGAGACCAACTGTGCCCACCAGGGTTCTGGTTGCAGCATCAGTCAAGGTGGGGTGGGCAAGGAGGTGGGGTTGCCCTGGTTCATCAGCCCCCTCACCAGATGCACTGTCTGCCGTTCTGACCATTTAGAAGTGCCTGCATGCATGAGATAAAGTTGGGATTCTGTTGGTATACCGCCTTCCCCACTGTTGGCATACCGCCTACCCCACAGTCTCCCTGCCTGACCTGCTTGAGATGGTCTCAGATGTGGTGTTGAGGACTTCCATGCTGAGGCTGCCTTGTCTGGTGCAGCTCGGGACTTCAGCTCGGGACTCCTCTATGATGACCATGGGCTTGTATCAACTGATTTCTGGTCCCACACATGCGGCAGGCCATACACTTGACTTGGTCTTTGGGTCAATGGTGGACAGTGGTGTTCTGTGGATAGTCCAGGAGGCCTCAATACAGTTATCATTGATGGATCACTATCTGGTGAACACTGGACTGAGGGTGGAGTTAATATACCTCTGCAGTAGTGGTGTACATGGAACCGCAGCATTCCAGTTTGGGCGGGGGGGCTCTTACCCCTCCCACTGCTTTCCCCCCGCCAGCACTCCTTTTTTGAAAAGCCTTTGGAGTGGCAGCGTACCTCCCTGCCAACCCTTCCTCAGCAAAAGGCTTCAGAATGTGCAATTGCACATGCAATTGCACATTCTGAAGTCTTTTGCCGAGGAATGGGGGAAGGAGAGGCAGGGAGGTACGCTGCTGCCCCAAATGCTTCTCAAAAAAAGGAGCGCCAGCGGGGGGAAAGCAGCGGGACGGTTAAGTGCACCCTCCCCCATCCTTAAAGAACCCCCCCGGCATCAAACCACGAACACATACACACCAGCAAACCAGTTCACAGGCCTTCAGAATGGTCTGCAAACTGGTCCGTGCACATCACTACGCTGCAGGGGTGGTGGACCAGTTAGGATGGTCCACCCTCAGAGGCTTATGGATCCTAATGGATTCCTGATGGCTCTGGGGTAGTTTCTGCTGAAAGAGTGGACGATCCTGTTGACGTTCTGGTCTCCATCTCGTATGAGGAGATGGGTCAGGCCTACACAGTTGCACCTAGGCGTCCTCTCCTGACCTAACGAGCAAGTGACTCCCTATTATACAGGTGAGTTGAGGACAATGAAGCAGGCTGGTAGATGGCTTGAGCGTCGTTGGCAGAAAATCAATTTGCACTAATTACATCTCTGCAGGTTGGGACTTGGGGGCACAGTTATATGGTGGCTCTGCTCCTACCTAGAGGGTCGTACTCAGAAGGTGGTGCTAGGGAATGCCTGTTTCACCCCTTGGCCTATGGAGTGCCACAGGGAGCTATTCTGCCCACCATGTTGTTTCAAAATCTACATGAAACCTCATCCGTGTGTATGGGCTGCGGTGCCATCAATATGCTGATGACATCAAGCTCTACTTGTCTTTTATGTCAGCAGACACCAGGGAGGGAGTGAATGCTCTGAATGAGGGCTTGGAGGCTGTTCTGGACTGGATAGGGGCAAACAAGCTGAAATTTTGTCCAGATAAGACGGAAATGTTCTGAGTTGGTAGAACTGATCATCTGAGTAATGAGGTAAATCTGGTCTTGGATGATGTCACATTCCCTCTAAAAGACAAAGTCCACAGCTTGGGAGTGCTTCTGGACCTGACACTGTCCTTGGAGATGCAGGTGGCAGCAGTGTGCAGAAGTGCTTTTTACCAGCTATGGCTGGTATGCCAGCTGCAACCCAACTTGGATAAGTCTGACCTGACCTCAGTCAACATCCAGATTAGACTACTGCAATGCACTCTATGTGGGGCTGCCCTTTAAAAAGTTGCCAGAGATGGGGAGGCTCTCCCCATCAGAGAGTGCATTCCAAAGTCCAGGGGCAGCAACAGAAAAGGCCCGTTCCCGAAAAGCCACCAGATAAGTTGGCGGCAATCGCAGATAAACCTCCCCAGATGATCTTAACAGGTGGTGGGGCTCATGCTGTAACATGGTGTAGAGACTAGTGAGTAGTCTGCACCTGAGGAATATGTATAGGTGGTTGTAGGGCCTGGCAACAAATTTGCTACATTTTGTCAACAATCGTACTGAATTACACTACTGCATATTTTCTTACCACTAAATATATAATCCTTTCTGACAACTTTTTAAACATTCAGTAGCAAACACATTCTTAAACTGGGCAAAACATCTGATGCTATCCTTTCTAAAAGAGCATTTAGAGCATTCTAAAATACTTTCGATTTAGAAGCTATATCCTGAATTTTCAGTCACAACAATTTAAAGCAGAAACATAATACTAATGCAAAAGATATACAACTTAAAACTCCTATTCAAGACTGCAGCTTTGGCAAAAGAAAGGCCTTTCTGGCCCTTTTCTATTCCATTCCAGTTATATATTTTAATTTTTTTATTCATTTCAGGAGCAATTCATCTTGGTGCTGAAGGCCAAACACAAGTTCAAGTTTGGGGTGAAATTCAGCCCCACTCTTCATTGCTCATAACTGAAAATATCTGTGACTATGAAAACATTTATCATATCAATAATATTTTAAACAAACATTTAAAACCATCAAGTGGCAACAACAATATCTGTTCTTGCTCTTCTCACCGGGAAGTTAATTCCCTCATTAGGATGAATCCACTTGTGAATCATTTTATTACCTTGTAAAGCAGTATGGTACCCTTGTGGTTGCTTAACTGAAACCTACATCATTAACCCACCAAAATATGAGGCACATTGCATCTCAATGTGTGTACATTATCAGTTCAAAGTTATTCAGAACACATCAATAAAGGAAATAAAAGTATGTTTTTGACTAAATTTTTTTGCAAAATTCTTTTAACAAAAATGTCAAAGGCCAGTTTCAATCAGTATTCTGCCAGCTGGAAGAACTTATGTTAGAATAATGCCTCATCAATCTAAAAAAACAAAAACAAAAAATAGTATGCAAAGCAGAAGTGTAGGTTACATTGTTCTTCCTGGCATGCAAGGTTACTATGTATAGGGGCCCACATTCTCTGCAGCTTAAAAAGGGCAGAGCAAGGGTGCTGCTCTCTCACACAGCCAAGATACTACTTGCACGGTAGGCTTACTCACAGTCCAACACATGGGGGTGGGGGTGAGAGTTCAATTTCTGCTTCTCTCCCCTCCCTGAAAAAGCCCTGTTCATTCTGACCCTCAGCAGCACATTTTTGGCAGCAAATAGTGCTTTGGCAGGGGAGAGAAGTGAAAATTGATCCCCCCTCCTCATTTGCTAGGCTGTAAGACACGCCTGCAACACAACTAGTGTCCTGGTTCCATATGAGGGTGGAGCTCTTGCTCCACCTTTCTAAAGCTGCAGAGAATGTAGACCAGGAATATTTATCTTTTGACTTGTTTCCCCAATGGGCACCACCCTACCTGTTGCCTATGATTATATAATCTAGGAAATAATCCCCGTTACCACTCGATTCTTCTGAGTAGACCTCAGTTATTAAACAGTTTATCTTGATCTCATCTTTTCAACTAAGTATCCTTGCTTTGGATTCTATAATAATGTGGATTGTGGGCTGCATTCAGCTGTCCAAATTTCAGCTCAAGATTAGATCCTAGCAAAATTCTACTATTATGCTTTTGAATTTAACAATATCAATGGGATATATAGTTACAATGTAAAGTGATATTTTAAATAACTCTAGTATTCAGAACTGAAAATAAATGAGAATTAGAGATGAATGTCCAAGAGAAAGCAAGAGAAATCTGTGGAATAATCCATTGTACCAAAACACTTTATTCCACAGAATTTGAGGAACCCAATATATTTCATCCACAAGCAGATACTAACGGACTCCATAATACTCTCTGTTATAACAGGCTCTGAAACATACTAATAACCATTTTAAGCCAGATTCTGGACCTCTATAGCACAATAGATGGAGGTTTCTCTGTTGCTTCTGTGGGGTTATCCAAGGCCTCTAAACCCTCTACAGCCTATGTGAACCATATTGATTTCTCCCTGCCTGAATTTTCTTGGATATGGAAGAGCTCTTTTTCATGCAGGCTGTGACAATTATTGAGGCCTCAAAGACCTGATGTCCTAGAGAACTCTGGGAGGGTCTGCTGTGACCCCCTCGAGATCGGGCTGCCATATACTGGGTCAGACCATAGGTCCATCTAGCTCAATATTGTCTACACAAACTGGCAGCAGCTTCTCCAAGGTTGCAGGCAGGAATCTCTCTCAGCCCTATCTTGGAGATGCCAGGGAGGGAAATTGGAACCTTCTGCTCTTGTCAGAGAGGCTCCATACCCTAAGGGGAATATCTTACAGTGCCCACACATCAAGTCTCCCATTCATATGCAACCAGGGCAGACACTGCTTAGCTAAGGGGACAGGTCATGCTTGCTACCACAAGACCAGTTCTCTTATCAGAAAGAATCTGATAGTGGGATTCACTTATTTCTACCATCACCACCACCCTGAATTCTATAGCAATTTCACCTGCCAAGACTCCAAGATCCACTGCCAGTTACATATTATTTTTCCAGATTTGGCAGAAACTATAATAAAAATACTACATCAGAACTGTTGAATGGTTACAATTCATTGCTGGTAAGACTGGAAATGTGCATTAATAACCACCTCTTAAAATTAGGTTTTAGAATATAAGAGTGGTAAGGGATGATAATTACAGATATTCTAACACTTGTGTTGACAACAACAGACTATTTAAGTGTATGTTAGGTTAAAATAAATCTCTGTCTTCTATACTCTGAATTAATATCCATTTATTGTAATTTTATTTAGAATTTCATCTACTTTATGAAATAGTTTTACTGTGATCTTGACAATGAAATATTTGAAGTAAACTGTTACAAGATGTGCATCTTATTGCATTCTGTCACTTCTATTCCATATAAAAATCATAGTGGAAAAAAGAATGATGTTTGCTGTACTAGGAAAAATATCCAGTTTTAGCAAAAGTCATATCAATGGATACTGTTTTTCAGATTAATAAAAGACATAATGGTTTCTAGATATGCTCCTAATAAAGATTACTATGAACAGAGAAGTACTTTACCGATAGTCATGACAATGAGATTTCTTTAAAGGTTACTATAATCAGTTATTTAGCTGAACTACTGCTGGAAATGCATGGTCATTTCTTGAATAATGTATATTTGATCTGTAACAATAGATATTTCTAAAATAATGGTGAAAACTATCTTTTGCTTTGCAGTTGTTTAACATATCATTTCCATGAAGTAATTGACTTGGGAAATATTACAGAGTGTCACCTGAATGTTCTTTCTGCAAGCGCAACTCGGAATAATCCATACAAAACATGCATAAGAAAACAAATTCATCAGCCTTTATAGACAGGACAGAGTGAAGGACCTTTCTGAAGCTCTAAATTAAAATGATTAAATTGCTGTACAGTCATCAGGGACAAATTTAAAATGAAGCTTGGCTATGGAATTATTAACACAAACAGGCTATCTAATTTTTACAAATAGCTGTAGTTTATACAGAGTATTTCTCATGCATTTTCCAGGCGCTGTTAGGAGACCGCTTGGGGAGGCACACCGTACCATACCATGTATATACTACTTTTATTGCAGGATTAGGGCCATGTTCGTTATAGTGCTGCAGGCGATTTATGTGAGATTGTTTATCCATTAAAAGGATGAGAAAAAGACCTCACTAAACAAGAATTAATTTCTTTTGATGTAAATTTCAAAAATGTTTGATCAGAATTTATAACAGGCTTATATTAGAAGAAAACTAGTAAACTAAAGAAACATATAGGCACTAAAAAGCTGGTCTCACATAAAGCAGATGCACACATCCAACAAAACACCCTCTACCAACTTACTGTACCACCTAAGATTTATATTATTTCGGGAAACTATTTGTAAAGTGGCTTGAGCTTCAGTAATTGTGCACTTACACAGAGGCATATCTAGGGGAAATAGCGCCTAGGGCAAGCACTGAAATTGTGCCCCTGTCTGAACATCGGACACCCAGAGGGAATGGTCACCTCTGGATGTTGCCAGAGGGACTGTGCAGAGTATTAGTCTTTGGCCCAAGCTTCACTTGGACCCAACAAATAATTAGTCAAGGAGCCATACTTGGGGCTGATGAGGGCTACCACTAGCCTCCAGGTCTTACATTGAAGAACACTGGGCTGTTCTTAAAGCTTCATCTTAACATTTGTATGAGCATCAGTGCTAATGAGCTATCAATTGCTTCTTTCAAAACTGGGACTCTTCTCATTTCTGAAGCAAATTGGCCACAGGCTACAGAACTGAACAAACAAGAAAAGCAAAATGAGTTCCTAGCCAATCTTTTATGTGGGAAATTCCCTCTTAGCCACACACAAAAATATGATTATATCCTAATCAAATTGGTTTATTCTATCTTAAACCTCATGGATGGAACTAGACAGTGCCCTGACTGAATCCCAGTTTCATATCCTGGTCTGTTTCTAAACCTTTTGCTTTGGATTTGTTCTGGTCTGGAAATTTAAAAATCTTCTTCCCCTCACAGGCAAAGGGTATGGAGGGTGTGAGCTGGAGGCTTGTGACTATAATGCAAAACCACAAATAAACTACAGTTCTGCATAACATCTGACCAATATCTCAAACACACAAGCCCTATTCAGATGTTATGTTCAACACTTGTACGACAACTCTAAAATGTACAATGACACAGATCTGCACAAAGGTACACTGCATGGGGAGGTACACTGCATGTTCCTCATGCACTGCATATGAGGAACCTGTACTAGGTTCACTTTTAAAATCAATGCAGGTATAGTCATTCACATAAAAACATGTATGTGTTTACACCCATACAACATGTCTGAATAGGATTAGGCTCCGAACCCCTATTTACTGACACTGTGGGCTGATTCAGATGTGAATGAATCACGATGGGTCTGCAAAAGAATGTGCCCGCCAATGTCTGTCACTAAAGTATGTGCCTATGCAATTCCAGCACCTTCTTTAATCACATGTGAGCAGTGTTCATCGGAATCACACCTCTACAAGCACTAAAACCCCTGTTGCAAAACAGGGTTTTGCAGTGCATGTAGAAAGGCAAGTCCAATAAAAACTGCTCACACACAAGTAAAGGACGTGAGAATATCATGTTGGCACATCCTTTACTGACATCCAGCAGGGCATGTTGTCACTGCAGCCCCATCCTCCTAGACTGTAGAGGAATATGGATAAACTGGCCTGATGTGAATTAAGGAAGGAACTTATAAGGGAGAACTGGCAGGAGGGAGGTGTATGATTCTCCCTGCCCTCCAGTTCTCCCCTGAAGAACCCCCCAGGCCTTTCCCCTTCAGCTGAGCTTACTACAGGCTACTTTAGAGGCCAGTTGAAGGAGCAATTAAAATGGTGAGGGAAGGATGTTCAAGGGAAAAGGATTAAGCACTCTCTCATCTGATGATTTTCCCCTGCAACTGTTCCACTATTAAAATTACAACGAAAACATAGCTTTGGAAACACTGTGTTTATTTCATAATGTCTGATTGTACAAACCCACTAACCTGCCTCTAATTATGAGAGTCCTTAAAGCCCAAGATGATAAGATAAAGGTCTATCTGGACTCTAACAAGACCTCAATTCAGCTGCAGAAAGGACATCCTTTAAAATGAATCCATCTATTAAATCATTATATATCTTCTCTGCCCTTTCTGCTTATCAAGCAAGATTATTCTCTCGACTTCTGCATTCAGAATTCATCTACAAAAGCATTATACACAAAGAGACAAATAAGCATGATTATATATTCTTTATATCAAAATATACCAATATTTCTTAGAGAAGCGCTGTCTTTTCTAGGGCAGTCCAAAAAGAACCATCACAGATTTTGAAAATCACAAATTAGCAGCAATTACTGTGTGGTAGTTTCATATTGACATCAGTATATAGCACATGACAAAAAGTGATATATACAGATACAAACCATCTAAATTACACACATTTTAGATTACTATTAATGTGAATAATACTATTACTATTAATTACTACTATTTGTAATAATAGTAATATTATTACTATTAATATTAATACGATTACTTGTTGCATTATTTTCTGGAGAGGGGTAAGTAGGAAAAAGGCTTGTGCTCACAGCATGTTAACAGGATTCTTTAGATTGCGATAAATGCACTAAACTAATGATGAAAAGTCCATTAATGGGCCATAAATATGAGGAGAAGACCAATTTGATACGTTTCTTCACAACATTTTAAAATGTGATTTTTGTTGTTCAGTTATGGTGAATCAGTTGTAAGAAAGATTTCAAGTTTATATAACACAATAAAATATACATAATTATCTAATGTTTGAACTTTATGTTTGAACCTCCCATAGCTCAGGTTGAGTAATATTGTGTACTCAGAAATCATAACATTCTTCAAACTTAATGTTGTGGTCATTTGCAATACCTGCTTCGAATAAAGTGGAATTTTAGTTCAATTTTTCTTTCCATCTTTACATTTAAGCTGATTTGAGGGAAAATATTTTTAAATCTGGCGAACTACAAGACAGTAACACAACATAACTGTAAGAATGAATGAATAATTCTTCTCTCTCTCTCTCTCATTCAACAAGTTAATAAACAGGATGCCTCTCTTCCCAGTAAGAAAAGTTAGGATTCTCCACCTAAGAATGTGTTTTCTATTTAGCAAACAGAAAACTAACGCTGCAATCCTATGCCCACTAATTTAGGAGTATGCTCTATTGAACACTGTGGCATTGAATTTGGAATACACGTAGGATTGCACTACACAGCTATAATCCCATACAGAGTTAAGCATGCTTAAAGCCCATTGCTTTCAGTGAGTGAAAGGGCACTTAATTCTGTACTGAATTGTGGACTAAGTCATTTTAAAATACATATTTAATCTCATTTTCTCGGTACAAAGCTGTGCTGAGAAGTTTGTTTTAAAATAAAATAAAAATAGAATAAGAGCTTTATTTCACCTTCACATGGTGTCTTTCTCATGCAGACCTCAGATTTCCACATTTGTATCCCTTTAAAGGATTTGATATGCAGGGAAAAAAGAAAGGACGGTAAACATTTCATTTTAGAGACCAATACTGGCTGCCACATTCCATATGCTATGACCAACCAACCCCATACCTTTTACTGATGTGTTGGGTGGTGGTCCTTCCATTCGCAAGTTCCATGGAGGATCCCCCTGATTAGCAAAGTCCCTCATCTTCAAATAGCTAATTGTTAGTCGAATTATGGATGCCTTGTCAAGCTGGCTGGTAATGGCTGCAGGGAGCGGCAACAATTTGGCCAGCTCGTAGAACTCAAAATTTTCCTTTCCTCGGCGAGAACGAGCAGCATCCCGAGACTTTTCCTTTCTCAAGGCTTGTAAACTGAAACAAGAGCAACAGAGAAGGATGTTTATCAGTATTATGTTGTGACAAAGCCAACTCTCTTTTTTATTCTTCATTTCTATGCAAGCTACCTAAAAACATGTTTTCCAAATAAGGACATGCAATTCATGCACATATAGGCTTGAGGACAACTAGAATGGTATTTTGTTCTTTGTACTCTGCTGACTGCGGCTGAATTCTAGACTACTGTTGCACTCCACAATGTGCAGGGCAAGGGGCGGTTTTTGCCAGTCTCTCCTTCCTTCTGAAGTTCACTGTGGCTCCCGAAAATATGTCCCTAAGGGCTGCACAACCCTCAGAGCCATTTTCAAGAGGCATGGGGTGCATCAAGAAAAAAGGGAGGCTGTAAAAAATTGCCCCTTCCCCCTAGCACAACACTCCATTAGCAATTTTTTCCTAGGGTGCTCAACAAGTAAAGTAACTATTAAAATACACAAAGTCTTATGAACTCTGCTGTAGTTGCTTGGTCCAGATAAAGAAAGATAAAATAAAGAATAAACTACCATAAAAGGACCGATGGAAATTATCCCAGTAGAGAGAAACTTTCCATTTGGCAAAAAACAATGTTATTCTTCAGTTATCATTGTTTAGTTCAAGCCATAACTGTACTAATGTCTTCACAATACATATTTCTTTAATAATTGCAATAAATTAGTAATGTAAGCCCTGGTGGTTTAGTCTCTTTAACCTTATGGGCCACCAGGCCACCTATATGATATGAAAAATAGCAGCTGGTGCTTCAGTATGGATATTTATATATACCACTTTTTTTTTTAAAAAAAAAGTTCACCAAGAAGTTTACATAGAAAAGAAAGAATAAGTAAATAAGATGGTTCCCTGTTCCCAAAGAGCCCACAATCTAAAAAAGAAATATATCAAACAATATGTTCCCCAATATGTTCCCCAGTAATCTACTACTACAACAAATATTTATAGACTTTCTTTTAAACGCTTTCTTTTAAACTTTTGACTTTCTTAAAAATTCCTTCTCTCACACACTATCCCAATATTATTATATAACTTTTATGCTTTAACCCATCCCGCAACTTCTACCACTGCACTGGCCATAAACTCCCAAAGTACACATTGCGACACACACAATACCCTCCATATTTACTCTGTTATGCACAATATGGATGTTGTACAGAGAGAGAGAGAGTTAGAAGAAATCTATTTTAAGTTAATCAGGACAAAAAATGAAGCTCTTTATTTTCATCACCCACAGTGTAAAGTTCAAAATGCAAATACAGGGTCCCATTCATGCACAAGTGTGGTGGGGACACACGGGCCCAGTGGATTTTCCCTTTTTGGTTGCTTCAGTACCATGGTAGTTGCAAGGAAGCCATTCTATGCCTTCTGCATCACCCATCAGCTCTAGACAGAAGTAATTTTCAGGTCAGTACTCTGTAGAAAAGATCTAACACAGAGTACTGACCTAAATACTACTTCTGCCCAGAGCTGAGAGGTGATGTACAATAGGGCCCTTCAATTACTACTTACTCTTCTGCAATCACACATTGCAATACCACTTGCATTATTCCCAATGCAAATAGTATCGTATGATAGGGATGTGCAAATTGGTTCAATATTGAACCAGTTCAATATCAAATGGGTTTGGTTTGAAGGCTCACCCCCAGGTGTTTTTTAAAAATAATATATATATTTACTTACACTCTCTGGGAGGCTTTTCCAAGACCATGGGAGGTCCCCAGACCTGGAGTACCTCCTCCCCCTGATGCCCTCCATTATCCCTTAAATCACTTGGCTCAAGCTGTCTTTGGTCCTTTCTGGGCCTTTCCCCCACCACAGCAGCCATTTTGGAGGCCGCCGCACATGTGCAATGGGCCCCTGCATGGTTGAATCATGACCCAGCCATACAGAGGCCGATTGCGCATGTGCAGTGAAGTCCAAAATGGCCACCGCAACAGGTGAAAGGCCCAAAATGGGCAAAAGACTGCCTGATTTAGAGCATAACAGAGACCAGCAGGGGAAGGGTAACCTCTGGGGAACACACAACCCTGCGGCCTTGGAGAACTCCCCCAGAGAAGGTAAGTAAAAGAAATAATTATTTTAAAAATTAATTCATGAACCCCACAAGCAGAACCAGACCAGGTTGGTCCAAGGGGGGCAAAACTGAACTGGCCTGGTTTCATTCAAGTCAGTTCAGACTCAGATAAGTAGTACTGAAGAGCCCCATTTCACAGCACTGATTGCAGCATGGGCAGTTCTGAACTACCCCATGTTATGTATTGCATCATGCAAGCCTCTGTTCGGCAGTACTTTAACTATTAATGCACTGACTGCTGTGAAACAGAAACTGCTTTGGTCGCTCTGTGGGATGACTTGTGCAGAAAGAGAGCGAAAGAGAGAAAGAGAGAGAGAGATGGAAGTGCAACCCTGTTAATTTTTCTTGGATCTCTCAGTGGCTTTTGATACCATTGACCATGGTATCCTTTTGGATAGGCTGGCCAAGTTGGGTGTGGGAGGTGCTGCTTGGAGGTGGTTCCACTCCTACCTCAAGGCTTGTTTCCAAAAGGTGGTGCTGGGGGACTACTGCTCAACCCCTGGGCAGTTTATTTATTTATTTCTATTTATTGTTAAATTTATATACTGTCTTTCATTAAAACAAATCCCAAGGATATACACATAATTTAAAAACAAGATTATAAACAAGTCACAATTAAAATATTAAGCTAAAATATAAAAACAAATCTGATTTAAAAGATTTAAAATACAAGCATAAAAACAGAGCAAAATACAAAGAAGCAGCAGCAAAGACAATCACATCAAAGCCTGGGTAAAGAGCCAAGATTTAACACACTTTCTAAAAGCTGTGATAGAGACCGAGGAGCGAATAGCCACCAGGAGAGCATTCCAGACCCTGGGGGCAGCAACAGAGAAGGCCATGACCCGTGTGCACAACAACCAAGCCTCCCTTATTGTCAACACCTGGAGCAAAGCCCCCTCAGATGAACTTGTCAAGTGGGCAGAAACCCTTGGGAGCAGGCAGTCTCTCAGGTATCCTGGGCCCAAACTGTTAAGGGCTTTAAAGGTCAAAACCAGCACCTTGAATTGGACCCGGAAACAAACTGGTAGCCAGTGCAGCGCTTTCAAAATGGGTGTGATGTGCTCCTACCAGGCAGATAAAACCCTAGCTGCCGCATTTTGCACTAGTTGCAGTTTGCGGATATTCTTCAAGGGCAGCCCCTCATAGAGTGTGCATTACAGTAATCCAGCCATGACGTGACTGAGGCATGGGTAACTGTGGCCAGATCTGCCTTCTTGAGAAAGGGGCACAGTTAGCACACTAGCCGAAGCCGTGCAAAGGCACCCCTGGCCACCACCTCCACCTGAGCTTCCAAAAGTAGAGCCAGGTCTAGTAGCACCCCTAAGCTGCATACTTGCTACTTCAAGTGGGGTGCAACCCCATCCAGAACTGGCAAAAACTCCTCATCCCAATTGGCTCTCCTACTGACCAACATTACCTCAGTCTTGTCTGGATTCAGTTTCAGTTTATTAGCCCACATCCAACCCATCATGGCCTCCAGCCCCCAATTCAGTACATCCACTGCCTCCCTAGGATCAGGTGACAAGGAGAGATAGAGCTGAGTGTCATCTGCATATTGCTGACAACTCAGTCCAAGTCTCCAGATGTCCTCTCCAAGCAGTTTCATGTAGATGTTAAACAGCACGGGGGACAAAACCGAACTCTGTGGGACCCCACAGGCCAATGGCCACTGAGCCGAACAGTAGTCCCACAGCACCACCTTCTGGACCCTCCCCCCAAGAAAAGACCGGAAACACTCCAACACAGTACCTCCAATTTCCATACTCAAGAGGCAGTCCAGAAGGATACTATGGTCAATGGTATTGAATGCCGCTGAGAGGTACAGCAGAACCAACAGGGACTCACTCCCCCTGTCTAGTTCCCAGCATAGGTCATCCACTAGAGCGACCAAGGCAGTCTCAGTCCCATATCTGGGGTGGAAGCCAGATTGAAAAGTGTCCAGATAATCCATATCATCCAAGACCCTCTGCAGCTGGGACACCACCACATACACCTTGCCCAACAAGGGCACGTTAGAGAACGGTCTATAGTTGTCTGAGTTGGAGGAATCAAGGGAGGGCTTTTTAAACAATGGTCTTACCATCACCTCCTTGAGGCATGATGGCATCCTGCGCTCCCTCAGATAAGCACCAGGAGCCCCTGGTGGCGCAGTGGTAAAACTGCCGCCCTGTAACCAGAAGGTTACAAGTTCAATCCTGACCAGGGGCTCAAGGTTGACTCAGGCTTCCATCCTTCCGAGGTCGGTAAAATGAGTACCCAGAATGTTGGGGGCAATATGCTAAAAATCACTGTAAACCGCTTAGAGAGCTCCGGCTATAGAGCGGTATATAAATGTAAGTGCTATTGCTATTGCTATCTACCTGTACCCTCCCTGGCAGCTTTTATTAGCCATGAAGGGCAAAGGTCAAGAGCACAGGATGACACCCACACACTGTCCAGGATCTTGTCCACAACCTCAGAACACAGCAACTGAAAAGAATCCAACACAATGGGACCAGATGGGACCAGAGGCACGTCTGATTATTCCTCCCCCATTACATGAGGGGATGTGTGCAGCAATGTCTTTGCTACATGAAACAGCTCTTCTGGTCTGCACTGAGCAGATACAATGGAGGCGGAGAAAAAGCGGATACAATGGAGGCGGAGAAAAAGCATTTCTTTGCCGCCCCCACCGCCACGGAGTTGTCCCTAAAATGGGCTCTAGTCCGTGTTCGGTCAGATTTGTCATGACTCTTACTCCAGCATCATTCCAGCCGTCACCTGAGTTGTTTCATCACCCTAAGCTCCAAGGAAAACCAAGGAGCCAAACAGGCTCCACCAAGCCAAAGAGGGCATTTAGGAGCAACCATGTCAACAGCCCAGGCTGTCTCTCCATTCCAGAAATTCACCAAGGCCTTGACAGAGTCACCAGCTCTGGACACTGGAAACTCCCCGAGGGCTGTCTGGAAACCAAACAGATCCATAAACGTCCGGGGGTGGACCATTCTAATCAGTCCACAACCCCTGCAGAGGGCAGACGGAGCAGTCAAACTAAACCCCACCAGATGATGATCTGTCCATGACAAGGGAGCTCAAACTCCCCCACCTTCAGATCATATATTACCCGGTTGGCAAAAACCAGATCCAGAGTATGTCCTGCCATGTGGGTAGGGCCCAATACCAACTGAGACAGGCCCATGATTGCCATGGAGGCCATGAAATCCTGAGCTGCACCTACTAAGGGAGTCTCAGCATGGACATTGAAATCCCCCAAAACAACAAGTTTGGGGGAACCCAAGACCACCCCCACCAGCTTCAGTCCAGAGACTGAAGCTCAATGGGGTGGTCAGTACACTGCAGAATCCCTAGCCTATCTTGGACGCCCATCCTCAAGGACAAACACTCGAAATTCTGAGATTGCCTGATGGGGCACCTGGAAATGGGAAAGATCTCTCGATAGATGACTGCAACGCCCATTCCCCGACCCTCCAGGCGGGGCTGCTGCATGATCTGGAAACCTGGAGGACAGAGCTGAGAGAGACCAACCCCACCCAGCTCATCCAACCAGGTCTCCGTCACACATACCAGGTCAGCATGCTTATCCACAATCAAATCGTGGATGAGAGAGATTTTAGCGTTGACCGACCTGGCATTCAGTAGCAGCACCCTAATCCTCGAGGGAATGTTCTCAAAGCTCCCTGGATCCAAAGGGTTGGGAGAAGAGCTGGAAAAAGTAACGGCCTCAATTGCATGGACCGTTTCCCCCTATAACAGACTGCCCAACTTCCACTGCCATACCTTCCTCTGCCCGCTACCTGTGATATTGCTGCCCCCACACCAGTTAAGCTTTGGGGTTCCGAAGGGTTCCATTATCTCCCCTATGCTGTTTAACATCAACATGAAACCACTGGGAGAGGTCATCCAGAGATTTGGCCTGAGGTATCATCCGCCCTGAGCCATTTTTGGCTCAAATCAATCAATCAATATACGATGACACTCAGTTGTATCTCTCTTTTTCATCAGACACAGGTGAGGCAGTGGCTGTTCTGAATCAGTGCCTGGATGCAGTAATGGATTGAATGAGGGTGAATAAGCTGAGACTCAATCCAGACAAGACAGAAGTACTGCTGGTCAGTGGTTCCTCTACCCGGGTGAATCATGTTTAGCATGTTCTAGACGGGGCTTCAGCAGATAATGCCAACTGAGAGCTTACCTGGATAGATAGCCTGGCCACAGTTATTTGTGCTCTGGTAACCTCTCACCTAGATTACTGCAATGTGTTGTACATGGGGCTGCCTTTGAAAATGGTCCAAAAACCGCTGCTGGTACAAAATAGGGCTGCAAGATTATTAACTGGGACTGGACACTTTGATCATATTATGCCAATGCTTCGTCAGCTGCACTGGCTCCCTGACTACTCCCAGTCCCAATTCAAAGTGTTGTTTTTAACCTTTAAAGCCCTAAATGGCTTGGGACTGGGCTACCTGAGAGAGAGCACCTTGCCCCATATATCCCGACCCAGACCTTAAGATCTTCTTTGGAGGCCCTGATCCAAATGCCTATGCCAAATGAGGTGAGGCAGGTGGCTACTAAGAAGAGAGCCTTTTTGGTGGTTGCATCCCATTTATGGAATAGCCTCCCCAGTGAGGTTCGCCTGGCTTCATCACTTTGTTCATTTAGATGCCAGGTAAAGACCTTTTTGGTTCACTCAGGCCTTTTAAATGTTGATTTTTAAATCTGATTTTAAAATCTGATTTTTAAAACTTGTTTTAAATTTTGTTTTGTTTTGCAATGTTTTGTATTTTTCCCACTTTGGGTCTGTTCTGATTTAGTGTGTTATGTGTATTTATTTAATGTTTTAATGCTGTGTTGTGAGCCACCCAGAGAACAATTTGTTATGGGGCAACTAACAAATAAAATATTTAATAGTAATAATAATAATAATAATAATAATACAATTTTCTTCAAGAGATCAAATATAGACAAGCCAGTTCCACTTTTCCAGAAAGTCACATATTTTGTCAAAAGTAAGATACATGCCTAAAACAATTATTTTTATTCATATGCCATGTAACACTGGTGCTAAGATTGCCTTTTTGGATATTCTGCTTAACATTTTATTTGGTATTGCTACTTCCATTTGAACGGAGAACTCAATTCAAAAATGTCTTCAGTTATTCTCGAAATGTAAAGTGTAACCCTGCCATACTACACACATCTTGCCAAAGCCTTTTGAAGTGACAGCACTGTACTTGTAATAAATAGTGATTGGTTTGGAGGGCTATAGCCATAAAAAAAGCCCTAGGGGCTGAGAGGTTGTTCAGACCATGATATAATGGCATAAGCCAGTGGGAATGACATAGCTCGTACATTAATCTAGTGCCCATTTGCATTAGCTAGTATTACAAACGCAAAGAAAGCTACATACGGTCTGACATGGCGACAGTAAGTCCTACCTTCCCTATCTTCTATCTCTGAGGCAAGAGAATAGCAAGAGCAGTTAGTCATCTTAGTGCTGTGCTTTCTTTGGCAGCACTAACAATGGCTGCCTCTCTTAGTTCTTTCCCAGTCCCTGCTTTTCAGCATACGAAGCAGAGAACCACTAGTGGCAATTTAGTCAAAGGCAGAGATCAGGTATAGGAGGACTATCTTACCTATTATTTCCAAATATACTGTAGTGTTTTATAGTTAATAATAAAAAATGCATACTTCTACATACATACTTCTTATTCCATCATGAGTATTTTTCAATTCAAACTCTCCTTTATACAAAGAAAAAGAGCCTCAAAGACTGTATGAGTAGAATCATAGGAAACCAATGACCAAGAACACACAATTCAAGACTCTTTCCCCACTAGGCTACATTTCCTCACATTAAGGTGATACTACGACTTAGAAAGGTCTGGAGCCCAAGCCCATTTCGATAAAGAAACCTCTTCATGCTCTCCAAAGGAATCAAATGCTGTCTTCCAGTGTTTAAAGCCATTAATCACCAATGTCAGCCATCACAGACGACGGGGCACTAAAGAATGATCTGGGGCATGTACCCAAGTTCAATATCCCTGCCTCACATCTCTTTATGAAGTGTAATTTTCACTGGCGTTGCTCCAACCATGGTGGCATTTGAATTTTCCTGGTGGTAATGTAGGGCCTGAAAAAGAGGTAGCCACAGCTCAAAGGAACAGAGAAAGACTGACTGAGGCATGCACCTCTGGGCACCATTATACCAGCCACCCACCCCCATCTCCCACTACTTTGGGTCTGGAAAAGATTAATCACTCTGTAGGAGGCTGCCTAAAAGTGGCTGACAAAGGCTGCTGACTTGTTCTAGCTTCATTGTGCTATGTTATTTGGTCAAGTAGGGGATGTTGGGTCAGGATAGGACATTTTATAACACCAGCCACTTGGTGGGAATAAATTGAAGTAAAACGGGGTTAAGGGTAGAAAAGAAGATCAATCAATAGTTATTGTCAATGAGAGGGAGGGTCAGGTGCTGGGGGATGGGTCAGATCTGGTGGAGCTCCCTGAGTTAAAAGTGTAGCATAAAGGTTTCTCTTTGGGGTGGATGTTAGCTTCAGTACATACATCTCTGGGTGCAAACTGCGATGAAAATAAATGAGATTGAAGCAAATTTGGTTGCTTGGACTGGTAATTGATTCAGTTTTGTAATAAAATAACCTAATGGCAGGGAGGAGAGCTGGTCTTGTGGTAGCAAGCATGAATTGTCCCCTTTGCTAAGCAGAGTCCACCCTGATTTGCATTTGAATCGGAGACTACATGAGCCTTGTAAGATATTCCCCTCAACGAATGGGGCCACTCTGACATGAGTATCTACATGCTTGAATTCAGAAGGTTCCAAGTTCCCTTCCTGGCATCTCCAAAATAGAGTGAGAGAGATTCCTGCCTGCACCCTTGAAGAAGCCACGGCGATTCTATGTAGACAATGTTGAGCTAGATGGACCAATGGTCTGACTCGGTATTATTATTATTATTATTATTATTATTTATTCGATTTCTATACCGCCCTTCCAAAAATGGCTCAGGGTGGTTTACACAGAGAAATAATATATAAATAAGATGGATCCCTGTCCCCAAAGGGCTCACGATCTAAAAAGAAACATAAGATAGACACCAGCAAGGTGTACTGTGCTGGAGGTACTGTGCTGGGGGTGGATAGGGCCAGTTACTCTCCCCCCTGCTAAATAAAGAGAATCACCACATTAAAAGGTGCCTCTTTGCCAAGTTAGTAGGGGTTAAGTATAAGGCTACTTCCTATGTTCCTAAAGTTCTGAGAGGCCAATATAAGTGCAATTTTTGTTTGGTCCTGCAAATAAAATATAGATTCAGATAAAGTAGATTTCTGAATTTATAACACACAGTAATTTTTGTTAATCTTTAAGGAGTCACAGGTCATTTTTGCTACAAAAGACTAACACTGCTACTCTCCTGCAGTTCATCCAAGCAAAGATTTCACAATCCCCCTGACTTCTCATACACATGGTACCTGAGCAAGAGTTCAAAAACTGTTAAAACAATATTTCTGCTTCATAGAAGTAGTTTTTTAACATAAGAAAAAGAACCTTTCTACTGAAAAGGTATAAGGTTAAAAGCCTTTCATAACTCTCCTTTAAAAAAAGCAACAACCAAGATCTGAGGAGCAGTCAACCAGGCAGGGTTTTTTTAATATAGATTTTCCCCACTTGTTTGCTTAGGAGAATCTAGTACTGCACAGTTCTGCTATTTATCAATTAATCTGGAATGCAGACTCAAAGGAAGAAGGTCGACCTGTATTCAAAATTCAACTTTTAAAAATTCATCAAAGACTTCATCACTTAAATTCATGAACCTTTGAACACCTGCATACTTGTCAGATCTCTGGTCATAGTTAACAGTGGAATCTATAGTTGTTACAGAATCCACATCAGTTCTGACATGAACTGCATGGTTAAACTTCGGGGTGGGGGGAAGCAACATACAATCTAGTAAGGCTACACTGCTCTGTCAAACTTTTCAGAGTGAAATACTTATTAGGCAAACTTCTTAGTTGATCAAATTAGGCCCTTTTCATCAGTAAATTCTTCAGGGGACTTTATTATCCCTCCCCACCACCACCCTGACAAAAGCATCACTGTAGCTCACTAGGCAAAATTTAGGCAGCTCTGTAAACTATTATCTGTTATTATATAGAGTGGCATAGACCACAAAATGTACTTCTTTAATCCTGCCCAAGAAAAGGTAATGGTTTCAGAAGCTTTCCTTTAATGTGTGAAGAAAGCTGCCTAGTATATATGCTGGAAGTTAAAGCTTGAACCTTCAAGTTCAAGGTAAGAACTCTGCTGCTTAACTAATGCACTGCTCATAGCTGTCATCATTAATTTATGTTAGCCTCTGTAAACATCAAGAGTATAATAGGCCAATTTCACAACTAAATATAGATGCACATTTTGCCCTTATATAAATGGCAGATTGCTGCTGTAGATCATCACTGCAGCAACACGTCAGTAAAGATGCACTGTTTGATGGTCTGATGCTCACACAATATATAAAACCAGTTGTAATGGTTGTTTGGAAGCAAAGTGTAACACAGCAGCAAAATTTCATTTGTTCCACAAACTCAGGATATATTAAGCTTGGCTGACAAAGACTGTTTGATGTGCTAAATCAGTTTGACCTTCATTTTTGCTTTATATTTTCCATTTAACACATTAAATGACCATTTTTTGCTCTCTGCAAGAAAATATAGAACTGGGTGCCATTTAAAATGCCTTCAGTTTATGAAGAAAAATAAAATGTGAGTTAAAATAAAAACATTCTCTCTGTGTGTGTTTGTGTGTACAAACATTTTTCAATCATTGAAGATTATATTAATGACAGTTTACTTTTTATTTGAGCTGTACTAGCGCTAGTATTCCAAGCAAACATTTGAGATCTTCCTAGATAAAGAAAAAGAGTGAGTGAGCACATTTTTATGGACAGTATTCCGAGTCTGTAAACAAACATCCCTTTGCACTTACCTACATTTTGATCAGAACATCAATTAAGGGAATTGTTATAGCCAACGTCATAACTAATAATAATCCTGTTTACCTAAGACCCAGATAGGTTTTTTTTCTGTCTGAACCATCCAGTTGGCAGCTTTGAAATAACACAGAATGTACAGTTTTACCTAGTAAAAACTGCCTATTAAACAGCACTTTTATTTCAAAGCAATTTGTACATTTCACACCTTAAAGTTCTATTTACAAAATCAGCTAATCACTGCACAATTGAACTTCTCAGAACAAAAAGTTATCAATTAAAGTGGTTGAAACTCCTGCAAATTATCATTTAAGAATGAAGTAATTGCTTTCATCAGGGCAGAAAAGCCCGCCAGAACAGAAATGTCACTTTAGATTAGTGTTCTCACTCCTGAAGCAATGGATGACACAGCTGATATAAGACTAAATGCCAAGACCAATCAATTGCTTTTGTGGCTCTGTTCTGAGCTGCTGTAAAAGGGGCCATTTTCTAGGATCTACTCTTCATTATAGTAAATGCTATCTCCTTGGTAACATAATTCCATTTCTCATAAATTCTGTCTGAGAGCATTGTCCTAACAGTGGATGTTTGTGGAAAAGAATGCTGTTGGTTTAACGCAAAGAATTAAGTGTGAACGGCTGTCAAAGTACTACAGTTTATTTGTTCTTAAACATAAATTGAAGGCTTCTCCATTAAAGAGAATACTCATGTGGAAATGAGCATTCTGAACAAGTGTAATATATTGTATTTGAAGGTGTTGTATAACTGATTTAGAGTTTAGACTTCTTTTTATATACACTTGCTTTGTCTCTGTTGGGCACCCTGGTCTTTAACAGAGATTTGTCAGTGTAAAAATAGAGTAGATAAACACTCCACTTACTTTCACAGCAGTACGGTTTACAAATGTGAAATTACTGAAGAAAATGCAGTCTCATTATCATATGACATGCTATTTGTTAGCAACCTCATCTGTGTATAAAAGCTTTCTTTGAACTGAGCTCTGACTGAAAAATATCTGTACTTCAATTTGTATTGTTCATCTTCCTAAAATACCAAGAATCTGAGTTATGGGCTCCAATTAAAAAGATATCTGAGAAGCTAATTTGGTGGAACAGCAGCAATTTCCTATGTGGCTCTTTTCATGATGGAAGTTTACAAACAAATTCACATTGCAGATTCCAGTTCAGAATAAGAATAAAAAAGTACTTTGACATTAAATTGACAGTTATTTGTCTCTGAAAAAGGAATGTTGTCATATATTACAGTATGGTTGCTGAGGAAAAAAGCCTTCCTTGTGGCAAGGATTCCAGGTAGATGACAAGGTAACTACCAACTTTATGAATATGCCCCACAGTTTGGTAGTCTTTCATGCCAACTTCAGTGGTCAAAAGAGAGGTGCAGAGTAGAGACTACATGAGCAAGCAGATCTGTGTTGGCAACCAGTTATACATTACAGTATCTGCACAGGGCTGCCAGGTCACATAATTTGTGTTTAGCAGCAGTCATATGACTATAGCACTGTATGATGCCAGATTTCTCACTACTAAGTTACTACTTAATCATGTGCACTTTTTCATGCCATAAACTGAAGGCGCATAGTAGGTAACAACATATTTTAAATGAACACATAATGAAGCATCTATAGCAATATTAGATAGTAAAACAACCCTACTGGCTTAAGACCAGAGTCCACGCACCCATGCTTCTACTTGGCCTTTGAGGCCCAACTAAAAATGGGGAGGTTGGAGTGCCTGGGACCAGCAAAAAATGTCCATGTGAGTGCATCAAAGGCAAGTTGTAAGCAAGCACAATTTGTGATATTGCACAACATCATTACTGATCATGTGGCACATCTGTTAAGGTATCAGCTTTAGCTTCCAATTTTCCAGCTTTGTGGAGCTTGAGCCACAATGTGATAGTCTTAACTATGGTCTTAAACCAGTAGGTTTTTTGATAATCTAATTTCCGTGGTTTGTTAAAAGGAAATTTATTATTACAGTGTTTATTATCCAGTGCCCTCCCCAATGTCACATTTAGTGTTGATTCTAATGGACACTGTATAACACGTAACGTAACGTAACGTAACGTAACAATACGAGCTGGCCTGGGCACAGAGCATCTGTGCCTTTAGTTCTCCCTCGTTCTTGCCCCCCCCCCCATTCTCAGCCCTCCCCACTCCTCATCACCTCTCCAACATTTTGTTCTCTCTGGCTAGCTGCTTTTTCCAGCCGGCCGCCACTTTTGCCGCCGCTTTCGCTTTCTCTCCCCGCCCACTGGTTCGCTGGTCTCTCCACTGGCCTTATGTTCTCTGCTGCTGTCACTTTCCTCTCCCCCTCCCCTCACTAGTGAATTCTCACGAGAGTTCTCGTGAGGGCTGCCACACATGGGAGTAATGATGGGTACGTCTAAGAGAATTATATATATATGATAATGCAGTGAATTGCATTATGTTTCATACATTTCTGAAACAGTTGTAAGATAGTCTGCAAAACAATGGTGTAGTAGAACCAGCACTTTGGCCATAGAACTCTGTGAGGCTGGAAAGAATGATACTTCCCTATGCTGGCTCTGTGTGTGTGTGTGTGTGTGTGTGTGTGTGTGCGCGCACCTTGCAAGATGGTGCTGGGGCTTTACAGGGCTCTGGTATTCTTATAGGCCTCCCCACTGCTGCTCAGCACTGGGGAAAGCACAGCACGGCATGGAGGTGGGAAATGTCTCTCACATAGGAGATTTCACCAAAGTGGGTCCCACTTTTTCAATATTGAATATCTCTGACCTATGGAGCTTTCCCACTGTAAAAAACAAATACTTCCCCCTTCCAAAATCTAGAGATAGAAGAGAAAAATTAGCTATAGTGTATGGTCCTGTCAAGCCTGTAGGGGGCTTGGGTAGTAGTTCTGCCTATAGAATCTAGCGAACGTCTGAAGCGTTGTGTCCTTGTCAGGCCTATTCCTGAGCAGGGCGTCTGGGCCTATAACAACCAACCGTTGACTCTCACTTTGTGGATATTTCCAGTGCAGATACAGCAGGGCTCCCACCCCATGAAGATCACTGATATCACCACTGTTATATCAGCAAGCCACACGGAACACTGGATATGAATCCACTCCAACAGCTCCTTTATTATGCAGACTGGGCATTTCAGACAACTTGCTAGATCCTACAATCAGAAAAACCACACAGGCCCCTTGAGGCTTGACAGGAGCATACACAACATTAGCGATATGAGAACCGGGGGGGAGCCACAATTCAGTGAACGGGTTCAAACGGGATTGGGCCACCGCCAATCAGGGGCTGTACCTCACGGCCCCGACACTCCCTAACCCACACCACTTGACACCGTTCAGGAGTGAAATCAGCCAGCACAGCACAGCCCAAGTGACTCTCCCTGCCTCCACCCCTGGTTCTCATATCGTCTGACTTATGACGCAGGAGGCATGGCTAAACACACCCTGTGTCATACATCAGACGCAGGGGGTGGGGCTGGGGGGGGCGTGACGGCAGCAGAACATGGACTGCCGCTTGGCTCCCTCCGCACCTGATGCATCCCTCCCTAGCCCAATGTCCAACTGAAAGGCCAAAGCATAGAATGGGTGCATTGAACCTCATTTTGAAAGCCATCATGCTTTATAGCTGCACCTCACATGCACCTTTAATAATGCAAATATAAACAAACAACTATTCATACACAAGATTGCAAAAAAAAAAAAAATCTTGCAAACAGATAGAAACTAGAGGTGTCTAAGGTGATTTAGGTCTCAAACTCATGTTCCTGGATGGATCTCTTTCTATTGGCGGGACTTAGGAAATCCTAACACAGGCTCCACAGCCTACTCTTTCAGCTAAGAATATTGGATCAAAAATCATTATGGACTTCAGTTTGTTCTTGGCACACGTTTGTGTTTATAGGAGAATCATAGCATTTCCAAAGAGAAGGGGAAATTGACATGCAGTAATCCTGTTCCCCTGTAATCAAGTCTCAAGGTTGAACCTCAGAGATCTAATTCTGCACAAGTTTGATGGCAATTGCAAACTACAAAGGCAACTTATAAGTAACATATTTTTTAAACCAAAGCCATTTCTATTGACAGGAGCATACCAGGAGCCCCTGGTGGCGCAGTGGTAAAACTGCCGCCCTGTAACCAGAAGGTTACAAGTTCGATCCTGACCAGGGGCTCAAGGTTGACTCAGCCTTCCATCCTTCCGAGGTCGGTAAAATGAGTACCCAGAATGTTGGGGGGCAATATGCTAAATCATTGTAAACCGCTTAGAGAGCTTCCAGCTATAGAGCGGTATATAAATGTAAGTGCTAGTGCTATTGCTAAGTGCTATTGACATGATTATATTTGTGAAGATGTTGTATGAGTTTTATTCTGGTACTCAGTTATCCATTAGTGTCTTTATATGTGTTGGTTTAAAATGAAGCTGAATCTCAAGATGGCACGTGGATTATCAAGATAGCAGGTGGATGGATCATATCTATGTAGTAGGGCTCTATATATGGAATGAACAATTGGCCTGACCCCAACCCTAGCCATTCTGACATAGAGGTGATTCTCACGATCACCAAAAAGCGGGCTAAGGAAGCCATTTGTGTGCCTGCCTCACTTTGCCATATGTAAGCCAGCCTTAGGTTCAAATGATACATTACCTTTAAACCACATGATTAGGGCTAGCATGCTTACTTTTTGTTTAGTAAATAGCAGTCAGATTGGCCTCCTGTGGATCAGCTCATTAGTAGATTAGATGATTAGTTTCATACTTTCATTATATCATTTCTGTCTGCTAAAGTTCAGTACAGGAAAATATGAAATTTATTTTTGGGGAAAGCTTCTTAGCTTGGTGCCAGAGCATTGCTTTGCGTCAGAAGGTCCTGTCCAATCCCTGGCATCTTCAGATAGGGCTGAAAAAGATCCCCATATGAAACCATGGAGAGCTGCTGCTAGTCAGTAGAGACAATACTAACCTAGATCATCCAATGGTCTAACTTGGTATAAGATGTTTTCCTGTGACCCTATTTATTTTAGAACAGTTATACAGTCGTCGCCAACCATGATTTTCCCAATAGCGGTTTTAAGTATCCATGAATGGGAAATTGTGACAGGTCTCCCTAACTGTGACCTGAGTATCCGTGGTCTAGTGAGATTTCTTGGTAATTGGGGGGGTCATGATTTGGGGGGTTTCAGGGGTTAATTCTGGAGTTTGGGGTGATTCCTGTGGGTTTGAGATAATTTCTGGGGGTGCCCCCTCACTCCACTTGCTAACTATGGTTGATTTAAAGGGATTCTGGGTGGTTTTCTTGAGATTTTGGGGGGTCTTTTTTATTTTTCTGTCTTTTCATGACCACGATTCCCCTAACACCGTTTCCAATGTATATGAATTGCTCACCATCCGCGAATTTTCCCCAGAATGGAACCCTCACAGTTGGTGAGGGATGACTATAACTAATTTTTTAATCTCAGTTACAGAATGACCAATTTTGATGGTATCAAAATTAAAACCAAAATATAACAATCTGTTAGTAAGCAAAAATGGATCTCCATGTACTCCCCCATTTTTCCCATGTGCAGTGTGCAGTCTGGACATGCCTGCTCATAAGGGGGTCCAGGAATGAGATAGCCAAGTCTTCTAGAGAGAGCAGCTAAGGAAGCAGTCCAACCGCTGGGGCAGCCCAATCTGGGCATTCCAATATTTTGAACCAGCTTCCCCTATCAAACTTTGGCCAGCCTGAAGACCCCAAGGTCAAGGCAGCTAGTTACTTAGTTACACTCCTGAGTTTGTTAACTGATATCACTTAGTATCTCAGACTTGGTCTAAAACCCAGAATCATCATCAAGTCAATATTATTAAAGTCAACATTTTGCCTCCGTCTTCAGGAAATGCCATCATTTCATAATTGCTTACCCTAAAACCACTGTTCTCAGCTAGAAGCTTCCACAGTTAACTATCAACCTAGAAGTCCCACTCCTACAAATAGCCCTCACTTCTAGAAGCATCTCCCACCCCCGGCTAAGAATAGCCAACCAAACAACTCCCAAACTGCACCACCTCTGGGGTACATCCCAGTAGGTTGTTGATCCTCTGCTTTTTCCATCATTGCACCATAGCTTTATCACAGTGAACTTGGCTTCCCCTTTCTTCACATCAGACAGAATGAACAGGAGAAACCTCCATCCTTCGCTCCCAAGAACTTTCCTTTTCCCTTCCCAATTCCCCCTTCCCTTTTGTGTGTCTCTGTGTGTGTCTGTGTGCATGCACATGTAAATTGTCAAGCTAGGCTGGAAGGTTTTATTAGTTCTAGAGAGATTTCCCATGGAGAACCAGAGCCCAAGGAAGACAACCTCTAGCGGAATCTACCAGACAAGGACATCCATTGAGTGTCCCAATTAATTACAGGGACTTTGCTCACGCAGTCCCCTTTACTCCTTCCCTTCTCTGCCACTTGACCCTAGCAACTTCAAAGTCCAACCACCACCTGCGCCCACTCCCCCATCTCTGGTGGCCTCCAAGAGCACAGGCCCCAGATTCTCCTTTTGCTGAGAGCTGACAGCCACTCTCTTCCATAGTCAGGGAAGCTGTTCTTTTTCGCTAGTCGATTTCCTCAGTTTGGTGTCCCTCTGCTTTCTAAACTGTTCTGAATCACTCTCTCCCCTGTCCCCGCTCTCTGTTTCTCTTGGTGCCAGATCTCCGATTGAATATCTCTCCCTTTCTTACTCAGAGTGGTTCAGGCTTGTCCCCTCTCATCTCCTGGTTCTCCTGACTGGGCCCTCCTTCTTCCTCTACCCAAACTCTTTCAGGTTTCCTATCCTTTCCACTCCATCACCTGCTGGCACTCCTGATTGCCTCCTCTGCCTAACCTCACCCAAGTTCACCCAGGTGCTTTTCCTTCCCCTTCCCAATCTGTTGCCAGGCCTCCTAGCTGGACCCTCCTTCCTTCTCCATCCAAACTTGCTCAAGACCTGCAACTGCCCTTTCCTCATCTGTGTGCTGTTCCTCTAGACCAGCTCTGCTTTTCTCTGCTACCCTAACTCTTTCAAGGTTTTCTCTTGCCATCTGCTGGATGTCTCACCAGTTTCTCTCTCCCTTCTTCCTCAGGCTTTCTTGGGGTCCTCGCCTCTCTTGCCCTCTATACTTGCATGGGAGCTATTACCAGCTTTTCTCTATACTTGCATGGGAGCTTCTCTCTATACTTGCATGGGAGCTATTACCAGCTTCTCTCTCCCCCACAAACTAACCACTAGAGCAGGTCCTCATTTGCATCATCACCAATCATACCTCCAGAAATGCACTCTGAGAAAATGAATATTATAGGATAAAATATGCCACCACTGAATTGTAATGCCAAGCTTGTGACAAGACAATGACAATGACCTGCCCAGAAACTAACAGCCTTTTCTTCACAGAGCTCTTTTGAATACCTGCAATTAATAAATTATTATTCATTATATAGCTTTCTAAAAAATGCATAATCTAATCTTAAAATACTGCAGTTTCTTTAAAGTGTGCTCTCTAAAGTGTCAAAAAATGTCACAAATCTGTGGAAGATTCTCTGCTTGGTTGTAAATCAAAAGGTTTTAAATGCTTATCAACCAATAGGATTGTAGCTTTCCTTAGAAAGCCACTGAAGTGTAAATAGAAGTGTTGATCAAAATCCATGAAGAGTCATTGGTGATTTAAATCATCTTGATTTAAATCAATCCACCATGCCACAGACCCTTTGGGGCTGACTTTGATTAGTAACCATTGTTTCTTTGTGGGAAGGTTGAAAGAAAAAACTGAGACACAGCAAAATAACGCAGAACTAAACACAAGTTAGTTTCTTAACACTGAGATTTTGTGAAATAAACCTATCTGAGAATGAAATATATATATATTAGAATTCAAGGCATTGACAGTATTGGAAGACTTTATTCTGCTTTCTTCCAATCCAATAACACAACTTTAGTAAAAACACAACCTATTATAAAATTCTTGAAGGACTAGAAAATTACTGCTCTATATCAGACCATTCACCACCATTTACTAATTCATGCGTTTAAAAATTTGATTAATATTTAGATTGCAAACCTTCAGGCAGTACCATTTGGACTTGTCTAACTGTAAAGCACTTAGTCGTAGGTGTTATATAAATTAATTAGTAAATTAATAACAATACAATTCTGATTAATAATATATGCATCAGCATCTGCTTAGTACATTAATATGAAAAGCATAGCATAATTAGTGCAAAATTCAGCATACAGGCTAGTCTCTGGGAAAACTAGAGACCACATTATTAATGTTCTAAGAACATTGCAATGGTGCCAGTATATTTCGAAGCAACATACAAAGTGCTTCTAATTAGCTATAAAGCCTTAAACAGCTTAGGCCCAAGGTACTTCTGGGAGCACCTTCTTCTTCATGAACTCCACTGTTCATCATCTGGGGAGGTCCACCACCTGAAACTGGTGACCTACAAATAGGCCTTCTTGGCTGCTGCCCCTGAGTTTTGGAACACATTTCCTGCAGAGATGTGGGGTCTGACCTCTCTGCTGGTTTTTAAAAAGGACTCTGAAGATATACCTTTTAAATCAGGCATTTGGCAATGATTTTGTTTTAACTGTTGATTTTTTTGGTAAATTGTCTAGATATATTTTGATTGGAAGGAATAGAAATGTAATGAATACAACAAATAAAACTAGTGGGCCTGGGCGCAGAGTATATGAGCCTCTAGTTGGGCCCAGCCATACCCCACCCCACCATGCCGGCATGCCTGAGTTTCTGCCTGGCCGACCGGCCGCTCCCCCCGCCACCATCCCCGCGGCACAGGCCATCCTGCCGCTGCTGGCCAGGCTAGGCTGGCCCGCCGCCAATTCCTACATGTGGCTGGGCCAGGGCACGCCTCTGCCACCATCTCACCCCAACAGGCAGGCCAGGACCAGGCCGTCCTGCTGCCACCTCCCACCTCCTCCTCCCAGCCGGAGGGGTTTCGCCCGCCATCTGCCTACCTCTTCTAGCTGGTGGGGCTTTGCCCGCTGGCCCTCCGCCTCCTGACCACCGCCATTATTTATCTGCGCTTCAATGCTGGAACTCTCATGCACTCTAGAGTATCTGTGCACACTCTAGAGTATCTTGATTGCTCCCCTCACCCCTTGCCACAGCCCCCCTCACCTCAGAGATCTCCCCACCCTCACATGAGCTGCACACCTGCTCCTGCTCCTCCATCCCGTTGCTTCCATCCCCCTCACTCCTCTTGGTCGTGGTTGCGGCATTGCTCCCACCTATTGGCCAAGCTGTAGCCCGAGAGACCTCCCCACCCTCCCTGCCTCCCTTTGACAATAGCCTTGGTAGCCCCAAACAGCAGCAGTGGTTAACTGGGTCCTTCCTTGCTGCCAGTGCTTCCATGGCCATTCATTTCCCTCAGGCTGCTGACAGAACATCTTCCAACCAGTACCAGTTGCATTCCAACTGACCTTAACCATCACAGGCTCCTCCTCCCTATCTGCATATAGAATCCCCACTGCCCAATCACCATGGTGCTTCTGCTCTCACAGGCTCCTTCTCCCTATCTGCATACGGAATCCCCACTGCCCATTTAGGTGGCTTGCCACATCCCCACGCATCCCCCTGGTCCATCTACAGGAATTAATAATATAGATCATTATAACTATGCCCAATAGCATTCTATTCCTGTTTTCTACCTGACATATATTATTAAATTAAAATTCCATTTGGGATTTTTAAAAATGCCCAATTCATCATACCATGCTTCATTAGAGCAGAATAAAAAATGCATTCCACCAAGGGTTTTTGTAACTGTGGGTGGTGATGAAAGCCTGTTGCAGTGATTGGCCAAGCTGCTCTGAGAATAACTTTAGGGACAGGGTAGACAGAAGAGTTTTGGATAACAGCTGTTCAGATCCTATAGAAGAAAGTGGATCAACAAAAATTTTAAGGACCCTCTCGACTGGGACTCTGTGGACATCTCAGAGGAAGACCTCCACATTCCTAAGTCTCACAGTCCAATGTGAGACAAGGTTCCCCGGAGGAGGACCATATATTCCAGGAACCCAGGACACAGTCTCCACTGTGGAATCACCTGCACCACCCACAGATCACAGAAGCACTTGTGGTGTCAACCCTGGATTCAGTTGCAAGTGTGATGGCAGAGTGCTTGCCTGCCTGCTCACCAACTGACAACAAAAAGGTCTGTCTCATGAGGCAGAGGTAGACACCAGGTTTTGGAGAGATGATTTGCTGGAACCTAATAGAGACAGTTGCTCTCTCACTGCTAAATATAAGGAAAAACACTACTTTAAAAGATGCCTCTTTGCTCAGAAATAGCAAGTTTTATTAGAAAATTCAGTAAACCATCTCCCTCATCAGGGCCCTGTGAGACAGTTGACTTATACTGAGTGTGTATTTTCGAGGCTGGGAACTAGGGATAGATTAGGGATTCTATTGGTGTACTGTCCACTCCGCTGCATAACCAACTCCCTAACTGAGCTGACGGAGTTGGTCTTGGAGTTGGTGTTGGAGTCACCCAGGCTTTTAGTGCTGGGGGAATTCAATATCCACTTTGAGGCTGACTTGTATGGTGTGGCTAAGGAGTTCATAGCAGCCATGACAACTATGGGCCCAATTAGTTTCAGGATCAGCTCATGTTGCGGGCCATACACTCGATTTGGTTTCTTGTTTGGATCAGGGGGGTGTTCTGTGGGTGGGGGATCCTGTGGTTTCCCCATTGTCATGGATGGATCACCACCTGGTTAAGGTTGGTTTCATGGCCAGAACCTAACCCTGCAGGGGTGGTGGACCTATTAAGATGATCCGCCCGAGAAGTTCGCTGGATCCAATAGGATTCCAAAAAGTCTTGGAGGGTTTCAGTGTTGGTGCCAGTAATTGTGTTGATGCCCTGATAGGAAACTGGAATGGCGAACTCACCAGGGCAGTACATACAATCAATCCTAAGCGTCCCTTCTAACCTACTTTAAAAGTGGCCGCTTGGTATACAGAGGGTTGCGTGGTCTGAAGCAGCAAGGCAGGCAACTGGAATGCAAGTAGAGGAGAACTTGGCTCGAATTTGACAGGACACAGCATAGAGCCCATTGGAAGGATTATGCAGAAGCGGTGTGTGCAACAAAAACTAATTTTGGTCTGTGCGCATTACTTCTGCTGGTTCACGTTCAGCAGAGTTGTCCCAAGTTGTGAGAGGCTTGAGTCAGGCTCCCTCCAATTTAAACCAATCTCCAGGGACTATATTCTGCTGTAAGGCCGAATTCTTTGCAGACAAGATCTCTTGTATTTGGTCCAACTTGGAGTCGACTGTTTTTACAAGGTCTATTAAGGTAGCGTCCAGCAATCCCTTTTGCAGTATTAGACTGGATCAGTTTCAATCTGTAATGCCTGTGGACAAGCTGCTTGGGGAGGTGTAGCCTACCGCTTGTTCTCTGGATCCTTGCCCGACTTGGCTAGTTCTATCTAGCAGGGAAAAAGTTGGAGTGGCCTTGTTAATATTGTTAACTCATCACTGAGGGAGGGTAGGATGCCTCCTTGTTTGAATGAGGCAATGATTAGACCACTTCTTAAGATGGCCATTTCATGATGATAATGATGATGATGAGGAGGAGGAGGAGGAGGAAGAGGAGAAATAGATTTGGACCCTACACCAAATCTCCTGATGACCTCACCCAGTGGTTTCATGTAGATGTTAAAAAGCACTGGTGACAGAATGGAGCACCGAGGGACTTCATATAACAGCTCCTGTTTTGAGGAGCAACCATCACCAAGTTCCACCATCTGGAATCTGTCTGAGAGGTAGGAGTAAAACTACTGTAAAGCAGTGCTTCCTATACCCAACCCCCTCAGGCAATTGAGAAGGATACCATAGTCAATGGTATTGAATGCCACCGAGAGATCCAAAAGAACCAACAGAGTCACGCTCCTTCTGTCAATTCCCTGGTAATGGTCATCCATCAGGCTGACCAAGGCAGACTCAAACCCATAGCGTGCTCGAAAGCCAGTTTGAAATTGGTCTAGATAACTGGTTTCCTCCAAAACTGCCTGGAGCTGGTTAGCCACCACTCTCTCAATCTTGCCAATCATGGGAGATTGGAGACTGGCCTATAACTATCCATCACTGAGGGGCCCAGGGAAGGCTTCTTAAAGGAGCGGTTCAAACAAAAAGGCACCCTACCCACCCTCAGCAATGCATTTATGATATTAACTAGGCCACCTCCAACAATCTCCCTAGTAGACAGAAGCAGCCAAGTCAGACAAGAATCCAGAGAACAAGTGGTAGGCTGCACCTCCGCAAGCAGCTTGTCCACATCCTCAGGCATTACAGATTGAAACTGAGCCAACCTAATACTGCAAGAAGGATTGCTGGAAACCTCCTCTATAGACCTTGCAGAAATAGTGGAGTCCAAGTCAGGCCTAATACAGGATATCTTGTTCACAAAGAACCCATTAAAAGCATCACAGCATAATGACCCCAGGAACTGATTTGAACTCGAAGGAGAAGAGGCTAAACTCTTCACAACCTGGGATAGCTCTGCTGAGCACAAACCTGAAGTCGCTATGCATGCAGACCAAAATCTCTTTTTCGCTGCATGCACCGCTATCACATAAGTCTTCAAATGGGTCACATGATGCATCCTGTCAGATTCGAACTGAGTTCTCCTCCACTTTGGTTCTAGTCGCCTACTCAACCTCTTCAGCCCCTGCAACACCTCAGTATACCAAGGGGCCATTTTTGAAGCAGGTCGGAAGGAACGCTTAGGAGCAATCATGTCTACTGTCCTGTTGAGTTCCCTGTTCCAGGTTCCCACCAGGGCAACGACAGAATCACTGTCCATACCAACATCAAAATCTTCCGAGGCCTTTTAAAATCCTACTGGGTCCAGCAGCCGTTTTGGATGGACCATCCTAATAGGTCCACCACCCTTGCAGGTTATATGATTCAGGCTCATTTGTATTATTTTCTCAAAGGCTGTATAGGCTCTATTTAAGGAATGGTGGCATATAAATTTAAAAAATAAAATAAAATATTGATTTTATCTGTATTGGGGTGCTGGAAGTATAGAGTTGTTTATAAGAATGGCTACATTCTTTTAAGGTACTCTCTGGGTTGGTGATTTGTTTGGAAGCGATTGTGGTAATTAACATTACTGACCTGGCTTGCTCTTTCTTTCTTTCTTTCTTCTTTTTGTAAGTTTATTTGCTAATATTACTGACCTTGGCTCCTTTTTTGTGGTAGGATTGTCTGAGAAACATGAGTTTCTCTGATTCAGTCCCACAAGTCTTCTTCCACATTCAACTCATTCTACACAAGCTTAAGTACTCTTACATTTATATATTACTGCAATTTATTGTACTGCCTTTTCATCAGCGGCACCTGATCTGTAGAATAGCTTTCCCAGTGAGGCTCTCCTGGCACCATCATTATGCTCTTTTAGTCACAAAGTCTTTTAGTCTTTTAGTCACAAAGTGAAGACATTTTTGTACACTTAGGCTTTTTAAAAAATACATTTATTTCATATCAAAAATATTTACAAAAGTCACAAGAGAAATGTTATTTCATACTTTAAGAACAAAGAAAGAAAAACAGCAGCATAAAGACAAGGGCTAGAAAACAATTATTGAAGGGAACTAATCAAAATTACATAAAAGATAGACCAAATATCAACCACCAAATATCAATTCAAAAAACACTTCAGGAGTCATCATAGAGCAAGTTGGATCTCCTGGGATAGCAAGTTCCATATGGTGGTGGAACAGATACAAAGGCCTCTCCGCGGTTAAAGAAGGGGGGGAAAGAAACGGAAGATATCATTTTTGCAGCTCAGGAACAATCACTATGAACAAATGTTATAAAAGCAAAAATGGATAAGACAGAAAGTGTCGGTTATGTAAGAAAGCAGATGAGATGGATGAGCACCTTGTATGTAGTTGTAAGAAAATTGCGCAGACTGATTATAAGGAAAAACACAATAAAGTTGCGGCGATGATCCACTGGAACCTTTGTAAGAATTACAAATTGCCAGCAAGCAAGAAGTGGTGGAATCATCCAATTGAGAATGTCACAGAAAATGAGGAGGCAAAAATCCTTTGGGGTTTTCGAATACAAACTGGTAGGCATTTAACGCATAATATGCCAGATCTGACAGTCATCAAGAAGAATCGGGTTCTGATAATTGATATTGCAATCCCAGGGGATAGACGAGTTGGCAAAAATCAACTGGAGAAAATAACTAAATACAAGGACCTTCAGACTGAAATTGAGCGGCTCTGGAAAAAGAAACAGTAGTGGTGCCAATAGTTGTTGGTGCCCGTGGTGCAGTACCAAAAGAACTTGAACACCATCTTGACACCTTGGGCATTGATAAAATTACAACACATCAGCTACAGAAGGCCACATTTCTCGGGACAGCATGAATCGTAAAGATACAACTCTATCTTTAATTTTTCTTTAGTTATCCTAGACCCTTGGAAAGGGCCCGATAATTAAAGTACCAAATCCAATATCATCTGGTAGACTGTGTGTAATAACAATAATAATAATAATAATAGGAGTTTGTGCAAACAAGAAGTAATAATAATAATAATAATAATAATAATATACTCAAAGATATATAACTCAAAGATATATAACAAAAGCAGAAGGAATAGAACTGCCCAAGGGAAGCAACATCTAGAACCTGGAAGAGAGAGAAATTACAAATACTTGGGCATTCTCCAGGCTGATAACATTGCACACACTGAAGTTAAAAGAAAAATTGGAAGTGAATACATCAGGAGAGATAGAAAAATCATAAAGTCCAAACGCAATGGCGGGAACACCATACAAGCCATAAACACCTGGGCTACACCTATTATCAGATACACTGCAGGAATAATAGACTGGACCCAGGCAGAGCTAGAGACACTGGATCGTAAGACCAGGAAAATCATGACCATCAATCATGCTCTGCACCCCCGCAGTGATGTAGATAGGCTATACCTCCCTCACAGCTCAGGTGGAAGAGGAATGCTGCAAGTCCATCAAACAGTAGAGAAGGAAAAAAGAGGCCTTGAAGAATATATAGTGAAGAAGATGCACTTCAAATGGTCAATAACGAGAAACTATTAAACACCAATGAAACAAAGCAGGCCTACAAGAAATAACAAGTCAAGAACCACCATATGGAAAAATAAGCCACTGCATGGCCAATATTTGCACAATATAACCGAAAAATCAAACATCAACAAGACCTGGGAGTGGCTTAAGAATGGCAACTTGAAGAAAGAAACAGAGGGTTTAATATTGGCTGCACAAGAACAGGCACTAAGAACAAATGCAATAAGAGTAAAAGTCAAAAAATCAACAACAGCAAGTGCCGCCTTTGTAAAGAAGCAGATGGACAGTGGACCACCTAATCAGCTGTGTAAAAAGATCGTACAGACTGACTACAAACAAAGGCATGACAAGGTAACAGGGATGATACACTGGAACATCTGCAAAAAAGACAAGCTACCTGTAGCCAAAGATTGGTGGGACCATAAAATTGAAAAAGTGGTTGAAAATGAAGATGCAAAAATACTATGGGACTTCTGACTACAAACAGACAAAAATCTGCCATACAATACCTGTAGTCGAGAAGAAGAAAAAACAAGTTAAAATAATCGACAAAAGAAATAGAAAAAATCACAAAATACAAAGATCTACAAATTGAAATTGAAAGGCTGTGGCAGAAAAAGACCAAAATAATCCCACTGGTAATTGGCACCCTAGGTGCAATTCCAAAACAGCTTGGCGAGCACCTCAACACCATAGGGGCCACAGAAATCACCATCAGCCAATTACAAAAAGCAACTTTACTGGGAACTGCCTATATTCTGCAACAATATCTATAACAACAACAGTATTGATAATAAAATTCAACCATCCCAGGTCCTTGGGAAGAACTTGATATCTGGATAGAACAAATCAGTCAATAACATCTGTCTGACTGTGTAAACAAGAAATAATAATAAAGGACTCGATGTCTGGATAAAACAAACCAGTCAATAACACCTGTCTGACTGTGTAAATAAACAAACAAAATAATAATAATAATAATAATAATAATAATAATAATAATAATAATAATAATAAACAACTTTATTTGTTAGCCGCCCCATAACAAATTGTTCTCTACTACAAATTATAGTAAATAGATGGGTAAATTCAGGAGCTGGTAGTCCTTTATTTATCATGGTCCCAAACTATTGAGGCCTTAAAAGTAATGTAAAACACTTTTAATTGTGCCCATAAATGAACAAAGACCGAGCCAACGGAGCTGATAAAAAAAGATGAGCACATGTGTCAAAAAACTAACTCGGGTTATGGTCTTACTGTAGCATTTTGGACTACTGATGTTTCTGATGGCTTGTTGAAGGCAGTTTCACATAAAGCACACCAATAATCCAATTTCAGTTTAATTAAAGCATATGTGATCGTGGTCAGATAAGGGTGTACAAAAAATTGGAAAACCTGGTTTGGTTCTAGTAGAACCGGAATTGAACAGAACCAGATATGGTTTGGTTCTGTGCACACTAGAGCTGAGCCCGGTGCAGCTCGAGTCCCAACTGATTCAGGCCTGGCGCACAGGGGAGGGAACACAATATTTTTTAACCAAAATAAAAATAAAAATGGTGGACTTACTGCCATTGTGGGGTTTAAGGGCCTGCTGCTGTGGCCATGGGTGGAGGATCTCCTGAGGTTCCTCCTCCCCTGCCTAAACAGGCCATTTGAGACCGGGAAAGGCCAGCAGGGGAAGGGCAACCTCAGGAGACATCCGCCTCAACAGCACCCCCCCCCAAAGCCCTGCAATGGCGGTAACCCCGTCATTTTTGTTGTTGTTGTTCAAAAACAAAACAAAACCTGAAACAGCCCCAGACCGGCCCAGTGGTAGGCTTGATCTACAACCAAACTGGGCCCAGTCCAGCTCAAGGGTGAGCCCTTGAGCCAGGCCAATTTGAGTATGAGCCAGCTTGACCTTGAGCTGGCTCATATATCTATATGGTCAAATTCGTTAATGCACTAACTTAGTATGAGCAAAGTACATGTTAACACAAAAATGGTTCTTTTATATCTACTGTGAAAGCTAAAATATGACATAGAAAAATATGTGGCTACTTTAAATGTAGTTAAACAAATCTATCGTGAAACAGACATATTAGTCACTCTACTGTCTACTAAGAAAACACAGTTGACAATGAGGATTCACAGATATTTTCATCATCTGTACAATCACAACTGATCTCAGAGCACAAATTTTTGTTAGTTACGTTCTTAAGGTTTTTCCTTAGCAAGTCATTTATACACATAAGATGGGAGAAGAAAGGAAGATGATAATATGGATTTTAAAGCTCAACATGTCAACTACTGAAGTATGTTAGCATGTCATTAATCCATCTAGGAAGCGGGGGTGGGGGTGGGGAGCCAGCACCACTAAATAACCTGAGGATTAGACTATCACTGCAACCCTTGAATCTCCATCAGCCTAAAGTAACAGGCTAAGATAGCACTGCCAGGCACATTTATTTGGGAGGAAGTGCTACTGATCTCAATGGGACTTGCTTCTGACTAAACATGCATAGGATTGAGCTGCATGACAACAATCCTAAACACACTTACTAGAAAGTAAGCCCCCAAAATGCAGTGGGATTCCATTGGAAACAAACATTTTTCCGGATTTCAAATAGTGATTTTATTTTTATTTTTTAAATAGATACTCCTAAAAAATGAGTGGATCTAAAGCAGTCTGTTACACAGAAAGAATTTTGGTTTCCAGCGTTAATCTATATAAAAGTAATATATATTTAGTTTGCCTGCAGCTTGCTCACAAACAACAAGTTAGTATCTTAAGGCATTCCTGAAGGCATATTGGTCAGAAGCTACTAAGGAAAGTAAGCATTTTTTCATCACACTGAATAATTAGAATGGGATTTATCCACCACATAAAGGAACTGTATTTCAAAGTGAAACTGATCCAATCAATAATTCTGTTTTAATTCCATCCCAAGATTCACACAGCTTGTTGAAAACACACCCTGGCACATTCAAATTCAAATCTAGTTAAAGGTTATTGTGCAGCTAATAGTACATAAAAGGTACTCATGGCATTACTTTGGCTATTCTTGTATATCAGGGTTAGGCCAAAGGAAAAAAGGGTAAATGAAGATACCATCAAAAAGAGCGATTATACCTGATGGGCTCCACACAAGACAGATGAAATATGAGCTTCAGTATTCAAAATAGAAAGGATACAATCTTATGTCTGGTTAACTTACAGGAAATGGTTGCAGAGACAATTTTACACTAACTACAGTGATTTAAGCAATTTTTAAAAATAATACCAGTCAATTTCTCTCCATTATTCTCCGCTGGCAGAAAATAAAACATTTTTCTTTGAAATGATTGCCTTTGGTTTTGTTAAATCATGCAGTCTGACAACATGTGGTCACCATTTCCACATGATCTTTTTGCTTCTCTGAAAAAGAATGTATTTGCAGTCTGATCCCTGATATAAATATGTAATATAGCTCCAGTTAAAGCGACCGTTATTACTGTACGTCAAAAAAAAGAAAGGAATTGCTCTACTGTAATAAAAAGTAAAAATTCACAACAACACTCAAATTCTTAATGTATACGATATATCATTAATATGGGGGAGGGGGGGAAAGGATGCTAATTACTACCCCTAACAATGATTAATATGCATATATTTGATGCTTGTACTCATTCTAGTGCATTCTCAATGAGATACAGAAAGCAAAGTCCTGATGTGATACATCTAGCCAGTGCAATGTGCTTGCACTAGGGCGTCCTGTCTGTTGAAACACAACTTTGTTCTAGGCCTCAACTAAATGTTTCACGTTGTTTCTTGGCCATAACTTGTTTTGCCATACACCCTCCCACTAATTTGCTCCAGTTTCATTATTAATAATAATAATAATTATTATTATTATTTCTTGTTTACACAGTCAGACAGGTGTTATTGACTGGTTTGTTTTATCCAGACATCGAGTCCTTCCCAAGGACCTGGGATGGCTGAATTTTATTGTCAGTTGTTATAGATATCGTCGCCAAATATAGGCTGTTCCCAGTAAAGCTGCTTTTTGTAATTGGCTGATGGTGATTTCTGTGGCCCCTATGGTGTTGAGGTGCTCTTCAAGGTCTTTTGGAACTGCACCCAGGGCGCCAATTACCACTGGGATTATTTGGGTCTTTTTCTGCCACAGCCTTTCAATTTCAATTTGTAGATCTTTGTATTTGGTGATTTTTTTCTATTTCTTTTTCTTCTATTCTGCTATCCCCTGGTATTGCTACAGTATGTTGATTATTTTAACTTGTTTTTCTTTCTTCTCGACTACAGTTATATCTAGTGTATTGTGTGGCAGATGTTTGTCTGTTTGTAGTCGGAAGTCCCATAATATCTTTACATCTTCATTTTCGACCACTTTTTCAATTTTATGGTCCCACCAATTCTTGGCTACAGGTAGCTTGTATTTTTTGCAGATGTTCCGGTGTACCATCCCTGCTACCTTGTCATGCCTTTGTTTGTAGTCAGTCTGTGCGATCTTTTTACAACAGCTGATTAGGTGGTCCACTGTTTCATCTGCTTCTTTACAAAGGCGGCACTTGCTGTTTGTTGTGGATTTTTCTACTTTTGCTCTTATTGCATTTGTTCTTAGTGCCTGTTCTTGCGCAGCCAGTATTAAACCCTCTGTTTCTTTCCTCAAGCAACCATTCTTAAGCCATTGCCATGTCTTGGTGATGTCTGATTTTCCACTTATATTGTGCAAATATTGACCATGCAGGGGCTTATTTTTCCATTTTTCTGCTCAGTTCTTGACTTGTTCTTTCTTGTAGGCCTGCTTTGTTTCATTGGTGTTGAATAGTTTTGTAATATTGACCATTTTAAGTGCATATTATGATGATGATTATTTATTGATTGATTTATTTACACACAGTCAGACAGGTGTTATTGACTGGTTTGTTTTATCCAGACATCAAGTCCTTCCCAAGGACCTGGGATGGCTGAATTTTATTGTCAATGAACTGTAATAATAAATATTATTATTATTCAATTTCTATACTGCCCATCCAAAAATGGCTCAGGGCAGTTTACACAGAGAAATAATAAATGAATAAGATGGATCCCTGTCCCCAAAGGGCTCACAATCTAAAAAGAAACATGATAGACACCAGCCACAGTCACTGGAGGTACTGTGCTGAGGGTGGATAGGGCCAGTTACTCTCCCCCTGCTCAATAAAGAGAATCACCACGTCAAAAGGTGCCTCTTTGCCAAGTTAGCAGGGGTGATGCTAACTGTTATTATGATGTTCTTGCTTACCCTGATGTTCTTGCTTACCCTGGCTGGGTTCACACAAGTCACAAGAATCCTGGTTTAAAAGTTAGTCAGGATTAGTGATTAACTAATCCAGATGCCATACTGGCTGGAAAATCCCACAGAGCCCTCAGGAATCCATTGGAGACCATCAGTTTCTGGGGGCAGTCTCTGGGGACCATTTTAATAGGTCCTCCATCCTTGCAGAATCTAGTAAAGGGTATAGCAAAAAAACCAAACCCTTCACTAAAGGGTGTAAATAAATTTACTATGAATAAAAAACTTTATTCATAGCATAATGTGTAACAAAAACCAGACTACCCCATATTTAATTCCACCAACTGATGCCCACCCATCGGACTTCTGTGGACTTCTGAGAAGCCCAGTGGATTTTTGACTGTTTGCACCCAGAATTTCAGGTCAATCCAGAAATTCAATCCTAGTTATCTATTGTGGTTAAATGCTGATTAACTGGCATGGTTAGACCAAGACTGCCCTGAAATTCTCGGCTCACACAATCAGTCCAGCTAGGCTCATTAAACTGATTAACTTTTTAAACTAGGAACCCAGCTACTATAAATTTAAGCAGACACATTTAGACAAAAATTCATGTGGTTTGTCCCTTCCGTTGGATACATACAGCTGCTTTAAAAGTGCATTTTATAAATATAAAATCTTTATTTATATTTCCTCAAGACTCCTACTCATGATTAGGGCATGAACTATATGTAAATTACTTATGACAGCAGAAAAGTGCTACCTTAAATCTGAGCATGCCTTAATCAGAGCAAATCTAAATGACTGATTTGACCAGAAAATCCTAAAATGCAAAAGTTAGGTTTAGGGTTTAAAATTTGTTTTGGTTTCTACTCATCCTTTTGCTGAAATCAGCCGTCTCCTTTCCAGCATTCTGAATTACCTTCTGATTGCAACCATCTTGACATAGACCTAGGCAATTCTCAACAGCTTCTCAGTTCACATTGTAGCTTTTAAAATATCTACTAGTGGTTTAGGGGGAAAAGAGATGAAAGCCCAGCTCCTAATTACTACAGATCTCATAAGTGGTGTTAACACCTGTAAGAAGCAACTTAACCCAGTAGATTTCCTTCTCTAAGCAAAGTATATTTAAATTTAATTATTTAGCTTTTCATATTTGAACTCTGACCAGTTCAACAGTCCTTAAATCTACATAATGTAATCTTGTGGACCATCTCAAATAATCTACTTTCTACATTATGGTGATTTCCTGATTGGACAATCTGTCAGGGTTTTTTCTCACTTTTGTTCCATCAAGATGAAGAAAAAACCCCAGAAAACATGAGTCAGTTCAAATGTTATAAAATTTGGGGGCAAGGGGAAATCAGTACTTATGGTGCATTCAGAATTCACCCTGGTTCATTAATCTCATCACAGGAGAGATCTGTGATCCAATTTTGCACATTACAGTTGAAACAAAGAAATCTGGAGTGCTTATTTTTAACATATGAACTCTTAGTGGCTTGCTTCAGATGTCATGGCTCAAGCATACTTTAACCATTTGGAACATGCTGCAGGATCGTAGGCTTCTTCCTCTTTTTGTGCACGTCTATTCCCTTCTTCATTTTCTGGTTCTCAGAAACCATAGTTTGCTGTAACTTCTGAACCGGACAAACTATGGTAACCGCTAACTATAGTTCACCTAAAAAAACCAAAACCTGTTTCTGATTTGTTAGCAATAATGCTAGTCCAATTCCCCTTGGCATGATATTTGCAAATTATTTTAACAAACATAAAAGCTCAATTGTGTTCTTTCCATAGTTCTTTCCAGTTCACAATGCTGGTGCTGGTGCATTTTCACAGATGAAAATGCTGTATGCATGTGCATTATCTTATTACCATGTAGGAAATATAATTTTGTTTCACCTGCCCTGCACCCACCCACAGCAGCTGTCATGGTAGAGAGCCACATGGAAATTCACTCACTCCCCTGCAAAAAAAAAAAGAAGGAAGGGGTTATATCTGGCTGAGACACAACTACCACATAAAAAAGCTTGCTGAAAGAAATTGAAAACATCAACCCAAGCAGGAAGATATTTACATTTACATTTTATAGCCCGCTCTTCCTCCAAGGAGCCCAGAGCAGTGTACTACATATTTAAGTTTCTCCTCACAACAAACCTGTGAAGTAGATTAGGTTGAGATAGAAGTGACTGGCCCAGAGTCACCCAGCAAGTATTTGGCTGAATAGGGATTTGGACTCGGGTCTCCCCGGTCCTAGTCCGGCACTCTAACCACTACACCACACTGGCTCTTTTGGATAGTAATCCAAAAGGCTACTTCCTAACTGAACAAGTCACTAGTTCACAGCAATCAACTAAAATGTCATCCAGAATAAGCAGTTAATATTTAAGAAAAATACCTTCTATAGATGTACAGTGTACCTGTAAAGCAACTTTACTGAACACAGACCACAGGTACTCAAAAGCTCATCTAAAATATTGAGTAGATATAATTTGAAGGAGAATACTTTCACCGTAAAACAGCCAAATGTTATATGCTGAACAAATTCATATACGAAACCAGGCAATTACAAATAGTGATGACATCGCTAATGAGCAGTAATAATAATTTAACTAATTTGGACATCATGGCAAACTATGGATAATGTAAACAAGAAAGTGAAGAAGTGCACTGGCATGCACTAGGCAGGAAGCAGCAAGCAGCAAGCAGCAGCATATTCTGAGCATCTGACTGGGCCTGTGTGCACATAATATTATTATTTATAATATTTTATTTAGTTTGAATTTTTCTATACTCCTCAATAAAAACATCTCTGATCACGTTACATAATACAAAAATTTAAAAACAACGATTATAACATAAAAATAATTAAAAATTTCAACAAAAATTTCTCGGAGCGGTTTAAACAACTACACAACATAAAATAAGAAATTTAAGTTCCACTGAAATCAAAGGGAGACAGTTAATAATTGATTGTGCCTATTATCATGCTTACCAGTGGCACAGAAACAAACAAATATATTGTGAGCAACGCTGATTCTGATTTCGTTATAATAATAATATGCAAGATTTATTCTGTCTGACTATCTAGGAGCAATGCCCTTTGTGTGTATCAGGCCCAGTCCAAAAAAGATCAAACAACACAATGAACTGTTGCAAAATAAATTGGGAATAGGCTTATAGGCTGCAGTACAAACATACATGTTCCAAGTGACCCAGACATCCAGAAGTGAGATACCAAATTCGCAGAAACTTCCAAGAAATTGACAAGGTGCATTATCGTAGCCTATCCTCGGCCTCTAACATGACAGTCATGTAATTTCAGTTTGACTAATAAATGATATAGGTGAAAATAACAAATTTTGTCATCTTCTGTAGTCAGCTGTAAGCACTTAAGATATACATAAATGTGTCATTATTATTATTAATAAGCATCCACTGTATGCAGGAATCATTTTAAAATGTATGTACAATCAGGACATTCACAGAAACAGACAGGCCCCTGTTAGCAGCTGGAGAAAAGCAAATTTCTGCATACTCTGATACCAGTTGTGTTCACAGCTGGCAGTAAGGCATGTAATTACCTGATCCTCAAGTGCAACTGCTAATGTTTAAATATTTGGTCTTACAGGGTATGTCTCACAAAAGCTGAAAATAATGTCACAAGCAATGATGCAAGGAGCTGGTATTATACCCACTATATTTATCTCATACTTTAAACCATGGTAAACTAATTTTAATAATTATGATCAATTAACAAAATACCAGATGGGTTAATACTTTATATTTTAACCTTAAGTTATGCTAAAACTTGAAAGGAAAAGGAATAGAAGTATATTTATGTCATTCTTACTGCACCACACCAAGATTTCAGGAAACACAGTATGTAGACATGAGTTGAAGTGGTATATAAATACGTTTTGGGGTTTTTTTTAAGTGCAAGGGTGTGGCTGACAGAACGTCTTCCCCTACCTCCCAATGATTTCTTTTTCTTCTAGAATAGGAAACCGAGATTGATTATATCCATCTTGCTATGTTTAGGTGCAAAATATGCCTTTATCTGAAGTAGAATTATGTGGAGACAACAGCCTTCCAGACATCAGAAATGACAGCACCAGGATCATAGTAGACTGGATGGATTCAGTTCTTTGTACCATATTCAATTCCAATTCACATCTTATTCTGAATTAGAGCTTATCCAGACAGTCACTGAATGTGAATCCAGCCCCTATTTAAGTATAAATAAGAAATAATCTAGAAGTAAACATCTATGATTAACAGACACAGCAACTTGGCATCTCTAAGGAAAGGTTAATGTTGAGGAAAGATGCATACGTGGATTGTTCTTGAGATTTACAGAATCTCAAAAAGAGAAAAAAATATTTCTTGGTTGGTTGGTTGAATTGTAAGGGGCTAGATTTAAATTAAATACAAAGGAGCAAAAGTTTCTGTACTATAGGAGGCATTCAGCAATGGAATAAGATGCTTGAACAGTGTGCAGAATCCATTCTTTACATACTGTCAAGAAAAGATTGGATCTGCATGGTATAAGTGTGCTAGACTTGATTACACACTGAGTCCTTTCCAACTGAAGGATCCTACATTGACACAGACATACACAATGCAATAAACTATCATGGTTAAGGCTTGTGGTACAAATGGAAATGATAAAAACAATATAAGAACTGAATCTGATTAAGACACAGAAGTATGCAATTTGGGAAAGTTTACATTTTGAGTACAACAGAACCAATTTTGTAGCCGTATCGGGGGGCAGATTCAAATAAGATGGCTGTTTAGCAGATACAGTAGTCACTGGCTGGAATTTTGTGCAGAATAATGCAGGTGATTCTCAACCACCCATGCTGCTGCAGGCGTCTAAAACAATGCCCACAGTCCCACACAAGAGAGCTCCTGTGCAAATATGTAAAATTGTTCAATCACATTTCTGCTATGCTATGGCTACAAATTTCTGACATGCCTTGTTGACAACCTCCTCTTTCAGAAGGAGGAAACAGGCAAAAAAACAGATTGGCTGGATTGGCTTGATCCTAATCAATAAGTAAGAGCTCTTCCCGCTCTTTAAAGTAGCAGAAACTGTGGAGGAAAGTGACCATATACTGCCGGAACTCTAGCTCCTCTTTTGTTAAAGGTGAGTATAGCCAAAACATGAACTTTGGATTTCAGGAACACTGATTTTAATAAGCTCAAAGAATTGCTAAGCAGGATTTCATTGCTAGATAATGAATGGGGCACAAAGCCCAAGATGGGTAGGAGTTCCAAAAGACAGTGTAATCACAAACCTTGCAGCACTTCATTCAAAATAGTGGAGTTGAAGTTGATTGTAGTTGATTACAGTATCAAAGTCAACAGGAACAAGTGCAAAGTTCTGCACTTAAGCAAATACACCGGCTGTAATACTTTTGAAAGGGATCTTGGGATTGAAGTCAACCACAAACTAAACTTGAGTCAGAAGTATGATGCAGTTGCAAAAAAGGGCTAATTGATTTTGGACTTCATTAATATAATCATTGTTTCCAAGACAAAGTAACAATTCCACTTTATTATGCACAGATTTCATATGGAATATTCTGTACAGTGATGGGCACTACAGTTTCAGAAAGATATAGATAGATACAGAGAAGAGCAAAGGTGATCAGGGGTCTAGAAAACAGGCCTTATAACGAAAGGTGGAATATGTTTAGCCTGGAGAAAAGACAACAAGAGAAGATCACAGTACTGAAAGGCTGTCACAAAAGTAAGACGGCAAAGACGTTCTCTGCGGTCCTAGAAGGAATGACTGGATCAGATAGGACTAAGTTACGCGAGGACAGGTTTTGGATGAACATTCACAAGAACATAAGAACTGCCCTGTTGGATCGGGCCCAAATCCCTTCTAGCCCAGCATCCTGTTTCACACAGTGTCCCACCAGATGCCACTGGGAAGCCCACAGGCAGCAGCTGAGGACATGCCCTCTCTCCTGCTGTTACTCCCCTGCAACTGGTATTTAGAAGCATCCTACCTCTGAGGCTGGAGGTGGCCTATAGCCATCAGATTAGTAGCCATTGATAGACCTCTCCTGCATGAAGTTATCCAAACCCCTCTTAAAGCCATCCAGGTTGTTGGCTGTCACCACATCTTGTGGCAGAGAATTCCACAAGTTCATTATACGTTGTGTGAAAAAGTACTTCCTTTTGTTGGTCCTAAATTTCTTGACAATCAATTTCATGGGATGACCTCTGGTTCTAGTGTTATGGGAGAGGGAGTAAAATTTCTCTCTATCCACTTTCTTCACACTATGCAAGATTTTATAGACCTCTATCATGTCTCCCCGCAGTTGTCTTTTTTTCTAAACTAAAAAGCCCCTAATGCTAGAGCTTTGCCTCATAAGGAAGGTGACCTAGGCTCCTCATTATTTTGGTTGCCGTCTTCAGCACCTTTTCCAGTTCTACAATGTCCTTCTTTAGGTATGGTTACCAGAATTGTATGCAGTACTCCAAGTATGGCCACACCATAGTTTTGTATAAGGGCATTATAATATTAGAAATTTTATTTTCAATCTCCTTTCTAATGAGTAATATGTAGGAGACTAAAGCTTACAGAGGCAATTCAATTACCTTTTACACTGATGTGCCTCTACTTACTTCCATAGTCCTATGGCTGAGTAACAGAAGACATTTTTAGTGAGAGAGAAGATGCTTATTTATTAATCATGCTTCTATCTGAGGAATATCATTCCTCACTAACTGTTTGTGTCAAGCCTCTACTAAAACACTGTATAGTAATTAAACATGTAAAGTTTCATACAGTTTTTTTCCTTATTCATATACAGAAAATTAGACAGCAAGATTATTTCAGTTGATCTGTTCTTTCAGACAGAAGGAACAAATCTATGTGCAAACATTTTTTCAAATCTCATTGAGACAGTGGAATTTTTTAGAGCAGAATTTTTAAAAGGATTATATCATGGGTATATAAATCACGTTTTAAAAATCTACTTATAGGAGGAAAATCTTACAACATAAAATGCTATGACAGAAGACTTCAAATTAATCCTTGAAATGTAGATTGCACTAAGATTTGATTATATATTTACAATTATTCTAAATCATTAAAGTCTCAAGAGATGCAGTTTAAAAAGGCTTTCATATCGCATCTTCTATCTGTGTCTAGAAAATATAGTAGAATTAAGGAGTCCCTATCCTCTTCCTGCTGGCATTAATATCTGAAATTATGTCCTTTCATTTAACCATGGTATTTATGATTTCTTACCTTAAAAGCTCTGAATAATGGGGCTGAAATCCTAAGAGTATTTTACACTGGCATACAAACTCAGAAGTGAAATCCTTAATTTAGGCTATATTCCTCTACATACTGTACATACACTTAGACACAATAGTTCTCTTGAATTCAATGGATTTAAATCTATTTGCACACACCCATCAGCTGCTAGTCTACAAAAGGAAACCTCATGCACACCATCCAAAAGGAAACTTCATGCACAGCGCCCTCTCCGGCGTGGTGGAGCCCGTTCTGCTCCTTGGTTTTCTTCGGAGCTTAGGGCAATGAAGCAACTCGGACGATGGCTGGAGCGACGCTGGAGGAAGAGTCGTCACGAATCCGATCGAACACGGGCTAGAACCCATTTTAGGGACTACGCCGTGGCGGTGGGGGCGGCGAAGAAACGTTTTTTCTCCGCCTCCATTGCGTCTGCTCAGTGCAGGCAAACAGAGCTGTTTCGTGTGGTGAAAACATTGCTCCACACATCCCCCCGGACAATGGGGGAGGAGTCATCTACAGCTCTTTGTGATCGGTTTGCCTGTCGCTTTGCAGATAAAGTCGCTTGCATCCGTGCTGACCTGGACTCCAGAGTTTTGGCAGTTCCGGCAGACGTGCCTCTGGTACCATCTGGTCCCGTTGTTTTGGATTCTTTTCAGTTGGTGCGGCCTGAGGATGTGGACAAGATCCTGGGCAGTGTGCGGGCGACTTCGTGCGCTCTTGACCCTTGCCCTTCATGGCTAATAAAAGCTGCCAGGGAGGGGACAGGCAGATGGCTGGAGGTGATAGTTAATGCTTCGTTAAGGGAGGGCAGGATGCCATCGTGCCTTAAGGAGGCGGTGGTAAGACCTCTATTAAAAAAGCCCTCCCTTGATCCCTCCAACCTGGACAACTATAGACCTGTGTCTAACCTGCCCTTTTTGGGCAAGGTGATAGAGCGTGTGGTGGCGTCCCAGCTGCAGAGGGTCTTGGATGATACGGATTATCTGGACCCTTTTCAATCTGGCTTCCGCCCCGGGTATGGGACTGAGACTGCCTTGGTCGCTCTAGTGGATGACCTACGCCGGGAACTAGACAGGGGGAGTGCGTCCCTGTTGGTTCTGCTGGACCTCTCGGCGGCGTTCGATACCATCGACCATGGTATCCTTCTGGGCCACCTCTCGAGTATGGGAATCGGAGGCACTGCGTTGCAGTGGTTGCAGTCCTTTCTTGAGGGGAGGGTCCAGAAGGTGGTGCTGGGGGACTACTGCTCGGCCCCGTGGCTGTTGGCCTGTGGGGTCCCGCAGGGATCAGTCTTGTCCCCTATGCTGTTTAACATCTACATGAAGCCGCTGGGAGAGGTCATCTGGGGATTTGGACTGAGTTGTCAGGAATATGCGGATGACACTCAGCTCTATCTCTCCTTGTCATCTGATCCTAGGGAGGCGGTGGATGTCCTGAATCGGGGGCTGGAGGCCGTGATGGGGTGGATGTGGGCTAACAAACTGAAATTGAATCCGGATAAGACGGAGGTACTGTTGGTCAGTAGGAGAGCCAATCCGGATGAGGAGATTTTACCGGTTCTGGATGGGGTTGCACTCCCCTTGAAGGACCAAGTACGCAGCTTGGGGGTACTACTGGACCCGGCTCTGCTTTTGGAAGCTCAGGTGGAGGCGGTGGCCAGGGGTGCCTTTGCATGGCTTCAGCTGGTGCGCCAGCTGCGTCCCTTTCTCGAGAAGGCAGATCTGGCCACGGTTACCCACGCCTTAGTCACGTCGCGGCTGGATTACTGTAACGCGCTCTACGTGGGGCTGCCCTTGAAGAATATCCGGAAACTGCAGCTAGTGCAAAATGCGGCAGCGAGGGTGTTATCTGGAGCTGCCCGTTGGGAACATATCACCCCCATTTTGAAAGAGCTGCACTAGCTGCCGGTTTGTTTCCGGGTCCAATTCAAGGTGCTGGTTTTGACCTTTAAAGCCCTTAACGGTTTGGGCCCGGGGTATTTGAGGGACCGCCTGCTCCCAAGGGTTGCTGCCCGCTTGACAAGGACATCTGAGGGGGCCCTGCTCCAGGTGCTGACAATGAGGGAGGCCCGGCTTTCGTGCACTCGGGACAGGGCCTTCTCTGTTGCTGCCCCTAGACTCTGGAATGCTCTCCCGGTGGCCATTCGTTCCTCAGACTCCATCACGGCTTTTAGAAAGCTTTTAAAGACTTGGCTTTTTACCCAGGCTTTTACATGATTGTTTTTACTGCGCCTTCTCTGTTTTTATCTGTTATCTGTTGTCATGTTTTTATGATTGTTTATATGTTTTTAGCTTGATGTTTTTATTGCTTGATGTTTTTACTGCTTTTATTGTATGTTTTAATTTTTGTAAACCGCCTTGGGGTTTTCTTTTAACGAAAGGCGGTATAGAAATGTAAAAATAAAAATAAATAAATAAATAAATAAATAAATCCACCACAAAGACAGGTTCAGCAGCCCTGGTATGGGAGAGTGCAGGACCAGTTCTTTACTGCCATACCTCATATAGCCTACAGAAGCTATTGGACAGGTTGAAGAAGGAAGCACCAATGGCGAGGCCATAGAAACTTAGGCCATGGTTGATGCAAAATCTAACAGTAGGCAGAAGCATTTATAACCATAGTTTATTTAGAAAACTGTTGTGTTAAACATACAGGTGAAACTCGAAAAATTAGAATATTGTGCAAAAGTTCATTAATTTCAGTAATGCAAATTAAAAGGTGAAACTGATATAATATGAGATAGATGCATTACATGCAAAGCGAGATAAGTCAAGCCTTAATTTGTTATAATTGTGATGATCGTGGCGTACAGCTCATGAGAACCCCAAATCCACAATCCCAGAAAATTAGAATATTGTGAAAAGGTTCAACAGTCTAGGCTCCAGGTGTCCCACTCCAATCAGCTAATCAATCCATAACACCTGCAAAGGGTTCCTGAGCCTTTAAATGGTCTCTCAGTCTGGTTCATTAGGAATCACAATCATGGGAAAGACTGCTGACTTGACAGTTGTGCAGAAAACCATCATTGATACCCTCCATAAGGAGGGAAAGCCTCAAAAGGTAATTGCAAAAGAAGTTGGATGTTCCCAAAGTGCTGTATCAAAGCACATGAATAGAGAGTTATGTGGAAGGGAAAAGTGTGGAAGAAAAAGGTGCACAAGCAGCAGGGATGACCGCAGCCTGGAGAGGATTGTCAGGAAAAGGCCATTCAAAAGTGTTGGGGACTTTCACAAGGAGTGGACTGAGGCTGGAGTTAGTGCATCAAGAGCCAACATACACAGACGGATCCTGGACATGGGCTTCAAATGTCGTATTCCTCTTGTCAAGCCGCTCCTGAACAACAAACAACGTCAGAAGCGTCTTACCTGGGCTCAAGAAAAAAAGAACTGGTCTGTTGCTCAGTGGTCCAAAGTCCTCTTTTCTGATGAGAGCATCTCATTTGGAAACCAAGGACCCAGAGTCTGGAGGAAGAATGGAGAGGCACACAATGCAAGATGCTTGAAGTCCAGTGTGAAGTTTCCACAGTCTGTGTTGATTTGGGGAGCCATGTCATCTGCTGGTGTTGGTCCACTGTGCTTCATTAAGTCCAGGGTCAAAGCAGCCATCTATCAGGAGATTTTGGAGCACTTCATGCTTCCTTCCGCAGACGAGCTGTATGGGGATGCTGACTTCATTTTCCAGCAGGACTTGGCACCTGCCCACACTGCCAAAAGTACCAAAACCTGGTTCAATGACCATGGGATTACTGTGCTTGACTGGCCAGCAAACTCGCCGGACCTGAACCCCATAGAGAATCTATGGGGCATTGCCAAGAGAAGGATGAGAGACATGAGACCAAACAATGCAGAAGAGCTGAAGGCCGCTATTGAAGCATCCTGGTCTTCCATAACACCTCATCAGTGCCACAGGCTGATAGCATCCATGCCACGTCGCATTCAGGCAGTAATTGCTGCAAAAGGGGCCCAAACCAAGTACTGAATACATATGCATGCTTATACTTTTCAGAGGTCCGATATTGTTCTATTTACAATCCTTGTTTTATTGGTTTCATGTAATATTCTAATTTTCTGGGATTGTGGATTTGGGGTTCTCATGAGCTGTACGCCATGATCATCACAATTATAACAAATTAAGGCTTGACTTATCTCGCTTTGCATGTAATGCGTCTATCTCATATATCAGTTTCACCTTTTAATTTGCATTACTGAAATTAATGAACTTTTGCACGATATTCTAATTTTTCGAGTTTCACCTGTATACTTATTTTACACAAGTTGATGACACGGATGAAAAGTTTGCATTGCAGTTGGTAGTGAGGGAAGAGGAGATGTCCATAAGCAATTTCACTTATTAGCATATGGATCATGTCAGGACGCCAAGTCTACAAGGATCCATTTTATATTCCTGCCTTTCTAGCTCCTCTTAGCTCTTTGCATTCATTTATCATTGCTCTGTGCTCAAATAAGTGGCTGAAGCTCCCTCTGGCAGGGAATTGCCTATGACACAGAAGCACATAACATATACAACCTCCTACCAGTGATGTGTTTAGAAAACCTAAGCAGACCCAGGAACAAGTCCCATTCACATCACCAGGAGAGAGACAACATAAAAGGTGGTGCCAGATAGAGGGGAAATTGTGGCTCCCGGCAGCTGCAAAGCTTATGAAACTAACACAAAAGCAAACACCTACTACCCTCTGGTATGCAGCATACACATGCACGGAGCACTCTAGGTCACTCCAGAATCTGGTCACATTTTGATTTGATCTTGCCTGTTGTGCAAAGAATGTACCTACTGGACTGAGAAGATCTGAAACACTGCAGTGTATATATAGTTATCTCATTTTCAGATTAGATAACAGGGATGATTTGAGCATGGAAACATATATATCAACAGACCATGTCACAAGCACTTACAGGATATCAGTCTGCACCTCTCTACTCTTGTCTGAATTTGCCAGGGACTCAGGCACAGACCATATGCAAAACAATACATTGTACTGTACTGGTATTTTTGAAGTAATGTCAGCCAGCTTCCCTAGAACTTTTTAAAAATAATAAGAATATCATCATTCTAAATTATAACTGGAACCAAGAAAACTGCTCCATACACTGAGTAGGACTTCTGATTTTTTCCTCTAAGAGCACTCTGATCCATCTAACAAGTTATTTTTGAAATTCAAGAGAGCTTCAAAAGCAGTTTATGACAAAGCAGTGTGGTGGAACGAATCAGAATCCTGTACATACCCAAACCTTATGCACATACAAGTGCTTTCTGGTCTGCAGGCTAACACAGAATATTACCCTTTAGGGTTTCAATTTACAGCTACATGGATCATGTGATAAGTATTTGTGCGTGTGTGTGCACGCACACACACACATTTGGTAAATGTTTTCATTTACTGGCAACATTTTTAAGATGTCCAGGAAGAAATGTCAAAAAAGAATATTACATTTGTATGTAAACCAAGATTACAAGCGCATGCCTTCAGTGAGTGAAGGGCGGAGGGTGTGGGGAGGGAGGTGGATGGATCATTGAGCCCTATGGAAACTCCTTTCCATGGACAGAATGGGTGGATGGATAGAAGAATTAACACAACCTTTCATCTGGTGTAATATTTTTCTGATCAGTATGATGTAAAGCCAAAGTTTCATCATGTTAACACATCTCTTAAATTTGTTTCTTAATCCAAAACATATATTTAACCTCAAGCATGTCATTTATGCAGCATTTGAAAGGAGAGCTGGAAATAGATTTATGAATTCAGACAACAAAAGGCACAATCCACTGGGAAGTTCATCTGCTCAAGCCTCGCTGAACTGAATAGGAGTTGTGCATGAGTTTTAACAATGCTCTTATACAGCTTCCATTCATTCCCATGAAACTTGTGCAGGAGAGCTTTAAAGTGGATTGTGTCCCAAAAGACTATACATTGATCAGATAAACTAATGTGATCCAAAACTCTGAAGCTTTATTGTCTGCAAATATACATACTTGAAAATTTTTGCAAATGCCAAAATACAGCACTACAAAATGCTAAACTTTCATTCTTTTCAAATAAATCTAAACACAGAACTATTTATCTTTTTTAGCAGCTGACATATTGCATAAACAGAAAGCATAGATATCTCTCTCTAAGCAAAAAAAAATACAATATGTAGGGTGATTTATTATGCAATTTATCTCTTGCCATCTCTGTACTGTGGTAATTTAGATCCACACTGGGCAGTTCCTACACCATTAATATTAGCCAGATGTGTTTCACTTTAAGGCTATGATTATTTTAAATGTTTTAAAATGTATGTCATTTATCATTAGTACTATGATGGTGACATTCATGTTATGGCTAAGGTGGTGTCAGCAGATTTTATACACCCTTATTCTAGGAGTTCAGAAGTCAGATATAAAAATGACTACCGGCTGAAACGTAGCATGTGGTATCTTGGCACAGGAAAAAGACAAAGCTTATTATTCAAATGATGAGAAAAGCAACTAAAATTGTTAGTAGGCATGACAACATTTTCTGATGTTACAATTCAAAAATTCCACAGAAAGAAACTAGAAGGGAGGAATTTTTACACAGAATATGAAAATGGCCAGGAAAAGTACTTTTGGTAAAGGGCTAAATGCTGCCTAGTGATTCATGCCATACTTTTCAGATTTTTTATATTTGTTTCACCTGTCTATCCTGGATGTGATGCATCATAGGACCAGCCCTTATTTTCAGCAAGATGTGAACATACATAAGAACAGCCCTGCTGGATCAGGCCCAAGGCCCATCTAGTCCAGCATCCTGTTTCACACAGTGGCCCACCAGATGCCACTGGAAGCCTACAGCAGGAGTTGAGAGCATGCCCTCTCTCCTGCTGTTACTCCCCTACAATTGGTATCTCCTGCAACTGGCATCCTGCCTCTGGGGCTGGAGGTGGCCTATTTGGGAATAAACCCCCTGCGTGCTCTCTTGCTCGCAATCTCTCTCTCTCTCTCTCTCTCTCTCTCACACACACACACACACACACTTCATACCTGGATTTGGAAAAGAAAAGAAATGGTTTTTTCTGCCATAAAAGGGCAAGAAAACTGTACCATTTGGATTTTCTGTGTCCATCACCAAAATGTCTTGACCATCTCTTATTCTGTAGTCATAGATATCACTTGAAAATCACCCAATTTTTTAAAAACTTAATTTAACTAGAACATCCACAACATTGTTACCAAGTAAACATGGCTTCTCAGTATCATTAATCTTGCTCTTATTAGTAAATCAATGCTTCTATCATTTTCCAGGTATAGAAATAAAAGGCAGGGAGAAGGATTTGCATGATCTTCAGCACAATAAGAATTATTTAAATGTTAATTGCAACAGGATAGGAGTACAAGAAACATTAGGATACAAGCCATGAAAGGCAGAAATCAAGACAAGGCACAGATTTCACAAGTGCTGGATTTAAACTCTTTACCATTCAACCTTATCATCCTTTTGAAATATTTGGCTGTGCAAAACCATCAGAGGAACTCTTTTTAAAAAAGAAAAAGAATCCTGTCATTTCTTTCCTTCTCATAAGCACTGCTAGTTTCCCAATGCCCCTTTGACAGTATAATCAGTCAATTCAATCAGAGAAATTCTATACTACAATGGTAATTTTCCTTCACTTTTTTCCCTTTACACTGTCAGTTTCAGCCACCTGCTGAAAGCACCGATGTGGAACAGCTCAGTATTAGCTCTGAAATTAGTACCAGTCCCCAGTTAAATACTTGGCACTTACAGTGTGGGATAGACACTGTTAATGGCATATAAACTCATCAGTTCCAATCGGCACATTACTTAGACAAGTCTGTTTCCAAGTTATCTAGAGAGCTCCTTGCTGGATAAAACCCCACATGCCAGCATAGGTAGTATGATATGAAGAAACAACCTCCAAAAAGAGCTGTGCCTCAGGCTAAATCCTCTCCAAAGCATGTGAGAGAACAGCTTAGTAAACAGTTGATATCTATGAGAGAGATTTTTAAAGCATTGTGATGTTCTTTGTCATACGGAATGGGATATAACTCGAATAATTAAAAGAACAGCGAGTAATTTAGGCTAAAGAGCATACTTCAACTTCTTTCTAACACTGGACTTTCAACTGTGCACATAGCCAGTTAAACTGCTTATATTTCTAATATCTCACAAATCCAGCATTTGTCCTGGCCTACTTAGCTCAGCAGGCAGTCCATGTGAAAGAGGCAGGCAACAGTGATGAAAGGCATTTACTATAGACTCCTCACAGGGTCATCAATGGACAACCTGTACAAGATTTGTGCTTTAAATAATAAATGAACTAAACACCTTGAGGTAATTGGCTGTGTGAAGCCTCACACTACACCAGATAGCTTGTCTGTACAAAGTAAAATAAGATTAAATAATAAATGAACAGTGTAGAGGTTTTCTAACCAAACTAATTCTACATGCTTTTTAAAAGAGCGAGATGTGTATGAGTGGATATTTCTTCATGGTTTTATGCCAGTGTCATGGGGCCATTCTCAGTTTCTGTCAACAGTAACTATTTCAAAGGTCTGTGTTTCTTCTGGTGATAATGTAAGGAACTTGGTTACTATCCACCCTCTCCAGGAGTGGTGGACCAGTTAGAATGGTTCACCCCTGGAGGCTTATGGTTCTGTTTGGTTTCCAGACATTCCTGGGGGAGTTTCCAGTGTCCAGAGTTGGTGACTCAGTTGAGGCCCTGTGAATCTCTGAAACATGAAGACAGCCTGGGCTATTGACACAGTCACTCCTAAACGCCCTCTCTGTCTTGGTGGAGCCTGTTCTGCTGGACCTATCAGTGGTATTCGATACCATCGACCAAGGTATCCTTCTGAACCATTTCTTAAGTATGGCAACTGAAGGCAGTGCTTTGGAGTGACTTTGGTCCTTTCTCAGGATAAGGGTCCAGAAGATGATGCTAGTGGACTACTGCTTGGCTCCTTAGTCATTGGCTTGTAGGGTCCCGCAGGGTTCAGTTTTGTCCCCCATGCTGTTCATCATCTACATCAGTGGTTCTCGTGTGGGTCCCCAGATGTTGCTGAACTACAACTCCCAGCATCCCTAACCAAAGGCCAATGGGGCTAGGGATGCTGGGAGTTGTAGTTCAGCAACATCTGGGGACCCACGCGTTGAGAACCACTGATCTACATGAAACTGCTAGGAGAGGTCATTTGGGACTTGGACTGAGTTGTCAGCAATATGCAGGTGACACTCAGCTCTATCTCTCCTTATCACCTGATCCTAGGGAAGCAGTGGGTGACCTGAATCAGGGCTGGAGGCCACGATGGGCTGGATGTGGGCTAGTAAACTGAGATTGGATTCAGACAAGACAGAGGTGCTGTTGGTTAGTAGGAGAGCCAATCGGGGTGAAGGGATTTGACCAGTTCTGGTTGGTGTTGCACTCCCCTTGAAAGAGCAAAAGGGTAGCTTGGGAGTACTGCTGCTCTGTTTTGGATGCTCAGGTGGAGGTGGTGGCCAGAGGGGCTTTTTCAGAGCTCGGGCTAACGTCCCAACTGCACCCTTTTCTCAAGAAGGCACATCTGGCCACAGTTAAGCATGCCTTAATCATATCACAGCTAGATTACTGTAACATGCTCTATGTGGGGCTACCCTTGAAGAATATTCAGAAACTGCAGCTGGTGCAAAATCTGGCAGCTAAGATTTTATCCAGAGCTGCCTGTTGGGATGAATTTGTTTCTGGGTCCAATTCAAAGAGCTGGTTTTTGAAGTGGTATAGAAATCTAACAATAAAAAAAACAAATATCCTGCTCTGTAGAAGCAACGCAAACATAACATTAAATAATACATTTGCATGCAAATTCTACCAAGAGCCGAGGTTTCTGATGTATAAGGTTTGAACTACAAATATCAAACCTATGTGTGGAAGAAAAAAATCAGAACATTAAAAAGAACAAAACCTTTTTAGCCACACAAGTTCTTAGGGAATCTATGTATAAAATCTTACTTTCCTTACTTTCATGACAAACCCCATGGTCCCCAGAAGCAAGAGGTAATGGGCAAAAACATCCAAAATTCTGCAGTCAGCAAGTTAAACCTCCGGTCTAAGTTAGAGAATGGCTTCCCTTTAATCCAAGGATTCATAAATGTATTATTCCAGCTTACTTTAAACCAATGAATATAATTAGTCATGTTCAGATAATCGTGTGATGAGCTTAGCATCAGGGCGGGAGAAGGGCTGTAGCTCAGTGGTAAAGCACATGCTTCCTGTGCAGAAGGTCCCAGGTTCAGTTCCTAGAATGTCCAGGTAGGACTGGGTAACATCCGCATCTGAAATCCTGGGGTGTCGCTGCCAGACAATACAGAGCTGAACGGTCCAATGGTTTAACACAGTGTGAGGCAGCTTCATTCATTAACACAATAAGTGTTCATCAACTTTGTCAGCTACTGACAAAGTAGCTGTATAGCAAGTATACTGACATGATACAAAGGCTCTATCCATGGGACATGATGAATGATTTAAATGAAAATATTATATATCTGCAGAAACAATGTGAACAAAGTATTTTATGTAAATTAATGCAAAGCATGAAACATTCCCACTATAATATAATCCCCTTTCCTCCCTAATACCCTATAACAAGATAGCCCTGTGGAAATAACTGCAGCAACTGGAAACAACAGCAAGCAAGTATTTAAAATGTTCTTTCAAAGACGGTTTTAAAACAATTTATCAGTTCTAAGCGAAACACACAGTGATGTGGATTCTTGGCAGATTCCACATTTGTATTAGAAACATTTTGTTGCTAACACCAGAAATAAGTAAAACAACAGTTATTAAACAGTCCATGTTACTAAAGCTGGCTTGAAGGGAAGGGACTACAAACTCACCCACTCACACCACTTTCAATGCCTTCAATGGTTTACCTCAACTGGTGTACACTGGCATAGACCTTACATTTTATAGAAGCGACTTTAAAGTTAAAGGAAGTGTGGCACATTGCCAACAGGAATTTTTTTTTAGTGCATTCTCATCTTTGATAGTCAAAGTGCCTTCCAGTGCCCTAATACGCTACTTTCATCCACTTCTACCTGCTGCTGTATCTATGGCTCTTCTTGTTCAATTCTCTGGGTAGCAGTTTCTGGTAGCAATTTGGAACTACTTGAAACCCAAATCTGTATGTTTGGAGGACTCAAATGTTCTTAAGTTTCCTTCTGTTTTCCTACTAGTGCCTTTTCATTCAAATTTGTGAAGATTAGTTTTGTTTTTTCCAGAGCTTATATCTTCTGAAGACCAAACATAGTGTGATGCTGACAGCCTAAGTGCTTGTTTATTGTGCTCTCTTGGCCCAGCACGCGTGCACACACAAACACACACACCCCATGCTAAATGTAATTTTCTACTCGTTTTTTAACAGGCCTAGAAATTTTTGCCTGTAGCCAACCCATTGCACTGAGAAAATGAGGCAGCCAGACACAAAACTGTGGGTAAAAAGGAAAACAGGCAACAGTCCAGCTGATTTTTATTTATTTATTTAAAATATTTATACCCTGCCCCTCTAGTACATTACTGCTCAGGACGGCTCACAAAACTATAATAAAAGTATTTATTAAAAATATAAACAACTGCAAAACACCCAAACTTAATGCAATATAGGCATCTGATGTGCCAAAAGGAAGTTGGAGATCAGGAAAACTAACACCCCCCCCCAAAAAAACCCCAGCAGTTTTCACTCCTCGGCAATGCTCATCCAATAGCTTTTTCTTGGCCACAAAGCTATATTAATTAAAAGTAAAGGTGGCCCCCAAATTCTGCAAAGAAGTTAGTTCTCTATAAATATTCCCCCCTGCTGCTCCTCAGCTTCCACTACTATAGTCAGCCATAATAAAACTGTGACTGAGCCGTTCCTCTGATGCACCAATCAAATTGTAGCAATGCCGTACTTTAGGGCCTCAATGTAGGCCTTACTCCTGGATGCCATCTTGGCCAAAACACTCAGGCTTAATGACCTGCTGATGAATAAATAAGCCACCATGCCAGGAAAGAAGTTTCACAATTTCACCACTGATCTCCTGGTCTTACTGAGGGTCTGAACATCTCAAGCCCCCAGCTAGATAAGGTGTAGAAGCAACTCAATGAATCCCAGAATTGACTGAGGGCACATGCCCTTGTTCAAATCTTGAAAAACCATTGCCAGGAACTTGAGGCTGGAAATATGCACCAAGTCATTTTACCCCAAATGCAAAATCAGAAGATAATCTGGCTTCATACAAGAAAGGAGGGCTTCCAGTGCAGGCAGCCAGTCTTCATGAAGCATACCTCTGCGGCATAGCCAATACACATTCACTCTGACCAAAAGCCCAAGTGAGGGCCCTTGCACCAATATGACACAGCCCAGGGTGTCATGTCCCACAATCCAAACAGAAGTTGCTCCACCTCTGATCTACATATCTGGAGGGGCGAAGGGTTAAGTTCAAAAAGTAAGTCATAAGCTCTAAAGATTTTTTTAAAAAGAAAAAAGGAGGGGTCAAGGGCTTGGGTGGGTTGAATCTGATCTGGGAGTCAAAATAAATGAATAAAAGAAAACATGGCACAGGATTATCCCAGATGTGAATACCCCGGCAGGTGTCAACTTATAGAAGGCTCATCCAGGAATGGCTCTGCAGTCATAGCCTGAAAGATCAAGAAAAATTAACATTTGGATCAGCAAAGGGGCAATCCCAAAGCAAAGAGCAAAGGGGCAATCCCAAAGCTGCCAGACAACTAGGACCTCCTATCCAAAGTATCACTGCGAGTTCCTTGCAAATTCAAATGGGAAGAACATTACCTGAAGGTAAACGGTATAAAGGTGACATTCAGAAAAACACCGCTTTTACTTGCCCCCACTGCCGAGCACTCACTTTCCACCTTGGCCATGCCATACTATCAAGCTTGCCCAAGTTGTGGGCCCCAGACATAGTTGTACCCTGGCTTCAGCTGCGAGGGCCTGAGAGAAACACAACGTAAAGTGCAGCCTGTACCCATAAGAGCTGCACAAACGTATCTCTGAGCAAAGAAAGCAGACACAGCTGACACATTATGACACCAGTGCACAGCGCTGTGACTAAAACATGGCCCACACTGGTCCGTGGAACCCCCACTGGAGACAAGATAAGCTGAGTCTACAGGCCTTCTTCAAAAAACAACACAATAGGCCAAGCAGCAGCCCCTGCCAACCTAGCAGATTCCTTCACAAACTCATATCATGCTCAAATCTACAGCCAACATCCGCTACAGGGCGGGTAGGTTTCCTTATGCCAGTGGGCAGAACAGGGTAACTAGGGGAACCCCGTGAGTAGCTCTAACCAACCCAAGGGCCAGCCTAAATGTAAGCTGGTAGTTTTATGGGTATTTTAATGTAGTTTTAAAATATGTTCTAATTTAATACATTTTAATTAAAAAGAGGGGAGAGGGGGAAAGGGAGGGTCAAGATCATCTGTTTTAATTGTTAAAATTTCTTGGTTTGTTTTTATTGCTGTAAACCACCTAGAGATTTCGGTAGTGGGTATACAAATATGTTAAATAAATAAATAAGCAGGCCAGCCTTAGTATGGGCAGAGTGGGCTGACTGACCTAAGTTTTCCCAGGTCTCCAAGATCATGCCCCCAAGTCTGTCAGTAGGAACGAAGGCTATCCAAAATCTGAAAATGCAAAGAGAGGAGGGGAGAGGAAAAAAGGGACGGCCAAAACCACCTACAAGCCACATAAAACTGCTAGTTGAAAAGGTTAAAAAAAACCAGCAGAACCAGCTTGAAGTAGTTCACCTGTATAAACCCCCATAAGCCCTAAAAGGTCACCAGAGGAACAGGACATTAAATCTCCCTAGGGACCTGACTTATTCAAAAGCTCTATGTCCATGTCATTGGCTGATTTCCACCTACTCCCAAGAGTTAGGGGAAACCCAAACCCGGCCAAGCCACCATGCCTATGACTAGCCAACTAGGATATGGGGCCCAGTCAGAGGGGTAACCCTGGCTCCAATTGTTACCTAATAGCAGAACTCCTCTCTTGAGCTGCTGCCTTGGCTGCTTCATGGGTCAGTAAGGTTTCTTCTCATTTGCAGCCATCCCATTTTTTGCCATTGGGCATACAGACATTGTTGGCTGCACATTGGGCATACAGTGTCGCACTGGGATAATGCAACACACAATGGGGTGGGAAGGTTCACACTACCTGTGATAGACAATGCTGCCCCATGCTGGACCTTACCAATATGCAATTCAGATGCAACCATGCTGGGAAAAACAGGTCTTGGAGGGTTGATGCCCCGTGCCCACAATGCCACAGGCTGGACAGCCTAAAGCAGATTTGCACAGCACACTGTGTTCTCGCACCACTTGTGTGAACCAAGGTGAACTCGACATCCAAGGGCAGGTCAGCAGCACCTTCAAGGGAGGAGGGAAGGGAGAAATGTCCATTGCCCCCTGTCCCCTGATTACCCTGAGTGGAAGCTGACCCCAAGCTGCAGAACTTGACCGGCCGACTCTGCTTCAGATTAAGACGTTGGAACCCCAGACTGTTGCAAGCCAGGCCCCCTTCAGGGCTTCAGGTAAGGGAAACATACATGCTTAAATTGAACTGCTGCATCGGTTCATAGGGGGAAATGACCCGTGGAACCATGTGCAGCCAACAATGTCTATGCCTCCATCATGTAGGCCCAGAGGTTAAGATGCAGGCAATGCAGACTGTACTACTGTGGCAGCTATGCAGCAAACTAAGTGAGGCCTCATCCAAAGCACACCCTAATATACCCCCAAATCCTACCTCTCACAGAACAACATGAGGCAGAAGTCGGACCCACGTTTGGTTCCCCTATGCTAAATGCAAATTAAACCCCCACCAGAATTCACAAGAGTGTGCAATTCTTTTGATGAACTGAATTGTGTTTTGCTTTCTCACTTAGTTTGTTGCTGCATTATATTTTAATGTACTCTTCTTACCATTCTTCTCTTGGATGAGAACATGAGAATTCTAATTTTTCTATTTATGTAGATTAGCGATGTGTGAAACGTTTCGGGTACACAACGATCTGTACCCGAAACAGCCAATTTCGGGTGATTCGGATCCGAACCGAATCACCCTTCTGGACCTCCGAAATTTTCCGTAGCCGAACCGAATCACCTCCGTTTCAGCTCAGAATATTCGGATTTTCAGATTTTGACGTCTATTTGAATTTCCCGCCTTTTTGCCTCCCATTGACTTCAATGCAAAAAGGTCTGAAATTCTTCTACTCAAATTTCGGGTAGTGGTGTGCACGAACCGGTCCGGAGGCCATGTTGGAGGCCTCCGAACCGGTTCGGAAATGGACCGGTCCAGCGGGGGGGTCTATCTTTAAGGGCGGGGGTAGAACTTACCCCTCCCGCCGCTCTTCCCCCTCTGGCGCTGCATTTAAATTTCAAGTTTTCGGGGCGGCAGCGTTCTTCCCTGCCGCCCCGGCCCCCGTCGTTGACCGGAAAAAGCCTTCAAGCAAGCACGCGCGCCACATACGTCACACGCACGTGCAACGTAACCCATGGGGTACTTGGTTCTGTTGTTTCTGAGGTGTTCTGAGTGTGGATTCTATGACAGCAAATAAGAGTGGATTCATGGTGTCTCATTGAAAATCTCATTTGCTATCATAGAATCCACACTCAGAATACCTCAGAAACAACAGAACCCTGTACGCCATGGGTTAGAAACCCATGGGGGTGGTTGGCACCCTATGTGCACTACACCACCACTCGCTCTGGGCCACCCCAGCACCCCCCAAGTGCACTTATGGGGCTGCTGAAAGCTCCATTATATTATAACTTATGAGGAAAAACCTTAAAGACACGTAAACTTCAACAATTAACCAAAAATCAGCCCTCTGCCCAAATCCTCTGAAAAAATTCAGGTAGCTTCCTTGCCCCTACCCGGCACTACCACCAACCCCACACCGCTCTAGGCCATCCCTTTCCCCCCAATGTGAAGCGATACACCCTCCACTATACCTAATGGGGGGGACCTTAAAAACGCGTAAACTTCAGAAATTCACCAAAAATCAGCCCTCTGCCCAATCACTCTGCAATTGGGGTGGTAGCCTCCACCCATTAGGCACTACCACCCCACCCCACTCTTTTGACCCAGATCCCACGTTATGCCCCCAATCTGCCCCAAACACACTAAAACTTCAAAAATTCACCAAAAATCAGCCCTTTGCCCAATCCCCCTGAAATTTGGGTGGTAGCCTCCACCCATTGGGCACTACCACCCCACTATTTTGCCCCTGGGACCTGTTTTTTAATCTGAATCAATTCAGATTAATTCAGATCTGAATCGAATCAGGGGTGATTCGGATGGGCCATATTCGGATACAGAACAGAACAGGGGTGTTTCGGTTTGGATCCGAATCAAAACACCGAAAATCCGAATTGCACACCCCTAACGTAGATGTGTTTTTTTCTTGTATCCTTACATTCAATATTAATGTCAAAAGTTTATATCATGTGAAATAATATAAAGCCAACAAAATACTTCATAGGGCTCTTCACACAACCATATGTGGGTAGATTACAGAGCTCCTACTCTAGTAGTAACAAACGATCAGAAACTCTGGGTCAGCAAACCCAAAAAACACATGAGTAAGCCCCTCATTGCTGAATTGGAGCTAGAAGCACGGAGAATCCTCCAAAGGCCTTGTAGGCCTTCCCAGTATGCTTTGCAGAGTGGCACATTCATGGAAGGCAGCCCCTATAGCCACAGCTCTCTATTGTTCCCAGGCCTGCTGGTTCCCTGTAGCTACTAGAAAAGGTAAATGGATCCACACAATCTGAAAAGTAAGGTGGCTCTCTTCTCATCCTGCCTTTCTTAAGAGCAGGATACAAAAGGAGGGCTACCCTACTTTGAGCAACCTGACTTGGAGGGAGTTTTTTGAGTTCACACAAGAATGCAAACCTAGGTACAAAGCCTCCTACCCTGATACTGATGGTTGTGTGAACAGGCCTTTGATATGCTACATATTCAATTCTCATCTCTGGCCGACAGCAGTGGTCACAACAAATGCTTTCTCTGTTTGGAACATTGTGATTTTGCCTATTTTATTTAACCATCTGTTGGTGAGGGGGAAAGGTAGATAAGGCTGATTTAAATCAGAATCCTCCCAATGCTGTTTGTTAAAAAAAAAGTATCAAACAATTCTATTAAGTTTTAACACAGTAAAAAAAAAAGGGAAGGAAAATGGATACAAAACTGCTATGAATATTTTCTCTCTCTCTCTCTCTCTCTCTCTCTCTCTCTCTCTCTCTCTCTCATACACACACACACACACACACACACACACACACACACACTGTAAAGGCAAGTGAAAGCTATCCCTTTAAAATACACAAGTAGCATTTATGTAGCAGATAATCCAAAGTCTCAGTGACCTTGGCAGCCTTGCAGAGGTAATCTTTGCATAGATGAATTATTCTTGAACAATTGCTCTAATGTATTAGGCACAAGCGTACTGTCCTTCAATATTAGCCATGCTTGTCTTTCCACCTATTTCTTAACAAACATATTTATTAAGGTCATGGCAAGGCAAGAAATCTCACACATCCTGTGCAACACAGCACCATATTAAACTTGGTAAATCATCGTTTATTTAAGACGTTTCTGCATAACCTGACCAATACTTAAAATGGGAGAACAGTTAATGTGGGTGACCTGTTGCTCTGGTTTGGGAACAGTCCGACAAAAAGAATCAGAACCCAAACAAATCAAAACTATATTTTTCTTCTTCACCCTATATTCTTCTTTGAACCTGTACAAAACTTTGCTGAACCCCAGTTAGCCCTGAACTTAAATACTAAGACAAACCAACTAGCTGGGAGATCTGGGCCCTTATTCAGTCATAAAACTCACTGGGTAAACTTTGGCCAGCTACTCACTCTCAGCATAACCTACCCCACAGAGTTGTTGTGAGAATAAAATAGGAGGAAGAACCATGTACACCATGTAGCTCCTTGTGGGGACAGGAGGAGCAATGCCAGAAATTTTGCTGCCTGAGGTGAAGGACGATAGGATACCTCCCGCTGCAGACAGGCGCTCAGAATTCACAGGCCATGAGGCAGCAGTGGTGACATATGAGTACTCTCAGACTATGCCATCAAGAGAAGTAATAGTGGCACGAGCATTCACAGTTCATGCTGGGGGGAGAGGAAAGGATTAGCACACCACAGCAGGACATGGAGGGGAACATAAACAGCATGACTCAGTTGTGTGAAGAGGGGAGGTGGCAGCAGCAGGGAGACCCATGGGATCTGTGGTAGTAGGGGATTGGCATTTCCCATCGCCACCAGCCTGTGACCATCCTCATACTGAGATGACTGCTTCAGCTTGCCTGATGGAAAGGCCATCCCAAAGGGATGCAAATGTAATACATAAATTACTAGTTCGGAACAAAGATTCAACTGCAACTGATAAGAACATAAGAACAGGTCTGCTGGATCAGGCTCAAGGTCCCACATCCTGTTTCACACAGTGGCCCACAAGATGCCGCTGGAAACCTACAGGCAGGAGTTGAGGGCATGCCTGTCATATGATTAGATAATTTAGGCAGAGTGATGAGGGGAGTTTTCTGAACTTTTGTGACTCCAGATGCATGAGAAACAAGAAGTTGACTATCTTAGGTGATGCATCTGATCAAGACGGTGCTGCCACTATTTAAATATCAGGAGTCATGTTTATAGAGGCTTTCTGATCTCCTCAAGATGTGGAGAGTAGGAAAAAAGGATGTTTGTATTAGGGATGCAATGAGGAAGGGAGTCCAAGTTCTGCTCTGTCTTTGATCTTAAAGCTAGGAAAGTGCACAAATCCATTTTTTTAAATTCAATTTGTGCCCAAATCAAATCACCCCTGATTTGTTTTGTGTCAGAATCTGTCCCCCCGAAACCCCCCAGATTTGCTTTGGAATTGATTTGATACAGATTCAGATAGATTCAGACCACTTATAAAGGTCCTAGAGACACCAATATGGGTGGTGAGTAGGTCCCCAGGGGTGTCACCTACCACCCAAATGTCAAGTGGGGCACTTGGTTGATTTTTAATGATTTTTTTTTTAGTTTTTAATGATTGTGTATTTCTGCCATAGGAAATAATGGGGATTCAAAGTCACCCTATCCTAACCCTAACATGGATCCCCAGCTTTATTTTATTGATGATGATGATGATGATGATGATGATGATGATGATGATAGCCAAGCTCTAGCCCTTGTAGAAGTTGAGTTATGGAGCAAAATGTGTGGTCACTATTTGGATAGTGTTTGGATTCTTTGGTGTATAATAACTTTTCCTCATAATGAATCCCTATGATGATTCATTGCACACTTTCATTTCTTTTGTTGCCTTTGACTGTCATTGGACAGTGCCAACTGTCAACTGCCATGTGTCAACTACACCCCACCACACACACACACACACACACACACACTGGGGTACTCAGTTTATTATTTTAGGAATTTTTGAAGTGTTTAGGTTCTTTGGTGTCTTCTTTACACGCCTTTATTTCTTCTGTTCATTTTTATCCCACTGCTTTGCGGGTCGGGGTGGGGAATTAATACCATTCCATATGCCAACTACCCCCACCCCAACCCGCAAGCCACTGGGTACTCAGTTAATATTTTAGGAATTTTTGAGGTGTTTAGACTCTTTGGTGTGTATTGAATCCTCATAGGGATTCATTATGAGGAAAGGTTATTAGACACCAAAGAGTCTAAACACTTGAAAAATTTCCTAGAACATAAACTGATTAGTACCCCACTGCTTTGTGGGTGGGAGGGAGTGTAGTGTAGTTGATACATGTAGTTGACAATTGGCACTGTCCAAAGAAAGTCAAAATGAATAGAAGAAATGAAGTGTTTTGAGTGTTTCCCTTGATGGGGTCATACTCCCCTTGAAAGAGCAAGCTCACGATCTGGGTGTCATCCTGTACTCACTGCTCCTGATGGAACAGCAGGTGGAAGCCATGGCCCGGGGAGCCTTTGCCCAGCTTCATCTGGTGCGCCAACTGTGGCCTTACCTCGATTGGCAGGCCCTGGCAACCATAATTCATGCCCTCATCACCTCTCGGTTGGACTAAAATGTTGCCTTTGAAGACGACTCGGAAGCTTCAACTGGCCCAAAATGCCACAGCCCAGCTGCTTATGGGCAGCAAATAATATGAGCATATTTTACCTTTGCTGAGGTTGCTGCATTGGCTGCCAGTTTGCTTCTGGATCCAATTCAAGGTGCTGATTATCACTTATAAAACTGTTCAAATTTTGGCACTTGTGTACCTTCAGCACCTCCTCTCCCATCTAACTTCGACCCACCCTTTGAGGTTGTCTCAGGTGGGCCTTTTCAGGGTTCCGGGCACAGGGGAGGTACTTGGGGTCCTGGCCCGTAGGAGGGTCTTCTCTGTTGCAGCCCCCTTTTCATGGAACACTCTGCCTCCCGAGATTTGCAACGCTCCCTCCATTCTAAGAAGCTCCTGAAAACCTATCTATTTGTCATGCTTTAGTTTTTAACGTGTGTGTGTCTGGGGGGTGGGGGGATTCTTTTTCTCCTTTCCTTTTCCTTCCCCCTCACCCTTCTTCTCTTGTCTTTGTTGTTGTTTTAATTTATGTAAACTGCCTCGAGTCTAAGGAAGACAGGAAGTCAATAAATTTGCTAAACAAACAAACAAACAAATAATCCTCATAGGAATTCATTGAGGAAAAGTTATTCTACACCAAAGAATCCAAACACTTGAATAGTGAGCACACATTTTGCTCCATAACCCCACTTCTACAAGGGCTCGAGCTTAGCTTTAAAAAAAAATTAAGATGAAAGCTGGGAATCTGCGGGAAATGATAGGAGAAATCCGAATCTCAAAGCAATTCAAATCAAATCTGGCACACTCCAATCTAGCCAATGGACCACAGGGGCGATTTGTTCTGTCTACAAATTGCCCAAATCAGCTAGATTTGGGTACAAATCGATTTGTGCTCAAATCAATTCGCACATCCCTACTTAAAGCCTCATCTTTGTTTACTGATCCCTCAGTTATCCACTCTTTACTCATCCCAACTTACCAAAAATTACACTTCAACACTTCTTGGGCCAATGGTTTGTTCCACTGCCTTTCCCCTTCACAAGGTGGTAGCTTTCTACAGCCCTCAGACTTGAAAATATCCTCAACAGTAGCTTTGCTTATATTGTGAAGAATGACAAATGCTGGGAGAAGCAACTGTACAGATCTGTATTTATTTATTTATTTATTTATTTATTACATTAATAGCCCACACTCTTTCCCCAAGGAGCCCGGTGCTGTACACATGGTTAGGTTTATCCTCACAACAACCCTGTGTAGTAGGTTAGGATACGAAATAAGTGACTGACCCAGAGTCACCCAGTGACTTTCATGGCCAAATGGGGATTTGAACTCAGGTCTCCCCAGTCCTAGTTCAACATTCTGACCACCATACCACACTGGCTTTATGTAGAAAATGTATGTTGGATAAGAAACGTGCCAACAGCATAGTTAAATATAGTGATGTAACCCTGTCCATATTTGGTATCAATCTTTGGTCCATATTATTATGCAAACACTCTTGCCAGAGGACTCCCTCTACCAAACAATTGTTTGGCCCTTCCTCCTAAGCACACAGTGAAATAGTGCAACTGATCTCTAAATTAGGCACACCATGGTCTAAACCAGGGATTCTTAACGTTGGGTCCCCAGATGTTATTGGACTTCAACTCCCATAATCCCCAGGCTCAGTGGCCTTTGGCTGGGGATTATGGGAATTGAAGTCCAAAAACATCTGGAGACCCAACATTGAGAATCCTTGGCCTGGATCACATAAACTAGTCTGTTTGGGCTGATGTGTGTGTTGTCTTGCTTTGCACTAGGGGGTTGGGCTTAATGAACTTTTGGTTTCTTCCAATTCCTCAATTCCCTTCAAATTCCCACATAGGCCAACATCTGGTAACAGACATCACTATTCTAAGTCAGCTTTTCAATGTCTAATTTAATATGCTTTTGCCAAATACTTTCTTTAGTGCTTGTACATTTTTCACAATAAAATATATTGCACCTATCAAATGGATGTCAGAGGTCTACACAAATGGATGGTCAGGCTTTCATGTCATTAATGAACAGCCCAGGACCAGTAGGTGGTTTGTTATGTATACATTATGCACAGACTCTTGTTTCTGAAATACAGTTTGGACAGTGTTTTCCATCAGATTCATGGATCACATAAGCAAGAGACAGATTTTGCAAATTATTCTCTCAAAAGATAGATAAATGAATTCCGTATTTATGCTACTGAAGGGAAAATTGCAATCATGATACAGCAATGCTAGAAAAATAGGGTCTATATGTATGTGATATATTGCCTAGCCTTGTCTGTGACTGTTCATGCAGTGTAAGAATTTCTTTATCCAAGGACAAGTTCTTTCACCTTCCCATCTGTCCTGTGATTTTTTTTTTAATATCTAAGACAGGTGGCCTGTTGGAAACCTAAAAGCCTATGGGTACAAAATCTGATTAAAATCTGATGTTGGTCTCTACAATAAAGAAAAGCTTCATGTTTAGTCAAGAATTTGTAGCTAACCTGCATACATATGTCAAAGGAAATTTGAACTCTACTTAACCAAAAACACCTTTAATTCAAGCTCAATATATGCTTTATCAAAATATTGCATGTAATCATTTCTTTATAGAATATATATTGGAAGTGTTTAGGTATTTGCTTTCTTTTAGTTAAAGCTTAATTAAATATAATTTAAATCAGATAAATAAAAGATTTAAATCAGATAAATAAAAGATTGACATATTCTGCCACCTGCCCAGAAAAGGTTCTTATATGGAACATCATGCATACACTGTAATAAAGTCTCTATCATTTTCAGAATTTCTCATCTTATGCCACTGAACATGTGGAAATTCACATGAAGTTTTAGCAATTCTAATACCTGATATTAGGGCTCACTTGACACAGCAATAGAGGTAAACAAAGAAATCAATATGGCTCTGTATTACAGATTCTTAGGAATCTTAACTTTAAACTATTTTAAAAGGGCAAGCTGCTAGTTCTTTGGCTGTGGAACGTTAAAAAAGCAGTATGAAAGAGTCAGGATTGCAAGTTCAAGACTCATAAGGAATTGCCAGGAAACAACTATCTACTTTAAAAGATTCCAAGTCTTAAGTGTTCAGTGGATTGCATCCTAGAGTACTAAAAGAATATGTGTATGTATTCTCACAATTTGTGTTCATCACTTTAGAAAAATTGTAGAGAATGACTGAGATGCCACAAGACTAGAGATGAGATAATTTCTAGGGCTGTATGGTCATGTTAGTCTGACATGCATGTTGGACCCAATATGCCCAATTCTTGGTGTCTGCAAAATTTATTTATTTATTTATTTATTTATTTATTTAAATTTTCTTATATAACGTCTCCTCCAAAGACTCTAGGCGGTGAACAACAACAATGCCAATAACAATTAATTTAAAATAATAATAATAATAATAATAGTTATTATTATTATTATTTTCACAGTCAAACAGGTGTTATTGACTGGTTTGTTTTATCCAGACATTGAGTCCTTCTCAAGGAACTGAGATGCCAGAATTTTGTTATCAATACTGTTGTTATAGATATCGCTACAAAATGTAGGCTGTTCCCAGTAAAGTTGTTTTTTTGTACTTGACTGATGGTGATTTCTGTGGCCCCTATGGTGTTGAGATGCTCTTCAAGTTGTTTTGGAATTGCACCTAGGGCGCCAATACTACTGGGATTATTTTGGTCTTCTTCTGCCACAGCCTTTTAACTTCAATTTGTAGATCTTTGTATTTTGTGATTTTTTCTGTTTCTTATTCTTCTATTCTGCTGTCACCTGGTATTGCTATTTCATTTATTTTGACTTGTTTTTCTTTCTTCTCAACTACAATTATATCTGGTGTATTGTGTGGCAGATGTTTGTCTGTTTGTAGTCGGAAGTCCCATTATATTTTTACATCTTCATTTTCTGCAACCTTTTCAATTTTGTGGTCCCACCAATTTTTGGCTGCAGATATCTTGTATTTTTTGCAGATGTCCAGTGTATCATCCCTGCTACTTTGTCATGTTGTTTGTAGTCAGTCTGTGCCATCTTTTTACAACAGCTGATTAGGTGGTCCACTGTTTCATCTGCTTCTTTACAGAGGCGGCACATGCTATTTGTTGTTGATTTTTCTACTTTTGCTCTTATTGCATTTGTTCTTAGTACCTGTTCAAGCTGCCTGTCTTGAGCCACTGCCAGGTCTTGGTGATGTTTGATTTTCCAGTCATATTGTGCAAATATTGACCATGCAGTGGCTTATTTTTCCATTTTTCTGCTCAGTTCTTGACTTGTTCTTTCTTGTAGGCCTGCTTTGTTTCACTGGTGTTTAATAATTTTTCATTGTTGACCATTTTTAATGCATCTTCTTCACTGTCCTTTATGTATTCTTCAAGGCCTCTTTTCTCCTTCTCTACTGTTTGATGGACTTGCAGCATTCCTCTTCCACCTGAGCTGCGAGGGAGGTATAGCCTATCTACATCACTGCGGGGGTGCAGAGCATGATTGATGGTCATGATTTTCCTGGTCTTACGATCCAGTGTCTCTAGCTCTGCCTGGGTCCAATCTATTATTCCTGCACTGTATCTGATAATAGGTATAGCCCAGGTGTTTATGGCTTGTATGGTGTTCCCGCCATTGAGTTTGGACTTTAGAATGTTTCTAACTCTCCTGATGTATTCACTTCCAATTTTTCTTTTAACTTCAGTGTATGCGATGTTATCAGCCTGAAGAATGCCCAAGTATTTGTAATGTTCATTCTCTTCCAAGTTCTTGATATTGGGCAGTTCTATTCCTTCTGTTTTTGTTATTGTTGCCCACTCATCTCTCTATCTTACCTGCTACTCTGTGAGGGCCAAGGACAGCAGGTGTAATGCCTTCTCCTATGGAACACTGCAGTCAGCCACCTGGGGCTTGCTGAGGCTACTATTCTAGAAGCACTTCCCCCTCCCTCTCTTTAAGCTCTTCAGGGCACTGGCACAGTGCATTATGGAGTATGTAGTACTTTTAATGAATGGAGCTACAGCCCTTTGAAAAGCAGCTGAGGCAAGGAGCAAGTGCCAGGTGACTGGCTGCAGTGCTCAATAAGAACACTGCTTTCTGTAGTCCCAAGTAAAAGAGAGAGAGAGATGGGAGAGGATACAGGAAGGCAGGAAAAGAGTTGGAGGTGGGAAAGGGATGGGGACAGGGCAGTGAAAGGACAAGAAGGGTCCAACAAAATGTTGGGAAAATATTGGGTCCAATCCAACCTGACCACAACCTCAAAGGTTGTGGGGGGAGCATACTGGCCTTCCCAACACATTTCCTGTCTTGTTGAGTCAGATGAGGTTGGATACACTTTTTTTTTTTTTGGTGCAGAAAAAAGAATCCTCTAACTTCCATACCAGGGAAGAACAAATAGTTAAAGCAGTCACTCTGTTAGTATCTTTGTAACAATGCAGTGGTTAGTAGAAGCCAGCATGGATTTATCAATAAATCCTACCAAACTAATCTTATCTCCTTTCTTCTGTATGGGGTTACTAACTTAGTGGACTGTGAGAAAGCTGTGGACATAAATTATCTTTATTTCAGCAAAGCATGTGACAGAATACTAATTAAGTTTTCCCAACCAGTTGTGGATTAACAACTGGTTGGAAAAGCACACTTGAAGAGTGTTCATCATGGCTCCTCATCAAACTGGAGGAGGGTTTATTTTATTGATTGCTTGATTGATTGTTAAATTTATATACCACCTTTCATTAAAACAATCCTATGGCAGTTTGCAGCAAAATTTAAAAACAAGATCGTAAAAAAGACACAATTAAAATATTAAGCTAAAAACATAAAACAAATCTGATTAAAAATTTAAAACACATGCATAAAAGCAATACAAAGTACAAAGAGCAGCAGCAGAGACAATCATATAAATGCCTGGGTAAAAAGCCACGATTTAACATGCTTTCTAAAAGCTGTGATGGAGATTGAGGAGCGAATAGCCACCAGGAGAGCATTCCAGAGTCTGGGGGCAGCAACAAAGAAGTCCCTGTCCTGCATGCACAACAACTGAGCCTCCCTCATTGTCGGCACCTGGAGCAGAGCCCCCGCAGATGACCTCATCAAGCGGGCAGCAACCCTTGGGAGCAGGCAGTCCCTCAGGTATCCCAGACCCAAACCATGGTTTCAAGTGGTATGCCTGCAAAAACAGCAAATGCTATTTTAACCTCCATTAATAAAATCATAGTTTCCACGTCAAAAGAAGTATTATCTAGTGGTGTGCACAGAACTGCACCTCCACAGTCCGGCACTGGAGAGGGTGGATCTTTAAGAGCGGAGGAGGGTGTACTTACCCCTCCTGCCGCTTTCCCCCTTCCAGCGCTGCCCGTTTTGTAAGCATTTGGGGCGGCAGGGTACCTTCCTGGGTACCAAGAGGTCTGAAAAGCAGACCCTATAGAGAAGGTTGAACAGGTTCAATCTAGAGAAGGGGAGACTGAAAGGGAACAAGATAGCACTTTTCAAATACTGGAAGGACTGTTAAATAGGAGAGAGCAAAGGTTTGTTCTCTGCTGTCTCAAAGAGAGGACTAGACCTAATGGTCTTAAGTTATAGGATGGCAGGTTTCAATTGAACGTTAAGAGAAACTTCTTAATTCTAAAAGAATTTTGACAATGAAACCTAGGCAGGTAGTAGATGTTCTCTCTATGGAAGTCTTCAAGCAGAGGTTGGACAACCATCTATTGGGGATTCTCTAGCTCTGGATATCCTGAAGCCAGCAGGGGTTGGACTGGTTGCCAGAAGCAGTATTTTGGGGTCATGAAGAAAAGCACCCCTCTCTGTATGATATAGTTAACAGGCTAAAAGCCTTCAATGAACATTTCACCTAGTGCAGCTCTAGAGGCTTTGCACAAGTCAATCATTAGGACAGGCAGAATTAGGAACATAGGAAGCTGCCATATACTGAGTCAGACCATTGGTCTATCTAGCTCAGTATTGTCTTCACAGACTGGCAGCAGCTTCTCCAAGGTTTCAGTCAGGAACCTCAGTGTTCTCTCTAATTTTTTCTATCTGTGTGCAGAATGAGTTTTGTTCTGGGCAGCAGTATCAAGACAGTGTGTGCACACATGCAGTCAGAGTGGGCCTTTCCTGATTCAACCTGAGCGGGATCTAAAATTAACTGAATGGACATCAGAAAATGTGTGGGTATCCGCACATGTGCACACCTTAGGGAACAGTGCTCTCAGACCTATCTTGGAGAAGCCAGGGAGGGAACTTTAAATTTTCTGCTCTTCCCAGAGTGGCTCCATCCCCTGAGGGAAATCTCTTACAGTGCTTACACTTCTAGTCTCCCATTCATATGCAACCAGGATGGACACTGCTTAACTAAGGGGACAAGTCATGCTTGCTACCACAAGACCAATATGATTCCAGGTTAAAGACTGTAAAAGGATGTTGCCAGCCACTTCTCTATGGCGGTAAGCCACTAGTAGACCTGTCAATCAAAAGGAAATTTTCATGGGTGAGATACTCCATATCAAGATACCACTTGGAATGTCAGTAGGATGATCAAATACGGCCATTTCCCATCATGTTAGTATAATAAAGTGGCTGGCGAAGATAAGGGAGGAGTCACTCATAGTAAACAAAACTTTCTGCACTTTTGTACTTGAGACATCTTTATCTGAGGAGGCAGGCAAACATACATGTGGACCATTTTCACCATAGACGTGAACATTTGCATATCCTGAACTTACCTTTGTTCAAAAGGACCCACCTGTGATAACTAAGTCTACCCAAGCAATGAACATCTTTGTCTTGCAATAATCTCCCTACCCTACAGGGAGAGATAGCCACTTTCGAATCAACAAACAGCCCCAGGGCAAGTTTGTGAGTATAACTGCCCTACATGAGCCACATGGCTGCAGAGCCTAGAGCTGGAGAGGACCCTGAAATCTACTCCAAATCTATGGACTCACATAGGCAAACTGTGGCTGCTGCCCCTTGCCCCTTCTTCCCTTCTCCGCTCCAAACCCTACTCCTGAGGAGTCACCCTGTCTGACCTTCGTGCAATGAACACACTTAGAAGGATAGGTTAACAATCCCACCTCAAGCTATCTCTCTCTTTCACCTCTTTCCCTCCCCACTCTCCAGACACTTTTCATTATTAGAAACCTCTAAGTAGACTCTCATTTTAGAAACACTAGCCAAATCATTGAACTTTCTAATCAAACTTTGGCTTCTGTAACTCCCTATTTTGTCCCTAAATAAAGCTTTGAAGCTATAAGTACACCTCCTCATCATTTCCAATACACTAGGGTTGTGTGTTTTGTTTTTCCCCCTGTTTTGTTTTTGGCCCGAATCTGAAACACCCCTGTGTTGTTCTTTGTTCGAAATCAGCCAATCCAAAACACCCCACTTTTGTTCTTTGTTCGAAATTGCAAAATCCGAATCCGAAACGTTTTGGATTTTGAAAAATGGCCCGAGGAAAAAACTAGTGGGTGGGGGTGGTAGTGCCCAATGCGTGGAAACTACCACCCAAATTTCAGATGAATTGGGCAAAGGGCTGATTTTTGGTGAATTTTTTAAGTATAGGATTTTTCCCATAGGGAAGAATGGAGGTTTCAGCAAAAGTATAGCTTCATGTTGGGGGAAAGGGGTGGCCCAGAGCAGAGTAGGGTGGGTGGTAGTGCCCAGTGGGGGCAAGGAAGCTGACAGAATTATTTCAAAGGAACTGGGCAGAGGGCTGATTTTTAAAGATGTAATGGAGTTTACAGTTCTTCCCCATAGGGAATGATGGACCTCCATAATTCCTGCCCCATAACTGCACTGGGGGGGCACCAGGGTGGCCCAGAGCAAGTGGTGGTGTAGAGCACATAGTGTGCCAATCACCCCCATGGGTTGCTAACCCATGGGGTACTGGGTTCTGTTGTTTCTGAGATGTTTGAGTGTAGATTCAGATTCTCTGGTAGCATATGAGAGTGGATTCATGGTTTGTCATTGAAAATCTAATATGCTACCAGAGAATCTATACTCAGAACACCTCAGAAACAACAGAACCCAGCACCCCATGGGTCAGCAACCCAAGGGGGTGGTTGGCACCCTGTGTACACTATACCACCACTCGCTACCCCAGTGCCCCCAAGGTGGAGTTATGCATCTTCTGAAACCTCCTTTATTCCCTGGGGGGGGACTTTTTTCTTATATGGGGAAAGAAGCGTAAACTTCAACAATTCCTAAGAAATCAGCCCTTTGCCCTATTCCTTTGGAATAGGGCAAGTGGCAGGCACCCCTTGGGGCACTGCCACCCAACCCACTGTTTTGCCCCTCAGGCCCCCTTTCTGCCCCGAATCTGCCCCAAAGACATTTCAACTTCAGAAATTCTTTAAAAATCAGCCCTTTTCCCAATTCCTTTGGAATCTGGGTGGCAGCAGGCCCCCATTGGGGCACTACCACCTGAACCACTCTTCTGCCCCCAAAGCCCCCTTTCTGCCCCGAATCCACCCCAAATAACATCAACATCACACATTAACAACAGCAGAGCTTTGGGAAAAAATCAGGCAGATTTCCAAAGGTCATGCACATCCACATCCCTCCCACTCAAAATGCAATTGATCTATACACTACAGTGTGAAACAACAACAATGAAATGCACACTGCCCCACTGGCCAATGAGGGTAAATGCACACTGCCCCACTAGCCAATGAGGGTATAATTTACCCTTAAATTTGCTTAAAAGGAATAAGGAGGCAATTGCCAGCAGATCAGCCCATACTTTCGCTGGCCAATCTGCGGGTTGGAAGGGCTGGAAATTCAAACAGATGTCAAAGCTCAAAATGGAGACTGAAGAAGAAATACTTTTTGCGATTGCAAAATGGAGTTCCAAAACAGCCGAAACAACAAAACGTTTTGTATCCAAAACAGGGAAGTTTTGTTTTGGCTACAAAATTTTCTGTTTTGAGCGTTGGGTGTTTTGTTTTGGCTACAAAACAGCCGAAACGGCCTGTTTTGTGCACAAAACGTTTTGTATCCGAAACGAAACGCACATCCCTACAATACACCAACATTGATACCTGACTTGCTTAAATCTATATTGTGTCATAACTGCACCCAATTTGAGTTAAATTTCCCATATAAGAAAAAACATAGTTGAAGCGCCTAACCAGTGCTTCAGTGCAGTTTTGGCAACAGACCAGATGGCCCAGAAGAGCCCTTCAACTTTATTATTTTAAATCCAATCAAGATCCCTGCATGCAGCATTGGTTTGTCTCCAAGGAACTCCTTCCTCAAAAACAGCTTGGCACCTGTCAGTTTTGGTAACTCTTTTTAGGAAATGTCAAGTTGACTGAATTCCATCCCCCGTTTTTAACAGGTATTTAAAGTTGACAGAACAGAATGTGGTGGTACACATAAAGCCCCAGTCTAGCATGTTTTTTCATTCCATGGGTGCTGAATGCATTTGTAAACCTTCATATAACATCTCTTTGCAAGGGTAGGACACTCTTGCAGGATCAAGATGACGGACTAATTAAAAGCTCCAATTTTCAGGGAGTGCAACTTTGCTGTGAACAACTATCTGTCTCCTCTAATAGTTTCAAAAATTGTAGCTGATTGTAACTTCCTTCCGACTCCCTACTACACTGCTTCTCATAAATTAGAAAATGTACATTGTGTCAAGAAACAAAACAAATTCCACAAAAATACAAAACCAACCATCACCACCCCTTTTGAATATCAGGCACAAAATAAATATGCGAATAGTGCAGCTTTATGCAAAATTAACCAACTAGGATCGCTGTTATTTATTTGCATAATTTATGTTAAGCACAGAATCTGCTGATATTTTGGTGCATATTTAAACAAGCCCATTATTAGAATAAAAAATGAATGTTATAACACTTTTCTATGAAGGTCAAGATGGAAAATGAAGTGTTAAAACATTGTCAAACATCTCAGTGCAGTACATTCTGGGGTAGAAACAATTCTTTAGGATAAACCATTGTCTCTCTTTCTCTGTCTGTCTCTCTCTGGTTTTTTTTGGGGGGGGGGCATTTCCCAGGTAAATGGAGACTGAAATATAATCTATTTAGTTTAAAAGTTTTGTACAGAATACTAAGTGATGATTGCTGCAGATAATTAAAATTTAAAATATTAAATTATTTAGCATGCTCTGAATAATTGAGAGAATTTTTTAAAAACCCTAAGCAATGTAAGACTGGAAATAGCAATACAATATATTGCCAATTCTCCTGTAACCAAATGAGGATACATATTGTCCTAACCCTACACTATTCTGTGGATGTAAAAAGTGAATTCAAAAAGCCTAATAAATGAAATTAAACTGTATTGATTCACTTTCCCTTAATGGAAACATGGAATGTTACCTGCTAAAGATATACATTCAATAGATTATCTGATATTTTTCAAATATATCTCCAGCTAAACACCTGCCACACCCTATCTTTAACATTATAAACATGATTTGGATTCCACTTATCTGACTGTTAAAACTGGCTGGGATGCCTTCATTGATTTGTCTTCACAGACTTATAAACTGATGTCAGGTTATCAGTTAAAGTAAAGACAACAGACATCTGGAAATTGCTCAGTGTCTGATCCAAATTTCAGCTAGCTTAATGTTGTTAAATTGGCATTAGAATATAATTTTGAATGCACCTTACACTTCTGGCACCAAAGTATTTATATTATTGGACAGCTGTATGTCTTGGACAGTGTAAAGACTGGAGAAAGGACTGAGCCTACTTCTTGGAGTACTGTCAAATAATATAAATGTTTCTAGAATATGTAGGCCAACTTCTAACCTAGACAAAGTATGGAAGAAAGCTGGAAACCCCTCATGATCATTATGCTACTCATTATAAAAACACTGCTTGATGTCTCTACTTTCTCCACCAGTTTTTCTCTCTTTTCTTTTAAATTTATTCTTAAGGAACCAATATCCAGTTCAGATAGCAGAAGGACTGCAAAGAATAAAGCATTCTATGTAGCCAATGGAAATTCTCACTGTGCATTTGCAATGTAGCTTGGTTTTTAGAAGACGCAGGACAGAAATTTCATAGAAAGTACAGATGTCAAGGCATGCTCTTAGTGAGCAACTGGAGAAGAATGATAGCGGCATCTTCTAGCATTTCAAGGATACAATAGTCACATATCTGTACTCACACCAAAAATCAGTACCTGCTACACTCTGCAAATGGCAAAAGGCCCTTCTCTGCCCAAAGCTGAACATTGTGTTTGTTCATTCTGCAATCATCTTATCTGCACTGGCTTCTAAAGCTAAAGCAGAGCATGTTAAAAAGCCAACTATAACCAGTTCTTCTTTTAAAAAAATATGAATGTTTAATAGAACATTTAATCTGACAGTGGAACTGGTTATATTTTTTAATAGAACTAGCTGACCCCGCACATAGCATCTGTGCAGTTGTGCACTGAGCCTAAGGCATCCCCCCGCAGCTCTCTCGCTCGCTCTCCCCCCTGCAGCTCTCTCACTCGCTCTCCCCCCCCCCACAGCTCTCTTGCTCGCTCTCCCTCCCCAGCAGCTCTCTCGCTTGCTCGCATTCCAACTGACCTTAACCATCACAGGGTCCTCCTCCTTATCTGCATATGGAATCCCCACTGCTCAATCACCATGGTGCTTCTGCTCTCACAGGCTCCTTCTCCCTATCTGCATATGGAATCCCCACTGCCCAATCAGGTGCTTCTGCTTGCAAACTCTGTCAGCCAATCGCCTCCTTTCTACCACGTCCCCACGCATGGCCCATCTTGAAGAATTAATAATATAGATAGCTGTAATTTAGTGCATCCAGGAACGTTTATTTTCTAGACCTGGAGTATCAGATTTCCGGCCCGCGGGCCAGATCTGACCTGCATGGCTCAGCAGTCTGGCCCCTGACAAGCTGCTGCTTCCCTCCCCAGCACGTTTCTCCCAGCCCACCACTGTGATCACAGTCAGCCGGCCTCTAATCAGTTTTCCCCTGCTCAGTTTTCCCCTGGGATCGCAATCTGCCAGCCTCTGCTCAGAAGTCTACCACCACTTCAGGGAGTGGGGAGAAAAAGCACCAGTAGCAGGGAGAAACTTGGCTGTGACTGGAAGCAACCAGGCGTTGGGCTGGAGTGTTTCCCCTCCACCACCTCGCCGTGCTCTGAAGCTTCATGCAGCTGGCTGCTTCTAGCTTCCACTGCCATGTCTCCTTCCCCCACCTCCCCACATTATGAAGTGGCAGTAGACCTCTGGGCAGAGTCCAGCAGACTGGACACTCAGACCTCTGCAAGAGCAAGGGATTGGGGAGGAAGGAAAAGAGTCCATGATGGAGGAGTGAGTGGAGGGTAAAGGAGGAGGAGAAAGAGAAGTTCTGCTTTTCTGATCCAGTTATTGAGTGTTAAAAATATGTTGCAAACAATAACAGTTAAATTTCTTTTCATTTATATTACTTTCTCTGAGCATATTTTGGTGTAAAAAGTAGTCCATTCAGCTAATTTAAGTGTCAGGATTGCCAATACAAAATTTGGTGTCTGCAGGTCATTGTAAAGTAATTTTTTCTAAAAATACAAACAAAAATTCAAACTTCCCCTGAGCTTATGCTGGTAGTGCATTCAGCCAATTTAAACAGCAGGGGGAAGGAGGAAGGATGAGGGCAGAAAAAAGGAAGGAGTGAGAGAAAGAGGGTGGAGGAGAAGGGAGACAGAAAGTGGTGCAAGGCAGGTGTGAGAAGGTGGTGCGACGCTGTGTGCAGCCTCCGAGAGGTACATTGGAATGATCATATCTGGCCCACCGCCTGATTTGAGTTTCACATGCCTACTCTAGACAGACAGGTGGGAGCTGGAAGAGAAGAAGGAAAGCGGTGCAGTAGCATTTTGTGACCACAGAGAAGCTCATTGTAAGCTTGTAGAGCAGGCAAAGGGAACTGTAAGTCCCACCCCAGCATGTCCCCGAGCTCATCAGTCATTCTACTGCTGGCTCTCTACATGCTTAGGTCACTCATCTGAAGAGGCAAATGCCCTCAGTGATTGCTGTCATTTCTGTGATCATCAGGCTGCTGATCATGGAAACCACAGCAATCAAGCTTAGGGCATTCACCACTTCAGACAAACGCCCTAAGTATGTAGAGCGACAGTGACAGGATGATTGACTTACCTGCAGGACACCCATGCTAACTGAGCAAAGGGGCACCTTTTAAAGTGGCAATTCTCTTCTCTTTAGCAGGGAACGAGCCACCGTCCCAATCCAACCCCAGCACAGCATTCCTCCAGTACTTTTTGCCAGTGTATATCTTATGTTTCTTTTTAGATTGTGAGCCCTTTTGGCACAGGAAACTATCTTTTTTATTAATTGTTATTCTGTGTAAACCATTTTGAGAGCTTTTGTTGAATATAAATATTCAACAAAATATTTATATTCAACAAAATATATAAATATTTGGTGTCAGTGGTGATGACTTCCAATCCCCTTCGCTTGCTCTACACATTTACAATGGGCTGCCCTACAAATGTATGAATAGAGCTTGTGTGCATTCATTTACATGAAATTCTAATGACGTTAAAGTTCATGGACAGATGCCACTAGGATAATTAACTTCTAGGCATCAAGGAATAGGGCTGAAACCTGAAAAAGAGATCGTATACATGTGCATGCACCAGCAATAGGCAGTACCTGACATTTTTCGTGCACTATGATGGGTGGGCTATTTCTGCAAATCCTCCCTTCTGTTGTCCCTCCCAAAAATATGTCCCTGAGGTCTGTGGCTCTTATCCAGCCCTTCCTACAAATGCCTCTTATATCCTGCATATTCCTATCCCTACATTGATTACACAAAGTTCTCCAGTTCTTCTATTTCTCATTCTGTTTCAGCCATCTATCCAACTAATTACAAACCGTTTGCTTTGTCCCACCCAATGACACCCAATAAGAACTGAGATCTGTTGCCATACCCTACCCGCAGTTCTATTCAGAGGCATTGAGCAATTTAAGGAAATGTGTTACTTATGGTCAAACACAATACTTTACATGGAGTGTTGGGTTACTTGTCCTGTATCTTTTCCCCTGCAGCAAGAGCAGTAGCTTTGTAGGGGGCGGGCTGTTTTTGAGAGGGAAAACGTCAGATAGGAAAAGGAGCATTCCCCATTTGCTCTTCCTCCTCTCTATTGCAGCCTCCAGAAGCAGCTTTCCATTTAAAATAAAAGTCAGGAGTAGTTACACAGAACTTGGGATAATGTGTAGTTTGGCACTTATGTGCAAAACATTTAGTATCTTTAGGCATCCAAAACGGTAACCTCAAGCCATCTGATACAGACCACTTTGAACAAGTTGAAGCCAGGTTGTAAAATATTTTATGAGCTATTCTAAATAAGCATACATAATAAGAATACATTATTCTCCTCTTTGATCAGCCCCATTGAATCCTCCACAAAATAATATGCTATTGTCACTATCAATCATTATCTAACTATACATTTAAAAGTACTATCCCTCCAGATTTTTTTTAATCAACATGATAATACCACTACGGCATGCAAAATATATAAAAATAACATGTGAGCAATTCCTCTCTCTCTCAGCAGACTGCTATTCTGTTTGGCTGTCTTCCATATAGCCAAAAGCACGTAAGAAACAAATGCACACAGATTGCTAGCAAATTGAATGGGCTTATTGCAGGTCTGTTTGGGAATCTCAGGCTATTGTTTGTCTCTATTGGTAGTCCAACTCCTAACTACCAAAATTAACTTCAGTGTGCAGCTACTCCTACTACATTTGGAGGTGCCCTAATCTGCAGCAGGGTTCTCCTATTAAGCAATGTAAGCTAAAGAATAATAGGCACTTATACATATTCTCTTTTATTTCCAGCAATATTTATTCATTCATTCATTCAATTTCTATATCGCCCTTCCTAAAGTGGCTCAGGGTGGTTTTCATTAAAAACAAACACATGTAATAAAAAATTAAAACTCGATATCATTAAAAGCCAGACAAAAAAAGATGGGTCTTTAAGGCTCTTCTGAAGGCCTCCAAGGAAGATAATCCTCTAACATCCACGGGGAGCATGTTCCACAACCCAGGGGCGACAACTGAGTAATGAGGCCCACATAGGTCTCAGGACTGAGGATTGTGGGCAAAGTCTCATTGAAGAATGCTAAATGGGCATTGCTTGGTCTGCACACAAGAAAGAAAGCAGCCAGATATAAGATTTTTCCAGATCTCATTTATTTATTTAGTTAGTTCATTTATATACTGCCCCATACAAAAAACTGCCCTATACAAAAAAGTCCCTGGGCAGTTCACAATATAAAAAGCATCTTACCATGTTAGAGAAAATCTAGTTCAGACATAATTCTTAGGAAACTTAATGAAGCTGACAGAAGATACACTTTCTGGAAATTGAATAGACTATAAAAGCTTTGTTTTGTCACCAAGCAAATGTATTATGAATGGGAGACAACCACCCTCAAGGCAAATAAAACAACTAGTTAAAACTATCCTGCTGAATGTTGTGGTATAGTATAGGCAGAGATGTGGGTTTTCTAGAAAAAATTGTATTGGGAAATTTTCTGGAAAAAGTTTCCATGCAAATTATCCCATAATTGGCATACCATATACATTGCCTCCCCCTCAAATTACTGTATGAATTTTTGGGGTGCCTTAAATAGATTGTGGACTGATTTGGAATATTATTTGATCTATTTATACAATTTTTAAAAACCCACTTCCACCCTATTAATTTTCTACACTGTATCACAACAGTTTTCCAAGTAGTTGAACTGAAATATGTAATCGGGAGCGGTGAGAATCAATAAAGACACTTCATGTGCCTTAACTGTTATACTGAAACAAATTCAAAGCTTTATGTTGAAGAAAAATTACTGGAATACTCAATAAATCCATTGAAAATATGTAACCTATCAGACACTTCCTAGGTATAATCACCTGAAAAACAGTAATTAAAACTTTGAAATTGCTGAACTTACCTAATACTGCATTGGCATTCATTCATTGTCACTAATGAGTTTTATGAAACAATGCTGGACATTCAGACTCTCGTTGCACACATGTAGCAGTGCAAGTTCCAGACTATTGCTGTGCTGTCGCTTGAGCGGGGGAAGGGGCGATTTTCACCAGACTTCTTTCCCCACTGTGTATTAGGGATGTGCAGAAACCCGTTCGGGCGCCTCCTTAGGGAAGCACTGAACTGGCTTGGGAGCCCTCATGCAAACCTGTTTGGCAGGGTGAGGAGCAGTTCCCTTAAGAAGCACATAAGCAGTTCCTTACCTGCCCTGCTGCCACCCCACCGCTTTTCCGAGCAGGGTGGCAGCGGAGCAACTAAGGACCTGCTTCTTAAGGGAACCGCTACCCACCCCACCCGTGGCTGTCTGAGCCCATACGGGTACATCCCAATTGTGCATCACCAAACTGTGACCATATTGTGATGACATTTAGAGGGACGTATTTTGATGACACCCTGTGCTCTTCAAAGCAAAGGGAAGATTGGCAAAAATGGTCCTTTCCCTGTTCAAGCAACAGCAGCAGTAGTAGTCTGGAATTTGCACTGCTACATGCGTGTAATGCTAGGTTGGATGTCAGCCAATGCATTCTTTTGAGAACTCCACAGAAAGGTTTTCACCCCATATCGCTGGGTACAGGCCAGAAAAAAAGACTTAAGTTGTTGACTCATCATCCGGTACTACATCTGCTATGAGAGTCCAGGTCACTCGAAGAAGAATTGATTCCTAGTTTCTTTACACTAAAGAATCTGCACTATGTCTTTCACAGAGAGCCCTTCAGACCAGCGTTCCCTGTAACAAGGACTCCCAGATGTTGTTGACTAAAACTCTAACCATACCCAGCTGCAATGGTCTTTGTCTGGGGATTATGGGAGTTGTAGTCAACATTTGAGAATCCCTGTTACAGGGAGTACTGCTTCAGACCCTTTAATAATCCTCAGAAAGCATGGTTCAACAATGCGCATCACCTGTAATACCAAAGTGGGAGGGGGAATTCAAGAGCCAACAGAAAAAGGAATTTTGGTGATCTGTATATTATCAATAGCTACAAATCAGCTCTTGATACAAATATAATGTCTCAGGTCATCAGATTTAAAACCCTCTGAACGTTTACTTCAACTAATATCCAGTAGTTCCAAGGGTTACTTTTCCAAACTTACCATACTATACTCAACTGGAGCAAAATTCCAACCATACCTTAAATAAACCACAAGAAGTAGATTTAGAGGAACAATTAGAAGGATATGACTGGAAACATCACATTGAAGTGATATGAACTCATGAGAGCAGAGCAAACCTCTTGCGAGGAGACTTTCACGCCCCCAATTTTCCATGAACAGCCACTCCTGAGGTCCAGGGAACTCTCAGATCAGGATGGGATGGTGCAAAAGTACTACGGGGGAGAGGTAATGGCTGAAAATTGGAAGGCGGCATCTTGTGCAAGTGGAGCTTTGCAACGGAAGGAAGGCTGCCCACCCACTTTTAGGCAATTCCCACCTCCCCATGCATTCCCCCCAGAGATGCTCCTGAAGACCAGGGGATCCAAATAATAGGATGTTGGAGCTACTACTGAATGCAGGGTGAATTGAAAAAAAACAGGGTGGAAGCACCTTCTGAGTGGAGTTTCACTCATAGAAGGGATTTCTGACTGATTTTCAGCATTTTCCCTTCCCTCTGTAGCCTCCTCCACCACATCTCACCCAATATCAAGGTCCCCCACAACACAAGGATGATGTTTTAGATGGGAGGGTGAGGAGGGGGAAGTTTCCTTGCATATGTTCTATCCTCAAGAAAGGTCTTGATACAATCCAGTGAAAATCAAATAGCTCTTAATATATAGCCACCATTAAGCATAATAGAATTGTTCGAACATAATCAAAAAGCTAAAGAAAGTGTGGGCTCGAATAAAGTCTGGAACACTTTACATAAATGTAGTGAAATCTTGAACTGTACAAAACAAAGAAATCCAGGCTGAACTTACTACACTTTGTAGATGTAGGTGCCTATTATTTTCCCATTATTTCCAAAAGAAAAACAATTTTGCATTAGGATGTTTGGAACTTAAGCATAAGATTTCCTTGGAAGTACATATACATTTATTTCTGTATTTTAGTTAGCTATTAGTAGGCAAGGCCCATCCTTGACTGGGTAAAGTCGTTTTGCATAGATTACACTGCTAGTAAAGTTCAAGACAGGAAATGCAGGAGGCCCTCTAATATACTGGGAGTAACGTTTGCAGAAACAGCGATACTGGGATACTGGAGTGCTTGAGCTAACAAAAAAAGGGTTTAGGTGCCTTAGCTAAAGTGTCGACTCAATGTGCAGCACTGTGAAAAAGGCCAATTCCATGCTAGTGGTCATTAGGAAGGGGATTGAAAATAAAACGGCTAATATTATAATGGCCTTATACAAAACTATGGTGCAGCCACACTTGGAGTACTGTGTACAATTCTGGTCACCACATCTAAAAAAGGACATTGTAGAACTGGAAATGGTGCTGAAGAGGGCAACCAAGATGATCAGGGGCCTAGAGCACCTTTCTTATGAAGCAGGGCTACAACACCTGGGGCTAATTAGTTTAGAAAAAAGACAACTGCAGGGAGACATGATAGAGGTCTATAAAATCATGCATGGTGTGGAGAAAGTGGATAGAGAGAAATTCTTCTCCCTCTCCCATAACACTAGAACCAGGGGCCATCCCATGAAATTGATTGTCAGGAAACTAGGAGCAACAAACAGAAGTACTTTTTCATACAACACATAATCAACTTGTGGAATTCTCTGCCACAAGATGTGGTGACAGCCAACAACCCGGATGGCTTTAAGAAGGGTTTAGATAACTCCATGGAGGAGAGGTCTATCAATGGCTACTAGTTGGAGGGCTATAGGCCACCTCCAGCCTCAAAGGTAGGATGGCTCTGAGTACCAGTTGCAGGGGAGTAACAGCAGAGAGAGAGCATGCCCTCAACTCCTGTCAATGGCTACTAGTTGGAGGGCTATAGGCCACCTCCAGCCTCAAAGGTAGGATGGCTCTGAGTACCAGTTGCAGGGGAGTAACAGCAGGAGAGAGGGCATGCCCTCAACTCCTGCCTGTGGCTTCCAGCGACATCTGGTGGGCCACTGTGTGAAACAGGATGCTGGGCTAGATCGGCCTAGGGACTGATCCAGCAGGGCTGTTCTTATGTAAAGTCTCTTCATGAAGCTTTTCAGACAGTAGGCTTTACTGTGGACTTGCCGCAAGGCTTTACTGTGAGTTTGGGGCATAACGGATACTCCAACACAAAACAAGGTGTCCCGTCCCCCCGTACATAAAATGGGCTCGGTCTCAATATGGAGGAGAAAACCCGAATTATGTGTGAAGTGTCCTCTGGAATATTGCACAGACTATCTGGCTAATATGTGAACACACACACACCCTCCCCAAGTAAAGTTGTGAAAAAGTCGCCATCTGAAAAAGCTCCAGTTGACTTTACAGACCCAATGGACTCTTATGGGAAGATGTGGTCACTTATAAATTCTAAGCTTAAGAAAGTCAACTTTTTCCTTTCAAAATGCAAAATAAAACTACTGATAAATCTTGAACTATGGTGTGTGTTTTTTTAAAAAAAATGCTGTTTAATATATCCAAAATGTGCAGAAGATAAGCAACTACTATTTATTATGAAATAAATTGCATCTTTTATATATTTCTACCACTATAGATGTTGGAATTCAGCATTCAATTATCCAGTTAGGTCTGTGCTGGTATACAAGGGTGTGAAGAAGTTGAGAGATGCATAGTAGAACAGAAAGGAAACCATCAGACTACTGAAAAAGCAAGGACTGCAACAGAAAGAAGAATGAGAAGACGTCCTAACCAAGAAGAAAAAGGCTATGTGGATTTGAGTGATTGTCACAGGACTGGGTTTCCTTTGGAAAGTACCTACCCTTTTCCTTAGGCTGTTAAGACATAAGTGGCAAACTTAATTAAAATAGGATTTCATTCACTACTTTTACAACCATAACCAAACTTCCATAAAATGCACAATAAGTTGACAACTGCCATTACTTGATGCATCATTCATTCACCTGAGAGCAACAGGACCAAAATTATCAATGGGTAGTAATTACTATTCTTTAGAGATCTGTACCTTGATTACTGCATGTTAACCCTCTCAACTTTATCCACATTACTTCCAAAGTACTATAGAACTCTCTCACAGTAGTTTCACACTGTCACTGTGTTAATAGCATGTCAGAATTCACTCAGATCAAAACACAATTGCTATATTCTTAGATTTTCAGTCTAATAAAGGAATTGAAATCAAACATTCTTTGATGACTTGCCGAAAATAGAAGAAAGATAAGCAATTATTTCCTTTGTGTCTGCAGATTATCTATAACCAGACTCAAACAGTTGCTAGAGTTAGAACTGAATTCCCTTTTCTCTCTCCCTGGAAAAAATATAGTCTGGATATTATTTCAATGCTGCAGACCAACGTATACACCCAAATGGAAGATAACTTGCAACAGCTTCAATTCTACGAATACAGGCAGAACTGAACTGAATTAAGTTCTTTTGTTCAAGAGACAAATGGAACAATAAACTAAGAGATGTTAGATAATTTCTATTTGTGAGGCTGTTTCTTATCAGTGTGCCAAAGGATGGCATGTAGTAGTTCTCCAAGTAGCCTAAGAGCAACCTACCTGTGTGAAACAGCTTAAAAGAAATGCCTTGCCAGTCTCATAGAGAAACAGACATTGTTCTAACATGAAGAATACATTGGGCCCCTACCCTAACTACAAGCCACTGGAGATAATCCAATCCAAGTTTATTAGAGTAGTATTTAAGGCCCCTCAATGTATCTCCAATGCAGCACTGAGTTTGGAAACGGGCCTCCAGGGGGTGGAAACAAAAGCATGAATTTTAATCCTCAATTCTTGGCTTAGGATACATTTCTCCCCTCTGGGATTGATCCCTCTTATGTTGGCCGATAGGTTTCAATCCACCTGGACACGAGCACTGATGGGTAAATTGTCATCACTTGGCCTCTCTGCTGAACATCTGTCATTATTAGATTATAGTCAAGTTAATGAGATCCTCAAACAGAGGGTTTTGGACACTGAACATCAGAATGATTTAAGTTCCATCCTGGAGACCATAAGAGGTATCCTTGGTGACTTTAACCGGGAACCTGCTAGCTATCTGCCACGAACCTGCCTTAGCCCTGCTAATTGGGCAAAGAGGCACCTTTTAACGTGGTGATTCTCTTTATTTAGCAGGGGGAGAGTAACTGGTCCTATCCACAGAGGCGTATCTAGGGAAAATAGCACCTAGGGCAAACACTGAAATTGCGCCCCCTGTCCAAACATCTGACACCCATCTTTCAGATAACTTTACCATAATATCAGCTGAAAAATACAAGTCAAGCTCCTTAATCTTTTAATATTTCAAAAACTTTTTAGCAGTGGATGTAGCTAGACCAAAAAATGCTGGAAAACTACAAATTTCAGCATACTGGGGCTCATGAAATACCCAAATACTATGTGGAGGTGTACTTGGAAAAGTAAACAGAAGTGCCTGTCTAATTCTCTACTATGCATTGTAGCATCACTATTACATAAGTTTTAAAAATAAATGGAGAATTTGACTTTTCCCAGATACTCTGAAAATAATTAAAGGATATGCAGAGTAAACTGTGTCACTGCTTGGAATATATTCTAGTCTTTCAGAAAGACAGTTAAAATGAGAGAAAGAGAGCAAGAAACTCCCAGTGGGCCTTAATATTAAGGATTTCACACTGATTCAAAGACAAATTCACCATTAATAGCCATATTAGCAAGACATCACATTTAACTCACTTATCACAAGAAGCAAAGTAAGAGCAAATGAATACAATCCTAGCTCATAAGCATCAGCTCAGTATTCACAAGCCCTGATTCTCTGTACATAGTGCAAATCTGAATATGTGTACAGTGACATATTATTATTTTTTTACCTGTAGCCCCTTTGGGGGGCTTCCTAAAGGCTGGGGGGGTTGCAAAGGTTCCTCCCCCCCACTGGCCTCTAGGGCCTCGCAGGGACCATTTGAGCATGTGCAGTGGCCATTTTAAAAAATCTTGTTTTAAAAATGGCCACTGAAAACAAAATGGCTACCGCGCATGCTCAAATGGCCTCTACAAGGCCTGGCATGACCTAGGGCCTCACAGAGGCCATTTGAGCATGCACGGTGGCCATTTTGTTTTTGGCAGCCTTTTTTGTTAAAAAAGTTAATTTTACAAAATGGCGCCCCCCTTCAAGTGGCGCCCAGGGCACGTGCCCTGCCTGCCCTAGCCCTAGATACGCCCCTGGCTATCCACCCCCAGCACAGTACCTCCAGCAACTGTTGCTGGTGTCTTTCTTATGTTTCTTTTTAGATTGTGAGCCCTTTTGGGACCGAAATCCATCCTATTTATTTATTATTTCTCTGTGTAAACCGCCCTGAGTCATTTTTGGAAGGGCGGTATAGAAACTGAATTATTATTATTATTATTATTATTAATATCTACTGTCCCTCTTTTTACCAAGCCATCACAGGGTTTTCCTCAGAGCAAGATATGACGCCTTACCATCAGTGATGTTATCTGGAAGGTTTTCGAAACCCCCTCTGGCCAGCCAGTTATGCCCCTGTGGTTCAGGTGAAGTTGAATCTGTCCACCCTGTGCTGCTCTTTTGTCCTTTTTATAATGATAGCCGGTGCAGTCTTATTTCTCCCTTGCTATCACGCTTTCTCGGCCGGACTGCTGAATATTTACGCCACACTCCTCCTTGTAGATAAGAAACCTTCTACCACCTACAAGGGTGCCAAATTTTGTGCAGCTACTGTTAAGCTCCATCAACAGCTAACCTCCAGCCCTTCTTTTTAGATGTTGTTACATGAGGCTTCTATGGAGTATTCTGTATGATTTACTTCTTATCTGAATGTAGTATCATCTGTTTGTATGTATAACTGATCATATATTGTAATAAAGCTATTCATTCATTCATTCATTCATTCACAAAGAAATACAATCAGAGGATCAGTCATGGGAGAGTAGAAATAGTAGGAATGAGAAACAAATTGGATTGCTCTTTGATATTTCAATATATGGAAGCAGCACTTAGGAGTAGGAGATAGTTACATATATTCCAGAGACCTGTCAATGAAGTCAAGCTGATGGAGACCAAGAGTAATTCAATTAAAGCAACAACAACAAAAAGGTTTTGTTAACTGGGATAATTATGGGGGTGGCAGCTCCACCTGAACTGCAAAAAGTGAGGAAATTTGATGACCCATGATGTTCATGCCAGGGTATGAGACCTGATATCCAGTTTGAAATATTGTACTGGAGGACAACTAACTGGGGATTACTATTAAGGAGAATTTGGTAACATGTGCCTCTAAGGATATGGTGAATGCTGTTATCTCTGCAGGCAACTACAGTCAGCACAATTAATAATAGAGGTGATAATACTCATCATATTCTCAGGCACATGTTGCCAATACCACAGCCTTTACTGTTGCCAGTAGCCTATGCAAGTAACGGACTGGAACATGGAGAACCTAGCCAAATTGTTTTTATCGTTATGTTTTCTAAAATGGAGGAACCCATATGCACCACACTTAATATAAATGCATTCAGAACAAAGAAAGTGAAAATACTGCTTTAGCATTTCCGGGTGAAATAAAGAGGCAAACCTGAGTGCTTGGGTCGGAAACAAGCCACAATTTTATTTGACAAACATCAAGTGTACTACATACTTGAGTTTCTCTTTCACAACAACCCCGTGAATTAGGTAAGGCTGAGAGAGAAGTGACTGGCCCAGAGTCACCCAGCTAGTTTCATGGCTGAATGGAGATTTGAACTCGGGTCTCCCCGGTCCTAGTCCAGCACTCTAACCACTACACCACGCTGGCTAATAAATAAAGTTGTGGCTGGTTTTAAACGAGGTGCAAGAGTACATTAAGTATTGTTCTGTGTTTTATTCTATAACAAGACTGACATATGCTTATACATTTGTTATTGTATGGAGAATGTCAACTTACTACACTGTATGGTGGCTGTGTTCTGGTTGTGTTCACTAAAATAAATAAATGTGACCATAGCACTATATGGGCCATAGCAAATATTGGGTTTCACCACCTCCCAATATCAAGATGCACAGCAGGTTATTAAAAAATAATAATCTACAGCTTATGCCCAACAACCCTGTGAGGTACCTTAGGCAGCGATTTAGTGCTGTGTTTAAAAAAAACAACAACTACAAACACATCTTTTTAAAGAGGCTTTTAATGCTCCATCCATCTTTGGTTATATCTGGTAGATTCTTTAGTTTTTATAGTTCTCAATTTTTAGCTTTTAAAATAACTTTTACTGATTGTGGTTTTTAACCTGACTTTTAACTTGTTTACTTAATTGGGTTAATTTTATTATTTTTATTGCATATTGTATCTATTTTATTGTTGTGAGCCGCCCCAAACAGGAGTGTACTGGAGGGATGGGATATAAATATTTTAAATAATAATAATAAAAAAATAAAAATAAAATAAAAATAATTAAAACACACACAGACACACACACACACCTGAGACAAGAGATTTGTTGGCCCCAGATTTGTTGTCCCCAAATGGGGAATAGACTTTCTCCCCCATGGCTGTGATCCTTCTATTGGTTCTAGCGATCATTTTAATCCCCCACAGTCTTATTGCCTCTCATCATCCATTGAAAAGTCAGAAACTTATATCTTAGCATGTAAACACGAGGTGAGGGTGATTAAAATATGTGCTAGGGATGTGCACCAAATGGCATTTGCATTCCGTTTCAAGGTCAGAATGGAACACAAATGCTCAGATCATTCCACCAGAAAAACTGGACTCCAAAATGGTTCTCTTCTGGCCTCTACGCATGTGTGGCAGCCATTTGCATGGTGATGCTGACCACACAAATGGCTGAGGCCAGAAGAGCACCATTTTGGACTCCAAAACGGCGATCAGATTGTTTTGAGTGTTCCAACTCGAAACAGGGTTGTTCCGTTCCATGCTCAGAACAGGCCCTTCACTTTGAAGAGTGTTCTGTTCCAAGCTCGGAACACTCAAACCATGATCCATTCTACACATTCCTAGATATGTGCCTCTGCCTCCCTCCACTCCAATCAGCTAAGCCATGAATGAGGTCTCCCGTTTTTCTCTCCTCACAAAGTTCTTTAGAATACTCTTCACTAACTGAGCATGTGTGAATCTGATGTTACCACAGAACCTAATAAGAGTTATTTTCTTAATTTGAAGACATTCAAAACATATTTATTTTGCCAAACCTATGAAAGGCACTCATATGGAAGACAGACTATGAAAGATGCCTTTCCCAAAGAAATTGGGTCAGTGTGGGCTTCACATACCAATGAACCTCTATAACCAACTAAGTTGCTAACATTTTGTGACAACAACCAGTAGGTCACAAGGGCAGGTCAGCAAGCTGATGACACAGCAGTAGTAAAGAACTATCAGTAAATATAGTGGAAAGGGAAGAAATATGGGGAGGAGGGAAGAATGAGATTTGACACGTAAGAACAAGTGTTCCACTAATCCAATATGAAGAGAACGGCCTTGAGAATAGCAGAGGGAGGAAACGGAATCTGAAGGGGAAGATCTATTATGACACAGTGCTGGTGACTCTTCAGATCTTGGTCTGGGAGACACCGTATTTTACAAGCAATACATCTCATTGATTTCCAAAACTGTTATATAGTTGGTGTATTTTTCTGGATCAGCTTAAGAACACATTGGTGCCATGGTAACAATAAGACTATTCTATTTCATTTTTATGTAGAATGTTAAAGAGCTGAAAGTGGCCTTGTGGTTTGTAACAGACTAAAAGGAAGAAGTTCCCTTCCATTCACAAAGTGACGTTACTGTCATTTCAATTACCTGAAGCTATTAGTTAACAAGACCAGAACATTTGTCTATTTTGCTGAACAAAAGTTATCTCAAAATATTCTGTGTTTGATTTTAATAACGTCTCTATATTTCTATATTTTTAAATATTATTGAAAGCCAGTATGGTATAATAAAATGTTGGACTAAGATTCAGGTTCAAATCTCCACCTAGCCATTAACCTCAGTGGATGACCTTATTTTTATTTATTTTTATTTATTGTTAAATTTATATACTGCCTTTCATTAAAAACAATCCCAAGGCTGTTTACAAAAGTTAAAACACATATAATAAAAATGACAGTTAAAAGTATTAAGCTAAAAATATAAAAACAAATCGGATTTAAAATATATAATATACAAACAAAAAAATATACATGTGTAAAAACACACAAAAGCAGCAATAAAACAATCATGTAAAGGCCTGGATAAAAAGCCAAGATTTAACCAGCATTCTAAAAACTGTGATGGCGTCCGAGGAGTGAATAGCCACTGGGAGAGCATTCCAAAGCCTGAGGACAGCAACAGAGAAGGCCCTGTCCCACGTGCACCTTAATCATGACCTTGACCTTGGGTCTCTCTCTCTCTCTCTCTGCCTATCCCACCTCACAGGGTCGTTGTGAAGATAAAATGTATGTAAGAAGAAGATCTAACAACACTACACTGAACTCCTTTGTGGAATAGTGGGATAAAAATATTGGGATGGGGGGACAATAATCAATTATACTCTAAAATAGCCAGCCCTATTTCCTTTTCTTTTTTCCACCAAGTTCCTGTAGAACAAAAATGTGTGTTAATTGAATGGTGAATTTCACTCCTAATAAAAATTACTTCTTTTACAAGAAATTTTGGAGAATAAAGACAAATCACTATATTCAATATATTTGGATAATAAATATAAATCACTATATTCAAACAGAAATGAAATGCCTATAACTTACAAGTTCCAATTATAATTGTCCTAGCAAAACATTAATCATGATGATGATAAGCAAGGTGTGTGATTGTAGGAATTGCATACTGGAGAACTGCATACTTTTATGGGCAAAGTACAAAGTTTTGGTTATAATCTATAAAGCCCTATAACCGATAAAGCCCTGAACAGCTTGGGCCCTGGGTATTTAACAGAACGTCTTCTTTGCTATGAACCGCACCGCCCATTGAGATCATCTGGAGAGGTTCGTCTGCAGTTGTCACTGGCTTGTCTGGTGGCAACTCAGGGACGGGCCTTCTTCATTGCTGCCCCAAGGCTTTGGAACACACTTCCTGCTGAAATAAGAGCCTCCCCATCTCTTACAACTTTTAAAAGGGCAGCAACACATTTGTTCATCCAGGCTTTTAATTAGATATTGTTTTAATTGTGTTTTGATAGTTTTAACTTTTTAAATTTTAATTGTTGAAATAGGTTAATCTTTTTATTGGTTGTTTTTATTGTCTTGTAAACCGCCCAGAGAACTTGCGTTTTGGGCAATATAAAAATATGTTAAATATATAAATAAATAAAATAAAGGCCCCTATTGGGATACAGTGCCGCTCTGGGTTATGTACACACAAGTACTTGGACTAGTTCAGACAGAACTACACAGAACCAACCCTTTTCCTGTGGTAAAAGATGTGAGTGCACCAGAAGCACACACACCTCCTCTCCAGAAAGCTATTCCTTAGGGAGTGGTTCATCCAAACTACTATTTTACATTTGCTGGTCAATGACCAAATAAACTTATCTCTCTACTACTCTACATGAAGTCCAAATACTACTTTAAGGCAGTACTGGAGGATGTGTAGAGGAGCTGTTGAACCATGCCTCCACAAAATTACAGAATGGTAATTATGAAATTACAGAATAGTGCACTGGTCAAATCTTCTACCCTCATCTCCCCATCACATACACATATCTTCCTTTTCAACCCTGTATCTGCCTTAGAAAGGCCAAAAGTATAATACAGGAACCTCTGGTTGGTTGGTGGTCCTGTTTGCTTTTAAACCAATCAGCGTAAGGCCACCAACTTTTGGTAACCATTTCGTTATATGGAAGAATGCAAAGCGGCACATGCATGGACACCCTTGGCGACTCCATTGACTCCATCTGCAAAGCCAAATCTCACCTTCCATCTGCATCATGCATACTATGTGATGCAATGTTGAAAATGTTATGACAGCCTTATATATAATGTAGTATAAAATGGTAAATTCTGTCAAAGAAGAGGGCAACAAATGAATAAGCGAACTTTCAAAAGTGAGTTTTAAACAAATAGCATAAGCCTCAAAAACCAGGCAAGTTCTTAGCTCAGGGATATCATAAGAAGATGTTATATCATCCAAGATGTTTTATTTATAATTGGTACTTTGAAGGCACTGAAGAATACAAACATAAGGTTAACATCACAGTCAGTATTTTACTTCTCAGTAGCAGTGTGGTAATGGTAATGCCAAGATTATGGGGGTACAGTTGTAGCTGCTTCTTCTTTTTTGCAATTGAAGAAGTTGCAAACTTCTCCGACAACAGGTTTTTAATCAAACTGAGGATTTTGCAGAGAAGCAAGCTAGGCATTATAATCATTGAGGAGAAAAAACCTTGAGCCAGACTTTCAAAGTTAGGCAATGATAAACAAGAGGGGGGAAAGAGGGATACATTCCCCCAACACAGTAAAAAGTATAAATAATTTTGCCATGTGATATTTAAATTTTCATGATTCCACTGGACAAGGGAGAGCTGTGATCCATAACTTTAATTTCAAGAGAACTAGTGTGTCACTACTAGTATTCATATGAGACTGAACTGTGAACCAAGAGGACGGTCTCCAATTCCAATCTTGCTCCTGTCATGAAATCATTAATCACTAATCAATCACTCCACTTTCATCATTACGTGGCCTTAAACAAGGCTCCAATAGCTTCCACCCCAATCTGCAATATAGAAAAAATACTACTGAACTTTTAATGAATCAGAATCAGAATCAGAACTTTTAATGAACTGCTTTAGATATTAATGAGATAATGTTTGCGAAGTACTCTGAACACTCTCATGTGCTATAAAACTGGATGGGACCAATAACATTGGTCACTAGAGATGCATAGCCCTTTTGCCAACACTCTTCTCTATTAAAAGAACCAGAGGTTGGCAAAAGAAAACTCCCACACACAGAGCAGCATGCTCAGGAAGAAGGAAGTGACATGGGACTGGATTATGCTCCAAATGCTATTTTGAAATACATAAATTTAGAAGTGTGTTTTTAACCAGTGAGACTTCTGAATAGTTCTGCACCAAAATGTTCACTTATTTTGCTTTTTATCCAAAGTAATGCCTTCAAAGGACACAAACATTTCTCCAATAGTCTTTAAATTGTCATTTTCACTGTCTGGATAGGACTTAATTATCCTTCCTAGAGTGATCCCAATCCATCAGGAATCACATACTGAGAGATATTAGCTATTCTGACTTAAGTGCTGATGTCACTAACGGCAAACAAACTCAACTAGAATGACGGCTACTGTCAATTTGGTTTTAGATATTCTATCCTGGATACTTTTAGCTACTCTCTCTTTTAACATGTAATCAACCTATATTTTATGCTGATCCATGACCGTAATAAAGACTGATTTGATTTGAAAGCTACATGGGTGATCCCAGCTGATTAGGAATCACTGAGGGCAAACAAAGCCTACTCAACAAGAAAATAACTCTAAATGGTGTCATACTTTCATCCCCTTTCACAGCAATCCCATCCCATCCCACCCCTCCCCACCCAAAAAAAATCATGAAAAGGAGGATTAAAAAAAAAAAAAAAAACATTAGGCAGGTTCACACAACTACCTATAAGTACTTACAAGTAGGTGCAAGAAGAACCAGAGGTTGCAGAGAGCACACACTGAGTCCATCCAAGTCTGGTTCCTGATCTTGGTTACCTTCTTCTGCTGTAGATTTTAGTCTGAAACCAGGATTTGAAGTTGGCTTGACAAAGTTAGTCAAATCTAAGCAAGAAGTGGGTAACCAGGATTAGGGACTTGGGCAGGTTCAGACAAGAAGCCTGATACTTCCTGAAAGCACTCCAGTTCCTCTGTTGCTAGCACTGCTCTTCTGCAGGCTCGCAGAAGCCTCTCTGCTTATGCTTGAGACCACAGGCTTGTTAATTCTCACTCTTGACATGCTCGGGATCATGAGCTCTATGTTTATTGGCACATGGGAACCATTCACTTAGCATGCAGTGGAACAGTTACCCCCAGATTTAGCAACTACCAAAGCCAAATTGAAAGGGAACTAGCCTTGTGCCTTCCCGACGCTGGGATGCCTAGGTAGATTCCAGAGTTAGCTCGCAAAGTTAACTTTTCATTCAAGGTCTCTCTCTGTACAGAGATTGACCCTCTCTTGGTCTATCTCCCCTACATAGATGCCTCAAATGAGCTAAAAACCAATTACCTCAGCAGGGCAGTCAGATAAGTCTCTAGCTGCAAGCACATGCCTTCCTTCACCTCACCCCCTTGAACTTGCCCTACATTCCTCTGGCATGGAGAGCGGGGGCAGGCACTCTGCAACTTGCCTATAACTTATTACAAGGGTCCAGCCCAGCTCAGGGCTGCAAATAAGGTAGTAATAAAGCAGGCCTGCTCAACATTTGCTCCCCCCATCACCTGTTTTTAGACTACTAGTCCCCAGGCGTGGCTCGTGAACTCTCCTCCGGGGAGAGTACCTTGTGTGGCGGGCAGCTTCTTTAAGGTAAACGGAGCCGGTGCTCTGTGCCACCCAGCAGCCCCCACAGTGGGGAATCACCTCCGCCACTCCCCTGGCCGCTGGCGGGGGCTCACCTCTGCGGGAGCCAGGTGAGTGGCAGAGGTGATTCCCCACTGCGGGGGCTGCTGGGCGGCACAGAGCACCGGCTCCGTTTACCTTAAAGAAGCCGCCCGCCACACACACCCCGGGGGAGAGTTCACGAGCTGCGCCTGCTACTCCCATAATCCCCAGCCACAGTGGCCAATAGCCAGGGATTATGGGAGCTGTAGGCCAACATTCTGCAGGAAGGCTAAAGTTGAGCAGCCCTGTAAGAAAGACTCCCTTCCTATCAGAAGAAAAGTGGGCAATGGAAACTCAGAGGTGTACTCATTAAAATACTGATTATCTTACTAGGTTTTTCCAACCTAAGAGATACCATGTTTGCATGTCCATTTACTCTATTTACATAACAGGGTGTACTTGACCCATTCAAAACATTGTGTTGTAGTGCAGCATAGCAAACACAGACAATGGGACCTTTTGAGATTCCTGGAAACTATCCTATTCAAGAAAGGAAAGCAACTGGAATGTTGCCTCAGGACACTTTTTGGGCTATAATTGCCCCTGGTTCCTTAAGCCAGTATGCTCCATTTGGTTTCCAGTGCGCATAATTTGGTTCTTATACCTTGGAGTCACCTATGATTTGGACACTAGATCTGACACCCACCATTATACTCAGCCATGTCTTGTTCTGTGTGTCAATCATGCTTCCAGCCTCCAGATCAGCCTTCTTGCCTGATCTGGTCTGCCCAGCCAACACTGGAGCTACCAGAAGTTGGCTATTCGAGAACAGACACATTTTGGATCTACCATTGCCGCCTAACCCCCTTGGTTTCCTGCTACTGCCTGCTGCTTCCCACTCCATCACTGAGGAAAGAGGTCCTTTGGCTGCACCAGAGCCACGAGGGTCCATTTGCCACTAAATGAAGGACAAGGTTGTGTGATAATCACTGCACCCCTTTGGGTATTCCTATCCCTGCTCCTTTTCCAAAAACCTATTTCACTCAAGTCTCCTTTCTCAAGTCAGCCTGGAAGTAATTTTGATTTGGACACTAAACTAAATCTCCTCTTTGCATTTATCTGGTTAATCTTGTACCGTGTTTTAGTAGTAATATTGCTTTAATCATCTTTCTTATTCCACTGTATCTCTACCTTACAATAAAACCTTGTTAGTTTTTAAACTTCATCCTCTCTCTCAGTTCATTTTCCTGTAGCCAAAGCTTTGAAAAAATTATTCTGACATGGAACTGCTACACTCCAGCTCGCTAATTCCCCAAACAAAGCTCAAACACAATTTTGGGGTGTTCACCAATCACCCCAGGGCAGTTCCATTAACACCTCTTGTATCTACTTTGTACCTCCCATTAACATGTTTACAACATTCACCCCTAAATTTCAGCTCTGACATTTATACCTGAGAAAAAGAAACACATAAGAAATATATCAGATATATATCCTAATATCAGATATATCATATCTTAATTTTATCTTAATAAGATATATCATATCTTAATTAAGGCATATCAGATTTATCTTAATTTTCTTAAAGCAATTATAACCTGTGCTTAAGAAATATTGGTTCAGTTCACCAGTCAGACAAAATACTTTACTCAGCAGATGGTTCCTCGAGCTAGGTTGGTACATTACCTGTCATGATTTTTTCACTCATCAGGAATCATTTTTTACTAGTCATGGAGAAGTAGACTAGTAGATTTGCTAATTTCTGATTATAACCAATACCTGCTCACTTCTAAAAATGAGAGTACAGCTGATATGTGCTGCTGTATTTGGGCCAAATACAGAATATAAATGCTGAGCAATGGTGAAACCAAGGCTCACTATACCAGTAAAAGACCTAAAATCACTCACAGAAACATAACAAAGGTTAAACAAGCATATAACATTCAAAACAGTTTGAGGCAATATCTGACAAAAAGTCTATAATCAATTCTTCATGCTTAACAAAGTGTAGGAATTGGAATGTTGTTTTTCAAGACAATTAAATTTCTTCTGTGCTTGTGTATTTTATTTTATACATTAATGTACATCATATATATATATATATATATATATATATATATATATATATATCCAAAAATATATATCTCCAATATATTTCAATTTCTAAAAGAGTTGGAAATGTTATGTTCCTTATCAACACATAAAAAGAGCACCTGTGGGTGAAAGGGAGGTATTGGCCGACTCGGGATAACCCATAGATATGTCGATTTTGCAAAAATCTAAAGAAAAAACCCTAAGAGGGCAAACATACCCCCAAACCATCCATTGTAACTCAATAGAGGGGAATGTTCATGGACTCAGAAGGCAGTTAACAGACAACCATGTGGGCAGAGCTAAGGGAACACAGTGGTGAGGGAAGGGCATAGGGCCTGAACTAAAAGAGCAGGGAATTTCTCAGGTTAAAAAATATGCCCTCAAGCCAGTCACAACCTCTTATGCCTCCAAAGGGAGAAAGCTGCCTAGAACTTTCACTATGTTCATGCACGGGCTCAGGTAACAACAAAGGCACACCAGGAAGGTCAATATTTGTATAAATATTATTGTTAAGTAATTCTTCCAGACCTTTTTTAAAAAAAGCTTGGATTTAGTATTTAAATGCTTTTAATGTATTTTATGTTAGTATGTTAAATGATTTTACTTGTTTTGTGAACCGCCCTGAGCTGTTTTGGATGGAAGGTATATACATGAAATAACCAAAAAATGTTTCTATAGAACTGCATTGAAATTTGAATTAGATGTAAAATCAACCATTTAATAAATTTGAATTCCCTCAAATAATCTAGGGCAACATAGTTAACATACTGGAGCAGAGCACAAAACAAAACTGAAAAGACTTTTTAAAGAAACAATTCTGATTTTTTTTTTCCCACCACAGCAGCTAAAACTTTTTAGGAAAATCTAAAATCTTTTAATAAACCAGAAATTTGTTTTTTGTTTTAGGTTCAGAAGCAAGCTGAGCCAATTAGTCTATGGTACTCAGTATACCTTGTTAGAAGTGGTTTACAGTATAGCTTTTAAAAAGTGACCAGTCATATTTGGAAGTGTTCAAAGGAGCTTGTTAGCCAAATAGGATCTTATATAGATAGCAAAGTACAACCTTCATTAATGCAAAAATGTAGAAAGAATATTGTAAGAGAACAACAATTTTCAAGAATGACACAGAAAAGAAATTGTTTATATACAGAAAAATAGTATTGGTTCTAAAATGAGGAGCAACAGCAACTTCAGTAACTTCTTGCAGTGATACCAGCAACAATGTCCATAAAGATATAATATTTTCCTCTTCCCTTATACGTATACAAACTTACTGTGCCTTGCAAAGCAGAAATAATTCATAGATAAGAGATTACCAATACTCAGAACAAATTCCTTTTTAATGGATTTTGAAAAATGGAACATACATATTGGGCTAGGAGCGTGAAAACAATCTGAGCTGACAAACCAGTATATTCCCAGATACACATATTGTCAGCTGAAAGCAGATATATATATATATTTGTGTCTCCCCTTTTTATAAAGACACTTAAGATGTGGCTGTAATTATCCTGGCTTGTTTGAAAGGCTACCACCATTTTAAAGTGGGCAAACTCCATTTTGGGAGACAATCAAGCTTGTGTAACCCCTGCTCTTTAAGGGTTAAAATATTAGGTGATATAGGCTTGACCAGTAGGGGGCTGCAAGTTGAATAGGGATTACTTTCTTATGAGGCAAGACTACAACACCAGGGGCTTTTTAGCTTAGAAAAAAGACGACTGTGGGGAGACCTGATAGAGGTCTATAAAATCATTAATGGTTTGGAGAATCTGGAGAGAGAAAAATTATTTTCCCTCTCACACAACACTAGAATCAGGGGTCACTCTATGAAATTGATTGCCAGGAGTCTAGGACCAACAAACGGAAGTACTTTTTCACACAATGTGTGATCCACTTGTGGAACTCTCTGCCACAGGACGTAGTGACAGCCAACAACCTGGATGGCTTTAAGAGGGGTTTTGATAACTTCATGGAGGAGAGGTCCATCAATGGCTACTAGTCGGAGGGCTGTGGGCCACCTCCAGTCTCAAAAGGCAGGATGGCTCTGAGAACCAGTTGCAGGGGAGTAATGGCAGGAGAGAGGGCACGCCCTCAACTCTTGCCTGTGGCTTCCAGCAGCATCTGGTGGGCCACTGTGAGAAACAGAATGCTGGACTAGATGGGCCTTGGGCCTGATCCAGCAGGGCTGTTCTTTTCTTATGTTATGTACCATATATGGTTAAAAAAAAAAAGGCACAAACCTGAGAGGATCCAGAGGCCTGCAGAAGCAGGTCGCTAGAGAGCTCCTGTGAGCTGGTTGTTTGCTAAGCCTATATTTATTACTTTCAGACTTCAAGAAGAAAGAACAGTAACATCAGACTGTGTCTCAATGCCACAGCCAAGAAGGGACTCTCTCAAACAACAGAATTTGCAAAATAAAAAGAGTTACAGAGACTTTGCTCAGACTCGTGTGTCCGAAACTGAAGTAGGTGTGTGTGTGTGTGTGTATTTTACCCCAAACCTCAGTTTGGGGCACATGAGTCTGAGCAAGTCTCTGTAACTTTTTATTTTGCAGATTCTGTTGTTTGTGTTAAGAAATATAAACTTTAAATTGCAAATTTATCATTTAATTGTTATAATGGTGATCGTTTATATGGAAAGCTAGAGGAAAATAAATCCCACAAGTCAGAATTACACTGCCAACTGTAAAATAATCCATACATAGTGTAAAGAAAGTGTTATATTTGCATAGTTGATCAGTCATATCAGGGCCAGATCAAGGCATTTTGCTACTTACAAAGTGAAGGACTGGATGGTGCTTCCAGCAGTATGGGCAAGCAAGCACATGTCGTCTATAGCTGCTTTTTTGGGACCTGTGGGCGGGGAAAGAGCAATTTGCAGAGGCCCCCTACATCAATCTTAATTTCTTGTACTAGAATTCTAATGTTCCATCCAGATTCAAAATAAGTGTTGCTTGTTCAAATGCAGAATAAACAGCTTTCCTAGCCTCTTACACAGGCATAGAGACGTCATAAGACTCTAGACCTGTCTCCCAGAGGTACATAGGAAACTGCCATATACTGAGACAGACCATTGGTTGCAGGCAGGAATATCTCTCTCAACCCTATCTTAGGGAAGCTAGGGAGGGAACTTGCTGGAAAACAGGCTGCTAGTTGTTTAACCACCCTTCATTTTGTTAAATTTAGGTCAGCCTTTGCTATTACCTTCAGCCTTGCTTCAAAGGCGGTTCTCTAAAATAAACCCTATTTTGGGGTTGCGTATATGTGGGGAGGGTAGTTTGGAAACAGTCACTCATATTCTTTTATACTGTTCCCTTTATTGTGATTCTAGGAGTGAATTACTGCATCCATTACTGCATACCAGCAATTCCCTGGTAGGTCTGATCCTTTTTATCTTAATTATTGTTTGGCTGATACCAATTATGAAGTCACCAAAGTGGTAGCCAAATTTATTTATGGGGTGATGAGACAGACATATTGCCATGGTCTTTTATAAGTTTGATCTTATGGTAGTTTTAGTTCTTACCTGTATGTATTGTTATATTTATTCCACTTATTGTAATTCTGAACGGCTGTGTTATGGTCACCTTTGTTTTTGTTTGGCCTATGGCTGCAATAAAAGAACTACTACTACCACCACCAGGGAGGGAACCTGAAACCCTCTGCTCTTCCCAGAGTGGCTTCATCCCCTGAGGGGAATTTCTTAAAGTGCTCACATGAGGTCTCCCCTTCAAATGCAACCAGGGCAGATCCTGTTTAGCTAAGGAAACAAGTCATGCTTGCTACCACAAGACCAGCTCTCCTACTACAACACTAAGGCTAAGATACAAGGCTTTTGTTTCACTAGTCATGCCTGAGGCAAGTCCTACTCTGTCTCCTGTCCTGAGGGTACACTAGCTGGAGCAGCATACAGCTGGGGGACCCCATGGCATCACTGACAACCCACTGGGTGGCACTTCCACTGTTCTCCACTCTCTCCCCATACCCTTACTTGGAGTTACAGCAGCCAGGCTGCAAAGCACTATGCTCACCAGGGCCTAGATTAAACCCTACAGTACTTTTTCTTTGCAGCCCTGAACAGGCCAACGTTACATAAGAACAGCCCTGCTGGATCAGGCCCAAGGCCCACCTAGTCCAGCATCCTGTTTCGCACAGTAGCCCACCAGATGCCACGGGAAGCCACAGGCAGGAGTTGAGGGCATGCCCTCTCTCCTGCTGTTACTCCCCTGCAACTGGTACGTTGAAAATCTAAATCTACAGGACTCCAAAAGTGTATGATGAAACACTTTTGTTGCAATGTAAAGTAACTATCACAATACCAGGGATGTAGCTATAATTGAACCAGGAGGGCATGCCCTCAACTCCTGCCTGTAGGCTTCCAGCAGCATCTTGTGGACCACTGTCTGAAACAGGATGCTGGACTAGATGGGCCTTTGGCCTGATCCAGCAGGGCTGTTCTTATGTTTTTAACCAGGAGGTGTGGGTCAAGTATCCCACCAGCTGAGTGAAAGTTTGCACCTTGCTTTCCTCCTCCCCCCTCTCCAAAGAAGAAGGTAGGGCAAGGCCCATCTTATTTTGTCCCAGGGCCCACTCCAGCCTTGCTACAATGAAAAAACAACCAAGTCCTGCCCTACTTTAAAGTGCATTTTTGTATTGTGAATTTCTCACAATAAAGGAGAAGAGGTTATCAATACTGCAGAAAGCCCTTCATACTCAGCAAGATGTGCAGACACAAAAAACTAGGCTCCTTCCATAGAGCCCAACCATGAACAATGTACCAACCAATGTACCAAGGAATGAACAATGTACAAACTCCAATATTCATTTTCCACACTGGAAAGACACAACAGGCAGCAGAGCAATAAAAATGAATAGCGACTTACCTGTCTGTTTTGCAGTTGCACAGACAGGTAGGGAAACAGCTTCAGTAGTAACAACCCCAGAGAGTCTCTACAGCCAGTGAGTAAGACCCAAGACCACAAAACTCTAAAATTCACCTATGAAGCCATCTATGCACCATCTGTGAAATTTTGCACTCTGGGCTTTTCTTCCCAGGCATAATCTTCCCAACTTCAAGTGGGAAGGCTAAAGGCTAGTGTTAGCTGTTTTATTTTTATTTTTGGTCTTTTTCTTTTCTTTGGCACACATTTCCCTGATTATAAGAGACAGAGGAGCTATTCTTACGATCACAAAAATCAGGCTAGGAAAATCCTAGCCCAATTTTTGTGATCGTAAGAACCACCGGGCTCGCAGCCAAGCCCGGTGGTTTTGGAGCAGCTAACCCACTCCTGTAGCCCGCCCCTTAGCCTGGGTTTGTGGAGCGCTTACTCCACAAACCCAGGCTATTTGCTTGTGAGTAGCCATGGTGTGAGTAGACCCCCAGCCAGGAAGCTTAAAAGCAGCTTCTCATGGGTAGACCCCCGGCCGGGAGGCTTAAAAGCCGCCTCCAGGCTCAGGGGTCTCCCCAGTATGCCCTGTGCGCTCGTGCAGGGCATACTGGGGCTTCCGGGGGGCATGCGGCCCCCGAGCTCCCCAGCCCCCGCCAGCTCCGTTTTGGAGCCGGCCATTGTGTGGGCAGCCAATCCAGCCACCCAGTGCTCCCTGCCCGCTCACCACTAGGAACCAGGTCTCACTGATCACAGGTCTCACTGACCGGTCCAGAAACTCCTTTGATCACCTGCTGCAAAATCTGTTTGTGGGACCCCAGCATTTCTTTTAAGCGATTTCCAGAAGCTCCAGCACATAGTGAGCACAAGATCTGTTGCATGTCTCTGTAATTTTTTCTCCCAAACCCACACAATAAAATACTAGAACATTTGAGGATTGGGATGACCAAGCTAGAACTTTTTGAAGTTACTACCCAAGTGTACCTACTTGTAAATAAATTCCAATAAATAAATTGAAACAAGCATGCATAGGATCATTGTTGCATGAAAAATTCACCTCTCACACAAAGCACTTTTAGGAATTCTGGTTTTCTTTATGAACATAATAATAGCTGAGCTCTCCACCCCTCTAGCTAAAACAGAATCACTCCTTTATTTATTTATCACATCCACAGCTGATAAGCACATGGAGAGAGGTTTGTTCTGCAAAAGTCCCCACACCCGTTCCCCCTGCCTCCTCGCTCACCACCCTGCAGACTAGGGATGTGCATGGAACCAGTTCAGAGGCCTTTTATGGCCCTCCGAACCGGTTTGAACAACCGGTGATTCTGCCAGTTTGAAGGCAGGGGGGTCTGTCCTTAAAAGTGGGTAGGGTGCACTTGCACCTTCTTCCATTCCCCACCACCAGCGCTTGGTTTTTTGAAAGTTCATCAGGGCAGCAGCGTACCTCCCTGCTGCCCTGTTGCCCCCTGACTGGAAGTACCCAACGTGCCTGTGCATGCTGGGTGCATGTGCACGTACAACATGTGCGCTTGACTGCTCCATGCATGCAGGCATGTCGGGTACTTCTGGTCAAGGGGGCAATGGGGTGGCAGGGAGGTACACTGCCACCCCAACAGATTTTTAAAAAACCAAAGCACCAGTGGGTGGGGAGCAGAAGGAGGGGTAAGGGCACCTTCCCCCGCCCTTAAAGACAGACCCCCCCACCTTCAAACTTCCCCCACCCAGTTCCGTCCACATCCCACTGCAGACAACAGGAACAAATCCCTCAATCATTTTTTCCTGACTAACCCACTGTTCAAACATGCTACTTAGGCTTCACACATTTTCCCGATCTAGTAAATCCCTGGAAGGAAACAGCCCTGAGTACACAAGTGCTTAGATTTCCTTCCCCAGTGTAGCACCCACCAGGTTGTTTGTTTGTTTTAGTACATTTGTATACCGTCCTATACAAAAAAAGTCCCTGGGTGGTTCACAATCTTGTTGCATACATGGATTGTTGGGCCTGCTTCACATCTGATTTTTAGACATTCTTTTATTTATGTTTTAAATAGGTATTTTTCTAGGTATTCTTTTATTTATGTTTGCACCATATTGCAGGAGTGCAGAACTTTGCGCCTCCAGCTGTTGTTGGACTACAACTCCCATCATCCCCGACTACTGGCCATTATTATTAAGGATGATGTGAGTTGTAATCAAACAACAGCTGGAGGGCCAAAACTGTGTATTGTGATTTAAAGTATTTAGTTTTTTTAGTTTACCAGTAATATTTACCAAGTAACAGCAAGGGCTCATATGAACTGAAACCTGTGTTCAGAAGTTGCTCTAAAAATGATGCAACTACCTATATTGTCATGAATCCTGTTAAGTACCTGTGGGAACGGCCTAGATACTTTTGCTGACAGACAGGATACGACTCTTACTTTGAGGAGTTCAATTTGGACTTTGCCTTGGCTAGAGCAACCACAAGTGAGCAACGGCTTATAAAGTTGTTCTGCCTCTGCTCCAACTGATCTCCTTGTGCTGTGCAGACAGTACAGTGCTTGTCTGATTCTTCTCCTCTTTGAAAGCACTCTTCAGGCAAGGGAGGTAACTGTATCTGCCTGCTCTATCATACCTATTCTTTCACTTTTTGTCTGGAGATTTAGCTCAGAAGGATGGCCACACCGTGCTTGTGAGCACAGTGTGTGTTGCTAGCAGTGTGCATATTTGTGCCTCAGCCTAATGGGTTCAACAGGTTTCCATGAATTCCTACAAATTTTGTCCTGCCTGCTGACAGCCTGTAGCTATGTATGTTTATTCAAAAGTAAGTTCCACTGAGTTTAACGGGTCTCACTCCTCACAAAGTGTGCACAAGATTGCAGCCTATGCGGCAATACTGAACACTTTAGGGCAGGCTTCCCCAACCTGCAGCCCTCCAGATGTTGCTGAACTACAACTCCCAGCATCCCTAGCCACAATTTATTGCTCTAGGAGTAATTCCCATTGAACACAGTTGGACTTACTCCTAATGAACTAAAAAAGTTCTGATTGGTTGATTTACTTCTGAGTAAAGGTAAAAGGTAAAGTTGTACCATCGGGTTGGTGTCAACTCCTGGCAACCACAGAGCCATGTGGTTTTCTTTGGTAGGATACAGGAGAGGTTTACCATGTCCATCTTCTGCACAGTATGTGATGGTGCCTTTCAGCATCTTCCTCTATCACTGCTGCCCGCTATAGGTGTTTCCCAGACTATGGGAAACATACCAGCAGGGATTCAAACCAGCAACCTCTTGCTCCCAGGCACATTACTTCCCCGCTGTGCCATTAGGTGGCTAATAAGCATAAAATTGCACTGTTTTAGATCAACAAGGTTAAATTACTGATTTCTGCACCTCTTCCCACTTTCTCCAAGTCTCCGGTTTGTGAAAGAGCTTACCTCAAGACTGACTAGTCACCTCTTCTCTATTTATGACACAATTTATCTTTCCTACATCCTTGAAGTCTAACATCTGAGAATGCAGGGATTTTTTAAATACACATGCAAACTGTTATACCCTATTTCCTCACAAGCACAGTGTGGCCATCCTTCTGAGCTAAATCTCCAGACAAAAAGTGAACAATCATTAACAAATTAAGCCCGCCTGAAGCTCACCAGAGGGGAAGAATTAGTCTCTATTGATGAACTGGTGAGGGGAGCTATACAGGTCTGTCCATGACATATGACTGAGACTACCCTGTTTTAGGACTTTGGATTTGGGTTGCCCATCTCCCTAATTTTTAATTTTTAATTTTAAGCTTGGTAGAACTCATCAAGAAATAACCCTGGTAAGAGAGTAAATTTCTGAATGGGCTTTTAAAAAAAAGTATGCTTTTATTAACTGCTTTACAATTTTACAGGTTCTCCAAATTACATAATAATTATAGTCAAATTTCAAATACTGTCTCACCCATTGTAATTAACTTGATGTCATGAAACACTTATGGTAAGGGTAATATAGTAGAGATACCATAAATATCCATTATAACTTTCTTACATAAAAATTACATATTCAGAGTAACAGAGAAGTGCTCTGAATATAGCAACGAGTTTCCAAGAAGTTATCATAGATCTATGAAAATGAAATGTTACTTTTTGCACAGTATTGTGCAATAATTGCAAAAATGAGGAAGAGTTCACAATAGCCTAGCACCCTACATAACAGAACATGCAAGTTAGTGCTTTGAGTAAGGAAGAATGATAGCAATAGTGTGGTACCCTACATTAAGGGTGTGCATTTAACCGGCTGGTCTGATTCGGTTCAAGTCTGAACTTGACCCATACTGGGCCAGTTCTGTCCTGCACCCCTTCGAACCCCCTCAGTCTGGTCTGGGGGGGGTCACAATTTTTTTAAAAAATGTTTGATCTTTTTGAAAAACTTACCCCCTCCGGGGCAGTTGTCCGAGGCGGTGGGGAGGGTGGTTCACGGAAGTTTCCCCTCCCCCTGCCTGCCTCCCTTATTTTAGAAAGGCCATACAGAGGCCCCTTGCATAGGTGTGGCGGCCTCCAAAATGGCGGCTGTGCCGAGGGGGGAAGGCTGAAAACTTGCCAAAAAGCAGCTGAAGGGGAACTTCCTTGGACCCCCTCACCACCTCGGGCAACTCCCCCGGAAGGGGTAAGTTTAAAATAAAATTGAAAAAAACTCACAACCCCCCATGGGGGTTTGGTCTAGTGTCGGACTGAACAGGGCGTGGTTCGGTTCAACCCCAAACAGTAAAACTGAACCGGTTCGACGTCGAACTTGTTTGTACATCCCTACCCTAACAGCCAGCTGCTACAATAACATTGTTTATACAAGGGCAGGGAGTGTTCATATGTACCTTTAAATCTCTATGCTTTGAGGAATTATGCATATGCATGCTAGGATACAAATGGAGAAAAACATCAAGAAAAAGTTACTCCTGTGACAATTAAGTGTTCCAAACATACAATGTTACTTTTTGGCAAAGTGGATATGTTAACAGCTGCACTTACAATCTGCACAACACTTTTAAGGATCTGAAGTACCACCTCATGTATATTAGCTTCTTGTAATCCTTACAACAACCTGCATGGTAAATGTTATCGTTACCCCACAGCCTCCCTCTCATCTTGGAAACTCTGGCCTGTAAAAACTAAACAAGGCTGAATTGGACCCCGAGCATAGTCAGACATGAGTGCTCCGCAAACCCAGTTTAAGCAACCGTGAGTAGCCGCGGTGCGGCTCCGTGCTGAATCCGGGTCATTCCCAATATGGGCTTGTCATAAGCTAACCCCTGTGACTTACTGCTGGGGAAACTTGGTCTCCCCTTTGCTAGCTGTGATCACAAAGAGTGCCACAGACCTTGGAGGCAGGCACCCTGTTGCTTCTTCTTGCTTGCCACTTCGCCAAACCTTTGAAGCTTAGACCCCTGGAACTTCCTCAGTGGGAGTCACATCTTTTTTCCATTGCTCACAAAACAGCAGATTGAGGACAGGTATGAACACTGTTCTTGATTCCCTCTTTTCTCCATCTCTTTCTCCCATCTCCCCCTTCTCCTGCTGACCATATTCCAACACTTGTCAACTGCTAGGCTGTTAGAGCCCTCACTTCCTCCTCCTCCTGGAAGATGTCTTCATTCCCTGAATATCTGTGATTGGACTAAGGTTGCCAAATATCATATTTTACATTATGCCTCTGCATTTTACAAATAAACTTTATATTGTTTTCAAAAGCCTTGCCTCTAAGTCTGTTGCTTCTCTATAGTACCCTAATGTTGACTTGCTTTGACAATCTGAGTTTACTACTGTGACAGCTTAATCGTATGCATGTTTAATTAGAAATAACTTCCACTGAGTTCAAAGGAATTTGCTCCCAAATAAGCGCACACAGGATTGCAGCTCTAGTACTATAGATTGTGCAGGGTACTCTTGAGAATATACTTACCTGTTCATGATAAATATTGTTTTATTGACACCTGGGTGCCTTTTTATGTATCACAGCATTAATTTGCATTAATATCTGCTGTGGGATGAACTTCTGATGTCCTATGGTTAAAGAACAATGAATAAAGTAACTACTACTGCTGCTTTGACAAATTTCCAGGGAAAGGGAGTTCCAAACGACAGCGCTATTACAACAGATGTGCCGTTATCATGTAAACTCTTGGGGCAGTATAACCAGAAGGTTATCCTAGGGAGGAAAAGCGCAACCCCAATACACATAGAGCTTTAGGTGAAAACCAGCAACTTGGAAGTATGGATGAAAGCCCTTAAGATGTTACTGCAAAAACTGACACATAGTGTATTGTACTCCCAGTGCCACACCACCCTTTGCAGGAAGCCTGACACATTCTACATCACCTATGGACTGTCCTTACTAGCAGTCCTAAGAAGAATGCAGTAGCGCAGACTAGACACAAAAACAAATGAATTACTATCAGAACCACGTGGGGCTAATACAGACAATACCTCTTCAGTCCACAGGACTGAAAGGGAGATGTGCTAAGTACCGCTTGCTGGGAAGTCTTCTCTGGCATCTCAATGTCTTCTCGGTATGTCCCTTCATCATGTGAGTGGTGGTAGTGGTGTTCATCTGAATGACAGCTCTACATGCGCTCCAGATATTTAAACTAGTATTTGGAGCACATGTAGAGCAGCAATTCAAGCAAAACAGCCCCCCTCCATGCAACAAAAGACTGTGCCAAGAGAGCATTGAGACATTGTGAAATAAACATGACAGGCACACATTCAGTGGGTCCCCTGCAAGTGAGCTGGGTGGAATCGTCCAAAGTAACCCATATAGCAATTTTTTTCATCAAATAAAAGGAATAAAAAAGTGGCCCTAGTTAACCCCCACCCTAAGCAAAGATGGACACTTACCCACAGCACTGCAAGTCAATGTCACTCTAGCAACATGCATATGAGAGAACAGGGTGTAGTTGTAGTCCCTTCAGTGGCCCTAACAGTGAAATTCAAAGGCCACTAAAGAGCCTGAAAGGTCTGACGAGGCCAAAACCTACACTAAAGAGGCCAGTATCTGAGTAACAAAGCCTGCTAACCATGATCTTAGGCTTTCCTCTTACATTTCAGCTGGCTTGCCTGAATTCTACGTCTAACTACAGGCAGGAGTTTGATGAGCAAAAGAGTCATTGCTGGCTTTCAGTGCACAGATGGCATTCACTAAAGCTACGTGTTTGATTTTACTACTAACTCCATTAATTGTAATGGTATCTGCACAGCTGAAGAGTTTGTGGTGTTGTGCCAGTAAAGAGCAAGTTCAATATGAAACAAGCTGTGATTACAAGTCATCAGGTCTATATATTGGGTGATGGTTCTAACGTCTTCTAAAGTTGTGCAATACTGAAAGAAAAATTCATGATGAGTAGTTTGGAACTTGACTTAATTATGACTATAGAACTAAATAAGTGATTTTTGCCTTTATGCTATGTTTGCCTTTATAGAAAGACGTTTACACTCTAAAAGTTTTAAACATACTGGTAACTGAAACTGATTCTATTCAAACTAAAAAAACCCAGAAAATATATTATTGCTTGTAATTTTGTACTGATACACTAAAGCAATATTTTACATGAGCATTACATTGAGCATTTTACATTCTTCTATTTCCCCCCAGATATTTTTCTTGAGTTGTTATTGACACATTTATAGAAACATTCATGTGTTACCGCCTCTGTCACACACATTTTATTTTTCAGGTTTGTCAAATACTGGCAGAACCATGCACCATCTCTTCCTTGGAATTCCAACATACTTCATGCAATATTCTTCACAATCCCAGAGTAACATACAGAATCTTTGATACTCTTCAGTTAAATATGCCTTTGCAGCCAAACACTTGAAATCTGAAGCCAAAAAATGTAGTCAGATATAAACAAATTGGAGGGGGGGAACCTGCATTGAGTTTGCTTAAATTATGGATGTGATTAACTTTATTTTTAATAATATTTGGAGAATATAAGAAATGCAATAACTAATAAATCACACTTTTCATCTGCCAAAATATGCCTTCTGAATACTGAGACCAAGTTGAAACTTGTCATCACTCCTGCAAAAATGCCAAATTAAGTTTTCCTTCCCTTTTACAAAGTTTCTTTTGAAAAGCAAATAGGTTGTTTTTCTGGCACTCTCAGGAGGTGGGGAATCTTAGGGAAGCACAGTAGGCATATGCACAAAAGGGATTCTGCGTTTCGCTTCGAGCTCAAAACAAACCACAAAAGAGCCAAAATGTTTTGTCGAAACAGCGGTCAACCCGGATGTTTTGACAAAAAAGACTGGAAACAGTTCGATTGTGTCAAATGTTCCAGCCATAGGGGACAATGAGGACATTCAAAACATCCTATTGTTCCCCTAGGATCCAATGGGGGGTTAGGGGGGAAACTTAAACATTTGTTTAAAACCACCAGCTTGCCTATTTCTTTTGTGGGTTGAGTGGTAGGTAGCACCTATCATACTATACCACACAGCCCACTTTGGTGTCCCTAGGAGCTACCCACGGGCAACAATGGGGTGTTTTGAGTTTGCCCATTGTTCCCTATGGCCAGAACAAGCTTCACTCACAGAGTGCTCACAAGTTTTGCATTGCAATTTGCAATGCATTTTGCAACACCGCCTTGAAAAAAACTGCAGAAGCACAAAGTAAACAGGAATCTGTCCCTCCCAACACAGAACACACATTTCAAACTGTCTAAAAATGGAGAAAAAAGAATCACTGACCCAGAATCCACGGCCAGCCACAGTGCCTGCACTGCAGTAACATCATTGGCACAAGTTGCTCTCACAAACAATTATAACTCCTTACTTTTCTACCATCGCAGCAGCTACCACAGCAGCACCCTTAGCAGCAACTTGAGCCACATTTTGACTGAGTACTACGGATGTGCACGGAACTGGTTCAGAGACCCTTTACAGTATGAGCCTACAAATGGGTTCAAAGCTGTGGGAGATGTCTAAATTTAAGAGTGAGGGAGGGTGCACTTACCCTTCCTGTCACTTTCCCCACAACCGGCATCTTTCCCCCCAAGCTCATCAGGCAGCAGCATACCTCCCTGCTGCCCGGGTATGACCAGAAGTCTCCGACATGCCTGCATGCATCAGCATGGGTGTGAGCACATCGCACACACCCATGCCAGCGTGTGCAGGTGCATCAGAGACTTCCGGTCATATCCGGACAATGGGGTGGCAGGGAGGTACGCTGCCACCCCGATTGGCTTTGGGGGAAACAGACACCGGCAGGGGGGAAACAGCGGGAGGGGTATGTTCAGACATGGCGCTCATCACAGCAATCACCAAGAAATGTTACACACACAGAGCAGCCACTATCCATTCTCACCAAAACACTATCTCACAAACACCAACCCACAACTCAAGAAAGGCACCCAAATTCTGCCTTTGTCAATCTGAGATCCAGCAAAACCAGATATTTATAGCAGCAATAGCACACCATATTATACTTAGTGCTGAGGGGGAAAAACCACACAATCAAACCTTCCTTCCTCCTCTCCTGATCTTTCCTCTTCTTCGAGAGAGGCATAAGGGCTTTCTGCCTGTCAGTCCTTTTGAATACATTTTGAAATCCCCTCCAAAAGTGTTCCCCTCCCCCTACAGCCAAAGGGGACATAGTTGCCCATGAGAACACGATTTGTATGATAACAAGCCAACCAAGAAGCAAGGAGATCACAAGCCAATCATAAGCCAGTGCCAGAAAACCAATCAGCAAGGGGAGGAAAGGCCTCCGTAGCCCTTTATTTTAAGGGTTCTTTTTCGAGCTCGACATATCTTGCACATCCCTGAAACAAAGCACTGGAAAAAAGAAAAGGGGGGAGGGATAATTATACAATAAAACAGAAAACTGAACACTGGCAGAGAACATCAAAATTCTTCTTTAAATGGCCCAATAAGAACCAATTCCAAAACATTTAAACCAGTTAAAGCATTATGGGAGTGTTCCAACCATTTCGTCCAGAAATCAGATTTTAACACTGCACACTGTAAGCAAAGTATCACCAAAAGCTAAGCTTCCCTTCTTCCCCTCCAAGGCACAATGTGAGCCTGAATATCTCACCTGTCACAAACTTAAAGAATCATATATACAATTTACTAGAGGAAAAAGGGAACGTTTCACAAACTAAGTTTTTAATTAATATAAGCATGTCTAAATGTAAGTTCTATAATGCTCAATGTTATCCCTTTGCACACGGGTATTGATTTTACATCTCTACTGAGTCTTAAATTGGTTCACCCCCATTTTTATTCCCACTTTGAAATATAATCAAAAAAACTTCAGTATTGAATTTTCTGATTCCAGTTATTATAATATCAAAAGATAAGGAGGAAGAGTCCATTGCTCAATGGGCAAGCACAAACTCTATATGCAAAATATTCCTGTTGAGAGGAGGGCAGATCTTTACTTTTGTCCCAGGGCCCATTCCCAACATGCTACACCCCGTCATGGATCAATGGTCTGACTTTAAGGCAGTCATATGTTCATAAAGAGAGGCAAAAAACCCCAGTAAGAATTATTTTATTAATTACCATCCCCACAGATATCTGAACTAAGGGATGATACCATTGCAAGGATACCTCTCCTCACAACCTACCACCTAAAGCAATAATGAGCCTGACTTCTGAAAACATGGTACAAAGCCACCACACACTCAGGGATGCAATCCTGAGTCCACTCCTGAGTCATCCCCAAAAGCGAATAATAAAGTTCTCCCCAAATAAGAAATTACCTCTTCCCGACTCTGCTTGCTAATTACCTTGCAATATGCCTGCAAACTATCCATGCAATTTCTAATGGCCACCTGTTCTCAATTACGAAGACTTAGTTTAGGAGACTGTCATAACATGGACAACATCAATTGCCTACCTATACTGGGAGACTGAGGCTGGCAGCTGGCCCATGTTGGAAGGGTCCATCAGGCATGAGTTTCTGGGTGATGCAATTACCACTGTCAAGCAGGCATAGGCTGGTGGGTCAGTAGCAGTCCCTAGGAGAGGGCAAAAAGCAAACAAGGGAAGATGGGAGTCAAGGGCAGGGGAAACAGGGTCACGCAGGCATTGGATAAAGACCCCTAGCAAAAGGTCCAGGACTGGAGCTGACGACACAGAAAGGTTTATAAAGAATTTCCAACTTTCCATCCAATCAGAAAGCTGAGCCAGGGGCCAACCAGGGACCAAAAGATATTTATAGCAAAAAGGACAGTTGAGAAGTTCTACTACTTTTCAGCCTTTCAATCCTGTCTGAATGGGTGCGTCACATCACTGGACACAAGTTTTCATAACCAGTAACACAAGGTAAGTGCTACCTACCAGGATTTTCAAAAAAATGAGCAACAGCCAAGAAGGAGAAAAAATAAAATAAAAATCTACAGGATTTTTGTAAATCACCATGCCCTTAATTCTCTGGCCAGGTCATTTCTAGCATTCACTCCCTTCACAATAGCTCCAATCCAAAGTTTTTTTCCTATCATGTTTATTAAGATCCAATTTAATCATCTGGGATAAAACTTAAATTCAAATTATGATTAAAGAATAGTTAATGCTATGCATATGGCAATATATTCAACAGGTAATAAAAGTAATGTAGCACTTTGTTGTTTTAATATACATAGAATGTAATAGATTAGCATAAATACTTTTTTCATATGAGTGTACATTTCCATTAATGTGTGCTATGCCTTATTTCTTTTTCCATTTCGTTACTGTGTCTGTTATTATCCAATAGTTTATTGAAACAGAAAATATATAATGTAAACAATTAATAAGAAAATCGCCCAAAGACACAAGAATGGCAAATGCTTTACCAAAGATAAATGACTAAATGACTAACATTTATAAGGTAGTTGTTTCTCTCAAGGAGGTAAATCTAATCTATTTGAACTTCAACAAAATATATGAAATACTATACAGATTATAAGGACGACATCATGTCAAATTTAAGGTTTGTATTGAGATGATAATAAGCATTATGCTTCTGTACAAGACAATTGTAACCTAAAAATGTATTTTTATTGTAATTGTAAATTGTAATATATACAATTTTAATAAAATTGTAACCTAAAAATAAGCATTATGCTTCTGTACAAGACAATTGTAACCTAAAAATGACAGAGGGTGGCTTCTCATGATCATCTGTATGTAGGTACAAATTAAGGAGGAGGGAACCAAAGGCTCCTGAAGAATGCACATTCCCAGCAGGGGTCTTGTCTGAATCCATCACCCCGCCCGGTTACTGACTTGTGCCTGAGATTCTCCTAAGAATCTCTGCCCAACTTCTAATTTCGGTGTCAAGTTAGGCAAAGATTCTCGGTAGAATTCAGTAAGTGGGTGCATCGGTGGGTTCAGATGACAAGAGCGCATGCTCCACAGGAACTTCTGGTTCCCTCCTACTTATGTTGTACCTGCTTACAGGCAGTTGTGAGAAGCCACTCAGAGAAATACAGAGACCCAATCATCTTTGTTGGTCACAATGACTATTTTACCCAAGATTGTCCAGCGGGAGAGGTTGAGCAACTGGGTGGCAAGTAAAGGACACTGAGTTTCCAAAATGACATCTGTGCATACAGTCAAATACAAAAAGCAAATATATTTTCAACGCAGGCAGTGAAGTTTATATTACTAAATGTTTGCTTGCTCCCTAATTTAGATGAAAATTTTCAATCTGGCCATGACATAAGAGCAGTATGGCTGGATTAGACCAAGGGTCTATGTAGTCCAGCGTTCTGTTTCCAAGCTTCTGGAAGGCAAGCAGAATATGAAGGCAACAGCTCACCCCTGTCATTTGCTTCTTAGTAAATGGTATCCAGAGGTTCACTGCCTCTGACCATGGAGGCTTCATTTAGCTATCATAGCTAATCATCATTTCATAGCTCAAACTGCTATGTAATTGTCAAAAGTCATTCCTTTTAAAAGCCATCTCTGGCCACTATCAGATTGTATAGCAGCAAATCCCATAGATTAGTAATGCATTGTATGAAGTAGTACATTCTTATGTCCATCTTAGATCTACCAATGATCTGTTTAGTTTGCTTATTCACAAGTCCTATTACATGAGAAGCTCAATATTGGCGTAGGTTCTATTCCCAGCTGCAACCATGGATATGGAAACCATGAATATTGAGTAATTGGGGGCTAAGGGATCATGGGTGTTAGGTTCCCGGTCAGCTGAATAATCAGCCAAATGGGGAGGGGCGCATGGGGGAAAGCTCCTCACCATGCTTTGCTGCCCTCTCAAGTCATGCTGTGCCCTGGGATGCCCCCAAATCAGCCCAAAATAACTGGTGTTGTTTTTTTAAATGGAGCCATATGGAGCCTCCGAGAAACAAAATGGTGGCTGGAAAAGACATTTGTTGTCATTTCTGGCCACCCATGACCCACAGATATGCAAGGTCAATGTGTGTGTGTCCCCCGCCCACGTGCATTTGCCAAGGTCAGGTGTCTTTTTTCCGACTGCAGATACGTGAATCTGTGGATAATGAATCCGCAGATGGTTCCCTGTATTATGAAAGTGGGAGGAAAATGCCTTTCTATTATTTTTCTCCACACTATGCATTACAAACCTCTTACATGTTTCCCTACCTCTGATCCTTACTCTTTTTCTGAATTTAAAATTCCAAAAGGCTTTTAGCGCTTCCTTGTAAGGAAAGGCTTTTGGCAGCATCACTGGGCTTCTTAACAGGCCTGATGCAGGGGCATGGGAGAAAGCCCACTGGCCAACAACTTGTGCTCGGCAGCAAATACAGCAGTGGCACAAGTTGTCCAACTCTGATCACTGTCATCTTTGAAAATGGGGTTGTCAAAGTCCATCAGGCCCATGCCCAACTTGCTCCACTCATGATACTGCCCTAATTATGAAAAGCATTTTGTTTTATGGAGGAGGGGAGAATAAGTAGTGAAGGAGATATTGAACAGATAAAGACAAACAAATATAAGTTGTCCATTAATTAATTCAGGAATGAGAAGTATACTTTTAACCCCCTGAACAACCAAGAAGGTCAAGATTCAACCGATATTCTATACTGTAGTATGCTAAAATCTGAAACTTACTATCTCAAGGACATTCAGGCTGTTTCCTCCATATTAAATATGAGGGATGTGAAACCTGAAAACAAAATGCTAAAAGTACCTAATAAAAACATCCTGTCCATCAACTATGGATTTTCTTGCATGCTGGAAAACATATTCTCAACACTTACAGTGGAAATCTCTAGGACTATTATTATGACCTCTCCTAAAATTTAGAGTTTGTACCATGGCAGACCTGCTTTATCTAAGTTTCTTTTATCACATTCATCCTTCTCCAACCCATGAAAAAAATGCACCTTGATCTTGATCTCTGCTGTGACAAAATAGTCCTGATTATTACAAGCAAGAACTGGGTAATCTGCATAGCTATGATCACATCATGGAGGATGGAATATGGCTTTTAATGAAAATTCTAGCAGCACCAACAGACTCCTGAGAATCCTAGATTTCATTGAAAAGTTTCTGGTTGTCATGGTTGCAGAGGGGAAAAAACTTGAAAACATGTTCACAGCTTTTGTCAAAAACATAATAAACAGAGGAAGGGTGTCAAACAGCCAAGCTGGCCTAAGGCTGGAGACCCATAAAGCAATCACATCATTAGCAGGCACAGCAGCAGCACAATTGCCTTTGAAAGCTTTATTTTTGCACTTTAAACCAATAAAACCATCAAAGAAAGCCACAAACATCTCCTTCCCCTCCTAGGTCTCTGCAGCTAAACAGCACTCAACCTCTATAAGGCTCAAGTCTCATCAAGGTTTAACTAATTTCTCTGAACAGTAACCTACACCAAATAAAGAACTTGCCTAACCAACTGCCCTTCTCAGGAGCAGACTCTCAGGTAAAACACTTCCTAAAGTAATTATGACCCAAGAAGATTCCTGAGTTCAATGGTGGGACCTCCACATTCTACACAACAATTTCCCCATTGACCACAGTTTCCCTGCCCTTACACCAGTGTTTCTTTCCTCGTCCCTCAAGGAAAATTTTTAAGAAGTCAAGTTTGTAAAAAAAATAATAATAAAAACTCCACCTATGATCTGTATATGAGGATAAATAATGAACATTCAAAAATTTCAGAACATGAAATTTTATTTTAAAGAACTGTGTTAACTTGAAAAAAGAAATTACATTTCACTGGGAATCTTGAGAAGTAAAGGCATGGGAGTGGATCCTAACTTTCATGCTCAACACTCCATGCCTGGGAGCTCCTTTCACTCTTGAAGGGATCTTTTCACCAAAAAAGCTCCCAGTCACAGACCACCGCAGTACAGACGGTTAGGATCCAACCCATGCTTTTTAAATTATATAACCACACACACAGTGTATATAGTTACTTCAACGGATCATGTCAGACGAAACTAATTACACAAAGAAATTAGATAAACGTTTGATATCTGATTAGGATATACTGAAATATTAATGGAGATCTTAAAATTTTCCCTGTGTGTGGTTAGCAGAAAATTACTATAAATTGATAATTCAGTGGTATAATATCCTATAGAAATGTAAGGAAGCATAGCCAAAATTTGGTCTATATGGGGGGGATGTGGTTTTAATAAAAAGCCCAACATGAAAAGAATTTTGGCAAAGGATTTTGGAAATTAATAAATAAAGAATTATATAGTGACCAATGTACCCAATTATTTTATTAATGGGTTTATTATCTTAAAGGTTTGTGATCAAAACCAGACATAGAGGTGCCATTTTATTTGGAGTCATTTTCTAAATTACTTGATTACTAAGAAATAGCATTAGAAACAAGCTGCTTGAAACATGGGAACTGCTTAAAATCCATATATTTAATTCTTGTAGACATGCCTGTGGGGATGTGTCCCGGCAGCAACCCAAATGAAGCGCCGGATTGGCTGGGAGGCGGGAGCCATTGGGATTGGCTGGGCAGAGGCAGCTCGCAACGCGAGCTGAGATGCAGCCACGGGGGGAAATGGCGGCGGCGGCTCCAGCCGCATGTTAGCTCCCGCCGTGCTCGGTTGCTGTGAGAAGGTGGCGGGAGTGGCTGCTGCCAGCCTAGCCCAGCCGCAGTTGCGACTGTCGCGTCCGCGGCCTGGGCTGGGAGTAGGCGGGAGGCAGTAGAACAGACTGGCCCTAGCGGGCTGCCAGGGGTGAGGGGAACGGACAGTAACGGTGGTGGAGGGGCCTTTTTTGGCTGCCCGCCGCTTGGAGTGGCCAGGGGCAGCCCAGCTGCTGTGAGAAGGCGGGGGTGGCCGGCTGCGGTTGCGACCGCCGCAGCCCGGTCTGGGAGGAGGCGGGAAGTGCTGCTGGCAGGGGTGAGTGGGCAACATGCGGTAACGGCAGCGGCGGGGCTCTTTTTGGCTGCCCGCCGCCTGGTGTGGCTCCGTGGGTGGGGGAGGAATGGAAGCGGGGAGCACAAGAGAGCGTGGAGCTGGAGGGAGGGGGAGACATGAGAGACCTGGGCAGTAGGGGGAAACAGCCGGACCGAAAGCGCACAGATTCTCTGTGCGGGTCCGCTAGCAGCCCTATTAATTTCTTACATAATTGACAAAATCTTAGTTTTTTTGAAATTTTGAATCCTAAATTTTTCAATGTTTATAGAGGATTTGTTTATTTCTTTATTACATTTCTATACCACCCCATCCAGAGACTCTGGGCAGTGCACAACAAGTAAAATACAAGAACAAATACCATTTAAAACAAACAGGATAAAACAATATAAAAACAAATTTAAAACTTTAAAACAATTTAAAACCAATTCAATATGCTTAAAAACAATTTAAAAACCTTGGAAGGCCAGGCCAAATAAGTCTTTAGGGCTTTCTTGAACGCCAACAATGAGCCCAAACTATGGAGGAGTGTAACCCCATCCAGCACAGGAACATCCAACTCATCCCTCAAATTCTGATCTTCCACAGTGAACACTTCCATCTTGCTTGGATTCATCTTCAATTTGTTATCCTTCATCTAGCCCATTACTGCCTGTAGGCAGGCACTTAGGGAGATTATGCCATTGCCTGATAAAGCTGACATGGAGAAGTAGATCTGGGTGTCATCAGCACGTTGCACCAAATCTCCTGATGACCTCACTCACCGGTTTCATGTAGATGTTAAAAAGCATTGGTGACAAAATGGAAACCTGAGGGACTCCATATAATAGCTCCCATTTCGAAAAGCAACCATCACCAAGCTCCACCATCTGGAATCTGCCTGAGAGATAGGAGAGAGACCACTGTAGAGCAGTGCCTCCCATCCCCAACTCCCTCAGGCAATCCAAAAGGATCCAAAAGGACCAACACACTCCCTCTGTTAATTCACTGGTAAAAGGTCATCCATCAGGCCGACCAAGGCTGTCTCAAACCCATAGCCTGCTCTAAAGCCAGTTTGGAATGAGTCTATATAATCTCTTTTCTCCAAAACTGCCTGGAGCTGGTTAGCCACCACTCTCTCTTGTTTAACTATTCAGTTATGGTTAGGAATGTTTTCAATTATTCCTTCCTTATATTCTTTTTACTATTTTTATTCTTATTTTTATCTGTACAATGTTCAGTATCAGAAACCATCTTTCTCAGATCTTTATGTAAAAATAGAAAATATATATTTAAGATATACTTACTTTTTAACTCTTTCAGTTCTGTGAAGCATGGAAACCAAGGTATATATTATGGGACCAATAGTCTGATTTGATATAAGGCAGCTTTCTATGTTCCTATGTCTGACATGTACAGCCAGTGACTGACATGCACCATGTTGGTGCAACAGTGCTGACATCTAGACTAAGGTTGTGCTTTTGCATGAGGGAGGGAGGGGCAACTTTTGCTGATCGTCTTACCTCTGAAACCCACTGTGCCTCCTAAAAACCATAATTACTATACTGCCCTCAGGGGTATAATTTTGGGGAGCACACTGGGCTTCAGAGGGAAGGGGATCAGCTAAAATTGTCCCTCCCTCCCTCTCTCGTGCAATGGCACAACTTTAGTTTGGATGTCAACACTGTTGCACCTGTGTAGTAGGGGCGTGCACAAAACCAGAAAACCCAGTTCGGTCCGAGTAGAATGGAACTCGAACTGGGTCCGGTCCAGTTCTGTGCATACTAGAGCCGGGCCCAGTCTGGCTCTAGTCCAAACTGGTTCAGGCCCAGCTTGGGGTGTGTTTGTGAAAAAATGTTTTTAACAAAAATAAATTGTCTTACTGCCATTGTGTGGGGCTTCGGGGGTGCTGCTGTAGCCGCAGGGAGGTTTCCTGATGTTCCCTCTCCCCACTGGCTTCCCCCTGGTCATTTTCAGACCCTTGTGGGCTGTTTTTGGCCTGTTATGGACATCTCTGTGGTGGTAGCAGCTATTTTGAGGCCTCCGTGCATGCCAGGTCATGACACTGGCCACACAGATGCCCATCAGCTGATTGTCAAGGAAGCAGTGGAAACTGCACTTTGCTCCCCCTACAAAAGAACTGATCACTAAATGGCTCCCCAGATGAAGTCTGGGCTTTGTATGTACAACACTAATTCTAGTTTGCACATGCAATTCCCATCCCGATAGGGAAATGCAGGCAGAACCCTACTTTTATGCATGTGTGGCCCTGAGCTAAACTGGGATGTCTAAATAGCTTTTACATCATCACGGAACTAGTCATCCCAAAGAGAAACAAATAAAACTCAATTTTGAAAGAATTTATTTTCTCAACTTCTTTGTTTTAGGTGGCTCAAATTGTTGATTTCAGCTATATTTGCTCTATCCCATTGCCTGTAGCGCCACTTCAAAAATTGTATGTGTGTTGTTCCCATGACTAGCAATCAACATTTTGGTAACTGTTGATTTGTAACAATGTCTATACTGATGTGATCCACCTGTTGATGAAAATGGCCAATTAACATTGATATATCATTGGTTTAGAATAGCTATTCATTCTCTAAGTTTTAAGATAACTTGTCAATATACTGAAGAGATAATAGGACAATTCCGAAAAATATGAATGGAAAAATCAACATGTACTTGATCACATCTCACAATTTGAAAGATGGTATGTGTTTTGCTGTATGTGGGTTGAGGAGGAGCCTTTTAAGATGCCAGCTTTTGAGGCATGCTTCCAAATCCAATCCATTTTGGACTAGGGCTTTACTTAAATTTTTGTTGAAATGTATCAAATTTAACTGTCCATGTTCTACATAACCTTGCATCGTTTTCCCATCCAGATCATTTTCCGTTTGATCTTTTATACGACAAATATGGCAAATATTTTGAGGGGGGAGAGAGAGAGAGAAAATGGAAAAGAACAATTGCATTTGTATATCTGTTTTGTATCATAAATTATTTATGGTTCTTTGCAAAATAGGCATTACATCTCCCTCCAAAATGCTGTAGTGAGAAAAATGCTGCGCAACAGTTCTAAACATCTGATTCCTACAACACTACTTCAGTCCCTGAAATCTGATGCCTTTGCATGACAGTTCTAATTGACCAGCATACAAATTTACACACTTTTACGATACACATGGAGGTCCGCTCCAAACATTATTATTGCTGCTGCAAACATGCAATATTTGGATCATCAAACACAACTTCATTCATGCAGCTTTATATTCGAATATATATGCGTTTGAGGAACTTAGCCCATATTGTCGATGGAGTGGTGTGGCTTTTGCATGTGTGCAGCACCTGGATGTGATTGGTACACATACTTGTTCTCTGGGGGCAATCTGAGCACGTGGAAGGCTTCACAGCTTTCCTCCCACATGCATAGTGCTAGATTTTCTTTCACTTTAGATGGAACCTTAGCCATCTTCAAAAAACCTATTAACCACATTAACCTTTTAATGATTCCACTGCTCCTACAAAAAGCTTTTTCTTTTTATTAATTTATTTTTATTTGTTTGGCCCATTTATATGCCACCCTATATAAAATTTCAGGGCAGTTTACAATATAAAAAGCAAGTAAAACCTAAAAATAATATAAAACAGATTAAAAATAACACAAATAAAACTTTAAAATATCATAAACTAAAAGCCTGATAAAGGAGGCATGTTTTCAAAAGTCATTTAAAAACATTCAGAGATGGAGAGACTGATGTCATTTTGGAGTGTGTTCCAAAGCCCCGGAGCAATTCTAGAAAAGGCCCGGTTTTGGGTCTCCACCAAGCAAGCCGGTGGCAACCGCCAGCTACATCCGTTTCTTGAGTTAGACGACCTCAAAACAGTGGTACATCTGCTGGTAACCTCCAGACTGGATTACTGCAATGTGCTCTATGTGGGGCTGCCCTTGTACGTAGTCTGAAAACTACAGTTGGTCCAGAATGCGGCAGCCAGGCTAGTCTCTGGGTCATTCAGGAGAGACCATATTACTCCCGTATTGAAGGAGTTACACTGGCTGCTGATACGTTTCTGGGCAAAATACAAGGTGTTGGTCATAACCTATAAAGCCCTAAACAGCTTGGGCCCTGGGTTTTTAAGAGAACGTCTTCTTCGTCATGAACCCCACCGCCCATTGAGATCATGAGGAGAGGTCCGTCTGCATTTGCCACCAGCTCGTCTGGTGGCTACTCAGGGACGGGCCTTCTCCGTTGCTGCCCTGAGACTTTGGAATGTGCTCCCTAGTGAAGTAAGAGCCTCCCCATCTCTGACATCTTTTAAAAAGTATCTAAAGATGCATTTCTTCACTCAGACTTTTAACTGATATTGTTTTGATTGTTTTAATGTTGTTTTTAGAATATTGTTTTAAAATTGTAAATTGTGTTTTAAATTTCTTGCTTTTAAGTTTTTTTGTTTTTGTTTTTAATTAATGTTTTACTTTTAATCTTCTTGTAAACCGCCCAGAGATGTAAGTTTTGGGCGGTGTAAAAATATGATAAATAAATAAATAAACTGCAAGAGGACCTCCGCCAATTATCTTAATATGTAGGTACTGGGGTTCATGAAGAAGAAGATGCTCTCTTAAATAGCCCAGGGTCCAAGCCATTCAGGGCATTATAGGTAATAACCAATACTTTGTATTTTGCCTGGAAACTAATTGGCAGCCAGTGTAGTTCTTTAAAAAAAGGAGTGATATGGTTTCTATGGATGGCCCCGGAGACCACCTGGCAGCTGCATTCTGCACCAGTTGCAGTTTCTGAACTATGTACAAAGACAGCCCAACACAGAGCTTATTGCAGTGGTCAAGTGTGGGTGTTACTACCATATGCACCACTGTTTTAAGGTTTAAAATTATTAATTTGAAATTATTAGAAATTTACAAAGTGATGTACAAGTCAGCAACTGCTTAGATTCATTTGTGAAGTTCTGTAGCAACCAATAAAGGTCGTACACACCACCATGAGAGGGGCAAGCAGGGATGAACCTACCTTCCCCACAGACCACTGACCATCTCCTCTTTGGCACATCGTCACGCACCCACATGATCCGCACTGCTCTGAACAGTGTGGCTCACCAGAGTCCAGGAAAACGGGCCCTAACCTTCAAGAATCCTAGAATGCACCATACAAGCAGCATGGTGCATTGGGGGATTTCCCCCCTTGCCAGGGGCTCTAGGTGCTTGGCACTGTGACTGCTCAGGCTGCATGCAGCCCAAGCATTCAAACGACCCCAGACCTGGAATTAAAAATGCAGGCTACCAGGGAAGGCAGAGCGGGGATTGGCCTTGACACAAGTCCTACCCAGGTAGGGATGCCCAAGTCTGGGTAGGGCTGCTCATGTGAATAGCCTTAATATCTTATTGTGACCATGAAGATGTTTTGATCTGCGAAAAATAAAAATCAATCAAAGAAGTGTTCAAAGGTGTGATACTTTGAAAATATTGCCATGTAGCATTTACCATAACAGCTGTACAGTTAAACTTTAGGCAGAAACTGAACCGAAGAGGATCTGCTGCATAAATAAGATCCCCATGGCAACTAAATGTGCTACTAGATAACAGAGAAAAAAGGATTTATGTGTTTGCTGAGCTGTCTTGCCCTAGAGGAATTCTCCAGGCAAATGCAGGCCACCTGCCACATGTTATATTAAGCTCAGCCTTCTGGACTTATTTTCAGCAAAAAGGTCCAGCAACTTTTGTTTGAAAGTTTCATTGAGCCTTATTTTCTAGTTACTCCAAATTAAAGCAGCCAGTTCTCCCCCACCCCCAACTTTCTTTTGTGCCTAACTGTGATTGCACATAAATTATACTTATAATTACAATACAAAATACGAAATATGCATAGCCCATGCAAAAAGGTAACAATTGAGCTAATTCACTGAACTGTGATGCAGCTCCCCGAATTTAATCTTCCTTAGACAAAAAATATTATCTCTTTAAAAGGTGACTAAAAACATCGCTCCTGAGGGAGGGCAGGATGCCTCCTTGTCCTAAGGAGGCTATTATTAGACCTCATTTGAAGAACCTACATTGGATCCCTCAGATTTAGCTAATTACATACCTGTTTCTAATATTCCATGGTTGGGCAAGGTGATTGAGCGGGTGGTGGCCTGTCTGCTCCTGGAAGTTTTAGATGGTGCAGATTATCTAGCCTCATTTCAAACCAGCTTTTGTGTGGGCTATGGGGTTCGGACTGCCTTGGTCAGCCTGATGGATGATATCCAATTGGCTATCAACAGAGGAAGTGTGAACCTGCTGATCCTTTTGTAACTATCGGTGGCTTTCGATACCATCAACCATAGTATCCTTCTGGACCACCTGAGGGAGCTGGCACTTTTTTACAGTGGGTCCATTCCTACTTCGCCTTCTTTGTCATGAACCCTACGCCTATTACAATCTTCTGAAGAGGTTCAGTTATGGTTGCCAGTGCCACTGGCTTGTTTGGTGTCGACTCGGGGCTGGGCTTTCTCTGTGGCTGCCCCGGGGCTTTCGAATACGCTCCCAGTTGAAATAAGAGCATCTCTTTCTCGGTTTGTTTTTAGGAAGATGCTCAAGATGCACCTATTCTCTCAAGCTTTTAACTGGAATTAATTTTAATAATTTGTTTTAAGAACTTGTTTTTTGAGATTGTTTTTATTGTGTTTTGTGGAATTTTAATTGGTTTTTACTTTTTAATATTGTTTTAAATTTTGTACACCACCACCTACAGATGTACATATCAGGCACTATAAAAATATGATTGACTGATAGATAAATAAATAAACCCAGACATTTATATACTATATAAACACCCAAAGGCTAGCATACAACTTCTATGCCCAAAATGCCCTTCTCTCTTTAAAAAAAACCTTTCACCTAAAAACTAGATATCAGAGATAAAACTAAGGTGTTTTTTTAAAAGTAATTCATAATACTTGAAAGACACATGGATATCTATGTGTACAATAAAATGTAATTTTAATCAGAGAGCAAAAAAAGAAAGGAAAACCTCCTAAACGAACAGCCTTATACACAAGTTTAGTTAAGCAAGTGATCGTCAACCTCTGTTATAAGAAAAGAGCACAATTTGCTAACTACCAGAATGCCGCTTTCTGCCCTTTCATATTCCTGTTGTACTGTTTATGCAAAAAACATAAACATGAAAAAACATGTTTAAGCTGTTCTCATGCGTAGCCTAACCCAGGCTAGGCTGCCATAGGTTGGGTTAGGTTGCTCGTGAGAACAGCCTTTCCTGTTTTTCCCTGTGCATAAATAGTTCAACCAATAGCTCATATGCAGTCTAACCCACGCTATGGCAGCCTATCCTGGGTTAGGCTGCGTGTGTGAAGTGCTTGGAACCACACAGATCACTCCTGCCCAGCCAAACCTTAGTTTTAAACCGGACTTTAGCCTGGGTTAAAGGTGTGTTATGCCCTTAACTTGGCTGCCGGAATAGTGTGTGTGCTCAAGCTGCTTACAGCCCAAGCACACACAGAGATGGGTGCCTAGAGCACCAATTTCATAGGGATATCCCCAAATGCCCTGCACTCATCACTCAATGAATTGTGGGATATGTGGAGGCTGTGACAACATTTCCCAGCCTCTGGAGATCCACACTGCACGTAGCAGTGCAGATTGTGTGGGAGTGTGGTCCATGATTTCCACCAATGTGGGATGCTCATCTGGGGGGAAGGTAGGTTTTTCATAGCCTTCCCCCCACCCACTCCCCGAATTGGTCGTATGAATACCCTTGCAAAGTTTCTATGGTCAATAATGAGGTATTTGCAAATGAAAATTCTCAGAAAGAGATAAAGATGAAGAAAAATACTTTTGCTACATTCTTCCCTGTGGAAGGCAATATTTATTTTTATTTATTTATTTATTTATTTTTGCATTTTTATACCGCCTTTCGTTAAAATATAACCCCAAGGCGGTTTACAAAAGTTAAAAACATACAATAAAAACACAATAAAAACAACATGCTAAGAGTATAAAAACATATAAAAACAGGCATAAAACAATACAAGAAATAAAAACACCCAGAAGCAGCAGTAAAAACGATTATGTAAAAGCCTGGATAAAAAGCCAAGTCTTTACAAGCTTTCTAAAAGCCATGATGGAGTCCGAGGAGCGAATGACCACCGGGAGAGCATTCCAGAGTCTGGGGGCAGCAACAGAGAAGGCCCTGTCCCGAGTGCACGACAGCCGGGCCTCTCTCATTGTCGGCACCCGGAGCAGGGCCCCCTCAGATGTCCTCGTCAAGCGGGCAGCAACCCTTGGGAGCAGGCGGTCCCTCAAATACCCTGGGCCCAAACCGTTTAGGGCTTTAAAGGTCAAAACCAGCACCTTGAATTGGACCCGGAAACGAACCGGTAGCCAGTGCAGTTCTTTCAAAATGGGGGTGATATGTTCCCAACGGGCAGCTCTGGATAACACCCTCGCTGCCGCGTTTTGCACTAGCTGCAGTTTCCGGATATTCTTCAAGGGCAGCCCCACGTAGAGCGCGTTACAGTAATCCAGCCGCGACGTGACTAAGGCGTGGGTAACTGTGGCCAGATCTGCCTTCTCGAGAAAGGGACGCAGCTGGCGCACCAGCCGAAGCCGTGCAAAGGCACCCCTGGCCACCGCCTCCACCTGAGCTTCCAAAAGCAGAGCCGGGTCCAGTAGTACCCCCAAGCTGCGTACTTGTTCCTTCAAGGGGAGTGCAACCCCATCCAGAACTGGTAAAATCTCCACATCCCGATTGGCTCTCCTACTGACCAACAGCACCTCCGTCTTATCCGGATTCAATTTCAGTTTGTTAGCCCACATCCACCCCATCACGGCCTCCAGTCCCCGGTTCAGGACATCCACCGCCTCCCTAGGATCAGATGACAAGGAGAGATAGAGCTGAGTGTCATCCGCATATTGCTGACAACTCAGTCCAAATCCCCGGATGACCTCTCCCAGCGGCTTCATGTAGATGTTAAACAGCATGGGGGACAAGACCGAACCCTGCGGGACCCCACAGGCCAACGGCCACGGGGCCGAGCAGTAGTCCCCCAGCACCACCTTCTGGACCCTCCCCTCAAGAAAGGACCGGAACCACTGCAACGCAGTGCCTCCGATTCCCATACTCGAGAGGCGGCCCAGAAGGATACCATGGTCGATGGTATCGAACGCCGCCGAGAGGTCCAGCAGAACCAACAGGGACGCACTCCCCCTGTCTAGTTCCCGGCGTAGGTCATCCACTAGAGCGACCAAGGCAGTCTCAGTCCCATACCCGGGGCGGAAGCCAGATTGAAAAGGGTCCAGATAATCCGTATCATCCAAGACCCTCTGCAGCTGGGACGCCACCACACGCTCCATCACCTTGCCCAAAAAGGGCAGGTTAGACACAGGTCTATAGTTGTCCAGGCTGGAGGGATCAAGGGAGGGCTTTTTTAATAAAGGTCTTACCACCGCCTCCTTAAGGCACGATGGCATCCTGCCCTCCCTTAATGAAGCATTAACCATCACCTCCAGCCATCTACCTGTCCCCTCCCTGGCAGCTTTTATTAGCCATGAAGGGCAAGGGTCAAGAGCGCACGAAGTCGCCCGCACACTGCCCAGGATCTTGTCCACATCCTCAGGCCGCACCAACCGAAAAGAATCCAACACAACGGGACCAGATGGTACCAAAGGCACGTCTGCCTGAACTGCCAAAACTCTGGAGTCCAGGTCAGCACGGATGCAAGCGACTTTATCTGCAAAATGACAGGCAAACCGATCACAAAGAGCTGTAGATGGCTCCTCCCCCATTGTCCGGGGGGATGTGTGGAGCAATGTTTTCACCACACGAAACAGCTCTGTTTGCCTGCACTGAGCAGACGCAATGGAGGCGGAGAAAAAACGTTTCTTCGCCGCCCCCACCGCCACGGCGTAGTCCCTAAAATGGGTTCTAGCCCGTGTTCGATCGGATTCGTGACGACTCTTCCTCCAGCGTCGCTCCAGCCGTCGTCCGAGTTGTTTCATCGCCCTAAGCTCCGAGGAAAACCAAGGAGCGGAACGGGCTCCACTAAGCCGGAGAGGGCGCTTGGGGGCAACCGTGTCAACAGCCCGGGCCACCTCTCCATTCCAGAGATCAACCAAGGCGTCGACAGGGTCACCAGCTCTGGACACTGGAAACTCCCCGAGGGCCGTCTGGAATCCAAGCGGATCCATATCCATCAGAGACATAATTAGTGTTGATTTCCTTATGTGATAAGTGCATGTTTATTATTCAAAATAATATATTAAGAGCAGGTTTGGAGTTTTTGACCTTAGATATAACTTTCTGGCATCTTATTTTTGTGGGGGGAGCTGGGAAGATGATGATAATAATACACTCATAAGAACATAATAAAAGCCCTGCTGCATCAGGCCCATCTAGTCCAGCATACTTTTTCACACAGTGGCACACCTGATCCCTCTGGGAATCCCACAGGCAAGAGCTGAGGGCATGCCCTCTCTCCTACTGTTACTCCCCTACAACTGGTATTTAGAGGCATCTTGCCTCTGAGGCTGGAGGTGGCCTATAGCCCTCTAGTAGCCATTGATAGAACTTTTAACCAAGAATTTACTAAACCCCTCTTAAAGCAATCTAGGCTGGTGGCTGTCACCACACCTTGTGGCAGATAATTACATAGGTTGATTATGTGTTGTGTGAAAAAATACTTTGTTGGTCCTCATTTCGTGGCAATCAGTTCCATGGGATAACCCCTAGTTCTACCTAGGGAAAAGAATTTCTCTCTATTAACTGTCTCCACACCATGCATAATTTTATAGACCTCTATCATGTTCATCCTCAGTGGATTTTATTCTGAACTAAAAAGCCCCAGGTGTTGTGACCTTGCCTCATAAGGAAGATGCTCTAGGCCCTCTTCTGCACCTTTTCCAGTTCTACAATGTTCTCAAGATATGGTAGTCTCCTTAAGATATAGTGACCAGAACTGAACGCAATACTCCAAATGTGGCTGCACCACAGTTTTGAATAAGAGCATTATAATATTAGCACTTTTATTTTCAACCCCTTCCCAATGATTCCAAGCATGGAAATGCGGCTGCACCATAACTTTGAATAAGGGCATTATAATATTAGCATTATGTTATAATATAATATTCAATCCCATCCAAACAATTCCAAGAATGGAATTGACCTTTTACACAGCTGCTGCACATTGAATCAACACTTTCAACGAGCTGTCCACCATGACACCAAGATCTCTCTCCCAGTCAATTGCTGACATCTCAGACCTCATCAGCATATATGTGAAGTTGGGTATTTTTGCCCCAATATGCATCACTTTACACTTGTTAAAACTGAACCACATTTGCCATTTTGTTGCCCACTCCAGCAGTTTGGAGAGATCCGTTTAGGAGTTCTTGTAATCTCTTTTGGATTTCACTACCCTAAATAGTTCGGTGTCATCTGCAAATCTGGCCACCTCACTGCTTACCCCAATTTCTAGATCATTTATGAAAAGGAGAACTGGTCCCAGTACCAGTCTCTGGGGGGCCCCACTTCTTACTTCTCTCCATTTAGAGAACTGTCCATTTATTCCTACTCTCTGTCCTTCGGCCAGTTTACCAATCCACACATTAACCTGTCCCCTTATCACATGACTGCTAAGTTTTCTCAAGAGTCTTTGATGAGCAACTTTGTCTAATTCTTCTTGAAAGTCCAAGTATGCTATGCCAACTGGAGCACCTTTATCCACACAACTGTTGAAACTCTCAAATAACTCCAAAAGTTCTTTGAGGCAAGATTAACCTTTGTAGAAGCCATGCTGGTTCTCCTTCAGCAGGACATGTTCTTCTATATGCTTATCAATGTTATCCTTGAGAATACTTTCCATCAATTTGCCTGGAACAGAAGTTAAGCTAACCGGCCTGTAATTTCCAGAATCCCTTTTTCAAAATGGGTATTACATTGACTATTTTCCAGTCCTCTGGCACAGAGCTTTATTGTAGGGATAAGTTATATATTTTTGCAAGGAGATCGGCAATCTCACATTTTATTTCTTTAACTGCTCTTGGGTGGATCCCATCCGGCCCTGGCAATTTGTTAATTTTTAATTTTTCCAGACAGTTTAGAATGTTGACTGTTATCATTCTATCTGATTCAGTTCTTTAGTCTCTGTCTCTGAGAAGCTCGGTTCAGGCACAGGTATATGCTCAGTATCCTCTGCTGTGAAGACAAATGCAAATAACCTGTTTAGCTTCTCTGTAATCTCCATATACTCCTTAATAATCCATTTCAATTTAAAACAACATTAAAATTATTAAAAACCACCAAACTATTCAAACAGTATCTAAATAAAAACCATGTTCTGGAAGGAACAGGTACACAGTCTGGGGGTGCTTTGGATCTGAGCCTCTCCCTGGTCTCCCAGGTTGAGTTGGTGGCCAAAATGGCCTTCTATCAGCTTTGGCTGATATGCCAGCTGCGTCCATTTCTTGAGATAAACGACCTCAGAGCAGTGGTAAATATGCTGGTAACCTCCAGACTGGATTATTGCAACACACTCTAAGTGGGGCTGCCCTTGTGTGTAGTCTGGAAACTACAGCTGGTTCAGAATGCGGCAGCCAGGTTGGTCTCTGGGTCATCTCACAGAGACCATATTACTCCTGTATTGAAAGATCTACACTGGCTGCCGATAGGTTTCCAGGCAAAATACAAGGTGCTAGTTATAAACTATAAAGCCCTAAACGGCTTGGGCCCTGGGTATTTAAGAGAACGTCTTCGTCGTTATGAACCCCACTGCCTATTGAGATTATCAGGAGAGGTCCCTTTGCTGTTGCCACTGGCTCGTTTGGAGGCTACTGGGGGATGGGCCTTCTCCGCTGCTGCCCCAAAGGTTTGGAACATGCTCCCTGCTGAAATAAGAGCCCCCCCCCATCTCTGACAACGTTTTAAAAGTCTTTAAAGATGCACCTATTCACCTAGGCTTTTAATTAAATATTGTTTAAACTGTTTTATTATCATTTTAAAAAGTTGTTTTAAAAATTTAAATTGTTGTAATGTTTTAACTTTCACTATGTCATTTATTTTGTTTTAACTACTGTTTTAACTGTTTTAACAGTTCTTTTGTTTGCTTGTTGTAAATTTTGGGCAGTATAGTAGTGTGTTTGTTTAAATGAATGAATGAATGAATGCCTGGGTAGCCTAGGTGAACAAATGTGCCTTGACTGCCTTTTTAAAAAATGTAAGACAACATACAAAGATAGCTCCACATAGAATGCATTGCAGTAGTCAAGTCTAGAGATGACCAGCAGATGTGCTACTGTTCTGAGGCAATTTATCTCAAAAAACTAATGCACCTGGCTTATCAGTAGACACTGATAAAAGGAACTTCTGCCAAGTTCTGACCCCACACAATAAGTATCTCCATCTTATCTGGATTGAGTCTCAGTTTGTTATCTCTTATCCAGCCCAACACCACCTCCAGGCAGGCATTTAAGAAGGTTATGCCTTCTCCTGATGATGTTGACATGGAGAAAAAGATATGGGTGTAATCAGCATACTGATAATACCCTGCACCAAATCTCCTGATGATTTCTCCAAGAGGTTTCATGTAGATGTTAAACAACATCAGAGACAATATAGAGCCCTGAGGGACACCATACCGAAGTTCAGATTTTGAACAATGACAGTCCCTAAGGGACACTATCTGGAATCTGCCTAATAGGCAGAAGTGGAACCACTGAAAAACAGTGCCTCCCACCCCAACGCCCTCAGGCACTCCAGAAGGATACTATGGTCGATAGCATTGAAAGCCGCCAAGAGGTCCAAAAGAACTTCCTCTGTCAATTCCCAATTGGAGATAATCTATCAGGCCGACCAAGACAGTCTGCACCCCATAGCTCGCCCAAAAGCCAGTCTGAAATGGTCTAGATAATCAGTTTCATCCAAGACTGCCTGGAGTTGGGAGGCCACCACACTCTCAATTACCTTGCTGAATCACAGAAGGTTGGAGACAGGCCTATAGTTGCTTAACTCTGAGGGATCCAACACAGGCTTCTTCAAAAAAGGTCTAATAATTGCCAACTTAAGGCAAGGAGGCATCCTGTCCTCCCTCAGAGAAGCATTATCTTCTCATAGATGATCTCCTAAATCACCTAATGCAGGGCTGCTCAACTTCAGCCCTCCAGCAGTTTTTGGACTACAACTCTCATAATCCCTAGTCACAGCAGTCAAAAGCCAGGGACTATGGGAATTGTAGACCAACAACTGCGGGAGGGCTGAAGTTGTGCAGCCCTGATCTAATGGTTCAACTGTCTCCCTGCCTCTAATGTATATCAATAAGTTTTTGTTATTCCCTTTGATGCTTTTAGCTAAATGTTCATCAAACTCTCTTTTTGCCTCCCTTATTGTCTCTTTGCATTTCTTTTGTCAGATTTGTATTCCTTTCTGTTCTCTTCATTTGGGCAGGGCTTCCAATTTCTGAAGGAAGTCTTCTTCCCCTTTATAACTTCCTCATGCTGTTTGTATGGAGAAAAATGTGCAAAGTGGGAAACCCTGACACGAGAAACCTTCACCTTGCCCTCTCTCTCTCTCTCTCTCATATAAAAGCTTTCATTAGCTTGGCTTGGGTCAGAGAAGAAAGCACAACTTTTGGGGAAGGGCATAAAGGAGATGTGGTGATCATCCTCTACATGACCCTTGTGATTGCTTAAGATGCGAGTGCTTCCATAAAGGATTTGGTGTAAAAGCACTTCCTTGTGCTTGGCGGGCAATATGCTGTTTCCTCTCTCAGGAGGTGGCTGAGAGGTCCCCTGTTTTGTAGTTCAGTTTGGTCTGAAGGAAAAGGCTGGTGGTACTCTGTAGCTAGTGCAACACATCACTCCTGTCCCTCACACACTGATGGGGTGAGGTGCATTACTTTGAGGGAAAGAACAGCTGTGTTCTGTTGCTGAGGTACCATGTTCCCTTATTTCACTTACTGGTGGGGCATGGGTTGAGGGTCACTCAGTTGAATGGCCTGGCCTGAAGGATAGATCAGTTGCACTGAAGTTATTTTGTTCCCGTCCCTTGCTCATCAAAAACTAATGGATCCATCTGCTGCTGTGGCTCTGAAGCCAAGCCATAAAGGCTTCATGTTCCACTGGCCTACTAAACAGGAAGGTGAATGGGGGGTCTTAGAGGGAACTCAGCTCACATCCCTCCCCTCCCTTGTGAATGGGACATTCACATCCTCCCTTGCGAATGGGACATGCAAGCAGTAGGCCCACAGAGAGACCATCTCTGTGAGTGATCTCTCCATACACTGTACATGCCAGAAGGGACAGAGGGAGAGTACATGAAGAAGATAAGAAAAAATTTACAACTCTGTAAAAGAAAAATATTACCATCAGCAAGTTCTTATGGAGTCTTGCTGGTGACATGCTACCTGATTGTTAGGCAGGACCAGTCCGAGAGACTGGGGTGCCCCACTTCTTTGGAACTCTCTTCCCCTTCAGATTCATCTAACCCCTTCCTTACTGATCTTCAAATCTCTATTGAAGACTTTTCTTTTTTGCCAGGCTTTTGCCCTATAGTTTACCTATTTGTTTTTTGTTAATTACTTTCATTTTTAATTTAGAATGTAATTTTTAATGTTACCTTGTTTGCATGTTTTTGTGCACCGCCCGGAGTCTTCGGAGTGGGAGGTATATAAAATGTTTCTAATAAATAAATAAGTAAATAAATAAGTAAATAAATAAATAGAAGGAAGTGTAAATCAACAACAGGTCCTGCCTTCTGATGTCATGGGAACGGATATCCTGAAAGATAATGAATGGCTCCTTGCCTCCCTCAGATAATTACAGACTCCTACTGGAAGGTAAATCCGGATATTTTAAAAGGATTTTTAAAAACAATTTTTAAAGCAAAGAAAAGCACTCTCCTTTTCTGGAAGACTCAAGGACACATGCAGGTGGGGGTAGCCTAGCTTTACCAGTTCTTTCAGTGCTGGGCCAGTTGCCAGGTACTGCATGTGCATAAATGCCAGAAAGTTGGTCTGGTTGTCAGAATGTTTTCTGAGTGCAACTCAGTAGTATTCATTTTTCCTTAGTGTATATTCTTAAGCAGTGTAGCACATACATCCACACTTCAGCACCAGGCTGTTGAGAATAATCACAGAACACTTTACATGTCATTCCATGTGAAACTGCATAATGAATATAGCAGTTTCTCAATATCTGTCAGTACCCATTTTCACCATAAGATAATATGATAGTTTTGCTGGTGGTGTAGGGAGACAACTAGGGTTGTGCACAAAATGGATTCATTGAAACATGGGCCAAGCTTGCTGTTTCGATGCAACACTTGAAACATTTTGTGTGTTTTGAGCAACATTTTCCCAGCGGGAGCTGGTCTATCAACTGGGGTTGATGGGTAGACCAGTCCCGAGGCACTCAGCGTGCGAAGTCTGGAGTGGAGGCCTGGTATACCCTTTTCACACATTGAGCACCTCAGAGGACTAGTCTATCCGCTGATCCCAACTGGCAGACCAGCTGTCCCCAGAAGAATGGTGCTCGAAACACTCAAAAACAATTCGAGCTTGAAATGGGATTGTTTTGTTTTGAGCTCAAAACAGGATGATTTTTCAATGCTCAATACCCCAGAACGGCCATTTTGAGCTAGAATCATTTTGAGCTTGAATCGATTTGAACATCTCTAAATATGACTCCCTTGATTGAAATGTGCAGATTTTTAGATATAGTTTAGCACTCTTTTATCTTAAGAATCTATCCTATGTTATGAGCTCTCTTTTTCTCTGTGGGGTATCTGTGTGTGGATGTGCGTAAAAGTTATTTTTATTTTATTTTTTTAAGAAAATAAAATATTTTTTCGTAGCTTCCAATACTAGTAAACAGGTGGTAATGATAAACATACAACCAAAATTAATAAATTGAGTTATTATGTGTGAAGTTGTTATGTATGAAGTATAACACCAGAATAATAATTAGAGGCTTAGAGATTTCCGTACTATGTCCGGCATTCAAGTAGATAAATGATTGCCATCTGGCTTGAAATTTGTCCATGCTATGTCCTTTTTCTCATGCTTTCAGATAACAGATCAGTTTCATTATTCTGGCAATGTCCCAAATCTTAAAGAGCCATTCTTTTGTGTCTGTGCACTAATTACTCTTCCAGTGATGAGCTATTGTGACTTTTTGCCATGGTCAGTAGATTAGCTACTGTTGTAGTTAATGATGTTCCTTAACAGAATTATTTAAGCATCCTAGAAAAATAACAAATGGGATACATGAAAAGTTGATTCCACTTAATAAGCATATTTTAAAAAAAAAAAAAACTCTCTCCAGTTTGATAATCAAGGAATATGCATTTCCTTTTATTTTGAATCAATCCAACAAAATTTGGGTTTTTTTTAATAACTTTGTAGATGTTATGAGTTTGATTTTTTTAATCAGCTGAATGAGTTTGATAGAGAACTGAAGTCCTAATCTTCAGTACAAATAAAAAGAAATAATATCTCCCATAGAAAAGAAGTCAAGGTAAGTATTTATGCAGATGACATTGCTATGTCTGTACTGAATGATTACATTCAATAAGAGAAATACTCAATGAAATAACTTTAGCAGTATATCCAGCTATAAAATGTATATAGGAAAAACAGAGTTATTTTGGGAATCATCATGGATAAGTTTGACTAACAGAAATTGGATATCACTAAGTGTTTTAATTTTATTTATTTATTATTTTATTTATTTTATACCACCACATCCAAAGCCTCTGGGTGTTGTACAACAATTTTAAGTTAATAAAGGATATATATTAAGTATCTGGGGGTATACTTGATTAAAGTTACATTTTTTCTCTCTATTATTGCTCTATTATTAAATGCCAAACTCCAGTTTGGCTCCTAATGCAATCACATAACCATACTTCATCTGCTACATGGCATCATCATGGAGGAACTTTCTCCTGCTCTCATTATGGCATTTTGTGGGCAAAAAAGGAAGGAAAAATAATGGTGTTGAGCTGCTGTGCCGAGTGTGATTGCTGCTAGCAGCATGTCAGACAAATTGACCCTATTTACAGGCTCCCCCTAAAATCAGCAATAGGAGAGGACTCACAACTTGTGAGCTGAACAGTGAAGTGGGGGTGTGGGATTTCAGCTCATGCAAATGGTTCCAGTATGGTAAAAGGTAGTGGGGACAGGAGACAAGCCTGTTTAACATCTCTTGACAAAAATAACGTATTTGAGAAATAATCATTAACATGTACCTTGGCATTTGGATGACGATATAAACAAACATGGATTACCCCATAACTGCACTATAAATAACTTACTTCAATCCAACAGTATGCCTTTTTAGAATCAACAGGCTATTAATTTTTTTATGGTGCATTATCACTTTAATATGGACCTGTAAAATGTATTATGAGAAAGAGCCCCACTCTTGTAAAGAACAGAAAGCTGATCTTAGATGCATTCCACCTTTGCTTGAATAAAGCTAATGGGGTTCCTAATCTGTAAGAAAAGTTTAGGGTTTATTAAAGCAACATTACCTATCCCATGGGCCAGGATCCTATAGTACCTTGGCAATGTGAAAAGCTACAGCAGCACCTTTTCTTCCTGTGCTATCACTTAATGAAAAACGTGATAGGATGAGGACCATGCAGGAATCCCAGAATCCCCCCACCCCCGCTCAGGAAGAGGACCATACAGGAATAACAAAATTGTTGTTCTGTCACTAATACTAACACCATTTACTAAATGGAAAGTAGTACTGCAGTGAGGGTTTCTTCTTCATTGTCCCATATTCTCATATTACCCCAACAGTGTGAGAAAGAGTGCTGCCTCCCCCTAAAGTCTGAGGCACTTTGGGAGAGCCAGAAGGAGATGGAAGTGGGGGAGCAGCATACAAAAGACCAGGACCCAGATGCTCTAGTCTTACTTGGGTTGATTCATAATCTGAATGATTGCCAGATCATGCACAAGGCAAATGTTGGGATCTCTTCCCCATAAACCACCCAGAGATGCAAGTTGTGGGTGGTATAATAAAAATATGTGAAATAAATAAAATAAATAACTCTTTGTATCTGTGGCAACTACTATCTTCAACAAACCCAACCAACCATGTCAGTCTATGGTGAGTTTTGACCACCCTCCTCAATCACTCTCAGCAGTTCAGAAGTTTCAGTTACAATCAGGTGTCAAATGCCTATCTTGGCTGAATTCACTGGAAAGCACTGACATGCATAGGGATCCACAAATTTAGGCTTGGCTCACTAGACAGCCATTATTTGTGATTGACACCAATCCCCTCTCTTCCCTCAGTTCTTTTCCTGTCAGACAGGTAGGAGCCTAGGAGAAGCAGGTCTTCTGTCATTTGCACCAGGATACAAAGATGGTAAGAAACAGTCGAGTTTGCGGTTTCTTCCCGTCTCAAAAATGGCAGTGGAAATTAGACCTCTGATGAGGAGATGTGTGTGGCATTAGGCGTCTTACTTGCCAGAGGGCTGGGAGCACTCACCAGTAGCAAGCTGTTAAGTTGATTTGTAGATGCCTGGACATGCACATACATGGATCAACCTCTGGTAGCACCCAAGGAAGTCAAAATAGGTTGACCGAAAACAGCAGTTGCTGCCAGTTGCCCAGTGCTGACACAATGACTGAACTGAAATGTAGCACAGAATGCATTTTTACTCTGCTCTACTGCCTATAACAGCCACCTAATGGCGCAGCAGAGAAATGCCGTGACTAGCAAATCAGAGGTTGCTGGTACGAAACCCCGCTGGTATGTTTCCCGGACTATGGGAAACACCTGTATCGGATAGCAGTGATACAGGAAGATGCTGAAAGGCATCATCTCACACTGCGTGGGAGAAGGCAATGGTAAACCCCTCCTGAATTCTACCAAAGACAACCGCAGGACTCTCTGGTCGCCAGGAGTCGATAACGACTCAACAGCACACTTTACTTTTTACCTGCCTATAAGCTACAACTCATGTACATTCTCTAAACGTTTATTTTTGGTTTTATAAAGTTACTTTCCTAAATTATAAATAAAATTAAAAATGACCATTGTAATTCATGCTTAAGCACATGGAACGCAGGTATGGCCTGCTCCCATATGAACCAGTCTGCCAGCTGACACTGGCCATTCCCCAGGTGCCCCACCTCCAGAGATTAGGGAGTGGCTATTGGAAAGGAGGCTTTTTCTGGTGGTGCCCAAAACTATGCAACTTCCTTCCTAGATAAATGCACTTGGTGCTATCTTTGTTTTTTAGATACCAGGGAAAGACTGCCCTGTTTTTTCATTCTTTTTGATACTTGGGCCCTTTTTAATTAGCCTTCAATTGTTTGTTCATATTTGCACATAATTTCTAACTGTGTCAATAACTGTGTTATTTGCTGACCTCCATTTTATATGCTGCTTTTATGGACTGAACAATGTTGTTTGCTATTTTTATTGTTGTTAGTCTTTTATTGTAAGTTGTCTTGATGTCATTTGGCAATATAAATGTTCTGAGTCAACCTGAGCAGTAATGTACTGGAGGGGCGGGGTATAAATATTATAAATAAATAAACAAACAAAACAAAACAGTGGAGTATACATTTCTTAAACTAAAAAAAAAAAGTCCCCCCCGCCCAATAATCACTCACTGTAGCTCTGGAAGAAAATAAACTGGGAATATTGCATCATATTAACTAAACAAAATGCCCAGCTTTTTATTGCATAATTACTTATAAAAATGCCAAAGAAATAATATATCTTGCAGAATTAATTGGATGTGCATTACATTTGGAGAAAATAAATTTCAGGTTTATTTTACCACAAAGAGTTGTTTGTGACTTGTCATGCTTCAAATCAGAATTCATAGTAACAAGTATAGAAGACCAGCATAAGTTTTACTTTGACTTGATTTTTGTTAGATGTGATCATATAAAATACTCCACCAATAGATATGACAAATGCACTTTATATTTCAATGTGTCAAACTATTTCAATGCCGTGAAACTATGTTGAAGCTGGCAGGCAAGCAGACTATATTAAATTTTTCTCTGGAATTGACTTCAATTCTGTACTGAATTATTGGAATTTTAGTGACCTTAAAAAAGGCTGTCAGAAATAATATTCACCACAGAGTTTTGAAATCTAATGCTCTATTACACATACTTCAGATAAAATAATATAGTTTCAATATAGGCAAAACAGTCAAGAACAACAATCTATTTGTACTTGAATTTTTACTTGTATCTTTATATTGATTTGCTATAGAAAAATCTAAGCTTGCTTTCTGCTTTAAACATTTAGAGTAGTGCTGAACCAAATATTCTCCAGTGAACATTGTCAGTGTGACATGGGGGAATCTGGGAAGGTCTGAAATGTTTTCCAAAGGTGCCCCCCCTCAAAGTGTACCTTTTCTGCAACTGTTCTCTAGCATTCACAACTCCAATCAGCTGTTAATCTGGTGCCCTTACTTTTTAAAAAACCAACCTTCATCCTAATAACAGAGATATCATCATGTAGCCAATCAGATTTGGCTATGTAATGATGTAACTAGGGCAAAGAAAGAACAACCATGCCTATTTAGGACAAATTACTCTCAGTCTGAATTATCTTTGCTTTCCCCCAGTAACAATATAACATAGTGAGCACTGTCTGACTACATGACAATGTCACTACTGCAATAAAGAAGGATGACCTGAAGGGGGGAAAGGGAGCTGCAAAGAGGCTCACAATGGAGCAGCGTAGGAACATGCATGAACCGTGGCTCGAAATCAGTTCAGCAGCAGGGACCAGGAGCTTTAAGAAAGAGGAGAGCAGGTCCTTACCTGCTCCTTACCACAATTCAAGCACAGTTTGGGAGCAGGGTGCGGGAGCTTTAAGAAAGACAAGAGCAGGTCCTTACCTGCTCTCCGCCACCCCATGCAGCTTCCTGCTGGGTCATCATGAATCCCAAGAATCCCCGCACAGCACCAGGACACACATGGCATCTGTGCATGCACAAGCATCTTTGCATGGTCAGCATGGTGTTGCTGACCACGGAAATGGCACCTGCACATGCACAGATGCTATGTGCAAGCTGGCACGCGGGGATTCTTGGGACACACGCCGCCTCAGCAGGAAGCTGCATGGGGTGATGGATAGCAGGTAAGGACCTGCTCTCGTCTTTCTTAATACTCCAAGGTCCCGCTCTCGAACTGTTGTTCATACTCATCCCTAACTGGGTTCACCTGAATGCCATATCCATTGATGTGTAGGCTGCCTGAATGTGTGCTAGGCAGATTTCTCTCTGCTACACCCCACCCCCATGGGAGGGAATGCAAAAAGACACACACATACCCATTGCTGAAGGGAGTATTTTTCATGGGGGAATAAATTTTTCATGAAAAGCACACACGTCCTTATTTCGACTCATTCATAATTTGGAGATTATGTTTTCTGATCCAGTCATTTTGCCGTGGATTGGATGCTAACATAATACAAATTGTGAACATATTTCAGAACTCTGATCATACACTCAATATGTCACAACATTCACTTATTTGGGAAGATTAGAAAATCAGTTGCATTTGGAAACAATAGACTACTGTTTGCATTTGCATTCCAAGTTCACAGTACTGTATAACAACAAAGAAAGGAACTAGCCTTTGCTGAGTCATGGTATTTCTACTTAAAATACTTTTCTTCAGATTTCTATACCATAATCTGGTTTTAAAGACTCTTAATAATATAAAGTTTGAAAAATACACTTTGACCGTCCACTACTAACATTCTCTTTCCTCTTGCCATCTCTTCCATCATCATGATCATCATCTAAAATTCTGGAATGAACAAAATACTACAAATTTTTTCAGGAAGGGCTTACACTATATCCAGTAATGTGATGGAAGCACAGTGATGTGATGGAATCATAAAAATTAGCTCTATTTCTGTTAAATAAGAGAATTCAGTTGTACATCACATAGCTCAGGAGGGGGCACAATTAAATTCACAGCGACTTGGTTCAAAACGCAGAGAGCCCATCAGAAGCTTTTCTCTATGACGTACCCAGAGGCAACTCAAGTGCTGTCAACAAAACAGCCTATGAAGCTTACAAGGGAAGCAATAGCCAATTATGTCCCATGACCCGCTACTAGAAAACAGAGCAGAAAGATAACAAATCAGGTTCTTTTTTAATCCCCCCCCCGAGACACAGTAAGAATCATATTTTATTTTAGCAAAATATTCTTCTTAGAGGTTGTTCCTGGAGCTTTTAACAAGCTCTACAAGCGTAACATTACATATTCTGAATAGCTATCTCTTACTGGTCAGAAAGTAACACCAGCTGCTTCTAAATGACACATGTATTCAGATCTCCCTAACTGAATGAAATAATCTGTGTAACAAAACTTAAGGTGAAGTCAGCATTCGAGAAACAAATCTTAATAATTTCAGCAAATGAATTGCCATACTGCCACTTCTCCAGCAGACATTTTAAGTGATTCAAATGTTTGCTGGATCTTGAATTCATTTCTGCGGAAATGTGTAACAAAGCCTACATCCTAAGCACCACCCTAAGCCTTTCGGTGATGCAACTATGTATTAGATCTTTAAAGGAATAAACTTTACCCTCTTTATTCGGTCCTTCCAGGTGTTAAATCTACTGTCCGGTACATATAGCAAACCATTTGTGAGTTGCTCCCTACATCATTCCAGCTATTTACACTAGACTCTAACTTGGAAAAAATGAAAATCAGCAGAAGCATATGGGAAGCTCCTTCACATGAGCAGCATGTCATATGAAGCATTCCTCCACATTGCTGTGAGTTTCAAACATTCACCCACATACTAGCGTGCATGTGAGAAAGAATATCTAAGGTCACTTCATACTCTCATGTGTATAGGGTTGCCAACTAGGGATGTTTATAGAGGTCATGCAACTATTGCGGGGGGGGGGAGCAAACAATTTGTTTTACATTAGGAGGAAGAGAGACTATTTTGGGACCAAATGACTTTTTGGGGGCAATGTTTTGGTGTCAGAAGTTCTGGTGAGCAACTGGAACATTTTGTTCGTTCAGAACACTTTGCTCTCATAAACAGCTTCTCTTCCTCTTTCTCATTCACACTGACCTTCTATCCAATGGGAAGCCAGGTGGGAGCCACATGATGCAGAAGTGAGGAGAGGTGAGTCTCACAGGTGCAGCTTGCTTCCTTAATGTGGTGGTGGTGGTGATGGCAGTGAGAAGTCAGCAGTTAGCTAACTAACTTTAGCAGCGAACCCTGCTCACTGAGGGGAAAGGCACTTTAAAAAGTGGTGAATCTCTGGAAAAGCAACTGGCCCAATCTAACCCCAGCACAGCATTCCTTCAGAGGCTGATGCTGGTGTTACCTTGTGTTTCTTTTTAGATTGTGAGCCCTTTGGGGACAGGAGAGCATCTTATTATTTATCTTCTATGAAAACTACAGTGAAATCTTCTGTTGAAAAGCTGTATATAGATGTTTATAGTTATAGAAAACAACAAGCGAGTGGGAGACCATGCATGAACTACTACACCAGGATGCAAAGAGTCTGGCTTGGCAGCTAGCTGGCTGCCCTGCCTCGAGCCAAGAGGTGAAATTTCTGGTCTGGCTGGGGAGAGCAGGCTGGGTGACCCATGGGGGAGGACGACAGAGGACTGTGTGTGTGGTAAACCTAACCAGGAGATGAATTTACAGTTATGACACAGGGGCCTTGAGAACTTTGCACCTAGTCAACAGACTGAGCAGACATTCAGCTCATGTATTCATCAGCTTCATAGTGGTGAGCTATACCTGTTCTCAAATTATCCAATTTTTAATCAATATATATATATATGATACCAATAACTATATGCATATTTTATGCAAAGTGGAGACTTTTTGGAGAGCTTTTTGGTGAAAGGCACCCTCTATTTCCACTTATTTGGTGATGGATATTGACATTTTTCACCATTTGGACCTGCTGACCATACTCATGTGGCCAATGGAAAACCATTTCCATATAGCAAGGATCTACATGGATCATAATATTTGCAGGCCTCTAACCACATGTGCCAATCTGATCAACTACTAATTCTCCACATGAATACCAGACAGGAAGTCCATTGCTGATAAAAAAAACATTTAATGCAGCTGGACTAGTTCATGAAGCAAGAAGCTTGGGAACATTATGGTCCCACCTGGAGCACTCCTGTGAGGAAGCAAGACTCAGTATCCTTTACACAGAAGCTGTAACAGTCCAATCAGTCCTAATTCACCCACGAGTACACTGTACTTTGGAATCTTTGCTGTATAAAGTATTGATTCAGCTTAGTCTTGCAAATGTATTTCACCTTGAATCCACCTGGTATTGTACAAGGCTCTGTGCATGTTACACCAAAAGATTTAATCAGAATACTGCATTTGGGGTCTGCCTGTTAAATAACTTTATCTGTTCATTCTGTAGTTTTGCCAGTTTTGCCCTTCTTCCACCCTCGTGGCATTGAAAAAAATATCTGGAATATTTTGCCAGTTACTATCTCAATATTTGCCATTCCGTGACTGTCTCAAGATGTGGGAATTTTAACTCGAGTATCACCAGCCTATGCCCAGCACCCTAACAATTACTGGCTTTCCAAAGTTATGCTATCTATTGACAGGTAAATGTTTGTGTGAACAGTCTCAACCCAACCTTAATGGCCATCTCCATATGCCCTAACAGATGCCCGCTGCCCCCACAAACATGGGATTGGGTTGGCTGCTGTTTCTTCTCTACACTGTTGAGTCTTGGGCAGGGTGGGGAGCAGCAGTTGCCATAACCCAGGCCATGTGACTGTCCTCCGCCAGCAGCAACAGTAGCAGTGGCAGGAAAGCAGTGAGCTGCAGACAGAAGACCTGCATTGTTGGGGTGGTGGTGGCCTGCAGCAGCTGATGAGCTAGGCTCTACCCCATCTCAGCCCTTCATTCACCCACTGGGTTTTACTTCAGGCTTCCTCTGCTCAGCAATATACAGAAGCAAAGTCAATCCCAGGCACCTGTTCTCATGTCTCCTGTTTATGAGCACCAGTTATTTCTTGTCACAGACTTCAGGAGGCCAACAAAGAGAAAGGATTCTACATTATGCCAGCTGGAGTACTCAAGAATGTTAGGGATTCAAATCCTCTCTATGGCACGGTGAAATAAGGTTCTAACAGAGTCCAATAAACATGTGATGCCTTACTCTGTGAGATTTGATTCAAGGTCTATGGCTGATACTCTCAGAAGGTGAAAAATGAATACAGATGACACTTGTGCTGCTAATTTTAAGATTAATGTTGTATTCTTTAAAGCAAGCTTTTCCTCTCTCCTTTGCTCACCCATTCCACATTGCCTCAATGAACCTAGATCAATGTCAAATAGCCTTCAGCAAAGGGAAGCATACACCATGCAGAAAACTCCAGGCGGCCTAACTGGCACAGCTCAAGCTTTTTTCTCACCAACCAATTCATCCTTTCTCCATCCACTAATCCCCAACATGCATGAGCCTTCCAACTGCACCAGCTACTAGTCTGAGAGCCGCCTCTGAATACCAGTTGCAGGGAAGTAACATCAGGAGAGAGGGTGTGCCTTCAACTCCTGCCTGTAGGCTTCCAGCAGCAGCTGTCTGGTGGGTCACTGTCTGGAACAGAATGCTGGACTAGATGCGCCTTGGGCCTGATCCAGCAAGGCTGTTCTTATGTTAAAACAATCTAGCTAGCTAGCTAGCTAGCTAGCTAGCTTATTTATTTATGTGGAGATTTAATATACCGCCCAATCCACAGACTAAAGAAATGTCTTCAAGGTTTTAAATGTTGAAAGGGAGGAGCCAGACCAAATCGGGGTGTGGGGGTGTGGGAAGAGTTCCAGTGTGAAGGGGCAGCAACAGAAAAAGCCCTTCCATGGGTCCTTGTACCATAGACCAGGGACCGAAAGAAGGGCAGCCTGAGAAGATCTCACAGGACAGGACTGGCCTGGCCAGGAGAGGCAGTCCTGAAGGTAAACAGGCGCTAAGCCCTGAAGGGTTTTAAAGGTACGAACCAGCCCTTAGAATTTGACCCAGAAGCAAATAGGTAACCAGTGTAGCGACCGCAGGAGCGGTGTAATGTACCTCCAAGCGCCCATAAGCAGGCGGGCCACTGCATTCTGGACCAACTGAAGCTTCCGGGTCGTCTTCAAAGGCAACCCCAGGTAGAGCACATTACCGTAATCCAGACAAGAGATGACGAAGGCCTGAGTTATCATTGCACCAAGGCCTGCCAGTAGAGACAGGGCCACAACTGGCAGATCAGCCGAAGCTGGACAAAGGCACCTCTGGCCACAACCTCCACCTGCTGCTTTTACAGAAGAGACTTGAAAGATTTCCAATGGTTTAAAACTAGATGGGGCCGACAATATGAGATACTGAGCTACATCTTTATCTGATTATATCCAAAAAGTGTTCATTCTTATCGTCTCATTTCAAGAGAAGATTCTAATCCATCCCCCCACTTAATGACATAGTGTTCAATATGCTCATCTAAATTATTGACATGATATCAATAGCAGTAACTTACAACCTGTCTAATGACTCAAGGCTAAAGAAAATTAGCTACTGCCAATTTTAGTAATATATCTGTATATAATCTAGTATTCTCTGAGTCATTATAACAAAGGGCAGGGATGTTGTTGTTTTTCTTCAGCAACTCAAGCTATCCATGTAATTTGATTCTGGAAAAATCAGAAGATCCTTTTTCTAACCTTGTCTCAGCTAAATTAAATGGTGAAGTACATCATCCTCTATAGTTAGAGGATACAATTCACTAAGTAGAAAGGAGCAACAGATTTTGGAGACATTAAGATTATCTGTTTTCAAGGGCCTGGCTCTGGAGAATCTCTTTTAATTTACAACACTCATTCAGACATTCAGGTAAGACTATTTTTCAACAACAAAAATATGCTTTGGTCTTTCTTCTGTGCCCTGGGGGCTCAGGCAAAGCTGCAGAAGCCCTTGCAAATCACTTTGAAGGAGGTTTTACTGCTTTGCCTGTACTTTCAGGATGGAGAATGCAAACAAATCCAGTTTGTTTATTATTTGAGAATTTAGTGTACATGAAAGTTGGTTGCCTAAATTTCAGAGTAAAATTCTCTCCTTTTTGACAGAACTAGTAAAGCCAAAGAAAGCGTAACAAACCTAAGAAATACAAGTAATTTATTTTTACTTTTCAATTATTAAGTCATCAGCAGTGTTTCACATAATACCAAGAAATACTTCGTTGGTAACAACTGTCTTGTGGTCAATTCCTTTTCCTTCCAGTACCTCCATCCAAATATTTTCAAAGGACCAATTTGCATATACATAAAGAGGCTATTCAAACACACGCACAAAACCAGGCAAAGGGAGCTCAGCCCGGTTTTGCATGTGCGTGTGAAACTCCAGGATTGTGGCCGATCCCAGCGGCGCCATGGCGGCAAACCTGACTATGGAGTCTCCCTTGAAAACAAGGTTAAAGGAGCGAGGGCTCTATTAACTCCATGTTCTGGGTCGTCTGTTCAGATAGTTTTCCAGATTGTCTACTGGTTTGCAGTCATGGCTAGAAGACTCGTGGGGGGGTCCCATAATGCACCATGCACTCATACGGTGCATTATTGGAATTTGGCGGGGAAGCGCATCCCAACACCCTGACCCTTGGAGCTACCAGTTCTGACCCAGGAGCCGATGCTCATCTGAGCAGGCAAACTGCCCACTCAGGGATGTTGCAAGTATCGTCTGTGGGCAGGTAAGCACTTTTGGACTTCTTCTCCACAAAAATGGATAGCCCTTTCTCACTGCCTGAGAAAGGGCTCACAGATTGAATAATTATGTGATTCAGCACCACTGTTGCAAATAATACCAAGAATCATTGACTGAAGTTTGTTTAACCTCACACAAATATTTTAGTGATTCACAACGGCCTTCAGAGGAAAGGAGAGATAGTCCAAATTGCCCCTTCCCCTGCTTGTATGACAGTGCAATGGTAGTCTGGAACTAGGCACTGCTACACAAATGTGCACTAGTCTGGATGTCAACCACTGTGTCAGTAACAGTTGTCTTGGGTGTGATTCCTCTTCCCTCCACCCCACTCTACCCAAATGATGGGGTTCATTTCACACACACACACACACACACACACACACACACACACACACACACACTGAATAGTTATGTGTTGCTAATCTGTATCAGTCATAGCCAAGCTGGGCTGTACTTCAAATTCCCTTATGAAAGTTATGCACTTTCTTGTTTATATGAATGAGGTTCAGGGAAACTGAAGAATGATTCCAGATTTTGGAACTTGGTAAATGCTATATTAAAAACGATGGTATTTTTAGAGCAAAGGCAATAAATTAAAACCCATCTAACAAATATCATGGCATTACTGCAAAATATATTTCAATGCTTGATGAAATAAATATTTATAAATATCTGAAATGTTATGCAAAATATAAATGGCTGTCTGTTGTTTTTGTTATTTTATAAAAGGAATGCTTATTACTATCAATTTGTTTATTATTGAAAACTCAAAATTTTCCTAATCTGTATAGTCGTCCTGTTCACCAACTGGCTGATTGCTGTTGCATGTAATGAAGTCATACTGTCTGTAGATGAATTATGTGGTATTTTTCCTTCCAGGTAAGATGCCTAAATGTTACAAATCAGTACTTTTATACACACTTTCCACAGGCAACTGCTTAAACTGAACAAAACCAATTGCAGCTACCCAAATTTATTTAGAAGTCTTCTAAAATGAGATAAAGTGAACTGGCATGAATATGCTTACTGTAGAAGATGTATATAGTGGCTGACATCTAAACAAAGCACTCCTACAATAGGAGAAGCACCAGTGTTGTTTGTTGTACCAGTGCTTCTGAAGAGTTATAGACTGTTTATTTATCTTATCATATTTATATGTTGCCTGATATATACATCTCTAGGCATCTTTAGTTTTATATAAAACTTTAAAAAGACAAAACACTTTCACAGAATAAAAACAATTAAAAACAGTTCAGAGAGTAAAACAAAACAATTTTACAGAATAAAGAAATTAAACAGTTTTGAAAGAATTTTAATTATAAGGCTGAGAAAACAAGCGTGTCTTAACGGTCTTTTTAAAAGCAATCAGAGATGGAGATGCTCTTATTTTGACTGGGAGTACATTCCAAAGCCTTCGGAAAGGCACAGAAAAGGCCCAGCCCTGAGTCACAACCAGAGGAGCTGGTGGAAGTTGACAACCATAACCAGATCTCCGCAGATTATCTTAATAGGTGGCAGGGTTCATGACAAAGAAGGTGATCTCTTAAGTACCCTGGACTTAAGCCATTCAGAGCTTTATAGGTAATGACCAGCACTTTGTATTTTGCTCAGAAACAAAGCAGCCAGTGCAATTCTTTCAGAATTGATGTTATATATGGTCCCTTCAGATTGTCCCAGAAACCAGTCTGGCTGCCGCATTGTCTACCAGTTGTAGTTTCCAGACTGTGTACAAAGGCAGCCCCATGTACAATGCATTACAACAGTCATGCCTGGAGGTTACCAGCATATTTACTACTGTTCTGAGGTCATTTACCTCCAGAAATGGGCATAGCTGATGTATCAGCTGAACCTGATAAAAAGCACTCCTGGCCACTGCCTCAACCTGAGAAACGATAGAGAATGTTGCATCCAGGACCACTCTCAAGCTACATACCTGATGTTTCAAGAGGCGTGTAATCCCTTTGAGAACAGGCAGATCCAAGTCATCTGTCGGGTCTTGACTCCCCATAATCAGTACCAAAAACCACCAAGAGATCCAAACGGATCAGCAGAGTCACACTCCCTCAATCAATACCCAATTGGAGATCATCCATCAGGCTGACCAAGGCAGTTTCAACCCAATAGCCAGCCTGAAAGACAGTTTTAAATGGGTCTAGATAGTTCCTTCCCACACTGCCTGGAGCTGAGAGGCCACCACCCCCTCAAGGCACTTTACCCAACCATGGAAGCTTGGTCTATAATTGCCTGAGGGTCCAATATAGGTTTTTTTCAAGTATGGTCTAATGGTTGCCTCCTTGACAAGGAGGCATCCTACCCTCCCTCAGAGAAGCATTTATGATATTTACCAGACCCTCCATAGCAAGATAAAATAAGACAAGTTGGTCAAGAGAATAGGTGGTAGGATGCACAGTCTGAAACAGCTGGTCCACAAACTGAAATGGATGCAGTCTGACCACATAAGAGTTGCTGGATACCTCCATAACAGACCCTGCTGTAATTGTAGAATCTAGTTTGGCCTGAATGTGAGAGATGTGTCACAGTAGGTAGTGATGGTTCCAAATTTGGATTCAAGGGGAAAGGGGCTCATATTAGCCCCCTTCACAACCCTAGACAACTCCACTGGACATGAACTTGCAGATGCAATGCATGCAAAAAATAATTGCTTCTTTCCTGCATGTATTGCCAGAGCACCCATCTTGAGATGTGCTCTATGTTCTAACCTGTTGGATTTGAGTCAAGTCAAGTCTTTCTCTCTTTGTACTTTACTCGTCTACCTCACCGCTTCAGCTCCTGTAATTCTTCTGAATACCACGGGGCTAATTTTGAAGCAGGTCAGAGAGGACTAACATTACACTGGTGCTAGTGTTTGTGTGGGGGCATATCAACGTCATCCCCTAGGAACCCTCTTTCAAATATATGCCCCTGAGGGTTGTTTCACCCTCAGGGACATATTTTCAGGTGGCACAGAGCCCTTCCTGGGGAAGAGGGGGTCCTCAAAATTTGCCACTTCTGGTAGTGATGCTGATAGGGGCTGCAAGGGACTGCAATGCATGAGTCCCGCACCAGAGTTTCTGGGGACAGCACTGGTGGGGGGAATGGGCACCCTCCCTGCTCCTTAAAGGTAACCCTCCCAACTCTGAATTGGTTCATTAAAAGGACTGCTGAACCGCTTTGTGCACATCCCTAATCCATACATCAACCATTATTGCTACATTTTCTCAAGTGTCTTTGATCAGGAACTTTGTTGAAAGCTTTTTGAAATTGCAAATATACTACATCAACTAGAGGACCTTTATCCACACTACTGTTGAAACTCTCAAAGAACTCCAAAAGGTTGGTGATGCAAGATTTACGTTTGCAGAAGCCAAGCTGGTTCTTCTTCAGCAGGACCTGTTCTTCTATATTTTTAAATTTTTTATCCTTTTCATCAATTTTACTGGAACAGACATGAAGCTGTTAATTTCCGGTATCCCTGCTCAATTTCTTTTTGAAAATCGGTGTTAGGGATGTGCACGGAACCAGCTGGACTGGTTCAGTCTGGCACCCCTTAGAACCCACCCACCCCTAGTTCAGTTCAGGGGGGTTCATGAATTTTAATTTTTTTAAAAAAAGATTATTTTACCTTTAGCCCCTTTGGGGGGCTTCCTCTAGCCCACAGGGGGCAGCAAAGGTTCCCCTTCCTCATGCCAGCCTCGATCATCACCACCACGGCCCCTTCTGGCTCTTTATTCGGCCTGTTCAGGCCTCCGTATTTTTGCGTGGTGGCAATTCTCCCCGCCATCATGCATGCGCAAATGGCCACTGAGAACTCTAGGCCATGCCAGGCCTCACAGAGGCAATTTGCACATGCACGGCAGTGGGCAAAATGGCTGCCACACAAAAATACTGAGGCCCGAATGGTCCAAATAAAGCGGCTGAATGGGCCACAGTGGTGATGACCGAGGCCGGTGGGGGAAGGGGGGACCTTCACTGAGCTCCCCCCCAGCAGCCTAGAGGAAGCACCCCCCCCAAGGAGCTAAAGGTTAAAAAAAAAATCACACACACACCCCCAACTGTCAGTGGGGTTCGCTTCAAGGTTGGACTGAATGGGGGGTGGGGTTCGGTTCAACCTCTAACAGGTTTGGGGGCAAACATGTTTGCACATCCCTAATCGGTGTTATGTTGGTGCAGAGCCTGATTGCTCAAACTTGCCAATTTGTGGTGGTCCAGTTCTGCACATCCCGAGCACCAACTCCCAAGATTCAGGGATATCACACAAAGCCAAGATATAATTCTGGCTCTGGGTTACATATGAACCAACTGTCACTTATCATTTCTATCTGTACACTTAAGATCATAAGAAAAGGCCTGTTGATATACAGCAATCCTGACTCCACACTATGTCTAAAACAGTCCAGAATGTGACACAAATATGTTTTACCAAAGACATGAATGGCACAGGTATATTAATCAGGGAACTGTGATTCTCTTACTCCTGTTGAATGTATACCTGGTTCTATCATTTATTTTGCCCTTGCATAATTGGAGAAATAGTTTTGCAGACAACAAATTATTCAGGAGAACATTTTGGATACTAATACTGAAGCACATGATTGAGAGAAAAAACTGGTTGTCTGCAAAAAAGAGCCTTTGAACAAATTATATTGTTTGAATTAAAATAATGAATGTAATGCTTATTTATTTTGATCCCACTTTTCCTCCAAGTGGCTCGCTGTTGTGTATGTATTCCCCTGTCCTCATTTTATTCCTTTGACAACCATGAGAGAGAGGTCAGGTTGAGAGATGATGACCTGCCTATGATCAACCAGTAAGCTTCATACCTAAACAGAGATTATATACTGGGTCCCCCTGGTCTATGTCCACTCTCTATCCATTATAGCACAATGGCTCCCAAACAATGCTGAACTTAATCCAGGAGACATGATGAATTCAGAAGGATGCTTATAGCAGCAGGAGGACAGTACAAGAAGAGGTAGACTGATTCACTACAAAAAAATCTCTTACAAATTAATTGAAAGTAGAGCATGAAGTCAGGGTGTTTGATTTTATAAATGTTCGTGAATTATCCACATCTCAATTTTATACCTGGCAATTCTATAGGATAATCAATTTGGTCTTACCTGTTTAATGCAGATATGAATATCAACCTTTTCTCTAAAAGGTATACTATAACTATTTTCATAATATCTTATTATATGTAATCTTATAAAGTTCAAATAATCTTCATATGTAAATAAGGAGAAATGGATAAAAGTATATTGCTATCCTTTAAAGAATAAACTCAATCATATAGCTGAACTACGTAAAATAACTTTTTTTTCTATTATGAAATAGAGGAATATAGGCTATTATGTATCAAGTGCCTTATGAAATTACTCTGTAGACACCAATTACTTTCCCAGTACATAATGCATTTTTCTGCTAGGTAAAATTAAGTCTTAGCAATGAAATCACCATGCCTAACAATTTGGAAAAGAAAAAAAAAAAGAACAAGAAAAGTGGATACGTAAATTAGTAGAACACGCTGAAGGCTTTCCCCTCTATATTCTAATTTCTACCACCTCTTAAATCCTGGTGTAAGAGAGTTTGGCAGTCTCAGCATAGCAATCAGTGAGCCTAAAGAAAACTCGGAAAAGAGAAGATTAATACATCCACAAGACAGATAAAAGCCTTTCCCTTCAACCTCTAATTCCAGTTTACTAGTAAGCATACCTTCTGGAAAGCAAGACCTACTGAACTCAGTGTGATCACATGTTCATGGCATTTACCCACAAAAGCAGATAAGCAATTTCTGCAAGGGCAGTATTGTATTGCACAATAGGTATCTTAGCATTGGCATGAATTGTTTATCACCCTTCATTTAATGGCACAGAACCCTTTAGATTTGTGTTTAGTTTAGTAACTGAAGTGTACTTCTGCACATTCTTTTCTTTAAAAAGGACTGATATATGGAGGGGAGGTGGAATAACCATAATTGTAAAAGATTCACCATTTAAAGCACTGATGAGCTTTTCTTATTCAGGCTGCCATAATATTGCATATCCTTGTTTCTCATGTAGAGTGCTAACAGGATAGTTACAATTCATCACTGTTCCCCATGTAAAGCATTCACCATATTATTGCATGTGGGTGCTTTCCAGATTAGACCCTGCAACAGGGTCACGTCAGATCTCGGAAGTGTGCTTTCATACTTCCTGCGTTGTGACACTGCAGTCCCTATGCGGATAGCAGGGTGCCGTTCACATTGCCAGTACCTTGTCTAAAATTTAATCGCTGCAATACAGAGCTAGGATGTCATATATCTGGAATTAGGAAGTTGCTGTTTTCTCGGGTTGTTAGTTGCTGCGGGACTCCACCCCCTGCTGTTTACATTTTCAATGCGACTTGCCTGAATGGAGGCATTTTGCTGCTGTTGAGCAGCTAGCTGGAAAGTTCCATGGTGCCAATAATACAGTGTTTAAATTGACTTAATTTATATGATGTTGCACAACAAAGTAACATCATGTTACTTTGAGAAGAGAGCTGGTCTTGTGGTAGCAAGCATGACTTGTCCCTTTAGCTAAGCAGGGTATACTCTGGTTGTATATGAAAGGGAGACTAGAAGTGTGAGCACTGCGATATTCCCCTTAGGGGATGGAGCCTCTCTGGGAAGAGCATCTAGGTTCCAAGTTCCTTCCCTGGCATCTCCAAGATAGGGCTGAGAGAGATTCCTGCCTGCAACCATGGAGAAGCCATTGCCAATCTGTGTAGACAATACTGAGCTAGATGGACCTATGGTCTGACTCAGTATATGGCAGCTTCCTGTGTAAAGTAGCCATTTCTTTTTCTTCCCCCTCTTCTCATGAGTCTGTGAGAACTTTTCAGAAATATGTGGCTGTGTTCAGAACTTCCCCACAGTTTCAAATATATGATTTTTACTTCAGGAAGTGAAATAGTAGACATCCACACATTCATTCATTAATTCATTCTATTTCTATACCTTCTAAAAATGGCTCATGGCGGTTTACATTAAAACAAAAGAATTAGAATCAATTAAAAATTAAGAACATAGACTATAACACATCATAAAATAATTAACAGTTAAAACATTAAAAACAGTTTTAAAACCCTGGAACACCAGGTTACAACAAGTTAAAAACATTTACAACAATTTAAAAACCCTGGAAGGCCAGGCTCTGGTGAAGGCCAATAATGAATTCAGATTACAGATTTCAGCAGGGAGTGAATTCCACAGTTCAGGAGCAGCTACAGAGAAGGGCTGCCTCTGAGTCGCCACCAGACATACCGGTGGTAACTGGAGACGGACCTCCTCAGATGACCTTAATGTGTGGTGGGGATCATGCATATATGAAACATAACATCCAGGCTCCAAATAATATGACTGAATTGTAATAAACAAAGGGTGAGCAATCTAAGGTTCTCACTCTACGTCTATATGAGTTATGATTTTGGAGCTCCAGTATGACTCCTCTGGTTCATGTGTTTAGTATTTGTGCTTTATGAAGCCCAAGTTATTTCTATTGATATTAATGGTTTGCTAACTGTTGTATTTAGAAAGGGGCAAAAGATAAGAAAAATTTGATTAAACCATGAAAAGTATAGGAGACCAGAGCAAAGTATAGGAGACCAGAGCAAATGTCCAACACATAACAAAATATACAAATTGTTTGTATGTGTCCAAAACAAAGCATACAAAGTGTTTGTTCTTGTCTGGATATGCACATACCAAGAATACATTCTGTAAAGGTAGGTAACTTTGAACCATATCATGTGCATCTCAAAATGACAAGGAAATTCAGATATTCAATTGTGCATAGGGCTAAAGAAATAGATCTCTCTCACACACACACACAAACACACACACACGTTACAAATTGAAAATCCTCATGGAATTATATATCCATAAGTTTACATCTTATGCAGACAAATGTTAAAGAATATTAAGGGCATTACTGTACAAAATAGGCCCGCCAATAAAATTAAGCTTTCCGCTCCTTTCATAGAAAAGTCATTTGAAATGTATTCTTCTATTCATTTCAGTGTTCAGTGCTATAATGGATTCCTGACTTTTTTCTTCTTTTTTGTTATTCATCTGGACAAGATCGCTTTTCACCAAGAATAACAGAAAGTATAGGATTTATTGCTATAATGAAGTTCTTTCAAATCTCTGTTTTCTCTCTATAAAGGACAGGAGGATAGGCGTTCATCTCATCAGGCAGCTTATTAGGATTAGCACTGAATAAGACACCACAGAATGTCAAGCCTATCAGTTACTAAACATGCATCATACAAACTTTGTCTTTGCGAGAACCTCTGCTCTGCATTTGTCATCCACCTGAATAATTAACAAGTACATGCTGCCTGCCAGCAGCTTAGGGAATTAATTTTACACAGATTAAATGCAGATCACGTCTGCAAAAAATACTTAGACCACACACATACTGTATTACTATTACACCTTTCAGAATTATAAGGCAAGGAAACATTTTTAAATGTGCTCAGAACAATGTGGAAACCCAACTTCTGGCAACTGTGAAATCACACACGTAATGAGTCTGAAATGTTTGTTGTAACATCTAACAGAATACTCACAGAACATCTTCAGATTAGTTACTAACGAGCTATCTTCAATTTACTTTAATTATAAATAACAACTTTATTTACATGGCCGCCCCATAACAAATTGTTCTCTGCATGGCTCACAACATTATTGCTATAAACAAGTCCATTCTTGTAACCATCAGGGGCAGGGAGGGTGGGATAGAACCTACCTTCCCCCCAGAAGGTGCTGCAGCCATGTGCATGCCAATGCCACATGCAGGCTTCAGGGAGCGGCACAGTAGACGCGTGTGGCCTTTTGTAGAGAGAGTGCTGTGCCATATAAGTGGTGGGGCAGCAAGGACCTGCTTAACTGATTTTTAAGGGGACCACTCCACCAAACCAGTTCAGCTGCAGGCACCTGACTCGGTTCAACACGTCCCTAAGGAGCCTCCAAACCGGTCCGTGCACATCCCTACTGATAGGCTGAGCATTCTAGCCTTCTTCAGACCTTATAAAAAGTGAGGACACTGTATACCACTACCTTCTTCAGGCATTATAAAAAGTGAGGACATTGTATACAGTATCCCTAAGAATATGTTTTGAAGCTCCACCCTTATGCTGACATACCAAGCAGCTTCACAGCCCTGCTGCCCATGGCTATAGTGTTTGTCTACATAGACAAATACTGTACTCATGATCAGATTCTTCCCAGGATCAGAATGCTGAGGCACCCTAATGTTCTGAAGAATCTGACCACAAATACAGCACTGGTCTCCACAGAAAAATGCTGTAACAGTGGACAGCGGGGAGGAGAGGCTCCTGAGCACATCAGCACAGGGTCACTTTTTATAAAGTCTGAAGGGGCTTTTGTGAGGTCTTATGCACTGCTAATCCTAACAAGCTGCCTGATGAGATGAACGCTAACCACAGGAACACATAGCCTTGCTGGGTCAACATTGTGTCTCTAAAACTAGCCAACCAGTTCCCTCTAGGAAACTCAAAAGCAGGGCATTATAGTGGTAGACATAGTGGTTATTTAACTGCAGCCTCTATTGATCAGAGATATACTGCCTTGGTATATGAATTAACCATTGGATGCCAGCTATTGTTAAATGTTTCATCTGTGATTTTTTTCCCTATTTAAATAATACATTTATTAATACAATTGTTATAATGCTCCATGATGAAGCATGGACTTGAGCATGAGCAGAGCACAAAGAGGGGAGGCAATAGTGCAGGACAGATTCACTGGGAACCTCTGGTAAACCTCTGAACATCTCACAATACCAAAAAATTCCAAAAATATACATTCCAAAATAACAAAACAAATTATGATGCTCATCTCTTTTAAAAAATGAATACACATGAATGTTTTGAGGGACTTCCTTGTGAACCCAGACCCAAATAAAGACAGGCACATATATTTGGAAGAAACTAGGGCCACTTTATTGAATAAATTTCAAACCCTCAACAAGGAATTGAGCTAAAGTGCAGGTATCCCCTATGTGGGTCAATCTCATAGGAGGTATGCCCACAGGAGGGCAAAGGACCGGGCTTTGAATTGGCTTGGAACCGGTCCAGACCTTATCTCTACCACGAGGTTACCCCTGACAACGGGATGCATGCCAGCCCACCTCAACCCAGGTCGCGAGGTACTAAGCGGCGTTCGCTGACAGGCAGCCAAGTGAGAGCAGAACCAGCCCGAGAGTCAAGAGATCACCAAGCCTTCCTCTATATTCCAACTCACCATAACGGCCGTCCAGCCCAACACCAATGCAAATTAACATACTCCGACCTACACTCATCTGCAAAGTGACCAAAAATCCCAGTGACAACCTTAACAAAGTAAGGGAGAAGTAGGCGGGAAAAGGCTGCAACTATAGCTAATCCGCTGAGACCCCAAAAATTCTTACTTGGCCCTTAAAGGCAACCATAATACCCTCACTAAGTCAGGGATGGGTGGGATGGGTGTCTGCCCGCAGAGTAACTGAGGAGGAATCAAACAGAGCCGGCCACTTATGCAGGTGCTCCTGTTGAGATTGGTCCACTCGCAACACATGATGGAGAACCAGAAAGGTGGCCCACATGCCTGCTTCCTGGGCCGAGCCCACAACTCTGCCCCCCCACTCACCCGGTATCACCACGAATGCAACGAAGGGGGTGGGGATCAGCTTTTCATCTGAACCTAGAGTCAATCAATTTTATTGGATTACAGCCCTATTTTGAGCAAGACAATTTCCTTAAAAAACCAAAAAGTCCCACTGAGGTATAGTCTCAAGAAAGCATGTAAATAATTGCCATATTAGTCATTTTTTCTAAATTTAAAAGCCCTACCCCTTTAATTATTTCCTAACGTTAAAAAATGCTACAACCCTTGTGATCCTTTTGTTCTTTTTTTGTATCATCTTCAGATTTATGGGATTCTTTTTCAGATGGATAGATTGGAATTCTACATACTTTCCCAAATGATATCACATCATAAATTTATATAATGGTATTATATTTTTGTTGAATCTTCAATCCTTTTCTTAACAATTCTAAACACTGAATTTGCCTTGTTCACTACTGCAACACACTGAATTGACATTTTCTGTGAGCTAGGACTAGGACTCCATCAGCCATAATAATGGTTATGGCTGAATAAAATGATTATTTTCATTAAGGGCAGAAGTTAATTCTGTTAATTCTGTTTTTGAAAAATAATTCATCCATGGTTTAGTACAAGAGTCACTCCTATCCTGACTGGATAACTGAAATGGTAGAACCTGGTGGCAGAATTCTGAATAGAGAAGATAGGGCTATAGTGAGACAACTGACGTTCAGAAAGGAATAGCCAAAGTGGGAGATTACTTTTAATCAATTGATTTAAAAAGTAATATCTTGCTTCATTGTATATTTGAAGCAGCAGACACACCCACAATTCAGACTGAGAACCATAGTGTTTAGGTAGAGGATCGAAAGAAGGGGCATTTCCGCAACACTGTACAAAAAGAAGAAAATGTCTTGGGGTTGGACTGAATATGGAAAGCAAAGGAAATGGAAGAATCAAAAACAAAAACAAGTCTTTGTGCCTACTCAACAAGGTAAATTATGACCATTGTCACCAGATACAGAGAGTGAGTGAGAAAGCAGAAAGGACTAAAAGCAAATATGAGGAGTTCAGTCTTGAATATAATTAGTTTAAGACAGTGAAGACGAAACTTCAAAGTAGAAAAGTTTTTGGAGATGAAGTTTAAAAGTAGTAAAAAGTAGTGAAAGTATCAGACAGTGAAGCAGTTGGAAATGGCTGGATGGGGGTGGGGGGAGGTTCTGGGATAGAGAGCCAGAGGTGAGTATCATCAGCATACAGAAGAGTGATAATGATGGGGAAGATGGCAACAAGGAGCTGGGAAATGAGAGGATCAAGGGCATATAGAGAGGTCTGATAAAGACAACAGAGTAGCCAGCTTGTCAAGTTAGATGGGGAAGAGAAAAGGGGAGGAAGGAAGGAAGGAATATCAGATTGATTTCAATGCTATAATTGAAGGAGAAAGCAACATGAGCAGAGCACAAAGAGGGGAGGCAATAGTGCAGGACAGATTCACTGGGAACCTCTGGTAGACCGATTTCCTGGTGATCATGAGGACCTATCCTTAGAACTGAGGTGGAACAGAGTGGTCCACTAGTGCAAAGTAGGCAGGGAGATGGAAGACGGGAAGGCAGAGAAGACAAATTGATGTGTAGCTAGCTCTATGGACATGGAGTGTTAGTATATATTTAGCAGAAGGCCTCCATATCATAATACTCTTCCAACATGTATCAGTGCCTACCTTTACTTTAATTTGTACCTCTAAATGCTTTTCCTTAACCACTGAGTAATCGTGACCTGCCCCAAAGATCTGGAATTACGGGGAAAGTTTCCAGGACTGAAGACTTGATTTTTATGGCGGTGTGAGAGTCAGCAACTCTCAATTTAGAAAATACGTCAGTTTAAAAATGCTGAAGAATCATATGGTGCACTTTTTCCACAGACGTTATTATGCTATCTGTAGCTAGGTGATCATATATTTGACAATTCATCAACAAAAGTAAAAACTTTCCTCTCCTGCATATACAAAATTAGCATGTCAAGGAGGAGAGTTCTAAGACAATCAAGATCTATGATGTGCTAACCTCCTATGTGTAAGGAGGTTTGAAGAGGATGGCATTCCATCATGTGATCCTCCACCTGAAGGCTTAAGTGACAGAGCACAGGATGGGGTAGTATATAACCTGTTGCTTATGTAAAGGAATTGGCTCTAACTGGCTGAACAGGGAAGCATTTGTAAGTTAGAAGAGAGTTGGGTTCCTTATTTATTCATTCATTCATTCATTCATTCAAGCCTCCCATGTGTCATAGGTAAAGTGTGCCATCAAGTCGGTCTTGACTCCTGATGACCACAGAGCCCTGTGGTTGTCTTTGGTAGAATACAGGAGGACTTTACCATTACCATATCCCGCACACTGAGATGATGGGTTTCAGCATCTTCCTATATCACTGCTGCCCAACATAAGTGTTTCCCATAGTCTGAGAAACATACCAGCAGGGATTTGAACCAGCAACCTCTGGCTTGCTGGTCAAGTCATTTCCCTGCTGCACCATTAGGTGGCTCCCATGTGTCATAAGTTACCAATAATTAATGACTTTGTGTTTAGTTACAATTAAAAAACCTTTCTTCACAATAAATAAGATTAGTTGAGAAGAAACTGCACTATGCAATCATGTTGTATGTTTACAGCTCTTAAGTGCTCTTAAGTGCTTCCAAAAGCAGTGCTTGCAAGCAACCTGTGCTTGGACTTCATAACAAAACCACCAAACTACCATTTTTCACCTGCATCTCTCTGTCTAAGTTGATAGCAAGCTTTTCCTATTCTACTCTTGAGTGTCAAGGTATTGTCTCATAGCAATGTCTCAACACACTAAAACAGTGTATTTAATAATCCAGAGAATCTGACAGAAGATATTTCTATTTTTTTTAATTTTATTTTTTATTTTTTTACATTTTATATCCCGTTCTTCCTCCAAGGAGCCCAGAGCGGTGTACTACATACTTAGGTTTTCTCCTCACAACAACAACCCTGTGAAGTAGGTTAGGCTGAGAGAGAATGACTGGCCCAAAGTCACCCAGCTAGTTTCATGGCTGAATGGGGATTTGAACTCTAGTCTCCCCGGTCCTTGTCCGGCACTCTAGCCACTACACCACGCTGGCTCTATAATCTATAATTATAATCTATAATCTATAATTGTTGCATATCTATAAGATATACAACAATCCAAGTATTCATATAAACTTCATCAAGGCTAAGAATTTAGTTATCTCAAGAATTTTGAACAGCAGCCTTTTAAACATATACATTCATCTCAAATGTTGCAAATATAAAGTTGCTAAGAAATAGAGAATATTTAAAAAAAACTTGAAGGTATCACCTTTTGTAGAAAAAATCAGAGTAAATAAAAATTAGTTAATGGGGTAATGAACTGCATTTCTAAATAATGCTGCAGTTTTTAATACAAAACCAACATTTGTTCTCTTTTATACTATTTGAAAACAAACATTTTACATCAAATTAAAGTATATTTAGTTAATAAAAATAATTCTAATCTCTGATAGAATATATGTTTTATACTGAATAATGAGTGCATGCAATTTTTAAAAAAATCCATGTTTTCCTTGTTTAATATTTTGCTACTACTATTGAAATTTAAATTGAAAAGGTTTGGTATTGTCCAGAGTGAAGACCTCTCTCTAACCACAGTATGACTATCACTAGCAAACTAAAATTGAGGCCCTGCCCTTGGCCCTTGGGCTTAATCTCACAGTAATGCTGAAAATGTTCCATGCATGAATTAGCAAACTAAAAGATACTAAAATGCTTCAGCATGACTTCTCCACCTTCTATAACTTATAGTTCACAAAACATAGTCACAACAATAGACTGATGTATTTTTCAAAAGGCTTAAAGAAAAAAGAAACAGGAATGTAAATATAAAAAGAGTGGAAGAGTAATGATTTTTTCTGAAAAAGATAAATAAGCTTATTGAGGAAAAAACTGAAATAAAATACAGAACCAGTCTAATTCTGAAAACTTTTATTATTTGTGTGTAAGTTAACAAGAGACAGATTTTCCATTTTGTTTCACTATTACTGCACAGTTGCAATATGCCGTTCTTTGACAAATTACCACATTTTGTGTATAATAAATTACAACAAATACCATGTATTTGAGAGGAGGAAAGGCTATTATAGATATTAGAAAAAATAATATTAGTGGCCATTTTTCTTGTTAATCTTATGAGGACTGATGATTCATTCATTTTTCCATTTTGATCACTAAAAGTAACTACTAACATTGTGGAAACACAAACACTTACCAGTAGGTAGCTGTTCCAATACAATGAATAGGTCTGAGTATAAGAGAAGAAAGCAACAGCCAAAACCTTCAGTTCCTTAGTTTTATCTTTCTGCTATGGAATGAGGTTTGTGGACCAAAGAAATACTCTATACCCTGTTTTTTTGTGGGAAGGGGTACCCTCATCAGTGCTTAAAGGCTTCAGTTATTTGGCCCTGCCACAGTCCAACATGAGACTAGACAATATCTTATATTTAAAGTCATCAGAGCTTTTTGTTTTTAAATTTATTTTAACATTAGAAGAGGTTGACTCTGGATAAGAGAATAAGGAGGTTGGTGGCAGAGTAGAGAGGAACCACATGGTTGAACATGATAAGGAAACCCTTTGGCATGAAGCAAAGGGAGACTCAGATATAAGTGTAGGGTAATGAGTTTAGTATCAAATATGGGGCAACCTCCTATGAGGACATCTCTTAGTATGTACATAAGGGAGTGTAAATAACACAAAAATGGTGACCTATTTTATATCCCTGTACCACCTCTTAATTGGTGTATATTAGGGATGTGGAAGGAACCAGCAACGGCTGGGTTGTCAGCAGGGAGGGATTACCTTTAAGGAGCAGGGAGGGTGCTCTCCCCCCTGCACCATGCCCCCCCCCACCGGCGCTGTACTTAACAGTCCCGTGAGGCGGCAGCATGCCTCCTAGCTGCCCTGGTGCACGTTGGACCAAAAGTGCATACATAACGTGCGCATGCATGGCATGCACACAAGCACTGGGCACTTCTGGTCTGACGTGCACCAGGGCGGCTAGGAGGTATGCTGCTACCTCGCTGGACCGTTTTTAAGTGCAGCGCCGATGGGGAAAACGCAACAGGGGGTGTAAGAGCACCCTCCCTGCTCCTTAAAGGTACTCCCTGCTGTCAAACTGGTTCAGAGGTACGTAAAAGGGCCTCCAAACCAGTTTGTGTACATCTCTAGTGTATATTTCATGAGGGCGAACTTTCATGCCCCTCTGGAGACCCAAGGCACAATTATAAAGCAGCCAGTTTCCCAAAAAATTGACAATCACTGGCTTAAATCCAAATAAAAATATATTTCATTGAATTAAAAAATGAGGACTTTATCGAACAGAGGCTTCAGAGATATAAAACACTCTGGGTATTCCCATGTGTCTCGGAACACACAAGATGAACACGTGTCTGGGCATGAACACTTCTTATTTACATTATTATTATTTTACATTTATATTCTGCTCTTCCTCCAAGGAGCCCAGAGCGGTGTACTACATACTTAAATTTCTCCTCACAACAACCCTGTGAAGTTGGTTAGGCTGAGAGAGAAGTGACTGGCCCAGAGTCACCCAGCAAGTATCATGGCTGAATGGGGATTTGAACTCAGGTCTCCCCGGTCCTAGTCCAGCACTCTAACCACTACACCACGCTGTCTCTCCACTTAACCTCTGCTATGTGGATTCTTTGATATGAGTGCTATACTACCTAGTAATTCTTTGATATATGTGCTCTACTGCCTACTAAAGAGTGAGAGAAGGGAAAAAGGTGAGGGTTGAAAAGAGAGGGAAGACAGAGAGGAGCAAACTCCAATAAAGAACATGAACAGGGGCCAGTACAGAGAACAGGAGATAGGCAGAAATGGCTCTGAACAAATTTGGAGGAAAGACACACAAACTGGGGTTGGTTGATAGAGTGGGAGATAGCGAGAGATGGGGATGGATGCAACCAGGCAACACTGGAGAGAGGAGATGAGCATGCTTGGTTTCAAGGAACCAGAAAAGGGAGCAGGGAGGGGAGTAAAGAGTACCCGACCAAGCTTGGGCAGAAGGAATGTATCGATCCCATTCTGAGTCAGGAGAAGGAGCCAACTCACAGGAAAGCCCAAACAGGTTCAGGTAGACACACTAGGAAAGAACAGGGAGCACCGGCTACGTTCTTCTAAGCCATGGCTGCTCAACTTCAGCTTTCCAGATGGTTTTGGACTACAACTCCCATAATCCTCAACCACAGTGGCCAATAGCCAGGGATTATGCAAATTGTAGGCCAACATCTGCAGGAGGGCCAAAGTTGAGCAGCCCTGTTCTAAGGACAGGCTTCTAGGGACAGGCTCAGCTTTTTGGCTATGGAGCTATTTCAGTGGTGGGGCTGTACAAATGAAGGGGAAGCTGTGAATTCTGGGAGCAGTAACTGTGTGAGATCAGGGAATCCTCTAGGTGAAAATGGATAGTAATGAATTATCAATGGGAATTTAAGGAATCTGAATCCACTGCAAAGGGGCTCAAATAATCCAAGTCACTTGGATTAAAAAGGGTATCGGAGCAATATCCATGGTTAGGGAATTGGCTGGCAGTCACTGTTTGCAGCTAATGGACCTCTGACAGTAATTCATACTCTATGAGAGTGTGGTTTACCATCAGAAGCCTGGTAACTCTAGGAAGCAAAAGATGTCTCTTTTGCCTTCAAATATACTCCAAGCACTCTTCTCATGAGGCATGCAGTCTTTGGGGCTGACTATTTTGTCAAGGGTCCCTTCGGGAATCTTATTTTTATTATGAGGAATTGTTGACTGCCCTCCCCATAGAAAAGAAAAAATCCCTTTTCCAGTATGCTGGTGAACAATAGACTTGAAGCTTCTAGCCAGGTTAGAGCTTTACACAACACACACACACACACACACACACACACACACACACACACACACACAGACTTCTAACCAGGAGTGTAACTATAATAGGGCAAGGGGAGACAGTTGTCTGGGGGCCCACTGCCTTGGGGAAGGCAGAGGCAAGTCACATGACTGACTCCCCCAGCCGCGCACCTGCCCGGACTTCCTTCAGTTGTATTCATCCTCCGACATTGATGTGAATGTTAAGACCTGGAGCTACCAGAACAGCATGTCTTTCTCTAGTACCATTAAATGACTTGCTTTGTCCACAATTTACAAAATTTTACTATGCTTTTTGTTACCACTATTCAGCCTCATTTAAGATTTCTTTACTTCATGAGCTGAGCTTCAGTGAGGAGGTCCCATTTTAAAATCTTGTCTCTGGGCCCACTCCAACCTCGCTACGTCCCTGCTTCTAACCATGCATACTCAGGATGGGAAGGGGAAAACTGGGTAGAAAATGTAAAAGAGGGCCTTGTAAAAATGGGTCACCCTCTATAGTCACCTTGTCTAGGTGAGATGAGTCATGATGAATGGGGTTTGAGAATGAATCTGGGGAGCAAGGAAGATATCGCTGTTTCCAAAACAAGTCCTCAGAGCTAGGGGTGTGCACAAAACCATTTTGCCAGGTTTGGTTCGAGTCTGAACTGGACTTGAACTGAAGCGGGCATGTTTGGTTTTGTGCCCCCTGAACAAAACCCCAGCCCAAATTTGAGCCAGTTCAGGGGTTCTAAGTTAAAAAAAAAATTAAAGACTCACCACCAGGTCTGGGTCGCTGGCAGTCACTTTGCGGGTGGGGGGGTGTCTCTGCCATCTCCCCCATCCCCACCCTCTGCTGGCCTTCTTCCACTCTAAAAAGGGCTGGTTTGGCCCATTTTCGGGCCATTCCTCCAGTGGCAGCAGCCATTTTGGAGGCCACTGCACATGCCCAATGAGCCTCTGCATGGCCGGATCATGGCCCAGGCCATGTTTTTTGCTTATTTAGAAAATGATACCCTATCTTTTTCTGTGGACTCAAGACAGTTAAAGAATTTAAATACAATAAAAGACATGCAGCATTAATAGTAATACAATATAGAGCAGCTTCTTAGGATCACCCATAGGTAGACAGAAAATAAGTAGGTAGGTAGACAGGAGGTTCCCGTGGCACACGCACTCCCATCAAGTGTGTCAGCTGAAGCCGTCAACATGCCTGGTTACTGACCTCCTCCTGAGATTCTACTGAGAATTTCCACCCAATCTAGGTGCCAGATTATCAGTAGAATTTCAGAGGTTGATAAGTTGGTGGCTTCAGAAGACATTTTATTTAGTTATTTATTTTAAACAATATTTTAAAACAGAATTAAAACCATTAAAACAATATTAATTAAAAGCCTGGGTGAACAGATGCATCTTTAAAGACTTTTAAAAAGCTATCAGAGATGGGGAGGCTCTTATTTAACTAGGGAGCACATTCCAAAGCCTTGGGGCAGCAGCGGAGAAGGCCCATCCCTGAGTGGCCACCAGACGAGCCGGTGGCAACTGCAGACAGACCTCTCCAGCTGATCTGAATGGGTGGTGGGGTTCATGACGAAGAAGGCGTTCTCTTAAATACCCAGGGCCCAAGCTATTTAGGGATTTATAAGCAACACCTTGTATTTTGCCCGAAAACATATTGGCAGCCAGTATAGCTCCTTCAATACAGGAGTTATATGGTCTCTGTGAGATGACATGTCTAATAGATGTGTGTACATGCACTACAGAAACTTCCAGCTCCCTCCTACTTAATTCCTACCTACTTACAGGCAATCATGAGAAGCCATCCATAATCAAAAACAGAGAGGGAAAAACCAATAAAACTGACAAACAATGCAATGTAGAAGATACTGGAGAACACCTGCTGAAATAAAATGGGAGAAATCCACTAGGGTTTTCTGTATCTCTAGACCCAAGTGAACAATACTAATAAAAAATCTACAGCAATGCCACTCAGAGGACCACTTGCTTATCAAATCAAACTCTGCCATTTGAACATGTGTACACTCAAAGGGTTGGTTCACATAAATGTTAATATTATTTGATTGCTCACTGCTTGATTGCCAGCACTGGCTGTCTTCCAGCCAAATGAAGGAACTATAATCTCTGAGAAGTAGTAGACGTCAGGTTAACTCATTAAAACTATCTGTGGTGATCAAACCGTGATTGATCATTCATATATATGAGTCATCACTTAATGCTGCAGTAAATGATAAACATACATATATTAAACAGTTCTAAATAGTAATGCCACCAATGTTTGTGATTACCTGATTCAGAATATTAACTTGCCTAGTTTATAATATTCAGCTGTATAACAAATTGGGCATCATGTTCAATTTCTTCAACCACATCCTCCCAAAAAGTTATTCTTTGACTCAAAATATGCACAGTCAGCAGAAAACATCCAAAGCCAGCTTCTCTATAGGAAACTTTGTACAATCATGGAAAGAGTTCTTTAATGTTAACCCCTTACTCCAACTGAATTGCTTGTCCATTACTGTGTCTAACAAAACAGCCTCTTATTTAGTTACCTCCTTTTGTATTTCAGTCCTTTCTTTCAGCTGGCTCTTGCAAATGTGGTTATAGGTCCCCATCCACATCCAAACCCCCATCATTCTCATTTTCTGGGGTGGGGTGAATTTCCAAACAGCTATCCACCACGGCTACAATTTCCAAGGGGCAAAATAATAATGTATATGCAGAGAGCACTATCAGCATGAGCCGGCCGAGAACTTGCAGAAAACAGATGAACTTTCCCCCACCCCAAAATGGTGGCCAAGAAATTAAATTAAAAATAAATTAACAAGCTCATTCTGAGCCAACAAGATTTTGCTCCACATTGTGGCAAGATTAACCTAATGAGAAATCAAGAGGCTTGGATGCATTTCCACCATCTGTCAAAACTGAAACAACACACTTGCCATTAGGTGAGGCAAGAATGCATAAGAAAATGTTACCTGTGTCTTCAGAATAGAAGCTGATATATGTCTAAAAATCTCCTCCCCTTGTAATAGAATAAGGCTCCTACACAGACCAAGAGACAACTCAGATCAGAGGGTAATTCTATTGATGTCCATTTAGACATTGGTTTTTCAGTCTCATATGGTTGACAATTTGTGAGAACTGTGATTATGGCTTTGTGATATTAACACCTTTCTCCTAAGGAGCTGTCTGCAACCACCAACTCATTTCACACAGGCCAGCTAAAAGCCATCAGATACTAATGACTTCTGGTTTCTACCCACCTGGGCTGCATTCAAAGAAGTGACCTAGAGGTGAAGGTCTCTATATCCCATTACCAAAGTCTCAAACCATCCAGTCTTCCTCTGCAGTAAAAGTTACATGGCAGTATAAAGCCTAGTGATAGTAAAATCCTGATACATGCGAAATCTGTCTTCAAGTTCATGGTCAGTCATACCATTCTGATAAGAGTTCACAGATAGGCATTTCAGATGCTATTTTGTCTAAATATTTTAACCAACTTAAGAATGAATGTTAATAAAGCCAAAATGAATACCTTTTTCATTCTTTTTTCCAAATAAAAAATAAAAACTTCATTAGAACAAAATTTACAATGCAGAAAAAAATTGATCCAAAAAACCCCAGCAAAACATTGTACAACAAAACCTGATTCATCAATCCATCCACACTCTAATGATGTCTGGGACAGGAAAACAACCATAATTCTCCCAACTGGTGTAAAGAATAAAATCTAACCAGATTACATAAAAAGAGTTATTTGTGGTCCGTTTTGCACAGAATTGAATAATATGGATTAACTTTTCTAAAATTGTGATATACCATAAGTTCTTGTACCAGATATCCATTGACATGTTTTGATTTTTCCAGTGCTTGGCTATAGCTAACATGGCAGCAGTTACCATATACACGACTACTTTTTTGATGACACATCTGAATTGACTTAAGAAAATATATTTATTAATGCCAGCTGGGGGCATAATCCTATTTTCTGATTGATACTTTTTTAATTAAAAGTGTACTTGTTTTTGCCAAAAAAATGTCCTTATGGTAAGGCAGGCATTCACATGTCCAAAGCATACCGCAAACACCTGTCTATTTCTTAGCACATAGAAAGGCTCTAGACACAGGCAGTGTGGAGAGCCTGAATGGGGTTTGCAGGGAGAGTGGGCTTGATCCGCTCTCCGTGCACACAAGCAAGAAGCCCTCTCCGGATGGCCCAATCATCCGCCTGAATGATTACTGACTCCATTACGGAGCTGGTTGGGGTGGCAGGAGTTCGAGGGCCTCCTGGCTCCCAGAAGTCCCAGAATGACCCGCACGAGTGCGCTAGGCATTCTGGGGATCCCTCCAACACTGGGAAGCTTGTTGTAGCCCCACAGTCAGGAGGTTACTCATGAGTTGCTGCAGTGAGAAGCTGCACCACATGGCTCCTATTGTAGCACCCAACCAGCCGAAACTGGGCTGGGATCCCTTAGCCCGATTTCAGCTGGTCGTGAGAATAGCTTCATATTGTGGTTCATTAGTTTAACAAAAAAAATTCAAACATATATATTTCAAATGACAGTGCACAAATAAAAAAGCGGGGGAGGGGCTAGGCATAATTAAGTGCCACTGGTGAGATTTAAGCTATTTTTGAAGGGGCTCTGGACATACTCATCTGCAGATATTCTACACCGCAACAAAAAGAATTTTTAAAGGATAACTTTTACTGGACTGAATCCTATTTTTCAACTAATTGAAAAGTAAGTGTTAAATATAGTGCAGACAGCAAAATTTATATTATATAATTATAACTCTCAGATCCTGAGAAAGGGACATAAAGATTCTTAAAATGTTTGAAATGTTGCTTCAAACGTAGCATTTTAAAAACCTATTAATTTCAACAGGAGAGTATTAAGCATGTGCTCAACACTTTCATTTAAATCAAACTTAAAATTGTTTGGATTTTAACCTATCATTTTACATGTTTACAATATATTTATTTTTGGTTTGGAACTTTGAATCCTTCCCAGCATAGGCATAGAACCTAGATGCAGAAGGATCTGCACAAGACATAACAGAGATTTGTTTCCTACTGTCTACATATAGTCACATACACACACATCCCATACCAGGTTGTTAACAGAGGTCAGTGTGTATCCAGTCCTTCTGCCCCACTCAACTTTACTTAGCAGAGAAGGAGGTCTGGAAGGGAAATGGGGAACACACACATATTACATTTTGAAAGGGAAAAATAAACATATTGCAAACAGCATTCAGTTTAAAATATTTTGTTTAAATGTAGTATTGAAACATAATCAGATAAAGATGAAAGTGAAGTATTTTGCCAGCAGAGTTTCTTATGAACATTACTCAGTTATGCCTTTCAGCTTGGAATATATATGACGGATATCTTGTTAAAACAACCGTTGAAGACAAGTCATGTCATATCAACCCACACACCACATGCTATGGGGCTCAAATATTTCAAAGTTTATGTTAATATAATCCTGCTGCACAATTCAACTAAGGGGGGGGGGGACCATGGGTACTTCAGTGACACATAAGGCTTCTATGAGTACCATATTATCTATATGGCTTCCAGAAATGAAGCGAGGCTACAGCAAGGATTAACCTGAATCAATTTCGGAAGGTTAGTGTTGTTAACAAGTACCATAAAGTAGCTCAGCAGATTATTCTAATCTCCATTTATCAACTAACAAGAAAGCTGTGCTTCCCAATGCAGCTTCCAACAATAATATCCATGGCTTGCAATGACCATATACTAATGCACAGAATATGGGAAATAAACAACATGAACTTGATCAACTAACGGGGGAAGTAAATCTGACATGATAGGTATGACTGAGACTTGGTGGATGACTCAACTAACAAACAAATCCCTGGCATACCTTTCTGACAATTTCCCCTCCAAGAAGGCAGGGGAAGGAACAAAGAGATAGATGGTCCTTGATTGGTTCCTAACATTAGGATAGAGCTGGCCAACGAGCTTAAAGTAGTGTAACTTTGAGGGAACGAACGTGACTGTGTAATGCTGTAATTCTTGCCCTTACAGAAAGCTAAAAGTGAGCATATTCAACGTGTACCTTGGATTTCAGAAAAGTTTATTCTAATGTTCAGAGAGACCTAGGTTAGGATTCCTCAGCTTGATAAAGTAACGGAGAAAGGGTAAAATGGTAAGAGCTCCTGAAGGAGTTACTAAAAGCACAGTCACAAACAATTCCTATAAAAACAATGGTAGGTATCTTAAAAGCCCATCTGGCTGCGCAAGAAGATTTGTGATAAGATGAGTATTAAAAAGAACATGTATAAGAAATGGAAGGAAGTAGCCCAGATCTGTAAAGACACTAGCTGATAGTCAGACTAACAAAATGTAAGCAGTGAAAAATGCCAATAACTAAAGCAGCACCAGTGCTCGAGGGGAGGAGGGAAGAGGATTTTGATGACCTCCCCTTCCCTGTAAGCTCTCTGTCCCACCCAAAAATATGTCCTAAGAAACACAACCAGGGGTCATCCCATGAAACTGATTGCCAAGAAACTTAGGACCAACAAAAGGAAGCACTTTTTCACAAAACACCCAGGGGCGTAACTATAATAGGGCAAGGGGAGACAGTTTTCTGGGGGCCCACTGCCTTGTCCCCCCCCGCAGAGGCAAATCACATGACTGACTCCCCCAGCTGCACACCCGCCCAGGCTTCCTTCAGTTGTATTCATCCTCCGAAACTGAGTTAGTGTTAACACCTGAAGCTACCAGAACAGCATGACTTTCTCTAGTACCATTAAATGACTTGCATCATCCACAATTTACAACCCCTTTAAAAAATAATTTAGGATGATGTTCTATTGTGGCACATAGGTCATATATAAAATAAATTTTACTATGCTTTTTGTTACTACTATTCAGCCTCTTTTAAGATTTCTTTACTTCATGAGCTGAGCTTCAGTGCCAGGGGTCCATTTTAAAATCTTGTCTCTGGGCCCACTCCAACCTTGCTACACCCCTGAAAACACCTAATTAACCTAACAAGATGTGGTGACAGCCACCAGACTGGATGGCTTTAAGAAGGGTTTAGATAAATTAATGGAGGACAGGTCTATCAATGGCTACTAGTCTGAGGGCTATAGACGACCTCCAGACTAGGAAGCAAACTGCCTCTAAATACCAGTTGCAGGAGAGCAACAGCAGGATGGAGGAGGGTATGCCCTCACCTCTTGACTGTGGGCTTCCCAGAGGCATCTGGTGGGCCACTGTGTGAAATAGGATGCTGGACTAGATAGGCCTTGGGTCTGATCCAGCAGGGCTGTTCTTATGTTCTTATCTTGATGGAATAGAAAACTGGGCTGAAACTAACAAATTGAAATTCATCAAAAACAAAGGCAAGATTCTGCACTTAGGGAAAGGCAAGGGGAAAAAATCAAATGAACTGGTGCAGAATGGGGAATAGCTGGATTTGCAGTAGCACACATTAAAAGTATCTCAGGATTGCATTTCAGTGATGTTGTGAAGTTGAAAGTGGCCTGGGTACAAACTTTGGAGCACCCTGCCATCCCTTCACATGCCACTTTGCTTTCTCCACTGCCCACTTTGCTTTCTCCACTGCTCACTTTGCTCCCTCACTGCTCCCCCAGTGACAGAGGAGGTATGCCCATGCTCCAGCCAGCACCAGCCCCCATGCTCCGGCTACCTCAACAGCTGGGCCTGGGAAGTAGCAGTGGGTGGAAAGAGCACCACGCTGGGGATGGACAATGCTGCCACTGCAAGATGGCCAGGTGGGGGAGGGGAGTGGGGGATGTGAACAAGGTGGCCCCTGTCATAGACAGTTCAGGGAGGCAGGGTGGCATGGCTTATTCGGACCCATCAACTTTATTGAAACTCTGCCCTGTTGCATTTGATCACAAGCTGAATATAAGTCAAGCAGTGCAATACGACTGCAAAAAAGGCTAATGTGGTTTTAGGCTGTAATAACAAAACCATAGTTTCCAAGTCACAAGAACTAATAATTCCTCTTTATTCCACATTAGCCAGCTCTTATCTGGAGGATTGTGTCCAATTCTGGGAACAGCATTTTAGGAAGGATGTAGATAAACTAGTATGGGGTCAGAGGAGGACAACAAAGATATCAGGGGTCTGAAAACAAGCCCTATGAAGAAAGGTTGAAGGAAGTGAGTATGTTCTAATCTTGAGCAAAAAGAGACTGTGGGTGGACATGACAGCACCCTTCTAATACCTGAAGGGGTGCCACACAGAAGGGGGCAAAGACTTGTTTTCTGCTGCTCCAAAGGGTCAAATGGACTTTAAATTACAGAACAATGGATGGCCGACACGAATGGGCAATCTCCCATCGGCAGTACTAAGGCTGCTGCACAATGTCAGTGGCAGCCCCAACAGTGTAGCAATAGAGCTCTGTCTTTAATAAGCTTTAAAAGCTCTCATTTCCTATTAATGAAAGGAGAGCTGTGCTGCTGCCCAGAAGTGATTTAAAGTCTTTCCACAGCAACCCTGTGTCCATTCAGGTTGTCTTTGAAGTTGCACAGCAACCCCAGTGAATTCCTACTGTCACAGGAAGATTGTGCATTATGTTGGCCACCATTAGGAGAAATAGCTGTAGAACAGAACTAACTACTGGGGGTGGGGGAGCATTCTCTCTCATTGGAGTTTTTCAAATGAAAGTTGGACAGTCCACTCTAGCTTTAGATTTCCTTTTTCAAACAAGTACTAAATTAGTATGGCCAACAAGGTCCCAAACCTACTGTTTTATTTGACATTTGTAGCACAGTAATATTTCTGTTTCCAGAATATTATGCAACACTTCAGCAAAATGTTTGCTGGTTCTTAATATAAAAACTTACCATTGTATATTCCATGTACTTCCAGCCATCTCATTAACAGCGTTCAGGGTTGCTGATTCCACCACCACCACCACCTCTTTTGCTTTTTTGTAATTCTTTTCCTATCTAAATCTTGTTAACATGGTTTCCCCTAGTCATAAAGACTAATTAATATTGGTTTAATGATTTTAATGCTGTTTTAAAATATTGTTTAAAAAAAATTAAATTGTTGTAATGTTTTAAACTTTTTGTTTTTGTTTTAACTAATGTTTTACTTTCTGTTTTTATTTGTTGTAAACCGCCCAGAGATGTAAGTTTTGGGTGGTACAAAATATGTTAAATAAAATAAAATAAAATAAAATAAAATAAAATAAATAAATACAGTATGCTGCAGAACTATGGAGAGGAAACCCCACATTTCTACACAAAAAGTGATGCAGAATTGTTTGCAGAGCTAGAGAACTCAAATCTCAACAGCAAAAGAAATCTAATAGGTTTAGAGGGGAAATGTACAATATCTGGCATTTCATACAGTAATTTCTGTAACCCTTAAAACCTTTACTGGAGACATACAGAAAAATGATGTAACCGCCAGTATTTACAGAGCATAATCACACAGCTTTCATCACACTTGTCAGACCAATCCACATTTGTAAAGAATTAAGAGGTAAATATAGACAGAACTGAAAATATTTTATATTGGGCTAACCAGATTAATGTCCAGTACAATAAAAGGTTTTGTGCATTCTTTGAAGTAGACACTCCTACCAGCCACTTAAAAGATATAAAAGGGAAGAAACAACATTCCTAATCAATGAGGCTGCTGAGAATAGTGACATGGAGCTTCAAGGATATATTTTTCATAACTTTTTAAACCAATCCAGCAAGGACGGTTCATATAAAGCAGCACAGAATTTGAGCCTGCTCATTGTGAATCATCTTTCACTTTAGGTTTTGCCCTAAGAAAATGACTGGTCAGCATGCTTCGATTTGAGAAATGAATGCCAATATTCCTTAATGGCTGAGGAAGATCAGTTCACATCTGGGAAATGTGAAGCTAACGAAGCTGACATATTCTAAATGAAGTAAGCCATGAAGGGTCTTGTATTCCACACAATGGATTTGTTGGGAAGAGCTGGTGAGGTGTGAGATGTTTGTGTGAAGAAACAGCAGGCAAACTAGATCGGAGACAAATGTGAGATCTGAGGCTATGAATGGAGAAGAGGCTAAGCAGAGGTTTGGAGCATCAGGGTGAAAGAGTGTGTGCTCTCTGGATATATAGAAAGCTGCCCTATACTGAGTAAGATCATTGGTCCATCTGGCTTAGTATTATCAACACTGATTGGCTGGCTTTCCAAGCTTTTAAACACAGGTTTTTCCCAGCCCTACCTGTAGATAGTAGGGATTGAAACAGTGATCTTGTGAATGCAATGCTCAATCACTATGATCCTTCTCCAAAGCCTTGGGATGCCTGGCATCAAAGTGAGCTTTTTATGCATTAAGCCAGTCCCTGAAGAAAGGTTTGAATCACTTCATAATTAGGGTGCCATTTCTGAATACCCACTTCAACTCTGAGCATCATCCCTGCATGTAATTCAGTTGTACTAAGCAAGGAAAAAACAAACTCATTGTGCCTCCACGGTGAACAAGCATGAACTTTGCAAACAATATTGGGAAGAGAGTACTATATATTCAGGATACAGATTAAAACCAGGATACCCAAAGATATAATATAACACAGAATTTAAAAGAACTGCACTGGCTTGTTTCCAAGCTGGTTATTACCTATAAAGCCCTTAAAGGCTTAGGCCCAGGATATTTAAGAGAGTGCCTCCTTTGTCATGAACCCTCCCACCTATTAAGATCTTCTGGGGAGCTCTGGCTACAGTTGCCACAGGCTCGTTTGGTGGCTACTTGGTGCTAGGTCTTCTCTGTGGTTGCCCAAGGGCTCTGGAATTAACTCCCTGGTCACTTTAAGTGGTGCAGGGGGGAAATGCTTAACTAACAAGAAGAAGGTTGCCGGTTCTGCTTTTAAATTTTTTATTGGTTTTTACAATATCTTAACAATCTCATTATATCCAATTAAACAAATGTTGACTTCCCACTCGCCAATCTGTGCAAATCACTAACTATACAATTCAACCATTGCTATAGTAATTCAAAACATATATCCTATACCTTACAAACTCGATTTTACTCTACTCAACCTGCTATTATTACTAAATTTCAAACCCTGCTGAAAAATCAATATTAGAGAAATAGTTCTTTAAGTATAGTAAGAATGTTTTCCAATCTCCTTTAAAACATTCCAGGTTTTCATCCCTTATCAGTACTGTAAGTTTTGCCATCTCAGCATATTCCAAAGTTTTTATCAGCCAATCTTCTTTTGAGGGCATTTCATTGTTCTTCCATTTCTGCGCATATACTATTCTAGCCGCCATGGCTGCATACATAAAAATTGTTAAATTCCTTCTGGAAAACTCTCCTTGTGTTATTTCCAGCAGGAAGGATTCTGGTTTCTTAGGAAATGTCATTTAAAATTTTTTTCTTCAACTCATTATATAGCCGGTTCTAATCTCCACTGGTACTATATCAGGCAGCAGGAATATAGGAAGATGCTGAAAGGCATCTTCAATACTGCGTGGGAGGAGGCAATTGTAAACCCCTCTTGTATTCTACCAAAGAAAACAACAGGGTTCTGTGGGTGCAAGGAGTCGAAATTGACTTGACGGCACACTTTACCTTTACAAAATAAGAGCTTCTCTATCTCTGACTGTTTCTAAAAAGACCCTTAAGACACACCTTTCTCAGGCTTTTAGTTAATTAATTAATTTTAAATTGCTTGTTTTCTATTGTAAAATTGTTTTATTTGTTTTATCTTATTTTATATATGTTGTATTTCAAATTATGTACACTGCCAAGGGGTATACATATCAGGTGGTATATAAATATGATAACTAAATTATAAATAAAAATTAAGTTCTAAATCAATTGACTTATTTATCTTTTCATTCATTCAGTTTATATACCTACCTTCCTAAAGTGGCTCAGAGTGGTTTACATTAAGTTCAACATCACATTAAAAAACATTAAAAAAACCAACAACATTTAAACCAGATTAAAATTAAAACTAGATATCATAAAAAGCCATTTTAAAAATTGGTCTTTAAGGCTCTCCTGAGGGCCTCCAAGAAAGATAATCCTCTTATATCCATGGGGAGCACATTCCACAACCAAGGGCGACAACTGAGAAGGCCTGATCCCAGGTTGCCACCAGATGAACCAGTTGCACCCAAAGACGGACCCCTCCTGATGGATTTTAATGAGCAGTGCGGATATTGTAGAGAAAGGCACTGACTTACAGTAGGTATGGTTCGACATGTACAAATGCAAATTCAAATCAATTGGACATATTCAAAAAGCATGCATCATTCATCAAATGATGAATACTCAAATTAGTAAAGCTTAGATCATCAGAATCTTAAAAAATTAAACACTAATCTACTAGTACACTGGACTCACTTTTCTTATAGTGATATCCAGACACCTACAAATCCACTTGCCAGCTTGCTAGCACCCAGCCCTCTGGCAAGAAGGACACTCAGCACCACAATTCTCTCTTCACCAGAGGTCTCATTTCCACTGCCATTTTTGAGAGGATAAGAAACAGCAGGAATCCTTTCTGAGCATTATGAGAGGGCTCCCACTGCATCTTGAAGACCACCTCTCTCCTAAAATCGCTATCTGTTTGCCAGAAAAAGATCAGAAGAAAGAGCGGAAATTGGTGATGACGACAAATAATGGCTGGCTAGTGAGTTAAGCCTAAATAAATACCTTAGAGAGCGCCTTCTTCTGCATGATCCCCACCGCACGTTAAGGTCATCTGAGGAGATTCGTCTCCAGTTACCACCATCTCGTCTGGTGGCGACTTAGAGGTGGGCCTTCTCTATAGCTGCTCCGGGGCTGTGGAATGCGCTCCCTGCGGAAATCCGCAATTTGAATTCTCTATTAGCATTCAGGAGAGCCCTTAAAACATATTTGTTTGGCCTGGCTTTCCAGAGTTTTAAAATCGGTCTTAATATTCTAACCCGATTTCGGGGCTTTTAATCACTGTAATTGTTTAATTGTTGTTTTAAAATGTTTTTAAATTGTTAATTGTTGTTATATTGTTTTTAATTTGTTTTAGCTCTTTACTGTTTTAGTGGTTTGTTTTAATTGTAAACTGCCCTAAGCCATTTTGGAAGGGCGGTATATAAATCAAATAAATAATAAATAAATAAATTTGAGGATCCCTGGTATACCTTTATTGTCATGGTCCCCAATTTTTCAGTTAGGTATGCTAACTCTATCGATTTCTTTTAGAGGAAGCATGGCAAGAAGAATGTAATAGACATAATGTTATTTCACAAATTGTTTAGCTTTTTCGCTTCACTCTGTTAAAAAAAAGCGAGTTTATCTATACTCAGGGTTTATGTACCTATCCCAGTTAGTTGACAATTTCATGCATGTAACAAGGGGGCTCTAGCCCACAAAACCATGTGCCATAATATACTTACTAGACTTTAAGTTGCCCCAAGGCTCTTACCTTATAGCCCATTTGTACAGTCTAACATGGATACCCCATTTTAAAATTGAATCATGGCACCACTACTCAGTTCAATGGCCTGAATTCATGCTTCATCTGCAAAGACAATTGTACTCAGAAACAACAAAATTAGTTTCTGGTGCAGGTGAAAACCAAGAAATACCATATTTCACTTTCCTACCAAATGTATAATTACTAGAAAAGATACATGCAACACAAAGCAAACATAATTCCAGCCAAATTCACAAATTAAACAGTGCATCAGAACCTTTAAAGACCAAGCTTGGAAACTTGATTTGATTTTTTTAATCTGACCACCACAAGTTTCAGGAAGCTATCTTGCTAGGAATAATTATGCCATTTTTATCCTTGAACAAATGCAGGAAGACATATACTGACTTTTCTCATCATCTTGAGTTTTTGTTATTTTTTAAAATACTTGTATTCCATTATAGCTGCTACCCAGCAACTGAGATCGGTTGTGTGAGTACTTTATAAACAAATAATTCTATATCACATGCACTGTGTTTTATCAAAATCAGCTAAACACAGTATGGATAAAATTGTACTTTGCTGGAATTTATTCTTTCTAAGCTTGAGTAATGACTATTCAAGGTGTGAGGTAATGAAGAATTAAATCAGGTGTAATTATCATTACTGATTACTATCGAATAACACACTTCCTCCCTTGTATCTACATATCTCAAACAAGGCAGCTTTTCTACTTAGGTTAAGTGAAGACAAATTTATACCCTTAGAATTTGATGCATCCCTGGGAAAGTCTATCTTGTATTCAACAAGTGTGTTTAATGTAATGTAATGGGGGGGGGAGCTAACAAACCTGCTCAAGTGAACACAATGTGTTCACATCTCTGTTTTGTACAAAAATTGGAACCTTAAGAGAAAACTAACTTAAGTTTGCTTTGATTTCCATGCTTAGCACTTTTACAGCAGTCATCTTGAGTCTTTATGACCCACTAACAATAAACTTCTGTTTTTTAAACGCAAAGGAATGATCTATTTTTGAACAATTTTCCTAATATTTCTTCAAGGCCAGATGGTGTGCAAGACTATCTATCTATCTATCTATCTATCTATCTATCTATCTATCTAATTTATATACTGCCTGATTCCAAAAGCTCTAGGCAGTTCACAAAAGTAAACATAAGAAAGACAAATCAGACAAACTGTTGAAACAATTTAAAACATTCAAAGACTACAAAAGCCTGGCTAAAAAATGTGTCTTAAGGGCTCTTTTAAAGACTGGCAAAGATGTTAAATCATGAATGTCTATAAGGAGCGCATTCCATAGCCCAGGAAGGACTACAGAAAAGGCTTGTTCCCGAGTCCTCGCCAGATGAGCTGGCAGCATTCGGAGACGGATCTCTCTCACTGACCTTAATGTGTGGTGGGGATCATGCATAAGAAAGCATGATAACCAGGTCCAAAGCCATTTAGGGCTTTAAAGGTAATTACCAGCACTTCATATTTTGCCCAGAAACCGATTGGCAGCCAATGCAATTATTTTGAAACAGGCATAATATGGTCTCTCTGATAAACCCTGAAGACCAATCTAGGTGCTGCATTTTCGACCAACTCAAACTTACGAACTACAAAGGCAGTCCCACATAGAGCGTTTCGCAGTAGTCAAGCCTAGAGATTACCAAAGAGTGCACCACAGTTCTGAGTTCATTATCGTCAATGAACGGACATAGCTGTCATATCAACTAGAATTGATAGAAGGCGCTCCTGGCCATAGCCTCAACCTGAGAAACAAGTGTGAGGCCTGGGCCCAGAAACACTCCCAACCTACACACCTGATCATTTATTAGGCGTGCAAACAGTGTTCCTGCTAACCAGGATTTCCAGATGTTGCTCACTACAAATCCCAGAATCCCCAGTTGCAATGTCATTTGGCTGGGGATTCTGGCAGCTGTAGTCAACAACATCTGGAAATCCCAGTTAGAGGGAACACTGAGTGCAACCCTATCCAGAGCAGGAGGATCTATCACATCTCTCAAAATACGAACTCTTACCATGAGTATCTTCATCTTGCTTGCATTTAGTTTCAATTTATTATCCAGTCTATTACTGCCTGTAGGTAGGCATTTAGCGGGGTTATACCATTTCCTGATGATGTTATCATGGTGAAATAGATTTGGGTGTCATCAGCGTATTGATAACACTCGGCTCCAAACCTCCTGATGATTTCATCCAGCCATTTCATATTTAAAAGCATCAGAGATAGGATTGAGCCCTGAGGGACACCGCCATACAATAGCTCTTGTTTCAGAGAACAGCTATCTCCGAGCAACCCCAGAGAGATGGGAATGGAGCCACTGCAAAGCATTAGCAAAATATTCCCAAATCCCCCAAACAATCCAGACGGATGAAGTGGTCAACAGTATCAAAAGCCACAGAGAAATCCAAAAGAACTAACAGAGTCACACTCCCTCCATCCATTCTTTGGTAGAGATCATCCATCAGGCTGACAAAGGCTGTCTCCACCCCAGAACCCGCTCTAAAGCCAGTCTGAAATGGATCTAGATTATCAGTATCTTCCAAAACTGCCTGGAGTTGATCAGCCACCACCCTCTCAATTACTTTGGAGATTGGAGACTGTACCTTTTACATAGTCTTCCTTAAACCTTTCTCCTCCTTTGTCTAAAAGACCATTGAACTATGCTAGGCCAACATTAGCCCAGGCATGTTAGCACAATAAGTTACTTTGTACTGGTTGATTTTTGCTTTGAGCCAATGTATTGCTTTTATTCATTATATACCACTATTCATCTAGAACTCTCACCCAATTAAAGAAATTTTAGTCAAGATTTAATAGATCTTAAATTAAAGCTCTCAGGTTTAATTTTTAATTAAGAGATTAAATCTATATAAATTTGCATGAATAAAATAATTCTGAAGGAGAAAAGCATACTTCCTTTGGCTTGGATGCACATTTATGGTCACAAGGGCTGCAATCTTCAATGAACCAATGGTTTAGATTGAATGATCAAAAACATTTACAATTGATTAAAAAAGCACCCCTGATTAATTGGGCAACACATTTCTTTTTAAAAGTTAATTTATTTTCATATCAGTATCTATAAAAGGTTCATATAGCAGACATTGGGCAGGATCCAGTCTAAGTTATTCATGACTAAGTCTTACTGAAATTAATGGGGCTTAAGTTAGTTGTCACATTTATTTCAATGGTGCTTAAAGGTAAAGTTGTGTCATCGAGTCGGTGTTGACTTGGCGACCACAGAGCCATGGGGTTTTCTCTTGATGCTTAGTCATAGCTAATTTAGTCTGGATCCTGACACTATCTTAGAAGAGGCATGCCCCTTTCTTCTCAGAAAATAGTAGAAGTCTTTTCTAAGATGGAGCCTACTACTACTACTACCACGAATATTTTTATACTGCTCTTCAACCAGAGTTCTCCAAGCGGTTCACATAAAAAACCAAATAAAACACAAATAAGATGGTTCCCCAAAAGGCTCACAATCTAAAAAGAAACATAAGGTTTCTTCTAGCAACAGCCACTGGAAAAATGTTGTGCTGCTGGGGTTGGATAGGAACAGTTGAGCCCTTTGGGGACAGGAGGCCATCTTATTTATGTATTATTTATTTTTCTATGTAAACCGCTTTGAGAAGGGTGGTATATAAATATCTGTAGTAGTAGTAGCAGTAGTAGTAGCCCTCCTGCTGCTAAATATAAGAAAATAAACACTTTAAAAGGTGTCTCTCTGCTCAGTTAGCAGGGGCTAGCCATGCTCAGTTGGCCTACTGTGATGTATAATGCAAAGTCTACAAATAGTGGGTTAGGTCAAGACTTTGCACAATGGCATAAACGCAAGGGATCTTCCCCATCCTTTGATCCCACTGAAACTCCCTGAAGCCATTCTTCAGGGTTGGGAGAGTCTTGGAAATGGATAGCATGGTATGTATTTATTACTTATTTATTTATTACATTTATATACCGCCGCATCCAAACGGCTCTGGGCAGTGCACAGCAGCAAAAATAAAACCCGTGAAGCAGTGCAGAGGAATCAGTGCAGAGGGGAGGACTGTGTGCAAGCATCTTCTGTAAGCAGTTATCCGCTGGCAGAAGTTGCTTGTGCTTGGTTTCTAGGGAGTATCCTCACCAGAGTGGATAAAAATAAATGGTCATCTGAGGGGGCTCTGCTCTGGGTGCTGACAATGAGGGAGGCTCGGTTGTTATGCACACGGGACAGTTTTGTATTGTTTTTATACTTGTGCTTTAAATTTTTTTAATCAGATTTGTTTTATATTTTTAGCTTAATATTTTAAATTATCATTTTTATAATCTTGTTTTTAAATTTTGCTGTAAACCACCTTGGGATTGTTTTAATGAAAGGCGGTATATAAATTTAACAATAAAATAAATGTCCATGCAATGAAAGGATGCCTGGATGTCTGTGCAGTGAAATAATTGTGTTTCGGCACAATCCTAGTGATTTACAGAGCAACGTAAGCAAAATACAGGTCCTTGCCCTGAAGAGCTTACAATTATATTTAAACTTTGGTCTTGTCTGACACTTGCAAAGTTCAATTTTAAAACATTTTTCCAAACTGAAGCGCAAAATAATTTATTAGTTCTACTTCTCAGTATAAATACTCCACAATGGCCTGATTCACTCAACAGTTCAAATCTATATTTAAAGTGGGTTACTGACATTAGTGTGAACCCAAAACAAGGTGGTTTATGGCCCAAGCTGAACCTGAGGTTCCCACCTTGGTGAGGGTTCTATTTGCAGCAAAAGCCCATGCATCTTGTCTTGTGCCCTCCCCCACTGCAACCCCATTCTGAATGCAGCAATGGCTTGCGACAGTAAGCAATAATTATGTCAGCAAAAGATCTTCCAATTTTACGAATAAAACAAATAACTTTTTTCTACTTATGGCCTAGATATATTTTAGTATTATTAGTTTTTATACTACTGAAGTGTCCTAAAAAATTTTTGGTATAACCACTGGTACACCTCAGTTGAAGTATATATAAGTATATGTAGTAAGTTCCTCCTATTATATATAAGGAGCTGCCTTTAACTTATTCAATCCTTGGGATTGTTTTTAATGAAAGGCAATATATAAATTTAACAATAAATAAAATAAAAAATAAATTCAAATGGCCCTGAAACCCTCATTCTGTCCTCCTGCGTAGTTTCAAGTTTCAAACCCAGTCTTTCAAGATTTCTTCGGATGGCTAAAAGTTCTTAACCCAAGATGCTTGGGATTTAGCTGTGGCCTTTAGACATGCTCTTTGCTTAGAAAAGCGAGGTCACATATGCTAGTGGTCTCACTCATGTACATATTAGAAAAACTGTCTTGGTTTCACTATGCATGTAGACACACACTTGCTGCTGATCTTGATATACAATAAATATTTTTAGCAGAGATATTTATACATTTTTAATAATCTCTCGGTATGCTAATCCATATTCAAACTGCATGTTGTAGCGCTACAATTACCCTTCTGGTTCAGTATATTTACCTGTAAGTCACTGACAGATATTGTTTGCACTGCCATCTGGAATGCATACCGTGGTCTCCAGATCATAAGCCTCAAGCTAGTAGAAACTAACTAAAACATGAAAGTGACAGGCACATTAAAAATGTACTGAATGTTGTCCTACCCTACCCATTTTGACATAAACCTACATAACAGCATTAACATGGTTTCTGTAAGATGCCATTCTTATTCTTCTTCCTGTAGTTGAAGGTTAAGTATCACTGCAAATAACTCATAATAAAACAGGGCAAGGGAATAATAATAAGAGTAGAGATGGAAAAGAAGGAGAGATTTTGTAGCATTCTAAATATAAACGTGAAGAGTGGGAGGGACAGCAATTTCCTGTTTCTGATTACTGCAGTATTTGGGTAACAAAATAATAATTTTCTGGTCTCAATGTGATCTCAGTGACATTATGCAACATAGCGACTTTTGTAATTTTAATGCAGATGCATATACTCAGGGGGGGGGGGGCTAAACAACAATGAAGACCTAACATTTGCATGCTTGGGATCATCTCCAAGTCAAGTTTACTAACATGTTATCATTAAACAACACCCATGCACAACATGATACTGCTGACTAGACTGAAAAGCCACAGGTCTGGCAGAGAAGACTGAGATCTGCCCGCAGTATTAAAACCAACAGATATAGATGTATTCCAAAACTACATACACACACACACACACACACACACACACACACACTTACATGCTTTCTGAATTGACATATATATCTCAATTCAGAAAGCATGTAAATGTGCAAAAGCAGCAAAATAAGAAAACATGAATATGTGGAGATATCTACCCAGTTTAATACCTACTGCTGCTTTCAAGCAAGCTATTACCTTTTTTCAAGCAACAAGAAATAAATATAAAGGCCTGACTAATAAAGACGCCTACAATAGAACTAGACAATTCCAGGATTACTTCTACTAGTTTTGAAGTCTACTTTTTAATTGCTAAAAGCCTATATCTAGTAGGGATGTGCAAAAAATTTCGGGCACAGAACGATCTGTGCCCGAAACGAGCAATTTCGGGTGATTCGGGACTGAACCGAATCACCCCCGATGTCCCCCGATATTTTTCGGACCCGAGCCGAATCACCCGAATTTCGGGCATGAAAAATTCGGGTGATTCGGTTCATGGTTGATTTGGGGGGATTTTTTGAAATTTTAGTGACTTTGGGGCAGTTGTGGGGCATAGCATGGGATCTGGGCAAAAGGAGTGGGGTGGGGTGGTAGTGCCTAATGGGTGCAGGCTACCACCCCAATTTCAGGGGGATTGGGCAAAGGGCTGATTTTTGGTGAATTTCTGAAGTTTTCATGTCTTTGGGGCAGATTGGGGCAGATTGGGGCAGAAAGTGGGGACTGGGGCAGAATAGTGGGGTGGGGTAGTAGTGCCTAATGGGTGGAGGCTACCACCCCAATTTCAGGGGGATTGGACAAAGGGGTGATTTTTTGAGAATTTTTGAAGTTTTAGTGACTTTGGGGCAGTTTGGGGGCAGAAAGTGGATCTGCCCCAAAAGAGTGGGGTGGGGTGGTAGTGCCTAATGGGTGGAGGCTACCACCCCAATTTCAGGGGGATTGGGCAGAGGCCTGATTTTTTGGGAATATTTGAAGTTTTGGTGTCTTTGGGGCAGATTGGGGGCAGAAAGTGGATCTGCCCCAAAGGAGTGTGGTGGGCTGGTAGATAGTGCCTAATGGGTGGAGGCTACCACCCGTCCCCAATTTCAGAGTGACTGGGCAGAGGGATGAATTTTGGTGAATTCTGAGGTTTGTCTTCATAAGGTGAAGTGTGCTAAATTGATTACTTCCTCATATTCATAGTAATTGAGAGTGTGAAAAAGTGAAAGTGGGGTCATGAGAGTTGTCTAATTGAAAAAAATCTCATTTGCTATGATAGAATGAGAATTCACACCTCAGAAGTTTTTTGCAGATCCACTTTCTGCACCCAAACTGCCCCAAAGTCACTAAAACTTCAAAAATTCTCAAAAAATCAGCCCTTTGTCCAATCCCCCTGAAATTGGGGTGGTAGCCTCCACCCATCAGGCACTACCACCCCACCCCACTATTCTGCCTCAGTCCCCACTTTCTGCCCCAATCTGCCCCAAAGACATGAAAACTTCAGAAATTCACCAAAAATCAGCCCTTTGCCCAATCCCCCTGAAATTGGGGTGGTAGCCTGCACCCATTAGGCACTACTACCCCACTCCACTCCTTTTGCCCAGATCCCATGCTATGCCCCCGAACTGCCCCAAAGTCACTAAAATTTCAAAAATTCCCCAAAAATCAGCCCTTTGCCCAATTCCCCTGAAATTGGGGTGGTAGACTCCACCCATTGGGCACTACAACCCCACCCCAAAATTTTGCCCCTGGGCCCCTTTTTTACCCCCTGAATCGATTCAGATTTGGATTCGGATTAAATCCAAATCCGAACTGAATCAAGGGTGATTCGGGTGGCCCATATTCGGGCACAAAACAGAACAGGGGTGATTCAGTTCGGGTCCTGAAACGAATCACCGAATTCCCGAATTGCACACCCCTAATATCTAGATCTAGAATCCCATGTGCAGTTCAGGTTATGCATAGAATTACTGAATCTGTGTGGCTTTACAGTCATTTTAAAGGAAGGAGCAATCTGAATGCTCATTCTTTTGCATTCACAGCTATGTCTTCTATTAAAATATGGCCCAAGAGTAGATGTGACAATGTGAAGTCTACTCAGGTCAGTACATGCTGCCCACTAGGGATGTGCATGAACCACTTCAGCGCTCCTTTCCTGGAGCACCAAACCAGTTTGATCAGCCGGCATTCAAACTGGCTAGAAGGGCGGAGGGGTTGCTTTAAAGAACAGTGAAGGTACTGCCTATCTGTCAGCCCCTGACCCTTCCCCCCTGCTAGCGCTCTCCAGAACAGCAGGCACACTGGGCTGTAGCATTCCTGCTTGCGCCCCAATCAACGTCGCCACACTCATGGCCAACACGCGCATTAGCCATAAGTGTGGTGATGCTGATCAGGGCGCAAGGGGGCATGATGCAGATTGGGAATTTTTGCTAGCAAAGCTTTTCTGTCAGGCTCCCAGAAGCCTCCCTGCTTATGTTCAAATCTACAGCCTTGGAGCTCACACTCTGTATATGTTCAGGAGTCTCACAGCAATCGTGAGCCCTCCATTTGAACACATGGAGACAGGTCACAGTTGCAATGGGCTAGTCACACCTAGATTTGGCTACTACACAGCAAATTGAAATGGGAAACAAATGCACTCCTTCCCTATGCAAGAACTCCACTTAGTAGACCCCAGAAGTAACTCAAAGCATGTTAAATCTCTGTCAAGGCCATCCTGCACTCAGGGTGAACCAATGTGGCTTTCCCCCTCCTTACACAAAAAGATAGCAGCAAGCCAATGTGCTAACTGGCTCTGCAGGAAGAGATAGATAAGCATGGGAAGGTAAATTTCCCCCCTCCATTCACACGGGAGGTTGAGCAAGCAAGGAACCTAAGAGATGCACCCATCAAAAGTACAGATTAGATTATCAGACTTTTCCGTTTATGCAGATCCCCTTCCTCACGTCCTCGTGTATAGAGCATCTATACACTCTATTTCTCATGACAAAAAGCCTTGGCATGTTTCGGCAATTCACACATTGTTACACTCAAGAAGAGCATCCGCAACAATGCATTCCATACAGGTCCATCCTGGCACCTCTAATCAGAACGAAAGGGCAAGAGAAATTTGCCCCTAAGGCATGCTTTGGGATATAAGTATCCCATGAGCCAGTGTGCTCCTGCTCCTACCCTCGCTTACTGGATCCCATCTATACCACACACTTTGGAGCCACCAGCAGCTTGGGCGATCTGCTGCGCACCTGCCATCGCAACCAGGGGTGTCCAGTTTTTCATGCCACTTCCCAGGTCAGTCCTCTTACCGATTCATCCAGCTTGCCTAGCTGCCACAGGAAGCTGGCCCCATGGAGGTACCCTCCTCATGGGTACCTCTCCCTCTACTAATCCCTGTAACCTTCCTGCTTCCAATCACACTGTCTCAGAGGAGCAAGATTCTGCAGCCCTCCCCAGAATCCTGAGGTCCCGTCATCCAGATTAGGTGAAGGTGAACGTTTGCCCTGCAACTAGGCCTTCTCTATCCCTTTCATAGATCTAAGCTACCCCCATCTCCCTCTCACAAGCCTCTTTCTCTTGCCCTCCTAGGAACTCACACAATTAGGACTCTAAGCTAAAAGACCTCATTGCAGTTAAATTTATTTTTGATAGTAATCTTGCTTTAACCATATAATTATCTTTTCTGTAACCCCTCCTACAATAAATATCTTTTTATTTTTAAAATTAAATCTTGTCTCGGTCCAGTCATTTCTTGAGTCTAAACATTTGCACAAATTAAAACTGACGTATAGCTGCCCCCTTTAAGAGTTAATTCCCCCACAAAGCGTGAACACGGGGGTGCTGACCAATCATCCCAGGACAATTCCATTAACAGAATGCAGATGGGGAACATGGAGGGTAACACTTTCCCCTGCATCATTTTCCCACTGAAAAAAGCACCTCCTTGAAGCTGCTACTCTCCCCAGATTGGCTACTTGCTGCTAATAGCAGCTGAGGCTTTGATTTTCAGAGGTAAAACAGAGCAGGTGAAAAATGCAACCCCACTTCCTGCTCGACAAAATCATAATTGACATTGGTGTCTTGCTTTTAACAAGAAGATATTTTCAGTTTATTTTTTGTGTTAAGCTCATCTCTTAATAGGTTTAAACATAACAAACAGGCCCGGTTCATTTGCAACGGGAAACCCGAGGTCCTTCCAGTTCCCAAACCCGAATGTATAAACCCAGGCAATTAGAGTTAAACAAAATAATGGACCCACCGTTTCCCTCCCCAAATTCCATTTATCACCTTTCGTTTGTAGTAAGTTTCACCACCGTAAACTGTACAGCGGCAACAGAGATATGTCAGAACCCGGGAGTGCAGTTTGCCTTCACTCCAAACCTGAGTTGAGGGAGGAAGCTCCTCCCTCACTGTGGCTGCTATTGGCTGTACAGGCTGTCCTTCAGGAAAAGAAGCTCATACAGCCAGCTCTGTGGTCTCTCTGACTGAAGAGAAGCAGCTCTCCATTATTTATTTATTTATTTATTTATTTGTTGCATTTTATATCCCGCTTTTCCTCCAAGGAGCCCAGAGCAGTGTACTACATACTTAAGTTCCTCCTCACAACACCCCTGTGAAGTAGGTTAGGCTGAGAGAGAAGTGACTGGCACAGAGTCACCCAGCTAGTTTCATGGCTGAACGGGGATTTGAACTTGGGTCTCCCCAGTCCTAGTCCAGCACTCTAACCACTGCACCATGCTGGAGAGTGGGTGGAGAGGGAATGCGGAACTGTGGGTCAATTAGACCTGCGGTTTGGTGTTATGTATGACCCAGGCCTTCGTTTCTCCCTTAGCTTCACTGGTTGACATTCTGACTAATGAAGCACTTGTGTAATGAGCAAAGGTGGCTAGCACAAGAAGATCACACAATTACAATAAAACTAAAGATTTGCACATTTGCAGAATTGCGCAAACACTGCCTTTTAGAACAAATGAAATGTGCCACAGTGGCATAAGCAAAACTATTTTTGTGGTAATACAACACTACCCTGGAAAACAAGCTTCAGACTTAGTGCCAGAAGCCAGCACAAGGCCCAATGGACCAGCACAATGTCCTTCCCCAAAGCTTTTATTAGTCAGGAAGTCAGCTACTGTATGGAATACTAATGACATTGTTTCACTCTGAGGTTGTTCTCACAACCAGCTCTATCTGGGCTAGCGCATCCCTACCTAGGTAGAGCTGCTCATGAGAACAGCTGAAATTGGGACCAATCCTGGTGTTCCTCGGCTATGTAGCCTGAATTTTTTTACCCAGGCTAAAAGTGAACACCCTCCTCCCTCACTGCTCAGTTATGTGGGTAGCCAGGTTGCCAGCATCTCATTTCGGGCTGCTGGTAGCCATGTAAACAAAGGAGGTCAGGGAAATAAGTGGCCAGCATTTCCCTAATGCAGTGCATTATGGGATATCTAGAGGCTATCTGGGATATCTGGGCATCCTTCCCCTGGCCTGAGAATCAGTGTGCTGCTCGAGAGTCAAACAGTAGACTGCTACACACTTTTGTCTTTATAGCCAGCAAAGCCACAGCTATGATTTCACAACAGCTCAACTGCCATTCCTTTGTGCATGTTTACATAATGCAGTTCCTTTTCTTGCAGATTTCAACAAGTGAATTTGTTACAGATGAAGATGCTTGGGCTGTATACATGACTGAGTTCCTAGAGTGATATGAATCAAAACAGCCTCCGCCAGTTTTCACTGGGTCCAACATGTAAGATAATTATCAGCAGTCATCAGTCAGCATTGCAATATGCTGCTATCTCTAAAAGGAAAGCTCCATTATAATTATAAAATGCTACCTGTGCAGGATGAGCCTAAAATCACACATACTAGCAACCATCTACTGTAAGGAACATCCGAACTGTTGGAAGTATGTGGAAATTTCCCACTACAGAAAGGAGCATTTAAAACCAGACCCAGCTGTGAAAGCTAGATTATTCACTCCAAATACAGCATGTGACATTTGGGGGAAACTGTCATAAACTGTCAAAACTCCGTTTTAAGTGGATTTCAGATAAAAGATTAAGGGGAAACAGAGTTAACCTTAAACACAGTTAATGTTGGTGCTGAAGTACTGCTTAACAGCAATTAAGGTGGGAGAAGGGCATTTGTTCCAGGAAGAGGAGGGAATACATATTTCTAAGGATAGTTTCTGTTGCTAAACTTGGTTAACAGAGAGCAAGCATTATGTTTGCAATGGCCCAGAAATAGAGGCAGATTCATTTCTAATCATAAAATATAGAACTGAATTAATGCATCTTGGACACAGTGACTAACATGAGGAAGAAAATTACTCAATATAGTCCCACTGAAATTGCCTAGCTTATCCTTTTATTTTCAATGGGACTACTTTGAGCAATTTTCCTCAGCCAGTATTCTTACAACTGATTAATACATTAAATGCAATTGATATTGTCCTTTTCTAGGACTCAACAACCTCAGAGTGCATGGGGGAATTACTTGTTTGAATGTGCTGCACTTCATAATCTTCCTGACCAAAAAAAGCTACATGCAAGACATAAAATGCTTCTCTTTGGGACTTCCCAATTGTAGTCACATTTTGGGTTGGAATATGCAAGCAACATATCAAAACAGCAAAAACTGTTTGTCTCCAGATCCCTATGCAAAACAAATGAAAATAGGCAAATATTCTATTTAAAATTTAAGCCACTTTTTAAAAGATAGTTCTTTATGTTAACCCAGCGCTACTAGAATCCATGGAGAATTCTGCTGAAAAATTCCATGACATCTTAAATTTATGACAGCCTCTTAAATTTATTATCAAATTGTTAACCTGCCATATTTTTAACCCAGATGATTGGGGAAAGGGGTGGCATTTTCTACTGTTCTCCTTAGGGATAATTTGCTATACTTCTTACCCTATTCTTGTGTGAACTGTCCTAGTATTTTATATCAAACAGTGAAATATATATAATGCTGAGTACATGCAAAAGCTACTATAAGCATCTAAGAAAAGGCCAATATTTGAATAACATATTTCAAACCAGTTAGAAGAAATGGTGAAATGAATACATAAAACCTGCCTGCATAAATGCTGTTTGGTCTACCTTGGTTTCAAGAGCACATGTATGTAGCAATATGTTTGTTATTGGTCATGTTTTACCAGCCAGAGATATATGGTATACAGAGTAAGACAAATAGTGACCAACATCCAGATCAGCAGTGCAACGAACAAAGATGCAAATAAGCAAGAAGGTCACATAACTGAGTGGATGCTCAAAATTGCTAAGTCTGTTGTGGCCTCAGCCTGCTTGCACAAAAAGGAGATTAGGCAGTTTTGCATCATTCCCTACAGTTTTGCATCATTCCCTATGATTTGACGAAGAGGTTTCACAGCAGGTGTGCAGCAGGTTGTGCAAGTGCATCCTATTGCACCCGTGCAACCCTCTGGAACACAAGTGGAACTAGCTAGTGCAAGATATTTGCTTTGCACTACTGCAGCATTAGTCTGTATTTCAGCCAGTATTTTCCTCCAGAAACTATGACAATAGACCGTGGTAGACAATACGGTTTTTTGCCCTCTCTCCCCAGCAAGGCATTGGCTTAATCAGAAATTGAAATTATTTTCTTATGAAACATTGCCAAACATTCAGCTTTAAATAACAGTATTGGTCTCAGTGACATCACATTTTTAAAAAATCAGCTCATACTTTATTTATAGTACCCCTTCCCTAACTTCCCTCTTCCTAATAAAATGAACTGTGCCCTAATCCTCTCCTATAAGTGCAATGAAGAGGGAAGCAGCTTTTATCAAAGTGAGAGTATTTCAAAATCTACTGACAGTACTGTTATTTTTTTTAAAGCTTTTTCACAGCTGGAAGTCATGTCATAGGCATTTTACCATATCATGGTGACTTCATAATACTCAAGGGCAGAAGCATGAAGAGTAACAAAAAATAGATAAACAAAACGCAACTTAAAAAAAAAGACTTTCTTCTACAAACTGTAAATTTCCAAGTAACTAGCCATGGTTTGTAATTTTTGCAAAGTTTACAGCAAAGTAAATGACTTTTTAGTTGTCACAGGTTACATTCTATTTGCAGCTGCATAGGAAACAGAAAGCAACATTTCTATTGAAGCTTATGACATAATATCCAGCTGTGAACGTGCTTCATTCAACAACATAGTGCCTGTAGGGTTTGATCTCTTTCACTCCCTATTTGGCAAAGCTGCCTCCTTTCATTGCAACCAGGAGCAGAAAGGAAAAAGGAACACAGTGTGGGATTGTTCCCTTTTATTAGAGAGTCATTCTCTCTTTGGGAGGGAAGTGATGCTAAACAGCAGAATTTGAATCTTACATGCATGGAAAGATGGAACATTTGCACTGAATTAAAAAACACAGGTAAATCCTCTGTCCTCCAGGAACTCTGGAGCCCCTTGACCTGTAAGGTAAAGTGTGCCGTAAAGTCAATTTCGGCTCCTGGCGCCCACAGAGCCCTGTAGTTTTCTTTGATAGAATACAGACGGGGTTTACCATTGCCTTCTCCCACGCAGTGTGAGATTATGCCTTTCAGCATCTTCCTATATTGCTGCTGCCTGATATAATACCAGCAGGGATTCGAACCAGCAACCTCCTGCTTGTTAGTCAAGCATTTCCTTACTGCGCCACTTAGGGTGACCCATATCCTATAGGATAAGCAGGACACATGGATGTAATATGTAGCAATTGATGCAATGACCCCTTCCAAGATCTTTTGGAATAATTACAAGAGGGAAGAAGAATTAATTACAAGGATGAATTAATTACAAAGAGGAGAACTGAGGACAGGACTAGTGATATACGGAAATGAAAATTCCAACTGTATTGACCCAGTGAAAGCTAGGGAGGCAAGTACTTCACTTTTCACAACTGAAGACTCTGACCAATATCCAGATCAAGGAACTGCATGCAGAACGAGTACTGGTGTGCTAGCGCAAGAGTGTTTTCACTGCACTAAAAAATGGAAGTTGTGCAAGAGCACTATAGTGCTCTTGCACAGAAGTTCCCATTGAAATAAATAAGGTGTGCCACAGCTGAACAATTGTTGTGCTACCACGAGCATGCTTATGCTAGAACAGCGCTAGTCTGGAACACAAGCTACTGATTTAGTGCTACTGGTTAGTGCAACAGTTTTGCACTGGCGTAAACTTCCACAAACATTTCATTGCTCTGAATGTGTCACTGTACAGTTCTAATTTGTGTGTTGGTTGTTCTTTTAAAAAGTCTGCTATTCACGCTTACAGAGGGCAAAGCAGGCCAGATTTCCTGCCAGTCGCATCGACCACCCTCCTGCCCGCTCTTCTTCATGCTTAAGGTGTTCATCTGAAGAAACAAACACCCTAAGCATGATTGTTCACATTTCCATAATCAGCAGGCTGGGCACCCTAAATTTCTAACGATTTACCATAATAATTTATAATTTGGGTTTTTTATCTACTCTTAGCCACCTAAAGATTTTGAATTAAAAGAAATATAAAAACAAGCTATAGACATGTGACTTTTGCAAACTAAATATACCATTCACCAAACTCTAAGTCGTCTTTGTGGGATGTTAAGAATCTTGTAGGAAGGGGTGATGCAGCATATTTTAAAAAAAATATTCTGACAAATGTCCTCACACAAGAAAGTTCGCAATCCAGAGATAGGACTGTGGATTTTTGGCAATTTTTACAATAGAGAGGAATAAACACCAGATACAAGGGAGGTCTGTATGAAGAAAAGTGGCCCACATGGCGTGCCACTGCTGCTGTGCAGGTTGCAGGCAGTCCCAGAGGTGTTGCACACACTGCATGCCTGCAATTGTGTAGCACTACTTCTGCTGGAAACAATGGAAATCCTGCACAACTGTGGGTGCTGTTTTATGTATTTGCACCCTCTTGTGAAACACTGAAGCAGTGCTGGCCTATCAGAAAAACTGCCATTGCGTTGTGCACCATGTGGTCAGAACTTTTCATTTACTCCCAAACAACCTAAAGACAGAGTTGTTTACTGAGGTGGCTAAGTGTGCATAACACACAATGTTATTATTTTATGTATCTTCTGAAATACATTGTGCTTGTTTAAAGGATAGAAAAATTGAAAGTATGCTGTGAAGATTCACTGCAAACGTTCTGAATGAGCAGTATAATAACAAAGTCAGTGCTTGATGAGTACAATATAATGTATATTGGGATTATGATGGGTACTGAATTTGATATAATGTGGGCAGTTTTCAGGCATTATGTTGTATGTGCATACAAATGTTTTTGTGTGATCACTGCACATGAATTTATTTTAGAAAAGAACCACAGGCTGCTTCAAATGCAGGGTACGAATAGGAAGTGTACTACTGTATGTGCACTGAACATAACATAATATGTGTACATGCTGTATACTTTTAGACTGTATGTATGTTCGACATAACAAAGGAACAGGGCTTTATTCTGGCTGGGGTTATAGTAGAAAAAGCACACTAGAGAAGTTAATAAAGGCAAATCATTAAGAAACTGAACTGTAAACAGTAAGAATCATAATGACAGTATTTAAACTCCATATTTCAAACCAGTATGTGCAATTCTACAAAATAAATTATAAGGAGGCTGATGAAGTTACAGAAAAAGTGAAATAAAAGGATCAAGGAAATGGATAATGACTTTTCGAAAGCGAGTGGATCAGTGGCACGTAACCTGATTGCAAGAAATGCAACCCCCATTCTTCATGTTTCACCTCAGAAGCTTCTTCCAGCACTAGAAATTCACATAATGAGCGACAGTAAGCCCTACCTACCTCCTATAACCTCAAAGCCTGAAACTGAATCTTGAAGTACAAAACTCTTCTGGTTGGCTCAACAAGTGCATACTTAAGACAAGCATATTTAACTTGCATTAGTTACTCCCACAAACCCTTTAATTACTCTTTATTCAAATTCAAGGTGGTGAAAGCAGATTTAATGTTGATTTAAACATTATTTCAGTCACCAAGAACATGACCAATTGAATTCACTGATTTAAATCAAGTTTCCCATCTTAAAATCATCTTCACTCACAGCCCTATGTTTCGTTGAAAACAGGTCATTCACACAATCAAAAACTGTGAGTCCTTTCTCGTGATCCTGTGAGTGGGCTTGAGGGTGGTTGGTGGGGAAGCAGCTTACTTTCCCTGCAGATGATCTTGCAACTCATGCAACTCTGCACGCCCATACAAGCTGCTGTGCTCCCAGTCCCTGGAAATTCCACAGTGTACCATGTGAATGCACAGTGCATTGTGGGGATCACCCAGTGACAGCTGGGAACCCGTTCCTGTGTCAGTGCTGGCTGGAAGCAATCACGCCGAAACATAAGCTGTTAGCCCAAGTTAAGGGCACACTCACACTAAACCTCGGCTAACCAACGGGCTTTGTAGGTGGGTTTGACAATGAGGCACTGCCAGGAGTCCTGGGGCTGCCGGCAGTTCTCGTGCACAGCCAAGCCCAGGCTTAGCTGCCCTTGCCTGGTCTTGGCTGTTCATTAGAACACAGCCTCTGTGTTCTAACCAAGTTTGGGAGCTGTGTGTGCCCCCAATTTTTGGTTGTGTGGAGGCAAGGTAGGGTAGCTTTTCCTCCTCCACATGCAGCTCCATATGCACATCAGAATTATATCTGCTTAGAGACAAGACATATATTTCTGTTTGGTTCCCCCTGTATACATCCAAAGATACTAAGTAAGACCATTTATTTGAATGCTAGGTGGCTAGCATTTTCAATAAGCAAGAGCTCGTAAACAGTGTTTTTCCGTTAGATGTCAAGTTAATATCCATGCCTTTATCAGTAATCATAAATATTCAAGGTCTGAGAACTGCTGAGTTTAGGTAGATGAAGGGCATAAAAAGGAGTACAAGTCATCCATAGGAGCTCAGAGGATGATCCTGGTGGGTTACTGGATAGCATTTAGTGGAAAACAGCAACTAGGATTTATTTGTTTGTTTGTCTGTTTGTTTGTTTAACATATTTGTATACCGTGTAAAATGCAAGTTTCTGGGTGGTTTACAACAAAACAATAAAATCAACAAGTAAAAAGGTTAAAACATTACAACAATTTAAATCTTAAAACAATGTTACAACTATTAAAAACCATCAAACTATTAAAACAGTACCTAATTAAAAGCCTGGGTGAACAAATGTGTCTTGACTGCCTTTTTAAAAATTGTCAGAGATGGGGAGGCTCTTATTTCAGCAAGGAACATGTTCCAAAGCCTCGGGGCAGCAATGGAGAAGGCCTGTCCCTGAGTAGCCACCAGACCAGCTGGTGGCAACTTCAGATGAACCTTCTTGATGATCTCAATGGGTGGTTTGGTTCATAGTGAAGAAGATGTTCTCTTAAATGCCCAGGGCCCAAGCTGTTTAAGGCTTTATAGGTTATAACCAAGACCTTGTATTTTGCCTGTAAAGTTATCGGCAACCAGTGTAGATATTTTAAGAAAGGAATGATATGGTCTCTCCGAGATGACCCAGAGACCAACCTGGCTGACACACTCTGGACCAACTGTAGTTTCTGGACTACGTACAAAGCAGCCCCACATAGAGCGTATTGCAGAAGTCAAGTCTGGAAGTGACCAGCAGATGTACTACTGTTCTGAAGTCATTTATCTCAAGAAACTAACACAGTTGGCATATCAGGTGAAGCTTATAAAAGGCACTTCTGGTCACTGCCTCAACCTGGGACACCAGGGAGAGGTTTGTGTCCAGAAGCATCCCCAGACTGTGTTGCTTCTGAGATGACAGGGATTAGGGCATAGCTCAGTGGTAGTGCATCTGTTTTGCATGCAGACGGTCAAGGTCCCAGACTAAATCGCTGGTGTCTCCAGTAGGGCTGTGAAAGATCCTTTTGGAAAACTTGGAGAGTGACTATTGCAACTAATACTGAACTAGATGGATCAATGCTCTGATTTTGTATAAAGCAGCTTCCTATGTTCCTGCGACCTGCTATACTTGGGTCCAGTAAGAAATCAACAGCAATAAATAAAAACATGATATTAAGGGGTTGAGGGGATGGCAAGAGCCTACCTACCTTTCCCTACATGATCGTTGCCTCTTCAAGGACCTTGAAGAGGTCATTTATAATGAATGTTTAATGTCTGAAATAGAGTTTTCCTACCATGGTTTATCTGGATATATTTCAAAGCAATATTTAACTCAATCTGATAGTCATGAAGAGCTTTAAGAGAGTTTAATTGTAGATTTTTAAAACATTTGAATTACATTCAAATTAATTTTAAATCAGTTTTCAAAATTATCCATGGGCGGGGTGGGGTGGGGTGGGGTGTGAGAACATCCCTCATCTTTGCAATACATGCTTATGCATGAACTGGGATCTAAACTTGTGGGTGCTGCTATGTGATGTTAATGACTGTACTGAATAGTATGCCGTTAAAAAGGCACACTCTTGCAAATATGATCCTGAAATATTTTATACACACACACACACACACACACACACACACACACACATTTCCAGTGGAGACTATGTAGTCTCCACTGGAAATATTAACATTCTGTGCCAAGACCATACAAATTGGTCCCAAGAGTCATTTCGAGCTCATAGAGCTAACCACAGATGAAATACATAAGATCCTACTTTGCATGTTATACCTGAAGCAGCAGAAGCAAAAGCACAAGTCACTTGTGATTCTACTTTCCTCACTACTTTGTAACATATGAAGTAGCAATAAGTAGTTCAGCTATTCACTAACTCAAAATTGCAAGCATAACTATGGTTTTGTCCTGCCCTTCTATAAAAATAAATCGAGACTGGCACTTAGAGCAGAATTCTTTATCTTTAAACAGTGTTGGACAAACTTGGAATATTAGCCACCTTTGGATATTTTATTAAAGGCAGTATATAAATCTAACAATAAACAAACAAACAAACTCCCCTTGGCTCAGTTAAGCCTGGCACACACAAAAATGGGAAAAGCAACCTTTTTCCTAGCCCAGTTCCAAACTTGGAAACACTGGCTATGATCCAGACTATCATTGCGCTGGTGCAGCACATCCAGACTAAGACTGTGCTATCACATGCAGGTGTGATTTTTGACACTCTCCCCTTCACTTTGAAGCCCAATATGTCCCTCTAGTCATCTCTTTTAGAGCCCTCAGGGACATATTTTCAGGAAGCATAGTGAAATGCAAGGGGAAGGGATCATCCTTGTGTGACAGCACACCCTTAGTCTGCATGTCAAATAGTGCAGCACCAGCGCAGCACTAGCATCTATGTCAGCCACTGATGCTACCAATGATGTCATTGAGAGTGCAACCAAATTCACCCCATCATTTATTTTAAGAAAAGGAGTAAGATGACGTAGTACAATGCTGAAGAGTCTATAGCAAGAGTAGCAGTTACATACATACACTTGCTTCTGTCAGAACATTTTGCTCCAAGCCAATATATTTACTTTTTACAAGGTTAAAAAGGGACTTCCTGTCAGTGTCTTGCTGGTAAATTTTGCACCTAAAAAAAAAAGCAAGTAAAAATGATTTGATAACACGTCTCTTAAAGCCAAATAGTCTTTTCTTCTTGCATAATTGGAAAAAAACATAAAGAAGTCAGACCAGAGAGGTATATGTTATATATCTTATAATGTTTACTTTGTAAAACTTCAGAACTCATGACCCCCCCCATATTAAATTAATAATAAAACTGGCTGACATCCTGCCTAACTCTGTGTGTGTGCTTCTATCATATGCAGTGCTAAAGCCCCAATGCTTCCGAATCACTGCTGCTCTTGCATAACAGTGTGACTATTGTTGGCATTCTCTCTGCACTCTGGAAGTGCACTGTTACAGCAGAAACATGTCCCTGAGGGTACAATGTTATGTTTCCACTGTAACAAAAATTTTTTAGGGATGGGGAGAGTCCCAACAATCAATGCATTTTTGCGCAAGAGTGCCCACGCTTCAGAAGTACAAGGGCTAGCACTACGTGTATGTAGTGTTATGTCTGACATTATAGACTAATGGAGGGATCAGCAAGTGTGCTGTGATGGGTATGATTACATACAGTACAGAAGACAACTAGAAAATATCGTTTAATGATCACCCTGAAGAGCTAAAACTGAATTTCGAACTTTACATTTTATTAACTCACATTTGTGGATGTAAGTGTTTTATCAGTCTGACTTAATAAACCAGAAAACTGCTAATCACAAGCCAGTCACTGGTATGTCAGAAGAAAATAAATTTCCCTTATAGAAAGTAAATTCTGCTGCAGAGGTCAACTACCTGCCATATGAATAGAACTTTTTATTTCCTCATTTTAGGACATCAAGGACTAAAACTTAAGACATTGGCCCAAATCCAGCATATATTAATAATGACCAAATGCCATCAAAAGATTTGACCAGATCATGATTAAATCGTTCAGTTTGTTTTAATGGGAGGTATAGCTTAATCCTATATATGTTTATTAGGAAGTAGGTTTCACTGAGTTCAATGGGACTCACTCCCAGATCATTACTAGCTTTGCTGAACAGGGGTCACTAGATGTACATTATATAACTATACATATTATTTTATAACCTATTTTTTAGATATTTGAAATGCAGAAACCATCACAGAAAATCTCTTGGTAACTGAAATAAAGCAAATTATATTTTATATAAATATTTTGAACAAACAACTTACATTTATATTTTTAAGCTTTAAACTAAAGCACAAAATTTAATTGATTAATCAGATTAATTGATTAAAACATTTTATTGACTAAAACACTGCTCTGATTAATCAGAAAAGTAAGGGGAACTCTGCCAATTTCCTTTGCAGCACCCATCTGCATGGCATTTCCTGTTTCCCAAATAACTCTCAATAATGGCTTAACAGAGATTGCTTGAAAGAGGGGTGGCAGCAAAGCCCCATATTGTGAGAACCCACAGTTCCACAGATCCAAGCAAATAATTTAGGGACATCCAGAGTTAGCTGGGCTAATGTATCTTCACTAAAAACACCAAATCAGCACTTAGTAATTCTGATGTTCTGTCCTCTCTGCCCTTAAATGTCTGTTCAACTCCACCTATAATCTACAACTTTTCTCTCTCTCTTCTCCGGTCAATGAGTAGTGAATTGGCTACAAGCTATGGGGCAACTGATGAAAGATTCAGACTGCATAATCATAAGTCCCGACTATTAAGTCTTTAAAAATCTAGGCATAAGTTTTTGCTCAGTGCAATTTGCTTGAAAAAAAGTGTCTTTGGCAAATATTTCAACCATTTTGAGATCCTTGAGGGTACTTAAGTTCTGCAGTTGTACTTTACCTTTGCTATAGGGAATATATTTCTGTTATGAAGGCTAGACTTTAGGGATGTGCGAACCGGTTTAAAGGTTCGAATTCGAACCAAACCAGCCATCAGGTTTGAGCTGCAGGTTCGAATTCGAACCAAACAGGGGGTGTTTCGATTCGAACTGGTTCAAGCCTCAAAAAGTGGGTGGGATGGTAGCTGGCACCCATGGGTACCTGCCACCCAAACCCCAACGTAATCGGACACTCGTATGATTTTTTATGAATTTTTGAGATTATTTTTATTTTTTTCCTCATAGGGTATAATGGGTATAATATAATTGTGATAGCTTCCTTGCCCACCTTGGGAACTACCACCCACCACACTCTTCTCTAGGACACCCCTTTCTCCCCGACATGAAGCTATACATTTGCTGCAATCCTCATTATTCCCTGTGAGGAATTCAAAAATACTTTTAAAATTCACCAATAATCAGAGGAGTGTCCGATTGCCTTGGGGTTTTTTGGGTGGTAGGCACCCCTGAGTGCCTACCACCCACCCCAATTTTGTGCCCCTAGGTGCTCCACAATAGGGGATATGGGCTGGTTTGGGTTCCATTATACCCTATGAGAAAAATAATTAAAATATTTCAAATATTCATAAAAAATCATAGGGCTGATCGAATGCATCGGGGTTTGGGTGGTTGTTGACACCCATGGGTGTTCCACAATAGGGAATAATGGGCTGGTTCGAGTCCCATTATACCCTATGAGAAAAATAGAAATAAATTTCAAAAAATCATAAAAAATCATACGAGTGTCCGATTGCTTTGGGGTTGGGGTGGCAGGTACCCATGGGTGCCAGCTACTACCCCACCCAGTTTTTGAGGTTCAAACCAGTTTGAAACATGTTCAAAACTGGTTCAAAACCAGTTCGAATTCAAACCAAACCAGAGGGTGATTCGAGCAAAATCAAAACTGAACCACCCCCTCCTGGTTCGAACCTGGTTCGAATTCGAACTGAACCAAGATAACTGGTTTTATGCACATCCCTACTAGACATGTGCTGACATCTTATTTTGCTGGGAAGATCTTTATTCCACTTAAAAACAAAAACAAAAAAACAGCTCCACCCAAAAGATGACATAATTTAAATATCACAATCTCATAAGACTTCACACATATTATACCACCATACTCACTAAGCTATCATCAAAAGAAATACTCATATAACACCACACTCATATAACACCACACTCATATAACACCACATGAAAGCACAATAGATGAAAAATCCATGACATAGGTATAAATGAATACGTACCTATTAGCAAATTGATATTAAACAAATAAATAAATGAAATCAAGAAATTGTGTAAACTAAAGACAATTATTTATATACCGCTTTTCAACTAAAATTTCCAAAGCCGTTTACATAGAGGAATAATAAATAAATAAATAAATAAATAAATAAATAAATAAATAAATAAGATGGATCCCTGTCCCCAAAGGGCTCACAATCTAAAAAGAAATGTAAGATAGACACCAGCAACAGTCACTGGAGGTACTGTGTTGGGGATGGATAGGAACAGTTACTCTCCCCCTGCTAAATAAAGAGAATCACCATGTTAAAAAGGTGTATCTTTGCCAAGTTAGTAGGGACAAAGAAGCCAAATTTCAAGATAGGTTGAACGACTGTGCCCTAAAACAGTTGGTCATGGAACAAACCAGAAAGATGGTGACCTTCTGAGTGGTGCACAGGACCTGGAGCAAGATGTCAGTGTCATGGAACCTTTAGGAAACAGTGACCATAGTTTGATCAAATTCACCATATATGCGAGGAGAGAATCTCCAGGGAAGTCTAACACAGACACTTTGAACTTCAGAAGAGAAAACCTCTCTAAATGAGGAGTTTGGTAAAAACTGAAAGGGAAAATCAAGAGAGTCATTTTGCTCCAGAATGCATGGAATTTATTTAACACCACAATAACAGAAGCCCAGTTAGAATGTATACCAGAAAGGAAGAAAAAGTTTGAGGAACATTTAGCTAAAAGCATCAAGGGGGATAACTAAAATGTATTTACATATATCAGAAGCAGGGAGGCAGTTGGACCATTAGAGAGTTAAAGGGATTATTAAGGAGGATATGGATACTGCAGAAAAGCTAAATAAGTTATTTGCATCCATCTTCGTGGCAGAGGATACTGAGCATATACCTGATCCCGAACCAAGCTTTTCGGGAACAGAGCTAAGTCAGACAGAGGTGACAAGAGATGACAGTTCTAAACTGTCTGGAAAGATTAAGAATTAACCAATTGTCAGGGCCAGATGGCACCCACCCAAGAGTCCTTAAATAACTCAGATGTGAAATTGTCAACCTCCTTGCAAAAATATGTAACTTATTCCTATAATCAGGCTCTGTACCAAAGATTCTAGGGGGAATCTGGGAAATTACAGGCCAGTTAGCTTAATGTCTGTGCTGTGTAAATTGATGGAAAACATTTTCAAGGATAAAATTGTTAAGCATATAGAAGAACAGGCCCTGCTGGGGAGAACCAGCATGGCTTCTGCAAAGGTAAATCTTGCCTCACCAACCTTTGGGAGTTCTTTGAGAGTATCAACAGGCATGTGGATAAAAGTTGTCCATCAGACTCTTGAGAAAACTTAGCAGTCATGGGATAATGGTACAGGTTCATATGTGGATTGGTAACTGGGTGAAGAACAGGAAACTGTGGGTAGGTATAAAGTAACAGTTCTCTAAATGGAGGGGAGTGGGATCCCCAAGGATTTGTTCTGGGACCAGTGCTTTTTGATTTATTCATGTGTGATCTAGAAGTTGGGGTAAGCAGTGAGGTGAGCGAATTTGCAGATGACACCCAACAGATTGCGAGGAGCTACGAAATGATCTCTCCAAACTGGCAGGGTGGGCAACAAAAAGACAGATGAGGTTCCATGTTAGCAAGTGCAAAATGATGCATATTGGGGCAAAAAACCTCAGCTTCACATATACACTCATGGGGTCTGAGCTGTTGATGACTGACCAGGAGAGGAGGGATCTTAGGATTGTGGTGAACAGCTTGTTGAAAGTGTTGACTCTATGTGCGGCGGCTGTGAAAAAGACAAATTCCATGCTTGCAATCATAAGGAAGGGGACTGAAAATAAATTTAAAAATGCTAATATCATATATAAATCTATGGTGTGGCCACATTTTGAGTACTCTGTACAGTTCTGGTCACCATACCTCAAAAAGGACATTATAGAACTGGAGAAGGTGCAAAAAGAGGGACTAGATCAGCGGCCTAGAACACTTTCCTTATGAGGTAAGCCTAAAACACCTGGGGCTTTTTAGTTTAGAAAAAAGATAACTGAGGGCAATATGATAGAGATCTGTAAAATTATGAATGATATGGAGAGCAATTTTTCTCCCTCTTGCATAACACTAGAATGAGGGGTCATCCATGAAACTGATTGTAAAGAAATTTAGGACTGACAAGAGGAAGTACTTTTTCATACAATGCATAATTAACCAATGGAATTCTCTGCCACAGGATGTGGTGTCAGCCAACAGCCTGGATGGCTTTAACAAGGGCTTAGATAAACTTCTCATTGTTCTCATGAGAAACCTATACACAGGACAGAAAGTCACAGGGCCAACTGAACATGGTGAAACAGACTGGTTCCAGACTGGCAAAGGAGTAAGACAAGGCTGTATACTTTCTCCTTATTTATTCAACTTATATGCTGAACATATACTAAGAGAAGCTGGATTGGAAGAAGATGAGCATGGTTTTAAAGTTGGAGTAAGAAACATCAATAACTTGTGCTCCGTTGATGTCACCACTCTGATAGCTGAGAATGTGGATGATCTGCAAGCTCTAGTAAATGAAAGTCAAGGATCACAGTGGGGAAATAGGACTACAATTAAATGTAAAGAAGACTAAACTAATGTTAATGGGTACAGCAATTGGCCTCAGAATTGATAATGAAGATATTGAAGTGGTGGATATCTTCTGCTTTTTAGGATCGACTGTCAACAGTAAAGGAACCAGCAGTCAAGAAATATGCCGCAGACTAGCACTGGGTAGGGTTGCAATGAAGGCCTTGGAACAGATATTTAGATGCTGTGATTTGTCTATACCTACAAAGATTAGAATCGTTTGGACAATGGTTTTCCCCATGACACTCTATGGATACGAAAGCTGGACTTTGAAGAAGCAAGAAAGAAAAAGTATTGACGCTTTTGAATGATGGTGCTGGAGAAGACGTTTGAGGATACCATGGACAGCCAGAAAAACAAACAAATGGATCATGGAACAAATAAATCCAGAATTTTCACTCGAGGCACAAATGACCAGGCTCAAACTATCATACTTCGGACACATTATGTGAAAACCCAGTTCCCTTGAGAAGTCCATAATGCTGGGGAAAGTAGAAGGAAAGAGAAGAAGAGGACGACCAGCAGCAAGGTGGATGGACTCGATTACAACAGCAATGAATACACCACTGAGAGACCTTAAAGGCCAAGCTGAGGACAGATCATCCTGGAGAGAATCTATGTGGTTGCTAAGAGTCAACATCGATTTGATGGCACTTAGTCAATCAATCAGATAAATTAATGGAGAATAAGTCTCTCAATGGCTACAAATATGAGAGCTATAGGCCACCTTCAGCCTCAGAGGCAAGATGCCTCTAAATACCAGTAGCAGGGAAGCAACATCAGGAGAGAAGGCATGCCCTCTGCTCTCGCCTGAGGGCTTCCCAGAGGCATGGTGGGCCACTGTGTCAAACAGGATGTTGGACTGTATAGACCTTGGTTCTTATGTTCTTTTAGTTAAAGATTTTATTTAACTTTATGCTTTATATTGCTTTAAACATTTAGATTGTTTTAACCATGCTGCTTTAATAATGTAAACTGCCTAGAGAGTTGAATTTTGGCAGTATATTTACTTACTTATATTTAAGTAAATGTGTATATACATGCGTAAAGTAAAATAAATAAATAGAAAGACCATTAAGCTCATTTTTAAAAACAAAAAACCAATATCTGCCTTATTTTATATCCAGACTGTGAAGCCTGGAGTTGTGCTTTTGACTTACAAAAACTGACCAGTCCAATTTTCAAGAAGTCACTTCTGAATACAGACAAGAGTGGATATCTTGGATATGATCGTAGCATCTAGTAATTACTAACAACCTTGACCAGCTTAAGAATCTATATTAAACACTGACTTAGGAACTTTGTTATTTTAACCTCTCTCATTAGCCCTGTTCACACGTTTAAAAAATAAGAAAAAAACTGTAAGCATGTGCAGCATTGAAACTGAAGCTTGAAGTCCCTCCCAGCGCATCACTCATCCCCTCGATAGCACTGCTCCAGTTAGCAGTGGTGATTGTCTGCAGAGGCAAATGTTGAAACCATAACGGCAGGTACTTCCATAGAAGCACCCACCACCATGGCTTTAGTATTTGCCTCTGAAGGCAATGGCGCTGTAACTGTGAGCAGCACTAGCAAGAGGGTGAGTGATGCACTAGGCAGGACTTCTGGTCCCACTTTGAGCGCTGTACAAGGTTACAACTCTTTTTTTCCTTTTTACAAAATGTGTGAAGAGGGCTATTGCCAGCTATGAATTACTAATTTTCAACAGATCACTGCAGGTATATTTCAAAATGACTGTTGATTTAAGCTATCTTCTTGCTTTAATTTAACAATATGTTTTTCTTTAATCTATTCAAAGGTCCACACAGATCTTGCTTTTCATTTTTCATTTTATATTTTTTCTTACTCTTTAACTTGTTAACCCTTTCGTTGTAACTCATCATTCGTTTAGATTCTATCATTTGGATGGAAAGCTGCTTACAAAATGGGGCTTTCCTGTTCCCTCCGTCCCATGAAAGCTACTCTGGACAGAGATATAAAGGAGGATGGGGCACAGCAGGAGCAGAGGGGGAATCTCTGGTTTGAGCACAGGAACCTTCTATGAGCAGCACTCCATTCTTGGAAGATACCTGTGCCTGATTTATAGGGATACCCTCCTCCTCCTACAGCACTCTGTGCCATATCCATGCTAGTTTATGGATCCCCTGACCCTCAGAAATGGCTTTGGGGATGTGCTATGAGAAGAAGGGGGCAGAGAGATTCCTTACACCAGCATTATCCCATTCACACAGGTCTGGTCTAAGTCCCTGCAGTTATCTGAATTGGCATTTATTAGAATCTTAGTAAAGAGTTGGAAAGTAGTAGCATTTAAGGATTTGTACGTGAAGATTGGACACATGTGCCAAGTCTAAAGAGGGGAGACAATTAGCAGCCCATACACCCATTAATGATGTGAAATAAATAAATAAATGTCACACAACTGAAATGTATTCAATTTTGTGAATCTTGTGCCAGATAAATCGGAAGCATTAATAAGGTCTGTTCTCTTACACTGGCGCAGCATACATCCCAACGTGGGCACTTACTTGCTGGTGTAGCAAGTTTTAGAATTGCGCTATGAAGTGTATAAACATAAATTAAAAATATTTAGAAGATATTCAGCAAACAATTATCATCAAACAATATTGTGGCACTAGCAAAACACAGACATTAAAAAAAAATTTACCGAGACATACACCATTTTCATAATGATGACAGTTGGCCATATCCAGGAAAATGCAGTACTAATTAGGTATCAATAGCAGACTACTGAACTGGGATCTCAATAGAACATTGTAAGTGGAAGCCATCTTGTTTCCTACAAGCATCAACCTGTTATGCATCTGATGCAAAAACCTATTCTGAATAGGGCAACAACTTAACTAATTCATGAAAGAATCAAATAAAAACTACAGTGCTATAATAAAAAATGTTTTCTAACTATAAAAATAATAAAACCCAAGCAATATTACATTTTGTTGCTCGGGCCAGTATTTTTCTATTACATTATCTTCTATACATTTGAAACATTCTCTAGTAACTAACAAATTCAGATACTGTTAGGCAAGGGACAAAGGCATATGACTGAAAAAGCAAAAGGACTCAACTTCAATTTAACTGTCCTGTAAGGTACATACTAATTAGCTTCAAAGCTATGAAATCCTAGCTAGCATGTTAAGTCTGCTACATGACAGTATAATTTGCCTTCTTAAAGGATTATGCAAATTACAACTCATCATTCCATTACACGACTGAAAAAAGTGACAGCTAATTTATACATAACACACCTTTCAAATCCCTAAGATGTGAAGCACTTGTGCAATATACTTTGCCTAGGTTTTTCTAGGTTTAAGTACTTGTTTACTGCAATATACAGAAGCATACCTAAGAGATTTAATAAAGTCCTAGAGGTTTATTTATTTCTCTTTTAACTTCAAGAGCACAATTCCCAAGTATGAAAACAACATATATCTGTCCCAGTTTCAAAGGTATTTCATTTAAGCAGAAGTGTAAGTTTTCAATACACGTTTTAACTTCTGAACAGCCGGACAGCATGAGCACTAATGCACGAGCCAGAGGAAAGACTCACACAGATTTCAACATACTTCTGGTAGGTAGATTCACAGTAGATTCCGTCATATCTGTAGATTTTCCTACATTCTGATTGGTTGGGCAGAGGATGCTGGACAGTTATTCTGTAGAGGTATCAAAAACAGATATACATGACTAGAGATTCTCTACAGTCAACTGTAATGCAGGACAATTAGTATTTTGAAAGGTACTATCTTATCTCTTTACATTGACCGCATTATATATGATAGATTCCACTTTTGGAACGTAGCATTGAGAGTAAACTAAAATTTAACTCTGCATCAGAATGATTTTTAATTTCCTCAACACAGGGGAAAAAGGGGGGGCACAAAATAAAACCCCTTTTAATTAATTAAACATTAATGCTAGTTTATATATTTAAAATAAATAACATAATGCTTAACTAACTACCATTATCAGATTGCTGCTGCTTTCATTATGCTTGGGCATGCTTCCCATTCGTATCTATGGCTATTCAGACTAATAAGGATTTAAAGATCCAGCCACCAAACAACCAGTTCCTGTTCCCAACAACAGTAAAGGCAAACTGAGGCCATGGCCACAGGAACAGGGCCTACTACATCTTTTTAGGGCTTACATTAAATTCAATGTTTAAGGAGTCTGACAAATTACACATAATGTAAGATTCGTTTTAGATTTTAATCTTTTTGACTAAATTCATGTGATGTTGCACCAATCATTCTAGATAATAGCATGCAATCTGGAGTACTTAATGTTAATTTTTAATAATTTATTCTTAATAAACCCAGCAAAAGACAATTCCACCAAGAAAACTGACTATTAGCACTAAAGTACATATTCATATGAAATACCTCTATGTTTAACTTTGCAACCCTAAATTTATCCATCAATGTACTTGTGTCAGGTAGCTCAACATAACTGTTTCTTGGTATATATTCATTTTAATTATAAAATACATAACCTACTATTCCTGGCAATTGTTGCCTAATTGATACAATACAAGTGTTAGAACCTTGCAGAGTATTATATATAAATTCTGAACTGAATTCCTACAAGTTTTCCCCAAGTTGTATAATGGGCCCAATTACTTTCCCTCTTTTATCCAACTTTCTTCATAAAACTGCAATGATGCAATAAAATGTCATCCTCAAAAATGATTGTCTAAATGATTCATCCATATAAATCCCATGTAGTCACACTAGGATTTCAATTATAATGGATAGCACTGAAATTAACACAAAATCTGGCACACTATAATTACAGAAAGCAGCATTTATTCTCAACCTGTTGTAGATCACGTTAAGTACATTGCAGAGTTTCAGCATCATATGAATAATATGCTGAATCTCTCAAGCATAGATTTTAAAGAAAACCCTCTTGTTACTTTTGTAATGTTTGCCTCTTTGTTTTTGAAACCTTATCTGAAAATATTCTTTGATTCATGTAAATGCAAAGTACATCGAAAGTTGTGTGCACATCAGCATGGTATTATGCAGCACTCCACTAAGCACTTTGACATTTAATATATACATAAATTATTTCTATGCAATATATAGTAAAAGTATGAAACAAGAATAGATCATTAAATACATGAGAAACAGAAAGTAAGGGTTAGCTGCTACATGGATTTCAATAATTCCTATATCCAGGCAAATATCCCAGTGAAGCCAGTTAGAGAGTAGGAGACAATATGCATGGGTGTTGTTGGTTAGGAATAATAAGCTTTTCCATGAAGCCAGTTGTATGCTCTGTCTCTAGAAGTGACTTTCAGACAGTCTATCCAAAATTAATTTTGATAACTCGTTCTTCAACACATTATGTCAGCAGGGAGGGTTGATCTCATAAGTTCCATATAAAAATTGATTTTGTTCAAGATCAAACTGCATATTGGCTATTTACTCTGGGTACTGTATATTCCTGTTCCATTTTATGCTTTTAAATTGATTTTTTGTATATATTTTCTCAGAATTGAAAATTAAAGAACTGAATAGTATTTGAGCCTAATCAATTCGCACTGGTTAACTGAAAGCACTTTCAGCTCAGTTTTGAAGAGTTTGTAAAACAAAATATTTATTCTCTTGTAACATTTTTGGGCACAACAGATCCCACTGTTGTGTCTCTTAATATAGCAAAAGGTTAATGTTTTTATAAGATAAATGCTGTTAAGGAACACAGCTGTAGTAGCAGGATTTTTGCCAAATGCTAACTCAATACCCAGTGAAAATCAAACTCAGTTTCAGTGTTTATATTGTTTTCCCTACAAGTGTATGTGTATATATATATGTATGTATGTATGTATGTACACACACACACACCCATTATTTGGCCTGCTTTTTTTTTAGATTACATGCTTTCATTAAAAAGTTCCAAAACACCATTTCAAATATAGCTGTATTTGCACATCAGACAAATCCTCCTCCCACCTTGACATGTCACTTCAACTCTAGGTGGACCCATCATATAACCTGAGATGGAACTTTAAGTGCATTTACATACATGTGAAACATGTAATGCTATGACTAATTTTAACTCACAGGGCAGAATTTAAATAATTAGTTACAAGAAGTCAAACTAAAGGAAAAGAGGAGGGAAGAGATGGTTAGAGGCAGAGTAGTAAATTGTTCCATTTTTGCAGGTAATCTAAATGCAAACTAGAAGCAACTTATCATGAGAATGGATTTTCCACCATCTGGTCAAATAACAGGGGATTTGTCTAGTGGCAAGCAAAGAATGGAATGATGTGAGAAAGATTAGCGGGCAAGTCCTACAGTTGGCTAAAATGTATTTTGTGCAAACAAGAACAGATGACGCCTTAACAATTACACCTGTCAAAAACTCCAGAAAGCAATCCATCTCTGAACAGCCCAGTTGAAAACAGGCTAGTTCATAACAAAATGAATTTTTTTAAACAATTGCCAGGCATAACAGTTTGATGCATGACAAGCTTAGGAAGTCATGTTCCACGTTCAACTGAAACCTTAACTAACTGGACCCTGGCTTTTTGTGATAAGTAAGATATTAAACTGGCGGGGGGCGGGGGTCCTTTTTCTGAAGTAATGCAAATAACTGGCAGTTTCTCAAAAGGCAAGAAATTCAGTGTTAAACCATATCTTTTACCTAGCATGCACAGGTATTTTAACATTCTCAGAATGATGGATATGGTTCAGGGGCAAATCCCCACGTATGTGTATATAAGTTAAATTTAGCACTATTTTTATCAGGCTTTTAGGTCTCACCAGTAATCAAAGAACTCCCTAGAATTTTATGTGTGTCAAACGAAGTACAGTATAATTCTGGAGGCTTAAAATTTTACCTGGCCTTGAAGGGTGAATCTTACCGAATAACTAAATTTCTGCAGAAAAGACATTTCCTTCCAGCAGGATATATGGAATTAGATGCATAAATTATATTTTACTTAATGTAATCTGGTTTTTATTATAATGCTGCTGACTATTTATACCAGTTTTCTATGGGCAATATCAGGATTTGTAGTCCTTGAAAATACTGTGGATACAGATATAAATATAGAATACATACACACATATATCCCAAACCAATTTTAGACACTTGGCTTTCTCTAAAATAAAATGCCTCAAAACTTTCCTATAAAGCTTCTCCAAAGAAAAGACCATCCAATCCTCCCTCTTGTTAACCTAGATTAATATTAGCAATTAGGAACAGCACTTTTCTCTTTCCCAGTGGCAACATATTGTCTAGCTGTTTGCTCTTAGGATGATGGAAGCAGCAGAAGCTGCTCTACCAGGTTCCTTCTAGACTAGAGGTTCGACAATACTGCTACATATAAGCATTTTCTGGCTTGTTCCAGAAATGCAACACAAAAACAAAAAAAATAGTCCATGGCTGGAAATACATTCAAATTATGTGCTCCACTGTGACAGAAGATAACAGAAGTGCCAATCTCATAGTGCCAGTTCTACAGATCCTTCCATCCCTTGTGATGCTGATAGGAACCAGTCCTGTTCTATGCTCTAGGGCTACAGGTGTGTGTGTGTGTGTGTGCTGAAAAGAAGCCCCTAGGTTCTGCAGGGGGCTATTTGGAAGCAAGGATGTGAGTGGCAAAGGAGAAAGGGCTGCCCTAAGCCTCTTACCAGAAAGAGTGTGAAAGAACAGTGAAATTGTGCAGCTTTGCTCCACTTCCTCACAGAGGATGCTCTTATAAATGTTGTAGCTCAAACAGAGGGAGATGGGCTCAGGTTTCCCATAGTTCAATTCGGGATCTAAGTTTATATTATACCTTGGCACACTATTTTTATTACATGCTTTTATGTTTGATAAGATTTTTCATTTCCACACTACCATTTTTGTTCTCAGTATCATTGTCAATACTAATGTATAGAAGCAGAAGCAAGGGCACATGATAACTAATGGTAGCTGGAATGGTGCAAAAGGAAGATGTGCTCCTGTGGTCTCTATCCTCTGCCAACCTTTTTTTCCCCTCCCCTCCTTCGTCCAACACTTGTCACTGCCCTTCTCTTCTTCCTCCCTCCACCCTCTTACCATCACAGCAACCATGGTGGCAGCAAAGAAGATAAGAAAGGGGAGGCTGGCAAACATATCAAGGTGCGAAGTCTACCAAAAATCACCTTTGGGGTAAGAATGGGCAGAGTAAGATAATCCCACATATGAAGTGAGCTAAAGGTAAAGTAAAGTGTGCTGTCGAGTCAGTGTCAGCTCCACAGAACCAAGTGGTTGTCTTTGGTAGAATACAGGAAGGAATTATCATTGCCTCCTTCTGCGCAGTGTGAGATTATGCCTTTCAGTATCTTCCTATATCTTTGCTGCCCAATATAAGTGTTTCCCATAGTCTGAGAAACATACCAGTGGGGATTTGAACCAGCAATCTCTGGCTCACTAGTCAAGTCATTTCCCGCTGTGCCATTAGATGGCTAGAAGCAAACATACTTGTTCTATTGTCCTCATATTAAGTATGGTGCAAGTGGTAGATATGTATCAATTGTGGCAGGCGGTTTATCCACAAACACATAATTTTTATTCAAGATAGGTGGCTTCGTAGACCTCCAAATCTATTCTCAGTCATCTACCTGTGGACTGATTCTATTTCAAAATCAAATACAGGAAGGTGGGAAACAGTAAACATTTTGGGGGAATTGTGGGATGGAGGAAAATATGGAAATAAAACATTATAAAATCCAAAACTCACATAAGACAGAAGATAATGCAGTAGAAAACCACTACATAGTCAGACTTGGGCATTTTTTATAGGTCCAGGGCTTACACACTGCACTGAGAAATGGGGACAGTAACAGGTCCACCTGCACTGCTGCAAGAATTTAAAAGACACACCCATGCTGCTGTGGAGATGACTGTGTCCCTTCTTGACAGAGGCTCCACAGTTATTCACTCCCTGGTAAACTGTAGATTAGATTACTGTAATGCACTGTATGGGCTCCTACTAACTCCTACACATTTGCATGCTGTAACAATACTTTCCATGGGAATAATCGAAATATGGTTGCAGCATGTGATTATGCAGGAGTTAGCAGGAGTGGAATAGACCCACTTCCACAGCAACGTCAGTGTGTTTTCTAAATCCTTGCAGCAATGCAGGGGGACCTGTTACCATCTCTATTTCTCTGTGTGGTATGTAAGCCTGGGAAAATAAAAAGGTATTTATCTGGTGCTCAAAAAAAGATAGCATAGGTGCCAGATAAACCTATGGGAGGAGAGCTGATCTTGTGGTAGCAAGCATGAAATGTCCCCTTTGCTAAGCAGGGTCTGCCCTGGTTTGCATTTGAATGGGAGACATGTGTGAGCACTTAGATTTTCCCCTAAAGGGATGGGGCCACTCTGGGAAGAGCATCTGCATGCTTGCATGCAAAAGGTAGGTAGGTAGGTAGGTTGGTTGGTTGGTTGGTTTAATATGCCACCTGACTCCAAAGGCTCTAGACAAAACAAACACAGGAAAATCAAAATAAAACAAACTGTTAAAAACAACAATTTTTTTTAAGTCCAAGAGTAATAAAAGCCTGGCTTTAAAAACGTGTCTTAAGTGCTCTTTTGAAGGCTGGCAAAGATGTGAAGCCACGAATGTCTAGAGGGAGCACATTCCACAGTCTATGAGTGACTACAGAGAAGGCCTGCTCCCGAGTCACTGCCAGACAAGTTGGCAGCATACGAAGACGGAACTCAATGTGCAGTGGGGATCATGCAGAAGAAGGCGGTCTCCTAGGTAACCCGGTCCTAAGCCATTTAGCGTTTTAAAGGTAATCACCAGCACTTTGTATTTTGCCCTGAAACCTATTGGTAGCCAATGCAATTGCTTTAAAGCAATCTCTCCAACTGTTTATATGGTCTCTCTGAGAGACTCTGGAGACCAATTTAGCTGCTGCCTTTTTAACCAATTGAAGTTTCTAAACTGCATACAAAGACTGCCCCACTTAGAAAGCATTGCAGTAGTCAAGCCTAGAAGTTACCAGAGAGTGCATCACAGTTCTGAGATCCCTATCTTCAAAGAATGGTTGCAGCTGTCGTATCAACCAAAGTTGATAGAAAGAGCTACTGGCCATAGTCTCAACCTGAGAAACCAGAGTGAGGTCTGGGTCCAGAAGCACTCCCAAGCTACATACCTGTTCGTTTGTGGGTAGTGCAACCCCACTCAGAACAGGGAAGTCTATTTCATCCCTCAAAGTTTGGCCCCATGAGTACCTTCGTCTTGCTTGGAATCAGCTTCAATTTATGAAGACTCATGCAGTCCATTACTGCCTGTAAGTAGACATTTAGGGTGGTTATGCCATTTCCTGATGATGATGTTGTGGAGAAATAGATCTGGGTGTCAGCATATTGATAACATCCTGCTCCAAATCTCCTGATGATCTCACTCAGCGGTTTCATGTAGATGTTAAAAAGCACCAGAGATAGGATGGAACCCTGAGAGACACCATACAATAGCTAATTTCAGAGAGCAACTATCTCCAAGAGACAACATCTGGAATCAACTAGAGAGATAGGAACAGAACCACTGCAAAGGAGTGCCAACTATTCCCAAATCCCCCAAATGATCCAGAAGGGTACCATGGTTGACAGTATAAAAAGCAGAAGAAAGGTCCAAAAGTACCAACAGAGTCATACTACCTCTGTCCATTCCCTGGTAAAGCTCATCCATAAGGCCAACCAAAGCGGTCTCCACCCCATAGCCTGCTCTAAAGCCAGTAGGGGTGTGCACGGAACCGCCAACTGCGGTCCGGCACTGGGGTGGGGGGTAGCTTTAAGAGCGTCGGGAGGGTTTACTTACCCCTCCTGCCGCTTTCCCCGCTGTGGCGCCGTAATTCTTAGAGTAATTGGGGCAGCAGGACACCTCCCTGCCGCCCCTTCCCCGACGTTGCTTGAAAAAACTCCCAGCAGTCCTTTGCGCGCACGCACGTCACAGAGACGTGAAGCACGCACTTGTCTCTGTGACGTGCATGCGCACGTGCAAAGGACTGCTAGGAGTTTTTTCAAGCAACGTCGGGGAAGGGGCGGCAGGGAGGTGTCCTGCCGCCCCAATTACTCTTAGGATTACGGTGCCACAGCGGGAAAGCGGCGGGAGGGGTAAGTAAACCCTCCCGCCGCTCTTAAAGGTACCCCCCACCCGAACCAGACCGCCCAGGTCCGGACCGGTCCGGAGGCTTCTTCAATGGCCTCCGGACCAGTCTGGGCCCATCCCTAAAAGCCAGTTTGAAATGGATCTAGATAATCACTATCTTCTCAAACTGGCTGGAGTTGATCAGCCACCAAGGATCCAAGTTCCCTCCCTGGCATCTCCAAGATAGGGCTGAGAGAGACTCTTGCCTGCAACCTCTGAGGAGCCATTGCCAGTCTGTGTAGTCAACACTGAGCTAGATGGACCAGTGATCTGACTCAGTTCAAGGCAGCTTCCTATGTTCCTAAACATGCCTGGGAAAAGAACTCCACAGGCAAATTGCTACAATTAAGGCAGCCCTCTCTCTGATCACCACCTTCACATCAAATTTGGTGGAACACCAACAGAAGAGACTCTGAGGATGATCTTAGGGCAGTTAATGTGGAAGCAGGTGATCTTTCTGGTACCATGACAGGCTCTAAAGGCTAACACTACTCATTGGAACTGAAGCAGAAGTCAGTACAGTTGGCAATGGAAATGAAGCAGAAGTCAATCTAGTTGGCAAGTACTGGCAAAATATGCTCCCAATACCTCATCCAATTAACAACCTTGCAGTGGAATTCTGAACTGCAGTTTCTAGACAACCATCAAAGGCAATCATATATACAATGCACTGCAGTAATCTAATCTCTAGAGATGTCTGCATCAGGCAGTATAGGAATTAGATAGATAGATAGATAGATAGATAGATAGATAGATAGATAGATAGATAGACAGACAATCTAGAGGCTACCAGTGTGTGGATAACTGTGGCAAGGCAGCCTCTGTCCAGAAGGAGCCTTAGTAGGTGCAACAGCCCAAGCTAAGAAAAAGGCTTTCCATGCCAGAGGGTCTACTTGGGTCTTGAGTGACAAAACTGGATCAAGGAGCACTCCCAAACTGCGGGAAGGACAAAGCCATCCATAATAGAGAAGGCAATCGAGCCATCTAGTGCAGACGAACCACTCACCAAGAGAATCTCTCTGTTGTCAGGATGAACTTTAGTTTATTGTCCCCCATTTAGTCCATTACAGAGGCCACATGCTGGTGAAGCAATGGAAGTGCTGAATTCCCCTTTTCACATCTGCACAAAAAAGCTCAGTTATGTGGAGTGAGTTGTCACCAGTATCCTGATAATACTTAGCTCTACTTCTCCTTTAATCAGATATAAAGGATTAATATAAAGAGAGAGGCAACAAATGTTTGGGATTGGATGTTAAGACCAAAGAGATCAAATCTGGATCAGGGTAAGATTTGAGAGCTAGAATCAGGAAGAAGTGTGCTCAAGGTTTAGGAATGATGGGAAAATAATTGGTTCAGCAATTGGCTCCGTCTTACAGAATGTTCTTTCCTCAAAACAGTTCCTCTAGCAATGGAAGACAGATCATTCTGGAAAGCATTTCCTGTTAAACAAAAGCTGTAGCAATGAAGGGTAATGGATGTCATTGAAGTCAACCCAAAATCCCAGCCGATTAATTTGTGGCTACAAATTGAAAGCAGGTAGTAAATTGAGCGAAGAGCACATTATTCCTCTTGTTTGTCCCTGATTTTTGTCAGATTACCAAAACTGATGAGCCAAGCTTACACTCTCCAGCATATCACAGAAGAAAATAGGGATGCACTTGGAACAACCAATTCTCATACCACATATTACTGCCAAAGCCCCCCATCCACTATTACACATTGCTGAAGACAGGATTCCTCATACTGCATAACCTTCTGCCTTAATCTTATGCACCCATGTACATGTAGGTACACTAGAGAAATAATGGATCCACCCACCCACTTGGAGTTTTAATTTCTGGGGAGGGAGCTGAATCCTTAGAATTGACAACTCTAGCACCTCATGTGAAAAAAAATCCCCAAGATACAAAAATAAGGACATTGATTTATAAGGGACAGATTCTAGAAAAATAGGGAATGTTCCTGATAAACAGAGGCAGTTTGAGTTTATGGGGAGGCCACTAACTCTTCACTTGTTCCTGCACGGTACTCTCTGGGGGGAGTAGAGAGTCTTCCACTGCTTGAAGATTTTGTGCTAAGGTTCAAGCCTTCTTTTCCCTCACTTTTAAGTCCCTAAAATGTTTGCAGGTGGGTTTCCCACTTTATCAATATCTGTATCTTCCATAAAGTATGGGTTCATATGTCTAAACGTTCTTGATTTTGTGATGTCAGAGCCAATACTGGAAATTAAAAGAAGTGTATGCTTTGTTTTTAAACAGCAAACGGTAAACAAATTTCACTGTAAACAAGTGAAAATGATGTATAGTTGATAAAACTGTACATCATTTAACCCATTACAATATTGTAACTTTTACTCTTTTGAGCATTTGTATTACACACATCACAATGTGTGTTGCCCAAACCTGTGCATTTATTTGTTCATAAGAGGGGAAAATATTAGAAAGAGTTGGAAATCTGATAGCCAACACAGTAGTGGCTGTTTTTTCTAGCAATGGATAAGCACCAAACTCCATGGCTAAATCTTTTTATCATCCATCAGCTGGCATTCGTTCCATTGATCTTGAGGTATTGTTACCATGCCTGCAGACCATGGCAGGGACAGACTGAGTTTTGCATGAGTGAGTCTTTTCTTCTCCTTCTGAAAGCAAACAGAGGGTACTTTTGAGATACTTGCTTGTGTGCCCTACTTGTTTTCTCTTCTGGAAAAGCTACAAGGTTGCAGTCAAGTACATAATGCTGATTACGTTCAATAATGCTGATTACGAGAGATACGTCACAACTGACACTTGACGTACTCCTCCATCCCTTAAGGGTCATGTAGTGAGGCCACTCCGCTTTTTACTACCTACAAAAAGTTAACAGCTAGGCAACTAACAATTATTTATTTGGAAAAAAAACAGAGCCTTTACTCTTATCAGTGTGTCTCCTCACAATGCTCTCCCCCCGTTTGTTTGTTTTTTACAAGTTTAAGAATTTTGGAAGGAACTCAACTTGCTAGAAGGCCATCTCCAACTCTGCTACCACCTGCAGACCTTTCTGCTCTTCATGTACTTTTAAAGGAACAAATCACTGGGATTTGTTTTTAGCAATACATTTATGAATTAGTTGATATAATGGTGACGCAATACACATGATGGATCTGCTACAATACTTCTCTCCAGATGTTTTTTATTGAGCAAGTTAAAACATAAAAAGGGAACTGCAACAAAGAACATTTCAATGTATATATGTCAGCTTCAGTATTCTATGAATAATGAAACATTTGTGAATAATGTCTATCCAGCATCTCCATTGAAACCTTCACATAATTAGAGAACCTTTGCAAATTAACTGTCTTGTTCGAAAACTAAAGGTATTTTAAAATTTTAAGGCAAAACCAAAAGACTGGGAAATCTTGCTGCATACCCGAAGTTGTATGTATGTATGTATAGTAACATATAATTCCTAGAGATGTAAATTTTGAAGTCAGCGGGGGGGGGGAGTTGTTTTTTAAATAAAACTGGTAAATTGAAAATATGCATAGTGCTTTCTTTCTTATCAAATGAGAACTTATTTAATTTTACTAAAGTAATAAATTATCATATGCATTAGCATACAATTGTGCTATCTGATGTTTATCATAAACAAACATCTGGTTTATGAATATCTATCTATCTATAGAGATATAAAATTTAATAATAATACAATTACAATTATACCAAAGATGGAAATGCAAGCTGCTGCACCTGAAGGTATCCAAGCACAAAGAGTTGTGCAGTGGAAAACAGGTTTGATTTCTCGACACTTAAAAAGAAACACTTTTAACAGAAGTTAAAAGACATTTGATAAAGCAGCAGTGAAGCAAGAGAGATATAAACCCATTGCCTCTGTGTCATTTTTTTTTAAAAATCTAAATGTCCCCCATAAGCTGCTCTGCTCAAACCTCTGCTGGGGCAAAGAACACATATACTTCTAACATGATCCCCACCCACCCAGCAACACAAATAGCAACTTGGGCAGCAGCAATTTAGATCAGGAAATGGTATGGAAGGACAGTTAAATACCTTCTCCTCCAGCACCACTGTTCTAAACAAAATTGGAGCCCACTGTGATAAAGTAAGTGGGGTGGGGGGATAAAAGCAACATTGGGAAAACTGATAACAGATCTCCTGCATCATATCTGTTTGGATCCTCTGTCTATCATGCAGTGGAATCTATGGTGGTCTAGAATTCAACAGAGGCCTTCCCAGAGGCATCTGGTGGGCCTCTGTGTAAAACAGGATGCCAGACTGGTAAGGCTTGGGCCTAATCCAGCAGGGCTGTTCTTATGTTCTTAACAGGATGAACTCCTATGTAAGTGTGCCAGGTGCGGAGCCAGCTGAATGGCAGCATGGGTCCGGCCCCACCCGGCAGCCCCTCTGGCGACGTCCAGTGCACATGACATCATGCACACAGGGCGTGGTTCGGGCTCCGGAAGAGCCCTGAGCAAACTCCCCCTGCCCATGCCTGGGCTCCGGAAAGCCCCAAGCAAAATCTCCCCTGTCCTTTTCAGGCAGCATTTCCTGCCTGGCAGCCTTTTATTTCCCTTTCTCTCCCTCCAGCAAGGGAGAGAAAGGGAAACAGATGTTGTTAGGCAGCAAGAATTGCCTGGAATGAAAGGGGAGAGCTCACTTAGGCTCTCCAGAGCTCAAGGCCACATCCCTGTGCATGACATCACAAAGGGTCATCTCCAAGATGACCCAGAGACCAACCTGGCTGCTGCGTTCTGGACTATGTACAAAGGCAGCCCCACATAGAGTGCATAGCAGTAATCAAGTCTGGAGGTGACCAGCAGATGTACTACTGTTCTGAGGTCATTTATCTCAAGCAATGGACACAGCTGGCGTATCAGCCAAAGCTGATAGAAGGCACTTCTGGCCACTGCCTCAACCTGGATCACCAGGGAGAGGTTTGTGTCCAGAAGCACCCCCAAACTGCATACCTGTTCCTTCTGGGGAAGTGTGACTTCATTCATAACTAGCAGATCAAAATAATTTCCCGAGTTCCGACCCCGCACAATAAGTACTTCCATCTTATCTGGATTCAGCCTCATCTGGATCCAGCCCATCACTGTCTCTAGGCAGGCATTTAGGGAGGTTATGCCTTCTCCTGATGATGTTGACATGGAGAAAAAGATTTGGGTGTCATCAGCATACTGATAACACTCTGCACCAAATCTCCTGATGATCTCTCCCAGTGGTTTCATGTAGATGTTAAACAACACTGGAGACAATAGTGAGCCCTGAGGGACACCATACCCAAGTTCAGATTTTGAAGAACAACGGTCCCCAAAGGACACCATCTGGAATCTGCACAAGAGATAAGAGTGGAACCACTGCAAAGCAGTGCCTCCCACGCCCAACCCCCTCAGACACTCCAGAAGGATACTATGGTCAATAGTATCGAAAGCCGCCAACAGGACCAACAGAGTCACACTGTCTATTCCCAATTGGAGATCATCCATCAGGCCAACCAAGACATCTCCACCCCATAGCCTGCCGAAAAGCCAGTCTGAAATTGGTCTAGATGAGGATTCTCAACATTGGGCCCCCAGATGTTATTGGACTTCAACTCCCATAATCCCCAGCCCCAGTGGCCTTTGGTTGGGGATTATGGGAGTTGAAGTCCAATAACATCTGGGGACCCAAACCTTGAGAATCCCTGGTCTAGATAATCAGTTTCATCTAAGACTGCCTGGAGTTGGGAGGCCACCACCCTCTCAATTATTTTGCCCAACCACAAAAGGTTGGAGAGAAGCCTATAGTTCAACTCCGAGGAATCCAAGACAGGCTTTTTCAGAAGTGGTCTAATAATTGCCTCCTTAAGGCAAGGAGGCATCCTGCCCCCCCCCTCAGAGAAGGATTTCCAATCTAATCCAATCTAGATTTCCAATCTAGGAGAGTCCTTCCAGGGCTTTCTGAGCTCTAATGGCTTTTGCACAATGGAGCGTGTGCCAGGAGAGTGGGGAGGACATTCATCACACCCCTGCAGTTCCTTGAAGTGTGCATGCTTTGTAGGATATCAGCTACTATTTACTCAAGACTGGATAATGTCAGCATTATTCAGAAAAAGAACAAACAAAACCTTCTTCCTGTGTTTATCAGACAGAACAGTAGTAATTACACCTCACAAGTAACAATCCTCTTTCAAACTGTATCCAATACCCTCAAAGAAAAACAGACTTTACCTGTAGCCTAACAGATCAGAGTGTTAAGGATTATATGTTAAACTTGATATATTAGTTAAACTTTATAACATTGCACTATTTAATACTGTATCATCATTTATTACTGTATCATTATTTTCATAATGATACAGTACTATCATTATGATAATAATGATATCATTATAATTAATATGATGGTAATATCATCATATGGTACATATATATGCTGGTAACTTCTAGGCTTGACTACTCTAAAGCACTCTACGTGGGGCTACCTCTGTATGTAGTTCGGAAACTACAATTGGTTCAGAATTCAGCAGCCAGATTGGTCTCTGGGAACACACAAAGGAACCACACAACACCAATTCTAAAAAAACTGCACTGGCTGCCAATATGTTTCCGAACAAAATGCAAAGTACTGGTTATCCTCTCTAATAAAACGCTTGGTGTCCGTCCGTGGACGGACACCAAGCGTGTGTCCGTGCCTCCCTGCCCTGTTCTGCGCCTGCGCAAAGCGCAGGCGCAGAACAGGGCAAGGGAGACACACTCGCCAGTACCCGGCAGCCATCTTGGGCGGCCAGAAGCGGCCGCCCCGAAGAAGCCGGGTAAGCGGCGGCGGGGGACACTGGCCGAGGAGTCGGCGGAGCCATGGCAGAGGCCTGGCCGCCGCCGCTTACCCGGCTTCTTCGGGGTGGCCGCTTCTGGCCGCCCAAGATGGCCGCCGGACGAGGCGGCGGAGAAAACGATGCTGCGGTGGGCCTGGGCAGTGGTGGGCCCGTCCAGAGCCGCAGGCGGCGGTGGGTGGTGGGCCCGGCCGGAGCCGCGGGCGGCGGTGGGTGGCGGGCCCGGCCGGAGCCGCGGGCGGCGGTGGGTGGCGGGAAGGGGAATGGTGGCGATGGTCTGGAGCGCACAGCTCCACTAGCGCCCGTTATCCAACGGGCTAAAAAACACTAGTTACCTATAAAGCCCTTAATGGCTTAGGTCCAGGGTACTTAAGAGAGCGCCTTCTCTGTTGTGAACCCTGTTGGAACTCGCTCGCTGCGAAATAAGAGCATCTCCCCCGCCCTTTTTTAAAAGGAGGACCATGAAGACGTACCTATTTTCCCAGGTCTTCAACTGAAACAAATTTTTTGAATTTTAATGTGTTTTTATCTAGTTTTTAATTTTTTTATGAATTTTAAATGTTTTATTTTATATCATGTTCTAATTCTGTGCACTGCCTATAGATTTTGATATTGGGCAGTATATAAATTCAATCAATCAATCAATCAATCAATCAATCCATACATCCAGTAACTGCAAATAAATTAAACCCATGAATTTCATTTAAATAACAAATAATGTGGTCTTAAAACTATCACTGTGTTTGTTTTTCTAATCAGAATCAGTTTCTCAAAGATCAATAATTTCTGATCCTAAACTCTCATTTCTGTTCCATGGACTCCAAAGGACTGAAGGCTTGCGTGAAAAAAGCTCCTCTACTATTTTAAGCTTTTTACTTGGTTTGGTGTACATGTTTCCAAAACAGAACAATTTCTTCCACATCTTATAAAGATCAAGAATTTCAAGTAGGCATGATGATGTGAGAGGGCTACATGTTTAAACTACACAGAAATCGTAACGGATTACTGTTGTTATTAGAAAGCATGTGGTGGGAATGAAGGGCAGCTTTTAAATAAAATTGTATTTTATTTTAAAATCTAGCCTTAAAAAGCATTTCATTCACCCCTCTTAATGACAAAAATATTTCATAGGAATTTTCCAAAATGTCAACGCTTGCACTGTAAAAACTGAATAGAAAATCCCTTGGGGGAAACCCAGGAAAATATGCTTCTCCCCCACCCCATTTTACCAGGACTTTGGGGATTACTATGGCTCCATGTTCCTTTCTTTCAACATATTCTTGAACATAATTGTGGTCTCCACGTGATTTTTAGAGGATCAACCAAGATGGTTTTAAAATTAAATTATTGTGCTACTTTTATGTAAAATGGGGAATACCATGGCGTTGGGGGGAGTGGCTGCACTATTAGATAGCGTGCCTCAGAGAGCACATTTTGGGATATCATTAAAGGAGAACAAGCTGTCATTTCGTTTAATATTATTATTTCAGCATCAGAGGGGAAGAGCGAGTGATTTCAATTTTCTACACCAGGCACCAAAATATCTTTCTTTAGTCATCTCTGCAGAAGGTGCTATACAAATCAAATCATAAAGACAATGTGTTGAGTAAAGAACGCTTCGCTCCACTAGAGTAGAGATTTGTAACAGTAACAGAGACCTTGGACCCAAGTATCATGTGGGAATAGAAGCATTAATTGAACAGAAGTATTGATAGAAGTAGAACCTTTGAATGCAGAATTTCCTCTCACATGTCTGTAATGTTATGGGTAGGAAAGGTTGCATTATCAGAGTAGCAAGAAGTCTGCTTCCTTTGCATCTTACCAGCAGCAGCTCTATTCAAATGCCAAAAGGAATCCTGCAGTGACTTGCCATTAGTACTAGTGCCTACTGCTGAGCCAGGGCCGATCCTGGAAATTTTAGATTTACTGGGTTAAAAGTGGCTAATGCCATGCCAGCTTGGCACAAAGAAACTAGCAATGAAAGAGTGCATTGGCTTAATAGCTGTTTCATGTCTATGTTAATAAAATATTACATTTCTGTGTAATAATCTGAAGATGGCCCTTTTTAATAATTTGTTTTGCTTTCTTTGTTAGTGAATAAACTTTCTATAACTGGATTTGCAGTGACATACATTTTTGCATGCCTCAGTTTTAATACTTTTTGCCCAATAAATAGGGGAAGTGTATTTGCTAACAAACATGGAAACAGAAAATAGCAGCAAGGATCATGGGGAATGTATTGAACCAGGATACATTTTTAATGTGTGGATTCCTCCTTGAGGTATGACACACTCCCAGGACTTATGTGAGGGTCACTGTCACTAAAAGTAAAGTCCCTGAATGATTATGCACAAAGCTATGCAAGAGAGAAGCTGACAATTAGGGAAAGATCAGGGGATCATTTCAAGGACGCTAAGCATCCTGCTTTTAGAACTATTTGTGTAATGACTGGAGATGCACACAAAGAATTTTCCAGGCAGAGTTCAGTGGACTGGCCAGATGACTCTCCACTGGTACAGCTAGCGCAAGGTGAATGGGCTTACTGGACTACAAGCTGAACATGAGCAGTATGATGCAGCTAATCCTGAGCTTTCGTTAACAGACGCATCATGCGCCAGACAATATTCCACACTATCCTGCAGTCAGACCTCACTTGGAATACTGGCTGGCATGATGAGGAAAATTACTCAAAGTCGTCCCATTAAAAGTAAGCATTTCAATTTCAACGGGACTACTTTGAGCAATTTTCCTTATGTCAGCCAGTGTGACAAATTCTAGGCAGTGTATTTTAATAAGGACACTGATAAGTTAGAAGAGGTTCAGAGTAGGACAACAAAGATGGTGAAGGTTTTGGAAATCAAGTCCTATGAAAAGCAGTAAAAGGAGCAGGGTATGTTTAGCCTGGAAAAGAGAAGACAAAGAGGAGTTATGATAGCCATTGTCAAATATCTGAAGGGCTGTCACATAGGAGAAGGAGGAGAATGCAGAAAAAAGAGAGAACATAAGAAGAGCCCTGCTGGATCAGGCCCAAGGCCTATATAGTCCAGCATCCTGTTTCACACAGTGGCCCATCAGATGCTTCTGGGAAGCCCACAGGCAAGAGGTGAGGGCATGTCCTCTCTCCTGTTGTTGCTCCCCTGCAACTGGTATTGAGAGGCATCATGCCTCTGAGGCTGGAGATGGCCCATAGGCACCAGACTAGGAGCCATTGATAGACCTGTCCTCCATCAATTTGTCTAAGCTCCTTTTAAAGCCATCCAAGCTGGTGGCCATCATCACATCCTGTGGCAAAGAATTCCATTGATTAATTATGTGCTGTGTGAAGAAGTACTTCCAGTTGTAGGTCCTAAATTTCCTGACTTTCAGTTTCATGGGATGACCCATGGTTCTAGTGTTATGAGAGTGGGAAAATTATCAAGAGGACATGTTCTTTGTTGTTTGTGAAGACAGGACTAAAGTCAACGGGTTGAAATTACAACAAAGCAGAATTTTGTTAGAGAAGCAGGAGGGTGGACTAGAAAAATTCCAAGAACCCTTCAAACTCTAAATTGCTATGATCCCAAGTCCCAGCTCCTCTGGATAGCATGAAATATCTATCTATCTATACAATTCACTAAGACATACCTGTGGCTAATCCCATGCATGGCAGCTATCACGAGATTTTGCGAGGGAGGGAGGGGGAGCGGAAGGGGAGCGGCCAGCAAAAGTGTCTCACCTTCCTCTTCCCCTCCCCTCACTTGCGAAATCTCATGAGAGCTGCCACTGGTATGTCGTAGTGAGTTATATATAGAAGCTATTTCATGCTAACCAGAAGACCTGGGACTTGGGATTTGTGGAGGAGAGAGACAGAAAAAACTAGGGGTGCAGGTGCTCTGCGCCAGGTCAGCTAGTTCTATTTATAATGAGGCCTTGCATAAAGGAAATAACATTCCTTTGCACAACCCCAGGGAAAGAGGAAGCCTTGGAGTTATTTATTGTTTTCACATCATTGACTTATGTGAAAGCAACTCTGTGACAAAGCTAGTAGATACAATTTGCATTCTGCAAGCACATATTTGTTCTGAAATACCACTACGAATCACCACTCCTTACTTTCAGCAACGGTGTGAAAGAGCAAATCCCACTACTCTACAATCTATCGTAGGTGTAGTTTGGCTTCCTGTTTACAGAAGTACAGACTTCAGTTTCAAGGCAGAAACTTCTATAGAAGTACTGGATTCTGTTTTCAAAACTGCACAATCACAGTTGTACAATGCTATCTCCATTAGAAACATTGCATAACACCACATAACTGCAACTGCACAATTACTGGCACAAGAGCACTTTTGTGCAACACCACAGGCATTGATTTAGACACCTGAGCAACACGTGTAGTTAATACATAGGCACACTGTGGGATGTCAACCACTGAGTTATATGGGCAAGGTTTAAACACATACTTAATTCTGCCATTAACTCAATGAGATTTCCAAGCAGTTAGCAATGAATTATTCGATATTGATTGTGCCCAATATATATCTATTTTTAAATTAGCAATTCCTCCTTCACCTCCATTCTTTACAGTTGTTTCTGGATTTATTTAATAAGATCTTTCTATCCTGCCTCTCAAAGATTCCCAACACTGACTTGCAACAAAAGCCCCTTTATGATACAGCTATGGCAGTCTATTGTACAATGAAGAAAAGCAGAGTAGGACAGGAGCCCATAACAGTTACCACAGCATCCCTGTACCTTTACCACTGGCACAATGCATGCATCAATAGAATTCTATAGTAAGGAGCAAAGAGGACTTTTATAGCTTTTAATCAGAGCAGAGCCAGGCAACTCTGTCCCACTTGCCAGGGATAAAGATGCCACTTCAGTTGTTCCACCAAAAGCTTCTGGTTCCACCACTGCACCTAAGATGCAGCCACCTCCCATCAGTCGCCCAGCAATTATTGCTGCTACCTATTCATTTAACATTTTAAAATGTTACCTGGAGCTTTTCAATGTCTTCTGTAATCTTGTGTATGGGAAATAATTGCCATTACATATAAAAGGAAAAAAAGGAAAGAAATGAGAGGAGGGGAGCTAGACACAAGTACTCAACCATGCCCAAGAGTAGTGATAAAATGCATGACAAGAGCTCAAAAAACTAAATATAGGAGAGCCAATTATTAGGGAAACTGGATTGCACTGGCCAGACTAGAAGCATCAGGTTGGTGGTTAAGCAATTTTCTGAATAAACCAAGCAAATACTATGCAACTTGGCCCAATCTCTTGTGAAACCAATTTTTTTTAATCCAAAGATCTGTTAAGTGTTAACTTACAAGTATAATATAGGAATGTTTTGAAAATAGAAGAAAACATAATCCTCCTGCAAAGAGCCCACAATGTTTCTCTTTATATGAAAAATAATTTTTGTTTCCCATTATACACCGAGGCTGCACAACTTTGGCCCAGTGTTCTCTCTAATATTTTTCATCTGGGTGCAGAATGAGTTTTGTTCTGGGTGGCAGTATCAAGGCAGTTTGTGCACACATGCATTCAGAGTGGGGCCTTCCTGATTCAACCTGAGCGGGATCTAAAATTTACTGAGCGGACATCAAAAAACTTGTGCGCATGCGCACATGTGCAAGCCTTAGAGAGAACACTGCTTTGGCCCCCTAGCTGTTTTTGAACTACAACTCCCATCAGCTCCAGCCACAGTGGCCAATAGTCAGATATGATGGGAGTTGTAGGCAAGCATCTGCAGGTGGGCCGAAGTTGTGCAGCCCTTGTCTACACTAATAAGGCACACAGAAGAATATGTCTTGTCCTCTTATTTATTTCTAAGAGCAGCTTCACACAACACACAAAAAGCCAAAGTTCTGGTTCCCAGAGTTTGGTAGAGATCCTGACTTCCAATGGGGTGTCCAGCATGTCAACATTGATCACGCTGTCCAAACCCACCAGGGTTGGCATATGCTACCCAGTTTACAGTTCCAGACTTGACAGCTGTACCAGACTTCAAATCATGATTACAGATGGGTCCAACACCAGAGGCTGAGCAGAATATGCCAACACTGGTGGGTTCAGATGACGTGATCAGTGTCAGTATATCCCCACCCCTCAGAAGTAGGGCTTGCTGCTGAACTCCAGGAGCCGGAGTTATGGCTTTTTATGTGTCATGTGAAATGGCCCTAAGTTCTGCATTGGTAGTTACAGCTCAATGCTTGGCACTAAATCCATTTGAGTTAAGTTGACAATGATCTAGATGATACAGAAGAACTTGCTTCTATGGTAACTTCCATGCAGTTGGAAAATCTACTGCACTATTACTACAAATATCAATATTCTGCTTTTCAAGCAAAGTTTCCAAAGCGATTTACATAGAGAAATAATAAATAAATAAATAAGATGGATGAATCTAAAAAGATGAATCTAAAAAGAAACACAAGATGGACACCAGCAACAGTCACTGCAGAGGTACTGTGCTGGGGATGGACAGGGCCTGTTGCTCTCCCCCTGCTAAATAAATAGAATCACCACTTTTTAAAGTTGCCTCCTTGCCCAGTTAGCAGGGGCAAATCCTACTACTGTCTTAGGGCAAAACTACACATTATAAAATGGACAAGTCTATATGTAACCTCCAGGTTCGGAGGCAGCATGTCTCTAAATATCAGGGAAGCAAAAGTAGAAGTGGGCTATCTGTCTAAATATTCTACTGAGCTTCCTAGAAACACCTGGTTGGGGCCACAGTGTGAAACATCTCTCTGAACTGGGTGAAGTTTGGAAAAGAGGCAACTAAGGGAAGACATGATTGAGGTGTATAAAATTATGCATGGAGTAGAGAGAGTGGACAGAGAGAAAATTTTCTTCCTCTCTCACAACACTAGAACCAAGAGTCATCCCCCAAAACTGGAGCCAAGGAATTTTAGGACCAACAAAACGAAGTACTTTTTCGCACCACGTGTAATCAATCTATGGAATTATCTGCCACAGGATATGGTGATGGCCATCAGGCTTGGATGGCTTTAACAGGGACTTAAAACACATTCATGGAGAACAGGTCTATCAGCAGCTACTAGTCTTGTGGATATAGTCCATCTCCAGCCTCAGAGGCAAGATGTCTTAAATACCTGTTGTAGGGGAGCAACAGCAAGAGAGAGGGCATGCCCTCACGTCTTACCCATGGGCTTCTGGTGGGCCACTGTGTGAAACAGAATCATGGACCAGATGAACCTTGGGCCTGAACCAGCAGGGATGTTCTTATGATGCTGCACTAGACCAACCTCTGGTCTGATCAAGCAAGGCCATTCTTTTCTTCTTATGCTCTTACAAATAATTTGTTATTAAAGAATCATGCTTAAAGCCATCTCTCTCTTTTAACAAGAAGTAGCTGTCAGGGACCAGATTCCAATTGGGACCATAGCACACAGGCCCTCTATACTATTTTCCTGTTGAAAATTCCCCCTGCCCCAATGCAGTTATTTTCAGCAAACAACAAAAATCACTCCACAGCTGCCAAGATATTTCCTCTACTAAGCATGCCTCTTTACACAATTATTATAAATGTGTAATTTGGCTCTCAATATGAGAAAATGAGAACTGTAATTCTGAAGCCATGTATTTTAGGACAGTCGCAATAGGACTATTCTCAAGTGAAGGGTTTTTTGCTTTTAAAAAAAAAAGGCTAAGTACTTCACCAATAGAGGATTAAACAGCAAGATGTGTGAGTCATAATTTCCTATACCCTAGTAAATTTAACAAAATAAGCCATTAAAGCAAGCCTACAGGATGCAGGGATTTCCCATATTTTAAAATCCCCTATCTATACCACATGAAGGCTTTCAAGCGACACATGTAGAAGAACTGGTCTCTATTAAACAAGTTTCTTCTCAATATCTTTAAATAATTTCAAGATTTATTATTGTATCTATTTTAATGCCAAGTAGCCAAAAAACAACAACAAAAACACAATTCTAGATAAAATCTGACCTTTCTTATAGAAAATTTTGTTTCAGGAAAACAAGTAAACAGTAATGCAGCAAGTAATCTTGACACGTGTATGCAATTCATTAAAACAATTAAATTTACAGAGTTAGGAAAGGGCTCCTGAGAATCAGCTTCCTGAAGTTTGACTTGGGCGGATGCCAAAACGTTTCAGGTTTAGTACTCGGGAGTATTGTTTAGAAGATAAATTGCCTGATATCAGATTTTGGAAAAGGTAGAATTACTATCAAGTCTTGTTTCATAACAACTCATTGGAGAGAAGAAACCCTGTATTACTCTTTCATGCTTACAATGAAGTAGTAATATGACTTAGGGGAATTTAAGTTTAATAAAATGTTTTTAAAATATTTGTATCAAGAAAAAACAATCCACTATATTGCAAGTTTAGCAAACAGCTTCAAACAGATTCAGAGTAATGTGCAATGACTTGTTTTTTACCATTAAAAGGTGGTAATTTCTACTAATGGGAAAACTTTCAAATTGATCCCCCTGCTTTCTCCCCTGGAAAACAACAGCTGTGCGTCGGCTCCTTCTAAAGAATATGGGTTGGAACCTAGCTTTCAGTGGAGCACTGCTCCATTGTCATAGGTTCCCAGCAAGAAGATGCTTCCAGCACAAAGATCCCTTGCATGAACACAACACTTCTTCCATCTCAGAAGGAGCTTCAGACAAGGAGGAGCACTCCACTGAAAGTTAAGGTTCAACCTATTATCACTGAATCATTTCATTCAAATAATGGCATGTGTTTACTTATGGATTTACTCTTAAGAATAAAAATAACTTTCAAGTAGAATGAATGGGATCTACTTTCCATTTCTTTTAACATGGTGAATCATGTAATAGCCTACAGAGGTGTCATGGTAAAGAAGTAGTGCTAATTAGTTCAATGGTCCCCACCTTGTTTTAAGATGGCAGATTAAAATTAAAATATCATCAGGATCCCCAAGATCCCCAGTCCCCTTCCCATATTGTAAAGTGATAGTTAACATAATAGGAGTGGCTGCCATCCTGAAACAAGACAGCAGATCGTAATACAAATGCCCCCAAGTTGGACTCCCTCTCATATAACATAAAGTTGGACTGTATTCATCTTCAAAGGCATGAACTGTAACATTTTTTGCAAGAAATCATATGGAGTTATTTGAGTGGCTGCCATCTTGTTTCAAGATGGTGGATCAAAATAAAACCACCGCCATCAAGATCTCTTAGGACCATCTTTAATGTACTGCAAATTTGATTTGTATTGGACCGTAAATACAAATTTTATTCAAGTGGCAAGGGGGGATGGATGTGGTGATCTCATAAGCCTTCTTCAAAATAGGCTAAAAAAAATGTACAACACAAGAACCATGAGACAGTTCCTTCATGCTCTGTAGGGATAATTTCTGCTTATCTGTAACACAGATTCTCTTTTTGAAAAAACTGTATATGTTTATCTCTCTTATACACCAATCCCTGTCATTCCCAGTATCTACCCAGGCACACATTTATTGGTTTTGGTCAAATCTCATTTCTTGTACTTGGATACAAAAAATTTGGATACATCCAAGTGTTGGAGAGGAGAGCTGGTCTTGTGGTAGCAAGCATGACTTGTCCCCTTAGCTAAGCAAGGTCTGCCCTGGTTGCATCTGAATGGGAGACTTGCTGTGTGAGCACTGCAAGATATTCCCCTCAGGGGATGAAGCCGCTCTGGGAAGAGCAGAAGCTTTCAAGTTCCCTTCCTGGCTTCTCCAAGATAGGGCTGAGAGAGATTCCTGCCTGCAACCTTGGAGAAGCCGCTGCCAGTCTGTGAAGACAATACTGAGCTAGATAGACCAATGGTCTGATTCAGTATATGGCAGCTTCCTATGTTCCTATGTGTTCACTGGGGATGGAAGAATTTAAAAACACAGCCTGTGTTCAAAAAACACCAGGCAGAACGCACCATGCTACATCTGGATTTGAGAACAATGGGATTAGTTCAATGCAAGAGTTAACAAATGATCCTGTTTGCTGCTACCCACACAGGCCCAATTCAGATACAACACGTAGCCATGGTCAGCAGTAGCTATCATTTGCTGCCTTAACTGTGGTTAAGGTTCTAGATATAGAGGCTGTTCTCATGTGCAGCCTTACCTGGGCTAGGGACACCCAGCCTGGGTAGGGCTGCGCGTGAGAACTGCTGGGATCGGGCCTGATCCCAACAGGGCAGAGCCACCTCCCGCTTTCAAACCTGGCTGTTAGCTGAGGTTAAGGGAGCGAGCACCCATCTCCTGGGAGAATCCCCCAATGCATCACACATGACACATAGTGGATTGTAAGCAAGTAACCAACAATCATTGGGGGGGGGGGCGCAAGGTTTGCGAAGTCTCCCCTCCGTCCATCCTCCCTGTATGGGGTGTGAATGACTCCATACAGTGAAACTGTAGTTTAACTTAAGGCTAAACTTATGGTTCAGTTTGGGCCTATGGAGTGACTTGGCAACCACATGGGAACAGTGCTGAGGAGGACTACAGTTTCCTGACCTTTGGTCTTTGGTTCCATTGGAAAAACTCTCCCACAAAACTCCCCATGGCAAGGATTGTGCAGGGCTGGCCATAAAGTCCACTTTCAAGCAGCATCAGCGTAAAGGCATACATTTGTTGGAATTGGTGATTCTGATGTACAGGCATAAAGAAACTATTGGGACTAGATAAGAAAAACTGGCCATATTATTTTACATTCCCTTTTTTAATTTGCTCACAGTATGAAGGAAAAATACAATAATGGGGAGTCCCAATACAATCCAGTTGTTGCAATGACCAAGTTGTACTCAATTGTACAGAAAATACATCCTTGTTGAAATGACTAAACATGGGCTACAAGTTCTCTAAATCCAATTATTTTAGCTTCTTTTGGCAGTACATTGGATAGGCAGCTGTCTGATCCTTCAGCCAAACCTCTCAGGGATGGCAAGCCTTAAGCACCCAGCTGTGAACAGGGCAGCCTAATAGCAGCAGGAGTAATAGCAACACACAGATGTCCAAAGCAGGAGCAAGGCAAGCAACCAAGGGTCAGGCAGCAAGTCAGGATACAAGACTAGGAAGCAAGACCGTGGGGCTGGGTTAGTCTCTGTAGGAAAGTTGTTGAACCAGCAAAGGCGAGGGCTGAACTGAGAGCCTTTATAGTCCAGGGGAGCCACGCCCTTCACTGCCCTGCAAGAAATGCCTAGCTCTAGAGGAGACCTTGGTTCAGGTTTCCCCCTCTTCATAACGAGACCCACCGAGGGGCAAGCTCTGAGAAGCTAGCTGTGCACTTCTCTGTTCCTGGATCTCTGCACGGGCACATCGTCTCCTCCTCTCCTGGGGACTTGGAGGAGGGTGCTCAGTGGCAGTAGCTGGCTGGCCCCTGGGGCCACTGGATTTGGTGTCTCCTCAGAGGTTTCTACAGGGTCACCAGTTTCTGTGGGTGGCAGAACCTCTGCAGGAACGGCAGGTACAGAGGGCAATGTGACCTCTGCTGGAGAGGTGGGTTCAGGTGGAGGTGACACCTTAAGTGAATGGCAGGTTGCAATGGTTCTGGCAATGGTGGCATCGGGAACATGATAGTTGGAGTGGCTGGATTTAGTGGTGCAGCATCTTCCTTATCCTGGCCTCCAGACCAGGCTCAGGGTCAGTCCTGACAGTAGCAATGAACAGTTTTCAAGTAGCGCCACATATCTGCTTTACTCTTGATTGCCATTCTTATTATAACTCAAACATTCAACATATATTCTGCCACCAATTCACAATTGGAGCCAGCGTGGTGTAGTGGTTAGAGTGCTGGACTAGGACCGGGGAGACCCGAGTTCAAATCCCCATTCAGCCATGAAACTAGCTGGGTGACTCTGGGCCAGTCACTTCTCTCTCAGCCTAACCTACTTCACAGGGTTGTTGTGAAAGAGCACACCGCTCTGGGCTCCTTGGAGGAAGAGTGGGATATAAATGTAACAATAACAATAATAATAAATAATTACTTTTTTTATTTTAAGAAACAGAGCATTAACACCCAGTTCCTGATCTCTCACTTTATAGCAATATATGCCTCATATACTGTATGCTTCATAAATAAAACAAGAAATCTGAATCTTCCTAGCCACTGATATGATGGTGACAGAATATAAATCAAAGAAATCTTCCAATGTGTAATGAAGTCTCAGGGATAAAAATAGTAGTCTCCTTATTATGACAGTAGTGATTCTCAACCACCCTGGAGTTTCTTTACAGAATGGATACCCACTTGTTACCAGCTTCTTTCTTTGTTAAAGTTCTCTAGTCCTTCAAAAACAAAACTATTCTGTAACAGCTGGAATGAACGGAAGAAACAGAGGTGTCTAGAATTCATATAGTGGACATTATAGCAGAGTTTGTCAAAAGCAATGTTCTGTCTTGATCTCTGACAGAGAAGGCAATTACCCTGTACACCACACCATACATAAAATGTAAAAGTAAGCTAGTGTAGTTAATACTCTATATAATTTCAATTAGTTATTGTTTAAAAGATAGTTTAAAAAAACTTTGTTGCTTCAGAAATATTGATTGATATACTTTTTTAAAAAAAGTGAGAGAAGGAGATAAAATGAGAGAACAGGTGGGAAAGAGCTCAAAACGCAATAATTTAGAACTATCTATATGCATATTATTTCCTACCCATACATTTTGGAAAGAATAAGAACTTCACCTTGTTACTATTGAATATGAACTCCACCTTGTTACCACCACACCAGACAGCTTCTCGATTTCAAAGCCAGTAAAGGCTATTAGCGTAATCTACCTAATTGAACAATGGATTTCTTGATGCAAGTGTAAATCCCCATTATAACTTCAATAAGTCTTTTCCTTCAATAATCCTATGGCAAATGGCTAAAATGCTTCAAAATTCTGCCATGTATGTATAAGTAAATGCATTGGGAAAGAGTCAACTATTTTCAATACCCGTATTTTCCTTAATTTGTTTAAGTTTCCAGTTAGGAATCATCATCCCTTTTCTGGAAAATTAATATTTGTCCAACTTGCTTTTCTTCTGTGTGAAATCTACAAAATTTATAGTAAGAAGTATTACAAAATCCAAACAGAAGAACTTTTCATTTAAATATAAGTTTGCAATACATTTTATTATTAGAGCTGTTGTTTTCAAGAGCCAGTGTGAACTTTTAGCAAGTAAATTTGGAAACAGAAATCCCGAGTGTTGCTTGTATTAAGCAATTTCACTTGCATATGCACTGTATCTGCTACAGAAACAGTTTAATAATAGAAGTGCATGCACTTTCATGTAATTCATAATTAGAAAACTACTACAACTGCATTATTTAAAATCATTCCTTTGTTATCAGCATCAGTTTTAGACAAAAGCTGAGAATCATTTGTGAGCTGTGGCAGACCCAGGCTGTTCAAAGCAATTGCTGTTCAGCATGAAAGCTGCAATGGAGGTCACAGAACAGGTCAGGAGGAAAGATAGTGTATCGATTTCACACCAGGAATAGAGGCGAAGCAAGGGCCCACTGTTGCCGCATGTGATGTATTTCACTACAGTTTAAGGCACATTTCATTCCAATTCAAGAGGGGGTGGGGAGCAAAGGGCGAGTGGATTTCGCACAGAATCATGATGAATTCTGAACTCGTGTATTTCAGTAAATACCGCCTTCCTGACATTAAGTATTTCTATAACACAGTGAATATAATGGAAATTAGACTGCAAGTATGCAGCAAATAGTACTAGCCCTAAAAGTGGAAAGGATATTATATTAAGACAGTTTTCACAGATCTAGCATATGATAAAACATTAAAACCAAAGCAGAGTAATTGCCATGTTGCAAAATACTGCATTTTGAATAATTCATTCCAGTGATCAGCATGTGCTAACACAATATGCAAACACATCTCACGTTTTATCACATATGAACATGATCAGACCTCAGACAAAAATAATATATGTCTGAAAGCCTGATGTGTTGAGTGAATTTATAAAAACTGAAGAAAATAATTTATGGATACTTCAGTTCAGTTCAGTCTTTATTATGGCCTTTGACCAATAACACAACATCTAAAACAATATAAAATTTCAAACATAGCCATATTAATATAACCATTAGCGAGCAGAGTGCAAAAAACTCGTATTGCAGAATAGAATTTTGCTACTCAGTGTGTGATAGACGAATTCATATCTATTAGCAAATATTTGATGTACAATTCCTCCGATTGACCTGGCAGATTATGTAAAAGAGGGTCAATTAACCTTCGCCTAAGGTCTATACAAAAGACACACCGCAGGGGCACATGTGCAACTGACTCAATTTCATCAGAGTTACAGGGGCAATATCTCTGCTCAATTGAAATTCTACTGTGTCTACCAGCCAAAAATTCTGAAGGAAGGGCATTCATATGGGCCTTCGAAAAGGCCCATCTATGTTAGGGGAAAGTATGGAGAAAGAGATAATCTGCTGGGCGAGTTCTCATCCCACCATTGAGCAGGTGGAATGACCTAGATGTCCTCGACAGGTCTAAAATTTAATATCCCAGATCCTTCGTTGAATAAGTTCTTTGGCCCTGTCCAAACCCACAGAGAGGATTGCCTCAGGAGAAAGACCGTAGGTAGGGAGTTTGCCGACACAGTTCTCCCACCAGCTCAAGCAGTGCCTATCCAATAGTAACAAAGGAAGGAGACCAGAGGGCAATAAGTTGATTCTTGACTAGTTTATTAGTATTAGATACCAAGCTCTGGCTTCTATTGAGACAACACCCGATTCTAATCTCAGAGTGGCATCAGAGATACATTTGGGGGTCAGATATAATGTATAACCTGGCTTGGACCCACTCCAGGAGGAAATAATTAGCCATAGGGTCCCAGCTGTGCCCCATATAACATTTGAGCCATCAACTTTGTCTTGAATAAGTTGATGGCAGCTGGAATGAACATCCCTTCTTGCCACCTGAGAATTGCTGGTGCACTTCTCTGTGCCTGAGCAGCAGCAGAACTGATTTGGGAGGTCTTCATCCCAGATTCCTGAAATACGACCCACAAATACTTAAAACATTTAACCTGCTCAATGTTGTGATTGTCAATCCTCCATTTATATTTTTTCCTCCTGTTGGAGAAGGCCAAGATTTTGGTTTTCTGATCATTAATATCCAGTTGCTCTTCCTTGCAATAGAGGGCTAAGGGCTTAAGAGCTCTTTTCATCCCCACTTGTGACTGGGACAAAAAGACCGCATCATACGCATAGTTAGTTAGTTGTTTATTTACGATCTTAGATCAAACATCATCATCCGCATATAGAAGTACAGAAAGTTATCTATCTGCCACCTTTGGGGTGGGTATATCTAAGCCCTGTAGGCACTTGATTAAAGAATTTGCATAGATATTGAACAAAGGGGCCAAAATACGCCCCTGATTGACACCCCCCCATGTCCTAATAGGCCTAGATAACTGGCCCTGCCGGTTGCATCTTACTTTAAGGTTTGTATTGTCATACAATTTGATCAGCAGCAGCAAGAGCCTCTTATCAATCAAGGTGCTACAGAGCCTGGACCATAGGCGTACTCTAGAAATTGAATTGAACACTGCCTTACAGTCTATGAATGCGGCAAATAACGTAGATTTGGGGGATCTTATATATTTCTCAACTAGACGTTTTACGACCAGGCAGTCATAGAATGCTCTGGTCTAAAATCTGCCTGCTCATCTTCCAGGAATTGCTCCTGCACCAACCAGTCCATGAGTTTCTGATTTAATAGCGTAGCATACATTTTGCAAATAATATTAAGGAGGCTTATGGGTCTGTAATTAGATGGAACATTTCTATTACCCCTTTTAAAGATAAGGACCACAATTCTTCTGGAATACTGGCTGAGTTGTTTATCTAGGTAAATAAGGCTATCAACACTTGTGCCCACCACTCGGGATTAGCCTTAACTATATTTTGAATCCATTAATGTTAATTATTTTTGCTACAATCCTTTAAACACTTGCTTGGGAGTCTGCTCCATTGAACTCTGTAGGATTTATTCCTGGGTAAACATTTATATAATTCTGCTGCTAAACAGATAAATGTTCTATAGGGTTAAAAAAACAACACCCCTCTTTATAGGCCTCCTAAGTGCACCCTAAAGTAGTTAGCATTGGGTTCTAGAAGCCACTGTAGACTATATTAAATATTAGGTATAGGTTGACATCCAGATTACAGTCATGTGGTAGTGCCAAGATCCAGAATACCACTCTGCCATTGAGTGAGCAGACAGAGGAACAATTTTCAACCATCTCCCCTTCCCTCTGAAGCCCATGGTACATCATCAGTGCCATGTCCTTGAGGATCCCTCTCAAGTGGCAAATATTGGCAGAACATATATTATTATATATATTATTACAGAAAAAAACCTGTGCTGTTGAAACACAGCGATTTAATGCAAAAAGTATATTTTGCCTTTTCATCATTATTTAATTTAAAGATCCAAAAACGCAACAACAAGTTTCAAGCTTTGTTTAGAATAGTTCATGTTACATGATCAGCAGAATCAAATTGTAAATTTTTTCCTGGCTCTTCAGGCTAAATCGGTGGATTGCATGTTTGTATGCTCCTCCATGAAAAAAGCCTCATTTGTTTTGCTCCAATCCTCATTCCTTGAAGCTACCAAATAAATTTTCTGCCTTCTGCAAATGATCTATCCCTAAGCATACAACTTCCTTATTGTCAGAGGACTTTTGGAGTCTGTGCTGGCTGAACCAATCTACCTGTGAGTGGTTTTGTTCCTGGATATAAAGAGAAAAATGGTTGATTTTTGGTTTCTGCAGCAAGTCCCTTTCTTGCTGGGCTAAGTCATCTCATACTTTCTCTTCTATTTCCTTTGTTGTTGATATAGGAGATAGCTAATAAGTTGTCTGACTGTAAAAAGGAGATCGTACTATTACTGAGCAGATGTCTGAAAAAGGAGGGTTGAAGATCATTAAGAACATGGCCAAATCACAACATACTCTCTACAGGGGCCTAACATTCCTGTACGCTCCAGTTAGCTACTAAGTCTGTCCCCCCCACCCCAGTCCCTAAGGAAGACATCTTTGGCAGAAATCATAAGCCATTGGCATTCCTTTTCAAAACCTGCCAGGCCCAGACCATTTCATCATCACCTCCAGAAGGGAAACAGTTCTATTCATTTTCCAGACAACCAGGACTGCATATATTTTATGCATCTGTGATTGCACTGTACAAACATGGAATTTCATATCCAGTGCCGAATCTGGTCTGCTCAAAATCTCAAATAATGTTTTCCAAAGAACAAAGGACATTTCCTACCCTTACGGTTGTGGAGACAAGCCTGAAACTCTCTGGGCGATGCTGGTAAAAGTCTCAGTAACCAGAGGCGAGCTAAGCAAGAGTTCCAGTGAGCAGGGAGTGAGATACAACCAGAGGCAGCCTGATAATGAGGCACATTAAGGCAGTCATCTCAAGCAGCAGAGTGGTACAAGCAGTGAATTGGCTGCCTCCACTGACCTGTCACCTCAGCCAGCTGTGGCCTGCCACCTGCAAACCTTACCAGATGGTGGTGTGCTACTGTGGCTCTCGCTCTCTGTGTGATTAACTTTTGCTACAGAGCAAGAATAGATTTGCCAGTATGGGTCAGGTGGAAAGAGAGAGGAACATACTGGAGCGTATGTGTGTACGGAAAGGACATGGCTCTAAAAAGGTATTGGAAAGGTATTGGAAAGAGGATGGGGAAATCTGTATCAGTGAACTTTTTGTGCCACGGGTGGGGGGGGCACATTGTTCCCCTGTCTCAGATGCCACAAGGACTTTCATTGCTTCTGAAAGCCATATTATTATTTTCTAAACCTCTGTCTACTAACATGCCAGCTGTGTTAATTTGTGATGCCCCCTTTGCCCGGGGATGACCATCAAGCTAGTGTCTAGGGTTTGAGAAGTGTTTTCACAAAGTTGACCATGATAATATTTCGAAAAACAAATCTTAAAAGCACTAATTACATTCTGCTATAGCACAGCATTGGCCAAATAATGGCTTGCAAGCAATCCAAACATGGTCCATGAAGCTCTGTTATTATTTATGGACAATAATAAAGAAGGATATCATGTGGATGTCTGGGCAAATGCCCCTGATTCCACCCCTGGAATCTCCAAGTCATATACAATTATATACAACTCAGATGTTTCCACACTGTTACAGAATGAAAGCTTGCCTTGCAAAAAACAAACAAAATCCCCATTCAGCCATGAGACTTGCTGGGTGACTCTGGGCCAGTCACTTCTCTCTCAGCCTAACCTACCTCACAGGGTTGTTGTGAGGAGAAACTTAAGTATGTAGTACTCCGCTCTGGGCTCCTTGGAGGAAGAGCGGGATATAAAATAAATTAAAAAAAAAAACAAACACATTACTTAATGGCTAAGGATTTTAGCCCAATCTGATATGCCATATTAGGAATGAGTATGTAAAGGAGTAATTAAACCTTTTGGCTACAGTTTGAAAGAATTGCACTCGCTGGCAATATGTTTCCGGGTGAAATACCAAGTGTTGGTTATTACCTATAAAGACCTTAAGGGCTTGGGTCCAGGCTATTTGAAAGAGCGCCTTCTCTGTCATGAACCCGGACATCTATTACAATTTCCTGGAGAGGACAGGTTATGATTGCCACTGGCTAGTTTGGTGGTGACTCATGACTGGACTTTCTCTGTGGCTGCCCCAGGGCTTTGGAATATACTCCCTGCTGAAATAAGAGCATCTCCTTCTCTGTTTGTTTTCAGGAAGACCCGCAAGATTCTCCTGTTTTTGCAAGCTTTTAATTTGAATTTTAATAATGTTAATAATTTGTTCTAATAACTGTTTTATACTTTATATTGTGTATTTTAATCTGTGTTTTTAAATTTTGTACACCACCCGGTAGATAGATAGATAGAGAGAGAGAGAGAGAGAGAGAGATGCCAACAAAATCAGAGCTTGGCATTAAACTCTGAGCTTCTTCCATTATCTCTTCACATGCTCATCTCTAATAAGCCAATCCTGTTTTTGCAAACTGATCTCACAACATGGTTTGTAAACCTGGTTTGTAAGGTCCAAGCAACCCATAGTTTACCAGATCAGCTGTTATGGCAAGCTCTGCTTTCCACAGAAGTAGAACTAATCTACTAAAGCAGAGTGAGTGAAAGAAGCAAGAAAGTAAGAGGAAGTGCACAAGTAGAAGACTAATTTCAGATAATTGCAAACATCAATTGAAGCCAAGAAAGGGACAAAGAGATAACACACATATGCCTTATAAAAGAAACATTTAAGATAAAACCACTAGTCAATAATCCCCATCATTTTATTATTTTCTTCTTTCGCAAAATTCCTTTACATTTGTGACAGGAATTCTCAGACATCACAACAGAAATGGAAAACGATCAAACTACACTTGTGCTAATTTATAAAAGTCCTTATCTGAAAAAGAAAACTCTATACCAATTAGGCATGCCTTTAGTGAAAGTAGGATGGTAAGTGGGTGTGTTCACAGGAAATGCAATGCAGTTTCCTTTATGCCTGCAAAAATGAAGTTTAATCAAGTGCACAGTATTAAATTGCAACTTCAGCTTGTAAGATGCTTTTACCAAAATATAAAGCAACTTCAGCAACAATCTCATCCAAGCGACAATATTTGGAGTAAATGGTGTGAACAGAAACTCTTAGTTCTACACAACATATTTTCAGATTGGTTAAAAAAAAAAACAATACTCAGTTACTGCTTTAGAGTCAGTTTAGCCTGTATTTAATGAATATCTGCTACTGGCATGAACCACCATAAGTAAGTGATTCTCACTCTTGTGACTATGTAGGGTTGACAGGCAATTTGGATCAGGCAATTAATGGTGTTTCCTGGAGGAACCTGTAGGACAGGTACTCCTTTAACTAAAAAAGGACATATTCTTCTGCTTCTGGACATGCTGCTGAGAAAAAGGGACACTCAAAGTCCTAGAACAGTTTACAAATACTATTGCCTCAACCTGATTTCTTTATTTGTTTAAGCAGAGATAAGTCCTGCTCATACAAGTTGGCAATCCTTGTTATTATCAGGAGTAATCACAATTTCACTTTAATTCTGGACAGGGTATCTCCAAAGACACCAGTTTTATCATATTAAAGACTCTTGGTTATTAAGGTTAAAGAGCAATCTTCCAATGGCAGCTGTTAAGATTTGTTCTGGGATATGGTTGTGTGTTATAAAATGCACAGTTAACGTTAGGAGTTAGCAAATGCACAGAAAAACTCATTCATCTGGTTCAAGTTTATTATTTATTGCATTTATGTCCCACTTTCCCCCAAAGTTGCTCAGGGAGGTGTACATAGTTCTTTTTATCCTCACAACTACCCTGTGAGACAGGTTAGATTCACCCAAATGACTCACCCAAAGTTATCCATTGAGCACCATGTCTGGACAGGAATTTGAATGTGGGATGACCCAATCCTAGTCTGACACATTAATCACTACTCCACACTAGCAGGTAGATAGATAGCTAAAGTTGCACAAAGCCTAACAAAAAATTCTTTAGAATCTGGAAAAAGAGTATAAAAGGTATTATAGTACCAGTTTGGTCCAAAATAAATCTGAGATCATTCATGACTTGACCGTGGATGAAGGAGCCAACTTCGTATGCATTATGGAAACCTGGCTGGAAGAGGCTAGTGGTCCAATATGGTTCCAGCTTTTCCTGGTGAGATACTCTGTGGTGGAGCTGGTGAAAGGATGTGGGTTAGGAAGTGATATAGCTATGGTCTACCAGGATCCCTGTCAGACGAGTGGCCTATATCGAATGTGTGTATCTAAGCCTAGGGACCAAGGATCGACTGGGTCTTCTGTTGGTGCACCCATCACCCCACTGCCCAGCAGAATCCCTAACTGAGCTGATAGTCCTGCTTGCAGAGTTGGCACTGGAGTCACCCAGACTGTTGGTAGCGAGGACTTCCATGTTCACTTTGCGACCGGGTTGTCTGGAACAGCTCAGAAGTTCATTGAGGCCATGACAACTATGGGCTTATCACAAGTGGTCTTGGGACTGATGCATGATGCTGGTCACACACTCAATTTGGTATTTTGCTCTGGTGTTCCACGGGTGGGGACACCTGTCATCTTCCCATTGTCATGGACAGACCATCATCTGATTAAGGTGGGATTTGCAGCCAAAACCCACCTCTGGAGAGGTGAAGGACGTATTAGGTTGGTCTGCCAAGAAGAACAATTGAATCCAATAAGATTCCAAGAAGCCTAGGGAGGGTATCAAGTTGGCTCTGCCGATCATTCTGTCGATGCTTTGGTGCAAACATGGAATAATCAACTCAGAACACTTGACATAATTGCTCCTAAGCCTCCTCTCTGAACTGCATCAAAATTAGCACTGTAATATTCGGAAGAATTACGGGAGTTGAAGCGGCAAAGTAGATGACTAGAGAGCAAATGGAGAAAGACTCAAGGTGAATTCGATAGATTACAACACAAAGCACATTTGAAGATCTATGCTCTGACAATACAGATGGCAAAGAAGCAGTTCTTTTCTGCCCACAGTGCTTCCGCAAGTTCATGTCCAGTGCAGTTAACAAGGGCTATGAGAGGGCTAGTACATGCCCCCACCCTCTTGAACTCGAATTTGGAACCTTCGATTACCTGCTGTGACATTTTAAATGATTTTTGGGGGATGACACCTCTTGTATTTGTGCCGAACTGAATTCCACATAAATTGCAGAGTCTACTAGGGAGGTGTCCTGCAACTTCTCTTATAGAATTAGATTGGATCACTTTCCATTTGTAATTTCTGAGGATGTGGACCAACTGCTTAGGACTGTGCGTCCTACAACCTGTTCTCTTGACCCTTGCCCAACAACTGGGCTTATTTTATCTGGTAAATGTATTATCGAAGAGGCTCTAGAAAATACTATAAATGCTTCTCTGAGGGAGGGCAGGATGCCTCCTTGTCTTAAAGAAGCTATTATTAGACCTTACTTGAACAAACTGACACTGTATCCCTCAGAGTTAGCCAATTATAGGCCTGTCTCCAATCTTCCATGATTGGGCAAGGTGACTTAGAGGGTGGTGGCCTCTCAACTCCAGGAAATCTTGGAAGAAACAGGTTATCTAGACCCATTTCAAACTGGTTTACGGGTAGGCCAGTTTGAGGTTGAGACTGCCTTGGTCGGCCTGGTGAATGATCTCTAACTGGGTACTGACAGAGGGAGTGTGATTCTGTTGATCCTTTTGGATCTCTTGGTGGCTTTTCATACAATTAAAGATGGTATACTTCTGGTCACCTGAGGGAGCTGGGATTGGGTGGTACTGTTTACAGTAGTTCCGTCTCTACCTTTCTGACAGATTCCTGATGGTGTCACTTGGAGACTGTTGATCTGCAAAGTGGGAGTTATCATATGGATTCCACAGGGCTCCATACTGTCTCCAATGCTCTCTAATATCTACATGAAAACACTGGGAGAGATCATCAGGAGATTTGGTGCAGGGTGCTATCAATATATTGACACCCAAATCTATTACTCCATATCAACTGCATCAGGTAATGGCATAATTTCCCTAAATGCTTGCCTGGAGATGGTAATGGGCTGGATGAGGAATAACAACTGAGGTGGCATCCAAATAAGACAGAGGTCCTGTGGCGGGGGGAGGTCAGAACTCGAGACATGGTTTAGATCTGCCTGTTCTGGATGGGTTTTTACTCCCCCTGAAAAAACAAACATGTAGCTTGGGAGCAGTGTTCCCTCTAACAGGGATCCCAAATGTTGTTCATGACAAGTCCCAGCATCCCCAGCTACAATGGCCATTGGCTGGAGATGCTGGGAGTTGTAGTCCACAACATCTGAGAATTCCTGTTAGAGGGAACACTGCTTGGGAGTGCTCCTGGATCCAAAACTCTCTGATCTCTCAGGCCGACACAATGGCCAGGGGCGCTTTTGATCAGCTTCAGATGATACCTCAGCTATGTCAATTTCTGGAGGGAAATGACCTTAAAACAGTGGTACATATGCTGGTAACCTCCAGGCTTGACTACTGTAATACACTTTACATGGGGCTGCCTTTGTAAATATTCTGGAAACTACAGTTAGTGCAGAATGCGGCAGCCAGACTGGTCTCAGGGTCAACCCAAAGAGACCATATAACGCAGATCGTAAAAGAACTGCACTGGCTGCCAATATGGTTCCAAGTTAAATACAAAGTGCGGGTTATTACTTTTTAAGTCCTTAATAAATTGGGTTCAGTGTATTTAAATAGAGTGTCTCCTTCGCCATGAACCTTCCTGCCTATAACCAGGGAGGCCTGGTTATGGCTACCACCAGCTCATTTGATGGGTACTTGGGGCCGGACCTTCTCTGTGCTGCCCCAGGGATCTGGAATGCACTCCCTATTGAAAGCATCTCCATTTCTGGCTGGGTTGGGTTTTTTAAAGACCCTTAAGATGCACCTGCTTTCTCAGGCTTTTAGTTCATTTTAATTGGTTTTCTATCGTAATTGTTTTAATCATTTTATCCTGCCTTTATATTTGTTGTATTTTATGTCTACCACATTGGGATGCACATGTTGGGCGGTATAGAAATACGATTGATTGATTGATTGATTGATTGAATGAATGAATAATTAGTACCTTGAAAATGCCCATTTGTTTTTCAACTAGGAACTAAGAGTTGAACAGGGCTGATATGGCAACACTGCATACACCCAAGATCCTAGGGAAAGAGTCTTAGGGAGGTAACAAACCAGTTTAAAAAAATACTCCAGCATGAAAACTTTCTTAAAAGGGTGGTAATGTTTATTGTTTATTCAAAGCTTGTAAACAGCCATTTGCGAACACACCTTAATGAATAACTCCAGGCATCCTGGGTGGGAAGCTTTTGTGAATCAATAAAAAGATGGTTCTTTTTGTTCTTTCCGTTAGTCATATGTTGCAAAAATTAGGACTTCATAGAAAGAAAGGCTAGGGTGGTTGTTTTTTAGGCCAATAACTTTTGAAGACTTATTTGCAAAACTAATTCAGATCATATTAAAATATAGTGCAAATTATTAAGAATATTTGCAACTATAAACTGTGAAGCATGAGTGAACAAATAATTTTAAATTAAGGAGATCTGTATGCTTCAAAAATTATTTTAATTGCATTTCTCTGCTTTATTGGATTTGCTTTTTTGAATTTTTCCTTCAACTCAAGCAGCTAGTAAACCAAACCCACTTCCCATGACCCTGGCTGCAGACCTTTCTCTTTCTCCCAGCTCAGGGCTTGACAAATCCCAGGCTCCAGGGAGTCATGGCACCTAGAAATTTAAATGTGGCACCTAGTCTAGGTTATTCAGAGGTATAATCTATATAATTAATTATCTTAGCCGACCGTGGGGATGTAACAGGATGTGTGGATGAACTCTCAAAAGGTCGTGCGAGAGTGCCGACCACTGAGCAGGAGAAAATCCATGAGAGAGGCTAAGAGGGAGGAAGCAACCAGGGAGAGTGGTTGGGGATTTAAAAACACTGTATCAGAGGCACCACAAAGGCGGCAAGACACCCTCAAGCTGCCCGACGGGAAGTACAGCCACTTTGGAAGCGGCACAGGCGGGAGGAGAGGAGACTGGAGCAAAAGGGGCAGAGGAGAGGAGTGGGGCTGAAGGGGGCAGTGAGAGGAGACTGTGGCAGAAGGGGCAGGGGGAGAGGAGACTGGGGCAGAAGGGGGGAGAGGAGACTGGAGCAGAAGGAGTGGGGGAAAGGAGACTGTCGCAGAAGGGCGCAGAGGAGGTGGGCAGAAGATGGGGGGAGTGTACTGCTGCACAGATGCTCTGTGCAGGTTCAGCTAGTTATTTAATAAAATCTGTATTTGTTCGAGTCAGCCTTGTTTCTCTTCTAAGTGTGTTGCTGCTGCCGCCGCCACTACCACTGCTACTACAAATATTTATATACAGCTTTTCAATAAACGCCTCCAAAGTGCTTTTTCATAAATAAATGAATGAATGAATGAATGAATGAATGAATGAATGAATATAAAATGGCTCCCAGTCTCCAAAGGGCTCACAATCTAAAAAAAGAAACATCAGATAGACACCAGCAACAGCCGCTAGGGATGCTGTGAAATAGAGGCCAATTTACCTTATCCCTCCATAATGCCCATCACTGAGTTTGGTAATTCTGTCAAATGTCCATTGAACCAGCTCCTAAATTTTTGGGCTGGTACCTAGATCTACAGAAAATCTGTCAAGCTCTGTCCTGGTGGTTGCAGTTTCTATATGTTTTTCAGCTCTTTCAACTCCTTTTCTTATCACCATTTATACAAAGCCCAGCTTCATCTTTTATTATCATTTTTGCTTCCTCCACTACCATTCTGTGTGGCTTGACAAAAAGAAAGTAATATGTTTGAACACAAACCTCAAAGAATCTTTGGGCAACAAAATTCTTCCTAGGCTAGAGATTTGGGACTGGCTGGGTTGAATAATAACATGAGGACACATAAGACAAACCCTGCTGAATCAGGCCCAAGGCCTATCTAGTCTAGCATCCCGTTTCACACAGTAGCCCACCAGATGCCTCTGGGAAGGATGTGGGTGTAGCAGTGAGGCTGCACATGCTAATACAAGAGATAAATGAGTGGGGTTGAAGTCAGGTTGGACTTTGCTTACATTGATTGCAAATGGTTATACAATAATTGTTTATGGAAACATGTTATAGACTCAGACCACAAAACATTCCCACTTTCAAAAGGGAAAATCCTATTTTAAAGGTTCATTTGACTTCCAGTTTCCAAAACACATTGTTATGCTGAACAATTTTAGCTTCTTAAATTTTCTCAGTGTTAACAACTAAGATGAACATTCAAAAACATTTGTCTGCCAGATCAAAAACCACCACTTTGTGAAGTGGCTCTTATGCCAGCTATTTAAATTTTTAAACAGCATAGCTGCCAGATAAAAAGCAGAGTCCCTTCTAAATGAATGTTCACATATACTTGTTAAACCAGAAATTATTAGTTATCTATCCTGTAATTAGCTTTTGTTTTTCATTCTGCCTCAACAGTTTTTAGCCTACTTACTTTAAGGAAAGTAAGCTTATAAGATCACCCTGCATTCTGTGTGTATCTGCATGTGTCCCCCACATCAAATTAGCAATACCTAGACCAATATGAACTAAGTTGGGTTCAGTTGTAGGAATACATAGGGACACTTCAACAGCAGGGTTTGTGATTATGTCATCCACCACAATTCAAGATGGGTGCGTAAACATTTGAGGCACAAATAGGCTAACTTGTGAACTGCCTATCCAATATCTAACTTGTAAACCAAATTTGTTACAGCTGTAGGGACACATAGGCACACCTCAATGGCATAGTGTGTAAGTACTAGTTTAATGTATATGGTTAGGAATATGTATATTTTGTAGGATATATTTATTTATTTAACATATTTATATACTGCCCAAAACCTGCGTCTCTGGGTGGTGTACAACAAAAAGACAAATCAAACCAAAACAAAAAGATTAAAACATTAAAACCATTAAAACCCAACATTAACACTATTAAAACTGTAAATCTAATTAAAAGCCTTGATGAACAAATGTGTCTTAAGTGCCTTTTTAAAAGTTACCAGAGATGTGAAGGCTCTTATTTCAACAGGGAGTGCATTCCAAAGCCCAGAGTCAGTCAACAGCAGAGAAGACCTGTCCCCGAGTAGCCACCAGACAAGCCAGTGGCAATTGGAGACGAACTTCTCCAGATGATCTGGAGAAGGGGCTCATGGCAAATACAACATTCTCTTAAATACCCAGGGCCTAAGCTATTTAGAGCCACCTAATGGGGAGGCAACCTGCCTAGAGAGCAGGAGGCTGTTAGTCGGAATCCCCGCTGGTGTGTTTCCCAGACTATGGGAAACTCCTATATCAGGCAGCAGTGATATAGGAAGGTGCTGAAAGGCATCATCTCATACTGCACGGGAGAAGGCATTGGTAAACCACCCTTGTATTCTACTAAGAAAACCACATGGCTCTGTGGTCACCAGGAGTCAACACCGACTTGATGGCACAACCTTAAGCTGTTTAGGGCTTTATAGGTTATAACCAGCACCTTCTATTTTGCCTGGAAATATATCGGCAACAAGTGTAGTTCTTTTAACACAGGAGTAATATGGTCTCTCCAAGATGACCCAGACACCAACCTGGTCACTACATTCTGGACCAATGGCAGTTTCCGGACTACGTACAAACGCAGCCCCACATTGAATGCATTGCAGTAGTCCAATCTGGAGGTTACCAGCATACGTACCACTGTTTTAAGGTCGTTCATGTCAAGACACAGCTAGCATATCCACTGATAGAAAGCATCTCTGGCCACCACGTCAACATGGACACCAGGAAGAAGTTTGGATCCAGAAGCACCCCCAGACTGCGTACCTGTTACTTCCAGAGGAACATGACCGCATCCGGAAGTGGCAGATCAAAATCATCTCCCGGGTTCTGACCCCACATAATATTTACCTCCATCTTTTCTGGATTCAGCCTCAGTTTGTTGTATTACATTACAAGAGAAGTTTTTGAAGTTCCGTATGAAGAGGATTTATGAATGTCTTCAAAAGTTTTTGCAACATGGTTTTTGAGTCACAGTGAATATATTGTTGATGCTCATTAGAAACAATACGAACTTACATATGGACACTTGATAAAGCAGTTCGATATAGTTTATCACTGGGTTGCTGTTGTGCGTTATTCTGGCATATATTATGGATGACATAGTCCTTTTGGACTGGATGCTATGTAGTGTATTTCATGTTTTAATTAGTAATTCTACTCTGTATGATTATCATCACTATATACGATTCTATGATTTATAATAAAGATATGATTAATATATTTAATTTCTCATGTGTTTTTGTATTTATTTAATTTTCACATCTGTTGGGTTGCAATTTGAATTCATACCGTAGTTTGTAATGATTCAAAATGGCATACACATGAATGTTTGAGGCGCAAGTGGGCTAACTGTGAGAATGGTAATTCTCAATTACGATTACAGTAAAAGGAAAGGCAGATTTGTTCTTTTTAAAATGTGTTATTTAATTAAGATTAACAAAATTGATGGTACTTTGCCTAAGAAAAGTTATTGGTCAAAATCTATTCAATATCAAGCACTTGTCTTGTTATTTTGAATTGGAAATTTAATCCCAGAAATTTAATCCGTTCCTTCCCTACTGCTTCTCCCAACAATCCTTTCCCTTTTCTGAGGTTCCAGAATCAAGGCTGTGACAGAAACCTGCATAGCTGATGTCAGAGAAAGAGTCCCAGGCAAGGGGTGCTAGGCAACCTTTGCCAAGGGGTGTGGAATGTTGAGATGGAAGCAGATGAAGACAGTTGGATAGGAGGGTGGAGAAAAGAACGAAAATGAATGATTGGTGAATTAAAGAGCTGCAACTTTGGTGGATCCTGCAAGGACAGAGGAGATCCACAGCCAAACTATCAGCTATCAGGACCAGCGTGAGACAGAACATCTGAGAGGAGCAGGCAGCAGCAGGAAGCCTGCCACTCCTTAAAAGACTTTAGTGCTAAAGGAAACTTCAAACTGCTGCCCTGCACTATCTGGGCCATTATGTGCACAGACTGAGGGTTATTGGATAAAAGGGTTGTATAGCTCTCTATGGTGTGGAGAGAGAAAATAATGGTCAGATTAAAAGCCTCAAACTATAAAGATAACTTCTTGCTTAATCTAAGCAGAGGTAGATGAAGCTTATTTCATCTATAAGCAGAGGTCGAGGGAAATTAGCTTGGGTGGGGAGGGTTGCAGGGGGAAAGCAGTAAACAGGAAGAAATTAAGCAACAGTCTTCCTACTCAGCATTTTCAAGCAGCAGATAACTTTCTTCCCTCCCACAACACTATGGGGAGTGGTGGTGTGTAGGGATGTGCACGAACCTGTTTGAAAGCCCTTTTACAGGCCTCCAAACAGGTTCGAACAGTGGCCGGCTAGACAAGATCAATGGCAGGATAACTTTAAGGGTGGGGGAGGGTGCACTTACCCCTCCCTCCACTTCCCTCCCCCCACCAGCATTGGCTTGAAAACCGGTTCAGCAGGGCAGCAGCATGTCTTCCTGCCACCCCTTCCGCTCTTTGAACCAGAAGTAGGCAGAAATAGTGAGCGTGCATGTGCATGTCGGGGCGCATGTGTGCATGTCAGGGTGCATGCACGTACACGCATGTGCACACACTACTTCCACCTACTTCCGGTCTGAAAAGCGGACGGGGCGGCAGGGAGGTATGCTGCCCCCCGCCATACTGGTTTTCAGGCCAGAGCTGGTGGGGGGAAAGTGGAGGGAGAGATGTGCATCCTCCCCCACCCTTAAAAGTTATCCCACTCCTGCCATTGATCTTGTCGAACCGGCCACTGTTCGAACCTGTTTGGAGGCACCATCAAATCATCCCCATCAGTTCCGTGCACATCCCTAGTGTTGTGGGTGAAAAGAAAGGGCTCATCAGAGTTTAGAAAGACCCTGATGAGTCTTTCTGATCTTAATACTCCTGAATGGTAACAGCTGTGCACTAAATTCAAACTGCAAATGCACTAAGATAGACATTATCTTCAGGACTGCACAACTTTGGACTGCCAGCTGTTTGGAGACTACAATTCCTATTTCCCCTGGCTATTGGCCACTGTGGCTGGAGATGATGGGAGCTGTAGTCCAACAACAGCTGGAGGACCAAAGTTGTGCAGCCCTGTTCTATCTGCTCTGCCATTAGAGTATTCCCTTCCCCTAGAAGTCTGATAATGGTTGGCTTCACTCAGAACATGGCAAGCAAGGTTGCTGCAAACCGCTAGTTCACGAAGCATGTGCATAAGACTGACTTCCAGAGTTGGGAAGGCTATGTCGGTGTTGGGTGTGTCACCCGAACCCATCAATGATAGTATATTTTACCCTACATGTGATTCTGTACCCTTTATCTGGAACCTACTTCTAATCTAAGTTAGTCTTACCAACAATGGAAGTCAGGCTTTGTGTGTTCCTAAGGTTCTGGCAGCTTGTGGCAACCTTGCTTGCCACATTACGTGTGAAGCCACCCCAAGTCTGAGTTGAAAAGCTGCTGAAGTGAAAGCTCCGTTTGGGACAGCAACAGCAAGGGCTAAACATCATTACCGTGAAGCAGTCAGTAAAGGCAGTTTTAATTTCTATACATATTTAATGCTATTGTTCTTAACCTAGAAAGGGTGTGTGATACAATTGAAAGGACAGAATTGGTTAAATAATAGTAGAAATAATCCTATGAATGATAAGAACATGGTTCCTCCAGCTTCTTCAAAGATGACCAATACTTGCAGGGAAGCATCAAACCAATGATTATTTAAAAGGTGGCCCTCATCTGTGGACTCCGTATCCACAGTTTTGCGTATCTGCGATTGGATCTTGGAGATCCAGTTTCATTATCCGCAAATAGAAAAAACAGGTGAAATTCGCCTGTCCACAGTTTTGAATGGCCAGAAATTATCCGGAAATGACCTCTGATTTCATTTCCAGCCACCATTTCCCAGCTCTTAAAAAAATATTTGTGTGAATATTCAACTGTTTTCAGGGTTTGGGCAGCATTGCTGGAGAGCTGAAGTCTAATGTATGTCCTTATCTTCTCTTGTTTCTGCCCCCACCTTGCTTTTTGGCTGTTGTTAGGAACCTAACTTGCCAATTCCCATCAACTCAAGGTTTCATTATTTATCGTTTACGTATTCATGCCTATAGGTGAGAATGGAACCCCTGCGAATAAAAAGGTCCACCTGTATTTATATTAGCATTTATTGAGAAGGCAGTACAGATACAAGTGTTGACCTTAGCACATCCTATCCTATCTTTTTAAATATATATTTTGCACCGGTACTTTTGTGTTCCAAGAAATGATTCTAGATAAGCATTTCTAATAAAATGTCAGTTTGGCTGCAAAAGAAACACCATAAAGAAGACACAGGCAATAGCAGTTTGTGTGTGAGAGAGTGAGTGTGTGTGTGTCTGTGTCAGAAGCCACACATGTATTCTAATACTCATACAAAAACAGGAATATTTTTTCACATTTTATATCTTAAGTGAGTTTTAAGTACAGCCTATTGCTTGACATGAATTCAGCTGCAAGTAGAAACTTTCCAGGTTGATGTGCTGGGGCAGAGGAAGGTCACCCTCTAAAGCACATACTCTCTTGGGAGGAAAACCTGGAAGGATGCTGTTTGAGCAGCAATTTATACTAGGCACAGTAAGTCATTAGTTGACAGTCAGCATTGCAGGCCTCTGCCACAAGTCTGCCATGATCCTGTTCCTGCAGGTGTGAGTAGTTATCATGCAGGAATATAGTTCTGAAAACCTAACAGGTCAAAAGGAAAAGCTCAGAAAAGAATATTTTCCTCACAAATGTGTTGTACATTAAAAAGCATACTGTAACCCTTATGTGTGTTTTTAAAAAACAGAGATCTAAAGCAGTGAGATTTTTTGTGACATAGAGTAGGAAGAGATTACCATATAACACTTGGAGCTAAAAATCTAAAGTCAGTAATCAAAGCTGATAAAAGCAATAGCATAAGCCCTTGCATAGATACATTTCAATATAACAATATCAAGCCATTACAAGTCAAGTAGATGTAGTTGCTCTCGACCAAATAATCCACTCAACTAATCAAATAAAATGTATATTAGACAATAGTGTCACTCTACTCAATCTAGCCGAAGTGAGAACTTTTAGGGTCCTATTGGTTTCTTAGCTCTAAGCTAAAGATATTCATTCAGTTTCAGAAACATTTTCCCAATTATGCAAATTCTGATACATAAATCAAAACTCATGAAAATTCGGTTCAGCCCTAGTTTCAATAAAAGTGTTCAACACATGCCTAATGCTCTCCCATAAAAATCAATGGGCCTTCAAAGTGATTAACTTTTGCTACACAGTGCCACCCCACACCAGTTCATTAGCAGACTTTGAGATTCCTTTTTGTTCAACCGAAGAGGCAGCAAAGAATACATGCAGGATATGTACATATACTCAAAATGAAAACAGCAGCTCTTGAGGTTAGGAAACTATGACAGACAATGGCTTGACTAAGATCAATTAGTAAACCATGACTGAGGTGAAATTTGAACTAGAGGCTTCCAAGTTCACAGTTTACTCTAGTAGGATAGATCAAGGCAAGGCATTCACTTTGATGATCAGCATTGCCTCCATTACCCTCCCATGATGAGAGTTCTGGAGTTGTGAAGGCTGAGACCAGAGCACTGAACAAAAGAGGAACTTCCAGTTCCCTCCCTCACAAAGACTGTTGCTGTGACAAAAATACTACATGAGCATGAGAGATTACAACAGGAATATCTGTTCCATAAGCCAACATTATCCTCACTACCCTCCTACCAACCTAGAGAGAGTCCTCTACGCTGTGATTATTGCAACTGGAATCAAGAGAGAAGGGCACCTTTTAGTTTGTTTTAAAACTGCTGCTGTGACCAAGGCCATGCCTCAGCAATTTCACTAAATGCAATTGTCAAATGCACAATTAAATAACATATCTTAAGAAACCAGGGCGGAGGGGGGGCACTATAAAAAAGATTCTTGGACATTGTTGGTGGAAAACCTGAAGAGAAAAACTATTAAACATAAGGAAACCAGGCATTTAGTGCTGAACCACAGAAAAGAAATAGAACAGATGTAAGACATCCAATCTAGGTAGCAAATTATTGTTCTAGCACCTGAGCATCTATTGCTGCTTACATTCTTATTTTCTGTATGTACCTCGTGTATCTAGTGCAAGATATCTCTATTGTTAAAACATTGATTTATTTAAGGTAATGCAACATTTGGTACTTCATTTGTGTAGAAAAAGACAATTAACATGGAGCATGGTAGAAGTTTATAAAATTATGTATGGTGTGGAAAATCTGGAAAGAAAATTTTCTTCCACTCTCATCTCACTTTTGGCTACATTACCTTTGGTATATCAGAAAAGAAAAACAAAACAAAACCCAATACTCTTATATCTAACAATGAATTGTCGAATGTCTCAAGAAAGCTCATAAAGGGGTGACTGGAACTCAGGGTCATTCAATGAGGTTGATTAGCAGTAGATTCAGGTCAGCAAATTTTGAGAAAAGAAAAGAAAGGGAAAGTACTTTCCCACACACCCACAATTAGTTTATGAAATTGACCGCCACAAGATATGATGATGGCTAGAAGCTCTAAATTAACCAAATTAGCTACATTCATGGAGATAGGCCTATCAAGAGTTATTAGTCATGATGGCTAAACAGAAGCTTGGTGTCAAGAGGCAGGACGCCACTGCATACCAGTTACCTGGGAAGCTGCAGTGTGTAAGATTGGAGACACATAGGGGGCCACTGTGGGAAACTGGGTGCTGGATTAACTTGATCATTGGTCTGGTCCAGCAAGCCCCTCCTTATGTATTCATATTGCACTTTATGTAGAGATTAGGAAGATTGAAGCCACAGCTATTATTAAGCTGCCAAAAAGAGGAATGTGAGATATTTTGTTTGACCAGGAATAATCTTGCTAAATTTCTCTTATTAGAAGATTTGTGCTAGTATTGTTATCTTGAAACAAGACTTAATTTCATTTTCGGTCAACTTGCAATATTTTTGAGACTCGGTTTTCTGAGGATTTTAAGAGGCTTTAAAATGTTTTTTAAAATGTACGCTGCTTCCAAGGTGCCTGATGATTTAAGGACTCCTTTCCATCCTTAGTATCCTCTTTGGGATGGCTGAGGAGGGAGGAGAATGTCACTGTTTGTGTCTTGATGATATAGCTGCTGCTCTTTCTCGGTGACCAAAGTTGCAGCTGTTGCCTCTATAGCGATTCCCTTTCCTGGCGTGGCCAGGGAAAGGAGAAGCATAGCAGCATGAATATTGCTACCCCTGAGAAAGTTGTGAGATCCTGGAAGTCATCCAATGCAGTTAAAGGTGAAGAAAAAGAAGATAACCACCCTTGCCTCCCTCAGGCTGGTGGGCAAACGCACACCAATGGGCTTCATCTTCAGCCCCATTTGCTGGTCAATGACCAAATAAACCTCTCTCTCTCTCTCTCTCTCTCTCCCTCCAGCCCCATGAAAAGACCTTGTTCTTTTTCTAGGACAGGTGGGGTGGAGGTTGAGAGGACAGAAGAGGAGAAAATGAAAAGTAGGGGTGGGAGAAAAGCAGGAACTTACCAGCTATCTCTTAGGGAGCTTAGAAGCTTCACTCCCTGGATGTGATGGAGGACCATCTGTGGAACTCTGGAATCCCTAGAGGAGTCAAATTTTTTGGCTTTGCTTCCTGGCCTCAGGGGACAAATATCCCAGGGAATACTTAATGTCTTCAAAGGAAATATATACATACAGGTGGCCCGCGATTTCAGCATTGGCGGATTCATATATCTGCAGTTGGGCAATATACAGTATATCCAACCTCGTTATCTGTGGTACATGGCTTTGCGTAACTATGGTTTTCAGTATCACAGTTCTGCCCTTACATGGTAGTGCTCTTGCTGTACATGTTCATCGTTTGTGAGAGGAGTTTGGAGGAGGGCAGTGGAGTGCTTTGGTCTACATGTTTAGAGTTTTTTGTGTTTCTAAAAGCCATTTTGGGTAGCATTTGGCAGTATTTGGTAACCTAAGGAAGCCACTGAGAGCCTTCAGGAGCCATTGCTCTGGAGGTTTTGGAAGCTTTTGGAGCCACTTCTGTGGAGTCTTTGGTAGCCTTTTTTGAACCCTGCCTGCAGAGCTTTTTGGAGCCATTTTCTGGAGCTTCTTGCAGCACTGTGCTGCCCTCATAAGATGCCAATTATTACTTTTATACATTTAACTTTAATGTTGATGAAATTTTATTTTAATAAAAATTTTCAAATTAAAACATTAATTTTAATAATTACAGTACTGTATTTGATATAAATTGCAATTAAATTCAATTTAAATGAAGATTTAAAAATTTGATTTTAATTATCCATTGAAAATTGATTCTCCTCTCACTCCTTGATTCTCACAAACTCCTGTGTGTGTGTTTATTTGAATTGGATTTAATTTTGTGCTGCCTCTTTGGCCAACCTATCAACCAATCAGATGAAGGTGCTTGTGCTGCTAAGTGCTGGACTTCAACAATGTGGTGAGGAAACATCATAATTACACATTACTTGAGAACTGGGGGGACATTGCTGGAGGAGCTGGAGAGTGGAAGAGTGGAAGAGCAGGAGAGCTGAGGTGGTGAAGGTACAGTGTTATGTCCGTCCATCCTTATTTCTGCTTTTACTCTGTCTTTTTGGTTATTTTTCAGTCATTTTCCTGTACTCTGGAACCTTACCCACTAATTCCCCATTGATTTAAAGTTCTGTTATCTGCGGCTGTAGGCTATTGGGGAGTACAATTTCAAACTGTGTAAACATTTAATATGAGTTGTGCAATTTTTGGGACAGTACAAGTCACACTAATGAATATGCAATAATTAAATCTGGGTGGTGCAATTAATTTTGGGCAGTGCAATTAATAGTACTGAACTGTGAAATAGTTCATTTAGATTATGCAGTTTACTCTGGGCAGCATAATCAATATCATTGAACTAAATTACATAATAACTTAATCTAAACTTTGCAATTTGTTTTGGGTACTGCTTACTCTGAGCAATATCATCAATATCATCAATATTAATGACTTGTGAGACAATGTAATTGGGGAAGTGCAATGAAATCATAATGATGCAGGAAATGATGCTCCTGAGCATTATAGAGGAGCAGACCAGAAAGGCTCTCCTGTGACCCTTCCGTACCACCAGTTATTTATTTATTCATTCATTCATTCATTTATTATTTATTTATCAAATTTGTACACCACCCCAAACTTTCATCTCTGGGTGGTTAACAATAGCATAAAACAAGTTTAAAACATTTATAAAAACTTAAAACAATTTAACAATTTAAAAATAAACCAGAGATTAAAACCTAAAAAATTTAGGAAGCTGAGAAAGCTTGGGTGAAAAGATGGGTTTTCAGGTGTATTTTTGAAAATTGCCAGAGATGGGGAGGATCGTATCTCAACAGGGAGTGCATTCCACAATCTCGGGGCAGCGACCGAGAAGGCCTGTCTCTGTGTAGCCAAACGAGTTGGCGGTAACTGGAGATGGACCTCCTCAGATTACCTCAATGGGCAGTGGCGCTCGTAGTGAAGAAGACACTTTCTTAAATACCCAGGGCCTAAGCCCCTCCTAATTCCCCAAAGGTAAGTTATTTCTATAGATTTCAGCTGTGCAAACCTATGTTGTTTCCAGCAACCAATAAAGATTGGTATGACTTCTTTATGATGTCCAGAGACAGTTTTTGCCACACCAGTCAAGGACACTCTTTGGCTTCAGCATTCATAATCTGTAGAACCAAACCTCTACAACTCAGAGAGGTCTCGTTACTACAAGTTTAAAGGTTCAACTATCTCAAACCAGGGGCTCTGGCAAACAGACTGTGGTAGCCAACTCCCTGTGCTACATAGCAGAACATGGCTGGTGACTTAATGTTACTAGCCTAGCCATTATTCTTAGGAATCAATAATATACCTAGCCAGAAGAAGGTAGAGAAATCTGCTATCAGGTACATAGCTTGAGAGTGCTCCTGGACCCAAAGCTCTACCTGGTTTCTCAGGATGAGGCAGCGGCCAGGAGCACTTTTTATCAGCTTTGGCTGATACATCAGCTATGTCCATTTGGGGGGGCGGGGTGTACTTAAACAGTGGTACATATGCTGGTAACCTCCAGGCTTGACTACTGTAATGCACGCTATGTGGGGCTGCCTTTGTAGGTAGTCCAGAAATTACTATTGGTACAGAATGCAGCAGCCAGATTGGTCTCTTCGGTAACATGAAGGGACCACATAACACTGGTTTTAAGGGAACTGCACTGGCTGCCAATATGTTTTGGGTTGAAATGGTTATTACCTATAAAGCTGGTTATTACCTATAAAGCTCTGAACAACTTGGGTCCAGACTATTTAAGAGAGCGCCTCCTTTGTCATAAACCCTGCCGCCTGATACAATCTTCTGGAGAGATCCAGTTGCAGTTGCCACCAGCTTGTTTGGTGGCGACCCGGGACCAGGCTTTCTCTGTGGCTGCCCCAGGGATTTGGAATATGCTCCCTGCTGAAATAAGAGCATCTCATTCTCTGTTTGTTTTCAGGAAGACCCTTAAGACTCTCCTGGTCTCGCAGGCTTTTAATTAGAATTAATTTTAATAATTTGAGTAATTTGTTTTAATAACTGCTTTATACTATTGTTTTTATTGTGTCTCGTATATTTTAATCTGTGTTGACCTATACATATTTTAGATTTTATACACTGCCTAGATATGTACATATCAGGTGTTATAAAAATATGATAGATAGATAGATAGATAGATAGATAGATAGATAGATAGATAGATAGATAGATAACTGACATGCCAAGACTGAGCCCCAGTGAATAAGAATTTTGTCAGGTGACATAAGAAACTGGTGTCTCATCGTTACCTATAAGTACTGGGGCTTCACAATAAGAATTTGCTGCCCTCCCACCTTGCCAATAGAATACTTTCATGATTAGAAAGTACTGCTTGCCTTTCAGATTACAGTCCTTGACAAAAAAATACAAATGAATAATTCTTGGGCCTTGGCTACCAAAGATATAGGGGCAGAGAAATTTGACATGGGGGAGGCCAGTTCCATCCCAGGATTCAGAGGTGCCTTTCTGAGGCAAGGGGGACTTCTCGGGGAAGCGGTCACAGTTCATTCCGAGATACTTTTATCAGTTTGCACAGGTGCATCCTCTCCGAACCTAATCCTCTCTCTGTGTTTAGGTTCCAGACTGCAATGCAGCAAGCAGAAAGCAACTTGGTTCCTCTTCAGCCTGTTAAAATTCTACCTGGGGACTTGAGTTTGCAGGCTGCTTTTTGCTGCCAGTGTTACCTGGAAGCAGAAGGCCATTGTACATACATGGATGGCACTGAGCCCTGCCAGTCTAGGGGCTTTTAACGGGAAGCAGGGGTTTATTCTAATCCTGTGATATATATTTTTTCTGCCATGAGTGTCTACTAGCAATACAAATCCTCTTTAAACTGTTCTTCTGCATGTAGATCCTCCACTTTACAAAACAAGGGTGTGATTGAACTTTCAGCTTGTCAAATTGACTGCTCCCCTTAAGACATAACATATGGATTCCATTGAAAATATCCCATTGCTAATGTTCATCACAGAATAAAATTTAAGCTTTTCACTTTTAAGATCAGAGATTTGAGTACACCATGAGCAAAATGCTCATGTGATGATAATGTGCATCTGTAAAAACATGCACGTGCACACGCACACACACACGCACACACACACACACACGTGGAACACGTTATCCACAGGGGTTCTGTTCTTGGCTGAAGCTGCAGATAACAGAACCGTGGATAATGAGGCATTGCACTGGGGCAATGGGAATCATGGTTTAGGTTGCTGGATTTTAAAAGGCTAAAAATGGTCAAAAAATGAAGAGAAAGTGCTGAACCATGCTCTGCAGGTCTCCAGCTATCCAGCAATGCCCCCACAAAGCCAAAATTCTGCCATTTTTCCACAAAAAAGAGTTGTTGTTTTTTAAAGAACCTCAAAATGGCTCTGCACCACAAAATGGTGACCAGAAATTACCTCAGAGGTAATTTCTGGCCATCTAGGTACCGCGGACATGCGTCTTCAACCCTTTGAAAACCATGTATGGATGTCAATTGGTTGTCAAATTGCCCGACCATGGATATCGGGACTGCAAGTAATGAGGTGTGTGTGTGTGTGTGTGTGTGTGTGTGTGTGTGTGTGTGTGTGTGTGTGTGTATAAAGCTGGCAAGCCAAAGACTTGAGATACAAATCCAGAAAATGCAAAGATTCTTTTCTGGGAGGAAGCGGGTGAAGAGTCCACCCTTTTGTCTACAGCAGCATGGCATGACTGGCTGGTGCAGGTGATGATCCATCTTCGGTTGCAGTTGTTCAAGAAAAAGGAAGTAGCAGGATCTCTTGCTAGATATCTTCAACAATAAAATCTTATTGTACCAAAGGAAGAGGAGGATGTCTCCACTACCTGTCATTGCTCAGAGCAGTCACAGGTTGTAGAAGCATCAAATGTTTTGGTTCTAAGGAACCAAAAGGACAAAAAGAATGATTCTGCATATCAGAATGTTTCTGGTAAAAGAGCTAAATAGATAATTGAACAACAAACCATCTCACCTGTTTGGGAGAATGTTGAATTTTTAACATCCCAGGAACCTTCAGTTTTTTCAGAAGACTCCAAAGTCATGGTGAGACAGCTGAACAAAATTTATCAGTCTAAACTCAGGATGCAGCTTCAGATGTTGTGCAATCTGTACCAGCGAAGTCGCCTACTCCAAATTATACTTAACCAAAAGCAAGATCAAAAGAGTGTCTAACCATACCAGTGGGGGGTTACAACTTCCTTGGCACAAATGCTGCCTATTTCCCCTACAGTTACTATGACAAAGACGGCTTCGTAACAGGGAATTGTACTTGCCACCAAATCTACAACTTGTCACCATTGATACCATCTTCATCACAGTGGATGGACTTTTTTCACATCCTGAGATGGAACAACAAAGAGAACCCTCAAAGATTCAAGTTGAGTCAGCCAGGCCTGTAAAAAGGTTTGCCACTGCCACTGAAGCTACAGTGAGTACTGAATGTGATGATGCTCTCCCTGAAGGGAGGGGGAACAAGGATACCCTTGGGAGCACCAACTTACATTCCAAGAGGATAAGACTTCAGATATATGCTATATGGGACTGGATAAGGATGAATAAAAAACTTCCTCAAAACCTCCTCATAGGTAAATTAGATTTTGACCTGATGGAAGTAATCAAAGTGATCCACCCCAGGCTCAAAGGAGATAGGCATCTGTATATCCTCTCAAAGAGCCTACCAGAAATTTTGGAGAAGTTGTAAGGTTTTCAGTTTGTTATAATTCAACCCTGCTCTTTGGATTTAAGATAGTTCCTCTCTTTAAAGGGGGCACAGACGTCTTTTTGAACCATTAAGATACTATTACGATGCATCCTTGGTGTTGATTTTTCTTTGCAAAAACATGGTGGTGGTGGGACATGGCAAAAATGGGTGATCAAAGTTTATGAAAAACTGAACTTGTGGATGCACTGGAAGCTTTGGAATCTACCAAAGGTAGATGTAGGTACACACATACCTTCTGCCCATTGTTTCCAATCTGGCAGCTGTTTTCCTCCCTTGGTGAGATCAATAAAACAATTGCAAGTTCAGCTTTTCTGGTTTTTGTGAGGTACCAACAATTTTCCCCTTTTGAGATCCATAGTGGATCATTTCCGGGTCCAATTCAAGGTGCTGTTTTTGACCTTTAAAGCCCTTAATGGTTTGGGCCCGGGATACCGCCTGCTCCCAAGGGTTGCTGCCCGATTGACAAGGTCATCTGAGGGGGCTCTGCTCCGGGTGCCGACAATGAGGGAGGCTAGGTTGTCGGGACACAGCCTTCTCTGTTGCTGCCCCCAGAATGGAATGCTCTCCCGGTGGGTATCTGCTCCTCGGTCTCCATCACAGTTTTTAGAAAGCATGTTAAATCGTGGCTTTTTACCCAGGCTTTTATATTATTGTCTCCTCTGCTGCTTCTTGAATTTTGTACTGTTTTTATGCTAGTGTTCTAATTTTTTGAAAAAAATCAGATTTGTTTTTATATTTTTAGCTCAATATTTTAATGTGTCTTTTTAATAATCTTGTTTTTAAATTTTATTGTGAGCCGCCTTGCCATTTTCTTAATGAAAGGTGGGGTATAAATTTAACAATAAATAAATAAATAAATAAATAAATAAATTAGGGTATCTTTCCATGGAGAGGTCAGGCTTTACCTTTCCAGCCTTGATATCATTTTTCTTTTCTGTTTTTCTAGCTTATAATCTTGCAGATTTTGATTCAGTGGTAGATTTAGTGGTTTGGGAGAAAGCACCAGATATTCCAGCGGCCCGGCTCCACCTGTTCGGAGAACAGGCAACTGGGGACGAAATTGGGGAGAGTGGAAGACAAGTCAACAAATTACTCTGAAAAGTAAAGTATCTGGCCCAGACTACCTTAGCAATGTGTGCTGTTTAAAAAGTGGGAAGTAGTGCTCCTTTGGTTCAGAGAACAACTGTCAGTCAAAATTAGACCACGAGAACTGTATGGAAGGATTTTAGAGGAAGGGTTTTTCAGGCTCGAAAAAGGACCGATTTCCAGGCTTACTAAAGCAATTAGATCATTCCTTGGACTTTCCCCCCAGATCCCTCAATTCCCATTTCCGTTTGGGAGTTGAGACGATAGTTTTTGCACCAGGTGTATCACGTTAACACATACAAGTCCTGGCTGGATGAGGAGAGGCAAGAGTGCCCACGGATCATTTGTCAGCAGGAAGCCCTGGTGTTCGAGGAATCTCCAAGTGAAATGACAAAGCATTTTTTGATTAAATGCCCAGCAAGAAGTTCAATTGACCAGATTTAAACAGTCAGACCTATCTGGAAATAATCTCAAATAAGGAAGGCTACAATGTGCTTTTGAAAGGTCAGGCAACAAGAGACCAGAGGGCCAGGCACAGAATCATGCGTAAGCAATCTCAGGGAGAGGAAAGCACTGGCTCCCTGGGGTCGGGGAGAGATACAGCACAAGGTCTTAGATAAAAGTACTTTGCTAAAATGCTGGGCGGTCCCAGTGTCTGTGGTCTACCTGGTCAGTTTGTATGTGACTATGGCTGTTTGTATGCAAGTACCTGTGAACTGAAGACCTGTCAAGAGATCAATGTGATGACTTCAGTGAACTGGGTGATTCACCATGAGAACTCCATGGCTGCTTTTTAGAAGGAGAGGCTTCTGTCTTGGAGTGGATTTGGGCCTTTAGGTGTGGACACAAGGTGGACATTCTCCAATCACAATTGGAGGTTTGGACACTATTTTGGAAAGCTAGTAAGGCCGTGTTCTAGGTTTGTATGATTTTTGGAATGGTCTGCCTTTCTTGATGTGTCTATGTGAATAGTTACTGTACTACAAAACTCAGTGTAAACTAAAACTTATTTCCCAAGAGGTCTCGACCTTGAAGACAGCACATGACATGTCCGAGGCAGCCAATCCTAGACTTCTGAACATTCTATCACAAATATTCTCTAACTGTTACTGCAGCTACTGAACCTTTCAAACAACAGAGCAACTGAAGGTAGAAGCTAAAATGTCTTGCACATTATAGTTTTGTTTGTTAATCAAAAATAAATTTATATTCTTCTTCCAGATTAACAGCATCCTTTTGAGAACCAGAGAATACTTGTATGGAGTTCTGTTTGCAGTTTAAAAAATTGTCACTCTCTCTATATGAGAATACACACATGAGTGTGTGTGCATGTGTGCGTGCACACATACACACACACACACACACAGAGAGAGCACATATAAGTAGACAAGCCCTAAAAATTCATTTCAGGCTTGACTTTTTATAGTGTTCCAAGCAGCTGCTTGCATATGTGTAACGTGTTGTCCAGAGTGACAGCTGTATTTTCGCCTGTTTTGACATTGAGTCTGATTTGGGTGAATAGCTCATATCCATTAAAGTGCTTTTACAACACTGAATGACTGCCAGAATACTTCCTGATCAATTTTAAAAGCCAGCTAGCTGTCATCATCTAATCGCAACAGCAGAAAACAAATCTCTGGGGAATAAAACAAGATTTTAAAGCATTTTTAAAAGCATGATATTAATTTTGAAACCTACAAGATATTTAAATAAAAATCCAAGACTGGTTCAGCTATATCCATGTAAAAAAAGTAATTTTTTCAGCACTTTGAAAAATCAAAATACTTGTTAATATGCAAGCATCCTGAAATACTTTATATATTCATCATTTTAACAGAGAGCTTAAACTCTCCATATGAGCACTGAAAACCACAACCAGATTGGTGAACCAGACTGGTGATGTGACTGAGCCACATTAAGCTCAGTTCTATAAAGGTTTTGACTGAACTAAGGTCCAGACTACAACTATGCCAATGTGCTTTCCCACATCTCCTTGGCAGTGTATTGTGTTGCATCTCCCACATCTCCTTGGCCAAAAACAACAACACGTGATGTGTTAGAATTTACCACCCTATCCTCCACAAGCAACAGCCAATGAAACTAAGTGGGAGGCAGGAAATCGATAACATGGCCACACATCACATATTTTCTGAACTAAACATTACCATCTTGGATTGGAGGTCCCTACATATAGCCCTTGTCAATGAATGAATGAATAAACAAACTTTCTGTGTAGGGCTGAATAGTTGAATTAATAACATACAGATTTACTATTTATTTCTGAACTGTTTCATGATATATTTATGTACTTCTTTATTGTTAAATTTTTATACAGCCTGTCATTAAAATAATCTCAAGGAGGTTTACAAAACATTTAACAATATAAAACCATAAAAGCTACACAATAAGAATTACAATGGAATATTAAAAATAAATCTAATTAAAAGTTTTTAAAATCCAAACACATGTACAACACAACCCTAAGATACAAAGCAGCAGCAAACATAACACTCATTTAAAAGCCTGGACAAAAAACCAAGATTGTACTTGCTTTCTAAAAACTGTGATGGGGACTGGGGAGCAGAGGCCCACCAGGAGAGCATTCCAAAGTCTGGGGGCAATGACTGAGAAGGCCCTGCCCCACGTACATGTCAGGTGAGCCTCACTCATTGTCGGCACATGGAGCAGGGCCCCCTGATAGCCTCACTGAGCAGACAGAAACCCTTGGGAGCAGGCGGTCCCTCAGATATCCAAGGCCCAAACCATTTAAGGCTTTTAAAGATCAAAACCAGCACCTTGAATTGGGCCTGGAAACAGATTGGCAGCCAATGCAACTCTTCAAAATGGGTGTGATGTGGTCACAGTGGGCAGCTCCAGATAACATCCAAAAAGCTGCCACATTTTGCACTTGCTGCAGTTTCCAAAGATTCTTCAAAGGCAGCCCCATGTAGAACATGTTATAGTAATCCAACCGTGACGTGACTAAGGCGTGGGTAACTGTGGCCAGATCTGCCTTCTTGAGAAACGGACGCAGCTGGCACACTAGCCAAAGCCATGCAAAGGCATCCCTGGCCCACAGCCTCCACCTGAGCTTTCAAAAGCACAGCCGGGTCCAGCAGTACACACGCTGCGCACTTGCTCTTTCAAGGGGAGTGCAACTCCATCCAGAACCAGTAGAATCTACTCATTCCGACTGCCTTTCCTACTGACTAAGAGTACCTCCATCTTGCCCAGATTCACTCTCAATTTACTAGCCCATATCCAATCCATCACTGCCTCCAGCCCCCGATTCAGGACGCCCACTGCCTCCCTAGCATCAGGTGACAAGGAGAGATAGAGCTGAGCATTATCTGCATATTGCTGACAAATCAGTCCAAGTCCCCGGATGACCTCTCCCAGCGGTTTCATGTAGATTTTAAACAGCATGGAGGACAAAACCGAACCCTGCAGGACCCCACAGGTCAATGGCCTCAGTTGAGCAGTAGTCTCCCAGCACCACCTTCTGGACCCTTCCCCCAAGAAAGGACCAAATCCACTCCAAAGCAGTGCCCCCAATGCCTGAAAATATGGAGATTTTCAAAGAGGAAGGATTACAAAGATCTAACTGAACAAAGCAGCATCTTTTAAAAGTGGTGTTTCTTTTTATTTACAGTGGGGAGTACAACTGGCCCTATCCATCCCCAGCACAGCATCTCTCTAGTGGCTGTTGCTTGGGTATATATTATGTTTCTTTTTTAGATTGTGAGCCCTTTGGGAACAAGGAGCCATTTAATTTATTTATTTATATCTATGTAAATCACTTTGAGAACTTTTGCTGAAAAGTGGTATATAAATATTTATCATCATTGTATTCGTAATTTGGATTTGGAGTTAAACGGAACTCACATAGGAGGCTAAGACAGCTTGAATTAGGCTATATGCAAGAACATGTCTTGAACAGTGCCTATACAAATAAAACCATATCTTAATGGCTGGGAGAGCGCCTGGGAGAGCGTCTTCATCTTAATTACCTGGGAGAGCGCCTTCTTCTGCATGATTCCCACCACGCATTAAGATCATCAAGAGAGGTCCATCTCCATATACTGTCAGCTCATCTGGTGGTGACTCAGGAGTGGGCCTTCCCTATAGTTGCTCCTGTGTCAGCTCGTCTGGCGGTGACTCAGGAGCGGGCCTTCCCTATAGTTGCTCCTTCGCTGTGGAATGCGCTTCCTATAGACATTCATGGCTTAACATCTTTACCAGCCTTTAAAAGAAACACGTTTTCAGCCAGGCTTTTAATAATTTCTGAATGTTTTAAATTTTAATTGTTTAATATTTAATAATTGGTTTTATTCTCTTTTTATTGTGTTTTTTTGTAAACCGCCTAGAGCCTTTGGAAGCAGGCAGTATATAAATTAAGTAATAATTATAATACCACCAGAAAATGGATGAGCATTAATAGCCACCTGTGTTACAAAATGACACTCCCTTTGTAAAAACAAGTCCAGAGATTTTAAAAAGCCTACAAACTACCAAATTATCTACCAGCGTTGACACTCTTACCATAGAACACTGATTTTCATTTCTCCCCTATTGTACCTTTTCAAAACTTTTACTATGTCACTTCATTGATTAGCCATGTGGTCTAGCTATCTCAGTCAGTGAGAAGAATAGATATTTCTAAGCAAGAAACTATTGCCAACAATTATAATGGCTGACACCCAGACTAAATTACTCATGAGTAGTCTCATTACTGGGGAAAGTGAGTCATGACTAACTAGCACCATTACTTTCAATGGGACTACTCATGAGTAATTTAGTCTGCCAGTATTTCTAAAAATGAAATTCATTCAATGGATATAATTCTGGCACAAGCATGAGAAGGAGGGAACTGGAATTGGCAGCAATCACTAAGTACTATGCTGTGATTCTAACACACAGAACTAATGGCAGCTGCTCAGGTTCACAAGCTGCCATTTGCCTAGTTGGTGAGTAACATTATATGCAAGCAGAAAAGTTATTTTGCATTTGTGAAATTGATTAAAATGATTTTTAAAAATCCCAGGCAATAACTGTTCTTCCTTCTAGTTTTAAAGACTAGACAGCCTCCTCAATGTAGTCTTGGGCTGTACTCTTAAGACTGAGGTCCGCCCCAAATCACTGCTTCTTTATTCATTCTGTAATTATATCAGCTTTCCCGCTATTTTCCAGCATCTACCTGGAGCATTTCCAGACAGCAGGCTTTACTGTGGGTTTACTGTGAGTTCGAATTTTCCCCACAAGACACAAAAAGTGGGGTGTTTATTTTTACCCTGAACATAAATCAGGCTACACTCTTAAGATGAAATGAAAAACCCGAATGGTGCCTGGAATGCTCCCCGATAACCCACAGGAACATCAGAGTAAATCTTGCCAATATGTGAACACACACCCTCCATTCTTGTAGGAGAAGCAAGCTAAAACTATACTGGCTGCTGATATGTTTCCGGGCCAGGGTGGATTTGATTTAAATCAAACTGATTTAAATCACGATTTAAATCACTAGCAGGGTGGATAAAAATAAAAAAAATTGATTTAAATCAAAAAAATCCAATTTAAATCAAAAAAATCAGATTTTTTTATTTAAATCGGATTTTTTTTATTTAAATCGGATTTTTTTAATTTAAATCAGATTTTTTTATTTTTATCCACCCTGCTAGTGATTTAAATCGTGATTTAAATCGTGATTTAAATCAGTTTGATTTAAATCAAATCCACCCTGTTCCGGGCAAAATACAAGGTGGTGGTTATTACCTATAAATCTCTAAACAGGCCCTGGGATTTTGTATTTGAGGCTATGATACTCACTTAAAGAAAAAAAATCTATGTTTCCTCGTTGTGACAGTGATCAGGTAGTATGAAGTCCATTGGCCCTGTATACGTGGCTAGGACAACACCTTCATGCTACCCCTAGTCACATCCCTCTCTTCCCACTTCTGACTTGTGCAAAACTGTGACACCATTTCGAGTAGCTACTCTGCATTTTTTCTGGTATAAAATATTGCAGTTTAGGTGGTCATTATGGTATATCCTCATAATGGTAAGTGCTACCTTAAGTAACTGCTAGATCTTTCAGTATCAACAAAACATTTTGGTAAGCAATGAAGAACATTATTTGCACAAAAACTAGCCATGTGAAAATACTATAGAACTCTAAATGTTGTCAATTGCACACCAAAATAAGTTGTTTATTGTGAACGATCAAGGAGTCTCCTAAGGTAGCACTACCATTATGAAGATACTGCAAACATACCCTGACAGCACAATGGCCAACAGGTTGTACAAGCTTATATGAGCATTTCCTATTGGCCTGCGCAGCTACAGATGTTTAAGGAAGCTCTAGCAGTCTTGCACAAGTGCGCAAATACTTAAGATGAGCACCAGCAAACACCAAACATGCTGGCACGCAACTTTAAGTATTTGTCCTCATGCACAAAGGTGAAGGCACTTCCTTCAACTCCTACAATAGGGTGGACCACTCAGAAATGCAGGCATAATCTGTGCAACATGTGGTCCAACATGACTATGTAATTAATTAATGCTAGCCCGTTAGGATTTGCCAATGTTGAGCAAAGCAATTTTATATTAATGACTGTTTCACTTGCCTCTGCCGTACACCTGCAATTAAGTTATTATCTTAGTATCTTCCATTGTGTTCCATCCCCACCCTCTTCTTACTGGCTACTGTCACACTATCTTAAATAAAACTAGGTCACTTTCCAGGTCTCAGCTCCATGCCTCACTATTTCTGGTATTGTTCTGCTCCCCATAAAACTAGTGTGACCATTTTAGACAATTGTTCAAAGCCGCATGGGTCCAGACATACACTATCATGGCAAATTATATGGATGCTCACTAAAACATTCTAAATGACTACTTGCTTAACCCTTGAACCTATGCTGCTCCTTCAAGCAGATACAAGCTAAGGCTTTAGACTTCTGTTCTAAAATTGACATAAAAATAAATTTCAGTCCTCCTGTATCACTGTAGCATGTCAAACAGGCCTGTTAACACAACTGTTAAAATCAGGGTGGGAACTGGGTTATCAAGTTTTATATTATACTGAAAACCCTTCCTTGAAGAGGACGACCTCAAAACAGTGGTGCCTCAGCTGGTAACCTCCAGGCTTGACTACTGCAATGCGCTCTATGTGGGGCTGCCTTAGTACATAGTTCAAAAAGCGGCAGCCAGACTAGTCTCTGGGGTAACCAAGAGAGACCATATTATGCCTGTTTTAAAACAGTTGCACTGGCTGCCAATATGTTTCCGGGCAAAATACAAAGTGCTGGTATTACCTTTAAAGTCCTGAACGGCTTGGGTCCGGGTTTTCTTAGGGAGCTCCTTCTTCTGCTTGATCCCCACCACATGTTAAGGTCATCTGAGGAAGTCCATCTCCAGTTATCACCAGTACATCTGGTGGTAACTCAGAGGTAGGCCTTCTCTGTAGCTGCTCCTGGGCTGTGGAATGCACTCCCGGCAGAAATCCGTAGTTTGAGTTCATTGTTGGCTTTCAGGAGAGTCCTTAAAACCTATCTGTTTGGCCTGGCCTTCCAAGATTTTTAAACTGTTTTAATTGTTAACTAGCTGGGCCAGGCGCAGAGCATCTGTGCCTCCGCTGGCCCACTTCTCCCTCCTGCCCTGCTTCTCTCTCTCTCACACACACACACACACACACACACACACACACACCTCTGAACGGTTTCTGGCAGGTCAGCCGGCCCACTGCCACCTCCCCCCGCCCACCTGCTCCTGGCAGCTGGCCCGCCAGCGGCCGCATCCTTATTTTCTCCCCCGTCCTGTCACTAATCGGCAGCTGCTCACGAACTTTCACGAGAGCTGCCCCACATGGGATTAGCAACAGGTACGCATAGGAGAATAAATATAAATATTTATAGATGGTTTATGCTAGATGGAATAAATATATAGATGATTTTATGCTGTTTTAAAATTGTTCTGTAATTATTATTTGTGGGTCTTGTTTTTGTTGTTGTGCACTGCCCAGAGTCATTTGAATGGGGCAGTATATAAATGTAATAAATAAACCCACACAAATCCCTCCAGTCCAGGTTGCTCAGAACAGGGTAACCCAGCTTTTGTACACTACTCTTAACCCATTTAGGAGGAGAGGAGAGCTCTCCTATCTTGTTCTTCCCATTTACCTTTTCTAGGCAGCCATCAGGACACAGAAGGCATGGAAACAATAAAGTACTGTGGCTACAGGAACTGCCATTCATAATGTGCCACTCTGCAAAGCAGACTCTATTATCTTGTAGCTGAAACAGCTTCAGCAGTACTGGGTCTGCCTCCTGCTCCTTCTGACCAATCAGAGGGCAGGTGCTGATGTCAGGCTTTCCAGTCTGCTGGCAGTGCAAAGCATGCTGGGAAGGCCTGGTAGGCCTTGGAGGAATTTTCATGCTTAGAGCTCTCACTTTTAACAATGGATGCCTTGTCTGGCTTAATTGTGTTTCCTGCGTTTGCTGACCCAAACAGAGGTTTTGATCATGTTCTGCTACTGAGGTAGGAACACTCTAATTCTCCCCCCCCCCCAAAAAAAACCCCACAATGGTCGTGTGAACAGGCGAATAGGTTTGAAACATGTCCTTTTTTCTGCCCATTCTTGATGAAGTACAGAATGGCTGTGTCATTCCAAGGTATCAATTCTTAGAAATTTCTGGATATGCCTCATTAATATGGTATTAGACAATAATATTCAGAAAGTGGAGAAACAGAGATGCATGGATACCACGAAGACCTAGGAATATTTAAGTCTTACACAACTAGCTCCCAAATAGAGCTCAGCACTTAAACAGATCAATTCAGATTAATTCAGTCAACTGAATTAATAAGCATCATTACCAAGACTTCCCTTTTTATTTGAACAGCCAACAGTGAACACCAACATATTCTGCTACACAGCCATCCAGTTGAGAGTCTTTGAAAATTATTTTGTAAATTACTACAGGATGCAGCTGAAGAAGTCATGAAAATATTTTGGTAATACCAAAATTGTGTTTTTTCCATATTTTCCCTAAAAATATACATTCTCTTACCTATAACAAATGCTAATAAAATTTTATTACTGTTTCATGCAATCCTTATTAATCGAAACATTTATCTTACTGGCACAAAAATTGACAAGAATTTGTGCTCATACACCACAGAAGGTAAAATTATTAAGATAGTTATTTATTGACATATTGTTTTTATAAACATGTAAATAATATTTTGCATATTGCAAACAAAGAGTCAATAAAAATAAATATTAGCTGTAATCTACAGAGTTCCTGCAGACATGCAAAAGAGCTTCCAAGTGCTCAGTAGGACATTTGCTTTTTATTCTTTGAATAGTAATCTCTCCGCTCCCATGCAGCATTACTAACCGCTTTTGAAATTCACTTGTGGATGCCTAAATTAATGTGCAATTTTCTGGATTGACACCTACATCTTTTCTTTCTTACACATTACCTAAGTTGATTTTGATTTGAATGAAAATAAATATCTGTTCTCTTTTCCAAGACCAAAGTACAAATGTTAATTCTGTCTTGTCATGACTTCAACTGGTTGATATCAAGACACTGCTTACAGCCACAAAAATGAGAAGTTAACCATACTAAAATGTGCACTTGTCATTTCTAAATGTGCTTTTCCAAAGCAGATCTTAGGACTACCGTCAGGGCAATACTTACAAAAGGAATGCAGTTTATTACATTTGTTGCACTCAAATAAATATTGATTTCAGTCTTGGAATGCTATGAAAGAGCTTGCATCCATTACATTCTACATTAGAGTTCTGATGCAACTTACCTAATAATTCCTAGGATGCACACAGCATAATAATCTACTACGTCCAAACACCTCTGTAAAACAAAACACTACAGAACTTCTTCTATTTGAACTCCTAAGGGCTATGTATAGTTTTGGTGGGGCATTGTAATAGAAAAAGGTTACAATTGCGAGCATGAGATAATATTTAAAAAAATTGTAACAATTATAATTACTTCTGCTCTAGTGTGTCATGTGTATTTTAATACATCACAAATGAATTAAAAGAGCCCTTAATGACAACAACATTATGAGGCAAGGTTTTTTCTTTTACATTATCTATTTATTCAACACAAAATTATTTGGCAACTGTGATAAGGCAGGCAAGAGTACAATGACTTTCCTTTAATCGCTCATTAAAATGCTGATTGCCTGTGGAGTGAGACGTGCAGTTATGGTCAAACACCAAGTCCTATTGTGTGGTAACAGCTTGGGCTGTCCTTGGGCTGGGTGGGGTTGAATCACTGCAAAGTAAACAAACATTCTGAAGCTGGAAAATACAAATGCTTAGGATTAATAGAGCCCTTAAGTAACTTTTAATTTCACAGCTTTAGAGAAACTAATATTGTAAAGCACAAAAGGTCAGAGATAAAGAGACCTATCAGGTACTGGGATAAACATTTATAGTTTATAGAAGAGCAAAGCTTGGAATATATGAAATTATTGATTCTAATGTACAAGCTGAGAGTAAAATTAATTTCACACGGCTGTACTGAAAGGGCCATAGGGACATTACTGGCATCTGTAATACTTCTATCTCCATGCATATAATGTGATGTACATGCCATGCCACATATTAAAACAGTCATCTTCAGTGGGGTTCCTAGAATTTTCAAGAAATAATTTGAACCATATATCAATACAGAATCATACAGCTGAATTATGTAGTTTAATTTAGTCCAGTTCAATGTCCCATTATAGAGCCAATTTCTTCCATATTTGGCTCTAATGATGTGCAAAACTTTTCGAGCATGCAATGTTTTGAGTGTGAAACGGGACATTACAAGTGTTTCAAGTTTGAAACAGAACACCCCTAAAACAAAGGACCTTTTTATAGCTCAAAACCGAATGACACCATTTCTACTCACAAGTTTCAACTGTTTTGAGCACCATTTTGGCGGGCTGTTTTTTCCTTCCCAATTGGCTTGCAATCTCCTTGCTTCTTGGATGCTTTGTTTGCATCCAAATCAACTGTTGTCATGGGCAACTGTGCCCCCCCCCCTAATTAGCTGGGGTGGAGGGGGAACCTTTGGATGGAATTTCAAAATGTATTCAAAGGGATCGTGAGGCACAGAGAAATTCACTATGCCTCTCTTGAAGAAGATAATACATCAGGACAGGAGGAAGGAAAGTTTAATTTTGTGCTTTTCTTTTCTCAGCACTGAGTACTGTGCTACCTATTGATGGTTTCGCTGGATCTCAGGTTGACAAGGCGGGGGGAAGGAATTTCAAAATTATTCAAAGGGACTGGGAGGCAGAGAGAGGCCCTTACATCAGGAGAAGAGGAAAGAATCAAGGAAGGTTTGCTTTTGTGGTTTGCTTTTCTCAGCACTGCGTATAGGCTGTACAACCTTTGCTGCTATAACTATCTGATTTTGCTGGATCTCAGATTAACAAAGGCAGAACTTGGGTGCCTGCCTGCTTGCCTTCCTTGAGTTTCAGTTCTTGTTTGTGAGATAGTGTGGTGGTGATAAAGGGGCTCTGTGGGGGTGGGCGTGCATGTGTGTAATATTTTCCTGATGACTGCTGTGATGAGCTCCATGTCTGGCCTTGAGACTAACGTGATTTATTCACTGCTTTGCTCTGCATTCTGCAATGCAAGGTGTACTAAACCAATATGTGGCTGAAGTTACTCTTATGGCTATACTTGCTGCGAAGGATGCTGCTGTGGCAGGTGTTGCAATGCTTATAAGTCATAATTGTGTGTGAGAGAGCCCTTTCTCATGATCAGTGAGAAAGGGCTTGAGGGAAAGCAGGGAGGAAGCCTTGAAACCTCTCTGCAGAAAATCCTTACTCCTGACCTGGGCTCGAAGATCGGGCACCCAGATGTACAGCTGCCTCCTCAGGCAGTGTGGAGGATCACTCCAACCCCCAGAACTCCCATAATGCATTGTGTGAGTGTGTGGGGCATTATGGGGATTCCCCTGATGCCAGCCAGGAGCCCCACATCCACAGGAGCAAGCAGCTGAGGCTGGTATACAGGTACAATCGGGAACACTTACTCCTTTAACCTTGTTTTGAAGGTGGGTGCTGGAGGCAAGTTTGTTGCCATGCCGCCGGGAGCTGCACAGCTCCTGGCTGTTCTCAAGCACAGGCAAAACTGGACTCAGGTTTTGCCAGCACATGAGAATAGCCTCAGCAACTTGTGCACTGTGGCTGGTAGTGGAGTCTGGGTCAGTGATTCTTTTTTGGCCATTTTTGAATTGTGTTTGGGCAAATGGACAATTTAAACAACCTTTCCTCCCATAGGAGCCTATGAGGTTTGGAGGAAAGATTAAAAATAACCCACTTGCCCATTTCTTTTGTGGACTGGGTGGTAGGTACACCCATTATGCCATACCACACAACCCACTTTGGTGTCCCTAGGAGCTATTCATGGGGAACAATGCAGTGTTTTGGGTTCCCCATTGTTCCCTACAGCTGAAACACTCGAAACATTTCAAGTGTTACAACAAAACCTTTTGAGCATTTTGCATTTCATTTTGACCTCAAAACAAAACACAAAATCCGTTTCGTTCACACCCCTATTTGGCTCACTACAAGAACTCTTGTGAACTTGCTCCTCAGAAGAGAAGTGTGGAACCTGTCCCTTTATTTCTCAGGATGTTTCCACTTTTCTTGCACTCTGTCATATTTTTCAGACACTTATTCACAAAAGAATATATGTAGCTTTTGAGATGCTGATCAAAATCATCTTGTGTATTTAATAGGCAGTATTATCCACATGGCTTAAATCTGCATTATCTTGTGCATCTAGCCACTTTAAAAAAAAAAAAACTACAGATCAAAAATATTCTCAATCATACTTTTTCTTTGGGACACTTCTTCACGATAGCAAATATGTGGTTTTCACATTGGGGAAATTACAGATATAGATATTCACAAACATCAAGCTTTACATTCTCACTTGCATTTTGTAAACTATTAAGTATTAGCAAAGCTGGGGCTCGGACTGTTTAGGAGAAAAGGACAGCTACATGAAAAGTGTAGAGAAAACCAGTACTGAATTTAATTAATAAAAGCATTGCTTTCCAACAATGAACTTTTATTTTGCATTATCATTAACAGAAGAATATGCTTCTTCCAACTTCAACTTGTTCTCATTCTAGGAATTTATTCAACCCATAAAGTTAACATGGTATAAGTGAAAACCTCTTAAATACAGAACATTTTTCATCAGTAAATTCATTCCTTTAAAGACAGCATCCTTCATCAGATACACATTTATGACAGTTTCATCACATAACTGAATAAGAGAAATGAGTGGGTCGGCTTCACTCTAGATCAACAGATTTATCCACTATGACGAAAAATATGATGCAGTGTTTAAATGCACTATGCTTTTATCACATCCGAAGTAATCAGTTAAGAGGTTTACATTTATAGTGCCATACATGGGATCATCTGAATACATTACTGTTAACAATATACTCTCCTTAGCTATTTATGGTTTATGGAGAACCAAAGCTTGGGAAAGTTCAATTAAAAAAAGAGTTCAGTGCGCTGTCACATACTTGCTGGCCGAAACTTCCAATGAAGCACCAGCGCAGTAGGGATTTCCTACATAGGATTTCCTTCCTATGTGCATTTCGTTTTGGATACAAAACGTTTTGTGAACAAAACAGGCCATTTCGGCTGTTTTGTAGCCAAAACACCCAATGCTCAAAACAGAAAATTTTGTAGCCAAAACAAAACGTCCCTGTTTCGGATAAAAAATGTTTTGTTGTTTTGGCTGTTTTGGAACTCCATTTTGCAATCGCAAAAGTCTTCAGTCTCCATTTTGAGTTTTGACATCTGTTTGAATTTCCAGCCCTTCCAGCCTGCAGATTGGCCAGCGAAAGCATGGGCTAATGCTGCTGGCAATTGCCTTCTTATTCCTTTTAAGCAAATTTAAGGGTAAATTTTACCCTCATTGGCCAGTGGGACAGTGTGCATTTCATTGTTGTTGTTTCACACTGTTGTGTGTAGATCAATTGCATTCCGGGCGGGGGGATGTGGATGTGCATGACCTTTGGAAATCTGCTTGGTTTTTTCCAAAGCTCTGCTATTGTTGATGTTATTTGGGATGGATTTGGGGCAGAAAGGGGGCTTTGGGGACAGAAGAGTGGTTCAGGTGGTAGTGCCCCAATGGGTGCCTACTGCCACCCAGATTCCAAAGGAATTGGGAAAAGGGCTGATTTTTAAAGAATTTCTGAAGTTGACATGTCTTTGGGGCAGATTCGGGTCAGAAATGGGGCCTGAGGGGCAAAACAGTGGGTTGAGTGGCAGTGCCCCAAGGGCTGCCTACCGCAACCTAGATTCCAAAGGAATAGGGCAAAGGGCTGATTTCTTAGGAATTGTTGAAGTTTACGCTTCTTTAAGGTTTTTTCCCCCTAGGGAATAATGGAGGTTTCAGCAGACCCATAACTCCACCTGGGGAGCACTGGCGTGGCTGGGAGAGAGTGGTGGTGTGGTGCACATAGGGTGCAAACCACCCTCATGGGGCTCTGTTGTTTCTGAGGTGTTCTGAGTGTAGATTATCCGGTAGCATATGAGATTTTCAATGACAAACCATGAATCCACTCTGATATGCTACCAGAGAATCTGAATCTACACTCAAAACATCTCAGAAACAACAGAACCCAGTACCCCATGGGTTAGCATAGGGTGGTTGGCACCCTATGTGCTCTACACCACCACTCGCTCTGAGCCACCCTGGTGCCCCCCAAGTGCAGTTATGGGGCAGGAATTATGGAGGTCCATCATTCCCTATGGGGAAGAACTTTACAGACACGCAAACCGGAAGCTTCCTTGCCCCCACTGGGCACTACCACTCACACTGCTCTGCTCTGGGCCACCCCTTTCCCCCCAACATAGCAATAGCAATAGCAATAGCACTTACATTTATATACCGCTCTATAGCCGGAGCTCTCTAAGCGGTTTACAATGATTTTAGCATATTGCCCCCAACATTCTGGGTACTCATTTTACCGACCTCGGAAGGATGGAAGGCTGAGTCAACCTTGAGCCCCTGGTCAGGATCGAACTTGTAACCTTCTGGTTACAGGGCGGCAGTTTTATCACTGCGCCACCAGGGGCTCTTGAAGCTATACTTTTGCTGAAACCTCCATTCTTCCCTATGGGAAAAATCCTATACTGCAAAAATCAGCCCTTTGCCAGATTCCTCTGAAATTTGGGTGGTAGTTTCCACCCATTGGGCACTACCACCCCCACCCACTAGTTTCCCGCCGGGGCCATTTTTTAAAATCCAAAATGTTTCAGATTCGGATTTTTCAATTTCGCACAAAGAACAAAATGGGGGGGGGTCGGATTGGCTGATTTTGAACAAAGAACAAAATGGGGGTGTTTCGGATTCGGGCCAAAAAAAAAAAACAGGGGAGGGAAACGCACAACCCTAGAGCGCAGCAGTGTTGTATTCCAGACTAAAGCTGTGGTGTCACATGGTGGAGGGGTGGGGGGAGATAGAATGACTTTTGTTCTGGGTGGCAGTATCGCAGTGTGTGCGCATGTTTTAAAATTAAAAATTAACTGAGTGGACATCAACCTGTCAGCACACGCACATGTGTATGCCTAGAGGGAACACTGATCCTGACTAACAAAGGGCCGGTGCAGCAGAATTGCATTCCAGAGTAAGGCTGAAGAGGCATTTACATGGGAGTGGTACAAACCATCTCCCTTTCCTCTTTTAGCTGCTTGCGCCAGCTGAAGCTCAGAGACATATTTTCAGGCTGCACATAGAATGACTTTCCCTTCCTTCTGCAGCAGTATGTGCAGCCTGAAAATATGTCTCTGAGCTTCAGCTGGCGCAAGCAGCTAAAGGAGGAAAGGGAGATGGTTTGTACCACTCCCATGTAAATGCCTCTACAGCCTTACTCTGGAATGCAATTCTGCTGCACCGGCCCTTTGTTAGTCAGGATCAGTGTTCCCTCTAGGCATACACATGTGCGTGTGCTGACAGGTTGATGTCCACTCAGTTAATTTTTAATTTTAAAACATGCGCACACACTGCGATACTGCCACCCAGAACAATATGCACTCCACACACAGATGAAAAAAATTAGACGGAGCACTGGTTAGGACGTTGGCCACTATGTCCAGGCAATTTATAACAGAACATTTTAAAGTCCTTACTAGCTCAACTGATCCTTTATTTGATTAAAATAATACATCATCACAACATTGTTTCATAAATGTTTAATTAACACACACTCAAAATCAAATAAAATTCTGAGTGTAACATTCTACACTCTCACTCTCTTTTCCTCTTTGTTTATAATCTTTACAATACAATTTAATTTATGTGGTTACAGAGAAGAGAAAAATGTAACCACATCCTGTATCACAGATTTTGTTCTTTGGGCAACTAGCACAAACATGCATACTATGCTATATATTTATCAGCAACAGATAGAAGAGAACACATTTTCTCAGAATCACCACAGGTTACAATTAGCATTTCAGATAAAAATATTTTCCTGGGGAAAGTACACAAGCACCTTTAAGGCAATGTACATCATTGCCACATTTTAACTCAAAAATCCTAATATCCTTTGTGCACACAGACTCTTTTTTAGTTTTGACCATTACAAATAAACACCTAGGTCACACTGATGATCTTTGTGCAGCAAAAATATAATGGGCACTACAGAGGATCCTGTGTGGTAAACTGCCATGAGAAGCTACAAGGGCAAGATTCCCTTCAAATTTAGCTCAAGCTCCTACAAAAGAAAACAGTACACTGATATTTTTTTAAACCAAGTATGAAAGATTTCTATTGCCTCAGAAAAGCTAGCCATGAAATTGACTTCAATTTTATTTTTTTCATGTAATCATTTTGAATATACTTTTTAATTTAATAATTTTCAGTATTAATTTTTAATTGTTCTATATTGTATCTGTTTTATTAATGTTGTGAGCTGTCCAAAGCATACATGCTCTGGAAGGGCGGGATATGAATATTTTATTATTATTATTTTTATTTTACACAGTCAAACAGGTGTTATTGACTGGTTTGCTTTATCCAGACATCGAGTCCTTCCCAAGGACCTGGGATGCCAGAATTTTATTGTCAATGTTGTTGCTGTTATTATAGATATCGTCGCAGAATATAGGCTGTTCCCAGTAAAGTTGCTTTTTGTAATTGGCTGATGGTGATTTCTGTGGCCCCTATGGTGTTGACGTGCTCTTCAAGTTATTTTGGAATTGCACCTAGGGCACTAATTACCAATGGGATTGTTTGGGACTTCTTCTGCCACAGCCTTTCAATTTTAATTTGTAGATCTTTATATTTTGTGATTCTTTCTATTTCTTTTCCTTCTATTCTGCTATCCCCTGGTATTGCTATGTCGATTATTTTCACTTGTTTTTCTTTCTTCTTGACTACAGTTATATCTGGTGTATTGTGTGGCAGATGTTTGTCTGTTTGTAGTCGGAAGTCCCATTATATTTTTGCATCTTCATTTCCGACAACTTTTTCAATTGTATGGTCCCCACCAATCTTTGGCTACAGGTAGCTTGTATTTTTTGCAGATGTTCCAGTGTACCATCCCTGCTACCTTTTCATGCCTTTGTTTGTAGTCAATCTGTGCGATCTTTTTACAACAGCTGATTAGGTGGTCCACTGTTTCATCTGCTTCTTTACAAAGGCGGCACTTGCTGTTTGTGGTGGATTTTTCGACTTTTGCTCTTATTGCATTTGTTCTTAGTGCCTGTTCTTGTGCAGCCAGTATTAAACCCTCTGTTTCTTTCTTCAAGTTGCCATTCTTAAGCCATTGCCAGGTCTTGGTGATGTTTGATTTTCTATTATATTGTGCAAATATTGACCACGCAGTGGCTTATTTTTCCATTTTTCTGCTCGGATCTTGACTTGTTCTTTCTTGTAGGCCTGCTTTCTTTCATTGGTGTTGAATAGTTTCGCATTATTGACCATTTGAAGTGCATCTTCTTCACTGTCCTTGATATATTCTGCAAGGCCTCTTTTCTCCTCCTCTACTGTTTGATGGACTTGCAGCATTCCTCTTCCACCTGAGCTGCAAGGGAGGTATAGTCTATCTACATCACTACGGGGGTGCAGAGCATGATTGATGGTCATGGTTTTCCTGGTCTTATGATCTAGCGTCTCTAGCTCTGCCTGGGTCCAGTCTATTATTCCTGCAGTGTATCTGATAATAGGTATAGCCCAGGTGTTTATGGCTTGTATGGTGTTCCCGCCATTGAGTTTGGACTTGAGGATTTTTCTAACTCTCCTGATGTATTCACTTCCAATTTTTCTTTTAACTTCAGTGTGTGCGATGTTATCAGCCTATTTGTAATGTTCTTTCTCTTCCAGGTTCTTGATCTTGCTTCCATTGGGCAGTTCTATTTCTTGTTTTTGCTATTTTCCCTCTGTTCATTATTAATGCAGCACACTTGTCTAGTCCAAACTCCATTGCTATATCGCTACTGAATATACGGACAGTGTTTAGCAGTGATTCGATTTCTGAATGGAACTTTCCATACAACTTCAGATAGTCCATGTACAGCAGATGTTTTAGATGTTTGGTATCCAAGGCCTGTTTTGTTTAGTATTTGTGAAAGTGGGGTCATGGCGATTACAAACAACAGAGGGGATAGTGAGTCCCCTTGGAAAATGCCTCTTCTAATGCTAACCTGTTCAAGTGTCTCGCCATTGATTGTTAACTGTGTACTCCACATGCTCATTGCTTTTTTTTATAAATATCTGAATGTTTCTGCTGACACCAGTTGTTTCTAAACATTTTAGTATCCATGTGTGAGGCAAAGAATCGAAGGCTTTCTTGTAGTCAATCCATGCAACACTTAGATTGGTTTTTCTTCTCTTGCAATTTTCTAAAATCATTTTGTCAATCAGCAGCTGGTCTTTTGTGCCTCTGGTGTTCGGGAAATTTCCTTTCTGTTCAACTGGAAGCTGTTTGTTAATAAGTGTTGCATCACTTCATCTGCTATTATTCCAGTTAATAATTTGAACATGGTTGGCAGGCAGATTATCAGTCTATAATGACTTGGAACTGCACCTTTTGCTAGGTCTTTCATGATGAGATGAGTTTTCCCAGTTGTTAGCCATTGTTCAATATCACCTCCTTGCAAAATGTGATTGAACTGTTTTGATAGTTGTTTATGAAGGCTTGTTAGGTGTTTAAGCCAAAAGCCATGCAGTTCATTGTCACCTTGCTCAGTCCAATTTTTAATTTTCTTTGCTCTTTCACTTATTAATTCTGGTCTTATTATTAGATCTTGCATTTGTTGGTTACATTTTTCGACCTCTTTCATCCAGCCTGCTTTTTTATTATAATCTATTGGATTGTCCCATAATTTCCCCCAGAATTGCACTGTTTCTTCTTTATTTGGTGTTTCTACGTTTCTTGCAGTTTCTCCTTCTATTCTTTCATAGAAACGTCTCTGATTGGACTGGAATTGGAGATTCTGCCTGTGTTGTGTGATTCTGGCTTCGTATCTGCTAATCTTCTTTGACACTGCTGTTATTTGCTACTTTATTATTTCCAGGACTTCTCTAATTTTCCTTGAATCTAGGTGGTATTTTTGGATCAGATACTGTTTGTTGTTTTCATTCTTCAGCTTCTTGTCTTTCATATCTTTCAATTTACTAGCATCTGATCTAAGCCTGGAGATTTTATTTTCTAATCTAATCTTCCATTTAGGTGATGTACTGCTTTCTTTTTTTACAGGTCCACTGATCTTATATCCAAACTCCTGTGTTGTTGTTATTGTTGCTGCACTGTACATTAGTTGGTTTGTTTCTTTCAAATTATTGGTTGTTATTTCTGCAAGTGCAGCATTGACATCTTTTAATGCCCAAGCAAGTTGTTTTTTGGCAACTGTTTATAGAGCTGGAAGTCGAACCCTGGAGGTTGTTTGGTTCATGTGCTCTGTTATTTTTTGCTTTAGTTCTTGTTGCTTTTCTGTTAAACGGCATTCGGGTTTTTTAGAGTTGTTGTTGTTGTTATTTTAGGCATACATTATTGCAGGCGGAAAAACTGCCTACAAAAATTTAAGAGGATATAGTGAAGGCAATCTTGCCACTAATAAGAAAATACAAAATCCCATGGTTGAGCAATGAGTTATCTGTGTCCACTTTCCATTGCTCAACCAGTGGCAGGTAATGACATTGTTCTCCTTTTCCTTGAATTTATGTATGGCTCAATCCAGCATAATGTGCTTGTTAGGAATGTGCCACAATATGATTTCGCATCTGAATTATTGGCACATCCCATTAAAAATAAGGGCTTACACAGGCCATACCTGCTCCTTTTCCTCCTATCACCACCATTGGCATTATCCCAGCACTCCCCCCAGCTATGTCCGTGCACTGGCGGGGTTTCTCCCAGTTGCCCCTGCACAATGCCAGCATGTACATAGCCGCCGTGTATGCAATACAGGTTTCACTAAACTTTCCCCATGAAATAAGTTAATAATTAAAATCAGATCAAATCTGGTGTTGACATTTTAAACAAAGCATCAAGACCAGTTTCCAATATATCTATGATGTATACGATAAAGTTTGGAAAGCTGGGCAATATTTCATGATATCTTGACCGCAGGAGATTCACTTCCTCTGGTTCACCCATGGTGGCTTGCATGTGCATATAAAGACAGAAGACAAAACACATTCTCTTGATGAGTTATGGGATGCTCTGAGGACACAAAAGAGAGTCTACATTGTGTATAGGGACCACTCTCCAACAACAGAGAGAATGAAGGGATAGATGCTGGCGTACACCTCCATTTGCAGCATTAACTGCAGTAAGGGGGAAGCTGTAAGTTTACACGTTTTAGTGATAAGATTTGCACCTCTGTTTAAGAAATACGTGTAGAAACAGTATCAGTGTGAAACATGATTTAAATAAATTATATACTTACTTTTTTCTTGGCGGTGTAAATCAATTATTTAAATTGCCTTGATTTAAATCAATCTACACTGCCAGGAAGTCCTCTGTGCCACCCAAAGTATGTTCCTGGGGGTTGCACAGCCCTTGGGATATATGTCCAGGAACTTTTACAGGAAGCTTTACCACGAGTTTACTGGGAGGCTTTACTGCGAACCTGAAGTTGTCCCAAAAGACCGAAGCAAATAGTGGGTTTTTTTTAACCCAGATATAAATCAGGCTACACTCTAATGCGCAGTAAAAACCCTGAATTTTGTGTGAACTGATCCCCAATAACTCACTGGGACTTCGGGGTAAATCTAGCTGATATGTGAACACACACCCTCTTTCTGGAAAAGATCTTTCACTTTTCCATCTTTCCAGAAAAGATGCAGATTAAAGGGCTTTAAAAGCCACGTGTGAAAAACTTCCTAGTGACACCGAAGGGTTCCTGGGGAAGGGGCGGGGTTTGTAAAAACATTGTTCCTTCCCTGATGCAGAGTGTGGTTAGTCTGCTCCTCTTGCTCCACCCATGCTTCCTTGCTCTGAATGCCAGCTAACAAATTTAACATTAAAAGTACTTACAATTTCAAACATTTAAAAACCAGTATATAGCCTATTAAACGTATTACAAATCATTAAAAGTACCTCATCAAGGTGGCTGATCTCTTTTAGGCTAAAGATGTTGAGAGCAGGTGAAGCAAAAGCTTGTGGAGAGTGGTAAATTCATAGATCTATATTTTTGGTTGACTTATCAGGAAGCTATTGCTTTTTGGGGACATGGTTTGGGTAGGGCTTGATATTTATTTATTTAATACATTTTTATACCACCCAAAACTCAAGTTCTCTGGGCGGTTTACAAAACAATAAAAACAGCCAATAAAAGATTAAAACTCAACAATTAAAATTAAACAGTTAAAACTATTAAAACACAACTAAAACACAATTAAAACAGTATCTAATTAAAAATATGCAAAAGGTTTGACTATTGCTTTTGGGGGGACATGATGTGGCAAGATTTCTCTTAACAAAAATGATAGTCCTTTTGTAGAAATGACTAAACCACCTGAGGCATTTCCTTAAAAGGTAGGACAACGAAACGTCTACACATTATTGTTCTACAATATAATGGAAATATGGGTGTTCCACTAAATAGTGACTATATTATTTTCAAACTGAATTGTTGAGTTTCAGAATCTGTCAACAAGGCACTCTGACATATTTTGCAGAGAGAAAAAATCCAAATATGTTCCTATCAAGATCAAGCCTTTTATGGGTTACTGAAAAATATATCACTAAGTAAGTGTATCTATCTATCTATCTATCTATCTATCTGGTTTGCCTTATTAATATTTAACTATTATTATTAAACAATCGTTATTAAACAGTTCATTGCTGAAACACAAACTGGCTAATGTTCCAATTATGTATATTATATTTTTTCCCTAACCACTACATCCTATTAGGAGGTTCAAGACCAAGATTATTGAAACAAGCAAGCTCCAAGTGATCTGCTGGCACCATCTTAGAGCCCTTTTGATCACTTTTGAATGGCTTGGGCCAAATAATTGCATATTATAAGCAGTATTGCTCAGCTGGTTGTCAGACAGGTCATATTGATTTGTAGGGTCATATTGATTTTTCAATAATACATCTGCCAAGTCAGACTTTCTGAACAAGGGAGAAAAGCTTTGCATTAGAACCAGAGTCTGACAGCCTACTGGGAGATAGGAGTGAAACATGCAAGAAGTCTTCTTAAATATTTTTAGTGTGTGCAAATTCTAAATATAAAACAAAAAGGGCTTCTGAATGTATAGAAAGAAGCTGCACAATAAAGTGAAAAAAAGACAGAGGTATCCTATTCTCCAAGATATGCTGTCTGGCAGGAGACAATTGCTTCTGAGTTATCTTGTACCAACGGAGCAATACTCAACCAACAGAAGAAATATAACTTAAGTCAACAAAGCAATACCCTTATTCTGAAGGGAGGCTACCGTGAGCATAATTGTTTTGCCAGAATACAAACTACAAAGAGCGAAGGAGATGCAGGCTTAGAATCCCAGAATACTTGATCTGGAAGGATTCGATAGAAGGTTTGGATGGCATTCATATTTGTGGTACGATAAAAGTAAAGTGCATAAAGACTTTCTTAATCATTATGTAAGGAGGAGTCTAATGAGAGTGTGGGTAAAATATAAAAAATGGTTGGAATCTAAAACTCCATTATGGCTATCCCCGATTGAAGCTTTAGCACGTAAAGAGATAAATATGCAATCTGAATGGGGTACCTATAGGGATTTGTTATGTTTCCAAGAAAGCGGCTGCAAATTTAAAAACCTAATCGAAGTACAAAATTTGGTTAGTACTGTAACTTGTTTCAGTAACATCAGTTAAATGAAATCTATAAGAAGGATCTTAAAGCTGGATTTGAGGATCAAATGTCGAGATTTGAGAAGGAGCTGTGTGAAAATGATGAAAAATTAGTTTCGAAGATGTATAAGTTGTTGCTTTTGTAGGAGACAAGAGATGAAGTGGTTAAAACGACTATGATAAAATGGGCTCAAGATGTGGGTCATAATATAGATATGGCAGCTTGGGAAAAATTATGGAAAATGGATTTAAAGTTCACTGCATGTTATACTTTAAAAGAAAATTATTATAAGATGATGTATAGGTGGTACTTGACACCCAAAAAATTAGCATTAATGTATAAAAATGTTCCAAACAAATGCTGGAAATGTGGACATTGTGAAGGAACTTTTTTTCGTATGTGGTGGTCTTGCGGGAAGGCAAAGGCCTTTTGGGATATGATATATGAGTTGAAGAAAATTTTTTAAATGACATTTCCTAAGAGGCCAGAATCCTTCCTGCTGGGAATAACGCAAGGAGAGTTTTCCAGAAGAAACTTAACATTTTTTATGCACGCAACCACGGCAGCCAGAATAGTATATGCGCAGAAATGGAAGGACAATGAAATGCCCTCAAAAGAAGATTGGCTGATAAAAATTTTGGAATATGCTGAGATGGCAAAACTTACAGTACTGATAAGGGATGAAAACTTGGAATCTTTTAAAGAAGACTGGAAACCATTCTTACTATACTTAAAGAACTATTTTTCTAATATGGACCTTTCAGCAGGGTTTGAAATTTAGTAATAATAGCAGGTTGGGTAGAGCAAAATCGAGTTTGCAATGTGTAGGATATATGTTTTGAATTACTATAGCAATGGTTGACTTGTATACTTAATGAATAGCGCTGATTGATGAGCGGGAAGTCTACATTTACTTAATTAGATAGCAATAGCAATAGCAATAGCACTTACATTTATATACCGCTCTATAGCCGAAGCTCTCTAAGCAGTTTACAATGATTTAGCATATTGCCCCCAACATTCTGGGTACTCATTTTACCGACCTCGGAAGGATGGAAGGCTGAGTCAACCTTGAGCTGAGATGTAACGGGATTGTTAAGATATTGTAAAAACCAATAAGAATTTTAAAAAGCAAAAAAGAACCCTATACTTACAAAAAAGAACCCTATACTTAGTGGGTCAGTTCCACTGTAATGACAGAACAACATTGCATTTAAGACCTTACATATATTAACACACTTTCTTCAGAAGCAATGGATGACATGCACAATTCAACTCGTTGGGGCTGCTATACACATGAAAGACAGCTCAGGTGTTCTTGCACAGGCAGGCAGTTAGTTGTACAACAGCCTCCAACAGCACATGGGCACTTTCACAGTGCTAGTTCCACTGGAAACAATAGTAGTAGTGTGACACAAGTGCCACATGCTGTTTTAGGTCATTGCAAAACTATCCATCTATGCAACACAGCTAGGGCTGCCTTTCACATATGCAGCTGTCTCTGTGGGTAAGAAAAGCCAGTGAGGATATTCAGATGCTCATGCAAAACTGGGCTAAGGAAGCCCAGTACAGTTTTGCACACATGTGTACTGCTGGGATTGGACCCGATCCCGGCGGCACCATGGTGGCAGACCCGCCTATGGAGCCTGCCTCTAAAATGAAGTTAAGGGAGCAAGCACTCCCTTAACCTCATTTTTCCAATAATTTGTCAGATGTGGCTGTAAGTAGCCACAGCCAGCAGACTCGGGGAGGGGAGGGGGATCCCCATAATGCACCACGCCCACCATGGTGCATTACTGGAGCTCTGGGGGGTGGAGCAAGGAATCCCAGCACCTCGAACCTGCCCAACCAAGGAGAGGGAACTGCTTGTGTGCAGGGCGGTAAGCTCTTCAGGGATGAACAACACTTCCTTCTCCAAATCCCAACAGGTACCCTATCCTGGCACTCCAAACACCAAAACCCACAAGAAATCTCAGCTACAATCCTTTAACTGGCTACCCCATAAATATAAGACAAGGAGAGGGAGACTATGCTTCAAAATATGAGAACCTTCTCCATCCATCAACTGTACCAGCTCCATCTCTCTCCCAGAAAAGAAGATTTATTAGTTAATTATTTACTGAATTTATATACCACCTAGTATAAAAATCTCAAGGCGGCACACAGAATTAAAACAGAATTAAAACATAAAATATTTATTTATTTATTTATTTATTTATTTATTTGATTTTTATACCGCCCTTCCAAAGTGGCTCAGGGCGGTTTATAATATAATATAATATAGAACATTTAAAATTCATTAAACGATAATTATAATAGATAAAAACACATTAAAATTTTAAAAATTAGTTTCAGTTGAAAGCCTGGGAAAATAGGTATATCTTCAGGGTCCTTCTAAAAACAAAACAGAGAAGGAGATGCCCTTATTTCTGCAGGGAGCACATTCCAAAGCCCAGTTGCAGCCATAGAGAAGGCCCGATCCCGAGTTGCCACCAACTGAGATGGGTGACTTAAATGTCCCTGGCCATAGGGTGCTTCCGACCCCATGCCCCTACAACATGCAAAAAACCGTGTTCTGAATTAACAGCCTTCCCTTACACAGCTATTAGTAGCAGTGTCTCCCACACAGGTGAATATTACATTCACACACGCCTTCTCCTATTTCTCCTTGTTCTTCTCTATCCCTTGAGCTACTGGGTAGATCACAGCAAGCATTCTGTTGTGCTATCAACATGCTTCATTATATTTAACTATGATGATAAAAACAACAGACATGCTAAACAAAACTGGGGAAAAAATAATATAAATTCCATTCTTTCTCTAACATGTGCAAACCACTAGTGGTGTGCAGACCAGTTTGAATCAAACCGGGTTTGATTCAAACCGACCCAGTTTGACTAAAAAATGGTGGCCAGTCCAAGTTCAAACTAGACAGGGCCCGGTCCATTATGGACCAGTTTGACCTAATTCGACAGGATGCTTGTAAAAGGGAATCCGGTGAGCATCCTGCTTTACAAACAAAGGGGAATCCTGCTTTTTTTAAAAAGGACGGACTCCTGACCATCCTTTTTCTAAAGACGGCCAGGGCAGTGGCAAGAGGGCACCTTTCCAGCACCAGTGGCTCCTCTAAATCTGGCACTGCCCACAGCAGCGTGGCCCACGCAGCAGTTCCGGCCTCCGCAGATGTGTAGAGGCCATTTGTGTGACCATGAACATGGCTTCCGTGGAAGCCACGGAAATAGTATCTATGCATCCGCAGAGGTCAGGACTGCACCACCGCCACTCAGGCTATGGTGCAGGAGGGAATGCCAGGGTTTAGAGGTGCCACTGGAAAGGTGCCCTCTCACTGCCCCTCAGAAACTGCCCCTAAACTGCTTGTAAAGTCCTCCTCTCTGGCCGCCTTTAGAAACCTTTTAAAGGCAGGATTCCCCTTTGCTTGTAACCGGACCCTGCTTTACAAGCAAAGCTGATCAAATCAGTTTGACCCGGTTCGACTGAACAGTCCGGTTCGTTCTGTGGACCAGCAGTTCAGTTCTAATTTGAACTGACCTGCCAAAAACTGTTCCGTGCACACCCCTAGCAACCACCCCTTTCCTTTACTAAATGCATGTTCCCTCACTGAGGAAGCAATACAAACATGTATGAACTCTTAAGGGAATTTGCTGAATTTAGGCAATCTGCCCAAAGAGGATTCCTATTCATTCCCTGGTATTCCCCGCTCTGTATGCAGGAGTCCTACCCCCAATAGGAAGAGGTGCAGCAAAGGCTCTATGTTCTCTTTCTGGCTGCTGGGTTGTATGTATAGAAAATGTTGCATGCTAGGTTGATGATATCATGAGGTTCTTCAGCTATTGTCATGCATTGGTTAGTCATTTCTATGCACAGCTAAATGGGGGTGTCATCAATGCAAGCACTGTAATTAATGGATGACCAAATTGCCACAGTTGCTGTCTGAGGGCCTATATGTAGTGCAAGGCTTACAGTAACTATTTCTGTTACTGTAACTATGATTCCATTGGCAGATGAGCCTAGGATTTTGACTTGATCACGTCAGCATTAGCCTTTCAACAGTGATCATCAAGTACCCACCAGTGTTCCCTCTAAGGCATGCACACGCTCACGAGTTTTTTGATGTCCACTCAGTTCCACTCAGGTGGAATCAGGAAGGCCCCACGCTGAATGCACATGTGCACACACTGCCTTGATACTGCTGCCCAGAACAAAACTCTGTCTGCACACAGATGAAATAAATTAGAAAGAACACTGGAACCAAAGGATTGCCCTGTTAGGCTAAAAACAGATTATTATGTTTCCACATACTGCAAGTTTTTCAGACCATCCTAGGTCATGTGGGGATGGCTAAACCTAGATGACTAGAAGCATTTAACCTTTTCACTTGAACTGAAAAATAAACTAAGGAATGAGAAATTTGGTAATCTGGATCTATAAGATTTACTGTACAACAAGCTACTACATCATACTTAGAAGCCTCAGTACCTGGTTGTTTTCAGCCAATACTAAAAAGCTTTTGCAAGATCAAGGGCATGCTTTGGCTGGAGACAGTAACTTCAAAATACAAATGTAAGATCTGGGAATGACAATTACTGCATGAATTGGGACCATCTCTTTGTAGTGTCCCCTACCAACATTTGCCAATTGCATATAACAGTTGTAGAGAAATTCACTATGTGATGACCCCAATTCATGCTGAGAGTGCCGCTAAACACTCTGGCTAAGAAATTGAACCCTCACCATAGAGATGCTGTTGCTCATGACAACCAACACATGTACACCAGCTCTCAAATTCAATCTGTTGCGTCAGGCATACATATAACTCTTATGGGCCTAAGGCCAGAATGGAACTTGTGTGTGTGTGTGTGTGTGTGTCCGTACATGCCATGTCACAGCCACACTGTTGCTTTGTCTCTGGAGAATCTCTGCTGCCCAGGATCTACAAGGACAGGTTAAAAATGATGCTTCCTCTTTCTTCAGTTTCCCCCCCACATCTGATGAATGGTCTGTTCTTCGGCCTTTTAGACTGTCACGGCTAGAGATGAAGAAACATGCCTTTTCTGACAGGTAATCTACCCTTGACCACTACAAGCTAAGAAAGGAGCCACAGAAAGTTCTTCATGACAGTGAATGGTTCTCAACAAAACTTTTTCCTATGGTTATGTGAAGCTAAATCACTCAGCTAGCTCAGCCTTGGTCTCACGAAGAGATGTATGCGGCAAATCTGCCCCCAAAATTCTCAAATTCCAATATTCACTTCAAAAATAACTATCTTATAATAGCTAGATTAACTGCCAAAGATCATCACTAAACCTTCATGATGATTCAGTGCTGTTTGAAACCAGACTGCTGCTGCTTCTAAGCACTATTTTTCCCCCTTTGCATTCACTGTCCTCTCTTTCATTTGCCCATACAGCCATTCTTTGTGGTGACCAGGGGTGTAATGTGGGGGGGGGACGCAGAGACAGAGCACCAGTACTTCTTGGCTGTTGGGGGTGGGCATGGCCATGGAAGCTGTAATGTAGTTGTAATTTGCAACTACATCACTGGTGGTGAGCCATATAATTTTAAGAGTGTCCATGATATCATTGCATCATAGATGGCACTGTGACATCCGCAACAAAATCAAATGGGTCATCACAGCTGATCAGATTAAATCTCATTGAGCTACCTGAGGCTTAGGTTAGCTAGGGTAAAGAAAATGGTGCCAAGATGCAGCAGTTAGTGAGGGGAAAGGACTCCAAACAATACTAAAACAATATATCTACAAATGTCCATCACCCCAAATAAAAGGCATGTTTCCACATTCACAAAAATAAACATGAAACTAGTTTTCACTCATCCCTAAAAAGACATACCCTTCCATCTACAGTCTCAGATCAATACCAATTGTATGTATTTTTCTCTAAAGCCTGTATCCAGAAAGTGGGTCCTCATTGCAGGGGTTCAAGAGCTGATGCACTTGAGGCAAAGCCCGCTGGTAAAGAAACAGAACCCACACACCCAGAGGCAAAGCCTACAGAAAATGTTATGTTAAATTGCAAAGCTATTTCATGTGCTCACAAGTTCCCTGCCACCAAGCAATATGCCTATACGTGATAACAAGTCAACACATATAATCTTTTCAGAATCCAGATTCAAGTTTTATCTAAAGGAAGAACTAAAAGTACAAAACTAAATTAGCTGAGACCCGCTGCAGCCTACATGTTGTCACATGTATAAACATTAAACAACATATTATTAAGGAATTAAACAAAGACATTCTGGAAAATTTATCCAGTTACTTTGACACTTGCAACTTCTTATGGATATTTTTAGTCAGAATCAAGTTTAACAGAGTTCAATGCAGCTCACTCTCCCAATGAAATGTGAATGGTGTTGTAGCTTTTGTATTCTTAAAATCTGCCCTCCACACATAGTCCTTTGGATCATAGCAAGAGCCCTCTTTTGTACTCCTTTCTTGACTTTCCTTGGTTTACTGGGTAGGCTTGGTAGACCTCTTTACTTATCCAGCATTGATGAATTTGTAGTGATATGTAGTGGCTTTTAATTAGATTTATAGTTTTAATTTTAATGTTGGTTTTAAATGACTTTAATGTTAATGATTTTAATGTTTAAATGATTTTAATTGTTTAATTCATTTAATGTTTTAAATGATTTTAACTGTAAACTGCCCAGAGACACACGTTTTGGGTGGTATAAAAATATGTTAAATAAAATTTAAGTGGTGGGTGCATGTCTTACTGTTTTACTGTATGTTTTACTGTTCTTGTGTACTTTTATCTTCTCAATTATGGAGAACAAGTACTGTTTGAGGGCAGGGAACCTCTCACAACTTCCAGTTTTCAATCCTGTGGCAAGGACAGGGATGTGGTCATTTGGGGAGGGAGGGGGGACCTGAACTTAATCTACTATGTTTTCTAAAAGGGTTCAGAAGAAACTTTCAAGAGCTAAAATTAACTTTCCAGAGTTATGAAAGAGGGTCAATATATGTACATCTCTAAATCTTCTGAGATGCTTACTCACATAGCAGAGGAACTCTCCATAGTTTTTCAAATGTTGAATAATATGTACAAAAACAAAAGAGGGAAAGGGAAAGGAGCAATAAATGCAAAGCAGGTGCAAGTAGATGCACAGTCCTATAGGTTTCTCAGCAGTACCATCACATAGGTCACAAACAAGGTCAATCCCCAATCAGACAGGGATCCTTCATTTCAGCCTCAGATACTTGAGAAAGTATCCCTTTCAAAACAAATACCATGATATACTGGATATTTTTCTGTAGCTCCTTGTTTCTCCAAGTAAAGAAAAGAATAACTCCAATCTTTTCTCAGCTGCTACAAGGCTTACACAGAGGAAATCCTACTAGGATTTCTTTTAAACTAGAATAGCTCACTGAAATATTCAGGGAAAAGAGCTCATGATAGTGCTATATTCTTTTCTGAAAGCTTCATTTAGACAACTGCTAGCAGATCCCTTCATGGGCACAGCAAAATCTTAAACTGTCTCTATTTGACTCTGCTTGCCTAAGGCATTAAGTTCAATCCACCATGTCGCACCTCAGTAACTTGACACAGACTAGAAAATTCTTACAGTCAGCTTCCCCAAGGGATTTGTTAAGTTTCACATGCATTTAGTTGTGCAGTTGGCCTGCTCAAATTGATAAACTTGTTGCTCACTGCTTTCTGCTGTACTTTTTTTTCTTTTATCACCAAGAGAATAAATATCGTGAGGAAAAAGCTGTTACTGTGTTCGAAAAGGCCCATTCAATTAAAAATTATTGCACAACCTTCACTGTTTCTTCCTCCATTCAAGAGGCATTAATTTATTTTGTATGGAGGACAAATATACTGCTACTTTTATGAATTCACAAAATGACAGGGAATGACTGACTGAATAAAGGAACACACAGTTTTAGGATGAGTTTGAGGTATTCCACATATTTGACATAGTATCATCTGCTCTCCAGCTACTGAAGGACTGAGCCATCAAGAGAATATAAGCAAGCAGATATTTGCCAGGTTAATATAACAAGGTGGACAACATCCCACTGTTGCAGGGGCAAGCTCAAGGCACAGATAGGGCCAGAAGGTGGAGATGAACACTTGCAGCTTCAGTAGGGCTAGGCAGTGTCGGGTCTTCCCCATTTCTTTTGGCTAAGATAATTTAGCCATTACTGAACTCAAAAGCACTAAGGTGAGTCCAAGAAATTAAATATGTAAAGCAAAACAAAAAGCAGGAGAGATATTACTAAACACTATTGCTGGACTAGGAGCAGGAAGACCTTGGTTCAAAAGCCTGCTCAGCAGTGCAGCTCATCAGATGCCCTTCAGCCAGTCACTACCCCTTGGTCTTCTCCTAATTCAGCAGGGTTGTTGTGAGGATAAGATGAGGCGAAAATCCTGACATTTCAGGTCAAAGCTTGAGATCTGCTAACACTAGAGAGCATGATAAGCTCAATGTAGGCTAACAGGCTGAGATTTCACCCAGGCTTTTAATTAGTTTTATAGTTTTAAAAATTTTAATACTGGGTTTTAAATGTCTTTAATGTTTTAAATGATTATAATTATTAATTGATTTAATGCTTTAAACTATTGTAATTATAAACTGCCCAGAGACACATGTTTTGGGCAGTATAGAAATATTTTAAATAAATAAATAAACTTAATCCTCACAAGCCAGTGCTATTGGTCTATAGGAAAGCTGATTCAGAATTGGTTATTCAGCCTGTTTGGGCAGGCAAGAACTTCCCCTGAGGAATAAGGTTTGAAGGTCTGGGGTGTTCCTGGATCCAGCTGCTTCTGGATGGCCAGGTGGCAACTGTAGCCAGAGGCATTGTTGTATACATATACCAAGTCAGACTCTAGGTTTATCTAACTCATTACTGCCTACTATGACTGGTAGCAGCCCTCCAAGGATTCATACAGGAGTCTTTTCCGGGCCTACTTGAAGATGCCAGGGACCTTCTATGTGCAAACCACTGAGCTACAGTTCTTCCCCTATTGGCTGATGCACCAGCAATGGTCTAAACTTTCTTGGAACAAGCAGTTCTAGCTACCATCACATACGGCCTTGGTCACATCTCTGCTTGACTACTGCAACATACTCTACATGGAGCTGCCAATTCTAAAATCCCAGGAGCAGGGGAAGGTGCTCTGGGCTGAGGTGCCAATGGAGAGGGAACCCTATGCGGCACTACTGGAGGTAATGTGGGCTGAGGCAAAGCAGGCTGTGGAAGTAAAATGGGCTGCTGTCTAACCAGCTGCTTAGGCGGTGGTGACTCAGAGGAAGATGACCGGTACCTATGCCTGGGGCGCTTACATGTCAAGGTTTTAGCCACAGATCTGCCCCTCTCCGAAATTGGAATAGCCTGTCTCCTAGGACTAGAATCAGGTGATGGAGATGAGAGAGCAACTCTTGGGCGTATAGGTCTCTGGGGATGCAACATGGGTCCCACTGGATGAACTTGTACAGCTGCAAGAATAATGCTGGGGGGCACTGAACTAAGGGGCAAGCACTCCCACATAACAAATTCTTATGTGTTACACTTCACCACAACAGGTGGAATAGAGGGTGCCGCCGCTGGCAGGGCAAGTACCTTGTTACTCACAGGGGCTGCATCGGGCAGCCTAGAAGCCTCTGCATCTGGTAATGGAGTCAGCGCTGTGTCTGCAGGAGCCGTTAGCTGCTCCAGAGTCTGTGGAAGAGGCGTGGGGGGCAGTCGCGGTCCAGATGTCTCCCCCTCATTGTCCTCTAATACCGCATTGAGCGGTAAAGGCGCCAGAACATCGCCCACCAGGTGCTGGCTGCCTATTCCATTCTCCCTCCCATTTTGCTTGGTTCTGTGGCGGAGATCCTTTATAATGAGCCGCTCGCTGAGGCACATGGATGTGAGCACTTCCTGTTCTTTTCGGCTGCCCCCTCCACTAACGCTTTGAAGTGTATGGTTTTCTTAGCCACTTTTCTGGGAATCGGTTCGGCTTCCTCAGATTGAGTGGGCAGAATGGCGGGCACGGGACGCAACCGAGAAGCCAAAAGATTGGCTTTCCACCTTTAAATAAGGTGCTGTATGGGAGCCCTCAGACAAAGAGCCTCCTAAAAGCTCCTCTGCGTAAGCCTGCTCCATAGTAACTCAAAAGCCAAATAAACAGTTAAGTAAAAAGAAATCAGCCCGGTGGGAGGTGGGGGAGGGAAACTCAAAAAGCGGGGGAAACAACAGACAAAAACCTAAGGCAGCTCCTGTCCCAACCTCGCACAATCTGGGAGGGGAATAGAGACAAAAATGTAATAGGAAGGAAAAAGTTTGAAAAAATTGAATATAATACTACAGCCTGATAATACTGACAGCATATTGAGAATATTGAAGAGATCTTTCATTTGTATTCCAGCTCGAGCAGACAGGACCAGAACTGGGTAAAGGTGCCCTCCAGTGGCAGGAAGCTAGCCTGACAAAATAATTCCAGTCCAGTCTCGAGCATGCATCCTATTCAAGCCAGCAATGAGGAGCTCCAGCACAGGGGGAAAAGTCAAGGTTCTGGTGGGTTCTCAGACTTGAATGCACCAAGTCTCTCAAAGCTATGAGAGATCCCCTGTCTATTCAGGGTAACTTCAAAACATAATCAAGCTAAAAGAACTCTCTTTAAATATTTTATTTATTTATTTATTTAACACACTTCTATACAGCCCAAAATTCACATCTCTGGATGGTTTACAGCAAACAAAAAAAACCCCTAACATTAGTTAAAATAAATGACAACAAAAAACTTAAAACAGTAGTTAAAACACACCTCGACTGAAACACTTGTGCACTGCCTTGGTCATTCTCAGCAACCAGAGTCCCTGGAAACTCTCAGTACTGCACTTCTATGCCAGTATCTTATGTTTTGACTGGCTGAGAAATCCAGAACTTCCTGAGCGAAAAACCCAGAGAAAAACCTTTTGAGTTTGAGTACTCTCAATATGGGTTTGCCATGTGTCATTTCAATAAATTCCATTTCTGTTTTCACAAGCCAAATTTCTCTGTCCATCGCTCCTCTTAACGGTACCCCAGCACTGATATTTGCCTATGTCTGGACTGCATCCTTTGTTAAGGCACACTTGCAAACTGGTTTCAGGGCTAATTCCACCAACTCAAGCAAAAGAGTAGGCACAGACTGGGATAGCTGACATGTGCCTGAGCAACTGTGGTAACACTGGGCAGAGTCCCCACCCCTCCTCTTATCCTCACAACAACATCCTCACTGTTGAGGTAGGTTAGGCCAAGATATAGTGAATGAACAAAATGTGTTTGATGAGCTACAGAGCTGAACAGGGATTTGAACCGGGTCTTCCGGCTCCTAGTCCAGCATTCTATCCACTAGAATATACTGGTAGCAATAGTGGCTAATAATAATTCTTCTAAACACCTTGACTTAAAAAAACAACACCCTCTATATTTTGTCATTAAAATGAGTTTTCTAAATGAATTTGTTCAAGAGTTCAAGAGAGCCAGTGTGGTGTAGCGGTTAGAGTGCTGGACTAGGACCGGGGAGACCAGAGTTCAAATCCGCATTCAGCCATGATACTAGCTCTGGGCCAGTCACTTCTCTCTCAGCCTAGCCTACTTCACAGGGTTGTTGTGAAAGAGAAACTTAAGTATGTAGTACACTGCTCTGGGCTCCTTGGAGGAAGAGCGGGATATAAATGTAATAATAATTATCATCATCATCACATATTCCTATTCATGTGTCAGTCTTGGGAAATGGCAGCTACATAATAATGCATCCAACAGAATAGGCATGTCTAGCAGTGTTCCCTGTAACAGGGATTTCCAGAGGTTGTTGACTACAACTTCCATCATTCCCACCTGCAATGGCATTTGACTAGAGATAATGGGAGTTGTAGTCAAGAACATCTGGGAACACTGATGTCTAGCCAAGATAAATGTGTTCCTACATGGTCCTGATACACATAGAACCTTCAAAATTTTCAGCTTAAAAAGGATGGGGGGGGGGGTCTATGGCAGATCCAGGACTAAATATAAATGTTGAATATGACGTCAAATATTATAAAATGCTGCTAAAAATAGGTAGAAAATGTTCTAGTTCAGGAAATGGCATATCTTCCCTTAATACCTGCCTGGAAGTGGTAACGGTAATGGGCTGGATGAGGGATAACAAACTGAAGTTGAACCCAAATAAGATGGATGTACTGACTGTGGGGGGTCAGGACCTGAGCGATGGTTTAGATCTGCCTGTTCTGGATGGGGTTACACTCCCCCTGAAAGATCAGATACGTAGCTTGGGAGTGCTCCCGGACCCAAAGCTCTCCCTGGTTTCTCAGGTGCAGCTGATACGTCAGCTATGTCCATTTCTAGAGGTAAATGAGCTTAAAACAGTGGCACATATGCTGGTAACCTCCAGGCTTGACTACTATAATGCTCTCTACATGGGACTGCCTTTGTATGCAGTCTGTAAACTACAATTGGTAAAGAATACAGCAGCCAGATTGGTCTCTGTGCCAACACAAACTGACCATATAACACACCCGTTTTTTTAAAGAACTGCACTAGCTGCTGATATGTTTCCGGGTGAAATACAAAGTGCTGATTATTATCTATAAAGACCTTAACGGCTTGGGTCCAGTGTTCTCTCTTTTTCATCTGTGTGCGGAATGAGTTTTGTTCTGGGTGGCAGTATCAAGGCAGTGTATGCACACATGCATTCAGAGTGGGGCCTTCCTGACTCAACCTGAGTGGGATCTAAAATTTACTCAGCGGACCTCAAAAAAACTTGTGAGTGCGTGCACATGCACACGCATTAGAGGGAACACTGCTTGTGTCCATGCTATTTAAAAGAGCACATCCTTTGTTATGAACACTCTTGCCTGTTGTGATCTTCTGGAGAAGTCCGGTTATGGTTGCCACCAGTTTGTTGGCGACCCAGGACCGGACTTTCTCTGCGGCTGCCCCAGGGCTTCAAAATCTGATCCCTGCTAAAATAGGAGCATCTCCTTCTCTGTTTGTTTTCAGGAAGACCCTCAAGACTTTCCTGTTCTTGCAAGCTTTTAATTAGAATTTTAATAATTTTAATAATTTGTTTTAATAACTGTTTCATACCGTTTTTTTAATTGTGTCTTGGGTATTTTAATCTGTGTTGATTTTTAAATATTTTAAATTTTGTACACCGCCTAGAGATGTACATATCAGGCAGTATAAAAATATGATAGATAGATAGATAGATAGATAGATAGATAGATAGATAGATAGATAGATAGATAGATATTGGGGCTTTTAATATTTTCTCCCCATTTCTCCCCATTCCCCAGATAAAACATGCCCCGTAATGCCTGGTCCTTTTACATGATGTTTTTGACCATTTGCTCAGTTGTAAAGTATACCATCTGCAGGTGGTGTGTTGAGTTTCCAGCTTTCAACTTCAGGAATCCACATCATGGATATTGTGATCACTGGGCATGACAGGGTTTTCTAGTGGCAGTTTGATGTTTGGAAACTGCAAAGACTATGAAAGAGTCTAGAGAAAGTCTTCCTAAATAAGCAATGCATCATGGGATATCTAAAAGAGAACGGGGGGGGGAGCCTTAGAACATCTTCCTTTATAACACAATAATGGTGTATTGTTAAGAATGAAGAGCACATATGGCAATGATCCACCTCAGTTACCACATCAGCTGATAAAACCATGGTAAGTATAATGTCTACATTAGTTCTTTATCTTGATTTAATCTACTTTCCTGACACTCTTACGGATATTGCAAGAGGAGACAGGTGCATCTTGCTATAAATATTTCATATTTACCTTTCATTTGCAACTCCTTTGATTTCAAGGGTAACACAGAAAGGCGAAAGTAAAAGATATTGGAATTGGATAGTAATAGGGCCATACCTTTGAGAAGTGCTGAGACAATAGATTTCTCTTCAGCAAAGACATTGCAGCCTTTTCAGCAAAGACATTCCTGCCAACAACTGAAGCTAAATCACCAAACATATCCAAGCTTTCACCTCTCTCATTCTTCCATGCAAATAATTCCTTTATCAAGCCAAGAGCTTCCTTACAAATGCAGGTACTAATTCAGTCACACTAAATTAGTAATATTTATGTACAACCATTACCACAAGGCACTTCTCTTCAGTGCTGATAATAGAGTTAAGCATCTACTGAAATCAAAGTACACTCCACAACTCATAACCGAATAAATGTGAAGTATCCAAAGGCAGCATCTCTCAGATTCAGAATATTTTTTTCTGGTTAAAGACCAGATATTTTTATTACTAGAGGCATATCAGCAGCATTATGAACAATGCACATATAAACAGTAAAGCTCTATAATACAGACACACTGTGAGGAAGCAACAACAGATAAACATTTGGGATGGGCGGAAAATGTGTATCTAAAGACTCATACTGTGAATTCACTCTCATTTAGGATTCCAAGATGCGACTCCAAGATGACTGAATATAAGGAACAGCATATAGTTAAAATGTGTTGTGTAGCTATAGAACTATGTTTTTAAAAAATGCACAGGAGCAAAAACATTAAACCTGCTTTCCACTGGCAAAAATGGAAGCTCCCCTTCTGGGGCTAACAGCAGTGAAATACCCTCTTCTCCTGTCCTTAGCTCTATATTTCCAATATAAGTTGGAGGGAATTCAAATCCAAACTACTCTTTTAATGTAACAAGTAGTTTGGCCCACAAGAGTGTATGTTCTCTTTTTGCTGCAGCATAATTGAACAAATGAAGATCTTTTGCCCCTGAAGATGGTCCACCATGCTCAAAATGTGTTTCTCATACAATAAAACTTTGACTTCAAGTAGCCCTTTGCGGTCCACTTCCTTCTTCAATCTTCTTTTCATGTGGTTCTCTTCCCATAAAGCATAAGCCAAACCATTCCATAACCAAAGTTTCAAAATATTAATTTTTATTTTAAAGAAAATTTCTACCATTCTTTGTTCAAACAAAACACACCTGATTTTAAGACAGGGTGCTTTAAAATAATTAATTTGCAACAATGAAGAGAAAATTGTCAAAGACAACTTCAGACAAAATGGGAAATCATAGTTCACACTACAAGAATAAGCACTGGAGAGTCATGGCTCATGTGCTACCCTCTCCACATCTGTCAAGATCCACCTGTGTTGGACACCAAAGAGGCGCTCTCAGATGAGGATGAGGAAGAAGACCAAGTCAAACTGAGACCCTCAGCTCCAATGGGAGACCCGGGTCCCAAGGATTTGGGCCCATCAAATTTAAATTCCATTGATTTGATTTAAACAAATTCACCCTGAGGATTTGTATAGATTAGATTTATAAACACAAGAGCAGTATAACTGTATGTAAGATTTAAATCTAATGTAGAGTTCCAAATCATGGCAACATGTTTGTGTTTTAATATACATTTGGGAATACAATATGAATTAACGCAATTCAGTCATTACATTGCATATTTCTCAATTTCACTACAGCTGTGAAATTGCGGCAAGAATTTCATGTTTCACACGTTGAATACCATAAATGTTTCTGGGGTTGGGGGGATTCAAAGCAACAGTCATACAAATTCTGAGCTAAACATTTATGCCAAGCTGATACTTCTGTCTAATGTTCCTCAATATGCAGACTTTACTCTGAACCAAGAATGTTCTTTGTTTGGCAAGGAGCAGAGCATGAAAAGCAGGAGTAATATAAGAGTGAGTACAGAGTATATGACTAGGGAATTATGACTTGAGACCATGAGTGACAAACAAGCCTGAATAGTTATTCAGGTTAAAGAAGCTTGAATGTGTTTCCACAATGCAGCAGAAGATGAATTTTATTGTAATTAAAGCTAAGGCTGCAATCGTCAATGTAGTGACTAGAGATCAAGCCCAATGAACTCAGAATATATATGTTTAGGATTCCACTATGCAAATTTCAGAATACACATAGCAGACTAGATAAAGAATACTGTACATGTGAAAGTAGAAAAATTTAACAATCTTGTTAAAATACAAAGACGAAGTCTACAAAGAAGATTTTGCTGAATAGATGGATATACTTTTAAAAGAGTGGCCAACTTGACGGGCAGCCCTCTGCCAATGGTAAGGACCTACCAGGCTGCTGAACAACTTAAAAGGCAGTTCCAACAGTGTAGCAACTGGTTAGGTGTGAAATGACTTTAAACTACTTCTGCACAGCAGCACTGCATTCCTTCCACTGGAAACAATGGAAGGAGTGTTGCACTGCTTACTAAAAATGACATAAAGTCATATCACTGAAGACCTGTCACTACTCCATCAGTGCGGCCTTTTAAGTTGTGCAATAATCCAATGGGTCCCTAATGTTGACAGAGGACTTCTCGTCAAATCAGCCACCACATACAAACTAGGTTGGCTATCCCTGGATCCCATATTACCTACAGAACACCAAAAGTGTTTGTGTTTCAGAAATCACATGTCACAGACCCTAACATGGTAACAATCATACCAACATAATCAAGAACCAAGAAGAAACAACATTGGGTTTCATCTGAAGGTTGTCTTCCTCCAGGGGAGGACTTCTTTTTCTGAAAGAAGAGAACCTTTGGGTGCAATACTATATGACTGATGCATAGAGAGAAATAACTGCATATATATACTAGAGGTCTATAACAAGAGAAAGCAATGTAAATCAATAGTTTTCTTCTTCTATCCTTTAATATCATTTTCCCCCATATGTATTAGAAAACAGGTTCTTCAAATAAAACTTTCCACAGTTGTATCAGAAGAAGCTTTGAAACTTTTCAGAGAATAATGCAATTTCCACTCCTTTTTGTATTGTTAATTTTAATTATGCATTGTAGAAATAAATACCTAAGTGGTGAGGAAGGTACCAGCAGGCAGCCAGCAAGCAGGCTAAGCAGCAGGAGGGGAACAACACTTGTACACCTGTTCTGCACACTTTAAATAAATAAGGCAGTCAAGAAAATTTGGCAATTTCTGAATGACATTCACTATTTGTCATTTTTTGTCATTCAATTTCACTTTCTAGAGTTTCCTTCTCTATGAAGGAAAAAAAACATGAGGGCAAAGCAAAGCAAATGATTGCACAGAGAAATTGTGAGATCTGTTGGGTATGTATAGCTCTTGAATATCTGGCCAATTCATTTGCTTCTATCCTTCCATAGAAGCAAAGTTTTTATGAAAATGTGGCCCTTCGCTGCTCGACCATTAAGGGATTAAGAGTTATTTTTGTTGGAAGCGTAATTTTAAAGGTCCGTTTAGCCAGACTAGGTCACCGCACACCAACACAGCAGATCAAGTCTTCTACTGACAGAACAAAAAATCATAGAGAAACCAGACATTAGAAAAGACTGGCTTTTTTGTACTTGTGCAAGTAATTGCTTCTAATCTTAACCCCATGTAATTTATTATTTACTTTAAAATAACCTGTACTAAAGTCACTTTAAGGCCAAATGCCTAAAATTTTGCTTACTGATACAAAGGCCAAGAGGTACTTAGAATAAAACCATGTTGGTCCAACACACATACGAGCAGTACACATATTTCAGCAGGACAGGTAACTTTTATTGATAGCTTTGAAAGACCAAAGGTGCCAGGGGCTTAATGTTTGGTAGATCACAATGCTCAACCAAGCTAGCAAGACTGTACCTAAACAAACCCATTAAATCCTGAAAACAGACCTGTTACTACAGTAATACCTTCTTAAAAGGAAAGAGCAAAGCACTATGGGTTGAATACTTAAAGAGGAAATACTAATATAGTTTAAGAATACCACAGATATGTATACTCTCAAATCTGATTTCCTCTACCTTGCTCAAGATCAAAAATATCTATCAGAGTTACAAACAGGATGTTGCATGCTTGGGGTTTGGGGAACAGATCCGTATATAGGAGTGCTTATTATAAGGATTGGAAAATTTTTATTTGATTGTAAGCCTCTGAGCAGACTTGTAAAGTATACTATTTATACGTGTAGTGCCAAGTACACTTATTTATTACAATTTTCTTATATACCACCTCCTTCAAAGACTCTAAGCAGTGAGCAACAGCAATACAATAATTATTTCTTGTTAACACAGTCACACAGGTGTAATTGACTGGTTTGTTTTATCCAGACATCGAGTCCTTCCCAAGGACCTGGGATGGCTGGATGTTATTATCAATGTTGTTGATGTTATTATTATAGATATCGTCGCAGAATATAGGCTGTTTCTAATAAAGTTGCTTTTTGTAATTGGCTGATGGTGATTTCTGTGGCCCCTATGGTGTTGACGTGCTCTTCAAGTTATTTTGGAATTGCACCTAGGGCACTAATTACCAATGGGATTGTTTGGGACTTCTTCTGCCACAGCCTTTCAATTTTAATTTGTAAATCTTTATATTTTGTGATTCTTTCTATTTCTTTTTCTTCTATTATGCTATCCCCTGGTATTGCTATGTCGATTATTTTCACTTGTTTTTCTTTCTTCTTGACTACAGTTATATCTGGTGTATTGTGTGGCAGATGTTTGTCTGTTTGTAGTCGGAAGTCCCATTATATTTTTGCATCTTCATTTCCGACAACTTTTTCAATTGTATGGTCCCACCAATCTTTGGCTACAGGTAGCTTGTATTTTTTGCAGATGTTCCAGTGTACCATCCCTGCTACCTTTTCATGCCTTTGTTTGTAGTCAATCTGTGCGATCTTTTTACAACAGCTGATTAGGTGGTCCACTGTTTCATCTGCTTCTTTACAAAGGCGGCACTTGCTGTTTGTGGTGGATTTTTTGACTTTTGCTCTTATTGCATTTGTTCTTAGTGCCTGTTCTTGTGCAGCCAGTATTAAACCCTCTGTTTCTTTCTTCAAGTTGCCATTCTTAAGCCATTGCCAGGTCTTGGTGATGTTTGATTTTCTATTATATTGTGCAAATATTGACCACGCAGTGGCTTATTTTTCCATTTTGCTGCTCGGATCTTGACTTGTTTTTTCTTGTAGGCCTGCTTTGTTTCATTGGTGTAGAACAGTTTCTCCTTCTTGACCATTTGAAGTGCATCTTCTTCACTGTCCTTGATATATTCTGCAAGGCCTCTTTTCTCCTCCTCTACTGTTTGATGGACTTGCAGCATTCCTCTTCCACCTGAGCTGCGAGGGAGGTATAGCCTATCTACATCACTGCGGGGGTACAGAGCATGATTGATGGTCATGATTTTCCTGGTCTTACGATCTAGCGTCTCTAGCTCTGCCTGGGTCCAGTCTATTATTCCTGCAGTGTATCTGATAATAGGTATAGCCCAGGTGTTTATGGCTTGTATGGTGTTCCCGCCATTGAGTTTGGACTTGAGGATTTTTCTAACTCTCCTGATATATTCACTTCCAATTTTTCTTTTAACTTCAGTGTGTGCGATGTTATCAGCCTGAAGAATGCCCAAGTATTTGTAATGTTCTTTCTCTTCCAGGTTCTTGATCTTGCTTCCATTGGGCAGTTCTATTCCTGCTGTTTTTCCTATTTTTCCTCTGTTCATTAATAATGCAGCACACTTGTTTAGTCCAAACTCCATTACTATATTGCTACTGAATATACGGACAGTGTTTAGCAGTGATTCAATTTCTGACTGGGACTTTACATACAGCTTCAGATTATCCATGTACAGCAGATGGTTGATTTTACTTGATGTTTTAGATGTTTGGTATCCGAGGCCTGTTTTGTTTAGTATTTGTGAAAGTGGAGTCATGGCGATTACAAACAACAGAGGGGATAGTGAGTCCCCTTGGAAAATACCTCTTCTAATGCTAACCTGTCCAAGTATCTCGCCATTGATTGTTAACTGTGTACTCCACATGCTCATTGCTTTTTAAATAAATATCTGAATGTTTCTGCTGACACCAGTTGTTTCTAAACATTTTAGTATCCATGTGTGAAGCAACGAGTCGAAGGCTTTCTTGTAGTCAATCCATGCAACACTTAGATTGGTTTTTCTTCTCTTGCAATTTTCTAAAATCATTTTGTCAATCAGCAGCTGGTCTTTTGTGCCTCTGGTGTTTGGGCAATTTCCTTTCTGTTCAACTGGAAGCTGTTTGTTAGTTAATAAGTGTTGCATCACTTCATCTGCTATTATTCCAGTTAATAATTTGAACATGGTTGGCAGGCAGGTTATCGGTCTATAATGACTTGGAACTGCACCTTTTGCTAGGTCTTTCATGATGAGATGAGTTTTCCCAGTTGTTAGCCATTGTTCAATATCACCTCCTTGCAAAATGTGATTGAACTGTTTTGATAGTTGTTTATGAAGGCTTGTTAGGTGTTTAAGCCAAAAGCCATGCAGTTCATTGTCACCTTGCTCAGTCCAATTTTTAATTTTCTTTGCTCTTTCACTTATTAATTCTGGTCTTATTATTAGATCTTGCATTTGTTGGTTACATTTTTCGACCTCTTTCATCCAGCCTGCTTTTTTATTATAATCTATTGGATTGTCCCATAATTTCCCCCAGAATTGCACTGTTTCTTCTTTATTTGGTGTTTCTACGTTTCTTGCAGTTTCTCCTTCTATGCTTTGGTAGAAACGTCTCTGATTCGACTGGAATTGGAGATTCTGCCTGTGTTGTGTAATTCTGGCTTCGTATCTGCTAATCTTCTTTCACACCACTATTATTTGCTGCTTTATTATTTCCAGGACTTCTCTGATTTTCCTAGAATCTAGATGGTATTTTTGGATCAAATACTGTTTGGTGTTTTCATTCTTCAGCTTCTTGTCTTTCATATCTTTCAATTTACTAGCATCTGATCTAAGCCTGGAGATTTTATTTTCTAATCTAATCTTCCATTTAGGTGATGTACTGCTTTCTTTTTTTACAGGTCCACTGATCTTATATCCGAACTCCTGTGTTGTTGTTATTGTTGCTGCACTGTACATTAGTTGGTTTGTTTCTTGCAAATTATTGGTTGTTATTTCTGCAAGTGCAGCATTGACATCTTTTAATGCCTGAGCAAGTTGTTTTTTGGCAACTCTTTTTAGAGCTGGAAGTCGAACCCTGGTGGTTGTTTGGTTCATGTGCTCAGTTATTTTTTGATTTAGTTCTTGTTGCTTTTCTGTTAAACGGCATTTGGGTTTTTGAGGTGAAGGCGAAGGGGAGGTTGCCTGGTTTTGATTTTGAAACAGTTCAGCAACAGTGGCATCCTCTATTTCCAACACCTCCTTCACCTGCGCCTGAGCAACTTCTTCAGTTGGTGGTAATTCTTCTTCCATATCTTGAGCCTGTGTTGCTCTTTGCAGTTCTTCCAGCTCAACTTCTGTGAATCCTTTATTTCTTATTATGAATCTTCTCTGGTCTGCTAGCCTTTGTTCTGTTTTTTCTGTATCTGGATTCTTCTCTTTCCAAATTTGGTACATTCTTTTAAAATAACCTCTTCTAGTTGGACTAGACCTGTAATAGCAGATCATTATTTCCTTGTTGGTATTTTTCGTATATTTTTTTCCAGTTAAGCTACATTTCTTCCAGTAACCCTGCAGTCTCCAGCCCTGGTTGCTCAACTGAAGATCCTGAGTCCTGTTGCCCACTTGCCACCAGATGTCCAAGGACTCCAGCACCTGGCACGGTCCTTGTTGACCCGGGCGACGACCGATCCGGTATAGATTTATTAAAGTTACATCTCACCATATTGTTGATGGGAGAGGCAATCTTCGTCTAGCTCCTCTGGTGAGACCTGTCCAGTATAGTTGGACCTCTGGCATAGCTCTCACCTTCCTCAGAGCACGCAAGCCCCACAACCACAGCCCCACAACCACACCAAGGTATTACCTCACTGGGGGCAATAGTGCTTCACTGGTGGCAATAATAATAATAATAATAATTATAATTATAATAAAAATAATAATAATAATAATTATTATTATTATTATTTCTTGTTTACACAGTCAGACAGGTGTTATTGACTGGTTTGTTTTATCCAGACATCGAGCCCTTCCCAAGGACCTGGGATGGCTGGATTTTATTGTCAATTGTTATAGATACTGTCGGAGAATATAGGCTGTTCCCAGTAAAGCTGCTTTTTGTAATTGGGTGATGGTGATTTCTGTGACCCCTATGGTGTTAGGTGCTCTTCAAGGTCTTTTGGAACTGCACCCAGGGCGCCAATTACCACTGGGATTATTCTGGTCTTTTTCTGCCACAGCCTTTCAATTTCAATTTGTAGATCTTTGTATTTGGTGATTCTTTCTATTTCTTTTTCTTCTATTATGCTATCCCCTGGTATTGCTATGTCGATTATTTTCACTTGTTTTTCTTTCTTATCCACTACAGTTATATCTGGTGTATTGTGTGGCAGATGTTTGTCTGTTTGTAGTCGGAAGTCCCATAATATTTTTACATCTTCATTTTCTTCAACTTTTTCAATTTTATGGTCCCAACAATTTTTGGCTACAGGTAGCTTGTATTTTTGGCAGATGTTCCAGTGTATCATCCCTGCTACTTTGTCATGCCTTTGTTTGTAGTCAGTCTGTGTGATCTTTTTACAACAGCTGATTAGGTGGTCCACTGTTTCATCTGCTTCTTTACAAAGGCGGCACTTGCTGTTTGTGGTTGATTTTTTGACTTTGGCGCTTATTGCATTTGTTCTTAGTGCCTGTTCTTGTGCAGCCAGTATTAAACCCTCTGTTTCTTTCTTCAAGTTGCCATTCTTAAGCCATTGCCAGGTCTTGGTGATGTCTGATTTTCCACTTATATTGTGCAAATATTGACCATGAAGTGGCTTATTTTTCCATTTTTTCTGCTCGGTTCTTGACTTGTTCTTTCTTGTAGGCCTGCTTTCTTTCATTAGTGTTGAATAGTTTCACATTATTGACCACTTGAAGTGCATCTTCTTCACTGTCCTTGATATATTCTGCAAGGCCTCTTTTCTCCTCCTCTACTGTTTGATGGACTTGCAGCATTCCTCTTCCACCTGAGCTGCGAGGGAGGTATAGCCTATCTACATCACTGCGGGGGTACAGAGCATGATTGATGGTCATGATTTTCCTGGTCTTACGATCTAGCGTCTCTAGCTCTAGTGTCTCTAGCTATAATTATTATTAATAATAATAATAATAATTATTATTATTATTATTATTATTATTATTATTATTATTATTATTATTATTATTAGGCAAATGCCTGGCAAAACAGGTGGGGCTTAAGAAGGGCCTTAAAAGCAGCCAGGTAGGAGACTGAACGAATCTGGAGGGAGGGGATGTTCCAAAGAAGAGGATTGGCCACAGACAAGGCCCTCCTACAGACCCAGGCATCATGCACTACACCAGGGCCCAGAACACTAAGGAGGGCCAGCTGAGAAGACTTCACAGGCCGGGATACAACTGGCTGAGAGAGGCGATCCTGGAGATATACAGGTGCTAAGCCCGTTATGGTTTTGTAGGTGAAAACCAGCACTTTAAATTGGACCCGGAAGTGAACAGGCAACCAGTGCTGCGGCTGTAAAAGAGGTGTGACACTATCAAATCTATGGCCACCCATGAGGAGGCAGGCTGCTGCATTCTGGACTAGCTGAACCTTTCAAATCATTTTCAAATGCAACCCTAGGTAGAGCGCATTACAGTAATCCAAACGAGAGGTAACAAAGGCATAAGTTGCTGTTGCCAGGGCCTGCCGATTGAGAAAAAGTCCTCTCAAGGAGGACTTAATCTTCCATTTTACTTTCAGTACTATATTATCCCAGTTAGTAGAATTAGTTATATTAGGTAATACATGCATCTAAAAATGTTCAGCCAATGCATCTGTGCTATTTTGTAAAGGAGCACTGTATATTTTCACAAGTTCTGAAAATAAATATTATTTTAGAATAATCTAGACACTTAAAATTGCTTAATAAGATACTATAAGATTCTATAGTCAATATTACCATAATCAGTAATTCAAAAATTAAGACTATGATACAGCTGTGTTTTCCTCCCAAAGTTTTTCCCCAGTGTTCATTTAAAAATAAATAAATCCAACTCTGTTTTAGACAAGCAATGCTTTTAATACACTGCATTGTAGGGAGCATTCCTTTATTCTGATGTCATGCTTATAGCTTTTTTTCTTCAGAAGACATCTTTTGTAGTTACAATCCTGAGGCACAAAAAGAAATCTCAGAAGAAAGGGTTGTAAGGACCCAATTTAGCAAATTTTAAAATTGGAAAGGAGAGCACAATGAGGGAGACAACACTATTTTTAGGCATGATCAGTTAATATAGCTAACCAATTATGAGTGAATACTTTCTCCCACCTTAAACTGTTGTACCTATTTCCATGCATTAGTTGGATTGAAAATTATATGCATTATTGTACTGTATCACAAGGAAGTCGGCTATAGTTTCATGAAAGACGTTTTCATTCCTGACTGGCATCTTCTCAATAGTAGGGGCCCAGGCACACCACTCTGTTCCAAGCAAACCTTTCTACTCTTAAACAGTACTGCATTCATAACCTACTTTCAGCACTGCAGGGCAGCACCACAGAAAAGCTGCTCCATCTTAATAATGCATCACGAAAACCCTACTTATTTGGCCTAGGTGGATGAATACTTCATGCACTTTTCCTCACACACACCCTAAAATAAAATACCTAGCATAAATAATCATTTCTACAACCATGCTTTGTCATTTTAAGGGATGGCTATGAGAGTAACATTTTGAAATGACACTAATTATCTTGTTTTAGGGCTGCACCAAAAGGTAAGAAAATATATTAAGAATACATCAATTACAAACAAAAATTCAACTACAACACAGTACAGTGGTTGTACTGTGTTGACTCAACCAATGTGGTTGAGATCTTGACCAAATTTACTCAAGGAAGTTTCAAATTAAAAGCACAAGTTAAGTATGCCTAACTAGTCCTTTTAATTTCAATGGGATTTCAAGTAAAGTTAGTTAGGATGTTAGTCAGTGTGCTCAGTAATGAAAGTTCTAGGCTAGTACCAGAGAGATTTGTGTCACGCAAGACCTCAGCCAGAAGCTTGCTAGGTAAACTGCTCAGTTCTCTCTCTTTCAATGTGAATGATAATGATGTCTCTTAGTCAGTTGTTTTGCAGATGTAAAGTATGGCATGTAAAGCTCCCTAAACACTAAAAGAACTGAAAAATTGTAAGGAAGAATATATTATTACTAGTGGCTTTCTTGGGCATTACTGGTGGCTACTTACTCCAGGGTTCATCCATGGTTATCTGATTCATATGAGAGTTTCCAGCTCAAGGAAACTCTACTTCCATGGAATGGAAAGTCCATTCCACAATGTAACATACAGCACTTCCTATGTAACATACAGCACTTCCTGTTCCATGAATATTCTCAATTAGTCCAAGAGTTTTCACACTATCAATGAATGCCTTCAGGAACACCTGGTATGCATATGGAAGCTCTTGACATTATTGCAAATGTCTTACAATAGGAATGCAGGAAGCAACCTTGTACCAGACAGACAATTTGTCCATCCAGCTCAGTAGTGTCCACACTTACTAGCAGCAGCTCTCCAAGATATCAGGCAGGAGTAACTTCCAATCCTACCTGGGCATGCCAGGGATTGGACAATTGAACATGGGGCCTCCTGCATGCAAAGCGGATGGTCTACCACTGGGCTATAGCCTCACCCCAGTATATATAGTGCTATATTTTACAGATGAGCAGACAGAATCACCATGGGAAGCAGCCTAGCATGAAGGTAATATATAGCCTAGAAGTTAAAATCTCCATAATGCATAAACTGGAATTATTTCCTTAAGATTTGCCTTGGATCAGACCATGGGGTAGCCAACAATGGCCAAACAGAAGAACCTACAAAAGAAGTCAACTATCCAAGCTGATATATACTGAATCAATCCAAGTTGATTCATATATTGCTTGATTCCGATAAATCACTATTTGGAGACAAAATGAACATAATGGTCAAGTTTGAACATAGCTTGTTGTTGTTTTTGCTACAACCAGTTTATATTTCTTCATAAAATTGTCTTTAGCACCACATGCTGCAGAGAATAGAGCAGAAAACAAGCTAGTTATATCCATAACCATACCAACCATTTTTAAAACACTTATGTTCTCTTTCCCCCCACTGCAATTCTCTATATTTATTACACATGGCATGTAAAACAGAAATAGCAGACAATGCTACAATGAATATATACCCTTAACTGTCATTTATAGTAATTTAGTGGTTCCAAAGGATTAATGTTGTCTATTAGACAAAACTTTGAAACAGTTTTTAAAAAGAAAAATATTTACACTATGTTTAAAAAAAGAGAGATACAGAAACAGTTGGATTTTATGAACTCTAAAAGTGATGTCTTTCAGTAATCTAGACTGTTTGCACTTACAAATGTTGGCAGCTTAAGTTTTCCACTATAATTCTGCAAATGTTGATCTCTGTAGAACTTTACATTCATCCTATTTATGAGTATTCATTCCAAGGGGGAAAAAATCCAATGTTGTCTATGCTATTTTTAAAGCATAGACGCTTCACAAAAAGGTTTGAGCCCTGGGGCATTTCAAATTGAATGTATTCCTTTAAAAAAAATCATTTTAAGTTTCAACTTTAGCCTACCTGCCCAGAGGAAATGCTCAACATTACTATGCCACAAATGTAGGTTAAATTTCCAGTCTGTCTCTAGCGTCTCAGGCTGGCACAACCTGGGGTGAGAGGGACGACTCTTGTCATACAGACAGCACTTCAACTGATTAAGGAGTAGCATGATAGGTTCCAAAGAGATTACCATCCTTCATGCCAAGGAGGTTGCCTCTTTGAGTATGGCAAAAGGTTAAAGCAGGTTGAGATGGAGTATATCCTCAGGGCTCCATCAGGGACATGAAAGACAACTCAAGAAAGCATGTTCTATTACAACAAAGACATCAAATAATTTCAGTTGGTTACTACTTTCTGGTTCTCCAAATTTATTCTGCCATTTAAACAGGCTACTACATTTATTTCCTTGCTTCACTGATGCTGCATGTGGAACAATCCATCAAGACATTAAATGCAAGTTGTATTCAAAACCAGAGCCAGAGGTGTCTGAATTGTGGTGGTGAAGAAGGAGGAGGAGGAGGATTCTGCTTAATGGATCAAAACTCTGTCCTTCATAAGATGAAGTTGAAATGGAATAAGAAACTTCTGGTAGAAATTCTAATACACTTGCAAAATACTTTCTTCAGCAGTCTGGCACATGTGATACACTCATGCACTGAATAACTGAAACGTGTTTCATACTTGAAAAGTTAAAGACTTCCATGCAGAGCCATTATGCAGTCTCTGTAGTTTCAACTCATCCTGGAATTCTGCAATTCTGTCATCACAGATGCCTGGTACAGGGCCAAAAGGTTGCCAGACACCTGCTTTGCCTAACATATTATCATGCAGAGCAAAGGTAAAATCTGCAATTGTACTCTCACAGACTACTATCAGTTTTGGACTTCTATCATCTTGGCATAACTGCCGAGTCAGAATCAGGCAGCATAGAGCTAAGCTCATAAACTCATAATTCTAGTAGTTCCAGGTATATCTCTCCACCAGAGGACATAATCACAAACCACACCATTGAGGTGTCCCTCTGTGTCACTCACTACAACTGTACCAAATTTGGTTCAAATCAGTTACACAGTCCTCAAGCCTCAAAAGTTCACACATTCACCATCTTGGATCGGAGTGGATGACATAATCACAAACTACACCATTGGGGCATCCCTATGTGTCTATACAGCTGTAGCAAATTTGGTTCAAATCAGTTAGACTGTCCATAAGTTAGTGCACTTGTGCCTCAAAAGTTCACGTCTACTATCTTGAATCGAGATGGATGACATCATCACCAACTACACCACTGAGGTGTCCCTGCATGTCACTCACTACAACTGTACCCAAGCTGGTTCAAATCAGTTAGACAGGTCACAAATTAGGCAGCTTGTTCCTCAGACGTTCACATGACCACCATCTTGGATTGGTGGTTCATCACAAACTATGCCATTGAGGGTTCCCTATGTGTCCCTACAGCTGTACCCGATTTGATTCATATCGGTTAAGTGGTTTACAAGTTAACCCACTTGCACTTCAAAGTTTACATGTCCACCATCTTGAACTGGATTGGATTACATCATCACAAACTACACCATTGAGGCGTCCCTATGTGTCCCTACAACTGTACCCAATTTGGTTCATATTGGTCCAGGCACTGCAAAGTTGATGGGAGTAGGGACACACACACGGACAGATACACACACAAAATGCCAGGTGATCTCATAAGCCTACTGGAGAGTAGGCTAAAAAACACCTACTTCAGCCACACTGGATATACTGTACAGCACAATCTCTCTTAAAGCAGTTACTGGCAAAACAGAATATGGGATTGGGGGAAGAAACTGCAGAAAGGCTAGATAATACTTATGAACAGTCACAGGTCCATATTCATAACTGAACAGTAGTAGAATGCAGACAAATGTATTCATTTTTAAACAAACAGTGGTCATAGTAAGCTAAAATGACACACATCTGTGGTTTGCATTTTCTGTGGGTAGAGGAATCACACAACCACATGTGTGATGTCTACTTTAAAAATGCCCCATGTTAACTGCTGAAAGAGAGCATAACCTTTTACAGGCTTTGAAGCGCTGAACACATGATGGTTACCTGATGCTGGAAACAAAGAACATTACCTTGATGCCATGCTTGTGAGCTTCCAGAAGCACAGGTATAGCTGCTGGGAGAAACACATTGCTGAATTGTGTGTACTTTTGCTGTGCTCAAGTAAAGCAGTTCTTATAAGCTTTGCCACGCTCCCACAATCATTAAGAACTAGTTGAACCAGGCACAGAACATCTGCGCCTCTAGTTCACCATCACCACCATCCCCCCTGCCAACATCACTGTCTTCTTCTGCCTCCACTTCCCCCCGCCCCGCACGCCCACCAGTCACTACCATTCCCCCCCACCTGGGTGCTTTCCCGCCCGCCCACCTGCCAACTGCTACTACACCCACCCGCTTGCTACAGCCGTTTTCTTCCCACCCACCTTACCTCCCTCTTCCCCTGCTCGGCCGCCGCCGCCATTTTCTTCCCTCCCACCAGTTCCCATCACTATCCGGCAACTGCTCGAACTCTCGCAACAGCTGCCATGCATGGAATTAGCAACGGGAATGCTTAAGAGAAATATATATAAAGAAGAAGATGTGGTGAACTGAGAGGCATGGTGATGGCTGCCCCACCACTCAATGACTAAAGGGTACAAACAAATAGTTCCTCCTAGTGTCAGAGCTGCCACAAGCTCAGATTTTAAAAGTGGCCCAGGCAGTAGGTATCTGTGCCATCCCCCACTGGGTTTATTGCCACAGAGCTATCACAGCAGTTTCTCTTTAGACTGACAGCCACAGTGATTGGAATTATCTACTGCTTTTTGAACCTCAGAAAGAATATGCTTTGAAGGGGCTGGATACTGCCAGCAGAGGCGCTCTTACCCCTGGACTTTGGGACTGAAGTCCAGGACCCCTGGGGACCCCCAACTCCTCTTTAGTCTGTTCTGAGTGGTGTGGTTTGTGCCCTCAAGGACCTATATGTTAAAAAATTCTGTTTCTTGAAGCAGGGAGGCCTCCAAAGACCTTTAGGTCCAGGCTCCAAAATTACCAAGGTGCACCTCTGGTTACCAGGGTTGAACCGAGATACTCTAACACATTACGATGCAGGGAAAATGTCTCTCCACCCACTTTAGAATGACTCTTATTTCTGCCATCAGTGCAACAACAAAACAACAGGAAGGCAGGGGGGGGAAAGACTTTCTGATAGAGTGGCTGCACAGTGACAGTGGGGGTATAAACTGGAACCTGTGGTTGTGTGAAAATCACTGCTTGTTTAGAGCTGCATGCTGATAATAAATGGCTTTGAGGTGATACATTCTCATCTATATACACGTCTAACAGGAAGAAGAAAAACAGGCCAGGATGTTAGTAATTTGAAATATATATATATACGCTGCTAGAAATTAAATTGAAATACTATTTTCTTAATACCTTCCCACATATAAGTGGCCTATTTTTTTTCCCCCAAGACAGTATCAGTTTATTTCAAATTTAGAGATACCGGCCTTGATTCAAATTCATGGCAGTTATAGAAACCAATGTTCCATGGCTTGATTCAGGTGGCAAGCATTAAATCTTTTTCCTGCTGTCATGCAACAACAACTTTAATACAAATTAGCACTGCCAAACTCAGTTTTCTGAGCTCCAAAGTCCTTGATGCTACTCCCTGAATTTTATTCATTCTTTCACACGGATTGTGCTCTTTTGAAATTGTTGTAGTGACAACAACAAGAACAACAACAAAAACCCACTGTTTAATAACAATAGATTCTGCACTATAACTCACCACGCTGTAGAAAATGTAACAGGCAATCTTCATTATTTTAACGGAGCTAAAACTCAATCAAAACCATGCACCGTAATTTTTTATTTGGAAATTGGTTTTCTCAAGAGTCAGATCCTCTCTTCAGCCTGATTGTTTACATTGCCTCTAACCTGACAGTCAATAATGATTTCATAAATTTCATGCTACCAAGTCAGCTTTCATGTCAACTTCTCTTTGGACTTATCTGCACAATCAGTCAAAATATGACCCAGTCACATATTAGCTTCTGCATGATATTCCCGAAAGACCCTTTTCCGTAACAATAGCACAATATCAGCTCTCCACACAACAGGCGAATGTTACGCTACTGCTTTATCCATTCCATTTTGACACTTAGCCAGAAGTAAGCTCCAGCACAGGTAAAGGGGGGCAAACAACAAATAATTGTATATTATTTGTAATTTATTAACAACCTTATTAAGAAGCAACCAGAATATTCATAAAATGAAAAGAACTGGAATAGTGAAGTGAGAGATTGCTTAAGTATTGCTGTTTAAGTATTATGGTTTTCTTTAAAAAAAAAACAAAACCATGAGCACACCTATACTGGAGTTATATATTGGAACACATAACAATTTAAGTTTTAACAAAAATGTTTTTTAAAATGTGGAACATTTGAGGGGAGCTTCTGCCTCTTGATCTCGATTACATCACAGAAAATGTGCAGTCAGTTTCTGCAACACGCGCAACCATATGCATAATAATCAAAATAGTTATGCTTGTGAGTGTGTTTGTGTGATTTATCTTTAGGAGATATAAATCAGTTCCATTTTAAAGGTGGGTATTATACATGGGAGGGTTTAAACATTAAATATCAAGTCTTAACTATTAGAAGCAATGTTTTATATAAATAATAAAGAATTAACTTTGATTCTGTTTAACAGGAAATGTAATAGTATCATTCTTGTATTTTATGTCATCTATAGTCTATAAGGCTGATGTCTTCTCTTAATACTGTTACCACACTTACTCAGATGCATGCCAGCCATCACCGTCTGTTACTATGCCTTTACCTGAGTTGGGGGAATCAGATCTGAAACCAATTTGCAAGTGTGAAATAACAAAGGGGATAGCAGTCCAGGCATAGGCAAATATCAACATGAGAGTACCCCTGTAGGAGCAACGGATTCAGAGTCTAGGCTTGTGAAAACAGAAATGAAGTTTATTGAGATAGAAGCACCATCTAAAATGGGAGTATTTGGTAATCAATGCCAAGAATACAGATCAATAATGCAAAAATGTAACAAACTTAAATGCAACAAGGAAATGAGCAAACCAAAAGTAAAGGGAAGCAATTGCATGGATAAAGAGAGGTAACAGGGTAGATAGAGATGGAGAAAAGAGCTCAAAGTTTGAAGACAAGAGACATTTCTTTATACCTATCCTGTATTCTGCTGGTCTCCTGTGTGACACCAAAGGATATAGACCCTTTAGGTCTTCCCAGCAGAGGGCCATGATAGGCAGTGGGGTGCAAGCATAACACTTAAAGACGACACAAACTCTACACAAGTTTACAGCAATCTTGGAGAGCTCTGAGAGTCCCCAGCAGTGAGGCACTAGTATGAAATTTATGGCAAGCCTACATTGGGAGAAACTCAGGCTCAAAAGTGTTCTCTCTGGGGTTTTACCCTCAGCGACTCCTGTATTCTTCAGCCAGTCAAAACACAAGATTCGTTCTTGTGGAAGCTCGGTACAGAGTTCGTAAGGACCTAGGATGCCAAGCGTACTGCCATAGCCATTTTGGTTTTCTGAGTCCCTGGGAACTCTCTCAGTACCAGGTTTCCACAAGATCTAACCAAAGCATTCAGCTTAACCAGCATTTCAGCACTGACAAAAGCGGAGCTGGATCTTTTATAGGGTCTTGGACGAGTTAAGTCCAATGGTGGGGAAAACATGGAGATTCCACTTCCCTGCTCAGGCATCGGGCGGGGGGGGGCTAGAAGAGCAGGGTATCCCAATGCCCATTCAACTGATGATCAAAGCAACAGGATCCTATTGTCTCAGTCAGCGTACTCAAAGGGAATTTCTCCAGCTGACTATGCCTCCAAGTACTCTTGTGGTCTTAAAAGCACTCCAGACATTCACATTTTATATTGCTCCCTTCAGGATGCAGTTTACTCAGCCATGAGGAAGCCTCCCTTTCCTAGGTGTATTTTCTACTGGCCAAGCTCCTGTTCCATATGATCATTTAACCATATGGTAAACCAGACTTCTCAGTCATTAAATGCCAAGTTCCATTGCTTGTCCTGCTCCCATGGCAAGCCTTTGGTTCCAGTAGTTAACAACAGAAAATGAAGGCGGTGGGGTCGGACTGTCTGTGCTAATACATATAAATAAGAGATAAGTCTCAGTCTATTATAATTACAGTAATAGTACAATACAGGTGGCCCTCATCCACAGTTTCAGCACTTGCAGTTTTTCACATATCTGTGTTTGGACAATATATACTCAGCCTAGTTATCCATGGTATGTAGATTTGCATATCCACAGTTTTCAGCAGAGAAGTTCTGCCCTTACATGGTCGTGCTCTTGCTGCAGGTGCTCATGGGTTGTGAGAGACGTTTGGAGGACAGTAGAGTTTTTGGTCTGCTGCATGTTTAGACTTTTTTTGTGTGATTCTAAAAGCCATTTAGGCTTTTATGGCTTTTAAAGCTCCTTAGGGAGCTACTGGGAGCCTTCAGGAGCCATTGCTCTTGCACTTTTGGAAGCTTTGTGAAGCCATTTCTGTGGAGCCTTTGGGAGCCTTTTTTGAGCCATTCCTTTGGAGCTTCTTAATTTTGATGAAAAGTTATTTTTAATTAACTATTTCAAATTTGAAACTTAATTTTAATTTTGATAATTACAGTACTGAATCATTTGATTTAAATTGCAATTAAAATTCAATTTAAATTAAAAACTGATTTTAGTAATCCACTGAAAATTGATTCTCCTCTCACTCGATTCTCCTCTGTGTGCATTTACTTGAATCTGATTTAATTTTATGCTGCCTTTTTGACCAACCTACCAACCAATCAGGCTAAGGGGATTGCGATAATAAGTGCTGGACTACAACAATGGAGTGAGGGAATGTCATGATTATGCATTACTGGAGAAGCTGGGGGGCATTGCTGGATGAGCTGGAGAGTGGGAGAGCAGGAGAGCTGAGGTGACCAAGGTACAGTGTTATGCTCCATCCTTATTTCTGCTTTTACCCTGTCTTTTAGATGATTATTCAGTTATTTTCTTGAACCTAACACCCCAATTCCCGTTGACTTAAGGTTTCATTATCTGTGGTTTCGTTATCCGTGGTTTTAGGCCAGAACGGAACCCCCATGAATAATGAGGGCCACCTGTATATTAAAATAATCAAAATAGCAATGACTACACTACCGGGGGGGGGGAATATCCCTTGAATGCTTGGGAAATGTAATGTTCTCACAATTGAAATACACCCTTGCAGAAAGGTGTATTTAGCTAATTGGAAACAAATGAAAATTTGTGCAGAAGTCTCATTGTGCATAAAGACCTAAGATTCTAGGACAAAAAACTGTCTAGCAGATGAGGAGAATACTCTTCCTGAAACATATCATTTCAGACTATAGGTGACAGAAATATATCTCTGAATGCTGTTCCATCTTCTAAAGAGAAGAGTTTTAACCTAGCAGTCTCCTGGATATGGTCTCCTGGATATAGTTGTTTATGTGCAATGATATTTTCCCCCATGGGGAAGTATTCAGCTATGGACTCCCCCACTCACAGTGTGAAGAACAACTGTCAAAGAACAGTTTTACCACTTTATCTGCTGTCTGTGTGGACTTGGCCTAAGCCTCAGGAGAGAAAAACCAGAGCCAAAAAACCCCAAAAGATTGGAGGTAATTTTCATATTTTATTCTCATCTAGATTACACCAGAAAGAGAAACGGGGCAAAATTTATCCCTCTTGATTAATAATGGCTGGGATTTGTCCAAGCTTTTGGAGAACAGGTTAAAACGAGGTAAGTAAAGAGGAAGTGTAGAATATTTTGCCACTACACAATGTTATAAAGCCAATTGTATTAAATATCAACATGATGCTATTTAATACCATTTTCCCTTTCATGAGGAAGCCCAAAGGCATCTCCACTCCCATCACCATTGCTGGGTTCTCCCTTGCCCTAAAATTTACCTCCAATGGGGGAGGTGCAATGGGGGAGGTGCAACAATTGGGGGGCACAGAAGGGAGGATTACTTTTTTAGGCATTAAAAAAGTAGTAAGAAGTTCCCAACAGGTTAGAAGTTATTAGTAAGAAGTTCCCAACAGGTGCATAGCAAGTTGACCAGGGGACAAGATTTGAAAATGTTCCTTCCCCTACCTTCTCTTCTTCCCCTGCACCTCGCACCCCTTACGTGCATGTCTTTGCTACACAAGAACGTAAAGGGTATGTGTGATATAGTTCATCAGGTTAACAATGGAGACCACAATTATAAACAAAAATTACAAGAACAAAGATGTGAGACTTGAACTTGGGCACCTATGTAATTTCCCCCGTGAGAAGTAGGGCAAAGAGCACTCACATATGTAGCACTCACATTTCTAAACAGAAATACACCAAGAAGAAGAGGCTGAAAATAATCCAGAACAGAGAAGAATAGGGAGAAAAATCAAACTCAACAGGGAAGGGTTTCTTTCTTTTTGTTTCACATTTTCCTTCTCCCTCCCACTTCGCAACTCCCCCTAACCAAACCAATCAATCATTACCCTGTATGGATTGAGAGCTGGAATACTTACCTACAAATTAATTGTGTCTCTCCATTGCTATTTCCTCTAGCTGGAAGCCCCAGGCTGCACCACTAACTCTGCCAGGCAGGGGAAGACAGCCAGAGGCTTTCATCAAACAGCACAGCAGCAGAGTAAATCAATCACCATACACTAAGCTGGGGTAGAAGGAGTCGAAGCTGGGAGGTTAGATTATTTATGGGGGTTTGCGTTAAATAACCCCCCGAAACTGCTCCCGTTCTGGCCACAGCAGTGACAGAGAGAATTAGGGACAGGGCAGGTATGTGCATGCATTGTTAGTTATTGGCTTGGCACCACCAGGCACCCAATGTTCCCAATTGCCAAGCCAAGTGTTTTGCTTTCGGCACATCCCCTATCACCAACTCTTCCCTTTGCACCATGTGGACCCTAGTGCCACAATTTCCCTTCTGTGACAAAAAGAATGAGGCAACACTAGGGTTCACATGGCATGCCAGAAGCAAAACCGATGCAGACAACCATCCGTTGGGAATGTTCCATCTCTAGATTTTCTACATCAAGCAGGAGGCTGAACTCCCTCTTTGCTACCAGCCCCGCCACCCTTTGAGATAATCCAGAGAAATCCATCTGCAGTTGCCACCAACCTGTCTGGTGACTACTCAGGGATGACCTTCTCTGTTGCCACCCCAAGGCTTTGGAATGCACTCCCTGCCAAAATAAGAGCCTCCTCATCTCTGGCAGCTTTTAAAAAGATCCATAAGACATATTTTTCAAGCAAGCTTTTAACTAGATAAATTTATTTATTTAACCTATTTATTTATTTATTAGATACGTATACTGCCTCATCCAGATAGCTCTAGGTAGTTCACAAATAGAAAAACAGATTTAAAAAAATAACCCATTAAAACAAATTAAAACCACTTTAAAACTATTTCAGTAGTCACTAAAGGCCATGCTAAAAATATACTTTTTATGACTCTTTAAAAGGCTGCCAAAACTCTTAAGCCTCTAAATTATGGCTTTTAAATTTTTTTAATGTTTTAATTCTTTTTTAAAAATTTGTATTGTGTTTGTTGTAAACCACCCTGAGATGTGAGTTTTGGGCAATATAAAAATATACTAAATAAATAAATAAATAATCAATCTACAAGGCCCTGTCCAATTATATGATTCTATTATTACTTAGATGGCAGGGCAACACCAGTATAGAGTGTATTGGAGGCTACACTGATTGCAGCCATCTTTGGGCTGTTGGTTTTTTGTTTTTTTTAAATGCTGTGCACCTGCCCCATCGCTGCATCACAATCACACAATGGGAAGAATGCATTATTTTTAGAAGACAGCAGCCAGCATGGCCCCCACAAAATGTTCCAAACAATGACATGGGTTTGGAGTAGGCTCGCCTTGCTGACAAGGCGAGCAGCAGATTATTAGCACAGAATATTCTCAGAGGTGCAGAGTGCTTCACAGTGGCTGCATTGACTGCCACCAAATTATTTTTAAAGCAATGCAATGCACTCAGTTCTTCACTGCCTCACAGTCACACAGCAATGGGACAAGTACCCTGTATTGTTAGAGAAAGATGGCAGCAGCCAGTATAACATCCATGAAGCACTCTGGATGGCTTCGCTGCCTGGGTTCTTAAGTAGCAATGGGCAGGACCCCAGGGCTAAGGTGTGGGTCTTCTCACAGTCCTCAGCCCCCAGCCAGAGAGTGACTTGGCCTGACACCATCCCTGTCTCATTCTATAAGTTTCAGAAAAACATCATAGAAGCATAATACTTTTTAATTCACAGAAATGTGCAAGCTTCTTTTATGTTTTTGCCCTTGATGTATGTCAAATTGCTACAATGAATGGGGTTTGACCACTGCTGTCTATCTAGGAACCTAAACTTTAACCTACTTCATAGAATGTTCATGTTTCTTTCTACATCAAGTACAGTGAAATTGGAAGCAATACATTATCCATCTTTAAGCGTTTGCCTCCCTTTGTCTCCTCAATTAATCATGTCTTCAAGCTGTAACACATTTGAAAAATGTCAATTTTAAAACATATGCTCAGGGAATACAGTTAATTTTTCATTCCCTAGTTTTTAGGTAGAGGGAGATGACAAAGAAGTATTTTTCCAATAATCAAAAAAACACAGGTACAAAATGTTTCACCTCATGGGGTGGGGGGGGGAACCATCTTGCAAAAAAGTCAAGCCTTTTATTTTTCCTCCCCACCTAATAGTACAGTTCTTCTGTGAAAGAAACTTTGTTGGATATTGAGGGATATTTAATCTGAAAGACAGAAATGGCTAGTATTAACCCAAAGAAGCACAACCAAACTATTCCTTCCAACCTTCGCCCAAGTTGCTTGGGTATGAGAGCAAGGATGACTTTCTCTTGATTGTTTGTACCTTAACTACACATATTATACCAAAGGGAAGAGAATGAACCAATGATGGAGGGCAGAATGAAGGTATGCTTTATGAAGTTCTTCTAAGGCGAAAAGGTACTACAACTCTTTCCTGCTCCTTCCTCCTCCTTCCTTCCTGCTCCTTCCTGGCAACATTCCAAGCACATGCAACCTAACAGAGTAACATGCTTAGAAGCACAGAATTATAGGGAAACGGGCTTTTGGAGTTGGAAGGGATCTTGAAGGTTCTTTTAGTCCAACCCCTGGCTCAGTACAGGAAATTGCTACAGCATCTCTCACAGATGGCTATCCAGGCGCTGCTTGAAAATCTCCAGTGAAGGTGAGCCTACCACTGCACAAGGCAGACTGCTCCTTTGCTGAACAGTTCTTACAGTTAGGAAATTCTTCCTAATGTCTAGCCTGTCTGCTTCCTTTAATTGCAACTCACTGGTTCTAGCCCTGCCCTCAGAAGCAACATTGAACAAGGCTGCTCCATCTTCTATGTGACAGCCTTTCAGATATTTGAAAATGGCTATCATAGCTTTCCTGAGTCTTCTCTTCTCCAGCCTAAATATACCCAGCTCCTTCAACTGCTCCTCATAGGACTTGGTTTCCAGAGTCCTCGCCACCTTTGTTGCCATCCTTTGAACCTGTTCCAGTTTATCAACATCCCTCTTAAAATCCAGGACTCAGAAGTGGACACAGGATCCCTAATGAAATCTAACCAGCGAAGAATAGAGTGGAACGATCGCTTCTCATTAGCTGGACACTATGCTTCTTCTTCTAGATCCTAACATTGCTTAGCATTTTTAACAGCTACATCACACTGCTGGTTCATGTTCAGCCTATTGTACACTAAGACACCTAGGTCTCTTTCACATGTACTGCTGCCAAGACAGATCTCTCCCCCCACCCCACCAATCCTGTACTTGTGCATTTTCTTTTCTTTACCCAAATGCAAGACTTTACATTTGTCTCTGTTGAACTTCATCTTATTGGTTTTGGTCCAATATTCATGCCTGTCCAGATCAGATAGAATCTTGATTCTGTCTTCGGAGATGTTAACTACCACTGCTGCTTCATGTAATGAAAATATAAGTATCTCTTCTACTTCATCTGGGCCCAGATGAAGGAGATGTATTTCATCTGGGCCTGGAGATTTAAACTAGTTTTAAGGTAGCTAGATGTTCTTTTACCATATCTTTACTTATGACGCAGCAGGGAAGTAACTTGCCTAGGGAACAAGAAGTTGCCGGTTCGAATCCCCGCTGGTATGTTTCCCAGACTATGGGAAACATCTATATCAGGCAGCAGCAATATAGGAAGATGCTGAAGGGCATCATCTCATACTGCACAGGAGATGGCAATGGTAAACCCCTGTATTCTGAGAAAACCACGGAGCTCTGTGGTTGCCAGGAGTTGATACCGACTCGATGGGGCAATTTTAAGTTTTTTACCTATCTTGAGGCACATTTCCCTTATTTCTTTATTTGTGCCACATTTATTTTCTGGGAGAAAACAGTTGCAAAATAGATGTTAATCAACTCTGCCTTCTCTGTATAACCCATTATCATTTCATAATCTTATTCAAAGGAATAGGAACCATAAAAGGGGTTGGGAAAGTGGCAAGTACCAATAGGCTGGTACTGGTGATTACAGTTGTCAGTACTGATTTGGCAATAGTAATGGTCAATACCATTATGATGGCTGAAGTAACAAAAGTTAGAATATATGGAGCCAGAGTTGGTATGTGCACCAAAGCAGGCAGTGCAATAAAAGCAACTGCAATGGTTATCAACTGGTGCTGTTATAGAATAGCATAGTTAATTTGCAGCTCCTGATATAATATCAGGAACAGCAATGAGGCAATGCTGAGGCATAGGAGTAGGTGTCTTAATAAGACCAGGAGATGGAACTAAAGGGAGCACATATTTCCGAACAAGGATCAAAGGGATCACAATCACCCTAAGTTCTAACACAGCAGTGCCATCAAGAACCTTATGAACTCAGGGCTTATTGGGAAGAATAAGAACGGTGATATTAGTATCAATCATAATCCTAGTCTACATAACATCTCTGTAGTTGCAATCACAGAATCATGGTGAAATAACCCAATATTGTGGGCTTGCTTAGCAATGTTCTACTGATGCAGATTCTGAAGGTACAAGAAGAGGAATTTAATCTTCAGAGAAAAAACCCAGAGGATAGCCTTCCAGGGGGAGGAGGGTGGTGGTCCAGGGATGAAATTCTAGGTAGATGCAAAAACTCAAACCTGTCAAATACTGGTTCAGGAGGCATCTAGTTCAAGAGAACCATTGCCAGAATTGAGTTTGTAACTATCAAGGTTGGTAGATGGGGTGGGGTGGGGGATATGAAGCTGCCTTATATTGAGTCAGATCATCATAAGTCCATCTAACTCAGTATTGTCTACACTGACTGGCTCTCCAAGGTTTCAGGAAGGAGCTTCTCTCAGTCCTACATGTAGATGCCAGGGAGTGAACCTGGGACCTTCTTCATGCCACCGAACTACAGCCCCAATCTCTAAGGCAGGGGTTCTCAATCATCGGTCTCCAGATGTTGGAATTCAGTTCCCATAATCCCCAACCAAAGGCCATTGGGACTGGGGGTTATGGGAGTTGGTCCAATAACATATAGAGACCCAAGGCTGAGAATCCCTGCTCTAAGGGGAACGTCTTAGGAACATAGGAAGCTGCCATATACTGAGTCAGACCATTGGTCTATCTAGTTCAATACTGCCTTCACAGACGGACAGAGGCTCCTCCAAGGTTGCAGGCAGAAATCTCTCTCAGCCCTATCTTGGAGAAGCCAGGGAGGGAACTTGGAACCTTCTGCTCTTCCCAGAGTGGCTCCATCCCCTGAGGGGAAGATCTTACAGTGCTCACACTTCTAGTCTCCCATTCATATGCAACCAGGGTGGACCCTGCTTAGCTAAGGGTACAAGTCATGCTTGCTACCACAAGACCAGTGCTCACATGTAGTCGCCCATGCAAATGCAAACCAGGGCAGATGCTACTTAGCAAAGGAGACAAATCATGCTCGCTACCACAAGACCAGTTCTGCTTCTTAGACTATTTAGTGGCAGATTTCAGGACTGACACCTTGGACATAGGCTGAGGGCAACAAGTCAGTCAAGGAGATTGGAGAAGAAATAGAAATAAAAGGGATGTGCAGAACATTCCAAGTCAAAACAGGCTGTTTTAAGTGTTCCAAGCTTGGAACAGAACACTCTTCAAAGGAAGGGCCTGTTCCAAGTTCTTTTTTTTTGGTCTCAGAAATGGTGTGCTTCTGGACTCTGTGCATGTGCAGCACCCATTTGTATGGTCAGCACCACCACGTAAATGGTTGCCATGCATGCACAGAGGCAAGAAGAGAGCCATTTTGAAATCCAAAATGGCGTTCAGAACATTTTGAGTACTCTGAGCTAGTTCTGTTGGAACAATAACTTGACCGGTTGTTCTAACGTAATGTTCTAGGCATTTGCATTCCATTCTAAGCTTGGAATCATTCCATACACATCCTACGAAATAGGGACTGTAGGAGCAGCAAATAAGGAACAAAGTACTTGCACGCTGGGACTCAAAAGGTGGATTTGAGATGGTTGTCACCAATGTGTTTTGCTAAAGAGAAGCCCAGAGCCTAGGAAAGCTATTAGGGAATGATAGCTTTGCAAACTTTTGGCAGCGCCTTAAACTCCTCGCCCAAACAGATCAGATACCGATCATGGCCATCCATAGTGAGCATTTAACTACTACAACTGCACCATTAGTTAGTTAAAGGAAACCCTCTGTACCACAGGCATGCATTAAAAAACAAAACAATAACACAGTGGCCAATTCCCACTTATACTAAAAGCACCAAAGAAGAAAGTAAAATTAAAAATTTTGCTAAGAAGATATGAGAGGTGACAAGATCTTCCTGATGAGATATCTTCAGAGAAATTTATTTCACTGAGGTCCTGCTACTACTTTCACAGAGAACTAAACTGGAAGCCATTTTCCTCATCATATTCAAAGAAGGCAGAGTGTCAAAATTCTGCTTGAGAGGACACAGTGGCCTATCTAAGGCTCTAGAATATTCCAAGAAAATGTTCTGCACAGTTTCAGAGTCGATATGCACAAGTGCAGAGAGACCATGCAGAATGGTGAATACAGCACTACAAGTGTGTGAATTCCTTTTATGCATTTTCATCAAATTGTGCATTAGACATGTTCAAACTCTGAATAATTTGCAATTTCCAACAACTGAAAGTAAACTTCTTCTTATTTGGAAAAATATATTTCTATTCTGTGGATTTTCATCCACATTCATATTGATAAGAATCTGCAAGAAGATGTTTGTCTCAAATTGTGAATGCTTATGTTTAATTAAAAAGGGGGGGGCGCCTAATTACTAGAATTAGAAATGGTGGCAAGAACCTATTTGAGGAATTAAGGCAATATCCAATGGATGCAAAGTAGGGATGTGCATGGAACCAGATTGGTTTGGCTCGAATCTGGATCAGATTTAAGCCATCCCAGACAGCTCAGGCTCGATCAAGCCCGACGTGGCCCTGCTGTCGAGCCAGCTCAATGGGGCTCAACAGTATGCTTGTAAAGGGGAATCTAGCAAGGATTCCCCTTTACAATCAAAGGCCTATATGCAGGGCAGTGGGGGCAGGCGGGGGTGAGGAGAAAGGTTGCCTTCTTTTACCTTTGAAATATCAAGCTGCGTGGTGGGATGGCAGCAAGATGTGCGGCAGGATGGAGGGGGTGGCCGCAGTGGCTGAAGGGATGGAGGCGGACTCCTTCCACCCTCCCTTTGGTCTCCCAATGACACCCTGGGCTGGTTATCGGCCATTTCGGATCTCTCTGTGCATGTGTGCATGTGCGCAGAGGTCCTAAAAGGCCCAACTGTCATTTGAGAGGCCAGTGGGTGGGCAGCACGAGCTACCCCTTACCCCAGCTGCCATCCAAGAGATGGTGGAGGCAGTGCTGAGGGCTCCCTCCACCCTCCTGCCAACCTCCCAAATGACAACCCAGGCTGTTTGTGGGCTGTTTTGGGACTCTCTGCACATGCACAGAGGCCTGAAATTGTCCTTGACTGTCATATGGGAGCCCAGCGGAAGGGTGGAATGAGTCCCCCGCTGCCTCTGCTGCCATCCCATCATGCAGCAGCTTGATTTTTCAAAGGTAAAGGTCAGAAGAAGAACTTTTGCCCCCACCACCACCACCCCGTATATAGCCCTTTACTTGTATAGGGAAATCCTTGCCGGATTCCCCTTTACAAGTATGCTGTCAAGATGGCTTGCAAGGTGAGGGACTTGGCTCAACTCGCCTTCGAACTACCCACCCCACCCCGGCTCAAGCGCAGGCCTTTGAGCCAAGATGGCTTGATTCCCAGCCGGCTCACACATCCCTAATGCAAAGCAAGAATTTGGTTTCTGAAAACTGCTGCTCAGTCAGGCCTTTCCAGGTGGTCCATTCTGAAAGCGCTGAATGTACAAATGTTACTCATAGTGCATGGGATACAGCATACCTGCCAATATGTCCCTATTTTCCCATCCACCTGACATATTGGAGTGTATGGATACAGACACCTTCCATCCACGTTTCACTTCTATTTGGGGATATTACACCCAAAAAGGAATAGTGTTTGATGGAAAACAACATCATTCTTTTTCCTGATTAGTCTTCAAAGAAAGTATACAGAAATATCTTCTCAGTTTCATACCCCATAAGCAGTAAGAATCCTTGAGAATTCTCCAGAAACACATTTACACAATGAGCACCTGAATAATCCCCACTTTATCATACTAACACCACCATCTTACATAGGAGCATAGAAAGATACTTATACTGAGTCAGGCCATTGGCACATCTAAGCTTAGTATTAAGCTCACTGATGGGGAGCAATTCTCCAAGGTTTCAGGCAGGAAACTTCCCCAGTTCTAACTGGAATGCCAGGGACTGAACTTGGGACCTTCTGCATGCAAAGCAGATGCTCTACCAAGCGCTAAAGCCCCATCCCCAATATTATGCAGGTTTACTCCAAAGTAACTCCTATTGCATTAAACAGGGGTTACTGCCTCTTAAGTGTGTTTAGGATTGCAGTCTAAGGATGCAATCGTAACCAAATTCCACTGTAGTCAACAGGGTTCACTTTCTAGTAAACAGTTAGAAATGGGCTGAAAACATTCCCTTCACTTTCATGTTCCACAAAACATAGCCCAGTCACTTTTTTTTAAAAAGTGGAGGAACCAACCAATATGTCAACTCATATGCCTTATCCCACCCCATAACAAGGTTGTCTCTCTCGCCGGCAGCATCCAGTATGTGTAAACTGGTTGTCATACTATAAGCCCCTAGTTTCTATAAAATTGCTAAGTTGCAATATTGCATCCCTAGTCATATTTTGCACTGAGAACAATGAACGAGACCAGACAACGAAACTTGGGTAAAGGGGGCACAAGCAAATGCTTGGCCTGGTTTATTAACAACAATCAGTAGTAAAGCAGAGGCATCAAGTGGGTATCAGGGCAGCTGGTAGGCAGAGAAGGAGGTCCTATATAACAAATACTGCTCACAGAACCCAGCCATGCTAGTGTGCAGCTGGGCTATCCAAGGCTCTCTGACTAAGCAAGCACCCAAGCCTGATAGGCCTGTGAGTTGACCCCTTCCCTCTAAATGTCTGGACCATAATAATAAAATACAAAAGTTTCACTTTAGTTTCACAAATTAAACTTTCTTTTCATTTAACTGGACCACCATAACTTAGTTAACATAACTCTTCCATGTCCCTTATAACCCTGCCTTCCAGCTCCCAATGCCACAGGCAGGCACGTCTAACCTTACATGCCTCGCCTGCCACAAAGATGCCACAAGAGAACTGAAATACCCACCCAGAGATCAGCTAAATATGTTATCTCCTTCCTGGAATAAGCGAATCCCATCCTTTCTAAACAATTTTGGGTGGGAAAACCTAAATTCCTGTAGGTGAAAAAGTATGCCCCCTCTCCAGGACAGAATCTTAGCCAACTCACTGTTAACTTACCTGAAAACTCAGTTCACCCCACCTGTCCCTCTCCCTAGCCAACATATCCGAAGAAGCATTTCCACCAAACAGCAGATTGCTTCAGGAAATAGTTCTAGGATCCTATTTAAGTTCCTTGCCACCAGGAAGATGAACTCCAAGGTGGAGATGTGTTCCAGATCACACACCCCCCGCCAAATGAATCACCAAAATGTCCACTGAACTCTTGAGACACCTGCTCAGACAAGTGAGGAATTGGCTCTTGCCACCGCATCCCCCTTCTGCACTAGCAACGCAAGACTGTGTCTGGCAAAAAAACCAGGTGGAGGCCCCTGCAGGGATGCCCAATAAGGAATGCTGTGCCTCACTATCCAGACTGAGGAAGCTTCTCCTCTACCCTCGGGATCTGCAATCAAAGAGAACAATGTCAGATAAACACCACCACAAAGCTTCACCTAAAGCCTAGACCTTAGGAATGCCAGCCAGGCCTGGGTGGATATAGAGCTGATAAGCCCTTGAAGACCACCGCCCAATCCTTTTAATGGCTTCCTCCCCGGCTCCCTTGGCAGTGGTAGTTGTGGCAGCTCCAATCCTGAATGAGAGGCAAACTAATCAGCCTGAATGCTAGTCACCAACACAGAGCATCGGAACAAGATAAGAATTGGAATTGTGTCAGAAGAAAACCTGACTTGTGCAGGATGAGGGGAGCTGTCCAGCCTGAAGGGTGATAAGTCAAATAGGATCAGGCACCCCAAACCAGGCAAAGCTGGGGATTAGTACCCACATTCAACTTGACCAGGGAGCCCACCCCAGCCTAATCAGTCTTGGAAAACCAAATGTTAAATTGTATACCGGAACTGGTGAAGGCAAGGTCTTCCTGATATAGAGCCCAGTCAAAAAAATTAAACTATAAATGTGGCAAAATCTCACTAACTCACAAAGTCCTGAAGGAAAAAAGGAGATTGGCTGCCTTTAAAAGGGCAGCATCATACACGCTGGCACATACTGGGGCAGTTGAAATGATCTTTGCTAAGAATCTCGGATCCAGGGGGCATCGCTTATCAGGACAGCTACTCCTCTCTGTAGACCAGCCCTGCACCACCCTCTGCACCCGGAAATTGTCACACAGATCAGCTACACCACTGGCCTTACAAAAGAAACTAATTGTGGCCAGGCATTGTGCCATGGTGTGCAGGGAAAGGCCCAATGTGCGGAGGTGGACCAAAAATTGCAGGACCTGTGACAGCAAAAAGGCCTTGCACTCCGTGCCAGGCAACATGCCCAGAAAGGCCAAATATTGAGCAAAGCAGTGCTTGTAAGCCACCCTAGTAGAGAGGAAAATAGATATAGGTAACACCCTGTCTACTTTGGCTTCCCATGGGTCCAGATGTCTCATGGGAGGAGCAGCGGCTCTGGATCGGCTTCTGGTGCTAGCTCCTTGAATCTGGAAAACTGAAAATGTGACAGGGCATCTAGTATCCCATTATTGAGACCCAACATGTGACAGGCTTAAATGAAATATTCAGACGCAAGCAGATGAGAACAAACTCCCACAACAGGGCCATTACGCGAAGTGATTTTGATTACTGTTAGTTAACTACTTGCACTACGATCAGATTGTCACAACAAAAGACCACTGATTTGAAAGAACTGTCTCCCACAGAATGGAGAAAAATTCCAAGAATGTTAGTCCTTCATAAGGTCCTGCTTTCAGCCACTCAGGGGGCCAGTGAGCAGCATGCCACTGGCCTCACCAATAAACTCCCAAGCCTACCGAGTCTGCTGTGTCATACTGAACTTTGAAATTTTCTACCCAACAAACAATACTTCTCCATAAGGATACGCCATTAAAATCACTCAGGAAACGTTGACATACCACCAAATCCTCACAGAAATCATGGCAAACGGATCCTGTGGTGGAGCAACCGGATTCTTACTGTAAGTGTATAAATGCAATGACAAAGGGCTATGGCAGGTGCTACCACGCAGCAAACGAAATTTAAATGACCTACCAGCACTTGCAACTCCTTAAACATGGCAGCTCCTGCACTTGCAACTCCTTAAAAGCTTTCTTAGGCACTTGTAAATTGAGCGGTTTGCAGTGCAGCATCTCCAACTTATCAGAGGGAAGCATAGACAGTCCAGAGTCCCTGGACCGAATCCAGCTTAATTACCTAGAACTGCAAGGGCATCCCCAGATCTGACATCAAGTCAGCCAAGTCTGTGGGACCAACAAACAAGAAATCATCCAAAAAATGCAAAACAGTGTGGAAACGAGACACACAAGTAAAGCACCACTGTAAGAAGGTGCTGAATGCTCAAAAGCAAAACATGAAATTGAGGAGCCCATCAGGAGGTCTTTTTCAAAAAAATTGTTGTCCAATAATAATAATAATACTATTGTACTATTTTCCAAAATAGTACATTAGTATTTTTGTACTAATGAAACAAAAACACAGGAGATCAAAATAATTCAGGTGCACTGGCAGTAAATTAAAAGTAATGTCGGATTTTTCCATCAACGTGCATGCAGTGACTGCACCAGCACTGCAGTGTCAAAAGAGGTATACCGCTGCTGCTGCTGCTGCTGCTGCTGCTACTACTACTACTACGACGATGCAACTTTTCAACAAAGTTTCCAAAGCGATTTACAAAGAAAAATAAAGAATAAATATTTGTACTCATTAAATACTTTGCTTATACCTGACCAAGCAAAACTTAGGGTGAATAAATCATTTATGGAAGCTCCTTTGGTATGAGAGATGGAGTATCAAATAAAATTCCTCAAGGGTCTTTTAAGGAAGGGGATCCGAAACACATCCTTTAACCCTTTAAGCAGGTATGGCTGCGCTGAGTTGATCGGGATAAAGCCAAAATATTTAAGGCTTGCATTTGTACCAGCGCTGGAGCCCTTGTTAGGAGCCCCTTTTATACATCACTCACTGACCCAGGCGTGCCCTGTAGGGAGCCTGGCGACTTGCAGGTGGACCTATCTTTGAAGAAGCTGGTTACAGGGTGCTTACATCCACAGTGGGAACACTGTACTTACAAGGGGACCAGAAACTCCCAAGCAAACCCCCTTTCTGTCATCTTTCATAAGAGTCTCTATCAGCCTCAGCTCTCCAAGTCCCTGGCCGTGCCTCCAGATAAGATATGGCCACTATCTACCCGTTTGCTGGGGACAGTCCTATCTTGAAACATGAAGTCTCACCACAATTGCCCATCCTTCCTATCCCACAGAAGCGCCCGATCCACTGCACTGAGCATGCAGAATTGTTCATCATAAGCCAACCAAGATGAACCAAGTATGAATTCTAGGCCCAATTAATAACGTCCAGATATTTGACCAAGGAAGTGACACTCCAAGGCTCAGCCTACAAACCATAAATTTGTGATAACCATAAATATTGCATAACCAGAAATTTTTTTAGCCTTGGGCTGCTTAAATTGCTCAATTTCACTTGGCAAAGAAGTCAAGATGCTGCCCTTCACTAATAACTTGGGCTCAGTGTCTCTAAATAGGAGAGAAAACAAGTCTATATGCTCCCCTGTTCAAATTTTTACTTTGGTGACTTGCTCGAGATGGCAATGCAGCAGAGTTGAAACCTCCATATATGGACTACAATGGAGGACCAGTTGTCCCATAAGAAAGTTGAATTCATGCCTTCACCCACACTTTGACTCAAGAGCAGCACACCTATCTGTGAATCGCAGCCTCAAACCCACCCACTGCCTCAGGGATCCCAGGAGGATTACCTGGCAAAGGGGTTGAGTGCTTGCCACTCATGACATACCCAGACGACCCTCCAACTTTCTGGCCTTATGGCTCCAAGGTGGTCGCTCCCGTACTGGTGTGCCTGCTCCCAGTCTGGCCAGATGCACCAAGCAGCTGTGCCTGACCCAACTATGACCACCCAACTGAGGCACAGGAATTGCTGCAGATTATGTTGAGGCTGCCTCAACCACACAGCCAGCCAAGTCAACAATGCTTGAAGCCCCACTTGGAGAGCTGAGTGCAAAGGTCCGTACAAAAGGGTTCCGGTATCTGGGAATCTTGATAGGCCCCATGGCTCCTGGTGTCCCAGCATGGAAGTAGGTATCTGAAATGAAAGGGGAGGAAGCTGGCCCTGGCGGAGTGATGCCTCATCCGCCAGGTCCACCATTATCTGTCCCAGAAGGAACCAGTGAAACAGGGGCAGAGATGAAGACCCCGTGCTCCCACACAACTCTTGTTGCTGGACTGCCCCTCTAAAGTGCTGGTGTGCATGCTAATCATGCCCAGCAAGGCTAGAAACCAACCATACTCAGTCTCTGAAGGTGTCTCCCCATTCCAACATGAGGCCCTTTTCCCAATGGAGTGGTCCCTTCATGAGACCCACCTCACTGAAGGTTACCCCTCAAGGGCTCTAGGTGGATTGTTGCTCAAGCCTCTCCATCCTTACACAGGCTCCATAAACAGGGCCTGCAACTGAAGGTTGGGCTCCCTGATGTCTGCTGAGGAGGACAAGAACCTCCAAATACTTGTCCTTTATTTATTTTTATTTATTGTTAAATTTGTATACTGCTTTTCATTAAAACAATCTCAAGGCAGTTCACACAGAAAAATTAACACAAGGCTATAAAAATTACACAATTAAAATATTAAGCTAGAATATAAACACATAAATCTGACTAAAAAGATTTAAGATATAAGCACAATATAACTATACAAAATAGAAAGCAGCAGTAATAGAGACAATCATATAAAAGCCTGGGTAAAAGTCCTTTGGCACTATTGCTTAAGATAAACCAGCTTTCCTTATGAGTTCACAACTTGTTTACAGAAGGAATGGCCACTCAGCGTGGTTGGACTCTTATATGCCCCATCTTCCCGCTTCTTGCAGATTGTTGCGAAAACAAGAGCTTAGCAATCAATACGGCCTACTCATTGGCCCAGTGCAAATTCTCAGCGACACAGCTCAAAATATCAAATTATTTTTAATCAAGAACAGAAAGCAGAAAGACAAGACTAAAGAGTCAATACAGACTGCTACTGAACCCTTATACCAATGCTAGACAAATGAAAATTTGAACAATTGTTACTACTGAAATAAGATTTTATAGCAGGAACAGTCTCTTCAAACTATTGATAACAGTGGATCTAACTCTATATTGTCTCTGGATTTTGATCTAGCTTCTTAAGATTTACACAGATCTCCCATTAGATTCCTTGTTTGCTTCATTACCAGTATACCTGACAAGGTAACATTTGATAATGTTTATTTAATTTCCTTTTTATGAAGTAAGCAAAGCAAGCTGCACAATTGGATGAAAATGTTTTCTATCAATCTTTTAACAAAATCTAATCATTTATACTTTCCTAATACTACATGTGAGCTAAGAAATCTGTGTGACACCTTTGCTGCTAAGTAATGCTCCATGATCCTAGCTACAAAATACCTGCAGTCTACTTGAATATCTAAACCCACAAAGTTTCTCTGTTTTTAATGCCAGTTTCCTATTCCCAAACATCAACTGAACCTTCTTGTACTCAAGATACTCCAGGCCAAAGATACTTTAAGGCAGGACTTGGAGTTCTCTCCCCTGCCCCCATACAAACAAACACACACACACCCAAATCTCCACCATCTCTTGCCTTGAGATTGTCTGAAGGACAGGCATTTACTTCCTAGACAAAATTTAGAGAATGTAGGATTCCTTTCTTTCTCTTTCGTCTAGCCTAGGATGTGATGTTGTTAAGGACTGGTTCAGGTCAGGATAGGTCTACAGAAGACAGTGAACAGTGAACTATTTGACTTTCATGATGCTACTGCTTAAATATAAAAATTTAGAGCAAGAGGGAAATCCCAGATGTCAGTCTTCGAATGGAAATATTGGGAAAGGGCTGGAGTTCAGAACCTTTAAACAAAAGGCTTTCTTCCTGTTGCAGCCAGCAGAACAGAGGATTCACAAGTGACTGAAATTAACCCCAGGAGGCTGCAATTGTTGAGAATGGTCAGTTTTCAGTAAAATTGCCAGCCTCCAATAAGTACATATTTCAAATTCCACATAGGTTCTTCAGTGAAGGATACCAAATGATGCTGTTCAAGTGGGAATTTTATAGCAGAAAGCAGAAGGAAGCCAAATGCAACTGCAAACTCTGAAGCTTGCAAACATGTGTTTTCAGAGGTTCAACGCTGCATCCTTACCATTCATTAATGTGTTTATTTTTATTAGAAACTTTTAGTCCACCTAGCCTATCTGCAAACAGCTCACAACCACCTCAACAATTAAAAGACAGTAGACAGTTTAAACATTACCATATCTAAACCTCAAAACAAGAAGCATCATACTATTTAAATGCTAATACTAATAACTATCTGTCAACACAAATGCTTTCCTTGGACAATACGGAACCTACATATTTCTGACTCAAAGAAGTAATATGTTTTGGATCTCAGGCAGGTAGGAAGCTTTTTCTGAGTTCTTACAGGTGAGCTTTTTGTTGCCATTAAGACCTTCCTTTTCCAAGATTTGCCATCATGATTTGGGGTTTCTGGACATGTTTCTTACTGTTCATAGGTATTTGTGAGTTTGTAGGTTATTATTGAATGGTTTTATTTTAATGTACTGCAAGGCACCTTGAACTTTTTAACAAAATGGAAAGGTGGGGTAACAATATTTACATAAATAAATAATCAATAGAAATAATGCTAGTGATTACGCTAAATATCTCCTTGTGAACCTAATGATATAAATGTTTTGTTGTGGGAAAATACCCTATATAAGCTGAGGCAATACTGGGCAGTGGGGATGGGAAGGTCTCTTGTTTATCAAATATTTAGACCATATGGACCCAGTACAAAATATTAGTTACTCACATATAAGCTGGCTTCTATAAGCATTGTAATCCTTTATTAGAACAAAATTAAAACGTTTGGAACTCTCCATGGGGACACAGATCAGTGATAGAGCATCTGGTTTATATGCAGAAGGCCCCAAGTTCAATCCCTGGCATCTTCAGGTAGGCTTGGAACAACTCCTGCCTGAACCCTTGAAAAAGCTGCTGCCAGTCAGTGTAGGAAATAATGAGCTAGATGGACCAATGAGTATAACCTATGCTCATAATCCATAGGATCCTGGGGGGGGGGGGGGTTGGGGGAAAGGTTAAAAAAAAAAAGTTAAAAATTGCCCACTTGGCCCATTTCTTTTGTGGGTTATGTGGTAGGTAGCATCTATCATGTCCTACCACACAAACCAATTTGGTGTCCCTAGAAGCTACCTATGGAGAACAATGGGGTGTTCTGAGTTTCCCCATTGTTCCCAATGGCCAAAATACTCGAAACATTTTGAGTTTTGGTCCATCGAAACAGCCAGTTCAACTGCTGTTTCAACAAAAGGTTTTGGCCACCTGCATTTTTTTTTGAACTAGAAACAAAAACACAAAATCCGTTTCGTGCACATCCCTAATTTCTTGCAGCATTTTAAAAGTTTTGCAAGTCCTTGAAGCACTGTGGAGAAAAACAACAACAAACCTTTCAGAAAAACAAACACAGAACTCATAAGAAAAGGGCTTGTTTTTAATTCCAAATAGATTACATGTTATAAAATATGCTTGACTCACCTATCATTAGAAATAGACTTTTGATTTATCTCTTTTTTAAAATGTTTACTAGCAACATTTATTTTAAAAAGGCCAGGAAATTGGCATTTATTGATTTTGAAGAGCTATGTACCTGAAAACCAGATAATTAGTTCTATTTTATTGAACTTCTCATCCTGGAAAATTCTTTCACTGTAAATGTAAAGAGAAAATTACTGTTTCAAATATTAGTGCCTGAAGCTCTTGTCTATCAATCAAATTGTATGTACCTACCTTCTTTCGGCAAAGCATTCCTTGTCGTTACAAGCCCAGAATTCTTCAAATGAGTCCCAGCTCTTCAAAATACGTTTGTTGTTTTTATTTACTGCTATGTTAGCACAAATCTATTACATGGATATATTTAATATTTAACAATGTACCTTGCCTTCTTTCATCACAAGATTCATGGCATTACTGAAGTTTCGCATCAATAAAACTTCTCCAGGAAAAGTAGCATAGAAGTGCCAAGTTTGTAAAGTTAAACTGTGTTTGATGTTAGAAAATATACAACTACAATACAATGAATACATTTTAAAGCTGGCTTATTAGCCAGTAAAATATTACAATAAATTGAGTAAAAGAACTGCTTAAGGCTAAGTTGCCTACTTGTATATTTCTTACAGGAGGTGTTCTTAATGGTATTACTACAGTAGCGGTAGACAATCTTGGCACTCCAGCTGTATAAACTGTGGCTTGGGATCATGAGAGCTGCAGTTCAACAACAGATGGAGTGCCAAGATTGCCTGGTTCTGCACTACAATTTAAACAGTGGGGCGATTCTCACGATCAACAAAAATCAGGCTAGGAAAGCCTAGCCTGATTTTTGTTGGTCGTAAGAACCACCGGGGTGGTTCTTGAGCGGGTAACCCGCTCGAGAACCCCTGCTAAAAAGCAGGTTTGCGGAGCAAGCGCTCCAGCAAACCTGCTTTTTAAGTTCGTGAGTAGCCACACCTACTCACGAGTAGACCCCCGGCCAGGTGTCTCCCCAATATGCCCTGTGCGCTCGCACAGGGCATACTGGGGCTTGTGGGGGCCGCGCAGCCCTCGCTCCCCCCACCCCCTGCCGGCTCCGTCATGGAGCCGGCCATCGTCTGCCCTGCCCGCTCGTCTGTGGGGAGGACAGGCTTAGACGCTTCTTCCATCAATGGAAGAGAAACTATGTGCATGCAAGGGGGATAATCTATGAGCAAAAGAAGCTTCTAGTGATGGCAGGCTGTTGCGCTAAAAGTTTGCATGCCACCCAGTGTATATGGACTAAATTAGCACTTATTAAAATTTGATTATTCTTACAGCCATGGGATCACATCAGACATTATATGCATCCTTGTCAAACTAGTCCCATGATTCCACTCAAGTTCTACAGGCAATCTATAGCAACAGATTCCACAAGTAAGGTAAGATGTTGTGTAAGTTTTCTCCTGCGCTTGAGGCACTCTTTTGTGCTAATTTAGCAGGCAAATTCCTGCCTTAGAATAAAAAGAAAAAAACCCTAGCAGAAATATATAACTTTTAAAATAAATAATAAAAATATGATAAACAGCAAATCATGCTTACAGCATGTAGATTCTCACTGTATTTTCAATCTAGCTACTATTGTACTAAAGTCTGGGTTTCTCAGATAGTAACAAAATAAGAATGCAAAGAAGAGAAATTATGATTTATTTATTATATTTTATACCGTCCCATCCAAAGGCTCTGGACGGTGCACAACAACAAACAAGAAACTAACAAGCAATCTTTTAAAACATCAGCTTAAGGCAATATAAAAACCATTTAAAACCAGTTAAAACCATTTTAAAACTATGTTAAAACCTTGGAAGTCCAGACCAAACAAATAAGTGTTAAGGGCTCTAAAACTTGACTAGTTTATTAGAATGTATAATCCTAAAAATTATATATATCCCATTATGAGCAAAATTACAGTAGTTCCCTATATCTCCATATGTGAAAACTAAAATTAAAGAACTAAAACAAATTATACAAGCATAAAGGTCTACAAGGGATTTACAACTTCCTCTCCTATCTTACGCATCAATTTCCATTTTGGGTCAATCCTCTTCCAGTCAATGCCTTACTGCTCCTGTGTTCCATTTCCACGTAAGCAAGTTTATATCTTGCAGTGGATCACACAAGTTTTCTGCTGAGATTCATATGACAGATTTTTTAAAATCTTCATAAATGCTAGCACCAATTCTACAATGCTCTTGTATTAACCAGGAGGTCCTAGAATGTGTTTTTAATTACTGATCTTTCAGAGATTATTACATATTGACATATTTTGTGAAAAGTGTCAATAATATAATTTTACACCACTGTCTTGGATTCATGCTCCACTTGATTAGAGACTGGCCCGCCTATGGCCACCCAGAGTGTATATTAACCCCACTCTACTAGTACACAGCAAAGGTTCCAGTTTCAAGGCCAGTCTTCTGCAATAATAGCATCTCTAGTGCTCTTGTAAATCACTGCAGGGATTTTTTGTTTGTTGCTGGTGCCCAATGGCATTTGCATACCCAAGACAATCATCCTGTTTTCAGCAAGTGCCAGACATCCAGTCCTGGATGCTATCATTTTCAATTCCCTCAACAGCCTTGGTACTCACAACCTCAAAAATCTAACAAGAAGACAGCTATAGCTCAATATAAAAGCCAAATGTTCTATGAGTTAGAATAATGTGCTTTCATATAACGTCCTTCTCTTCTTATTTGTGTTGCTAACAAATTCCATTACACTTTTACAGACTTTGTAAACCCAGTTGCCTTCTTGCCTGTGGCAATTGTCTCTTATCCCTACACCCCAGTCCCAAGGAGCACGCAGACACAATAGGCTTGGGTAGAAGGGGCCAAATTTTTACTGTCGTGGTACAATCAGTGAACTGTGTGAAGCAAACTTCACCCCCTTGCAGTGCGGGCCTAACCAGGCTGGTTTTGGACATTGCTGTCCTCGCCCATGCCCCAAGATGGGCGACACACCCTGGCTCAGGATAGAAGTGCAATAAGCCCGCTTCATCTCCTCATTGTCAACCCATCCAGGTCAGGGCAACTCCTAGGGCTTCAAACCCCCCAAGCTGTGCACCCTTTAAGGTGTATGAAGCCCTGAAGTAGGTTTTCTGGTGAATCTAAGCCCCTGAGCCACCAAGCTTCTAGGGACTGATTGTCCAATCCACCTTTTCCAAACTGCCCAAGGGTGCTCACCATTCTCAAACCCATTTGCACCTTCTCCCAGCCCGCACTGCACTTGCCACAAAGGGAGGTCAACCTAGCTTGGCCTTCCTCCCCATCCCCTCCAAGATCGCAGCAAGCCCCCTCTGCAGGTTCGCCATGTACAAATCACAACCCGCTGAGGACAAATGAACCCTGTCAGGACGAAAAAGTTGAGGCAACGAGCGTATAATACCAGGCTGCGGGATGTAAGCGCCCCCGAAAGTGACGACAGACCTGCTCATGGCTGCGTTAAATTTCCTTCGGGCCCTTTTGACACCCACAGAGCTCAAGGCCCCACTCCAAACTCTACATTGAAGGCAGTCCGCCCATACAATGTGTGTCTCGGGGGCCCACTGGCGAATGGTGGCGGTCAGAGGTGGCTTGCTGAATCAAAGAGAGCCCAGTCGCTTCCCCGGGTCATTCTCCCCTAAATGTACCACTAAAAGCTCTGGAAGTGGCCCACTAGCTAGCTCTTCCCACAGCCTCAGAAGCAGCTGGGCCCACAGCATTCCCCGCATCCTAAGCCAACGCATGATGGAGTGCTTCCCCAAACCAAGTTGGGTGCCAATCGGCGAGGTGCTGGCTCACTTGTGGTCCCAGAAGACCAGGGAGTGGCAGCAGATTAAGACACGATTGGGAGCCACTGCTCCGCCAGCACCTGCCAAGAAATAACAGTACACGTTGATTAGCGAATATACCACAGAAAAACTTTGGACCTCCAGCGACCAATGCGCTTAATTTCACCATCGTCTAAGCCCAGCTGGCGGGCGGTGGTGGCAGCACCAATCCAGAAGGAGTGCAGGCTAAACAGGTGAGCTGGTTCGCCCAGGGCAATGAGCACCTTCCGCAGAACAGCCCAGAATTGGTTCTGTGTCAGAGACAGGGCATCAGAGTGCACGAAAAGGCTGCCCTGCATGTTGGGCCAAAGCGCACTGTACTGCCGCAGCGCCCGTACCAGGCATAGCATGTCCTCCCCTGCAGGATCCAGCTCCACCCACTGACCCTTGCCTTTCTAGTCAGTCTTGGACCAGCACAGGAACAGCTCCACTCCAGGTCCCTGAAAGGCCAAATCCGAAAATTGCAAACATCAGTTCCTCGGGACACAACTGTTATGCAGGAGGACCTCACTTGGCCAAAAGGCCCCAAAGAAGGTAGTAGTGACAGCAGCCTGATAGAACGCTGCTTCCTAAGAGAAGCTGGAAAGGGATTGGTGCCTATCGAGAAGGGCTGCGACCAGCTCTATAGTTATAGGCCGCCTCTGGTCCCGGACCCTTAAGCCCTCCCTAGTCCAGCCCTCCAACACGCACCTCACTCTAACATCACTTGTGGTGTCCTGCACTCCCGCCACTTGCACTTCGAATGACAGTGCAGCCAGGTGACCTGCTAAGCTGGAGACTGCCCATCCCGAGGTATGTTGGTGTACCAGGTATTGCATGAGATGATCAGGTGGGATCGGCCAGCTTTCCAGCAAGCCCTCATGTCACTGGAATGCATGGAAGGCGGCTACCTTACAGGAGCAGCTAGACCTCATGCTGGGGGCCAGAGATGTGTCAATGGCCAACCAGGCTTCTAATCTCCAAGCCTCCAAAGAGCCTCCGGCATCACCTCTGGTTCCAAATTGGCTTCTGGAGTTAACTCCCTGAACCTGGCTGCCTGGAAGCGAGATAGAGCATCAGCAATGCCATTCATAAGCCCCGGCACATGCCGTGCCAGGAACAGGATGTTGTACTGTAGGCACCTTAGAACAAAGGCACACAGGAGCTCCATCACCCTGGGTGAACGGGAAGTCTGGGAGTTTACCACTTGGACCACCATCTGATTGTTACACCAAAAATACACAGTGGAGTCACAAAACTCCTCTGCCCATAGGTGGACAGCCACGACAATAGGGAATAACTCCAAGAATGTGAGATTGCTTGTGACCTCATCTGTAACCCACTACAAAGGCCACCAGGCAGCGCACCATTTACCCCTGTAGTAGACCCCGAAGCCACTATCACCCACGGCGTCTGAATGTACTTGGAGTTCAGCTTCCAAGAGCTGCTTCACACACCAGGATGACACCCCATTGAACTCCCTCAAGGATACAGCCCACACTGCTAGGTCAGCATGCATACCTTCCATGATGAGCACCCTATGATACGGCCGCTTAACTCCAGCAACAGCATTGCACAGGTGCCTCAAAAAGGCCCACCCGGGAGCAATAACCCTGCACACAAAGTTAAGGTGGGCAGTCACCACCTGCAGTTCCCTAAGGGTTGCCTTTCTTGCTGAAAGCAATAAAGCAAGCAAACTCCTCAGCATCTCCAGCTTATCTTCCAGGAGGCGACTGAATCCAGCCACCTTATCTAGCCCAATGCCTAGGAAAGACAGTCTTGTGGTGGGCCCCTCAGTCTTACTCTTGGCCAGGGGCACACCTAAGTCCTTACACAGCCTGGAAAAAGTGTCCAACAAATGGTGATAAACTTCAGTAGCCCCTGACCCAGAAAAAAGGAAATCATCTACTTAATGCGCTGTGGATGTGAAGCCTGCCCTCCGCCTCAGTGCCCACTCCAAAAAGGTGCTGAAAGCCTCAAAAACAGAGCACAAGACAGAGCAGCCCACAGGGAGCGCCCTGTCAAAGTAAAACTTACCCACAAATGCAAAGCCCAGCAGTTCAAAGTCTAAAGGTTGAACAGGCAGGAGGTAGAAGGCAGACTCAATGTCGCACTTCACCAGCAAGGCCCCAGGGCCACAGCCCCTGACCATCCTGATCACCTCATCAAAAGAGGTATACCATACCAAACACAGGTGCTCTGGAATCCCATCATTAACTGATGAACCCTTAGGGTAGGACAGGTGGTGAATCAGGCAAAACTGCCGGGTGACTTTTGGGGGACCACCCCCAAAGCAGAGACCTGCAAATTAGGAAAAGACTGTCAAAAGAGCCCAATACCCTACCCGCTGCTACCTCCTTTCCAATTTTACGTAGCACCACCTCCTCCATGCCCTTCACCGAACATAAATTGTTGGCCACCAATGCCTCCCGCCTAGAGGATGAGGGGATCCTAAGACCGTCGTGAAACACCCCACACACACACACCAAGTATGCAGCTGCCTGGCAGCCCAGGTAACCCACCAAAAGCCGCGTCAGTACTCATAACCTAATAGGGCTGGGCCCCTTTACCCGCAGCTGGTACAGAGGGGTTGCCTCTCTTCTGGTTGGCCACACAACCCCTAAACCCTGAGCTCCAGCCCCTCGCCCTACTACAGGAGGAGCTGGGATGTTTGACTCCACACAAACCACAAGTATGGCGGAATTTACAATGGGACCTGGAGCAGCACTCCCCGCTGTTATACTCCCAACATACCAGGTGGGGTTGAACCCACTGCTGGCCAGCACCTGGGGTATGTGCAGAGGCAGATGCTTTGGACAGCAGGTGACCACTGTCTGCCCTCTCCCCATCAACAGGGAGCAAGGGGGACATAATTAGCAGCCACAACTCTTGGAGAGGGGAGTCCCATAGTAAGGTGTGGTCTAGGGAGGCACACATCCTAAAATTTTCATCATAACAGGCAGAAAGAGGCAGAGGAAGGAGGGAGCCGCGCAAACCACGTGCAGTCCCTGCCCCCTGCCTAGCCCCAACCGATCGTGGCTCTCCTAGAAACTGTGCTGCGGGGTGGGACAAAAGCCCGTCCCCCAGCACAAGGCTGCGGTAGGGCCCATACCCTCTCTGGTGAGTGAAAGATTCCTCTCCTCTTACTGTTGCTAGATGAGAATTGGAAAAATCAGGAGCAGAACAGGGGAAAGGAGAGAGAGGAAGAAGTATGTGGTAGATGCTCTGACTAAAGAAGCACCACTGCAATGTGAGAAGCACCAGTGCTTCTGCAAATTTCAACAAATTCTGCTCCAGAGCTAGCTCAGCAATAGAGGCAAATTTTGATAACCTCCCCTTCCTCAGGAAATGCTCTGTACCATCTAAAAACATGTCCCTGAGAGACACAGGCAGTTCTCGGGGACATAATTCTGAATAACAGAGAGCTTATGGGAAGGTCGCTGAAATCCCCCCCACCCCACAACACATACAGTTGCTCCAGTGCTTCGTTAGTCAGGATATCTGCCAATATTTCCTAGTTATATTTTCTCCTACAAAAGCCCAGCCAGAAGGAAAGAGAAACCAACTCTCCTTTACTTCACAATTTGGGGAAGGGAAGAGAAAGGAAAGTAGAAGCAGGACGGAACATTTTTGCTCCATTTTTATATGCATGTGCTCACGTGCACACACATATACACACCTGATGATTCTCTATCAACCCTTGCATGATTCTGGTGCAGACACACATCTTGTGCGTGTGTGTGACATCACCATTCTCTTTTCTCTTCATGCTGGCCTCAACCAGCATCCAGGAAAGCAAAGCAACAGATTCACACGAGGTACTAGAAGTTTACTTCCAGGATGGGTTAGTAGGTTTAATGTGTTCCTCCTCTCTCTTCCACCTAACCCTGATGTTGCCAGGCAGTCCTAATTAATCACTGCCCCCATTTTCATTCCAAATGTACACACCAAAGAGAAAACAAAAAAGAAACACAAATGAGTCAAATGCCTTCACAACGGAAGCCAAAATTAAATGAGTAGCAAAATGTTTGTTGTGGATAGGATCATATGAACGTCTGTGTAGCTGTATGAGAAACTTGGTAGCACACTGCACTTGCTCATTGGAAAGGGAATTATATTCTGCCAAGGCTCAAAGACATTTTTAGTTTATAAAAAGGTAAAATGCTCCGTCAAGTCAATTTCAACTCCTGGTGCCTACAGAACCGTGTGGTTTTCTTTGGTAAACAGGAGGGGGTTACCATTGCCTCCTCCCACACAATAGGAGATGATGCCTTTCAGCATCTTCCTATACTGCTGCTGCCCAATATAGGTGTTTCCCATAGTCTGGGAAACATTTGAACCGGCAACCTGGGGATTTGAACCGGCAACCTTCTGCTTGTTAGACAAGCATTTCCCCACTTCATCATACCTACTAGTTAATAGGGGAAATGCTTGACTAATAAATAGAAGGTTGACGGTTCGAATCCCTGCTGGTATGTTTCACAGACTATGGGAAACACCTAGGACAGCAGCGATATAGGAAGATGCTGAAAGGCATTATCTCATACCGCATGGGAGAAGGCAATGGTAAACCCCTCATGTATTCGACCAATAGAAAACCACAGGGCTCTGTGGGCGCCAGGAGTTGAAATCAACTTGACGGCACACTTTACCTTTAATATTATTGGATACCAGCCTGAGCACAAATTACTGGACCCTTGGAGGGTGTTGAGAGTTTGCTTGGAGTTCAATTTGGAGTGTGTTTGTAGTGTGTGTGCTTGGAGTGGGAGGTGGGTTTAGGGGACAGATCAGTGCATGGCTAGTAAGCCAAGAGGTTTGGCTAGCAAAGCAAGCTGATATTTGTGGACACTTGCTTTTATAAATCAACATTTTGAGAAATGATTTTGAACCATTAATATATTTTCCTGGTTAAAATTCTTTGAGATGTTCTTAACAAGAGTCTTAGATAATGAATTTGGGCAAACTCTGGAACAGTCTTTACAGTATTATCATTCTCATTAATTTTCAGAACCACCCACTGTGTTGAGATGATTGTCATGGGCCTAAGACTTCAATTTTGCTAAATATTTTTGCATATATTTCAACATATAAGTAACTAACAGATGTTTAAATCTTAAGTTTGCATTCTGGAAATGGTTAAATATTTACTATAATGCTATAATTTATTTTGCTGCACTCATCTTCACCTCACTTTTTCTGCCTTTAAACATTCCTTTACTGTGCTCATCAACTATAGACAAAAAGCTTTCACAAGACGACAAAACATACTGGGTTTAGTAAATACAGCTGTGTTTAATTTTTAAAAAAAGATTTAGAAAAATGTGGAACATACCACAAATGAAAAACAAATATGGAAAATGCTGAATTCACAGTAGTAATATAAGCTTCAGCCTATGTAAAACGTATTAAATTGTTTGAATAAAATCTTTCAAACTCATGATTCCTCTAAGCTATAAGCTCTCCCACTTGTTTTTTCCCCATACAAGCATTGCCTTAAATTATTAGAACAGGCTATAAATGAAAATAATATTACTTTTGAAGAGTTAACACAAACTATAAGCATTTCCTACTTTAGTTCCACTTAGATTTTTTTTTTGTCTTTTTGTTATCTTTCAAGACTGCTTGTTTCCATTGTTTCATCCTTTAGCATCCTCATAACAGAGCAATAAGTATTTCATTACTGGTTTATCTGTCCAGAGGCTTGAGAAGCAGTAACAATTAACCCTCCCTTCACAGTGATTGATACAGGCTTTGCTTTCAATTTGTTCCACTACACATATCATGAAATTCTGAATGCGATCATCCTTATTGACCTGTACTTTCAAACACATTGCTACAATGAGATGAAAGTAATTATTAAAAGGAACACAGGAATTGTTTCAATGCTATAACAAGGTCTTCAAAAATCTTTTTGATGATGTTCTAAAAAAATTGGCATTATCAGCTTAAAATCAAACAATTGATTTCCTTTCCAATCTAGAAGTATTAAACTCAGATCTGATCAAAATATGCTATTACTACAGTATTTCAGTGATCCAACTTAGCCAACCTAAGAGGTATCAAGAAGGCCAATCAATGCAAAAAGATGGAAAGAGGTTTAAATGTATATAAATATTACTTAAAGCATACTGATAGTGCTTTATATTACTTATTACTTAAAGCATACTCCCTTCTAAACAAAGTTCATCATCCTTAAGTCCCACTGTTTTAAAAGAAAGTTAAGAATAACTAACATCTGGGTGCCATTCACCACAACCCACCAGAGCCAGTGTGGTGTAGTGGTTAGAGTGCTGGACTAGGACCGGGGAGACGCGAGTTAAAATCCCCATTCAGCCATGACACTTGCTGGGTGACTCTGGGCCAGTCACTTCTCTCTCAGCCTAACTTACTTCACAGGGTTGTTGTGAAGAGAAACCTAAGTATGTAGTAAACCTCTCTGGGCTCCTTGACTGAAGAGTAGGATATAAAATGTCATACAAACAAACCCACAGATCAGTAAGAAGAATAGCACTCACCCTTTCCATCCACAAGGAATCAACGGAAGGGAAAGGGTGGTCTGCACTACATCATTTGTCTGCCCCAACATGAGGGATTATTGTGGGGAAGTCATTCTCCACAAGCAGCCACTCAACCAACTGCCACATGGACAAATGCCTGGATTAGAAACCATCCCCTCTGCTCAACTGCTTGCATGTGCAGAGAGGGAAAATTTCTGTGCCAGAATCACCTCTCTTTCTGGATTGGGACCAGTACTTGGGGTGCAGTGAACAAAGCACTGGCCTACAATTCTGTTCAAATCATCATAAAACTAATTGGTGTTGGCACTGTATTAACTCATGGTCTACTCTGCACATCTTATGCTTGCTATCATATCCCTGGTGGTGCAGTGGTAAAACTGCCGCCCTGTAACCAGGAGGTTGCAAGTTCGATCCTGACCAAGGGCTCAAGGTTGACTCAGCCTTCCATCCTTCCGAGGTCGGTAAAATGAGTACCCAGAATGTTGGGGGGCAATATGCTAAATCATTGTAAACCGCTTAGAGAGCTTCCAGCTATAGAGCGGTATATAAATGTAAGTGCTAGTGCTATTGCTATAAATGCGAAAATCCAACATACACTGACCTGAGATGCTTGGAAGAAGGGAAGGATATAAATGTGAGAATAAAGAATAAATGTGAGAGTAAATGCTTTTGATAATCAAGGAGATATACTTTCATCTAATGTGCACAGGATTAGGATGCAAGATATTTTGTTGCAGTGTTAACAATAAAATCATTATACCTGTATTATATGGATAGTAGAAAAGATAGCTACTCATTGGAAAGAACACCTCCCAATTGATTGTACAGTAAAGGTTCTGCAGAACAGATTCATACAGCAAAATTAAGAACAGAAAAGCAACAGTTCTAAACACTCAAATCCTAAACCAAGAAATGTTGCCCATATACCAGCCTTACATAATAATGAGATATATGTTTTAAGAAACACTGAAATACATCCTCACAAATATTATTCTCTCCAAATGGATAGATTTTGAAAAATGTCATGTGCCTTGTAATATAATACATATGCCATGCTGTTTATAATATGGATTGATTTTAAAGAAAGCAGAGAAGAAAACAATATACCAGGATGCTTTCACATGCCTGAAGCTCTAATCACAAAAAAAGTGATTGAGATGAACCAATATGGCACAGATTAGCAATGAATTGTTTTGAACTAAAATAATGTGCCAGCTCAAAAGGAGGTTAAAAAAAACTAGCCATTACTCACAAGCTGATCTACGGATAAAGGGGGGAAAGGTTAAAAATGTGAAAAATGTATATGCTAAACTAAGTCAGAAGAATAATGAAAGTCTAAAGTGCTGTTACACTTCAAGTAACATTCTATTTAATGTCTTCAGTGTACTATACACTACTGAGTATTCACACAGTACAATCCATAAGTGCCCAGGTGATAGCAGAGTTTAATCAGCCAGCTTCTCTGTAAACCATCATACAACATTAGATGTCAAAGGAAGTCTGGGGAAAAATTTAGACTTAATAACAAGAGAGGTTTTGTTCTTACTGTATTCTTAAATCTACAGATAATCCTACTTAATTAATAACCTTAATTTTTATAATTCCTGTAAAACCTCTCCCTCCCCCCCAAAACAAAAAATGATAGAAACAATATTTCTTTCACTTGATGGAGGGAAAAAAGTTACAATGAATTGTAAGAGGGCTGGGGGATGAAAATGGCTATTCACTGAAATTCCTGAGATTCTTATGAACAGACTGTTTAAATGAAGAGCACTTTAATCAGTAGAGGAATCCTCACGTTTCTAATGTCTTGCTGTGCATTCTGCAGGTTAGAGTAGCAGCTGGTAGAGGTCATATATCTTTTGTGAGCATCCCAAAAAGGCTCACTGCCAGACTGTTAAATTATGAATAAGCAATGAACAAAAGAATGCAGATACGGTAGTGACAAGATAATCCAAGCAAATTTATCTATGACAAATTTCACAGGATTAACAAATTACATTTACACAGAACAATAAAAATCTGCAAAAAATGATGAGCCTACTTTTCCTTAACAGCATCAGCCAAAAAAAAAAAATTACCAATGCACATATTTAAAATTAACTTTACTTGAAAATAAGACATGTGCAGCCAGATCCGATGCATGTTTACTTAGAAGTAAGTCCCACTGAGTTCAATAGAGTATACTCCAAAATAAGTGTGTATTGTATTGAAACTTTAGTCAATGTGATCTTTCCCCCCTCAAGCTAATAATTACAAGCTTAAAGCATGGAATGCTTTTATTTTTCTACAGGTTTCTACAATAAGCATCACAACATCAATAAACTTTAGCCATGATAAAAACTCTAGCTACATTATCCATAAATTTTAAAAAATATATTTTAAAGGTATATTTTATAAATATTTTAAAGGTATTTAAAGGTACCTTTTTATATCAAGGTACTTAGAAAAATATTAGCAAAATTCAGGATACAAATGAATTAAATAAGCATCACACTGTTAAAAAAAAGGAAAAAAAAGATTCTCAGATTACATTAATTCATTCTAGATGAACACCAGAATGGCTATGAACAGTGAACTGAGGCCTCTGTCTTGTGAATAGAAAGTTTATCTTGTTGCAAATGCTAGACAGCAAGAAACATTCATTTCTAAATCATAGGTATACTGAGAACACATTCACCCCAATCAAGCAGGGGCGTAGCAAGGTTGGAGTGGGCCCAGAGACAAGATTTTAAAATCCCTCCCTCACTAAAGTAAGTATGTGGGGGGGGGGGGTGTATGTGTATCTCTCTTTCTCTCTCTCTCTCCCCACAATTGGTTTTGTTTGTTTTTTAAGGTTTTATAAATTGTGGATGATGCAAGTCATTTAATGGTACTAGAGAAAGACATGCTGTTCTGGTAGCTCCAGGTCTTAACACTCACATCAATTTCAGAGGATGAATACAACTGCAGGAAGCCCGGGCAGGTGTGAGGCTGGGGGTGTGAGTCATGTGACTTGCCGGGGGGGGCAAGGCAGTGAGCCCCCAGGCAACTGTCTCCTCTTGCCTTATTATAGTTACGCCCCTGAAATCAAGCTCTAGTTGCATAGAGTTATGCATGATTTGTTCTGCCACAATGTGGCTTCATTGCATATCCAACTGAAAACATTGCAGTGCAGACAGACAACATTCACATTTGGTCGTGCATCCAAATGTGTATCAAATTGATTCCAGCCAGCAATCCACATGCAGAAGCCTGCTTCCCTGCATAGATCTCCTTACCTGGATGAGAACAAGGGTTGTTTGCTTGTTTTTTGTAAGTAAAACTTTGAACATAGGAATCAGTCCTGCTGAATCCAACTCAAGGTCCATCTAATCCAGCGTTCCATTTTCAACAGGTATCAGCAAGACACCTCCAGTAATCCCACAAGCAGACCATGAAGGTAAAAACTCGCTCTCATTGCATGCCACCAGCACATGGTATTCAGAGGTATACCACTGATCATAGCTACAATTAAGTACCAAAAATCGTATTGATCTAAATTGAACTTATCAAGTGTACCTATTTTATTTTTACCACTCTTTCATCATACAAATGCCCAATATATTGGTAAAGGATTCCATCTACCCTATGGCAATCTGTCATATTGCCATCTAGCACAAAGCAAGACAAACTCATATCCAAGGGACTGGCGTGCAATTAGCTCTCTTACAGATTGTGACCATGAAATGGATGTAATTTTCATTGATAGCAATAAGACATATTTTCATATTATCTGGGTGTAAGCTCTTAAAATCAACAGAATTCTACAGTAGTGAAGACCTGAGCAAATGGGCCTAAGCTCAGTGGTAAAGCATCTGCTTTGCATGCAGAAGGCCCTAGGTTTAATCTGTGGCTTCTCCAGGTACGGGTGGAAAAGTCTTCTGCCTGAAACTTTAGAGAAGTTGCTGCCAGTCAGTGTACACAATACTGAACTAAATGGAACAATGGACTGACTCGGTATAAGGCAGCTTCCTATGTAAGCATGTTTGCAGAACAAGATTCACACCTTGCTGCTCCACGTCCCTGACATGCCCCCTACCTAATAAATGTGTACCAGGCCCAATCTCACTTCCACATGTTGTGTGGTCCCATTTGAAAAAGTACCTGCATGTGTACAATACATACTAACCCAATCCATGCAAGATAATGATTGCACAGATGAGGCATACACTCCAACATGGAAATATCAGTGGAACAATACATGGCAGTGCAATCCCAATTTCCACCATGAATAAATAGGAAAGATCTGAAGAGGGCTTTAGTGTTTGCACTCAACAGGGGCAGGGGGTGAGGGGGAAGGAAGTGCCTCGAAAAAACTAAATTAAATCATCCAGAAAGCTATCACACAATGTACATGTGAACTCTCATGTTGCTTTTGCATACAGCAACCAAACATTTTTTTTTTTTTAAAGGAAAAGGCATTGGTCTAAAACAACCTAGTGACTCCTCGTCCTTTAAAATCACTTCATTCTAATTGGAGATGACACTGTTCTATTCATTTTAGTGGCTGACATCCAAACCAGCACTGTGCTGGTGCAGCAGAGTCTGACATCCAGACCAAAGCTGTGCTGTCACATGAAGAGGGAAGGGTGATTTTTTGATACTTTCTCCTTCCCCCGAAGTCCACTGTTTCTCTCTAAAACATGTCCCTAAGAGTTACACAGCCCTCAGGGACTAGAGATGTGCACAAATTTATTTATTTATTTATCATATTTTTATAACATCCAAAGCTTACATCTCTGGGCGGTTTACAACAAAGCAAAAACAACAGTTAAAACATTAGTTAAAAACAAAATAACAGAAAAAATTAAAACATTACAACAATTTTTTAAAAACAATTTTAATAAACAAAATAATATTTTAATAAACTATTAAAACAATATTTAATTAAAAGCCTGGGTGAACAGATGCATCTTTAAGAACTTTTTAAAAGCTGTCAGAGATGGGGAGGCTCTTATTTCAGCAGGGAGAGCATTCCAAACCTCAGGGCAGCAACGGAGAAGGCCCATCCTCGAGCCACCAAACAAGCTGGTGGCAACTGCAAACAGATCTCTCCTGATGTTCTCAATGGGCGGTGTGGTTCATGACGAAGAAGACGTTCTCTTAAATACCCAGGGCCCAAGCCATTTAGGGCTTTACAGGTTATAACCAGCATCCTCTATTTTGCCCGGAAACTTATCAGCAGCCAGTGTTGCTCTTTAAATACTGGAGTAATATGGTCTCTCCGAGATGACCCAGATATCAACCTGGCAGTTGCAATCCGGACCAACTGTAGTTTCCGGACTACATACAAGGGCAGCCCCACATAGAGCACATTACAGTAATCCAGTCTGGAGGTTACCAGCATATGTTCCACTGTTATGAGATTGTTTGTCTCAAGAAAAAGACGCAGCTGGTGTTTCAGCCGAAGCTGACAGAAGGCACTTCTGGCCACTGCCTCAATGAATTAATTTTTTGCTATTTGATTTGAATCAATTCAACCTGATTTGATTCAAGCTCGAATCTGCTGGCCACAAATCTGGAGCTGATTCAATTTGAATTTGATTTGATTTGGATTTGAATCTATTCTGCCTCATTTTTAAGGGCTAAGCAGCACCAAAGTGGGTTGGGTGGTAGGGTCCCATGAGTGCCAACCAACCCCCAACCCCCCAAAGGAATCAGGCAAAGGGGTGAAGTTTTAGGGATGTTTTTGTGTTGTGGATTCTCGGTTTGCAATAACTTCTTCATACCTATGAAGAAGTTATTTCAAACCTAAAATCCAAACCAAGAAGCAAGGGAGATCACTAGCCAATCATGATATAGTGCAAAGGAACCAACCAGAGTGACAGAGAAGCTTGGAAGGCTGGCACTGTGGGGACAAAATGGCTACTCAGATTACCGAATTGATTCGAGCTCGAATCTAAGGTGATTCTATTCAACCTCGAATCTGCTCTGTGCCCCCAAGGATGATTCAATTCATGATCGAATCACTCAAATCAACCAGAAAAGAGTCAAATCGATTTGGCCATGAGTCGCACACGATTTGAGTCAAATAGATTCGCACATCCCTATCAGGGACATATTTTGGGGAATGGGCTTTAGAGGGAATGGGGTAATTTAAAATAGCCCCTCCCAGCTCACATGATGATGTCAGCTTCTGTTGCACCAGCGCTGCGCTCGTCTGGATGTCAGTCATTTTTAACTGCATATTTTTAATATGTATATAATAATTTTAAAAACCTCCATTTCAGCACTTTCATCATTCATTCATGAGCAAACATATATTTACAAAATACTAACAATGAAACAGAAAATGTCAATATTAAAGTGAATATCTAATTAATTAAAATACTTTAATATAGCCTTTAGATCTTCAAATATTATCTGAATACAATTATACTATTCATGCAGACAAAATGCAGGCACAGTGGAACATGCTAATATAGTTTTACCCAAGAAATGTATACTTTATGAAATATTGAAGGTTTTGACTGAAAAACAATGGAGAAAAACTAGAATTAACTTTTTTTTTCTTTGCTGGTTTACAGTTACTTCTCTTTATTTCCTGAAAATAAAACAGGAATTCATTAATAAAGTTTTCTGAATCTCTTTGTGAACCATTGGCTTATACAGAAGTGAAGCATAACAGCCAATTCTGTATCCAGTGATACCCTTCACAAATGGGATCAGCCACTTTGTGCCATTATAAAGGTTAAGGGATAAACAACACACTCTACAAAAGTCTTTTTTTTATCCCACAGCCAATATTGTAAAGATTCAGTCATTCAGCCCTTTCCACTGACCTCCACCTTGACCTATAAAGACTATTACCTACAAGTGGTTGAGTATTTTGTGTTTCTCTACAATGCTCTAAGTCTATTCTTTCCTTAGGGGGAAAGAGACTTTTATTCCAAAATTTAGCAAATTATACCGTTGTGCCTAAGTGGCATGCAATCTAAAAAGGGTAATTCTACAACAAACTCTATCATTTAAGCTGATACATAAGGAAAGTGAACGGTAATCCTAGTAAGCTTCAAAAGCTCAAATGACATGCATAATCATGGGTGGGAAACAAAGCAATGAAAAACTCTCTTTTATATAAAGTACAGTGTCTATGTTTCATTGTTGTCCATATTGCTGGTAATGTTTAATATGTAACAACATATCTATACTTTTTAATTTACAAAAATGTACAACTCCATAAAAGTCACAATTCTATCAAATGGACAGATCTTCAAATCTTCTTTTAAAATGTCTTCCCTTCATTGTATCAAGAATAATAAAATGTATTACGTTAGTACAGGGGATCCAGGTTTGTTTGGCCAGTTAGAGCATCTAATGTGATATTCAACTCGTACCCTCAAGTTGTTGTACCCTAGGTTATATAGAGAACTTATTCACTCTGCTCACTTGGGGAAAGAAAACGTCCCGATTCCTACTCCTCAACTGACATCACAAGAGTAGGACAAGACCAAACAGGAGAAGGTCTCAGTGTGGCTTCATGCCTCCCCACTAAAGCTTCGTATGAAGTGGCAACTTATCATACGACACACTGGTGAGCCTGATGCTCCGTATCATTCTGCCAAGGAATAAGGAGAACATTATCACATGTCAGGTATAGGTACGTAGTAAATTTGTTGTCTCTTATTACAGTGGATTTGTTCATTATAAACATGCTTGGAAAGGTAAACTGAGATTATAAAAAAACTCATGACCAAGAACACTGTTTTTCATAGTACAAGAAATAAATACTGGATTTTTATTGTACAAAATAAGCAGTATTTCTTATTTTTCAAAATTTTAATCTGTTTTATATGATTTTGAAGTTTTAGCTGCTGTTAGTACAGATTGTAAACCACCCTGAGATTTTATAAGGGCAGTATATAAATGCATTAAATGTGCTAGTTAAATAAATAAAATGAATATAAACCTAAAATGCAATCCACTTTTCTATTAATACAATGTCTCAATGTTTTCTTGTCTGGGTAAATAATCCCACCAGACCTGAAAATACATTTACAAAAAGTACCAGCCTACAAAACAATTTAATCTACTTCTACTGAGAAGTTAAAAACACACTTGCTCTCAGCTCATTTGAGGGGGGGGGAGTTTAAAATTCAACCTGTCCTGAAATTAAAATATTAAAAAAAGAAAACCAGAAAGGCAAACTATTTTGGATTACTACTACAAAAAAGTTGATATTACTTAAAATGAATCCCGAGGAAAACAGAAAAATCATGGCCAGAGCTGCAAAGTACTTTTTCATAGTTGCATTGCCTCCTAATAGATAAAAATAAAATAAACCATATCTTAGCTAAATTGGTAGCTATTTACAAAAAAATTTTGCAGAGGTTTTCAGGTATACAGCTAGATCTCCTCCTTCCATCCTCTAATGGCAGCCAGTTTGCAAACTCCAGGCCAGAATTTGTTTTCACTGTCAGGGCTCAGTGGAAGATGTGAAGTAACAGATGGTCTCTGACCATTTGTAAAGTGATTCCCCCCCCCCACCTCCTACTGAATAACCATATACAGTCTTGCACAGTCCTCAAACCCCATATGGAAGCAATTTCCTTGTAAGGCAGCTGCACACTGCAGCAGTAAATGCAAAGAACAAGTTACAGTTCATTTCACACCTTTCCCTACATCTCAAGTAAGGAAAAGGTAAGCAAGAGATAAGAGATCCTTTCCAAAGGCAAAGGCCACACTCCCAGGCTACAGACAATACACTGATTCCAAGCTGTTATTTTGATCTTTTAAAAAAGGATACAAAAAGCAGAGGTATTTGCAAAACGAAGTAGGATGCTTCTGGTGCAAAAGTACTGGTGAAAAATTACTTGATCAGCACTAACTGAGCATGTCCAATGGAACACTAGAATACTGGTTACTGACATCCTGACTAACAAAGCTCATATGGTAAGAGGTTCTGCAGGGATGCAACATGGGCCCTACAAGCAACTCCCCTGGTCCTCCTCCGAGTATGCTTTTGCAGAAGCAAGCAAAATTTCCCAGCTCTGTCCGCACTCTGGAAATCATCTGTAAGAGAGGGAACACACTGCCAAGAGTTGGTGGCTATATGCTACCTTCAGACATGCGATATCTCGGAATTACATTTGCAAGGAAGCAACAGTGGGAGATATGCCTTCATCTGCTTTGTATCCTGCTTGTGAGCTTGTTCTTTTTAATCTAATGCTTGTGAGCTTCCAAAAGAAATCTGGTTGGCCACTATTGGAGACAAGATGCTGGACTCATAGGTGCACCTAGGTAATTTTGGAGCCTGGACCTAAAAGCCTTTGGACCCCCCACCCCACCCCAGTAAAGCATCATCCCCCTACACACACCATGACACACACTGTATTTTTTAACATGTGGGCTTTTGAGGGCACAAACAGCAACTGAACTCACAAGAATGTATATAGAATATAAAACAGGTATATTTATGAAAATATGCATTAGCAGAACCATCTCTCTCTAAAGCACCCAGCGCAGGTCACCATCGCATTCAGCTGCCTGGTGCAGTGGGGTCCCACAGAGTGGTACCGTGACCACCACCCAGGACAGGCTAAAGAGGATTTGGAGGCCCCCCCAGGGGATGTGGAGGCCCTGGACTTCAGCCCCGAAGTCCAAAGGGTAAAGCACCTCTGGCTGGACTAGATTCTAGTCCAGCCAGAGGTGCTTAACCTTTCGGATTGCTCCAGCAGGACGGTTTATATGTATGCCTATATTTAAACATATTTTTTAGAATAGTAATTTGAAACATTTTAAAATTATTTTAAAATTATTTTTAAAGGAGCAGACATGTTGGGGAATGTGCTATATATCAAGGGTAGTGTGTCACCCTCTGACAGATGGGGAAAGTTTAGAGCTGCTAGTAGCCACCAAGCTGCATATTTAATAACAGGTCTAGACTCTATAGTACACTTCTTAAGTGGAAATCGACACAATCCAAAAAACATTAGGGCAGCTTCATACTTCTACTGTGGGGCTTCCCACAGCAAAGATGATTTACACAAGTATACAAGGGTCTTTAAATACCAGTTTACAAATATCTGAGGATTCAAGTATGTACACAAAGGTGTCCAAAGATGTATTTTCACATGTGAGCTCCAAAAGTAGTTGTAGCCCATGCATCTTTTCTGCTGATACAATAGATGGCAAGGAGCAGAAGCAGAAATGACTTGTGTCAAGTTCTGCAGATTTCAGTGAGACTTCTATTAATATTTGTGACTGCAACCTATATGTATTCATAACTTGTATACATAGCTTCCTTGTTAATTGGCAAGGTTGTGAGAAGACAGTAGATTTTTTAGCTATGTGATTTTGACAAATCAAGTAAAAACAATAACACCACAAACCTAGCAAACATACCTCAAGGTATCAATTGATATTGAGCCCTTTCTCAGAATCCCCTGAGAGGGCAGTTGGCATGGAAGGCTGCAGCAGCTTACCTTCTCCACAGATGACCCAGAAGAATTGCTGGGCGCATGGATAAAGGTAGCGCGGAAGATCTGTGGCCCAGACACGTCATCCCGGGCCCCAGAAATCCCACAATGCACCGCACAAGTGAACAGTGCATTGTGGGGATCCCCCCAGCGATGACCAGGAGCCCACCCCTGTGTCCGCACTGGCTGGGAGCAGCCAGTGCCAACACAAGAGCAGTTACCCCTTTAAGGGCACAGTTGGGCCCTTAACCTCAGCTAGCCAGCAGGCTCCCTAGACAAGTTTAGGCACACAGCACCTGGCAGTTCTCACGGGCAGCCAAATCCAAGCTTAGCAGGGGTAAGCAGAGAAGTGGCCAAATTTGCAAATGATATCAAACTCTTTCGGGTAGTGAAATTCAAAACAGATTGTGAGGAGCTCCAAAAGGATCTCTCCAAACTGGGTGAGTGGGTGACAAAGTGGCAAATGAGGTTCAATGTTGGCAAGTGTAAAGTGATGCACATTGGGACAAAAAAACCCAACTTCAAGTATACACTGATGGGACCTGAACTGTCGGTGACTTACCAGGAGAGGGATCTTGGGGTCGTGGTGGACAGCTCACTGAGAGTGTCGACTCCATGCTAGGGATCATTAGGAAGGGGGTTGAAAATAAAGTGACTAATATTCTAATGCCCTTATACAAAAATATGGTGCGGCCACACCTGGAGTACTGCGTACAATTCTGGTCACCACATCTAAAAAAATCATGCATGATGTGGAGAAAGTAGATAGAGAGACATTCTTCTCCCTCTCGCATAACACTAGAACCAGGGGTCATCCCATGAAATTGATTGCCAGGAAATCTAGGACCAACAAAATGCCAGGAAATCTAGGACCAACAGGAAATCTAGTCCCCTGCTAACTTAGGTCCCCTGCTAACTTGGCAAAGAGGCACCTTTTAACCTGGTGATTCTCTTTAATTAGCAGGGGGGAGTAATTGGCCCTATCCACCCCCAGCACAGTATCTCCAGTTACTGTTGCTGGGGTCTATCTGATGTTGCTTTTTAGATTGTGAGCCCTTTGGGGACAGGGATCCATTTTATTTATTATTTCTCTGTTTAAACCGCCCTGAGCCATTTTTGGAAGGGCGGTATAGAAATCAAATTATTATTAATAATAACAACAACAAACAGAAGTACTTTTTCACACAACACATAATCAACTTGTGGAATTCTCTGCCATGAGATGTGGTAACAGCCAACAACCTGGATGGCTTTAAGAGGGGTTTGGATAACTTGGAGAGTTCTATCATCGGCTACTAGTTGGAGGGCTAAAGGCCACCTTCAGCCTCAAAGGCAGGATGCCTCTGAGTACCAGTTGCAGGGGAGCAGAAGAGAGGACATGCCCTCAACTCCTGCCTGTGGCTTCCAGCGGCATCTGGTGGGCCACTGTGCGAAACAGGATGCTGGACTAGATGGGCCTTGGGCCTGATTCAGCAGGGCTGTTCTTATGTTCTTAGCTGTCCTAGCCCAGTCTTAGCTACTTGTGAGAACAGCCTCATTCTCTTCTATCTTATCTAGCACTTGTTTATATTGTGACACCAGTTTCCAACTCACATGTTAAGGGGACATATGGATAGAGTGTCCATAAAAAGACATACAGATAGATGTCTCACCTATTTTTTCCAACACTTATAACATGCAACCCTTCACTGAACCTTGTGCTGTAGTGTATCCAGCATTCACAGCTGAGAACCACTCTGCCCACTCACACAACATATTTGAAACACGAGCAAATCTAAACACATGGAACAAGATCCAGAGTAAGTGAGTTATGACCATGCACAACAGAAATAAATGAGAAAAAATGAGTCACGCGACTAAGTGAAGTCACATTAAATTCCATGGGACTTAGTCATGACTAGCTTAGTCTGGATCCTGCCCATTATTTGTAAATGACAAGGTTTATGGTAGATATCCTGAAATAACAACTTCTTGGTTTATTTAGTCCAGACCTGCTCAATTTTGGCCCTCCTGCAGATGTTGGCCTAAAGCTAAAGTGTGCCATCAAGTTGATTTCGACTCCTGGCACCCACAGAGCCCTGTGATATTCTTTTGGTAGAATACAGGAGGGGTTTACCATTGCCTCCTCCCATGCAGTATGAAATGATGCCTTTCAGCATCTACCTATAACGCTGCTGCCTGATATAGTACCAGCGGGGATTCAAACTGGCAACCTTCTGCTTGTTAGTTAAGCATTTCCACGCCAGCCTACAACTCCAATAACCCATGGCTATTGGCCATTGTGGCTGGGGATTATGGGAGTTGTAGTCCAAAAACAGTTGGGGGGCCTAAGCTGAGCAGGCCTGATTTAGTCACAATTTGAGTACAGTACAGGTGGAAAATAGTTTTGTGGTCTGGAATCTATATTGACAAATTGTCCAGGTAGAAGTATTATTTGTTTTATCTATTATATACATTTATATCTCGCTCTTCCTCCAAAAAGCCCAGAGCAGTGTACATGGTTATGTTTATCCTCACAACAACCTTGTGAGATAGGTTAGACTGGCCCAGTTCCTTCAGTGAGCTTTATGGCTGAAAAAGTATTTGAACAGGTTTCCCTGGTCATAGTCCAACCACTACACCATGCTGCATTAAAACAGAGAGCTGTGATTTCTGTCCCACACATCATGCAGGCTGTATAAAGAATCTCTCTCTCTCTCTCTCTCTCTCTCTCTCTCTCTCTCTCTCACACACACACACACACACACACACACACACACACACACACAAACTCCATTCTGGGATGTGCCAACTCATAATGAGATTTCTAATTAAAACAAGACAAGCCCAGGCCAAAGACTTTCCTGCAGAAGGGTCATAGCAAGGGAAAGCCGCTCCCCACCCCCTTCCCTGCATCAGCGTAGATATCGGGCGAGAGGGGGGCAGAATTAAGGGCTCAGTCCAAGAGGCAGGCACGCAAGCCGCCATTTTTGTCCCATCACGTGTTGTGGGTGGACCAATTGGAGCACAGGAGCACCTGTATAAGCAGCCGGCTCTGTTCTGTTCTTTCTCAGTTGCGCTGCGAGCAGGCACCCTCCTGCCCATCCCTTGACTCAGTGGGGGATATTCCAGTCGCCTTTTGGGACCAAGTAGGAATTTTTTTGGGTCTCAGCAGATTGGCTATGGTTGGGGCCTTTTTTCCACCTACTTCTCACTGACTTTGTTAAGATTGTCACTGGGTTATTTGGTCACTTTGCAGTTGAGTGTGTGTTGGGGTAGGTTAATTTGCAATGGTGTTGGGCTGGAGGACTGTTGTGGTGAGTGGGAATACAGAGGAAGGGTTGGTGATCTCGCGACTATTGGGCTGGATCTGCTCTCACTCGGATGCATGCCAGCAAATGCCTATCAGTGCCTCATGACCTGGGTTGAGGTGGGCTAGCATGCATCCCTTTGTCAGTTGTAACCTCATAGTAGAGATAAGGTTCGGAGGCTAGCATGCATCCCTTTTTCAGTTGTAACCTCATAGTAGAGATAAGGTTCAGACCAGTTCCGAGCCAAATCAAAGCCCAGTCCTTCACCCTCCTGTTGGCATACCTCCTATAAGATTGACCCACATAGGGGATACCTGCACTTTAGTTCAATTCCTCGTTGCAGGTTTGTAATTATTTAGTAAAGTGGCCTTAGTTTCTTTCAACTACGTGTGTCCTGTCATTATTTGGGTCTGGGTTATGAACCTCACAATGTACCCTATCACTGACTGGGGACAATCAACACTGCTTTTTCTCATTTCTTCACATGGAAGTTGGTATCAAGAAGCATTAACTTTCCTGCAGTGTTCCTGACATTTTGTCAAATGTCCCAGAATCCTCCTGACCTTGGTTACTATGCCACCCTACCTTTCTCATTACCTGGCGCTCTCCTTTTCAACAACAAACATGTAAGCCAAGTTTGCACAGATACAGCTATAAGTCATGGACATTTCACTAACTACTAGTAGTAACTGCTTGAGTTTACTTATTGGGAAAGGGAGTTTATTTGTTTTTCTTTTATACTGTGTTAAAATTTATTTGATGTGTGTATGGATAGATGTGTGCATAAGTACCTATGCATTTTTTTTAAAGGAACAGCCCTGAAGTATCAGGTGATATCTGAACCAGGCATATATGGTCCACATTTGTATAGTGCATACATGAATATTAGTTTTCTCACTAAGAGTGACAGTAATAGACAAACTAAAATGAAAAGAAATTTGACAAGGATGCTGGTGCAAACAAACTATTAAGCTGAAGTGAGAAGTTAGGGAAATAGTGCATGGATAATTAACAGTTCTTACCCCACCACTCTTTCATTCGTCTCTAGAATTAGTGACAAAACAGCATAATATAATTATTTTCTCCACTATGCAGAATTCTGTTAGTTCAGAATTAACTACAAACACTTGGTGACTAAAGACAGCAGGAAAGTTGATATGTGTACATTATTCTTAAGTTCCCTGGCTGTGCAATGCCCTGGCATGCTTTAATTCAGGAGAACAACCCTGCATCCAATCTGAAAGAACTCTTGGGCATCACTGATCATTTGATCAAGCTCATCTGATGTCTTGTTTTACTTAATAAAACTATCTCTGTTCAATCTAAAGAAATCTGCTTCGAGACCAAAAAAAAAAAAGGACATGTGTGAATTTCAGCAACCAAATATAAAATACAGTAATGCGATCTATTTAGTGGACCTTTGAATAAATAAACCCTCTATATTTATTTTCAGAGTTCCCTTAAGCTTATAGACAAACCAGTTGAAGTAAATAAAGAGTTTTGAATCCAGCCTTACCAAATGATGATGCAGTGAACCTATAAACTCGCAATATACATTAAGCAGTTCACTCCTTCAAACATGTGTATTCAAATTAATTTTGAATTTAATGATAAAAATTTGAATTTATATTCCTAGCAAAAGCACTATATTTTTTTAAACCATCCCCAGTATAGTTTATTTTTCAATGCAATATCATTCAGTGCAATATACAAGCATATAATACATTATAATGAATACCTCAGTTCAAAGTCCTGTTAAAATAAAGGGCACCGGAGTACTATTCATACACTATGGCAAAACTATTGGGTCCATTGGCCACAAAACAATGTTGCAACCACATCGGATATAGCACAATTATCATTCTCACTATTATGCACACCCTTCTGCAAACAAATGTGATGGTATAACAAATAGTAATGCTAAACGAAGTTATTTAGACATCAATAATTCAAGTACCTCTCTCCAACTTTCACTTTAGCAAATTTATAGCAAAAAAACAAAAACAAAGCATTGCAAACATTTTGTACACTACATTGAATGCCAAAAATATTTCATTTGAAGTATCAAAACCCATACCAACCATGTAGCCAATCATCTCTTAACAAGACTTTAAAAGATATAGTGAATGCATATGCAAGAAAGGTGTGGGGTTTTTTGTGTGTTTTTTAAAATTAAAGACAATGAACATCATCCAGACTCAGGTACTCAATAGTAGTACTACTCAGGATTTACTCTATAGGGCTACTATATTTCAATAGGCATACACAGGAGTAATTTAGTCTGGATACTGCCCAATAATTATATCCATACTTACACTGAAGTGGGTTTGAATGAAATTGATAAGATTTATTTCCAAGTAAATCAGACTGGAATGTAAGAAGTCAACCTATGATGTAATCTTCAGATTGATTGACTCTGAAATGACAGTTTGTGTCATCTCATACGTGTAAAATATTCTGCATATTAGAAGCATAATCCTAAACACACACACACACACACACACACACACACACACTTGGAATTAGGCATGCATAAGGGCCCATAACAAACCAAACAAAAAGCCTTCCCATTATGCAGCTAGACACTGACCAGAAAAATGCCTGAAATGCAAGTCTAAAATATAATTAACTAATATATGTTTATACAATGTGTATCAAGGGATTCAATTTCCTAATATAGTGACATCAATACGAAGCTCCATTCCCTACAGAATGCTACTAAAATTACTATCAAGTCTCAACGTGCTGTGTTTTTAAAGTTATTTTGGTATATTGACTTTTCTATACACAAACTGCCCATTTTAGCAATGGTATGTGGGATAACTGCTCTACAATAACTATTTCTACTTTTCTAGTAATAATTAATAGCCAATATGTTAGCCAACATTCTAAAACTGCATAAGTGCTGCCAAAAAAACTACATATGCAGTGGATGTGCTCTCATGTCTGAAGTGTAACGCTCAATATTCAGCAATCTCCTCTTCCTACAGAAGCACACTGTGCAACACACAAATATATCCCTGAAGGTTATGTGACCCTCAGAGACATATCTGCACACTGCACAGTGCATTTGCCGCTTACAGGGGAAGGGGAAAAATCGTCTAAAACCATTCCCTGTGCACTTGAGCATCTACACTTCAGAAGTGGATGCACATCCATTGCATGCATGCCTCTTTTGTCTGCATGCCTGCAGTATTAGTAGGATGTCAGTCACCATCCTCAAATTCAGGTGGATGGAAACATGGCAAAAGGTTTTCCATACATTGCTATATTTGGGGTGTCTCTACAGTTTTTTAGGAGACAGAGCATCCAATCCCCAAGTGACAAAAGTAATCTAACCTGTCCATCTGAGTGTGTGACACCTGAATGTGGGATCTTGCAAGCAATTTGCTCATGAAGTCTCTCTTTTTTTTTCATTTGCTCATTAGACACCACAGGCGAGAGATTAACTATGAGGGTATTGTATAATTTTAGGACACATTGTATCAAGATTCCTTGGGAAATTGCGAAAAACATTACATGGCTGTAACTTTTTTGTTAGACGAACCTGGGCTTTGAAGAATATAGACAAAAATCTGATTGCTAGAAGCTCATTAATTGCTGGAAATACTTACTATAAGTTGATCAATACTCTCATATTAACCCCAGATAATGAATGATTCCAGTAAGTAAAAATTCAGCAAATAAAATATAGAAGAATGTTTCAAATCGTGAACATTGGTGCAACTGCTAATCCATAAATCACAAATCGGAGATATTGTGGTAATGTGGGAGGCTCTATTTAATAAAGGTCATTATAACTCCTAGCTCTAGAGCTATAAGATCTAATATCCTCTCTGGTACCTCTATGATATGCCCATGCATTACTGTTCTTGTTGACAGTCTGTTGCCTTGGAAATATTTCATTATTTCAGTTTTTCCATTTGTAGACCCTTGGCCTTGTGATATGAAGGCCACCCTATTTCATATTTTCGATTATCATTTAAGCAATCTTCTGGAGCTATTTATATAAAAGCAAGTGTTAGACAATGCATATCATCATTTATCACTGCTGTGTTTAAGCATATACTCTAGAAAGAAATGCCAAAAAAAAAAAAGAAGAAGAAGAAGGGAGCCGGTTTTTCCCTTTACAACAGTAGCACAATAATATGCTTTACAAATCACTGCCAGGATGCATTATACTCGAGTCTATCTAATTTCCTTGAACATATCAACACAACTGTGCTGGTTTTGAACAATTTGCTGTCTGAAAAGAAAAAGCAACAAGTTCAAGTCCAGTAACTTTCTGTCAGATAATTAACTAAAAGCAGAAGTTTGAAAGTTAGCCATAGTATACTAATTTTTTTAAAAAAAAACACAACCCTGCTTTTTAAAGAAACAAGATCTCTGACTGTTTATAGCACACTGATAATTGTAACATTTAATGCATTTGCCCTTTGGATATGCACATTTTGCATAATTTTTAATATCTAGCACCATAGTCCTAAACATTTTCTTGGGACCCATTAAGTGTATAGAACTGAAGCTTAGGCTAAAACTCTGCATATAATTATCATGGGTTAAGTCCTACTTATTTCAGTGGACATGCAGCCCAATTCTATACATGAATGCAGTACATACAAATATGTACTGTATTGCATTTGGTTCACTGAAACTGCCAGTTAAGTGTGTATATGATTGCAACCTTATTGTGAACAATGATGGGCAAGACAGTCGGTTATAATTATTAACAAGAAAGTATTTAAAAGACATGCCATACTGAAAATTCAGTTTCAGAGAAAGCAAACTGCTGCAAAGAAGACATCAGTCAAGTATGTGTGTGTTAAGAAAATACTGTACTGAACATCTGTTTATTGAAATACAATTGCATTCTTGCTGATATCTCTTACATTAAGACACAACAGTATGACAAACTGTGCATACGTAGAGATCCCAATAACAACTCACGTACCATTTAATCTTAAAATGGTTGGTTGTAAGCAATGACAAGAAGTAAGGCCTCAGGGCATAGAACAACCATCTGGACACTAGGCCAAGCTTTGGTTTATTGGTGTTTCATTAATTTGGGCTACTTTTCCCTTTAAAATTATTAATCCTCCCACTCCCTACAGGATAAAACTACTCGAATCCAACCTTTAAGATGACAGCATCAGAGCCGAACAAGAATATGCTATTAAAAGGCATTAAATTAAATACAGTATATCCTCCTACAACTTCAATCAGAATTTCAGACCAAGTGTTATTTAGTACAGCTCTCAAGTGGAGCAGAATAACAAATCTCACACTTTGATTTACCTTCTTCGAATGCCAAATGGAGACAGGTGATAAAGAAAGCACTCATGCACAGGCTATGAAGTTTCCCCAAGAAATTAATTCTATCTTCAAGATTCCTATCTCAGAAAAATTCCCAAAATGACACACAAATATGCCTCTGCTGGAGAGATTACTGAAGCTGTCCCAGCAAATACACTTATTACTAACATAGTACCAGGCTCATAAAGAAGAAAGCCGATTCTCTTTTCGGAAGGGAGGTGGGACTGAAGAGGTGACAACACATATTGGTATTTATGTGTTCGCTTCCCCCCCCCCATTCAAATGCACAACTCTATGTGCATGCTGCTAAAGACATTATTAGTAATATACAATGGTTTTACAGTCACTGGAGGGAAAATGTTGAATGTTCATAGCCAGAAAGAAGTGAAAGAACATTAAACCTCTGATCTCAGGAAATTTCACTAAGATGTAATGTATTTCCATCATGAACATATCCAAATACAGTTGGGCGTGCAAAATGCAACAGTTTACACTATGAACAAAGCATGATCTAAGGCAAGGTATTTGGATTTAAATCTATTAGAAAAATGAGACTAAATCAGCTCAAATCCAAGCACATCAGCTCAGCTGATGTATAGATTATATCTTCAGATATCTATCTTGTTGTGAGTGTACAGATTTATATTTAACCTATTCTTTGACATCTGATCAGAGCATTTAAAAAATCCTAATGCTACATCATAGACCATACCAGTATAAAACAATTTGTCACATTCCCCCGCTCAATCATTCTGTAACATACGGCACCACATTATGTAGATTATTTTTTTTAAAAAAACCTATTCAAAAGGTAGTTTTAATGTTATATCTTAACTAGCAACCTTCTTCACCCTTTAGCTACTCAGTTCACTGGTAATGGTGAAAGAAGCAAAAGAACAGACCTATATGAACTTTCAAACTTTGCAATATTCCTCAAACAAGGAAGAGGTTCTATGGAAGGAGAACTGTTTTGTGGTTCATTGCAGAAATGGACATTGTGGTTCCTTGCAGAAATGGGGGCTGTCATTCCACAACCATTCTACTTTGGGCACTCAAGCCTCTCAGTACCCATGGCAACCTCCATGCCATTCCCAATTGTTTTCTATGGCTTCCTCCTTGCAATGTTTGCCCCATTCCCTACAACAGTGCCTCCTCCCCTTTCCCTTTTGTGGGGCTTAATCTGCACAAAGAGAAATGCTGGTGTTCAAATCTGCCTGGAATTCACACCCTGTGTTCCAGAAGCTCTGTCTCCCCCACCGACTCCAATTGTCGGGAAGCAGGTTGCAATTACTCAGAAAACACTCTGCATATGCTCAGGGGCGGGGGGGGGAGATTCTGGGGCTAAGTCCTGGTGAGTTCCGACTTAAATTAACCCATAGCCTTCCAGAATTCTCTGAAGAAGGGTTGCAGCTGACCTGCTATGAAAGCCCACAAATCAGGCTTTCACACCTCAATTTGCCATTCAGTCATACTTCCATTGTTTCCCACAGCTCTTCCAGATGTGCGTTACTTTCAAACGGGGCAGGCATGCGATTCTCTGCCAACCCTTCCAGCATGCGCCCGTTTCTAAAGGTGCACTTTACTTTGACTAAGACGACAGCTGCAGACATGTCATCTGCCGACAGACAGTAAAAGTATCTGGGAAGAGGCGGAGGGAACCGGAAAGGGGTACAAGGACTTGAAGACTTGCCAAAATTATTGCAACAGCAAACACTTCTTGTGGCTACCGAAGCATCTCCTCTGTGATCTAAACAAGTTAAGGACTAAACCTAAACCTCAGCCGATTCCAAAAGGAGGGAGTGAAAAGCCGGTTAAGCGCAGGGCAACGTGGAATTGTTGCCGAGCTTCAACTAAACTTGCCCCAGCAGTTGCGAAGAGCAGCCAAGCAAAGCTCCTCTCCTATAGTTTTGGCCTAGCCGCACGAGCCCAGCCGGCCCTTTCCACAAGGCGATTCTGGGCCTGGCGAAAGCTCTTCGCCTCTCCAGACATGCCCGCCCCCTTTCTCTCGCTCTATTCCGCCCCGTCCCCCGCGTTCGTCAAGACCATCCAGGCGAAAAGTTGCCTCCCGGGAATTCCGCCTCACACACCCCTTCCCTCCCTCTCGCCAATGCGCCCAGCCAAACACCGACTCCTGCAATGTGGGGAGATGCAGACTCGCTGCCGCTGCTACTGGAAAGACTAGCCTAGCAAGTGTTGTGTGTCTGTGGTGGCGGCGGCGGCGGCAGCAGACAAATATGCATGCACCACCAAGAGAAACTCCCGAGACCTAGCAGCGCGAGCGGGTCTTTGCAGGCAGAGGAGAGAAGAGTCGTCGCCGTCTGGCTCTCCTCTGCCACCCCCCCCCTCCCTCCGCTTTTCCTCTTCCCGGACATGGAAGCCAACCAAATCAGACCCAAGGCTCCAAGCGGCGGCAGAGGCTCAGACGCAGGCAGGCGCTGCTGCCGCAGGTTCAATACAGAGAAAGTGTTACCGTTCTCGCCTGGAAGGATCCTGCTGAAAGCTCGGCTTGGTGGGCGCCATCTTCCTGGGCTTTTTTCCCCCCTTTCCTCTCTTCCTTACTTTTCCCCCTCCTGGTGTTGGTGTGTGGTGTTGTGTCTAGCAGCAGCAGCGGCGGCGTCGGCGGCGGCAGCAATGGCCCCGCGTAGGCAAGCAGGCTGAGGAAAAGTACTGAGGCCAATGCATTGCGGGCTCCCGCTCCCCGGCGCAGCAGTCCTGGCGCAGGTTGCTTCGCTCTGCTCGCTTGCTAGCGGCGCTGCTGCTGCTGCTCTTGCCGCCGCCGACCATAAGCCGAGGAGCGGAGAGAGCCCAGGCTCCGCCGCCTCCGAAGACATACCAAGCACAGTGACGAGGAGCAGCCGGCCGCTGCTGAGGGAGAAAGGCGCGCAGCCCCGGCGGGCAGCCCGGCCATTGGCATCGCCCGGCAGGTGTGTGACAGCGAGACACACACCGAGCGAGCGCCCGCGGGACCGGCTTAAGCGCGAGGCCAGGCCATAAGAGGGGAAGTGGAAAGTCAGGGCTCTCCGGGCTTGACCGCTGTGAAAGTATTTCTGGGCATTTCCCAGCTGCTTCCCCAGCTCCGACCGCTCTCACTCTCGTGTGCAGGGACAGAAGAGCCCTCGCTGCCGGCGCAACAACGCCACTCAGTTGCAGTTTCGCATACTTTCCTTCTCTGGAGTAGCAGCAGGAGAGGAGACACAGAGAGGGATTGGCAGACACACACTCGGTCGCTACTGGGGCTAAGCTCTGGGAAAAAGCGGTGAGCATTCACGGAATCTCAGATTACACGTGTGCCCCTGAAACGCGTTTGTTTCGGATGTCAACTGTATAACGCGTATATTGTGTGTGTTCACACGCATAGAGGGGGTAGTGTCTACACATCTGAGCGACTATTAGCATATGTGCGTGTCTTTGTGTACACAAGCGGTTGTGTGTGTGAGAACAACAAGGAATGACATCCTTCAGCTACACAGAACGGCGGCACATGCGTCTGTGCAACTACCGTATACAACTGAGTGGACGTGTGACTGCGCAGAAATGGGTGCAGATGCAGCCATGGGGATATAGTTACCGTATTTCTCTTGGCACACAGTGATGACTCGCTCTCTCGGGGAAAGTTCACGTTTGTTCTTACAGTGCCAGCTTACACACTAATCAGACATAACTGAAATAAGGGGTGAGTGGGAACAAAACAGGCATCTTAACAATACTTCGGGGACAATGGTGTGTGTGTCTACACACACTTTAAACGCCCTTTTCAGATGTCCCTTGATCAACTGATTCATGTTAAAGCCGTAAGCCGTTCAATTATTAGTTATCTAAGTCTTGAATCTTGCTCTCAGAATAGTAAAGGTGAATGAGCAGAACCAGATTCTTAAAAACGAAATATGTTCAAACTGGATGTTAAAAAAAATTAAAAGGAATCCAGCTGATCAACACATGTGCATAAGTAAGCAAATAAGGAGTTTGCAAAGTGCCAAAAAGTTTGGCTGCAGCACACAGTCAGTGACCCAAAAAATATGATCTCTGCCACAGGAGGCAGCCAGTTTGACCTGCCTCACGTCCCTCAGGGCTCCGAGGAACAGATAGAGGCGGCCTGAGTAGCTTGCAGCCCGAAGTTCTACAGCAGCCTCCCTGTCTCTCCAGACACTATTCAACTCCTTCTGATTTATACCCATCAGTTTAAAGAATCCTTCCTTTGCATTACAGCACAGAACAATCTGTAGAGATATAAAGTCGGAGGACCTACATACATGTAAAAAAATAACTCAGTAGTGATTTCATTACATAATATCAACACAGTCCACTTAAGCAGATTTGGGGTTTCTAGTCCTACATCATTCAATAGAGATAACAAGGATACAGTTTTGCTCAACCTCCCACTTCCCCCAACCACTCAAACAATAAAGTTAACAGGTGTCATCTGATTTTTACAGTTATTGTAGAAAAACTACTAATATCCTTCTTGCTGAAAGTTTCATAGAGTCACAAGGAATAATGTTTTATTTTTATGAATTAAGACAAAATGCCTAGCTTTTAATCTGTCTGTGCAAAGTTAATGAGACCATTTTTAAGGGTTTTATTTGACTATACATTTTTAAAGTAAGGAAAGTATCTTGGTGTAGATTTAAATTGTAAAAGATAAGACTCCACTAACATAGATGTATAGCCCAGTCCTCTGCATGTTTACTTGGAAGTAGATCTCATTGAGTTCAATGGGACTTATTCCCAGGTAAAGTGTGTGTAGAATTGCAGCCTTAACTGGGATAAATATAAAGGCATATGGGATTTCACTTATTTGACAAATTAGGAATATATATTGCTAATATTAAATAAGTACTATCCTTTTAATTTCTTGTAATCAGAGAATATAAAACTAGGAAATTAAATGCAATAGTAAAAACTGAGAAGGTGACCACCAAGCTCTTTATATGCAGCATAAACTCTCAAAAGGTATCTTTCATTTATGTAAAAGCCAATCTGCAGTTTCTGACATTTGGGTTCCCCTTTCACAGACAAAACTATTTTGACTGCTGCCTTGTGCTTCCTAGTTAAAGTAAACATAAGCATTGACTGTAATTTAAGAATTCTGCAAATGATGGAAATAATTCAGAAACCAAGAAAGCCAAGTGTCACACCAACTTTTTCCTACCCTTTATATTGTCACACTGCACTTATTTTACTGAAAGGATTCCTGTGTTTGCTTGAAGCAAAACAAGACTATCTTGAATATCAAACATTCATTGGCTAGGAGGGTGCTCTAATATCTCTTGAGGTGGCTTCAGGAACCTCAGATTGTATCCTAAATCTACAGAAAGCAACAGCATTAGAAGACATCACTAGAAAAGTTCAAGTAAAACAAATCATGTACTTTCTACAACTTGCCTCCAACAGCTGTCTGGTTCAAAGCTGGTGGGTAGAAAGGGGAAAAGCAATCAGCTTCTATCTGAATGGTTTAAATATAAATATTGGTGATTCCAACAAAGAGTTCGCAAACCAATGAAGTTTAAAATTTGAGTTTCAAGTACGGGTTGCTTATGTTTGCACATCACTGAGTTTTCCTTCAGCCAATATTTTATTTAATGTGCTACTAAAAGGCAAACTATTTGGAGCCACTAGCAGAACACAAGAAAGTGAAAAATAAAATGTTACAGAGTGCATTCAAGAATCGTTGCTTGCTTCCTGTTTTTCTAATCATTACATCTTTGTTATGATCTTCTAGAAACAAAAAAAAGGGAAATAAAAACTTAGGGTTAACTTTTTTAACCTCAGGAAGCCAAAGAACGGGATGTTGTGTAATTAAATGCTGTGTTACAATTAGCACCTGTCTGTGTATGGGGGGAGGAAAAGGTGAGGAAGGTCTTTAAACTTCATTATGACTTATCGCCTAAGCCAAGTTGGTTAGGTTTCCTTTCTAAAGGAGCTGTCTGTGAACCTCGAAAATTTGCATCAGAATGCTTTTCAGATGAATACGCAATAGTGCTGAGCCCACTTAGGGTTTCGTGCTAGATTTCCCCCTAGTAACAGGTGACATGCTAATACTGTTGTAATAAAAGTGTGGAACTGCAAGGGTGAAACGCCAAGTGAAAACTCTATCTTGTTCAATTGAAAACAAATTATCAATCACCGTAGCGTGATCAATTATACCTCTTGGCCGCCACGCTGTGGGGTTTGCACAAGGCATTGACACTGACATTGAGAAATCCCTACTTGAAAAACGATAAGCAGACGGGATCCCAAACTTTGCAGCAGCAGCAGAAGAAGAAAAAAATCCTCAACCCCTTGAGCTGCCGGGAATTTCACTTTCCCCTTTGCTATTGTTGCTTACCCAGCTCAAGCAGCGTTGCTAGTCACTGCTTTGAAAAGACCCTTTGCACTCCTGAAAGCATTCAACAGCAAAACAAAATTGTCTTTTTAAAAGGCGCACTAAAAAAGCAAGCAAGGTAGGCTGATACATGAACACACCTTTTGATTTTGTACTCACCGTTGTTGGTAGGAAGTGATGCCCTGGACGTTTTGCGGGTTGCCGTTGGCTGCGGTACTGGCTCTCCCCATGCCCGGACCGGCCGGCACTCCCCCGGCCGCTCCGCCGGCCGCAGCTGCAGTCACCTGCACGCTGAAATCCGGGAAGATCCGGATCATCCCCGCGGCTCAGCACCCAGCGAGTGTCGGTGAAGAGGTATAGCGGCTCCTCTCCCTCCGGCGGCTGCAGCAGCAGAGCCAGGCACACTGCAATCCCATTAGTGAGCGGCGGCCACTGGGAGGGAGGCAAAGCGCTTTGATCTAAGCTGCTGAGCTGAGATTGAGTTGCGGGGGCTGGCGGGGGGGGGCTTTGAGTGAAAGGGGGCGAAGAGAGAAGATATTTTACCAATTTGCAAACATGCAACGTGTCAGGATTTGGGGAGAGAAGCGCGGGAAAGGAACGCTGCTGCAAAAGAGGAGGCAAAAATCAAGAAGGGGAATCTCTCTACAGCGCTGGAAACTGTGGCGAGACGACCGGCAATCCGAGCCGAGAAGGGACAGCGAGAAGGGGGCGCAATTACTTTAGCGTGGCTGTGAAAATGATGGGCAGCAAATGTTGCCTTTCCCCCTCCCTCTCCTCCCCCGCCCCCAAAACGCAAATCTTGGGAGGATTTTCTGTTTCTCAGAAACGTTGCTGACCACTGCTTGGTGGGCCAGAGCCAACGGGGCGTGGGGAGAGGGGGAAGAGTGGTGGTGGAGGAGGAGGAGGAGGAGGAGGGAAGAAGATCCCCAGCTCCCGAAAGAAAGAAGAATCGAAGAAGAGGAAGCTTGTTGCGGCACAAGTTCTTGGGAACTAGCTTCCTTTCACCCTCCGTCTCTCCCTCTCCCCCCCCCCCGGCTATCTTTCGTCTCTATGAAGAGCTGGCTTCCACCCAGGAGAAAACGCGCCGCTTTTGTGCAACGGTAGAGTTTGTTCTCTATTATAGGGAAGTGACTCTCCTGCCCTCCTAGTGTGCGGCACTGTTATTGCTGCTCAAACTTGGAAGGTAGGGTGTGTGGATGTGCGCGCGCGTCTATCCGCACGCACCGATCCCCGTTGCTGCTCCGACATATCAATTATAGTGTTCAGAGCAGTGCAAGGGAAGCCTTTGCCAATGGAACAAACACAATAACGAGGGAGGCAGTTCGTTGGGTCTGCAGTTACAGTCGCGCCGGTTTGCTGCTGGGCAGCGTCTCAATAACGCTTTGCCGTCACTTAAAGCAGGCTGAGACGGCGATCCCTAAGCCACTGGCGCCCTGCAGGTCAGCCGGCCCTTTATTAACTTCAAGCGGGACTCCGGGTTGCCATTTTTACCCGGACAGAACTAGTTCCGCGGAATATCAGTCAGGGCAGCTTACTTCCCACTAAATGCGTTTCGGGTCCGAATTAGTTTGTGGGATTGCAGCTCCTTTGTGCAAACAGTGTTGTGTCGATTCAGATTCCTCTTTCCGTCCCCTTGGACCTTTCTGGTTGCCGCCCGCACTGCTAACAAGAGGGAGGGGGGTTTGCAGGCGGGACAGGAGCTCGTGTGAGTTGTGAGCGCAGCTTTGCAATGGCGCTGAAGCGGCAGTGCTGCGCGAGGCGCTGGAATGTGCACCGGCAGCAACCCCACGCTTCGTGCCTTTCCCACTCGCAAGCTCTTCCTTTCCCGAGAAGCGGACATCAGTGAGGGAACAGCTACTTGTTCGGCCGAAGCTGCGGATGGACTCCCCTGGCGTTAATCAGGGGCACTGCAGTCCCGAATCTTTATTCTCACCCCCAGCTTTTCTTTTTCTTTCTTTTTCTCTTTCTCCCCCCACCCCGTCCCCGAACCAATGGCCATGCTTGTCCCTACTTAGTCCGTTCAGCGTTACACGACCGTCCCTACAGTTGTCAGGACATTTGTGGGGAGATAGAAGGAAGTAAGACCTCCCGAATGAAAACAACTAAGGTCAGATTTGTAAGACTGCTTTGTGTAGGCTTGTTTTTCAATCTAGGCAAGCTTAAATTATTCGTTAGTTTGAATGTGTATATAGTTAACTTGGCCTACAATAAATTGCCAACGTTTGCATCATTGGTGGTGGTGATAGTGTGTGTGTGTGTGTGTGTGTGTGTGTGTAAAACAGTTAAGAACTTAAGAAGCCTTGCTGGATCAGACCAAAACCTATCCAGTCCAGTATCTTGTTTCTCACAGTGGCCCAACAGATATATCTGGAAAGCCCACAAGCAATAGATGAGGGCATCTCTTGCAATTGGTATGCAGAGGTGTACTGCCTTTCGAACTGGAAATTCATGGTGGACAACTTGGCAGTTATCATTATTTATTTATTTATTCAATTTCTATACCGCCCTTCCAAAAACGGCTCAAGGTAGTTTACACAGAGAATGAATGAATGAATAAGAAAGATGGCTCCCTGTCCCCAAAGGGCTCACAATCTAAAAAGAAACATAAGATAGACACCAGCAACAGTCACTGGAGGTACTGTGCTGGGGGTGAATAGGGCCAGTTACTCTCCCCCTGCTAAATAAAGAGAATCACCACGTTAAAAGGTGCCTCTTTGCCAAATTAGCAGAAGCTAGCAGGGGTTAGTGATTGGTACTTATGGCAGATGGCTCTCTGTAAGTGCACCACATATGCTGGAACATAATTTTTTTTCAAACTGAGGAAAATGTGAAGAATCTTATAATAATAATTAATAAACAAAACACAAGTTTATTTGTTAGCCACCCCATAACAAATTGTTCTTCGGCTGGCTCACAGCAGAGGATTAAAGCATACAATAAAAACACATACATCAAATCATAATACAAAAAAGAAAATACAATACAATACAATACAATACAAAGCAGCTTAAGAACTCATTTTAAAATTAGTTTAAAAATCAGATCAAAAATGAAAACCAAAATTTAAAAAGCCTGGGTGAACAAAAAAGTCTTTACCTGGTGTCTAAAAGAACAAAGTGATGAAGCCAGGCAAACCTCATGGGAGGCGTATTGCCTGAGTCTGCAAAGAGAGTGAAGTATAACCTCTCTCATGGCCTTTCCTCTTCCACATATTCCTCAGTTAATAGCTGGTGGAAGTTTTTTCTTCCATAGACTACTGCCTATCCATAACAGCAATTTCTATTGATTCTGGAAATCCTATTGCACATGGGTATTATTGGGAGTGGAGACTTCTATTTTCCTTTCTTCATGGTTGTAGATTTCAGTGCAGTTTATCAGATTTTATTCCAAAATATTTTGTTCTCTTATAATGTAAGATCCAATTGAAACACTGAGTTGAACACATGGTCCAGTCTCCATAGGATGGTGCTATTTTCTATATGTACATGGGGTATTGTATGTTTGAATGCTGCCCATCTATTATATTAATTAGGGGTGTGCACCGGACCGCGGACCTGCGGCTCGGCACTGGGGTGGGGGGGTCCATTAAGGGCGGGGGGGCTTTACTCACCCCTCCCGCGCTTTGCTGCTTCGGCGCCATAGTTAGTTTAAAAAATGCGCCGCAGAATCCCTCGCCGCTCCGGGGCTCCTTCTTGACTTCAAAATCGGGCGGCAGGATACTTCCCTGCCGCCCCCAAAGCCCCCTCAAGCCATTTGAGCTCTTTAAATCTCGCCCCGGACCAAGTGCTAAAGCGCTCGGGCGGGCGGCGGGGAGATGTCCTTCCGTCCGCCCGCCCCCTTCCCTGCCTTCTGCGAAGTGCAGGGAGCCTTCTGCGCGCGCGTCCCAGAAGGCTCCCTGCACTTCGCAGAAGGCAGGGAAGGGGGCGGGCGGACGGAAGGACATCTCCCCGCCGCCCGCCCGAGTGCTTTAGCACTCGGTCCGGGGCGAGATTTAAAGAGCTCAAATGGCTTGAGGGGGCTTTGGGGGCGGCAGGGAAGTATCCTGCCGCCCGATTTTGAAGTCAAGAAGGAGCCCCGGAGCGGCGAGGGATTCTGCGGCGCATTTTTTAAACTAATTATGGCGCCGAAGCAGCAAAGCGCGGGAGGGGTGAGTAAAGCCCCCCCCCCGCCCTTAATGGACCCCCCCACCCTAACCCTCCCGAACCAAAACCACCCCTTGTCCGGACCGGTTCGGAGGCCAGTAGAATGGCCTCCGAACCGATCCGTGCACACTACTAATATTAATTCTCCTGGGTGTGCCTTGGAATGTGCATCCCAGAGCCCAGCTGATTGGCTGGGCGGCGGACACACCTGATTGGCTGAGGCACACCCAGGAGGATTGGCTGCCGCGGCGGCGCCTCAGCCTTGGAGACCAGAGGTGGCGGGCCTGGCCGTGGAGGCAAGGCCCAGGAGGGGGGGAAGAAAGTAGTGGGGGAAGAAGTGCCAGTGGGGAGGGGAGGGGAGGTGGCTGGGCCCGGAAGCAGGGACTGGGGAAGAAGTGGGGGGAGAGGTAACCACCGGCCACAAAGAGCACACAGATGCTCTGTGCGGGGTTGGCTAGTATTAAACATTGTCTAAAACAATGTCTAAAACTCACCAGAACCCTTGTGCTCCTGCCTATACCAAGTCCTATTTGTGATAATGAATGAATTTCTATTAAAACTAATATTCTTATCTACTATAGTGAGAGCCACTAAAGAAGAGTGGGCGGGTTACACAATGCTTTTGTGAAGCATATGAAAGCAGGAGAGAATCTATCAATGTAGTCGCTAAGAGTCGACACTGACTTGAGGGCACTTAATCAATCAATCAATCAATCAATCAAAGCAGAATGTTTAACTTGAAAATTACGGGATCTCATCATTTGTCCTGGAGGGAGGAAAGTTTTGTGTCCCCCACTGTGATCAAAGTTCAAGTATACGTAACAGTTCAGCTGTCAATACTACTCTTTAAGGAAGTGCACAAAATGCAATTTGGACGCCAAATTGCAGCACATCCCTTTAACACGGAGGTATTACACATCCCCTTTAACACAGAGGAATACAGGTCCATACCGGCTCCTCCACTGCTCACCACCACTTCCTTAATCACCTCCAAACTATCATCGCATGCCAGTGGTGTGCTGACTCTGTGATGTCAGCATTCACATGGCTTCTGCATGTGCACAAATCGATATTTGCCATTCGATTTGTACTCAAATCAAATCACAAAAATTTGAATCGATTTGTCAAGCCAGCCAGCCATTGCCAGCCGGTTTGATGAATCGATTTGAAAATTTGCATTAAAAATCATGCTTTGCCCACAGGGAGCAATGGGGAATTTGAATCACTCCATTGTTCCTCGTGGGTAGCTCCTAGGGATTACAAATTGGGTTGGGTGGTAGGGCATGATGTTTGCTACCTATCAGCCAACTCACAAAAGAAATGGTCAAGTGGGCGATTTTAAATTTTAACAAACTTTCCACCAAAGAAGACCCCATAGAACCCCAAAGAAGACCCCCATAGGCTGTAGATTAATTTTTTTTTGTTTTAATCGCCCGCTTGCCCATTTCTTTTGTGGGTTGGGTGACGCCTATCATGCCATGCCAAGGTAGACACCCATCATGCCATACCATCCAACCTACTTTGGGGTCCCTAGAACCTATCCACAAGGAACAATGGGATGATTCAAGTTCCTCATTGTTCCCTATGAGCAAAACAAGCAGAGTGCACTGTGCACACATTTTGCAACCCTGCCTTGGAAAACAGCACTGCAGAACAGAAGCAGCACACACAGTTTTCTCCCAACAAAGAACAACACATTTTGCCAAACATTCAGTCCAAAGATAGCCAAAAAAGAATCACTGACTCAGAACCCACTGCCAGACTGTGCTGCCAGGGGTGGAGCTACCATTGGGCAAATGGGTTCAAAGAACCCGGGCTGCGTCCAATCAGGGGCCGCACTTCGTGGCCCCAACACCCCCCCCCCGCATCAGACTTCAGATGCAGGGCTGGTAGTTTATCTCCCAACTGGGGGGCATGTGGCCCCTTCGGGAGCTAAACTAGCTCCTGAAGGGGCCGCGCGGCCCTTACAGGAGTTAGAAGATTGGCGCTGCTTTTGCAACGCAGCCCAGGAGGGGCTCTTCCCTGCCTTTTGCTGGGAAGAGCTGCTCTTAGGCTGCGCTGCGAAAGCAGCACGAGCCTTTGTTTAACTGCTGAAGGGGCCACGCGGCCCCTTCGGTAGTTAAACTGCAACTCCCAAATGGAGCCTCAAGGCTCCGCTCACGAGCCAGACCACACACCCCATGCCTGACATCAGATGTGGGGGCATGGCTAGCCCCACATCTGACGTCAGACACGGGGGGTGGGGTTAGCGGGGGCAGCTGCCGCAGCCGCACATGGACCGCCGGCAGTCCCGCTCCGCCGTTGTGTGCTGCAGTAACATGATTGGCACAAGTTGCTTTATCACACACAATTATGACTCTGTCCTTACTGTCAACAACTGCCACACCATAGCAGCACCCTTAGCAACCAGCAAGCATAGTCATAAGCTCAACTACAGCAACATCTTCAGCCACATTTTAACTGAATGACTCCCCCTTGCAGTGCAGAATGCAAAGCAGACCAGAGCAGTGAATGAAGGACAAGTTACTCTCAAGGCCAGACATGGAGCTCATCACAGCAAATGCCAAGAAATATTACAGACACACAGCTGAGCTGCCAGTGTCCATTTCTTGTCACAACACCATCTCACATACAGACCAAACCTCAACTCAAGGAAGGCACCCAAGTTTATTTATATTTAAATTTTTATCTCGCCTTTCATTAAGAAAATCCCAAGGCGGCAAAGTTCTGCCTTTGTCAATCTGAAATCCAGAAACACCCGATAATTATAGCAGCAATAGGTAGCACAGCATTGTACTCAATGCTGAGAAAAGAAAACCACAAAATCAAACCTTCCTGGACTCCTTCCTCCTCTCCTGATGTAAGGGCTCTCTGCCTGCCAGTCCCTTTGAATGCGTTTTGAAATACTCAGTGTTGAGAAAAACCCACAAAATCAAATCTTCCTTCTAGGGTTGTGCCTGAACCACAGTTCGAGCACTGGTTCAATCTCCGTTTGGGAGCATGGGAGCTTTAAGAAAGAAGAGAGCAGGTCCTTACCTACATTCCACTACCCCAAGCAGCTTCCTGCAGGGGTCGTTCTTGGCCCAAGTAACGCAACACAGTGCCTGCATACACATAGCATCCACACATGCACAGACGCCATTTGCGTGGTCAGCAACACCAATGGCACCCATGCGTGTGCAGATGCCATGTGTGTGCTGGCACCACACGGTGGTACTTGAGCTGAGCACCACCCCAGCAGGAAGCTGCATTGAGTGGCGGACATCAGTTGAGGCCCTGCTCTCCTCTTTCTTAAAAACCCCACTCCCAAACAGTGCTCGAATCAGTGCTTGAACCATGGTTCAGGTACACCCCTACTTCCTTCCTCCTGATGTATCCTCTTCTTGCATAAGGGCTCTCTTTCTGCCTCCCCGTCCCTTTGAATACATTTTGAAATTCCCTCCAAAGGTTTTCTCCCTTCCTGCTCCCTCCACCTAGCCAATGCAGGCACAGTTTCTCATGCCAACACTTGATTTTGATGAGAACAAGCCAACCAAGAAGCAAGTAGATTTCAAGGCAATTGGAAGCCAGTGCTAAAAAAACCAATCCGCAAGGGGTAAAAGCTTGCCAAAATGGCCAAACGAATTGCACAAATCGATTTGTGCCGAATTGGGGCTGATTCATTTTGACCTCAAATCAGACCCTTCACTTAAGGGGCGATTCAATTCTCAGTTGAATCCGTGAATCCGCCCCCCCCCCCCAATTTGGGTGTGTAGGGAATGTCAATCAGTGAGAACTACGGTTCTGAGAAGAGCTGGCAGATCCGATAACTCCTGCTTACCCCTGCTAATTGAGCAAAGAGGGCCTCATAAGTGGTCATTCTCTTATACTTAGAAATTGTCTTCATTCATCCCAGCATAGCATCTGCTCCAGTGCCTGTTTGCTGCTGTCTGCTTTAGGGTTTTTTGTGATTGTTTTTCATACTCGAGGGACAGGGAACCATCGTCTCATTTCTTTTGCTTTCTTAGGGAATTTTTTAGAAAAGCAGTATATACAAGTTCTAAATAATAATGAAAAATAAGGTTATTCAGTATTGCCATCTTTGCTCTCAGTGGAGGCTCCAGATATTGCTTACCATGAAGCAGGGATTCTAAAACACTTTAAAGGGGGTTAAGCAAGGATTTATAATGGGCAAAGTTTTCATCCCATTGTACCATTCCAAAAGGCATTGTGTGGATGGCTGCCATAGGCCAAACTGCAGAACATATTCATTTTTTCTTTGTGCAGTTCTACAACAAGGAATCAATAATATCTTTCTTTTTTATTTTTACTTCATCCTTTTTATTCCAAACCAAATTAAGATACATAAATTCAATGTTAAAACAGAGTCTGCATTCAAATCCTTTGTATTAAATAGCATCTGTGTTTGCATTCTACTTTAATACAAAATGCTTTGGACTGAGCTAATACCAAGAGAAATGAAACTAGTTAGTCCCCACATGTTGCACATAAAAAGAATTCATAATGAGCATCTGTGGGATGTGGAATGGATCCCATGAGTTAGCTGAAGACCTCATAACGTAAGAGCTGAGAAGCCTAAGTGAATTATGACTGTCTCTTTCCTCACAAGTAGGATTAATTTTCTATCCCACTTATATTCATTATCTATCCTGTTTATACTACAGGGACATCAATTGTTTGAGTGTTAAATATATAGTCTTCACAGAAAAAGATGGGTTAGCTAGCTGAGCCCTTCCCCCTCTGTACCAACTGAAATGTTACTCAAACTCCATGTTTAATGAACAATGTTAGATAGAGACATTCATAGGTTGCTTAAACAATTGTGGTGTGCATTTATTTTTCCTCCTAATTGAACTGTTTTAAATTGTAAAACTCTCATACTGTCTTCTGTCTGCCCATGGCTCTCCCAGTGATATCCATAGGAATTTTGCATGTGAATCAAGAAATGTATATGACTTTAAGAGAGCAGGTCAGTTAATGGCTAGAGGAATGATTAAATACTTCTGAATAGTGGTCTTCCTTTTCCTCACAATACTGGGCAAGACTAGCATGAATATAGGGAAATCATGCTGGAAGAAGCATGTATAGTAGCCATTTTCAGTTTTATCTATTAATTGTAATGATACTGAGAGAGAGAGAGAGAGAGATATATATATATATATATATATATATATATATATATATATATATATAAAAATCTTGCCTTTCAGGTTACTCTCACAAGGCTAACAAGGGGGATGGGATCATAACTCCATGTTAGAGTACATGCTTTGCATGCAGAAGGTCCCAGATTTAATTCCTGGCATCTCCAGGTAGGGTTTGAAAAAACCTCGGTCTGAACCTCTGAGGAGCTTCTGCAAGTCATTTTAGAAAATACTGAGCCAGATAGACCAATGGCCTGCCTCAGTGTAGTGCAGCTTCATATGCTCAACATTAAATAAATATGAAACATTGAAATGAACTAAAAGCATAATAAAAAACTACTACAAAAGTGAATTAAAGCAGACATCTACAATAAAACAATGCTCATCAGCAGAAACACCCAAGTCTACCTGTACTCTGAGATTTGACACTTATATAGCTACTGGGCATGGGGACAATGGAGCAAGGAGGGGATGAGGGTCCCTAGGCCTCCGTGGTCTGGGGGGCCAACAAGGCACCCACTCACCCCTCTCCCCCAGGGGGTCCGCTGGCTCCCTCCTGCACCCAGCTGGTGAACAAAGTGTTCACTGGCTGGAAGTGTGGAGGCACACCCTTTCCTACCTAGCCAGTGCTTTGTTCTAGTGCTGGCTGGCCAGGGGCTTAGTTCCCTGCCTCACTCCAAGTAGTTCCCTGCCTCACTCCATCAAGTCAGCACCAGCAAGAAGTGCTGACTGGGGAGCATCTCTAGAAGGGCCAAACAGGCCCTCTTCCAGGCAGTGGCCACATCCCCTGCATCAACGTCAGATGCAGGGGGCGTGACCAATATAAGGAACAGGGCCACTCAGCCTCACTCCCGATTCTCCTCAGTCCAAGCACTGACTGGGGAGAATCAGGAGCGAGGCTGAATGGTCCCATTCCTGATACTGGCCATCCCCCATGCATCTGATAATGATGCAGGATGTGTGGTCAGGGTGTGCTTGTATGCCAGTTTCTAATGGCATGGGAGCCGCTGGCTGGATCTTGTCCCCCAGCTGCCGGCAAGCTTCCTATGCAAAGGGCTGAAAATTGACTGAGTCACTATGTTCTTTATGTCCCTTACATTCCAACAGGTGTACTGCTGTCTTTTGTATCATTTGAAACTTCCTGGCAGTTTTTAAGGTTATCCTACCTACATAGAGTATTAAATACACTAGATTGCAATGCTTGGGATCCCAGTAACAAGATACTTCTACTACAGGAGAGCATAGAATCCATCTTTATACCTAATAGCATGATATACCTTAGCATGATGGCTTTGTACCTTTATACATGATATACCTTCATGTAAGCTTTTCCATCCCTTAAGACAGCAGAAGGCTTTGAGTAGGGTACTCAAAGTCTATTGAGTTCACAAATCATTCATAGTTTTCATAGGATACAAAATATGGCTTGGGTAGAAGGATGTTTCATTTGGATATAAGCATAAGTGACAGTAGGAAAGAGAAAAATAGAAATAATACTATGAAGAAACCAAAGATACATTGTTTTGGAAGATAAATGAGTCTTTATTCTACCCCCTGTGTTGTTCTGTTGGATCTTCCATGCCCACACAATCATTACAGATTGTCTGTCTATCTTCCTTCAGAAACCATACTATCCTGAATACAATATTTTAAATTGTACAACTCTCATGCTGTCTTCTATCTGCCTATGGCTCTCCCAATGCTATCCATAGGAATTTGCATGAAGATCAAAAAATGTGTATGGCTTTGAGAGAGTAGGTCAGTAAATGGCTAGAAGAATGATTAAATACTTCTGAATAGTGCTCTTACTTTTTCGCATGATACGGACAAGACTGGCATGAATATAGAAGAAGTGTGTAGGGAATCATTCTGGAAGGAATTAAGCATGTGTGGTAGCCATTTTCAGTTGAGGAGTCAGTGGCTGTCATGTTGCTCAACATGAAGGGCTCCTTGCAACATAACATTTGCACAAGAATGCTGTTGTGCTAATTGCAAGAACTGCACAAATGCAGTTGTGCAACTGATGGCTATTATTTCCAGTGGCTGTCAATTGTGCAACCATGGTTGCGCAATTCCTCCAGTTAGCCTAACAGAGCACATAGTTGTTGTTGTTGTTGTTATTATTTTGATTTCTATACCGGCCTTCCAAAAATAGCTCAGGGCGGTTTACAGAGATAAATAACAAATAAATAAGATGGCTCCCTGTCCCCAAAGGGCTCACATTCTAAAACAAAACATAAGCAACAGTCACTGGAAGTACTGTCCTGGGGGTGTATAGGATCAGTTACTCTCCCCCTGCTAAATAAAGAATTAAAGAACTAAAATGCTAAATTTTAGCATTTAGCATTTTAGCTAAATTTAGCACCCTGCTAAATAAAGAATTAAAGAACTAAATAATAGTTGCACAGTATGTCAACCAACGTAGGTATAAATACATTTTAAAATATACTTAATGAATAGTTTGGGAAAATATCATGTACTTTATCTAATAGTAGTAGTCAAATTTGTTTTATATTTTAGCTTAATATTTTAATTGTGTCATTTTTATAGTCTTGTTTTTAATTTTTGTGTAAACTACCTTGGGATTGTTTTAATGAAAAGTGGCATACAAATTTAACAATAAATAAATAAATTAAATTAAACCACTTAGTCTAGCCATCAAAGCCACCCCACAAATAGTAGCAGAGCTTCTGAAATCTGCCTTGATTTTTGTGATACTTCAAACAAACTCTGACTATACAATTGTGGAGCTGTTGCCAAAATTACTCTTTGTATGACCTGTTTGATATTCGAGATTGCCATTGAACAGAAGGAAGGAGGAAGTACGTTTTTTAATTTTTTAAATTTTAAAGTGTTACTGATGTGTTTTTACTATTATGATTTTATCTTTTTATGAATTTTAAATGTGTTATGTTTTATGTTTTTAATTCTGTAGAGAATTTTATACTAGGCGGTATATAAAATTAATTAAATAAATAATAAATAAGTTTGGTCCATGCTGTTTATTGTTTACAGCCTTCTTCATCAAAATTAGCTCCTTGACTTGTGCTGTGAAAGATATTAGATCTTGTACATACATTACCATAGGTGCATAGTTGTAGCCACAGGAGGAAAATACTTTCCACTGTGGTGTGGTTCAGTCTCATGGCATCTATGGTAAGTAACATATGAAACTTTGAATCACATGAAGTTGTACCAAATTTATCATCACTTCCCAAACCATGATTGCCTCCATCCACTTGGTGAATAGCATACTCAGTATGGCCCTGCATTATTCAGAGCTTCTTGTTATAAAGCAACATGGATTGAAGCAGGAGCAGTTTTTCAGTGGCTTACATGTTGCCTTGGTAACATGGGATTTAACCTTAGAATATTATGATCCCAAAAGTCAGACTTTCTTCAGGAATGGCCTGCTATAATATGGACCAGTCTCCAAGCATCAAGGGTAGATTCACACTAGGTGCATTACTGCAGTCTAACCTCAGTATTATAGTCATGAATCACCATCAGATCCCTGAATGAGAAAGAAAAGTTTTTCTCCTCAGCAGATGGTAGTGTTGAAAAACATTTCTAATTATTTTGGTGTTCCAAATGCAATGAAACCAGGAATACCCATAAGGCCTGTAAATGTTAGTGACAAAGAGCTCCAAATTATCAGTGGTGGATAGTGGAGTTTATTTTCAGGATGCTAACCATTTGGTAGGTATGTGGGAACTCCCTTAGGAATCTCACTTCATGAACTTTTTGTGGAGATTCCTTTATTTAAGAAAATTGCATACACACATTGTGCAACTGTGCAAATGCAAAAATTGTGCAAATGATGCTACACAAGAGCAAGCCTATTATTTCCAATGGGTTTACTTATGTGTAATGTCATTTATGCAGTTGTGCAACTTACATGTATGCAAGATTACTGGACTGCTGTACTCGTACATAGTATGTAAGCCACAGGCTGAAATGATAAAGAAACTTACTCAAAGTAATCCCACTGAAATTAAAATTGGAAATTTAATTTCAGAGGGACTACTTTGAATAATGTTTCTCATTTCAGCCACTCAGTTTTATAATGTAAATATACATTTTGGAATAAAAGGGTAAAATTATTTATTTTTGGTGCTGGTTATTGCAAGTTGAGTATCCCTTATCCAGATGTCCGAAATCTGGAATGCTCCAAAATCTAGACACATGCCGTAACAAAACAAACAAACAAACAAACAAAAAACTCCTCAGCTCACTCACTCGCAGATTCCCAATTTTGCTGCTTTAAAACATGCAGTCAAAACTTACTTATTAACGTGCTTATTTCAGAAGGCTGCACACATCGCATCCCCCTCATTGCCCACTCGGGACATTTCTCCCCTGGTTCCGTCATCCCAAGCCCACTCCCTGCTTTCCTTCCTTACATCACCTCGCTCCAGAGAGGGAGAGGGAGATAGGGATGTGCACAAAACCAGTTTGCCCGGTTCGGTTCGAATTCGAACCAGGTTAGAACCAGGAGGGGGTGGTTTGGTTTTGGTTTTGATCGAACCTCCCCCTGGTTCGGTTCGAATTCGAACCGGTTCAAACTGGTTCAGACATCCAAAAATTGGTAGGATGGTAGCTGGCACCCAGGGGTACCTGCCACCCGAACCGCAAAGCAATCGGACACTCGTACAATTTTTTATGAATTTTTGGAAATTATTTTTATTTTTTTTCTCATAGGGTATAATGGGACTCAAACCAGCCCATTATTCCCTATTGTGGAGTACCCATGGGTGCCAACAACCACAAAAACCCCGAAGCAATTGGACACCCCTATGATTTTTTATGAATATTTGAAATATTTTTAATTATTTTTCTCATAGGGTATAATGGGACCCGAACCAGCCCATATCCCCTATTGTGGAGCACCTAGGGGCACAAAAGTGGGGTGGGTGGTAGACAACCAGGGGTGCCTACTATCCACAAAGTTCCAAGGCAATCAGACACTCCTCTGATTATTGGTGAATTTAAAAATTATTTTGGAATTCCTCATAGAGAATAATGAGGATTGCAGCAAATGTATAGCTTCACGTCGGGGAGAAAGGGGTGTCCTAGAGTGGAGTGTGGTGGGTGGTAGTTCCCAAGGTGGGCAAGGAAGCTATCAGAATTATTTGAAAGGAATTGGGCAAAAGGCTGATTTTTAAGTGATTTTTGAAGTTTACACGACTTTAAGGTTTTTCTCCACAAAGAAGCATGGAGGTGTCAGCAAATGTATAGCTTCACGTCGGGGGCAAAGGGGTGTCCAAGACCAGAGTGTGGTGGGTGGTAGTGCCCAAGGGGGGGCAGGAAGCTATCAGAATTATTTGAAAGCAATTGGGCAAAGGGCTGATTTTTAAGTGATTTTTGAAGTTTATGTGTCTTTAAGGTTAGCAGATGAGAGTGGATTCATGGTTTGTCATTGAAAATCTTATATGCTACCAAAGAATCTACACTCAGAATACTTCAGAAACAACAAAACCCAGTACTCCATGGGTTAGCAACCCATGGAGGTGGTTGGCACCCTCGCTCTGGGCCACCCCAGCACCCCCCAAGTGCAGTTATGGGGCTGCTGAAACCTGCATTCTTCCCTATGGAGAAAAACCTTAAAGCCACTTGTGGAGTGCTGGGGTGGCCCAGAGTGAGTGGTGGTCTAGTGCAAAGAGGGTGCCAACCACCCCCATGGGTTGCTAACCCATGGACCCAGCTCCCTTGAGAAGTCTATAATGCTGGGGAAATTTGAAGGAAGAGAAGAAGAGGTCAACCAGCAGCAAGGTGGATGGACTCGATTGCGACAGCAGTGAATGCACCACTGAGAGACTTTAAAGGCCAAGTTGAAGACAGATCATTCTGAAGAGAATCTATCTATGTGGTCACTAAAAGTCGGCACCAACCTGACAGCACTTAATCAATCAATCAATAAATGTAGGGATGTACATGAACCAAGGTTCGAGCACAGAGCCCAACTGGTTCAGATGAGGTCCAAACCAGTTCGGCTCGGCCAGGAGGAGGAAGCGGCAAACGGGATCTTTAAAAAAGAGGAGAGCAGGCCCTTACCTGCTCTTCACCACAACATTCAGCTTCCTATTGCAACGGCACTCCCCCAAGAACACGCACATGGTGCTGAAACGCACATGGCACCTGCACATGCATGGATGACATATACATCCTGTTGCCATGGATGGGTTGTTGGGAGGAATGCCATTGCCCCATGAAGCTACATGCAGTGGCAGAGAGCAGATAAATACCTGCTCTCCTCCTGATCCCACTCTGCTCTCCCCCAGCGGTGCCCAACATGTGCATGAACCTCTGTTCGAGCACATCTCTAACGCCCTCATCACTCACAAATGAAATTCCATATACAATCCATATAGTTGATGAAACTTACTTTTTTTAGTTTTACAAAGCTGTATGTTTTCAGCTGTGTTGTTTGTAATGTAATGTTTTTAATATGTTAAATACTACTATGTATGAACCAAATACTTCCATATATCTCAATTTATATTGCTAACATTATTCCCAAATAATTTTTTATATGTACAGTGAAATGTAAACATCTAGTTATGGAAAACTAAGTTTCCTCAGTATTTATTAGCAGCATAAATAGAGATGAGCATTCATTTATTTTTTCACAATTATGAAAAATAGTGTAATTTTTACCCTTCAAATTAGAATGTAATCTGCATAGTGCTTTTAAAAAGTGAGCTGAGTTTTAAATATAGTTTCTAGTTTATGTTAAATTGAGATAAATAATTACTTATTCCTCTGCTTTCCACAATAGTTTGTGTTATATATTTGGGTAGGAAGCTCCTAACAAATCTAATAGAAAGGATAAAAATATTTTCAATCCTTTTAAGTCCTTGTTGATGGTCTTGAAAGAGTGTGTAGCTCTCAAGGTCATTCCTTGTCTAAACAGAAGCATTAGGAATGGAGAAGGGGGTTAGGAGAGTCCACATATATTCAAAGAAGAAGCAAGCAGAGGATGAGTTAGAAGGAAAATGCCTGGGGATGGTAGCATCACTACTGAAGTCATAAAAGATATATAAGGACATCAGTAGAAGAACTAGGAAAAACCCTCTTGAAGAATGCCCTAAGGTATTGTCTCAGTGGCTGAACTATTAGCTGATTATGCAGCCACCGGAGAACTAAAGGTAAGATTTGAGACTAGTCTTTGGATTCCACTCATCAGTACTGGCACCAGAATCATCATCAAGATGTAGCTGATGCTTCTGGCATCAATGGGAGAGGGTGGGGGAGCTGTTTGAAGTATACTGCTCATGGTCCCTACACATCATCTCCTTATACAAAGAATGTACAAAGAAGGTAAGAAATCCTAAAGCTCTGTACATGAAATAAAATACAAGTAATTGTGTGGCAAAGGATTGACCATTCACTAAGTTTCCTTTTAAAACAAAGTTCAGGTATTCTTGTAGAGACTGTTTCATTCTCCTGCATATCAGTGGTTCCTCCAAAGGTTAACCCCCCCCCCACACACACAAATTTGCTTTAATAATTATGAAAAATAGACCAGGGAATTAAGTCTGAAGACCTGAATATCAGGGCCAGTTATGTCCAACACAGCCTACTGGTAATGCAACAAGAAGATGCACCTGAACAATCAAAAGCTTTCTTAGCTTTGCTCTCAGGCACATAGCAGTGGGAGCAAATTTTGATGGCCTGCTCTGCCTCCAGAAATGCCCTGTGTCACCTGAAAATATGTCCCTGAGGTCATATATTTTATTTATTTATTGAATACATTTCTATACTGCCCAAAACGCAAGTTCTCTGGGCGGTTTACAAACAATAAAAACAGCCAATAAAAAAATTAAAACATTTCAACAATTACAATTAAAAAGTTGAAACTATTAAAACACAATTAAAACAGTATCTAATTAAAGGCCTGGGTGAACAAATGTCATATATTTTATTTATTTGTATTTATTTATTACATTTATATACCACCTGACTCCAAAGGCTCTAGCTCTCAAGGGCACCCAAAAATATGCTTGGAGGTAGCACAGATCATCGAAATTCATATACCGCCACCACCCCACTGTGTGCCCAAGGCTATGTGACCAGCCAGAGAGCTGGTAGGGAAGCTCTCTGTCATGCAGGCACATTTTCCTCCTGCACTACTGATAGGCCGGTCTGGATATCAGCTTTTAACATACTGTGCAGCATTCCATAGGTGTTTTGCAAAACCATGGGCATTGAAATGCAAAGTGCACTAGAGCTCACTTGTGCAAATTCTACAATCATGCAAAAGAGTTGCACAATCGCACAGCCATTGGAAATAATTGCTGTACGATAACACAACTATCTCATGCAAATCAGCATTTGCACAAGTGCACTTTAGCACAACTTGCATTTGGAAGACACAGCAGCACTCGAGGCGTGCAAAACACTCATGGAACGCTTCACATTATGTGAATCAGTGTTGTTGTTTTTTACTTGGGTGTGTATACCTGGTGGCGCAGTGGTAAAACTGCCGCCCTGTAACCAGAAGGTTACAAGTTCGATCCTGACCAGGGGCTCAAGGTTGACTCAGCCTTCCATCCTTCCGAGGTCGGTAAAATGAGTACCCAGAATGTTGGGGGCAATATGCTAAAATCATTGTAAACCACTTAGAGAGCTCCGGCTATAAAACGGTATATAAATGTAAGTGCTATTGCTATTGCTATACCATCAAACATTCCATCAAACATAAATGTGGGCAGAACCGAATGTGTACCTCTCTAGGATCTCTGTTAGATGCCTCTCTCATTATCTACACTTCATTCTTTTAAATGGAGATGCCGGGAATTGAACCTGGAACCCTCTGCAAACAAGTCTTGTGCTCTACTGCTGAGCTATAGCTGTTCCTCTTCACATGTGACAGAACATATATGTACTATGCATGCAGAACAGAAGTAAGAATCAGCCACCAGTGGTTTTTAAAACACTTTTTAATTGAATAATATCCACTTAGTAAAACAAATACAGATATATAATACCTCTGAAATATTACATCAGTTTCTAACAACATTTAAATTTAATTTTAATTCCATATATATTATTAAAAACTGTTTCTAACTTGTTTTTAGTTTTATAAACATTAATCCATATCTTTAAGACCTACACATTACAAAAATCACTCATGTACTGCATTTCACCATTACCATTACTTCCCCCCCCCAAAGCTTTAATCAGACTAAAATCATCATTTCTTACCCTGACCCTTTAATTTTTAAAGTATACTTTAAGTAGTAAGAGTAGTAGTAATATTTATTTACGGTCATAGACCAAACAACAAGAAATACAAAATACAAGGTACAAATACAGAATAATAAGTTTATACATAGTGTAACTCCACTTTATACAATCTGGAAACAATAGAACAGAACCTTGCTACAGAATTGGAAACAGAAGAATCCCTGTCTGAAAGTTAAGATTTAACTAAATCATCATCAGATTGTTCTGACAATCTGGACACTATGGGAAGGATAAGACATTGCCTAATCTTCTGATGTAATTTACAATGTAGTAGGATATGGGCAGTAGTTTCTACTTCACCTGAACCACAACTACACTGCTGTTCCTCCAAGGAGAGACGATGAAATCTCCCAGATAGTGACGCAGAGGGGAGAGCATTACACCTAGCTCTCGTAAACGCCCAGTGGAATTTACTAAGGGAGATGGTGGACAAGTAAGAAGCAGGAAGAAGACCTATCCTAGACTTTATTGCTTTGTAGTACTCAGGTAAGAAGGCTCAGTTATTTTGAATCTCCATATCTTCTAGTCGTTGTCGTACTACTCTTTTTGCGTTTATCAGGCCCAATTCCAATAACAGTCTGGAAGCTAAACCAACAGAAAGAATTTTGTCACTCATTGTTGATCACCAGGCCAGCTGAGGGTCGACTGAAAGAAACATGGATAAGCCCAACCGGGCACAGATGTATTTTTATCCAGTAATGAATGATTGAAAGCCAAGCTCATGTCTCAATCTTCAGGAGACCAGCCTCAGTTCATAAAACCACATTAGAAGTACATCTCGGGGTTCCAAACAAGGTTCTCAGGAAACCAGACTGTTTCCCCCCCAACATAGCAAAATTGGGGTATGGGCCTAGTTGGATACCATACAAGAGTTGGTGAATTATTTTAACAGAATACAATTTTAAAGCAGCAGGGATAGAACCTGAGCCTTGGACTCTATAGAATCTATGAACTGCTGTCGCGCTACATCTTGCCATTTCAGCTACCATTTTTATGTGCGCAAGTTTCCCGCCATATTGCTGGAAAACTGCCCCCATGTACTTCATTTCCACTGCCATTTCCCATCTTTCTGATATATTAGTTCCCTTGACCTTAAGTAGGTTGTCATTTTCACTAGAGAAGTAATTCCCATAACCTCTTCAAATAGTCACCCTCTTTGTGTTCTTTTGCACAAACAATTATTGTGTTTGCTAACATAGAGAGTTTTCCTTCCTTCCTTCATTTTTTATATAACTCTGGCTCAACATAATCGGATAGGGTTCCAGCTAGTTCTAGCTTAAGAGCTTCATTAATAACTTGCATCACCATCATCCAGTAGAAGTAGACTGTTCTGCTGCTGCAGTACCACCACTTATGATAAAGTTCGCTCTGTCTGCCATACAGTGCCAACACCTCCCCATTTCCAGGGCCATAGATTTTATCTGACCTTTAGGAGCATATTACTATGATGCACAATGGCTTCAGAGGGAAGGGGAGTTCACTAAAAATTGTTCATTACGATGTTTGCGCAATGCTGTTGACTTAGTCTGAACACTGTTGCATTAGCACAATGCTAGTCTGAATCCAGCCACTGGTTTTTTTTAGCCTACTTTCCAATAGGCTTATGAGATCACCTGGCATCGTGTGTGTGTGTGTGTGTGTGTGTGTGTCCTTATCAACATCACAATGCCTGGAACAATATGAACCAAATGTGGTACAGTTGTAGGGACTCATATGGACACCTCAATGGCATAGTTTGTGATTATGTCATCTACCCTGATTCAAGATGGTGCATGCTTGAATGTCTGAGATGCAAGTGGGCTAACTTGTGAACCGCTTAACTGATTTGAACCAAATTTGCTACAGCTGTAGGGATATATAGGGATGCCTCAATGGTGCAGTTTGTGAAGATGTCATCCTCCCTGATTCAAGATGGTGGGCCTGTGAACGTTTGAGGGGCAAGTGGGCTAACCTGTGAACTGTCTGACCGATTTGAACCAAATTTGCTACAGTTGCAGTGAGTGACACATAAGGACACCTCAACAGCATAATTTGTGATGATGTTATCCATCCTGATTCAAGATGGATCTGTAAATGTTTGATGTGCAAGTGGGCTAACTTGTGGACCACTTAACCGATTTGAACCAAATTTGCTACAGCTGTAGGAAAGCATAGGGACACCTCAATAGCATAGTTTGTGATGATGTCATCCACCCCAATTCAAGATGGCGGAAACATGAACATTTGAAGCACAAATGGGCTAACTTGTGAACCTCCTAATCTATTTGAACCAAATTTGCTACAGGTATAGGGACAGCTCAAGGGTATAGTTTGTAATGGTGACATCCACCCTGATTCAAGATGGCCGGCACATGAAGGTTTGAGGTGAAATTGGAAACCAATTTGGACCAAATTTGCTACTGTTGCAGGGACAAATAAGGACACCTCAAACGTTTAGTTTGTGATGATGTCATCTACCTCAGATCAAGAGGGTGGATGCATGAACGTTTGAGGTGCAAATGGACTAACTTGTGAACTGCCTACCAATTTGGACCAAATTTAGTCCACTTGTAGGAATAGTGAAAGGAAAGTAGGCAGATTAGTTCTAACTAGAATAACTTGTTCTTATATCTGAAATCCACACCTATATGGCTTATCTATTTCTTTCAACTTGTCTCTCAGAAATTTTAAATTTATTTGTTATGATATATGGATAAATCAATATATTTAACACAAAAAAGAATTTTAATATCATCTAAATTCATATATGTGGTGCTGCCTTTGTACGTAATCCGTAAACTGCAGCTGGTACAGAATGCAGCAGCCAGGTTGGTCTCTGGGTCATCTCAGAGAGACTATATTACTCCTATGCTAAACTGGCTGCTGATTATTATTATTATTATTATTATTATTATTATTATTATTAATTCAATTTTTATACCGCCCTTCCAAAAATGGCTCAGGGCAGTTTACAAAGAGAAATAAAACAAATAAGATGGCTGATAAGCTTCTGAGCAAAATACAAGGTGCTGGTGATAACCTATAAAGCCTTAAACGGCTTAGGCCCTGTTATTTAAGAGGACATCTTCTTCACCATGACCTCCACCACCCTCTGAGATCATCTAGAGAGATTCCTCTATAGTTGCCATTGGCTCATCTGGTGGAGCCTTAGTCTATCACAATGGTTCAACCTTAGTCTGGAACTCAGCATTGCTGCAATAGCATACTTACCAACATGTCCCTATTTTCTCATTCAGGTGAATGGAAAAATAGGAACATGTTGACAGGTATACAATAGCACACTTCTAGTCTGCATGTTAGCCAGGTCTACAAAGACCCAGTAAACGCAAGAACAAAGAAAAAAAACTAACAAGCCACTTGAAACTGTCATCAACCAATGCAATGTTAACAAATAAAGCTTATTATTAACAAATGCAGTTTATTATTATTTTGTATTGTTTTTTCACTTTGTGTGTTATGATTTAATGCATTGTGTGTGTTTTATTTCATATTTTAATGTGTTGTAAGCCACCGAGAGAACTATTTATTTATTTGTTTGTTTGTTCAATTTATATACCGCCCTTCCAAAAATGGTTCAGGCAGGTTTACATCACTGATGTGATGGAGCAACTAACAAATAAAGTTTATTATTTATTATTGTTAATGTTATACACTGCAATTTAATATAGAAGGGATTGGGGAAAGAGGAGGAAAGGAAATTAAAGCAAACAGGCAAATTCAGCATGGTGTGGCCTTGTGCTCACTGAATGAGCCCACCAAAAGGGACAAGCCTTTCTGGCTGCTCTACACTGGCGGTGCACTTTCAGGTGCTGTTTGAAATTATTAATAGCTCACACACAACACAAGTTCAGCACCAGTCAGAAATGGGATGGAAGCTATAACCTTCACATTCTCCAGCTGAGACTAGGGGCTCATAAATCACATGACAGGAGGATTGGAAGGATACAACTAAGAACCAGGAAGGACAGGTCAGGTGACTCCAAAGCAGGGCACCTCTCCTTTTTGCTTCGATCTATTAGTTGTTGTTTTTTTAAATTTAAGGTGATGGCCAAATAGAAATGCTCCTCTACACTATTGGTGAAAGTTTCTGAGATAAAACAGAATGATGTTTTTGGATACTGCACTTTGAATTTTTCTCTCTGATGGGGCTGTCAATCCGGTCATAAAACCTGCCAGCAAAATTAGTGAAAGTTGGGGTGGAGTGGGGGAAAAAAAAATCTGGTTTGTTTTATCCCAGTGTTCTGTAAGATGAGGAACACATCCCTGAGGTCAGCAACATGTTCCGATCTTACAGAGCACTTCTGGAATACAAGTACTGCTCAGAAGCACTAGCGCTTTGGCACATCAGCGCACACGCCAGAGAACTGGGAGAATTGTGCAAGGGCTCCCAGCACATTCCTGCAGAACCTCTTTACAGGCATGCTTCAGGAGTCAGGATGCCAGCCCCTGATCACAACCCTTATTAGGGCAGCAAACTTTAATTGGTTTAATTATTAGATTGATCAGTTAAACCTTTAGCTGATTCATCAGTAGGGATCAGTGGCAATGTTGAGCATTTAAAGTTAAAGGGAGCAGTTGTTTCTTTTTGATACTGTTATGATTCTGGTATGCTATTTTAATAGGAATTTTAAAAAGCTGCAACAGAAGCCCATTCATGGCAAACCTGCTACAACTGTTGGAATTGCCCCCCAACAGAAACCAAGGAGAATAGTTACAGGAAGGAACTTCCAGAGAGATATTCTTGATAAATGGAACTTGCGTGTGAGTGCTCAGGATAATTGTAAATAAATTATGGTAAATGATATCGCTTGCCTGAATAATTGTAGAAAAATGGTCAAAAAATTAACACTTGGCTCATCATTGTTAATAGATACCATTCAATGTAGTATATCTTTTCCTGAAATGACTTTTAAATTTCTATTTGTATGATATTACAATCTATTCAATAGTTGATATGTATTTAATTCAGAAGTATAATGAGTATTCAGGGTGTCATTATGATAATTATTTCATATACAGTAACTATGCTGTATTGATACAGCTACTGTATATCTTCCCGATATCTCTCACTTCCACCATTCCTACTAAACACATTTACTTAGAAGAAAACACATTGATTTCAGTAGTGCTTACCTCCAAGTAAACATATCTAGAATCATCTAAATGCAAATTTAAATAAATATTAACATTTTAAAAGGAAAAGCTGTGATACAGAAAAATTGTAAACACAAATGATGGGATGCAACTAAAGGTATGACTAAATTGTTGCTATTTAAAAAATGGTATTTTGGTACTACCTGTCAGGAACTATCTTTGCTGGAAAGCTACATACTGCTGCCTCATGTGCAAGCCAAATGAACTACTTAAGCCTTGCCAGACATGGAGTTCTCATTTCTGGACTGACTGCTGCCCAGGACAGGAAGGATATAAAAGTTTCCTGCCTAGGTTCAGGCTCTGCCTCAGTTTCAAGATCTCTTTGGTCCTGGTGTGTTGTGTCTGCTGACTCTGGCTTGAGTACTTAATTCCTCTGATCTTTGACTCTTTCCCTGACCTCCAGTTTACCCCTTGACCCATGACTTTTGGTTTGTCTACCTGGATTTATCTTTCACTCTGTTCCTGAACTCTGATTTACTGTTAATAACTGTTTTCTTGTTTGCTCAGCTTAGACACATAGGCCAAATTCAGACGTAATGCCAAACTGGAGTTAAACAGGGAAGAGGTTGGAACACCGTTACATCTGAATTTGTGCAACTGTGGTTTCAAGCTGAAAGCAGCCTGTAGTCTGCCTTGCCAAACTCCAATTTGAACCTTCAGTTAGCTGTTCACTAAGGTATGCCACCAAAACCATAGGTTTGGCAGCTGAAGCATTATGGCCAGACCTAGACAGAGCCATAACAACGTTTCTGTGCAGTTTTTGGAACCACAATCATAAAGACAGCAGCACAGACTCACCCAGGATCACATCCACTCCATGCCTGAGGCACTTTTGGCTGGCTGCCTTAAGCCACCACTACTGTCTCTGATACAACAAAGCAGTTGCCCATCCCATCCCAAGCTTGTCAGACTGTCAAGTTGTAAAGTCACACAGGGGCATTCCCTCTTCCCATTCTGTCTCTTGCTCCTACCCTTCTGGCAAGAAGGAGGGAAAGGGGATGGGATAACAGGACAGGCACTAAGTACTTTGTTCCCCAAGAATGAAGTAAGAATGATGTATGTTTACAAGCACAAACACTCCAGGTGGCAACATAAGCAGGACACCCCATTACAGCGCCATGATGGGAACATATGGCAGGGCAAGGATACCCGGTGTCAGGTTTAAAAGGCAAGCCCAACCTGGGATTCAGGAACAGCCAATTTCTATGTTTTTGCACAAATAAGTTGGAAAAGTATGGCCCAGCCCCTTCCCCTTGGGGGTACTTGTGCAATCTCTTGGTTTACTCATGAGAAGGGCTGGGCAGCAGGAACAGCATTCCTGACACTGAGAGGGGATATTCCTCATATGTGATGGCGACAGCTGCTGATCCCAAGCAGACTCACTCACAAGAGTGTAAGGCCAGGGGGCATCCCCTCACAACTCATGAAAAGAACAATTTGTGGTGACAGGGGTGTCGGGCAGAATAGCTAATAAAGTGTGATGACAATCCTCCTTCTCCCATAGACCTCTCTCTCATGAGAGTGTGAGGCCATGGGGGCCAACAGGAGATGCTGCCCAGCCAGGTTGCTCTATACAAGTAAGCAATGAGGATAGGTATCCCTCCAACAGCTCTCCCTGCCTTGGTGACCGCCACCAAGTAGTTGTTAAAGCACACCCTCTGCCAACCCATTCGCCCATCTGAACATGTCCACCCTTGGATGTGTCTCGAAACAGCAACCTCACTCTCCTGCAGTCACTGGAAATCGGGGCTCCCATCTCCCATGATTCCCACTTGAACATGTCCACCCTTGCATGTGCCCCAAAATGTGCACATACAAGTGTTCAAATGGACTTGAACATGTCCTAACCTTGCCTGTACCCACCCACCAAATTGGTAAAGTACAGGACAGAACAGTGCAGTAACTGATAATTAAAATCAATTTTCAGTGGGTACAGTACAGTACAGTACAGTATGTACTGAAAAACAAATTTCAATGGATAATTAAATTTTAATTGCAATTTAAATTAAGTACAGTTATACAGTATAGCACAATACTATAATTACCAAGATTACAATTAAATTTATCTCAATTTTTAAATTAAAAAATAGAATTTTGATTAAAATTGATTATTTTATTTTATTGATTAAAAGTGATAATTAAAGTGATAATTACTAATGTGCCAGACCCCCACACTCTCACGCTTACTGGCTTTTCTTTTATTTATGGAATGGACAGTGGACTCGTTGATGCCGTAATGGCATGCAATGGATGCCATTATGGCTGCACAATGCTACAAGAGGCTCCTCCAAGAAGCTGCCCAGGAATGGCTGAAGAAAGGCTTCCAGCAGCTCTCACAAACTTGTGAAGGCTCCACACACATACAAAAAGTCTCCAAAAGCTCTAGAGCAGGGATTCTCAAACTTGGGTCCTCAGGTGTTATTGGACTTCAACTCCCATAATCCCCAACCAAAGGCCACTGAGGCTGGGGATTATGGGAGTTGAAGTCCAATAACACCTGAGGACCCACGTTTGAGAATCCCTGCTCCCCAAAGGCTACCCAAGGCTGCCAAATGCTCTTGAAATTGTCTTTTAAAAGCAAAATACACTAAAAAAATTTGCACAACTAAAACCATAAATGTGCAAGACTGGTCTATATGTCCCAATCACAGACATGTGGAACTGCGGGTTCCAGGACTGTGATTGACGAGGGCCACCTATATTTTCATAAATATCATTTTATAATTAATTATTACAAAAACATTTAAAATAATAATAGAACAAAAAGCTAAAGTGATCCATTATGATTATAGATTAATTTAAATGATGTTTGATATTAAAAATGAGAATTTTAATAAGTAAATTCAGAAGTAAAATGTAGGGGATTACTAGAAGTGCATTATTAGCAGGGTCAAGCTGAAATAGAAGGGTTGATTTTCAAATTTGTCAGCCGCTCAGAAAAATGCCCCCTTTCTCAGTTATTTGGGTGTGGCTATAGAGGCAAAAGTGTTCATAGCATGGCTTCCTTCCTAACATGCGTTCAGAGTTAAGACAATGCTTCTTATCATCACCCTAAATTGGCTTTGTGATGTCACAAACTAAAATACATTCACATCAGCATCCTCAAATGGCATGAATAACGTTACCAGTCAGCTTTTGAGTTTTAAAAAAATTGCCCCAGACTGAGGGGTCAAAGCAGCATTTGGGGGAAACAAATAGTTGAGAATGGGCAAAAAACAAATGGCAAATATGCTGATCAAAGCGATTACATTTGAAACTTCAGGCAGCCCAAAAACTCCTTTTCATGGAAAATGTTCACTTGAGAACATTCAGCACAGCCCTATTAGCTTCTATGTAAGCTAGAGAGAGATAATGTTGGCGAAGATATCACTTAGCCCTTACTCTTTGAAAAGTGCCTCCAGCCTAACTTCTGTCTAGATAGCCATCAAAGACTGCCTGAAAGGATCTCAGTTTAATGTCCTTTCCAAAGGATAGTACCTATGAAAACATATTTACCCCTAGGCTGCAGTATAAAGACAGTGGAAATCGGCTAAGCTCAGGTAAGGGGATAGAATCCACAGTCTTTTAGCCTGTAGGCTAGACTGTCTTCACATCACTTAAACAGACAATACATTTTTGAGCTCTTAGTATTAACTCATGGTGAATATGATACACTGTCCTTGTCAGAGAACAATAACTACTGAGAACACTTATTGCCTGTGCTGAAGAAACTCATTTGTAGAGCTAATACTATTTAGGCAGGCCAGGAGTGGCAGTTGCACTTCTCCCATTCTGTTTCTGACCCAATGTAATTAGTCCTCAGGAGCATCAGGTATAACATAACCACAACAAACTTCTCATTGCATTTCCCCCCACCCCAATTTAGGCTGCATTCTTATAGAGATTTAGGTGGATGTAGGTCTCATTGAATGCAACAATTACTTCTGAGTAGACTTGCATAGGATTGCACTGCCAATCTTGACTATATCCACAGTTAGCCCTTTGAACATTTCTGTGAATCATGCCCTTGGGACATTGGTGCATCCTAAAACAAAACACTTATTCAAGCATTTTGTTAATCTCATCTACTTATTATTCTGGTATTAGGCAGAATAAGAATCTCATGAGTCAAGGAGGAGACCGATAGAGAGCATAAAGCGGTGAAAAAGTGGAAAGAGACCATTTTTGAAAAGTTATATTACACTCTGACATCCCAGCATGATTATATATTTTCAAAATATTGTCCAGGAAGTATTCCACTGATACATTTTTTTTAAAGTCCAAAATAAATCCTAGAACATGTCTCACAGATTACTGGTGCCAAAAGGGTATGGTTACAGCTGTGTAAGTGATCAGTGGATCAGGACCAAAGCATAGGAGAGTTTTTAAACCTTTTCCCTTGCACCAATTTCCTGACCCTCTCAAAGCTGCAATTACCCATGGAATTTTCCCCCTCCTGCATGATGCAGGGGAAAACAATGCAATTTTGATGTAATTTCCCCCTTCTGCATCATGGAGGGAAAAACATACAGGCACAATAGAACTGCTGAAAGAAAGAAAGAAAGAAAGAAAGAAAGAAAGAAAGAAAGAAAGAAAGAAAGAAAGATTGATTCATAACTTCTTGTTTGGTCTTCAATGAATATTTGTATGAATTACAAATGTGTTTCAGCAGGTTCCTCTATTCTTCAAATTAACTTTGGCTAATATTTACGTGACAATGAAGTCAAAAAAGTATCTGAGACAAAAATTCAAAACAAACAAAAGCACAACCATGTTTTATAAGCTGTAAATGATAGCTGTTAGGTCTGAATAATTGTATTGTATTGTGTTTGTTTATTGCTTTTTAAGATAAAACTAATCACAAATTGGTTCACAAAGAGTAAAAACATAAAAGATAAAATGGAAAGGGGGAAAAGCAATATACAACAAATGGAAGGATAAAATGTCCACTTAAAATAGACTTAAATCCAGTATTCAGAGATCAGAGATCAGGCATAAAACACTAAGCAGAATTAAAGAAAAATTAATCTTCACCATTTTAGAAGCAGCTACTGTGGGGTCTTGTGTACATCCCAGAGGAGTGCATTCCACAACCGTGGCACCACCACCATAAAGGTCTTATATAAACATAATTATCCTCCATTTCATGTTTTTTGTTACTAAAGCAATATCCAACTAACCACCTAACTCTCAGACACACAAATTCCACAGCTACAAATAGCTTTGCATGATAGACACATTTTAAAGAAAAGAATATAACCTTTATTGTATATTAAATAATCTTCAGCAGAGAATTGAGATGATGGCATTTTAAATTAATAATATGTTATGATATGAAACTGTGTTTCATTTCTTTAAAAAGTCACTTTAAATTAATCTGAACCAAATACAATAAATAAGCTGTACATTCATTGCTGGCTGTTTTTGGCTGGCTCATGTTGCTGAGCCAGTATTGGCCTTGCAAGTTCCTATGCAACAGCTGCACACTGGCTGTAAGGGGATGTGTGTTGTTTTCTGGGATTCTTTGTCTCTTTGTAAATATCCAGTTCAGACCACATCCATCACTGATCGCATGTACCTTATGTTGGGAACGACGCATAGGGTGTGTTGAATAAGTAGAAGCTACACTGCTGTGTAACAGATTCCCTGAATGAGTTAACATATCACAGACTTCTGGAGGACCCTAAATATTATCAGGATGGGCTGCCTGTCTTTTGTTCTGTTAAACCACAGTGTAAGGCAGGGTTGATCAACTTTGCGCCTCCTGCAGATATTTATTATTATTTATTCGATTTCTATACCGCCCATCCAAAAATGGCTCAGGGCGGTTCACACAGAGAGATAATAAATAAATAAGATGGATAAATAAATAAATAAATAAATAAGATGGATAAATAAGATGTTGGCCTACATTTCCCATAATCCCTGGCTATTGGCCACTGTATTGGGGATTAAGAATTGGAGTTCAAAAACACCTGGGGGGCAGGGCTAAATTGAGCAGGCCTGGTGTAAGGTAAACCTTCAAGTGTTAAAAAGTCTAGATTCCTCTGATCAGCATCATTTTGCACTGCAGATCTGGTTACATGATAAGTTTTTAAAATTTAAAAAAAAGAGCAAAGCTGCCTCAAGTTACCTTCAGTTTACTAAGCAGGTTCTATCCTGACTGAGGCCAAAAAAGTCTACTAGCCAGCGTGGTGTAGTGGTTAGAGTGCTGGACTAGGACCGGGGAGACCTGAGTTCAAATCCTCATTCAGCCATGAAACTAGCTGGGTGACTCTGGGCCAGTCACTTCTCTCTCAGCCTAACCTACTTCACAGGGTTGTTGTGAAAAGGAAACTCAAGTATGTAGTACACCGCTCTGTGCTCCTTGGAGGAAGAGCGGGATGTAAATGTAAATAATAATAATAATCATAATACCACAATTTCTGACAAGTTGCCTAGACACCAGTGAGGACCAGTGAGGAAGAGGAAATCATGTAAAGTGTATTGTGAATGGATTGCCTTTATGTGAGAGAATGCCTTTTCAGTCTGGTAGACTCTTGCCGGGATGAAGCATATGGTGTTAATCCATTCCTTGATCCAGGCCAGCTTTTGAATGAGATTTTAGTTACTTGTATTCCAATCCTGGAGTAGGGGCGGGGCTAACAAACAGCCAGTTGCAAGAGCGAGTGAAAAGCAGCCTGCCCTTGCCTCTCTGTACATTATATATATTTCATTATATTATTAATATTCCTGATTCAATTTCACTGCCTTGTACTTGCCTACTACAACTCTTCCCTTGGAGTCTACAAAGTAAATGCAGTTCCCTAATCTTACAGAATAGCAAATCAGGATCTTGGAATCATAGTACCTGCTGTTTCATCATGAGCAAATAGACTGCAAAGTACTTTTTCATGTCAGTGAAAAAAGAATAGTGTGGTTCTAGAGAGCCCTATCCCAAAACACTTCACTTGCATGCAAGGTGGCAGTCGTATAACAATATTGCCAGTCATGCGACAATACAAATCGGAAATCATGTTCCGTTGGAATCAGAAATCAACCAGGAATCCTGTTGTCTGGTTCCTCTACTGCAGCACTAACCCCTTGTTGATTCTCTGGGGCAGTTGCAAATCTGATAACACAAAGACTCTAGGACTTGGAAGTAGCCTGACAGATTCTATTGCTTAATCCTAGAAGGATCGTAACCTTCATTCACTTTAGTTTGCTCTGAATTTGTTTTATGAGGCAGACAGCCAGAGTTGGCCATACATTGAACTACATAAAATATGGCAAATGAGATAGTTCTGAACTTTACCTGATAACATCAGTTTCTATTCATGTAGCTGTTCCAGGATACTTATGACTCATTGCAATTCTACAGAAGCCACAGGAAAAGGACATCATATTCTAATTTTGAGTACAAAAAGCCTATCCATCATATAGATATATGAAACCAGAATTTTTGGAGGTCTTGGACGAGCTGATTTACCAGAGTTTCATACTCTGGTAAATGACTTTATCCTTATTGCTAGGCAATGGTCCAAGCACCTTCCCTCCATAATCACTAGGAGGCAGAATGCAGTTTCTTCTTTGCAGAAGAAGAAAGCAGACTTTGCTGCCTTGCCTGCTGTTTTAGACAGTGCCATATTTCCAAGATACTCCCCCTAAGAAGCCTCCTGTCTCCAATTTCTTAGGAAATTGGTCCTTTCTTACCCCTGAAGGAACCCAGTCACATTAACTGATCATCTGCCACTATTTCCCTTCTGCTTGGAAGCCCAGGAAGCAGCAGCAGAGATCACTAGGCCTCTGCCATATCAGACTATAGCCACGTCTGCCTTAATTCAGCCTTAAAGTGCCTTAAATCACAATGGATAGGAAGAGAGAGTTGCACATAGGTAGCCTGGCATAAAGGCCAATCTCCCCTCTTGACCTGAGTCCTCTGTGTAACTGCCCCAGTATAGCCTTGCCAGAAGGTTACCCTCTTAAGCCGTGGTAATTTATTCCATCAGAAACCTCCGCAGTAAAGCACTTCATTTCAGTAGTAGCAGACACAATTAAGTGAACAGAAGTTACTTACACAGTGTTGGTGCAGTGTTGGTGCAGACAATACAGAAGAGAAGTACTCTACTGCTGGAGTAAACTGCGGAAGTTTGAGATGATGTCTTGTCTTCTGTCTGACATTTTCTCCTCTAATCACTAGTAACTTTTTATGGTTGTGAGAAAGAAAAATATCTGTGCAATTTGCCATCTGGGTTCTTGTTAGGCAATTGCTACTGTCTCCAGAGAATTCTCCACACAGCAGGCTTTACTGTGAGTTTTCTGCGAAGCTTTACTGCAAACTCAGCGCTATCCAAAAAACCTGATGCAAAAACTGGATATGAATTGGGTTGCACTCTTAAAGAGCAGTGAAAAACCCAAATCGTGTGTGAAGTGCTCCCCGATAGCTCACAGGGACTTCCAAGTAAATCTGTCCAATATGTGAATGTGCCCACTCCATTCTGGAAGAGATGAGGCCAAAAAACAAGGTGTGGAAAACTTCCAGGTGAGCATGCAAGTGCTAAACTGTAGGTCAACTCACTGTGTGGCAAAAGGTTTCAGATGACCAGTTTCCCACATAGTTAGAGCCACCATGGGGTGAGATTTTAAGCAGCTATCATACTGGAAATGATAAAACCAGCCTCTGCCTCCAAAACAAAACCAACTTCTGCCTCCAAAATAAAAATTCCCTCACTAAATCTCTAGAAATGTATAGCACTGTATAAATTATGCTGTTAATCTATATGTTCCTTTTATGCATATGTAATTTTTTCATACTTCAGTACACATCTGATTGAAAGCATATTTTTAAAAAAGAGATGAAAGAAAAGCTCAAACAGAATTGCAATGTCTAATTTAATGACTTTATTCTAAATATTGCAATTGACATCTCTTAGAGGAACACATTTTCTTCTTTGTAACAGAAGTGATAAATGAAGAACTTCATTAATCTACCTCTTTTCCCTTGGAGAAGTATATGCATACTGTACAAATATTGTTTTCCTCCTTATCTGCTTCTTGCTGCAGACACCCAGTATCTAGACACAATCATGATCGGGTTTTGCAGATCTGGAATGGAGTCAAGATCTACCTGTTGAACTGTTTTGTGCCTTGGTGTCAAGGTGTGTTTCCGCTAAGTCAAAGGAAACTTGTAGACAACTCTCAAGGACATCCATATCATTGAAATAAAATTCTGTATATAAAACTAATGAGATATGAATTAGTATATTTGGGATTAGCACAAAGTGAACTTGTTATCCCAAACCTGTAAATATAATTCTGCATCAACTTGAATGGTTTTATAGCAAGGTTAGAGTGAGCCCTGGGACAAGAAACTAAGAAAAGACCCCGGGCCCCTCACTTTCTTCTCCTTCCTCCTCATCTGTGTTTTTGCTGCAGAAAAACTATAAGGACATGGTGGGAAACAAACCATTCTGGGAATGCACTTTCTCTTGCTCCTTTGCAGATAATATCACACCCCTTGCCATGTGCATGCAGACACATTCATATATTCACTTGCACCCATGCATCCCCCTGGCTCAGAAACATTATACACACACACACCCAATCTCCTCATATATTCATACAACATTGAAAGTGAAGAGCAAGCAGACGCCCACCCACCCCTTAGGGGCCAAGGGACATTCTTCTCCCTGTTCCATTGTAGCTACAACCCTACAGTGCTGAGAATCCACATGAAAACTCAAAGTTTGGTAATTGACTTTAAAAGGGCACGACCAAGCCAATTCGTTCTTGTGATAAGTTTAAATTGGGTATATGCAGGATTTAGATAAATAACACACATTGTTTATTTGCAGAAGTGTAGAGTTCACCCCATGGGAAAAGGCATATATAGGGATTGTGTTAGCCATATGTCCTGCTGTATCACAAACTGGTTATGCATGACAACCCCACTAATGCAATCACCTTTGGAGAAAATTTACTGTCATCCTAGAACCATTTAATATGCTAATTTGTTATTTGCTTAGAACACAGTTGTCTATATAGTCCTCTAAACTTAAAAAAGAAGAAGTGGTAAGATGGCCATAAAATGGGTTAGGATACTGCACTAGCATCAGCACACTGTCCCCAGCTGTGACACTGGGCAAACTGCAAACCTATTGCTTGACACTGAAGTTGGAGGACACAGGTCATAGTACATATATGATTAAGCATTCATCTGTGTGGTATTCTATAGGCATATTAACAACAACAACAACTAATATGTATATACAGCCTTTTCAGGGGTGTAGCTATAATTGAGCGAATGGGTTCAAAGAACCCAGGCCCTGCAGCTCCTGAGGGCTCTGTTGTTCCACCCCTCCCTGTTTTCTTCATTGTCTCCCTCACTCCAAGGGGCCACCAGGGAAAGGGGCGAACACAGGCCCCCTCTCCCCTAGCTATGCCCCTGTGGCTTTTAACAAAAGTGTCCAAAGTAGTTTACATACAGAAATAATCAGTCAGTCAGTCAGTCAGTCAGTAAGAACCCTGTCCCCAAAGGGCTCACAAGTAAAAAGAAAAATAAGATAGACACCAGCAGTAGTCACTAGAGGGGTACTGTGCTGGGGATGGATAGGGCCAGTTGCTCACCCCCAGCTAAAGAGAATCACCATGTTAAAAAGGTGCCTCTTTGCCTAGTTAACAGGGGTTTATTAATGGTTTGGGCCCTGGATATCTGATGGACCACATGCTCCCAAGGGTTTCTGCCCGCTTGACCAGATCATTAAGGCTCTGTTCCCTGGGCTGACGGTGAGAGAGGTTTGGTTATCGAGCACTCGGAAGAGAGCGTTCTCAATCTTTGGAATGCAATCCTGGCTGAAATCCACTCCTCAGTCTCCTTAACAGTTTTTAGGGGGAAAGTAAAGATGTGGCTCTTCACCTGGGTATTTGAATGAAAGTATTGTTTTTTACTGATGCTGCTTTGTGTTATGTATTATGATTATTTCATGGGTTATTAAATTTTTATATAGAGATTATTTTTATATTTATATTATCTGTACTTTTGTATTATGTATTTTAATTTTTGAGATCATCTGTACCTTTGTATTTCAATTATGCATTGTTTTAATTATACTGTAAACCACTTTGAGATTATTTAATAAGAAGTGGTATATAAATTAAACAGTAAATAAATAAATAATTATTAACTACTGAATCTTCTATGTTGGTGTATATCTCGGTACCTATTTGTGAGAACCAGATAAATTCTGAAGGGTATGGTTCCATCTTTGAAGCTGGTCTCGGTAGCGAGATTTACATTTTCATGTATGAAACTTACATTGCCTTTGAGCTTCCCTCCCACTGATTATGGAGAGTTGGAAACACTTGATCATTAATGCATCTGAGAGAGCAGAGAAGAAACATTTGTAATACAAACGGACATTCACATCAATGCAGTTTTACTTTCACTTTAGAAAGGAATTGAAACAGGAACCACTTTTAACTCATATGTGATAACATCCTCAAGACTGAGCTAGTCCAGTTGGTATCAAAAGGTTCAACCAGAACTATCAAAATTATAACATCACATTTGAAACAAGTTGTTCTAGTAAGAACTAATCAGCCTACTTTCCTTTCATTGTTTCTACAGCTGGACTAAATTTGGTGCAAATCGAAGTCCACAAGTTAGATCTCTTGAGCCTCAAATGTTCAAGTGTTCAAGTGGCATTGGGGCATCCCTATATGTCCACTCAGCTGTAGCAAATTTGGTTCAAATCAGTTAGACCGTCCACAGGTTAGTGCATTTGCACCTCCAAAGTTACATGTCTGCCATCTTGAATTGGGGTAGAATTGAATTGAATTGAATTGTCACAAACTTCTCCATTGAGCTGTCCCTATGTGTCCCTATAGCAAATTTGGTTCAACTTCGATAAGCGGTTCACAAGTTAGCTCACTTGCACTTCAAAATTTTATGGTTCTGCCATCTTGAATCAGGTTGGATGACATCTACACCACTGAGGTGTCCATGTGTGTCACTCACTACAATAGTACCTAATTTGGTTCAAATCAGTTAGACAGTCCACAGATTATCCCGCTTGTGCCTCAAAGCTTCACACATCTGCCATCTTGGATTGGGGTAGTTGACACCATCACAAAATACACCATTTGGGCATCCCTATGTGTCCCTACATCTGTTGCAAATTTGGTTCTAATCAGTTAGGCAGTTCACAAGTTCACCCACTTGGGCCTCAAAAGTTTACACTTCCGCCATCTTGATTCAGAGTGGATGACATCATCACAAACTATGCCGTTGAGGTGTCCCTATGTGTCCCTACAACTGTACCACATTTGGTTCATATTGGTCCAGGTGTTGTGAAGTTGATAGGGTGGGGGGGACACAGACACACATAGAATGCTGGGTGATCTCATAAGCCTACTGGAAAGTAGGCTAAAGTTAAATCTGAAAATTTTATCTAGTAGCCAGTTTATTTGGACTTTCATAGGAACTGCCTTATACTAAATAAGACCATTGGTCCCTCCGTCCAATATTGTCTACAGTGTACACTGACTGGCAGTGGCCTTCCAGGGTTTCAGACAGTCATTTCCCAGCTCTCCCTGGAGATGCCAGGGATTGTATCTGGGACTTTCTGCATGCAAAGCAGATGCTCTTCTGGTTTTTCCCTGAAGAATATGGAGCACTTCACACATTTAATGAACTTTTGCTGAAGAGTGGTATATAAATGTTCACTGTATTTGTATTTGTATTTGTGTGTTAACCTTGGACAGAAGCCATACTAATCTTCTCTATGTGTTCCCAATTTTAGTATGTGTTGCCAAAGTGGCATATAGGTTAAAACTAATTTTTAAATATTGACTTCAAAATTATTTTTCCACTGCTACATCCCACTAGTCACGCCCCCTGCAAATCTCACTGTATTAATTTTTAATCAGAAAGTTGTCTATGAATCTTCTATCTCCATAGATTACTGCATTCTTTCTTAGTTTCTCAACAATGATTGCTGCTGAATTAACATTCTGTACATTCTCTTTCACATCAGCCATTGGTTAAGATGTCAAGCAAAACCAAACATTGAACCAAGTCCTGGAGTAATCTCTACTATAGACTTCCCAGATCTATTTGCCACACTTTATGATCACTCTTCGGCTGACATCCAGAGCAAGAAACCTCATGCGGAATGAGCACCATGATAGTGCAAAAAGGGTGGGTTAATTGTGCTAAAAACAGGGATTTGCAGAATTGTGCTATAGTGCTCTTGCGCAAAAGTTCCAGTTAAAACAAACAAGACATGCTACAGTTGTTCACGTTTGCGGTTGTGCATCCCTAGTCTGAAATTCAGGCTCCAGAATTATCACAAAGCTATGCATTAGGGCAACATCCTGGGTGTCGCCATTCATTGTAAAATGTCAACTATTGCAGACATTTCCCCATTCCAATGTTCATAGCCAATTAAAAACTGCATGATTATTTCTGGTAAAGTGTTTGGGTCTACTACTAAATGTGTTACTAAAATTTAACACCCAGGCCTAAGGATTGACTTAAACTGCAGAACTTACATTGGGGTGGGGGGAAGGGAAAGCTGTTGGCAGTCTCACAGATTGCTCACCAATTCCCTCCCTAGTTTCCTCGAGTTCTAGCTGGCAATGTTAGTGCTGGCCTCAGCTACTGCTATTACTCTCAAAGGTTCACAGGTAAGGGGTAGGAAGGCTTCCTTCCTTTGCACCTGCTAGCACAGAAGCATTGGCATAAGGTTGTTGCTCAGCCAATGTGAGACTCAAATTCTGATGCTGGATATTAATAATGAATGAGCATCACCTTGAATGAGCATCATCCTTGCATCACCACTAGACCAGCTTCTTTGAGCTCCTGCTTCAAAACAATAGCTCTTAGAACAATGCCACTAATAGGAACAGTAGGAAGCTGCTGTGAATGGTGTCAGACAGTTGGTCCATCTCGTATTCTCTACACTGATTGGCAGTGGCACTCGTGGGTTTCAGACATGGGTCTTTCTGAGCCGTAATAGGTGATTCCAGGGATTGATTCCTGGGCCTTCTGCATGCTAAGCATGCGCTTTGTCACTGAGCCAAGGGTCTTCCCCACTGCTCCCCTCATCACCATAATGTAATTCATTTACCTTTATTTTTCTGGAAGACTAACCACTTAGGTATGCAGCTATGTAACCTCAAAAACATTTTTAATGCCATTGGCAACAAATAGTTATTTATTGTAAATTGACAGCGGGGTGGGGTGGGGATTGAGCATCTGCCCTTGATTGAGGAACCAAATCCCCATATATAACATTGTTTCATATGGGGAAATTTGTTCCGAGTTAAGACATTTCAACTTAAGACACAGTTTTCAGGACCCAGTTGTGTCGTATAGGACGGCCTGTATATTTTTCTACATTGTACAGAAGACAGCTTGCATATTTCTGTATTTTAAAGGGAAGCACTTGTTGGGGAGAGGAACCGTACAAAGGTGTTGATCGGGGCCCATCACATCAAAGTGTATGAATCTTTAGTGAAGTCTGAGTGTGCCACTGATGCAGTGAAGTGGAGCTGAGTGACTGATCCCAGTATACAACACAGATGACATCTGCATCTTGTACACATGTGAACAGCAAATCACTCACCAAAACAACTTTTCCTGACATTCTCTAAGGATGGATTCTTACATGCACTTTACTGCAACTAAATGTCAATATTTTGTTTTTATTGTTCTAGTTACAATTATATTATGTACTAGGGGCGTTGGCTGAAAAGCAGCTTATAAAATTTAAAAATAAAAATAAAAAACATTTTTCAGGCAGTCATGACACATTACCAAGATTGCCACTTCTGTTCATGCTTTCAGATGTACATGTAATTTCAGTGGAAGTCGTGCTTACATGCACAGCAAGAAAAATGGCTTAGATGTGGTGCATTCAAGAATGTACACAAAGGGTCAGATGAAATTTTCCTTCTCCCACGTAGAGGCCAGTGAACATGGATCCATGTGGTTGTGTTGGTGGTGGATGATGTGCAACTCTGTTGTTGCATACTGATGGGCTCATATATCTCCTCATTGGACTGCTCTATATCTTCTTGTTAATTGAATGTACAGATAAATCTTGTTCGAGTGCAGTCGTATATGCAGAACAAATTGGGGGTGGGGTGGAGCTGCAAGTGTGATAATTTGAAAGATCCATGGCTTTGTACTCAGTAAAGAAATTGCACATGAAAAAAAGAATGCATTTTACATTAAAAGTGATGGAGGGGGAAAACCTTGACATTAGATTTTGTAAGTGGATATCTTGCATTGCAGCTAAACTTATTGTTTTAAAAGTACAGTTGTTTGTAGTTCTGCTTATTTTCCTGCATGAAATTTCTTCAGATTTTTCCCTCTGTTGTATGTTAGCTGAATTTATGAAAGCAAGGACAGACATTCTGTCTTTTTATCTTTGCTTTCATAAAAGAAAGAAAGAAACTCCAGGAAGTAATTTTTGCAGTCTTCTAGCACCACTATCTCATTTACTAAAAGTGATGACCCAGGGCAATAACATTAAACTTACATTCACAAAAATGGCCTTTTAACATCCTAAAAACAATGGAGTAAATATATAGAAAGCCTCAATTGAGGAAGATAAAAGCAGTCTACAATCAGATATAATAAATATGGAATAAAAAATCCATATAAAATACAGTGGAATGGCTATTAATAATAATAATCCAGACATCCGAAATCCAGAAAGCTCCAAAATCCGGAAACCACCACGGCGTGCGCCTGCAGCACCAACAATACATTATTTTTACATGAAATCTGAATTTCATCTCCACCTAAAATGCCATATTTGAGTCTAACATGACCAGCAACATTATTGCGTTGAAAATTTTCTCGCAATTAGTTTTCATTACATTTACAGCTACCTGTAGTTATCGTAAATTCAATGCTTGTTTTTATACTTTAAATAAAACCTAAAAATAAAATAAAATACAGTTACAGTAACTTTTCATGTTTAGACTTGAATCCCATGCCCAAGATATCTCATTACAGTATGCAAATATTCCAAAATCCCTGAAATCTGGAACACTTCTGGTCCCAAGCAGTTCATATAAGGGATACTCAACCTGTATTAGCTACCTATGTATTGCCTGATAAGCAATAATTGATTGTGGGTCTATGTGCTCAAGAATTAAGGAATTAAGGTTACCTGCCAGCTACAGGTGAAACTCGGAAAATTAGAATATCGTGCAAAAGTCCATTAATTTCAGTAATGCAAATTAAAAGGTGAAACTGATATATGAGACAGACGCATTACATGCAAAGCGAGATAAGTCAAGCCTTAATTTGTTATAATTGTGATGATCATGGCATACAGCTCATGAAAACCCCAAATCCACAATCCCAGAAAATTGGAATATTACATGGAACCAAGAAGACAAGGATTGTAGAATAGAACAATATCGGACCTCCGAAAAGTATACAGTGTACTGTGCTTGATTGGCCAGCAAACTCACCTGACCTGACCCCATAGAGAATCTATGGGGTATTGCCAAGAGAAGGATGAGAGACAGGAGACCAAACAATGCAGAAGAGCTGAAGGCCGCTAATGAAGCATCCTGGTCTTCCATAACACCTCATCAGTGCCACAGGCTGATAGCATCCATGCCACGCCGCATTGAGGCAGTAATTGCTGCAAAAGGGGCCCAAACCAAATACTGAATACATATGCATGCTTATACTTTTCAGAGGTCCGATGTTGTTCTATTCTACAATCCTTGTCTTCTTGGTTCCATGTAATATTCTAATTTTCTGGGATTGTGGATTTGGGGTTTGCATGAGCTGTACGCCATGATCATCACAATTATAACAAATTAAGGCTTGACTTATCTCGCTTTGCATGTAATGCGTCTGTCTCATATATCAGTTTCACCTTTTAATTTGCATTACTGAAATTAATGGACTTTTGCACGATATTCTAATTTTCCGAGTTTCACCTGTATATACTTTTGAAAGTTGTCTATATCAACCCATTTGCCTATTATGCCACTCAATTTTTAGATTGTTCTAGTAATCAATGGCTGACATTAACAAAGGGTGCATGCAGCTAATGCTGTGCATGCACTACATAGGAACGACAATTTTTGTCAATCTACTCTTCCCTCTGTAGCCAGGTGTAGTTCCTGAAAATATGCCCCAAGGGCTGTGCAACCCTCAAGGACATATTTCTGGAAGCCACACAAGCGCTTCACATTATTTATTTACACAGTCAGACAGGTGTTATTGACTGGTTTGTTTTATCCAGACATCGAGTCCTTCCCAAGGAGCTAGGATGGTTGAATTTTATTGTCAATGTTGTTGCTGTTATAGATATCATCGCAGAATATAGGATGTTCCCAGTAAAGCTGCTTTTTGTAATTGGCTGGTGGTGATTTCTGTGGCCCCTATGGTGTTGAGGTGCTCTTCAAGGTCTTTTGGAACTGCACCCAGGACGCCAATTACCACTGGGATTATTTTGGTCTTTTCTGCCCCAGCCTTTCAATTTCAATTTGTAGATCTTTGTATTTTGTGATTTTTTCTATTTCTTTTTCTTCTATTCTGCTATCCCCTGGTATTGCTATGTCGATTATTTTCACTTGTTTTTCTTTCTTCTCAGCTACAGTTATATCTGGTGTATTGTGTGGCAGATGTTTGTCTGTTTGTAGTCGGAAGTCCCATAATATTTTTACATCTTCATTTTCTTCAACCTTTTCAATTTTATGGTCCCACCAATTCTTGGCTATAGGTAGCTTGTATTTTTTGCAGATGTTCCAGTGTATCATCCCTGCTACTTTGTCATGCCTTTGTTTGTAGTCAGTCTGTGTAATCTTTTTACAACAGCTGATTAGGTGGTCCACGGTTTCATGTGCTTCTTTACAAAGGTGGCACTTGCTGTTTGTGGTGGATTTTTCTACTTTTGCTCTTATTGCATTTGTTCTTAGTGCCTGTTCTTGTGCAGCCAGTATTAAACCCTCTGTTTCTTTCTTCAAGTTGCCATTCTTAAGCCATTGCCAGGTCTTAGTGATGTCTGATTTTCCACTTATATTGTGCAAATATTGACCATGCAGAGGCTTATTTTTCCATTTTTCTGCTCGGTTCTTGACTTGTTCTTTCTTGTAGGCCTGCTTTGTTTCATTGGTGTTGAATAGTTTCTCATTCTTGACCATTTGAAGTGCACATTCTTCACTGTCCCTTATATATTCTTCAAGGCCTCTTTTCTCCTCCTCTACTGTTTGATGGATTTGCAGCATTCCTCTTCCACCTTAGCTGTGAGGGAGGTATAGCCTATCGATATTACTATGGGTGTGCAGAGCATGATTGATGGTCATGATTTTCCTGGTCTTACGATCTGGCATCTCTAGCTCTGCCTGGTTCCAGTCTATTATTCCTGCAGTGTATCTGATAACAGGTATAGCCCAGGTAAACACCATATGGCTTGTATGGTGTTCCCGCCATTGAGTTTGGACTTGAGGATTTTCCTAACTCTCCTGATGTATTCACTTCCAATTTTTCTTTTAACTTCATCATCATCATCATCATTATTATAATACATTTATATCCTGCTCTTCCTCCAAGGAGCCCAGAGCGGTGTACTACATACTTAAGTTTCTCCTCACAACAACCCTGTGAAGTAGGTTAGGCTGAGAGAGAAGTGACTGGCCCAGAGTCACCCAGCTAGTAACATGGCTGAATGGGGATTTGAACTTGGGTCTCCCTGGTCCTAGTCCAGCACTCTAACCACTACACCATGCTGGAGGGTTCGTGCAGGGAGAGTGGGCTTAGCCAGCTCTCCCCACATATGAGCAGTTGCTCATTGCTGGGTGGCCAGATCAGCCACCCAGACGAACAGCTGCTCTGGTTGGGCACTCCTGCACCTGGCCACAGCTCTCTCAGGAGCTCCAGGAATAAGGGAAAGGGAGCGCTGCTGTGCGGCACCCTGAACCCCAGGAAGGTACTACACGAGTGCGTGGTGCCTTCCTGGGGTCCCTTCTCCCCTTTCCTGCCCACTCCAAGAGTTCCATCTATGGCTGCGAATAGTCGCGGCTGACACATGAGCAGAAAAACAAGGTTAACGGAGTGCTTGCTCTGTAAACCTCATTTAAGAGGAGGGGTTGTCAGGCGAACCCACCGCCAATATGTCTTCAGTGATGTCTGTACCAAATTCAGCTTACTAGGTAATGCAGAGTTACTTGGATAATACCTCAGTTATTGGGATGATATACCTATGCTCTCCATTTGAGGGAGAAATACAGAAATGTCCATCTTTCAGATGTTTCTGGTAACCAAAAGTCGTGGACTATGAGTATTTGATATTGTACAAGATTACAGCTTGCTAGGTCATGTAGAAGTATTTTAACAAGCATGATTGGGTTTTCAGTGTGAAGTCTCAGCTGGATGTACCAACATTTCTTACCTAGTAGGACTTGTGCCTTTCCTTCCAAGACAGAGTTTATCTCTTGAACACCAATTTTGAAAGGCTTATACTCAGAAAATGTCTGGTTCTGTGACTACACATGCAAGACCATTTAAGGGTGGGTGGGAGGGTTAAAGAGCTCCTACCCCATTAGCAGCACACAAGCAGAACTTTTGTTTGGGTCAGCAAACCCAGGAAGCACACAGTAAGCCAAGACCAGCGTCTATTGTTGAAATCAAGGCCTGATAGTCCTCAAAGTCATCTATGACTTTCCAGCATGCTTTGCAATGCCAGTAGACTGGAAAGCGTCATTACATCTGCTTCTGCCCTATGATTGGCCATGAAGGAGCAGAAGGTGGACCCAGCCCTGCTGAAGCGGCTCCAGCTACAGGATCATAGAGTATGCTTTGCAGAGTGGCACATCCATGGACAGCAGCTCCTGTAGCCACAGCACTCTATTGTTTCCAGGCTTGCTGGGTCCTGATCACTGGATAGAAAAGGTAAGTAGATCCACATGACCAGAAAAACAAGGTAGGAGAGCTTTCCTCACCTCCTACCTTAGTTAACAGCAGAGTACATAAACTGGACTATCCTGCTTTGAGCAACCTAGGCTGGAGAATTTTGTGTGTGAGTCCACACAATCATGTAAACCAGGATAGAATGTCTCCCACCCTGATTCTGATGACTGTGTGAACAGGTTTATTGTCTTGCCGAGCTATAATTTGAAGCAGATGATTAGGGCTTTTGCAAACGGAGGGACAAACTAGACAAGAGATATCCCTCCTCTTTCCTTTTAAAAGAAGCCATGGTGGGGGAGAATTGGACTATGGTACTGGAAGAGGGAGGTTTAACACTCCCCCCAACACCATTTTCCTGATATAAATGGTGCTCTCTCCAAACTGCTAGTTACCTTGTTAGAAAAAACGTATACCACAGAAGTAATACAGATCACAGAAACATAGGAAGCTGCCTTATATCGAGTCAGACTATTGGTCCATCTAGCTCAGTATCATTGCACTAAATGGCAGTGGCTCTCCAAGGTTTCAGGCAGGAGTACTTCCTAGCCCTACCTGGAGATGCCAGGGATGAAAGCTGTCATCTTCATGTCAAGCGAATGCTCCACCTCTAAGCTACAATGGCTTACATGTCCCACAGCACAATGTGGGTGTAACAAGACTGCCTGTGCCATCGTTGCACTCTTAACACATACAGTGACAATGCTGCATGAGAGGGTAATACTGGACCTACTGACCTCTTGCATGTTAGCACATTACATGTTACTTCCATTGAGAATAATGGAAGTAGCACATGATGCTCTTATGATTGCGTAAGAGGCCAGTAGTTCTGGTATTACCTTCTTGTGAAGCACCGTTGGTACAATGTAGGACCAACAAAAGGAAGTACCGTATTTTATGGACTATAAGACGCATTTTTTCACTCGAAAAATAGCCACCAAAATTCAGGTGCGTCTTTTACTCGCAAGCCTGCCCGAGGGGGGGGGATCCCCCAGCAAACAATGCTAAACGATGCTATTAACTCTGTGCAGCCTGGGGACTGCCGCTCCAGCTCACCCTCCGCCGCTAGGCCTGTGGACTCCCCGATCATGCAATTACATCACCACCAGCAACACCATTGTTTTCATCTTTCTGTTTTACTTTCTGCAAGCATATTCAGCTGAAGAAAGTGTAAAGAATTAAGAAAGCCGAATTGGTAGCCGCTCCCTCCTCTGGTATGTGCATACTGATGAGAAGCGGAGCGCTGGAAAACGAAAGAGGGTGGTGTTTGTTTGTTTTTTAAATAGAGTCAGAAGCAGGTTGAAGAGAAAACAAGGAGTGGAGTACCAACAATTGAAAGAGGACTTATCTGAGGCGAGGAGAACAAACTGAAGCAAGGCTGAAAGTCCTTTCCTGGAGCTAGCAGGAGTGAAGAAAGTGAAAAGAATTAAGAAAGCAGAGCTCCCTCATCTGGTATGTGCATACTGGTGAGGAGCGGAGAGCTGGGAAACGAAAGAGGTGTTGTTGTTTTTTAATAGAGTCAGAAGCAGGTTGAAGAGAAAACAAGGAGTGGAGTAGCAGCAATTGAAAGAGGACTTATCTGAGGCAAGAAGAAAGGAGAACAAACTGAAGCAAGGCTGAGAGTCCTTTCCTGGCGCTACCGGTAGCAGGACTTTTCGGTACAGTTGATAACAGTTTAATATGTTAAAACCCTGAAAAACTGGATTAAAATTAAGGTGTGTCCTATAGTCTGTAGCGTCTTATAGTCTGTAAAATACAGTACTTTTTCACACAGTGCATAATTAATCTATGGAATTCTCTGGATATGGTGATGGCCATTAGCTTGAATGGCTTTAAAAGGGGCTTAAAAAAATCTTGGAGGACTAGTCTGGTGGTTATAGGCACCTCCAGCCTCAGAGACAAGATGCCTCTAAATACCAGTTGCAGGAGAGCAACAGCAAGAGAGAGGGCATGCCCTCACCTCTTGCCTGTGAGCTTCTCAGAGGCATCTAGTGGGCCACTGTGTGAAACAAAGTGCTGGACTGGATGGGCTTTGGGCCTGATCCAGCCGGACTTTTCTTGTGTTCTTAAGAGTTCCACAACATCATGGGCAGTTCTGCTACACTCACGTTATGCTGCGTGTCATGTAAGGCACTGGGACTGACTTTCACATATATCATATGTTTTCCTCAGTGGGGAAAATAGCTATTTACAAGGCCCAATTTACAATGCGAAAATAACATGAGGAAGTTCAATCCTCTCCCCCAGTGCCTTCCTCCCAGTCCAATTGTTTGTTCCCAGCAACCCCTATGGATGGTTTAAGTAGACATTTAAAGAGCTGGAGAATCTGATCATGGATCTTAAACCACCTATCAAGTAATCAGAGCTGTAAACACATACTTTTATAATTGAGGTATTTCTACATAAGAAGACATAGAAGCTATTCACACATATGTGCAAAACCGGCTAAGTCTAGCCCAGTTTTGCACATGTGTGTGAACTGCCAGGATTGAGCTGATCCTGGCAGCACCACGGCAGCTAACTCCCTTGCCAAGCTTCCCCTTAAAAGGTTAGGAGAATGAGCGCTCTCCTTGTTTTTCCAATCATGTGTCAGACTGTGGAGAGCTCGGGAAGGGAGGATTCCCATGATGCACTGTGCACTCACACGATGCATTATGGGCATTCCGGGGGCTAGGACAACTTATCCCAGCCCCCAACCCTCCCCGTTGCCTGGGCCAGCAGGGAATCATCTGGGCGAGCAGGGAGCACACTCAGCAATGGTGGATCAATCATCTGCAGGGAAGGTAGGTTTAACCCTCCTTCCCACAGCCCACCCTCAAGCCCTTTTTATTGCACATAAGAAAAGGCTCATACAGTCTTCACTATGCTATATGTTGGTGGGAAGGGAAGCAGACCAGGTGATCATCTCATTTTGAGAAGCCCCCCCCCCCACCCGCTTTCTCCCATCCCAGGCACTCAACTGTGGGGAGCTCTGTAACTTCTATCAGGAGGAGAAGTGTGGCAGCGGCAATAGAAGTGTGTGGGCAGGCAAGTAAACCGGTAGGGTCAAAATTGATGTACAGGTGTTTGATTCACTGGTTGTATGTCAGTCTCTTCAGTTGTGAAGCCAGGCTCACAGCATGACTGAAAAATATGCCATGAGTTGTCATCCCATATTACACCTGTTTTCATACCCTAACCTCTTTTTGCCTGTTTTTGCCTCTCCAGCTAACAATTTTCTTGCAGTGATGTGATTTTTTGGTGTTGCATCCACAATACTAGAAATTGTGCAACTCTTGCTGCTTATTAATATGTCTAAACATGAATTTCGATATATTACTGATGTAGTAAGCTCTTGTTTATGAAAGCACGTGCTACAATAAATTTGTTAGGGTACAAATCAGTCAAAAATCAGGCATCCTGGAGTCTTAGACATTTCACTGGGAAAGATTTAAGCATGTGCTTAACTCTTTTATTGAAATCAAAGGAACAAAAAGGGACTTAATTTTTGCTGATCTTGCTTTAATCTTTAATGTTCGTCAGATTCATTGTGTAATAGATTATCATGGCTACTGCAGTGATTTTTATTTTTTAATAGAGCTGGAGAATCTTGGCTTATGGTAGTAACTGAGGCCAGATGAAGGACCCCTACGGCTAGTGGAAACAATTTGGTTTCTTGAATCATTTTAATCTCTCCTTAGCTGCTGCTCCTTTGGAATCTGATGCTCCTGTCCCCTTACCTATCACTCACATATATACCTTTCATTTCTAGCTTGTAAATCAGTAGCAGATTCTCAGCACTCTGTATAAAATCATGCCATTCTGTACTGCACACCATCTAGCCCACTGTTAGATTTAAATAAATGTTAGCTAGTAGGAGTAATAGTTACTTTGTGTGAGTGATTATCATTTCACCATAGATTTACAGGGCCTTCTATAGGTTCTAACAGTACTGGCAAGGGTATGAGAAGAGTTCACATCCTATTCCTACATATTTTGTAATTTTTTCCTTACTGTACTATAGGTTTGTTTTCAACTTACTCTCTCATTCTGTTTGACCAATACACCTTCACTCTTCCAGTGTTTCCCTCAACTAAATTTTAATTTTTTGCATTAAGAACTAATTAATATGTAGTGGATGATGGCTTTGTGAAGAAACTGAACTGGTAGTCATACTGGACTTTCTTCTAAAAATTCAGCAAGAGAGTTGTTGGGCATTTCCATATTGATTAGTGTAGTAGTTGCCCTGGGAAATTCAGCCAGTGACAAACAAAATGGCCGAAACCTTTTGGCCAGACATTTTCCACAGGCTTGCATGCCTGTCCCACCCAACTTGCACATGGTTTGAGAACATCAGTTTAAATTATATTTTCAGGAAGAAGGTCACCTGAACCTATTTAATTTCCAGTGCTTGCAGCATTTTTCATCTCACTTAGAGTTTTGGAATAAAACTCTTATACCAGCTGCAAAATTTTACATTAGCCATGGGAATAAGCATACAGTATTAATCTGCTTAGATGCCAATAATTTATCCTCTGAGGCACCCAATGGATAGCGAGGTTGGCCACCTAGCTTGAGGTAATTTTTAAACAGAACTGTTCCACATATTAGATAAACAGTTACAGCTGTGAGTGAAACATAAATTAAAGTCATAACCAAAATAACCACATGACTATTTTCTACATCATTGTAATTAATAAGGTGGTTGGAAGAGACACTGTGGGGTAGGAGTTTATTTCATCTGGCTTCCCCCTCCACCCCCTTCTAAATTGGAAGAGGGACTCTGGCTGTGGCTTCTGTGTACTCCTCCCTTTGGTTGGTATCCGTTGTTTTGCTCACTTTTAATTATTACAAAATCCTGCACTTTGGCCATGTGTGCCTGATAGGATGGATGAGAGCCACAGCTTTTGGGCTTTTAAACATTTGGCCCTTATAAAGGGGAGCCATGCCAGGGGTGCAGCTGCCAGTGCAGCCACTGGCGGGTGGCCCACCAAAGGGTGGCGGCCTTTGGTGGCAGCCTTTGGGAGTGGGACTGAGGGCTGGGACCAAACATATTGTTTTGGATGCTTAAAAGGAAAATCCCTGCTGACTACAATATTATTGTTGCCTAGTAATTGTAATTGGTTGGGCCTGATATAGTTATGTGTCTTGATTTGTCTAGAGATGGGAAAGTGGGGGACAACTCTGGGACACTGGTGGTGGGGAATCACCAAAGATATTGATTTATTTATTCATTCATTGATTTATTGTTCGATTTATATGCCGCCTTTCTAACCTCAAAGCAGTTTACAATGTAATTAAAACAATACATAATTAAAATACAAAAGTACAGATAATATGAATATAAAAATAATCTCTATTTAAAAATGTAATAACCCATTAAAAATAATACATAGAACACAGATCAGCAGCAATAAAAACAATACTTTCATTCAAATGCCTGGGTAAAGAGCCGTATCTTTACTTTTTTCCTAAAAATGGTCAAAGAGCTGATTCCAGCCAGTGTTGGAGAGCGGTGGTAGGTCAGTGGGCCATTAATGGGGAAGGAAACACAGCAATATAATTGCTGTTTCCCCTTCCAGCAGGCCTACCACCTATTTAACCTTGGAGAACAGTGCCAATTACTCACATTACTTATTACTCTGTAATGCCAGATTGGTCCAAAATAAGTCTGAGATCATCCATGACTTGACTATGGATGAAGGAGCCAACCTGGTATGCATTATGGGGACCTGGTTGGGAGAGGCCAGTTTGGTCTTAGCTTCTCCCAGTGGGATATTATGTGGTGGAGCAGGTGAGAGGATGTGGGTGGGGAAGTGGGATGGCTGCGGCCTATAAGAATACCACCTCCTTTACCAGGATCCCCATCAGGAAATTGGCCTGTATTGAAAGTGCGTACCTAAGCCTAGAGAACAATGATAGACTGGGACTTCTGTTGGTGTACTGATCACCCCACTGCCCAACAGAGTCTCTAACTGAGCTGGCAGATCTGGTTACGGAGTTGGCATTGGAGTTACTCAGGTTGTTGCTGGTAGGGATTTCAATGTTCATTTTGGGACTTTGTTGTTGGGGGCGGGTCAGGAGTTCATAGCAGCCATGACAACTATGGGCCTATCCCAACTGGTTTCTGGACCGACACATGATGTTCGTCACATGCTCGATTTGGTCTTTTGCTCTGATCAGGGTGCTGTTCTGTTGGTGGGGACTCTATAGGGGTGAAGGACCTATTAGGTTGGTCCTCCTGAGAAGGTTATTGGACCCAAAATGATTCCAAGAAGCCTTGGATGGGTTTGGAGTTGGCTCTGCTAGTGATTCTGTCGATGTTCTATTGCAAATATGGAATAATGAACTCACTAGATCAGTAACCACAATCGCTCTTAAGCGTCCTATCCAACCTGCTTCAAAATTAGCTGTGTGCTATTTGGAAGAACTGCAGGACCTGAAACAGTGAGATAGACTACTAAAGCGCAAGTGGAGGAAGACTTGGCATGAATCTAACAGATCACAACACAGAGCACATTTGAAGATTGATGCTCTGGCAGTGTGGGCAGCAAAGAAGGGATTCCTTTCTGCCTGCATTGATTCCACAAATTGACCTCCAGCGTTGTTGTCTAGGGTTGTGAGGGGGCTAGTATGTGTCCCCTCCCAATGGATTTGAACTTGGAACCATCACTGTAATGTTTTCAATGACTTGTTTGTGAATAAAATCTCTTGTATTTGGGCTGAACTGGATTCCATGGTTACTGCAGAGTCTGCCATGGAGGTATCCAGAAATCCCTCTTATAGGATTAAATTGGATCACTTTCATTTGTGACTCCAGAGGATATGGACAAACTGCTTCACTGTACATCTTACAAGCTGTTCTATTGACCCCCTATTATCGGAGAGGGTCTGGTAAATATTATAAATGTTTCTCTGATGGGGGGCGGGATGCCTCCTTGTCTTATGTAGGCTATGATTAGACAGTAAAGAAACCTGCACTGGATCCCTCAGTTAGCTAATTACAGACCCATTTCCAAAGTGGCAAAGTGATTGAGAGGGTGGTGGCTTCTCAGCTCCAGGCAGTTTTCAATGATATATTTTCTCGACCAGCAGGCCCTTGCAACAGTAACTCATGCCTTTGTTACCTCTCGTTTGGATTACTGTAATATGCTCTACCTAGGGTTGCCTTTGAAAATGATTCAGAAGCTTCAACTAGTCCAGAATGCAGCGCCCCGCCTCCTTGTGGGTGGCCATAAATTTGATAGTGTTACACCCCTTTTATGGTCAGTGCACTAGTTGCCTCTCAAAGTGCTGGTTCTCACCTACAAAACCTTTATGGGCTTAGCATGTGTATATCAACGGGATTGCCTCTCTCGGCCAGTTGTATCCCGTCCTGTGAGGTTTTCTCAGTTGGCCCTTCTTAGTATCCTGGGCCCTGGTGTAGTGCATGGTGCCTGGGCCCATAGGAGGGCCTTCTCTATGGCCACACCTCTTCTTTGGAACACTCTACCCCCCCCCCCAAATCGTTCATCCCCCTCCTTGGTGGCTTTCAAGGCCCTTCTCAAGACCTACCTTTTTTGCCAGGCTTTTGCCCTTTAATTTTTTTAAAAAATTATTGCTATTGTTATTGATCACCACCTAGAGTCTTTGGAGCAGGTGGTATAAAAGAAAATTTCAATAAACAAACAAATAAATAATTGATACATTTTATCGAGATTAATTCCAAACTGGATTTTGAGTGGGCTAGAGGGTTGATACTGCCTTGGTCTGCCTGATGGATGATCTCCAATTGGCTACTAATAGAGGGACTGTGACTCTGCTGATCCTTTTGGATCTCTCGGTTGCTTTCAGTACAGTCAACCATGGTTTCCTTCTGGGTCACCTGAGGGAGGTGGGTTTGGGTGGCACTATTTTACAGTGGTTCCGTTCTTATCTCTTGGGTAGATTCCAGATGGTGTTGCTTGGAGACTGCTGCTCTGCAAAGTGAGAACTAAAGTATGGAGTTCTACAAAGCTCCATACTGTCTCCAATGCTCTTTAACATCTACATGAAATTGTTGGGAGAGATTATCAGAAGGTTTGGTGCACTGTGTTATCAATATGCAGACACCAAAATCTATTTCTCCACATTCAACCTCATCAGGAAATGGCATAACTTTGCTAAATGCCTGCTTGCAGGCAGTAATGGGCTGGATGAGGGATAACAAGCTGTAGTTGAATCCAAATAAGACAGAGGTATTGACAGTGGGGGTCAGGATCTGAGAGATGGTTTCGATATGCCTATTCTGGATGGTGTTATATTCCCCCTGAAATATCAGGTATGTAGCTTTGGAGAGCTCCTGGATCTCTGGTTTCTCTCTCTCTCTCTCTGGTTTCTCAGGGCGAGGCAGTGGCCAGGAGCATTTTTTATCAGCTTTGGCTGATATGTCATCTACACCCATTCTGGAAGCAAATGACCTTAAATCTGTGGTGCTTATGCTGGTATCCTCCAGGCTTGACTACTGTAATGCAATCGATGTGGGACTGCCTGGTCTCTGGGACAACCCGAAGGTATCACATAACAACGATTTTTTAAAAAAAATTGCACTGGCTGTTGATATGTTTCTGAGCAAAGTACAAAGTGCTGGTTATTATCTATAAAGCCACTAATGGCTTGGGCCCAGGGTACTTAAGAGAGCGCCTTCTCTGTCATGAACCCTGTCACCTTTTACAATTTTCTGGAGAGGACTGGTTATGGTTGCCGCTGGCTCATTTGGTGGTGACTCAGGACCAGGCCTTCTCTGTGGCTACCCTGGGGCACTTAGACTTAAATCTACTTTCATACTATACACTTTTAATGCTAATATTCAATGTTTTGAAAGGGTAATCTTACAGAATATACAAAAATTAGAATAAAACATTAAATATTGGTGGAATTTTTCTAGGAAACATAGACTAGCAATAGAATCTTTACAAAGGAACAGAAATGACTACAGGACAACCTCATTACCAACAGATCCAATGTCCATGGTTTTGCATATCCGTGGTCGGGGAACTGGCACCCAACCTTGTCATATTTACAAAAAATGTGTGGAAAGGGGGTTTAATCCATGTATCCACAGGTCAAGGGGGATCTCGGATCTAATTTCCGGCTGCCATGTTGTCAAACAGAGCAATGTTGTGGCTCATTTGATTAAAAAAAATTTCCCTTCAAAAAAGGAGGAAGAATTTGGACTTGGGGTGAGGGCATTGTGGGATTGCTGGAGACCTGCAGAGCCTAGAAGGGCACTTTATTTCACACATTTGGACTGTTTTCCACTGTTTTGTGCATGATTTTTGGGCTGCCAGGAACCTAACCCTGGTGATCCCATAATGACTCTGTATTCACGGTTTCGCTATCCACAGTAATTGCGGAGAATGGAACCGCCGCTTATACAGATGTCCACCTGTATTATAAAGAAGTCCAGAAACAGATGAGTAATGGGTATGCCTATAAAAGGTTAATCAAGGATCCAAGCAGTAAGATCAAGCATCATTAAAATCTCTGTACAAGAAGTATTTCTTTTGGATTACATAGATGAGGACAATAAAGACTTGGGAAAAGTTATAGAATACCCATCTTCTATATCTTACCAAAAATACATAAACATATTTTTCCACCTCCAAATCATCCCATTGTTTCAGGATGTATTTCTTTGTTGGAGCCCCTTTCTGAATATTTGGACTATTTTCTCAAACCCTTTGTTGAATCTTTGTTGAATATAACTCAGTCTTTAAGTTATATTAAAGATACTAAGTCCTTCATCAACATCATTGAAAATATGAAGTTAGAAAATGATGTTTCGTATGCACAATGGATGTGGATGCATTACATACTTCCAGACCTCATGAAGGTGCCAGTATAGCAGCTCAATATTTTTTAGATCTAACAAAATATCTTCAATACATTTATTCTTAGATCTCTTAGATACTGTAAGGGGAAAGTGTGCCATCAAGTTGATTTCGACTCCTGGTGTCCACAGAGCCCTGTGGTTTTCTTTGGTAGAATACAGGAGGGATTTACCATTCCCTCCTTCTGCACAGTATGAGATGATGCCTTTCAGCATCTTCCTATATCGCTGCTGCTCGATATAGTACCAGCAGGGATTCAAACAGGCAACCTTCTGCTTGTTAGTCAAGCATTTCCCCACTGCACCACTTAAGGTGGTTAGATACTGTACCTGAGCATAATTACTTTAGGTTTGACCAAGATCTATATGTACAACATGGGATCCCTGTGGGCAGCAAAGTGGTCCCATCTATAGTTATTCTATATATATCCTTATGGGAGTTAAAACAAATTCTAAATTCAGAACGTAATCCTTTTCCCCCAACATATATGTTATTATTGATGATACATTGATGATAGAAAGGTACAAGAGATACTTCTGATTCATTTTTTGGGGGGGAGGATCAATTCTATAGATATCAATATTAAGTTTACTAGTCATGAACAAAAAAGCTCCATATCCTTTTTGGATGTTTTGGGTATATGATCGAGAAGTCACCGCAAACCCCGCAATTATAAGAAAACTATTGCTAAGAATTCTTTCCTCCATTTTGATAGTTGCCATCCTAAAAATTTGAAAATTAATTTGCCTTTTGGCCAATTTTTAAGGTTGTGCAGAAATTGTACAGATGACTTTGTTTATAAGTAAGAGGCACTTAAATTGACAAAACAATTTTAATTCAGGGGTTATCCCATTATAACTATCAGTACTGCAGCAGCGAAAGCTTTAAAGAAATCCTGAAAATATTTACTTATTTCCAGTTGGGAATTTTTCAAATAAGTCCAACAAAATATTTTGTTGTATGGATTATACATATTTGTCTCAGCTGATAAAAAGAATAATTTTAAAACATTGGCATCTGGTCCAACATATACAAAGTTGTATAGATCCACCAAACATTGGATATAGGAGAGGTTTATCCTTTAAAAATATGTTGAGGAGGGCAGATATAAGCCAAAACACAAATAAAAGCTCTTCCTAAATTTTGGGAACATATAAATGTGGCCCATGTTCTTCTCATTAAAAATATAGAAGGATCCCAGTTTACTCATTCTTTATTGTTGGGAATTCTCTCTGGTAGGAGAAACCCTTTTTCATTATAGCAGAGTGTGCAGAGGCGCAACACAGCGGAATTTAGTTAGGCATGCGTGTATGCTAAGAGTAAAGTAACTTGGAGCCAGTTCATAGTTTCAAATCAATATAAATTGTATTTATTAGAGAACTCCATTCTAGATAGGAAAGTGAGGAGTTAGGATCTCTAATCTAGCTAGCTAGCTGGATGCAGATGGATTCTGCATCTCTGCACACATGGTGCAGGGGAGAGGAGCTTGTACGTTGCAAGGTAGAAGGAACAGAAAGAGAAAGGGAAGAGGAAGTGCAAAGCAGGAAGTAAGTAAGTTAGTCCCTAAGAGTAGCAATCTACATTCCAAAGGGATAGTGTCAGAGAAGTAGAGAAGGGATGACCAATGTCTTGACCCTCTAGCCCTCTGACTCACTAGTCTGTCCTCCACTGTCTTTGAGACAAGAGACAGCGCAAAGTCCTTCACTTCCAACATTTATTACATAAAATGATTTGTTCTTATGTATTCGCAACTTGTGATACATCCCATGTTTTATATATATGTTGATTTGTCCATGTGGACTTACTTATAAAGGACAGACCACTTGTTCTATAAGAAAAAGAATTTAAGGACATAAAAGTCGTCTTTAAAATGCATCTAGTGATACTGTACTGGTTAAACATTTTAATGATCAACATGATTATCGTGATTTAAAAGTGTGGATTTTAGACATAGTCTACATATATAGATTTTCCAGGATCAACGTAAAAAAAAAAAATCAACCTGGGGAGTTACCTTTCTGTCTAAAATTGACTATAGGAAAAAGATTAAGTGAATGGCTCAAGATTCAGTAAGTTTAATATAAGAAAAATTATTTTCCTATACAGAGAAGGTTTTATAATGAAATGGGTTTCTAAACAACTAATGCCCCCCCTTTTAACAGTAAGGTGACCAAATGAGCATTTCAAATAAGATTATGAGGTTATTCACATGCATGTGGAAAACCAGGCTAAGGAAAACTGGGCTAAGGGAGCCCAGCCCAGTTTTGCACATGCCTGTGTACTGCTGGGATCAGGCCGATCCCGGCGGCACCTAAGTGGCAAACCCACCTATGAAGCTTCCCTTTAAAATGAGGTTAAGGGAGCGAGCATAGGATCATATGCCATCTGTGGCTGCAAAGAGGAAGGGAGGGGGGTCCCCATAATCCCCAAAGTGACAATGAGGGAGGCGAAAAGAGAGTTTGAAGAACATTTAGCTAAAAGCATCAAGGGGAATAACAAAAACGTCTTTAAATACATCAGATGCAGGAAACCTGCCAGGGAGGCGGTTGAATAGTTAGATAATGAGGAAATGAAAGGGATTATTAAGGAGGATATGGAGGTTGCAGAGAAGCTGAATAAGTTCTTTACATCTGTCTTCATGGCAGAGGATATACCTGTTTCTGAAATAGGCTTTTTGTAGATGGAGGCTAAAGAACTAAGTCAGATAGAAGTGACAAGAGATGATGTTCTAAACTGTCTGGAAAGACTGAAAACTAGCAAATCACCAGGGCCAGATGGCATCCATCCAAGAGTCCTCAAAGAAGTCAAATGTGAAATTGCCAACCTCCTTGCTAAAATATATAACTTATCCTTGCAATCAGGCTCTGTAGCAAAAAATAAAAAATAAAAATCAACCTGGGGAGTTACCTTTCTGTCTAAAATTGATTATAGGAAGTAGCAAATGTAACACTGATTTTCAAAAATGGATCCAGGGGCAATTCAGGAAATTACAGGCTGGTTAGCTTAACATCTGTTCCACGCAAATTGATGGAAAGCATCCTCGAGGATAAAATTGTAAAGCACATAGAAGAACAGAGCCTGCTGGGAGAGAAGCAGCATGGCTTCTGCTTCACAAATCTTTTGGAGTTCTTAGAGAGTGTCAACAAGTGTGTGGATCAAGGTGATCCAGTTGACATAGTATAACTGGACTTCCAAAAAGCTTTTGACAAAGTTCCTCATCAAAGACTCCTGAGAAAATTTAGCAGTCATGGGATATGGGTACAAGTACATGTGTGGATTGCTAACTGGTTGAAGGGCAGGAAACAGAGGGTAGATATAAATGGAGAGTTTTCACAATGGAGGGAAGGAAGAAGTGGGGTCCCCCAGGGATCTGTACTGGGACAGATTTATTTATAATTTATTTATTCATAAATGATTTAGAAGTAGGGGTAAGCAGCGAGGCAGCCAAATTTGCAGATCATACCAAACTCTTTCAGGTAGTGAAATCCCAAACAGATTGTGAGCAGCTCCAAAAGGATCTCTCCAAACCAGAGGCGTAACTAGGGAAAACGGCGCCCAGGGCAAGCACTGAAATTGCCCCCCCCCCCGCCCCCGGAAATATGGAAATGTGTCACAGCCATAGTCAAATGTGGGTTGTGGGCTGCATCCATGCAAGTATACTGGGACAGGAAAAAGGAAACATGAGGCTACAAGGCTCTTTAGAAATATATATTTTAAAGAAATGTCTTGCATACCAACAGCCTAAGTTTCCCCAAAAGATGACCTGACCAACAGCTGTTTTTACCGGGTTGCTGCCTCTTCTCAGTTAACAGCCTTTAGCATCCCCACCCCCATCCCGGGGGTGCTGAAAAGAGCTCAGACGGTTGCAAGAAGATCGGGCAATAACCATTTTCTAGTGGGGCTGTAAGAAAGCTGCACTTGTAATTGCTACCTTAAAAAAAACCAAAAACCCTCAGGCTTCATTAACGTTGCTATGCCCCCTGGTCACATTTTAGCACCCACCCCCACAGTCACAACATGGCCAAAAAAAAAAAAATCAGAAGGAAACGCACGAACAGTTTTTTGCTCTAGCAAAATTGAGAACAGCAGAAAGAAAGAAAGGGAAGCATCCAATGAAAAAGCAATAAGAAAGTAGAAGTCTTAGGATGCTGGGAATTGTGTTCAATCTTCTTTATCAATAAAGTAATAAATTATGTGCCCAACACATTTCCACTATAAATTTTCTTTAGGGACATTTATACAACCATCTTAGATCAATTGAAAAAAACAAAACAAAACCCAGCCCTAGCAGTGGCTTCCAAACGAGGGAGAAAAGAAAATCTCTCTCGGAGAAAGGCACAGAGAGACTAATTCAAACATGGGGCGGGGGGCGGGGGGACCCATACATTCAGAAATCCCACACAGAGAGAGAAACCACTCACACACACTCACACCACCAGGGAGAAAGTGATCTTATTACTTTCAGATACTAAGCAGTTTAGTATTTTCAGACCCAACAGCCAGCACATCCAACGATCTTTTTCTCAGTTTCTCCAAACTACTCTAGAATGACTCTGTTCTGTTGCAGATTTGCAGTTGCCCACTCTCCCGCTCTGGCTCCACCCCCTGCAGCACATGTGCCTCCAGAAGCCAATGAGAGAGAGCCTCTGGAAGGGGAGGAGGAGAGGCTACTGTTGTTTGCATGGCAAAAGGGTAGTGGAGGGAGAGGGACGGCGCAGCGAGATTTTTGGAAAGAAAAAATGAATGGAAGTTTACTTAGAAGTAAACTCCACTGTGTTCGATAGAGGTGGGCTTTGGGGGTCTGAGAGTCTTTTTTGCTGCTCTTTTGCCATTCACTTTGGAAAAAAACAACGTCTCAAAGTCACAACTGTTAATAACACTTCAGAAAATGGAATTAAAGGACAAAAAGTAAAACGCTTGAAAATCGTCTCTCTGACTTCTCCACAATCTCAATCTCTCTCCCCACCCCGCCCGCTTTCTGGTCCTTGGACCCGCTTGTCCCCCCCCCCCCCCGGCCAGGCCGAACTGCTTACTCACCAGACCCGGCTGAGCACCAACCGACAAGCGGAGGTGGGGGAGGGGGGCACGCTTCCGAGCTTGGAAAGCTACGCGCGATGGGGGCAACCCGGCAGCAAAAGTAACCGGCCTTGGGCTGTTTCATCTTCTTGGCTTCTCCTCTGCGCCCGGCGGCGCCCCCCACGTGACCCACAGAGATGGCGCCGGGGGCACGTGCCCCCCCTGCCCCCCTATCATTACGCCTCTGCTCCAAACTGGGGGAGTGGGCAACAAATTGGCAAATGCAGTTCAGTGTTGGCAAGTGTAAAGTGATGCAAGTTGGGACAAAGAACCTCAACTTCAAGTGTACGTTGATAGGATCTGAGCTGCCGGTGACTGACCAGGAGAGGGATCTTGGGGTCGTGGTGGACAGCTCGTTGAAAGTGTCGACTCAATGTGCGGCACCTGTGAAAAAGGCCAATTCCATGCTAGGGATCATTAGGAAGGGGATTGAAAATAAAACGCCTAACATTATAATGCCCTTATACAAAACTATGGTGCGGCCACACCTGAAGTGGTGTGTACAGTTCTGGTCACCACATCTAATAAAGAACATTGTATAACTGGGAAAGGTGCAGAAGAGAGCAGCTAGGCTAAGAAAGCCTAGAGCAACTTTCTTATGAGGCAAGGCTACAACACCTGGGGCTATTTAGTTTAGAAAAAAGACAACTGCAGGGAGACATGATAGAGGTCTATAAAATCATGCATGGTGTGGAGAATGTGGAGAGAGAGAAATTATTCTCCCTCTCACATAACACTAGAATGCGGGATCATCCCATGAAATTGATTGCTGGGAAATTTAGGACCAGCAAACAGAAGTATTTTTTCACACAATGCATAATCAACTTGTGGAAGTTTCTCTGCCACAAGATGTGGTGACAGCCAAAAACCTGGGAGGCTTTAAGAGGGGTTTGGATAACTTCATGGAGAAGAGGTCTATCAACAGCTGCTAGTCAGAGGGCTATAGGCCTCAAAGGCAGTATGTCTCAAAGGCAGTTACAGGGGAGTAACAGCAGGAGAGAGGGCATGCCCTCAACTCCTGCCTGTAGGCTTCCAGTGGCATCTGGTGGGCTACTCACACAGTGATGCTGGACTAGATGGGCCTGGGGCCTGATCCATCAGAGCTGTTCTTATGTTCTTATCTGCATCCTAGTGCTCATCCAGGTCTCCATGCAACTTGATGGATACATCTGTTGATGCAATTGAAGATATGCATCCTTCCATTTCAGGGCCATTAGATGTGTCCTATAGACATGACCACTGCTTGATTAGAGTCAAGCCATTTAACCATGAGCACAACACATTTTAATCATCCCTGAGTAACATGATACATCTAGGACTGGGGGCATTACTTCCAAGCAGATTAGAAATGAAACCCAGCAAAAAGAGATCAATGGTCTAAAACTAAAACTACAGGTATCTGATGATGGATTTTTAATTTTGCTATCTAGTCTTACTAGGGCCTTGCTACAAGAGATTTTAGAAGACAGAGCCTAACTTGTGGGAAATCTGACAATGTAAAGGAGAGGGAATCCGTATCCTTTTCTTTGTAGGCCCTCTTTGTTACAGAACACTCTTACTGCTTTTCTTGCAAATCTTGAGAGAGGTCAGGGAAGAAGAACAAATGTGACCCCTGGAAATAATCTCTTTCATCTGTCTTGCTCTGCAAAGGACACACTTGTCTTGCAAATGGAGCCATTTGACAATCATTGGTCTGGAATCTGGTTAAGCTTAATCTTTGGTGCTAACAACAAGAGCACTTTTGACCTCCCTCTGGTGCAGTAGAGATACAGTGCCAAAAAAGGTCAAGGAACAACTTTTCCACAATGATAAGTAGCTGACAACCTTTTCCTTTGGTGGACCCCAGAACTAGAAGGTTGGTCATGTAGGAGTTGACTTTTATACATTAATACAAGTAAGCACTAAAGAGACCCGAGACAATTGTATACTACACCATTGAGGTCTGCCTGATACTAATTTTATTTTTTCATTTCCCTAAATGTTTGTTTTGAATTTCTGACCGTCCCATACATTACACGTATGCTTCTTTTTTGTGGCATATGTTATTATGAAACATGTGTCCTCTGGGTTCTTTAAGAATCTAGCTTTATCTGTCAGTGATTACAAATGCTAATGTGCAACACTACAGAACCTGGTAGAGAAAATCATATAAATGTATGCTCTGACTTTTACAGTCATGGGGCCTTTGCTGCCTGCTTAGTGCTGTCTCAGTTGCAAGGGCTTTTTCTGCTCAGGAGATACTAGATCCAGATGCTCATTGTCCCCAGACCCCAGCCCAAGAAGACACGTAGACTTAGTATGGTTGAAAAGGGCCACAACTTTATTAACTATAATACAAGGCATGGCGGACTGGAACACCAGGTGATTAATCACCCTTAGAGAACAGTGCGGGCCAATAGGAGCAAGTTAGAACTCTGAGGTCCCACCCAGCACCTTACTGGGCGACACACCCTGGCTTGGGAATGGGCAGGTACGCCCCGCTCAAAACTGAAGAGAATGGGGCGGGGATCGGCTGATCCCAGCCGAAGCCCCGCCCCCTGACCTGAAGGGCCAATCAGAACCCTTCTTTGGCCTCGAGCAGAGCGGGCTGGGACAAACTCCTTCCCCTCTGCATGAGGCCAAGGGGAGGGGGATTCCTTCACCTCCCACAGATCTGCTTGCCACTTGACATGAATGAGGAAAATTATGCATCCAAGAACCTGTATCTGCTACACACAGCACATACACCTTGGATCTGGGTGAAAATTAAAAAAGATAATACTAGTTTTAAAGTGCTTCACATATCCTTATAATAACTCAATATTATTATCCCCATATTGCAGATGGAAGAGAAGTACTGATGCTTCAAACAGTGGCTTGCTTAAGGCCATCTTGTGAGTAGAGTTGTCAGCTCTTCGGGATTGGTCAGGAGTCTCCAGGGATCTGGAGGTGACCATTTAAAGTAATCCAACAGATTTTAATGTCTTGATATTGTGAAAATTTTGGGGGGTGGGGAGTGGGATATGCCCCGCCCCCCTGAAATAGCTTCAGTCTATTCGTAAATGGGCGGTCTATTCCTGAATCACAACCTCTTGGATTCAAATGCAGCACAATTATACTTTTTCTGCTAAAATGAAAGGGGGATGAAGGGATGGGGGCTAAATCTACTCCCTGCCCCTGATGAGAGTGATTCCAAGCCATCAATAATTAATTCTGCCACTAACTCAATAATCCCTTCCTGGTCTTTTTCTTGGCTATGCTGTTGTATGGTGGAATTTTAGGGACTGGCTTTTTAATATATAGATTAACCAGATTATTATTCAGACTTATGAACAGTTTTCAAATTAACAAAAAGAGTTTATAATTGTTACAATTTTAATGGTTTAAAATTAACTGTTGCTTTGATACAGAAACTCTCTCATGATTTGAATGTGGAATTTGGTGTATGAAGAACACTGTTAATTGTCATTTTTCAGGCTGCCTCTTTTGGTAAGGTGTATATGCATGAACTAGTGCAAATGCTAAATATCATTCAACATCATTCATATTGGAGCCAAAGCTCTGCTGGACTTTGCCCTGCAAAAAAGACAGAAAGAGCCATTCTTTTATTACTCACCTTGGCAGATTTATTATGTAACTGACGTAATTGCAATTGGGATAATACATTTGTGTCTATTTTAAGATGATGACATAATATACATGTAATTCCTGCTGATGCTTGAGTAGGCTAATATGTTTTACTAGAATAATACTGGAATAGATGGATTGTGGCTTGAAGCTGTAGTTAGACAGAAAAAAGTATATGCAATGATTTTTAAAATGTAGAAATACGTGTTTTAAATATTAGGTAACCTGATTAAAAAATCAATTAAACCATTGTATATGGATTGATGCTGTTATTACTGTCATCATGGAAATGAGACGTTAGGGAGTTGATCCAAAGATTTTGTGACAGTTGAGTGTCATGGATGGAAGTGTCATGGATGGGAAACCAACTAATTTAGTTCCTGAGTTTCTTTGGATGAAGATTGGGATATAAACGTGACAAATGTATGAATTAAAAAATTGTAGTCCTATCAGCTTCTGCCCTACATAAACTGGTGGAAAGAAGTGTGCAGTGTGTCACAGTAGTGAAAGAAAATTAAACATCAATAGTTAAGAAAACAATTAAAATATAACAAGCCAATATCATAATGCTATTATGAAGCTGTTTACCAAAGCAGGCCTACTCAGGCTTGGGCAGCCATACCTGGGTAGGGCTCGAGCGAAGCACTGGGGGCAGGGCCAATCCCGCCGCTGCTTCCCCGGGTAGCCTGAGTTTTTTACTTAGACTTCCTGAGAAAAGGGGCATGAGCACACCCTTTTATCCAGGTCTGGGGTCATGTGTCTGCTCGGGCTGCAGACACAAGAGCCGGGTGCCTGGAGCGCCAAGCTTGAGGGGAAATCCCTTAATGCACCATACTCCCCTCACAGTGCATTAAGGGATATCTGGATACTTGGTTTTATTTTCCCAATCTCCAGAGCTCTGCAGTGCTCAGAACAGCGTGGATTGTGTGGGCACGCGAGTTGTATGCCACACATTGGATCTGTGATCATCTGGGGGAAATGTAGGTTTGACCCTGCCTTCTTCCTTGCACCAGAAACGGTCATGTGAATGGCCTCTCTATGTTGTACATTCATGTGCAGAATCTTTTGTGCAGTTTTTGTTGTCTCATCTTTGGTGTTAGACCTATCCTATGCATACTTATTGGGAAGTAAGTCTTACTTTGTTCAATAGAATTTACTCCCAATTAAGTATGCATAAGATTGCAATCATGGAGCTAGGAATGTTACAGAAAAGGCAGTTAATGCTGCAATCCTGGGATTAAGCCCTATTGAATAGTGGTACTTGTTTCAATGTAAACATGCATTAGATTATGTTGCACAGCTGTTAATCCTATGGAGAACCCTGTTATTTGCAGGGGTTCCACTCCATGGAGAGGGGGCTGAGAATCCGTGAGTGCTGGTTCATGAGGGCTATGGGAATCCAGGGGATTAGGTTCCCGGACTGCCCCAAATCAGCCCCAAATAGGCCAAAAATGGGTGCACCCCCAAGTAATCCCCCAAAGTGCCCTACCATGCCCCCAAGTAGTCCATCTATGCAAAAATCAGCCAAAATAGCTGTTTTTGAACCATTCTTTTTTTTAAAAAGAGCCATAAAATTGCCCCTGAAAACATTATGGCATCAAGAAATGACCTCCAAGATCATTTCTGGCCACCCCAACCTGCGGATACATGGATTTAACCCTCCCCCCGTTTTCCCTCACATATACCGAGGTCGGGTGCTCATTACCCGGTCATAGATATTTATTTATTTTATTTATTTTATTTATATACCACCCCATACAAAAAAAGTCCTGGGCGGTTCACAATATACCAAAATATGCAAAATGGCGAGTGCTGGACCTGCAAATAATGAGGACCTCCTGTACTTACTTGAGGGTTAGTCTCCCACATTCATCCCTTTTGTTACACTTTCTCATACCTGTGTTGTCTTCCTCACTCTTGATTTTAATTTGTAAGCAACCTGAGGGCAGCAACTTGTTGTTTTGTAGTAAAGACAACATATATTGCTGCCCCAATGACAGCAGCCAGTGGCAGTAGAAGCACCAGAGAGCTAGCAGGGGCAGCCCTTCCATGAGATGAGGTGAGGCAGTTAGGGGTGTGCATGAACCAAAAAATGTGATTTGGGTTGAATTTGAACCAATTTGAACTGAACTGTGTTGCACTGAACTGGTCCAATGGAACTGACCAGCCGGTCTGATCTGTTCAATCAAACTGGTTCAGTGGCTTGGTAAAGAATCTGGTGAGAATTCCCCTTAACATGTATAGAGGTGGGGGGACCTGGCTCTGTGAAGGGGCAGCGGTGGCAGTGAAAGAGTTAAAAGGCCCTCTTACCACCAAACTTGCTGCCTGTGCTGCCACTCGCCCCTCTGGCGCAATCCATAATGAGAGTGTGTATACTCCTGCCTCTTTTACCAAGCTGCCTGCTTGACAGTGTCTTGGTTCTGGCCTCTGTGCATGCACGGACACCATTTGCATGGCATCCATGCATGCATGGATGCCATTTGTGTCACTACACAAATGGTGTGGCCATGCTGATGGTGTTTGGGCATGCACAGAGGCCAGAACCAAGCTGCTGCTGTGCAGGTAGCTTGGTAAAAGAGAGAGGAACACGTGCACTTTTGTTATGGGCTGTGCTGGGGAGGAGTGGAGGCGTGGGCACGGGCAGCAAGTTTGGTGGTAAGAGGGCCTTTTCAATTCCTTTCCCACCATGCCCCTGCCCGTTTGTTCAGCATGGAACTGGTCCACCAGAACCAGGCCTGGTTCGGTTTGATTGTGGGCCAAACCGTCCCCGGTTTGGTCCGCAATCAAACCTTCAAACCAGCGCAGTTTGAGGTGAACTGGTTTTGTGCCAAAGTGTTGGTGCACAACCCTAGAGTCAGTGGCCTCAGGCAACAGATTATTGGGACACCAGTGAGGAGACAAGATATCCTTTTGCTCTCACTTTGAAAAGGGGTGGAAAGGGTGTACCCAAGGTAGGGTAGATCTGGTGCCCTGCCTCAGGCAGACAGAGGTCTTGAGATGCCACTTTGAGGGAGAAACTTTAACACAGTGAGGCTGTTTTCACATGCAGCCTAGCCCAGGCTAGGGAAGCCCAGCCTGGGATAGGCTGTGTGTGAGAACCACCAGGATCAAGCCTGATCCCAGTGGGGCAACGCTGCCGAGCCTGGCTTTTAAGCCTGGGTTAATGGCGCTGACACACCATTAGCTCCAGGATTATGTGTCTCCTCAGGCTTTGTTTAGCCCATGGAGACACAGGGACAGGTGCCTAGAGCACTCATTTCCTGGGAGGATTGCCCAATGCACCATTGCTCAATGTGCCATTCTGGCCTCTGGAGCTCTGTGCTGGCCTCTGGAGCTGACGGGTCATCCTGGCCTCTGGAGCTCCATGCTGTCTACCACAGTGGAGGATTGTCTGGGAGCGGTTCACGCTCCCAGCAACGTTAGATGGATTATTGGGGGGGGGGAGGGGAAAGATAAGCTTTGTGCAGCCTTCCCCTGCAACCCGCCCGCTTCCCCACTCTGTCGTGTGGATCACTCCTATGTCTTCACCCCAGCACCACTGTCAGTTGTCCCAGCACCAAAGACAAGCCAGGAGCTGCATTTTATCTTGGCCTGTATAAGCAGAGACCCCCGGCCCACACACACCCCGAGGCTAAAGGTTGGAGAGGCATGGAATGAGTGTATGCAGCCTGCTCTTGGACACTTTAATCATTTCCTGAAAATGCCAGAAAGGAAGGTGAATTACCCAGAACTGGCTAAAAATTCTGTCTAATTCCTTTTCTATTCACCCAGTGATGCAGCAAATAAATTAGGATGCAGCCCCATCCTAGGTATGCTTACTTGGAAGGAAGGCCCATTGGCTCACATACTGCACAAGGTAACAGGAGCAGGAGCAGACCCACTTGCACTGCTGTGGTTCCACTCCTACTAACTCCTTCACTAATTGCATCCTGTGGTGGTTCTTCCATTATTCTCAATGGAAGTATCACCACACAGTGCAATTGCACAGGAGTTAGCAAAAGCAGAATGGACCCACCACCACAGCAGCACGAATGCGTATTTAAATGCCTGCATACAAGCTGGTCTGTTACCATCCCTATTACCCTATTACTATTACAGACCATTACCATGGTCTGTTACCATCCCTATTACCCTGAGCAGTGTGTGGTCACTGAGTTATATGCTAAGTAACTGTGCATAGAACTGGAACCTGTGTCTCTCTAAATCTCAATGTTATGGGCATATGTCTTTAAATACATCAAAAGTTTATACTTTATTTAGTATACTCTTTATTTAGCAGGTGTAGAGCAATTGGCCCTATCCATTTCCAGAACAGCATCCCTCCAGTGGCTGTTGCTGGTGTCTCTCTGATGTTCCTTTTTTTAGATTATAAGCCTTTTGGGGACAGGGAGCATTTTATCTATCTATCTATCTATCTATCTATCTATCTATCTATCTATCTATCTATCTATTTATTTCTATGTAAACTGCTTTGGGAACTTTTGTTGGAAAGCGGCATATAAATATTCATTGTATTCTTATTCGTATGTTAGGAAATACTAATCTTCCTAAGAATTATGTTATCACACACACTCCTCAGTTCTGTTTGTATATTTCAGCTCCCATCAAAGATGAAGTGCTAAAAGGTTTGCAACAGGAAAAAGGAATAAAATATTCAGTACTTGAACAGACCTTTACTCAAAATGCTGCATAGATATTAACTAATCAAGGAATGTTGACAGATGATGAACTAGATCACTAATTGTGCTGCTAAGGTAACAAAACGATCTCTACTCACCTTGTAAGGTACAGTACATATCACAATGTTTGGACTGAGATGACATGCTAATAGAGGATAACTGCAATGACTGGATAAAAATTTAAAACAGCCCTTTTCCGTCAATTTCCCAGCTTGATGTTTCACATTTGCTGTGCAGATGTAGTGATTTATTCCAAGAAATCCATAACCTTAAGGCTTGCACATTGCCATTTTCAGTCTCATTCTCTTCACACTCTGGTTCCTCATTAGCGTATGACTTTTGAGAATGTATGTTGATTTACGTTGCTTAAGTACTAGCGTGCATCTGAATTTTTAGTGTTGCAGTACTTCTGCTATGTTTCTCTTAGCTTCCTCATCAGTGATGTTCCTATTTTGTTGCTTTTAAACTTTGTTTGTTCCATTAGTAATATCGAATTACGTAGTTAACCTTCAGTTCAGAATTGTTTGTTTCTGCACTGTTCAGATATAGATAGGTCCATTCCATGGGTTGTATCCCTGTGGTCATTCATGGGTGTTATCTAAATTTTGACAGCATAGAAACAAGCTATTAATTTCTAACTAACTTCTTCAGGAATGTTTCCTTTTGGATTGTACAAGAGGGAACTCACAAAGGCCAGTGTTGGTGGGGGGGGGGCAGAGTTGGGGGAACAGTACTGAAGAAAAAGAAGTAACATGTATTTCCTTTGTGCCTACTAGCTGGCCTTGGTCATTCTCTCTTTTGTCTCCTGACCTCATACTTCCTCTCATCCCCCACCCTTGATTTACTTCATTTGCCTTTCATGCCTCCCACCATATTCTTTGTTTCTCTCCTCCCCACTCAGTACTAACTGTCATCCCTGAAACTCTCACTTTTGAAGTGGTTTCTGGTGCAGCATCAAAAACTGTGAGGGAAATAGAATATCAAGGAAGTCTTGTTACATCCACAGAATCACCTGGATACATTTGTGGGGCTCTTTGGATCCTAACCATAGAAATTAGTTATCAATAAAATTACGGTCCCATTTTTAATCCATGTATCTGGTCCTCCATCTTTATTGAGGTCTAACTGACTACAATATATATTCTATGAATATGCCAACAAAAACATTTCCTTTTAGGAATTGGAAGTCCTTAATTTTCCATAATAAAGTTGTAGAAAGTCGATTCCTATAGGTACATGAGTTGACATTTGGGCAAAGGTTAACATTTTAGAGTTAGTCTTAATGAGAATTAAACTCTCTGTAGGGTATTCAATTCTCATCTATTTCAAAGTGATTTAGGCACAGTCCTTTCTTTGAATTGTTTCCACTGGGTAGGATTTCACAGATCTTCACTAAGTGTAAATTTACATATATCTGGAATTTTCTCCTATGAAGGAAATTCCATAGGGCTTCCTAAGAGTGAAACAATACTGGGACAAGATAGTAAATACTGCTGTGCAGATCATAAGTTAGCTTCTTTCCTGTAATGCAAAAAGTCTTGGAAAATAGTCATTTATCTCTAAAGGTAATTTTTGAGGAGTATTGATAAGCAGTTTTTTGACTGGCCTAGTCTTTAAAAAGGGGGGTGATGGCATAAGTTGAGGCTTGTCAGATTAATTTTCAGTATAGTTTTCATATACATAGAGGATTTAAAATACCACAAATTAAAATGTCATGCTGTAACATTTCCATGAAGAAAAGTGTATGATTGCATAAAACTTTCAGAGTACAATAAAAGTCTACAGGAAATATAATTATTATTGTCAGTTTATCACCTCAAACATGTTGTTGTAAATGTCATTATATCAGATGAGTTTGGTAACAGGTTTTCCATTTTGTGCTCTATATGACAAGGTGATTCATTGTCTAGTGCAGTTTAAGATGTCAGTCCTTCTGGAAGGAAATGAGCAGTGCTGATTCACATGTGAATATTTCTCCGTCAAAACATATGATTAAGGAAGGATTATTCTTTAGAAATGGTCTTGCTCAACTTGCCTAGTACATGAGTGTTTTTCTTTATTGAAATATTAATTTATCATAGCCGCATCCATGGTAACTGTGTTTGCTGTCCATCCCTTATGGGACTCCTACTTCAGATACCCGGAGAGTCATAGTGGAGATAATTTTAATACTGCTTCCTAGTAGCATGCCAGGTAATTGGAATCATTTGTTTCTAGCAGATCAGATCAGTTGTCCAACAGCATATAAAAGGACCTAATGTTTAGTGTTTAGTCCCAGCATCTAGACTCCAGCCAAACATATTTACATATGCTTAATTTCAGCAGAACCTATTTTTTATGTACATTTTCCTGTGCACATGCTGGAAAACAACTAGAATAACATGTGTAGTGGCAGGGTTCAGACAGACCCACCCCCACCTCAGGGAAAGGTGTCCCAGCATGCTGGGAGGCATAAGGGATGTGTGCATTCACAGCGCACACACCATTATCATGTGTGGTTGGGATAGCTGAAGAAATATCTGAACCAGTCCATCATCTGTTTTTAGATTGTAAGGTACTTGGAGGCAGGACCTGTATGCTCCCCCCCGCCCCGTGAAACCCTGTAAACACTTTGTATGTGAATGGTGATGTAAAATAAATAAAGAATAATTTGGGCTGCACCCAGAGTGTTAGATTGCCACTCTGACAGTGAAACTCATTCTGTTCATGGAAGAAGCATTATGCTCGACCAAGGACCCCATCTGCTCATGCGAGAACCCCTTATATGAGCATCACATGCCTTCCATTCATGAAAGGAGCTTGTGCTGATGGAACAGTGCTCCACTAACTCTCTATGTGCCGCCCATTGTTTCCTGAAAGAGCCATATTAGGAGGACATTTGGTTTTCGTTGTCATAATGAGGTTTGCTTTTTTAGTTCAGCTGCCTGTGCTATATTTAGGAGACACCTCTACAATCCCACTAAGCTTTTTGACTCTATAATTCCTGTAGCAATGAAAATCCGCAGATTAATTATGTGTCACTGAAAAGGACTATAGTATCTTCTTTCATCACTTCTAAATTCACAACTAGTCAATTTCAGTGAGTGACTTCTGATGCTGTGGGTCTTCAGAAAAAAGGTGAATGACAGATCCGTCTTAAGTAACCATTCATTAATTTGAATGCTATTTCATGTCTGTCATGCTATGAAAGCAAATAGGTTCATGCTGTGAGAGTAAGCGCCTCTCTTCCCCAACCTCTTATTCCACATAAGTTTCCTCTTTTGAGAATTCTCTCCTCCCCCAGTTTCTACATGGTGCTCTAAATAGATCAAATTATGCAAGATACCATTGCAGGGCCCCATCAAGCATCCCATGTACTTCAGGTTTCAGACACTATTCTAAAATGAGCAGTGCAGGAAAAAAGCATACACAACTTACTTCAGTAGGAATTGATCTTGCTTGTTTTATCCTACAGTTTCCTGGAATCCTTGACTATTTAGAAAAAAGGTTCTTCACCCTGCAGTAGCTTTTCCAAAATCAAATTGTCCACGAGATGTGGTGTTGGTTTTTCTGAATAGATTTACTTCAACATGAAAGAATGATGCCTATAAGAGCTTAGAGATGTCAACTCTGAAGCTTTTCCTGAAGATTTTTTTTCCTTCAGTATTTTTCACATCAAACCATTAAATCCACCAGGATTGCTTTCAATAGCGACCTGGAGATTGATGCCAGTTCCTGTAGATTTTAGACCCATTATGGTGGGCTAGTAACCTTACAAGAGCTAGTCACCCTCAGAAATTAATAACCCAGCCCTGTTCTCACAGCTGCCCCTTCCCCCCAGCTCATCGCCCACCCTGGTGTGCATGATGTGTCCATACACATTTGATAAACTAAAAACACACAGCTTGTTTCCATATGACACTTAGCACTAGTAAGCAGTAATATGTAGTGGACATTAATCTTCACAAAAGGTACTGTGCCAATTATTCTATCTTGGGTAAAGTTAATAATGATGAATGGCTTTGGTTAAATGTATATTATCCATATCATTCTTATATACATGTCCATGGGTTAATTAAGCCCTGTATAGTACCTTTACAGGTGGACCCCGTTATCCACAGGGGTTCCGTTCCCACAGATATCTGTGGGTAACAGATATGGGGCATTAAGTCTATGACAACTGGGAGATTAGGTTCCTGCAGGGCAAAAAATAGCAAAAAACTACCAAAAATGATGGAAATAAGTTCAATAAAGGGCTGTACTGTGTTCCACAGGCCTTATGCTGTCTAGCAATGCTCCCCAGAAGTCACCATTCCACCATTTTCCAGCCAAAAATTATGGTTTTAAAAAAACTTGGTTTAAAAGACATGAGCCACAAAATGGCTCCTTTTTCCAAAATGGTGACCTCTGAGGTCATTTCTGGCCACCCCAGCATGGTGGATATGCAGAATTTAACTCCTTTCCCCTTCATATGCAGAGGTCAGCTGTCAATTACCTGACCGCAGATATGCAGAATTGTGGATGTTGGGTCTATGAATGGCGAGGCTTGCCTGTACTTTTCCCAAGCTGAACTAATAGCATTTTGGGAAATGGAGGTGGAAGATTTAGATGGGAGAAATGGTATCAGGACAAAAGCCTTCCCCTCAACCAATGCTACTTCCCTGATCAAATTAACAAGCTTTCTGTGGCTACCCTGAAGAAGACAACATAACAGATGTGTCATGTCATGTCTATTTTGGTTCTATATCTCCCATTCAACTTCCTGTTTCTAAAACCCTTTACTTTGCTCGTTCTTGACTCATCTTCTAGAAAATGGCTCTTGTAAACATACAGCTGAGCATCTAGGCATCAGAATCTATCCAGAAACTTAGGAACCAGGATATGCTTTTGATTGTGATGGCGGAAAAGAAAACAGGAGTCAAGTCCAACTATGGAAGTTTACACTGAACTCCTCCATGTTAATGTGGATCACTTGAGGCAGACAGAATTGAAACCACTGCTGTATTAAGAGATGCAAAACAATGAGTTGTGTTCTTTCAATCAAATTGTGCCCTAGTACATTGTAGTTCCCAAAAATCTAATATGAAAATGAAAATCAGGGCAGACTAGATATTGGCACTGAACATAGAGAAAAATATTCTTTTGTAATCAGATTAGCACATGAAAACAGTCCCTGTGTATGAGGGAAAATACTTCTAAAAGCTTTCTCCTAGTGAGACATTGCCAAAAGCAGCACTAATCAATAGGGACTGGCATGAATGCAGCAACCTAAGGGAACTAAGGGGCAATCTTTGATTCTTGCCACAATGTCAGCAACTGAAAAATACATCTCTTGTGTCCTGTTTGCCATGTTGAAAAGCAAATACAAATCCGCTCTGGATTAAATGCAATAAAAATGCAGTAATACCATCATAATACAAACAGGATTTAAGCACATTTGATTGAACAATTAGGATCAGATAATCAATTGCAACAATATATTTTTGCAATTGGTTATCTGATAGTACTAGTCGTTTATCATATAGGATGAAAAAAAATCAGATAATCAATTGCAACAATATATTTTTGCAATTGGTTATCTAATAGTACTAATCGTTTATCATATAGGATGAAAAAAAATCTTTCTGGTATATTTTATCTTACAAGTATATATAGATGTTGCCTGGCTCACAGTTCCCCACTGCCCAACATATTACATTTAGGATAAATTTTCTGGGGAGTATATTTTGCGGTGGGATTTAAAGCTTAACATTATTATTTCCTACTGGGCTTAATTTTTTTTAAAAATATAAGAATGTGAAAAAATTCACAATGGAAAAAGTGGCATTTAAGGCTCAACACTGTAACCCATTGTGAAGACCAGCGCTCAGCCTGGAAACATGTGAACCAATAAAGCAGAAATGGGATTTGAGCATGTGCAGAGCACATGCCCTGCACTATTAAAGAACTACGTTCTGTTCCTACATGTGTGGGAATGTTGCAACCTACAGGACCCACTTAGCCCTTACAGATTTGTGGAAATGGCACCCACTTGCAGCTCAGGCTTTCATCCTTTTCTCAGATCCTCAGTTTGCTAGAAAACTTCCATGAAAACGTAGCTTGACCCATAAGTAAATTCAGTCCAGTGAGTTTACCTTGGTTAATCTTATGGTGACATTCCCTTTTCATTCACCATGTGAAACAGCAATTCTTGCTTCTTCCTTTCTTTGATTTCTTTATTTGATTTATATATCGCCCTTCCAAAAATGGCATTTTTTCAAATTCAACCCCCCCCATTTTTTCTCCACTTCAAAGCATTGAGTGAATGTATACATTAATGTTGTTCATATGACCTTTTGCTGGGAAGGGAGGGTGGGCAGAGAGTGCTTACTTTCCCATCAGCTAATCAAGCTGTTCTTCCAGCTGTGTGGCTTGCTCGCCCACACAACCAGCACTGCCGTGAGCCATGCAGCATTCTGGAGCCTGGGAAAATGCTGGCCTCCAGATATCTCACAATGCACTCTACAACCAACACAGTGCACTGAGGGATTCCCTTGTGAGTTGGGTGCTCTAAGTGCCCGGCACTGTGTCTGCATGGAGCCCAAGTATTCACATGACCCTGTACCTGGGGGAAAGGGTATATTCATGTTCAGGTAATATTCCCGGGTTATAAAAGTTCAGGTTACAGTCTTGGGCTACTTGGGGAGGCAGCGCTGGGATCGGCCTTGATCTCAATGCTTCACATAAGCAGCCCTATCCAGGTAGGGCTGCTCATGTGAACAGCCTCATAATATTAACTACGCTAATGCTGATTTTCAGGTTTTATGGGAGGGGGCTTTGTTTCCATTTCCACATGTAAGTCATAATAGCTGAGAACCTGTAGCTATTGCAGACAAACATTGGTTTACCAAAAGTACTGGTGGCAACTGACTTTTTTCTTTTCACATGTTCAGATTTTTAAGAGATTTAGAGCTAATTGCATTTTATTAGAATAAGTCAATTCAAAATTAAAGCAAAAACTTGCATGGTGGTCTTTTAATAAAACAATCGAGCAGTGTGAAATCAATGCATTATCCAGGTGTAAAATCTTGAAATTTAATTTGATGTTGGATTCAGCAAAATTTGAATTTGAACTCTTAAGACCCTCAAATATTTATTACAAAAGGTAATACATTTTGTCTATTTCATTCCAAGTTTTCATCTTCAAAAGTTGAAACTTGCATGTATTTCAAATTCAAACTTTGAGTTTCTTTCAGTTCTATGTGTAATGACTGGGTACTGACATCATCTTTACAGTGTTTATGTTTTCAGACTTTTTCATGGTTGTGACATACATGTAAGTATTGGGACTGCCACTTTGATCTCAACTGAAGTTCATGAAGATGCATGAACACTGCTTTTAGATAATCATAAAAGTAAAGGGGTGTCGTCGAGTCGGTGTCGACTCCTTGTGACCACTGGGCCATGTGGTTTTCTTTGGTAGAATACAGGAGGGGTTTACCATTTCCATCTCCCACGCAGTATGAGATGATGCTTTTCAGCATCTTCCTATATCGCTGCTGCCCAATATAGGTGTTTCCCAAACATACCAGCAGGGATTTGAACCATCAACCTCTTGCTCCCTAGGCAAATTACTTCCCTGTTGCACCATTAGGTGGATCTAGATAATCATACATGTGTGATAATCATATGTCAATCTCTTTATGTGGTGTTCATGTTTTTCCCTTCATGAAAGTAGTGTTCATGAAGGAAAATTAATCTCTTTTGAAATAACTCATAAAGAAATTAGACATTTGAAGTTGTTAATTGTGACTGTGGAGTACCTCAGCTATAATGGATTCAGATTTTGGTGTACAACTCTGACAACATTTCTAGTTAGTGCATGGTGGTCAATACAGAGCAGCTGATGGGTATCTGCAGGACTTGTTGGCTGCTTTGATGGATATGGGAAGTGGTCAGGAATCAATCCCTGTGTTGATTTGTCCATCTCCTTCCCAGAACTTCCCTATCAAACATCTAGCTCTAGAAATTTTTTTTTTTGAATCTTACTTACAAACATTATTGTTTGAGGGTGTTTCCTACATGGTGGTTGAAGTGTCCCAACATGGGCTTCTAAATGGCTGAAGTAGGAGACATGTTTGGAAATCATTTAAAGGGTGAGGTTATGGGCCATGGTGATGTTCCTGCCTTATCAGAAGCAGCTGTACTCTAAACACTCTAATAATAATAAATAATAAACACTCTAGCTAGAGCTTTTGTTTGTTAAATCTGCATATGATATTTAGTTTTCAGTTTCTTGTAACAGATCCTGGAGTCTATCATATATAAACTTTTAAGCAACATTTTGTTTACATTAAAAATGAGATATTTTGGCAAATGTGCAGTCTGAGCACTGTACGCAGTTGTCCCTGTACATCCCTATTAAGTGTCTACACAGAACATGGCAGGGTGTTATAAGTATATAGATACTTATTGGTAGATGAATGCACTACTTTCTTTGGATACAGGTAAATGAGAGCCAGTTCTGAATTTTCCCCAGTAAACTACATTTATTATGCCAGTTCTAATTATCATGCAATCTAGTGGCTTTAAGGCTTATGTTTTCCACACCACTGGGCATCACAAACATTAAAGCATTGTATACTATCATTATACATCAATGTTTGCACTTGGTTATACATATGTACAGAAATTATTCACACCTTGCTATTTCCTTCCTTCAAACCAACATAATTTTACTGTGAAAGCAGCTTTTTAATAAATGGTATAAGAAATACAGCAAGGCACAATTTTTAAAAATGTGGGGTTTTTTCTGATTACCACCTCAAGAAGTGTAGTAGAAAACCAAAATATTGTACTTAATTCAGTAAAATGTTAACAGTTCTTAATATACAACACTATGTAGCTGTTTCTTGAAGTGTTGCATAGATTACAATTTTAAAACAAGAGGATAAATTTGTATTTATTTTGTATAACTTCAGATGTCTTGAGTAGGAATACTAAGGTCTTTTTCCTGTTGCTGCAGTCAAATAAAACTTTCCTTCTAAACATAAAATACTTTCAATAAACAATATGCATTATACACATAAAATATCAAATTTGTTACATAACATAGGAGAATTAATGACATACACATTTCTGAAATGGTGATCCAGTATGATAATATATTCTGTGGAATTGCGAAATCATAAAAAAAAGAAATCCCCAACTCTAATAGGTGAAAAGTCATACCAAGGCATACAAATTTGGAAGGGTAGGTTGTTAAGAGGTAGCTTGGGAGAGAAATCCATATGAAAGCAAATGGTTTTGCTACAAAACAAAATAATCATTAAAATAGGACCAGCATATGCATTCTGGTCACAAAGCCAACATGGACAAATCACATTTGGAAAGAAAATTTATCTTGGGAGTCAAGTGTAACAAAAGGCAGTGATACAATGGAATTAGAGGTCATCCCAGGGTTTAGAGGATGAGCTTGCACCTGAAATGCAGCCAAGTTTCTAAAAGGAAAGAAAGAAAGAAAAGTAATAGCATGTTACATGAAGTACACTTTCATTTACAAAACACAAGCTTTTCCAGAGCAACCAAAAATAGATCTATGATCTCATACCAATGTCCTTATATGCAAAGATGACTGCATTCAAGCAACAATTTTCACAGCCTAAGGATTAAGCTGGTATCTGAGAGATATATTTTTATTGATGTAGAAACGTCATTGATTTTTATAAAACAAGATTTGGTTTCAAAAGGCACAGGGGAAATAATCAAGTTTGACCTTTTCCCTCAATCCCGTGCTTTCAGGTGCCTGTGAACTTACCTCCTCTACCTTTTTGAAAGTGCACCAATCAATAGGAATGTATGACTCAATAAAGGCCAACCAACCAAAATAATCTCTGGTCCTAAACCCATTACATGGAAGAAAGTCCCATTAAAATCAGGAGGAATTACTTCCAAGTAATCTATTTAGACTTGGGGTGTAAGTTGCTTACATAGCTTACATAAACAGAACTATAAAACATTTAAGTATCATTTATCATTTCCTTAAGTGTAGTATAAAAATATGAGGGGGCTCACACAAATAATCCAGGAAGATTAGCATTACATTAAAAATACTAACTATATATTTCTTGCTGAAGTAATGAGTAATTATTTTTTTAAGTAAAATATAGTAGAAATTGTTTGGTCTGGAGTTTAGGGTTAACCTATACAACAAAGAGTAGCTTATGTTAAGGATTATGAAGAAATAACTGTTGGAATACAGCTAAGAGATTAGTACAAAGTACCTCTCTCAAGCATTTCCTAGGAGGCACTCCAGGCTTACATTATATGCCTTCTAAATTAAGTGAAAATAGCTGGATCTATCCAGTTACCTTCTCCTTTGATCTTATTTGCTGTAACTGACCTCTCTATTTTTATAGAAAATGATGCTTGCACAAAATCATAAAAAGCACAGGCATATGGTTTGAACAAGAACCTAATGTGTTATGAGGAACTTTGTAGCATAGCTGTTCTTAAAACTTGGAGTTGGCTTTTTTGTATATTTAAGAAGTCTCATTATTGGGCGGTATTTCAAACATCTAAATTTATACATATATAAGGTGGTGTAGCATAATTATTTATATTCTGTCTCAAATTAGACAATAATATTTTTGCTATGTATGATTGTGGGTTGTTTGGATGATATACCCCCTGTCCTGAACCAACCCATGCAATTAAGAAGGAGAACATGACAAGAATGCACCTGTCATGATGTCTTTGCTAGATGTCCAGACATCCTCCCAATACGTTCTCATAAGGTGGAGGGCAGTTTGTCTGAACTGCCAGTCTACACTTGATTAAAATACTAGTACTGGTTCATGTGTAGAGCAGTAGTTCAGATAAGCCACCGCTCCCCCCGCCCCCATAAAGGCATATACTAGAAGGATATTGGGATGTCCAGGAAAGACATGGCAATTATGGTCTCAGTACATCCCCTTCTTATTACATGGGCTGGTTTGGGGGTAAAATGTATAGTACAAACCAGGCTCTATCTGTGGGCCAGTTTAGATGTGAGGGGCTGCTGCCCCGTTCGCACATAAAGTGCACTGGGAAAGGGAAATTGCGCGCACAGGAGGAAACAGCAAAAACCATCTCATCCACCAGACTGTTTTTAGAGATGAGCACAAATTGATTTTTTGATTCAATTTGTGCCCAAAACAATCATCCCTGATTTGTTTTGTATCCAAATCTATCCCCTTCAAATCACCACAGATTTGATTAGTATTTGCTTTAATTTGATTTGGACTTGGACTGATTCAGACCACTTAACAATGTCCTAGGGGCACCAAATTCGGTTGATGGGTAGGTCCCCATGGGTGCCACCTACCACCCATGTTTCAAGGCAGTGGGACACTTTTAATGATTTTAAAATGATTTTTAATGATTTAATGACATTTTAAATGATTTTTTAAAAGTTTTTACTGATTTTGAACATTTCCACCATAGGAAACAATGGGGATTTGAAGTTGTCATATCCTAACCCTAAAACAGATCCCCAGCTTTCATTTAAAAAAAATAAAGTTAAGCTCTAGCCCTTGCAGACGTGGAGTTATGGAGCAAAATGTGCAGTCATTTTTCAAGTGTTTGGGTTTATTTATTTATTTATTCTTTCGATTTTTATACCCCTCTTCCAAAATGGCTCAGGGCAATTTACAATTAAAACAGAAACCATTAAAACCAATAACAATTAAAACAATTCTTTGATGTCTAATAACTGTTCCTCATAATGAATCCCTATGAGGATTCATTGCACACCTTCATTTTTCTGTTCATTTTGACTGTCACTGGACAGTGCCAACTGTCAACTTTCATGTGCCAACTACACCCCACCCCCACCTGCAAGGCAGTGCAGTACTGGTTTTAATTTTTAGGAATACTGAAATGTTTAGATTCTTTGGTGTCTAATAGCTTTTCTTCATAATGAATCCCTATGAGGATTCATTATACACTTTTGTTTCTTCTGTTCATTTTGACTATCATTGGACAGTGCCAACTGTCAACTGCCATATGTCAACTGACACACACACACACACACACACACACACACACACACACTGGAGTACTCAGTTTATTTTTTTAAGGTATTTTTGATTTTTGAAGTGTTTAGATTCTTTGGTGTCTTCATTACACACTTTCATTTCTTCGGTTCATTTCAACCCCACTGCTTTGCAGGTGGGGGTGGGGAATTAGTGGCATCCCATGTTCCAACTACCTCGCAACCTACAAGCCACTGTGTATTCAGTTTATATTTTAGGAATTTTTGAGGTGCTTAGACTTTTTGGTGTCTAATGAACCCTCATAGGGATTAATTATGAGGAAAGACACCAAAGAGCCTAAACACTTGAAAAAAATCCTAGAACATAAATTGAGTAGTACCCCACTGCCTTGCGGGTGGGAGTGGGGTGTAGTTGGCACATGGCAGTTGACAGCTGGCACTGTCGAAAAGACTGTCAAAATCAATAGAAGAAATGAAGGTGTGTAATGAATCCTCATAGGGATTCATTGAGGGGAAGTTATTATACACCGAAGAATCCAAACACTTGAAAAACAGTGACCACACATTTTGCTCTATAACTCCACTTCTACAAGCTTAGCTTTTTTTTTTTTTTAATGAAAGCTGGCAACCTGGGGTAATTAATAGGAGAGATCTGAATCTCGAATAGATTTGAATCGTATCAGGCGTGATTTGATTTGTACCTGAATCTAGCCAATGGACAACAGGGGTGTTTTGTTTTGTCTCCAAATCACCCGAATCAGCTAGATTTGGGTACAAATTGATTTGTACCCAAATCAATTTGCACATCCCTATCTGTTTTAAAGCAGGTTTTTTTTCCTGTTTAAGAGCTGTGGACCATTTCCAGTATTGGAGTCAGGCTGGGTGAAAACTTTAAAAGAAACAGAGCACAGCCATGAATACAGGAAGTGGGGCTGGGTTTTGCTCTCCTCACCTGTACATGCTTTCTCATGTAAAAAGTAAAAACATCTGCTCCTAGATGGAATACACATGGCTATTCTGTCCAGTCTAAGCCCTGTGACTCTACAACAAAAAACAGGTTAACACCAGACTGTTGTCCAGTCAGAATTATATGTGTAGATGAACAGGCCTTTGGAGGGGGGGGGAGGCATATGGACCACTATCAGAACTAAGCCCTACATGTGCAAAAAACTCAGGTCTACCGAACATGGTGCTACAAGCAAACAAGTTCATGGGTCACGTAACAGGTTTTTTTTTTTTTTTGTTTTTAAAGTGCAATCACAGCTGCGTAGTCTTTTTTTCTTTGGAAGCTCTTGCTTCCATGAGAAAACAAAAGAAAAAATGGTTTAGTATTCAAGTATTTCTGCCAATGAGCAGTACTTTGGATCACAGGACAGAATTATCACTCTTGATATAGAACCGTTTTTGAAGCTGCTTACAGAATTGCTATTACTTTCCTGTAATGGTCAATTTTATAGCATGCTGATAAAAGAATGAGATTACTACTTGGATATACTCAGCAGCAAAACATATTTGCTCAGTACAGCTTTATTCTTGCTTGCAGCTGGAGCAAAGAGGCAGAAATCATATAAAATTAGTTGAGCTGCGTTGGTAAATATGCATACTGTCACCTTTGCGAACTGAGTTTATTTTTAGGGTATACATATACCATAGATAATTTTTCTCTTAAGTATCACAGCTCCACATAAAATCACACATTTTAATGAGCTTACAGCACAGGTGCTCCAGGAAAAAAAAATAATGGTGTTTGCCATTTATCTTTCAAATTAAATAATGTGTTTTTAAATAGTAACTTTTTTCATAATACACTTATGGGAACAACATTTATCTGTCACATTTTAAGAGATGTATTAGTAATAAATGTAAATTACCTTTGGAAAATCAGTAATTAGGCTCATCAAAAAAATAAACAATCTGCCACCAAAAAGATAATCTTTAGCATAGTTAAGTATAATAACTGTTATTTGAATAAGTTAACAAATTAGGATAGATTGCCTCTAATTCATTTCCCATAGCATGAGAGATGAAGTTAAAGTATCAACTAAGCTCTCATAGTGGGTGGGGGGGAAGGGACTTCTAGATTTCAGTGGAAACACAGGCCCCAGAAGCACATAGGCTCTTGAAGCACATAGGCTCTTTTCATTTTCTTGACATAAACAGTATATCTGACCCAGGGTTCCAGAGCAATGATTACATGGGCTTTCTGCACACAGGGCATCCCAATTAAATTAAATGTGGGAACAGCTGGCATAAAGAAGGTGACTGGAAGAGATGCTGTGGGTAGAAGGTAGGTTTCATCCAGATTGGGAGAGAAACCTTGGCTGCAGCTTCTGTGTACTTCTCCCTTTGGCTGGCTTTGCTCACTTTATTTGTTGTAACATCTTGCACCTGGGCTTGGTTTGCCTGATAGGTTGGGTGAGAGCCACACTAGTTGGGCTTGTAAACTCTTGGACCTTATAAAGGCAAGCAGCACCAGGGGCACAGCTCTCTACTGGGTGGGCTGCCTGCGGGTGGCTGCCAAACGGGTGGTGGCTTTTAGTGGTGGTCTTCAGGGGTGGGACCAGCATATTGTTTTGGACTCCTAAAAGGAATACTCCTGCTCACCACACTATTATTGTTGCCTGGTAATTGGCTGGGCATAGTACAGGTATGTGTCTTGGGTTGTCCAGAGATGAGGAGGTGAGGGACAACTCTGGGGCAGCTATTCCAGGGGTAGTGGAGAATCTATGTAGATATGGTGTTGGTTTATCAGTGAGCTGTTACAGGGGAAGGGAATTCAGAAATTTAATTGCTGTTTCCCCTTCCATAATTTACTGGAATCCGTTCTAATCCTATAAGAGGAGTTGCTAGAGACCTCAACAATAGATTTTCCAGTAACTGTGAAATCCAGCTCAGCCTGAATATGAGAGATTTTATCCACACACATCCGTTTACTGGATCCGTTTACTGAATCCGTTTACTGGAATCCGTTCCTTGGAATCTCGGTCTCCTACCACAGTATTTCCCCCCATAAAATTTTGCTCATTGTGAACCGAGTTGTTCTCTTTTAGCTGTGCATCATCAGCAGAAGATGTCCCTGCTTTTTCATAAGGCCTACCACATCTTTGAAAAACCCACAAAACCTCACCTTATTACTCTGTAATGCCAGGTCAGTTCAAAATAAGTCTCAGATCATCTATTACTTGATTATGGATGAAGGATCTGACCTGTTGTGCATCATGGAGACCTGGTTGGGCGAGGCTAGCGGTCTGTTTTGACTCCTGTCATCTCCCCATTGTCATGGACGGATCACCATCTGGTAAAAGTAGGACTTGCAACCACAATCCACCTCTGTAGGGGTGAAGAACCTATTAGGTTGCTATGCCTGAGAAGGTTATCAGAGCCAATAGGATTCCAAGAAGCCTTGGAAGGGTTTAGAGTTGGCTCTGCTAGTGATTCTGTCGATGAATTGCGGGAAACATGGAATAATGAACTGACTAGAGCTGTAGACACAACCACTCCTAAACATCCTCTCCAGCCTGCTTCAAAGCAGGCCTGTGGTATTTGGAAGAACTATGGGAGCTAAAGTGGCGAGATAGATTACTAGAGCACAAGTGAAGGAAGACTCGGTGCGAATCTGACAGGTAGCAACATAAAGCACATTTGAAGATCTATGCTCTGGCAGTGAAGGTGGCAAAGAGGTTCTTTTGTGCCCACATTGCTTCAGCAAATTCATGTCCATTAGAGTTGTCTAGGGTTGTGAGGGGGCTAGTATGTGCCTCTCCCCCTTGAATTTGACCTTGAAACCATCAGTCACTCACTGTGATATCTTAAATGAATTTTGTGTGTGGATAAAATCTCTCGTATTCAGGCTGAGCTGGATTTCACAGTTACTGGAAAATCTATTGTTGAGGTATCTAGCAACTCCTCTTATAGGATTAGATTGGATCACTTTCAGTTTGTGACTCCTGAGGATGTGGACAAAGTGCTTGGGACTGTACGTCCTACAGCTTGTTCTCCTGACCCTTGCCCAACTTGGCTTATCTCATCTGGTAATCATATTATCAGAGAGGGTCTGGTAAATATAAATGCTTCTGTGAGATATGGAAGGATACCTCCTTGTCTTAAAGAGGCTTTTATTAGACCTTATTTGAAGAAACATGCATTGGATCCCTCGGAATTAGCTAATTACAGACCAATGTCTAATTGTCCATTGTTGGGCAAGGTGTTTAAGTGGATGGTGGCCTCTCAGTTCCAGGCAGTTTTGTATGATACTGAATATGTAGCCTCATTTCAAACCAGCTTTTAAGTGGGCTATGGGGTTGAGACTGCCTTGATCGGCCTGATGATCTTCAAATGGCTATCGACAGAGGAAGTATAACTGTGCTGATTCTTTTGGATCTCTCAGCGGCTTTTGATACCATTGACCATGATATCCTTCTGGATCGTCTGTGGGTGGTGGTATTAGGAGGCAATATTTTATAGTGGTTCTGTCCTACCTCTCTGGTAGATTACAGATGATGTTGCCTGGAGACCGTTGCTCTGAAAAGCGAGAACTAAAGTATGGAGTTCCACATCCACAAGGCTCCATACTGTTTCCAATGCCCTCTAAGATCTACATGAAGCCACTGGGAGAGATCATCGGGAGGTTTGGTGCAGAGTGTTATCAATATGCTGATGACACCCAGATCTATTTCTTCATCTCAAACTCATCAGAAAATGACATAACTTCCCTAAACGCCTGCCTAGAGGCAGTAATGGGCTGGAGCAGGGATTACAAGCTGAAGTTTAATCCAGATAAGATGGAGGTACTGTATGTGGCAAGTCGGGACCTGAGAGATGGTTTAGATCTGCCTGTTCTGGATGGGGTTAGACTCACCCTGAAAGATCAGGTATGTAGCTTGAAAGTGCTCCTGGATCCAAATCTCTGGTTTCTCAGGCTGAGGAAGTGGCCAAGAGTGTTTTTTTACTGGCATTTCCCCGGAATTAATTATGTATATGACATCTGTAATAGAGGTTGTATTGGCTACACCAGTTTTCTACCAGAATTCACTCCAACCCCACTCAAGCCATGCTTTAAAAAGGACTTGTGCATAATTAGGTGCACATTAATGCTGATGAGGATGCAGATTAGAATGTGCATTGCATCAAAAGCAATACAACACACACAGATGACATCCACATTTGGAAGAGCATTTAGATGTCTATATTATAGTTCCTGATCTAGGAAGTGATCCACATATCTTCACTGGATCAAGCCCAATAACACTAGTATGTATTATTGAAAAGACCAATTCCAAAAGTGTAGTTGTATTAGTTTTTGACAGCAAGAATAATGATGAGACCTTTAGATCCACACATTTATTGTGAACTAAGCTTTTAAGCCCAGAAAAGATGAAGCCACAATAAATTTGTTAGTCCTTAAGGTGCTACAGTACTCTTTTGGCAGAATCTTTCACAGGCACACCTAAGCCCAGCAAAATCAATGGGCTTAGATGCATCTATTTCTACATAGAATCAGGATGCTTGTTGTTTTTACCCTATCTAGGGTTCACACATCCCCTGTGGAATAAATGTTACTGTTGTAACTCTGGGAAACTCTCACTAAATTGCTACTAACAGTTATCCATTAACTGTGACATCTTCCTGTCATTCTTTCTAGAACAAAGAAATTAGGATTCTTTAGCTTATAGGACAGGAACGGATATATCTTTACCTAGTACCACTAATGGGCATGCAGAAATATACCATTATAACCCTTTCTGAAGCTGATAATACTTTCATAGAGAGAGAATCCAAAGCTTTCCCTAGTGTCCCAGATAGAGGCCAAAGGAGCTTTTTATCAGCTATGGCTGCTACGCCAGCTGCGAACGTTTCTTAAGATAAAAGACCTGAGAACAGCTGTACATATGCTGGTAACCTCCAGATTTGACTACTCAATGCACTCTATGTTGGACTGCCTTTGTACATTGTCTGGAAACTGCATTTGGTAGAGAATGTGGCAGCCAGGTTGGTCTATGGGTCATCTTGGATAGACAATTTACTCCTATACTAAAGTAACTACATCGGCTACCACTATGTTTCTGGGCAAAATACTAGGTGCTGGTTATAACCTATAAAACACTAAACAGCTTAGACCCTGTGTATTTAAGAGAACGTCTTCTTCGCCATGAGCCCCATCATCCATTGAGACCATCTGGAGAGGTTTGTCTGCTGTTGCCACCAGGTCGGCTGGTGGCTACACATGGACAAGCCTTCTCTGTTGCTGCCACAAGACTCTGGAATGCGCTCCCTGTTGAAATAAGAGTCTCCCCATCTCTGACAACTTTTTAAAAGTCCTTAAAAACTTTTTTTTACCCTAGCTTTTTAAATTGATTGTGGTTCTAAATTGTTTTAAGATTTTCCTTTTCTTCTTTGTTTTATGTTGTTGTAAACTGCTCAGAGGCAAACGTTTGAGGTGGCCTACAAATTAGATAAATAAACTAGCTGATCCGGCGCAGAGTATCTGTGCCCCTAGTTCATCCCCCCCCTCTTCAGCTCCTCCTCCCAGGCCGTTTTCCCTCCAGCTGTACTTTCTCTCACCAGCTGGCTGGGCTGGGGCTTTCCCTCCTTTCTCGCCTGCTAGCAGCGCTTCATCTCGCCAGCCAGCTTGGTCGGCGCTTCGCTTCCCTGCCCGCCCGTCAGCCTGGCCGGTGCTTTCCCTTCCCCACCTGCCAGCTTGGCCAGCACTTTCCCTCCCTCCCCGCCCACAGCGCTTTCTTTCTCAGGCCAGCCTGGCTGGCGCTTCCCTTCCCTCCCCCTGCCACCCACTGGCAGTGCTTTCTCTCACGGCCAGCCTGGCTGGCGCTTCCCTTCCCTGCCCACCTGCCCACCCAGCACTTTCCTTCACCAGCCAGCCGGCACTTTCCCTCTGGCTGACTGGCTGCCACCACCATTTTCTTCCCATCCCCATCACTATCCCCGAGGCAGCTGCTCACAGACACTCGCGAGAGCTGCCATGCATGGAATTAGCGACGGATACGCTTAGGAGAATTATATATAGTTAGATTATAATAACAAATAAGCAGAGTTTACAATTAAAATCATTTAAACATTAAAATCATTAGCATAAAATCAACTAAAAGCCTGGGGAGGCAACGGAGAAGGCCTGTCCCCTAATAGCTACCAGACGAGCTGGTAGCAACTGTAGATGAACCTCTCCAGACAATCTTAATGGATGTTGGGGCTCATGGTGAAGAAGACATTCTCTTAAATACCGAGGGCCCAAGCTGTTTAGGGATATATAGGTAGTAGTATGTTTATTGCGGTCACAGACCAGATTAACAAACAATAACAATAAAATTAATAAGAAAATTCAAAAATTTCAAAAGTTTAAAAAATCACAAACTGTTCAAATTACTAATACAGTCTTTACGGAGCTTTGACACCACAAAACAGAACTTTGCCACATTATCTGAAATTACAGGTTTAAAATTGGCCACCATAATTTCCAAATAAAATTGGTCTGTGGGCTTTATAGGTAAATAACCAGCACCTTGTATTTTGCCTAGAAATTTATCGGCAGCCAGTGTAGCTCTTTCAACACAGGAGTAATATGGTCTCTCTGAGATTACCAGAGACCAACCTGGCCGCCACACTGTGTACCAACTGCAGTTTCCGGACTACGTACAAAGGCAGCCCCACATAGAGCACATTGCAGTAGTCCAGCGTGGAAGTTACCAGCATATGTACTACCGTTCTGAGGTCATTCATCTCAAGAAACTGACGCATCTGGTGTATCAGCCGAAACGGATACACCAGTTTTGAAAGCATCTATGGCTGCCGCCTCAACCTGGGACACCAGGGAGAGGTACAGATCCAGAAGCACCCCTAGACTGTGTACCTGTTCCTTCTGGGGGAGCGTGATCCCACCCAGAACTGGCAGATCAAAATCATATCCTGAGTTCTGACCCACACAATAAGTATATCCATCTTATCTGGATTCAGCCTCAGTTTTTCTCTCTCATCCAGCCTATCATCGTCAACCGGCAGGAATATAGGGAGGTTATGCCTTCTCCTGATGATGCTGACATGGAGAAACAGATTTGGGTGTCATCAGCATATTGATAACACCCTGCACCAAATCTCCTGATGATCTCTCCTAGTGGTTTCATGTAGATGTTGAACAACATCATAGACAATATGGAGCCCTGAGGGACACCAAAGTTCAGATTTTGAAGAACAACAGTCTTCAAGAGACACCATCTAGAATCTGCCCTTGAGGTAGGAGTGGAACCACTGCAAAGCAGTGCCTCCTACCCCAAATACACTCAGATGTTCAAAAAGGACCAACAGAGTCACACTTCCTCTTTCAATTCCTAATTGAAGAACATCTATCAAGCCAACCAAGGCAGTCTCCACCCCATAGCCTACCAGAAAGCCACTTTGAAATGAGTCTAGATACAGTTTCCTTCAAGACGGCCTGGAGCTGGGATGCCACCACCTTCTCAATCACCTTGCCCAGTCATGGAAGGTTGGAGAAAGGTCCATAGTTGCTTAGCTCTGAGAGATATGAAGCTTCTTCATAAGCTGTCTAATGATTGCCTTCTTAAAACAGGGAGGCAACCTGCCCTTCCTCAGAGAAGCATTTATAATCTCTACAATAGCTTCCCTGCCAGATAGTATGAGCCATGTCAGGTAAGGATCAAAAGGGCAGGTGGTAGGCTGCCCCATTCCAAGCAACTTGCCCACATCTTCAGGAGCCACGAACTGAAACTGATCCTGGGTAATCACATAAGAGGAGCTGCTGGGCACCTCAACATCGGACACTGTAACAATTATGGAGTTTGAATCTAAGTCAGCCCAAATACGAGAGATTTTGTCCACCAAAAACTCATTTAAAAATGTCACAGTGAGTAATTGTTGGTTCCAAGTACTGATTCAAGCAGGAAGGGGCACACACTAGCCCCTTCACAACCCTGAACAACTCTGCTGGACATGAACTTGCAGACACAATATGGGCAAAAAAGAATCGGTTCTTTGCTGCGCGTATCACCTGAGCATAGATCTTCAAATGCTCTCTATGTAATAATCTGTCAGATTCGAGTCAACTCTTTCTCCACTTGTGCTCTAGTTGTGCACATGTTTAAAGAGATAATGAACATGTTTAAAGAGATCCTTTTCTCTGAAAAATACACACAAGAAATATTAGGATAAGGACTGGATTCTACTCTCATATATCTTGATCAAAAAAGAGAGTAGTTATTTAAATGCAAATTTGCCATTCTCAGATGGTGCAAGACACATACATTTTGAACTTGGTCAGCTTTTCCTGAATCCAAGATGTAAAGTAAGAAGTGATCCTAAATGGTTACTACTTTTTAATTTAGATTCAGGAGGCATAATCTGAAAGAGATGTTATTTCATATATACCATCATATAACCCCTGCTAATTTGGCAAAGAGGCACCTTTTAACATGGTGATTCTCTTTATTTAGCAGGGGAAGAGTAACTGGCCCTATCCACCCCCAGCACAGTACCTCCAGTGACTGTTGCTGGTATCTATCTTATGTTTCTTTTTAGATTGTGAGCCCTTTGGAGACAGGCTTCCATCCTATTTATTTATTATTTCTCTGTGTAAACTGCCCTGAGCCATTTTTGGAAGGGCGGTATAGAAATCAAATCAAATCAAATCAAATCAATAAATAAATATCAGTAATAAGCAATGGTCAGTCAAACACAGTATACTACATACCTGTTTATGAAATAACGTTGTGTGTCCAGGGATGAATACATTCTACCTGTGTGTATTTATGTGCCTTTCTTGGTGAAGATGCAGAAGCTTTTCTTCACATATAAGAGTTTTAGTGTCCTGGTGCAAAACATCATTTTCTTTCACGTGATTGGGCTTTACTTGAAGGGATTCAACTGGGGCTTTTACAGACAAAGCAAATTCTTCTTCAGCCTTTGGAATCCCGTGTGATTCTTCTAGATTATTTTCTTTAGAGCTATTTGGGAAAGAATTCAAGACTGAACCTTCAGTAGGGGTGTCCAAATTCAATGATTCACTAGTGACATTTTTAAAATTATCTGATACCATCTGGCTAAGAGAGCCAGGCACATTTATGTCCATCTCTTCATTTAGGAAAGAAAAGCTACTACATTCAGCAGATGTTTTAGGTTCAACTATTAAATCCAGTCCTTCATAGTTCATCAGAGGTACCTCAGGTATACTGTTAGCAACATACATTTGCTGTTCAACCCGCTCTTCTTCAGGACAGGCTTCAAAAAAGCATTCAATATTTTCCCTGTCATCTGCAAAGTCCAGTGGTACTGGAGTACTGCTCTTCTCTTCAACATATTTAGTTACCTCTCCACAGTCACTATCATGAGAAGAAAGTGAGAGGTAAGAATAAAAATCTCCCTTCCTAAGTTGGATTGGCCGATGAGAATGTTCTAGCACCTTTTCCCGAATCTGGGCTAATGAATGTGGCGCAGCTGGCTCGCTTTCAGGCTGTGACTTGTTCTTCAAGGCTGTTGAGGCCATGTCAATTATCTCCATCACAAAATTGTGTACTGAGCAATCTTCCCCATTTCTTTTATCAAAAGCAACAGAGTCACAATTACAACATGAATAACTACTGCCAGCTGATGCATTTTTTCCTGCTTCATTTGATTTTAAAGCTGCAAAACAATCACTACCATCTTCGTTAATTCCAGTTCTGCTTTGACCATTCAGCATTGATGCTACTGAAGCCATATCTGGTGTATCTGTTTTTTTCATATTTGAAGCAAATTCTGTAGGCAGCTTTTTAATACAATGGCCATCAAACTGAAGATGTTTTTGGTACTCTTTTGGAGAGCATGATACATTTGACAGTTGAAAAGTCTCCTTAATGTCCATATGTGAATCATCTGAACTATCAGTAAATGGTTCACAGATACAACATTCATTTTCACTTCCTATACCATCAAGTGTGCTAACATTCATGGCAGCAGTTGTAATTCTAAGAAGTTCATCTTTTAGACTTTCTTGAGTATTTGCAACATTCCCATTCTCCACATCATCTACTAAATGATCCTTGGAAACCTGAAAACAATCATTTTTAATTTGTTTTTTTGTCCCTGCTTCTTGACTAGCTGATGTGTTCTTACTGTTGCCATTATTTTCTGAAAGCTTAAGTATAGAATCATTCAAAAATGTTTCAATGCTCAAAGAATCTTTTGCTTTTGAAATCTCATTACTTGTTACATTCTTACAGCACTGGATTTCATCATCCAGGTTACACCTTTTCTTCTCCTTTGTCAGATCAAATTTTGGTCTGATCCAAGTGTGGAGCTCATTCTTTATGTAGTCAAGTCCTGAAATTAAATTGCAGTCTTCATAAATATCCTCATCAGTTGCAATACTGGAATCATCATCTTCATCTTTAATGCCCAGCTCTTCCTCAGTCAGGGTGAGGGTAGAACTTGATAGCAAATCACTATCATCTTCATCATCAGTGCAAGCGGAGGTACAAGAAACATTAACAATCATACTAACGTTGACATCGCTCTCATCAGCTACCGACCGATTGAGGTGTTTTCTGAATGATGCATTTGAATCTGGTACTTTATTTCTGTGCAATACAATATCTTCAGAGCACAATGACAAGTCATCACTGCTGCTTAGCTCAGTTAAAGAAGCAGGTGAATCTTCATTGATAGAGGATGCTATATCCAGTGACAACTGGCCAGTCAAGGACATTCTTTGAGAAGTACTTTGCAGTGTGATATCAGATATGCTACGCTTTATCTTTTGATCTAAAGGACTCTGGATATTTTCTAGACGATTCAAAAGATCTAATGTCCTTTTACTAAGTTCCCCAACAGAATCACTGCTTCCACTTACGTCTCCAGAACCATTGCAACTAAAAAGGTCTTCATTGCTTTTGTATGGGGTTAACCAACTCTCCAAGGAAGTACTACGATGAAGACCATCTCCAGTTCTGAAAACACTCGAGCCAAACAAATCACTTGCCACTGAAAGGGAGTCTAAAGAAGAGCTATGAGATAAAGTTGAAAACAGTTTTGCATTTGTTGTGTCACTTAGTTTCTTCAAATCCTCCACTAACTCACAGAGTTTGGGATCTGAATTGTCCAAGTCTGTTGAAGTAAAGTCATGGGTAGGTGCATGGGGTTTTAACTCAACAGGTTCAGATTTAAAGGGAACTTTATCAAAATAAAAGCCATGAAGTAAGCTGTCCTGTTTGTGTGCTTTTTCTGAGCTTGGTTGTTTCATTATCATTGGCAGCTTGAATTTGGAACCCTGAAGATATGAATAGTCATAAAATGTAAATACACTATGTTTTCCTTGTAATCCTTCTTCTGAACACTCAGGGCCATGTTGAATAATACTGTCCAGATCTCTAGCCTTGTCACTGGCAATTGACTGAGAAGTGTTTAGAAGGTCAATATGGCTTTCCTCATCCTCCTGTTTAAAATTTTGTTTTATTGTATCAACTATATTCCCTAACTGTGATTCTGAAATATTAATTACTGAATTATCCTGAGTTCCATCAGTATCACTTAGCAAATGAAATTCAGAATTGCTGATCACTTCTTCTTCACCTCCTTGAACTATTTTGCACTGATTCTCAGAATGTCTGCTTATGTTTCCATTGTGATACATATAATTCTGTGGTTTTGTCAAAGTGGTGCTGCCCATTAAGTCTGGTAAATTTTTTGTAGGTGAACAGGAAGAGTCCTTATTTGAGTACGTAGCATTGAGGGATCTGGATGCCTTTTTCATGAAAGAGATATGGTTGTTTCCTGAGAGCTCCACATTGTGAAGGCTGTAGACCTGATAGACCTGAGGAACTGGAGATGTAACTTTAGGGCTGCTTAGACAATTTCCATGAGCATTAGGATTTCCTTCTTGTTCTGGACTATCATTAGCACATGCATCAGATGTAGAGTTTAGCTTTATGACATCTTGCTCCGGTTGTTGATCAAGGTCACTGAATTCCTCATTAATGCTAATTAACTTATTACTTATATCCATTTCATCCCATTCTAGTGCATCTTCACTTGTGCCATTTAGCTCCATTAAGCCAGGATCAATAACATTCAGGGTTTCCTGTTTGAAAACAACAGAATAATCAGTTAATCATGTTTGTTCTAAACAATACCATTTAACCTCCATAATGAAAAGACAAATCCTTTACTGCTTGTTTAAAAAACCAAACCAAACCCTGCTCATCAGTATTGCTATGCAAACATAGATTTCTTATGAATTGTTAAAAAATAGAAATCACTGAAATTCAACAAATAATGATATGATATCAGTGGTTTGAATATGGAGCTTGGACATAGGAAACCCAGGTTCATAGAAACATAGGAAGCTGAGTCAGAACATCGGTCCATCTAGCTCAGTATTGTCTACACAGACTGGCAGCGGCTTCTCAGAGGTTGCGGGCAGGAATCTCTCTCAGCCCTGTCTTGGAGATGCCAGGGAGGGAACTTGGAACCTTCTGCTCTTCCCAGAGCGCCTCCCTCCCCTAAGGGAAATAACTTATAGTGCTCACACATCAAGTCTCCCATTCATATGCTGCTTAGCTAAGAGGACAAGACATGCTTGCTACCACAAGACCAGTTCTCTTCTCAATTCAAACTCACTGAACTCAGCTAATCTGCCTACTTTGCTTTCACTATAATATTAATTGATAAGTACTGTCCACACAAGTTAGCCCACTTCAGTTTTAAACATCCACATATCTTCCATCTTGAATTGGGGTAGATGACATAGGAAAGAGAGCTGGTCTTGTGGTAGCAAGCATGAATTGTCCCCTTTGCTAAGCAGGGTCCACCCTGATTGCATTTGAATGAGAAACTACATGTGACAGTGCTGTGGGATATTCCCCTTAGTGGATGGGGCTGCTCTGGGAAGAGCATCTATGTTCCAAATTCCCTTTCTGGCATCTCCAAGATAGGGCTGAGAGAGATTCCTGCCTGCAACCTTGGAGAAGCCACTGCCAGTCTCTGCAGACAGCTACTGTAGATGGACCAATGGTCTGACTCGGTAGAAGGCAGCTTCTTATGTTCCTTTTGACATATGCACAAATTATGCTGTAGAGTCATCTCTATGTGTCCTATAGCAAATTTGGTTCAAATCGGTTAGGCAAATCACAAGTTAGCCAACTTGCATCTGAAATGTTCATGCATCCACCATCTTGAATCAGAGTGGATGATATCATTACAAACTATGCAATTGAGGTATCCCTGTGTGTCCGAGCTGTTGCAAATTTGTTTCAAATTGGTTATGTGGTTCAGAAGTTAGCCCACTTGAATTTCAAAAGTTTATGCATCTGCTGTCTTGAACTGGAGTGAATGACATCCTTACAAACTACACCTTTGGGTTGTCCATATGTGTCACTCATAGGGGTGTGCACGGAACCGCACAGCTGTGGTCCGGCACTGTGGAGGGGGTCCCTTTAAGGGCGGGGAGGGTTTACTTACCCCTCCCGCCGCTTTGCCCCCTCCAGCGCCCGTAGTTACTGTAGAAATTGGGGCGGAAGGATACCTCCCCGCCACCCCTTCTGCCTCCTCCTCATTGCAAAAGGCTGCGACAAGCCTTCTGCGCACGTGGTGCGCGAGCTTCACGTCTCCCCGACGCGACGGGTAGACCGGGCCTCCGTTTGCCGGAGGCCCGGTCTACCCTCTGGGACGAGGCCGGGTAGACCGGGCCTCCGGCGATCGGAGGCCCGGTCTACACGTCGCGTCAGGGAGACGTGAAGCTCGCGCGCCGCGTGCGCAGAAGGCTTGTCGCAGCCTTTTGCAATGAGGAGAAGGCAGAAGGGGCGGCGGGGAGGTATCCTGCCGCCCCAATTTCTACAGTAACTACGGGCGCTGGAGGGGGCAAAGCGGCGGGAGGGGTAAGTAAACCCTCCCCGCCCTTAAAGGGGCCCCCTCCACCCGGACCAGCCAGGTCCGAACCGGTCCGGACAGTCCAGAGGCCTTTACAATGGCCTCCGGACCAGTCCGGACCCATCACTAGTCACTCACTACAACTGTAGCAAATTTGGTTCAAATTAGTTAGATGGTCCACAAGTTAGCCCACTTGTGCCTAAAACATTCATGCATCCGCCATCTTGAATCAGGGTGGATGACATCATCACAAACTATGGCATTGCGATAGCCCTGTGTGTCCCTACAGCTGCACCCAATTTGTTTCATATTGGTCCAGGCATTGCAAAGTTGATAGCGACGTGCGTGCACACACACACACAGTGCAAGTTGATCTTATAAGCTTACTATCCTTACAGAAAGTTGGCTAAAAATCCAGCCACAATGTGGAGTCAATAAAATCCTTGAACAGACTATTTCTTAAATCAAGAAAAGATAGCGCCTACTAATAACCAGTGGTGGTGGCTGCCATCTAGGGATGTGCGGACTGGTTTGTGGGGTTGGTTCGATGTCGACCGAACTGGGACCGAACCCCCGCTGCCAGTTCATGATTAATTCCCCCCCCCCAAGAATATTTATTACCTCTAGCCCCTTCGGGGGGATTCCTAAAGGCCACCAGTGGGGGGGGTCTGTGAGGGTTCCCCCCCAGCCTTATATATCACCGCCATGGTTTAAGTCTTTTTTCGGCCCATTCGGGCCTTGGAATGCTGGTGCGGCGGCCATTTCCCCACCACCACACATGCGCAAAAGGCCTCTGTGAGGCCTGGCATGGTCCAGGGCTGGCATTTGTTTGTTAATGCCTAGGATTATCTATGTAAACCAGCTTTCTATGCAAAAGACAATAGGGATGTGCACAAAACCAGTTTGCCTGATTTGGTTTGAATATGAACTGGACCAGGCATGTTTGGGTTTGCTCCTCCTTTGAGCTGGGCCCAGTTCAGTTCAAATTAGAACAGGTTTGGGCCTGATTTGAGGGTGTCAAGAGGTGTTACCAGAGTGATGAATAATGAATTGCTTACCACCACCACCGCTGTAGCGGCCTTGGGGGGTACTGCTTCTGCAGCTGCAGGGGTGGGGTTCTGCAGTGGCACCCCTCCCCCCTGCCCCCTGAGGCTCCTGGGGTCATTTTGGTGCTCTGCGTGCACAGCGACTCTTTTTTTGGGCCTCCATGCATGCACAAGGGCCATTTGCATGACCCGTCTCGGCATAAATGTGGAAGTTCACCAGTCTGGGAAACCTAAGCATCAAGTATACTACTCCTGTCAGCTCAGCCAAGAGTATCTTAAGCAGAGGAGTGGCCAGGACACCAACAGAATCCCCAGAACGGCCATACTTTCTCACACAAGGCACACTCATTTCAAGTTGGCTATGTAAGAGAAATGTCATACATATGAACAATCACAACTCTTCATTCCAGGTTGCCTATTCAGTGCTGATGCCAAACCAAGTACCTGGCTGGAAATAGTTTTGGGCTCATGGATTAATTGAGTTTTGGGCTGATGGATTAATTGAGTTTTGGGCTGATGGATTAATTCAGTTTTGGCAATACACACCTACATGGTAACCTCATTCAGCATTTATGTATTTGTTTATTTTATTTTATTTTATTGTTAAATTTTTATACCGAAGCAATATAAAATCATAAAAACTACACAATAAGAATTAAAATTGAATATAAAAATACAAATCTAATTAAACGTTAAAAAACCGTGTACAATATAAACATAAGATATAAAGCAGCAGCAAACAAAACACTCATTTCAAAGCCTGGGCAAAAAGTCAAGATTTTACTTGCTTTATAAAAACTGTGATGGGGACTGGGCAGCAGAGGCCTACTGGGAGAGCATTCCAAAGTCTGGGGGCAATGACTGAGAAGGCCCTGCCTTCAAAGGTCAAAACTAGCACCTTGAAACAGATTGGCAGCCAATGTAGTTCTTTCAAAATGGGGGTAATATGGTCCCAGAGGGCAGTTCCAGATAACATCCTGTGTGCCACATTTTGCACTAGTGGCTGTTTCCAAATATTCTTCAAGGGCAGCCCCACGTAGAGTGTGTTTAATCCAGCCTTGACATGACTAAGGCATAGGTAACAGTGGCCACATCTGCCTTCTCGAAAAAGGGACTAAGCTGGAGCACTAGCTGAAGCCGTGCAAAGGCACCCCTGGCCACCGTCTCCACCCAAGCTTCCAAAAGCAGAGCCAGGTCCAGCAGTACCCCCAAGCTGCACACTTGCTTGGGGAGTGCAACCCCACCCAGAAGTGGTAGAATCTCCTCATCCCAATTGGCTCTCTTACTGACAAAGAGTTCCTCCGTCATGCCCGGATTCTATCTCAGTTTGTTAGCCCACATCCAACCCATCGCTGTCTCAATCCCCTGATTAGAACTGGCATTCACATTTATATTAGTCCCAAGCAAAATTCTCCACTGGAGTAATATGCTGCATAATCCAAGCTGGGAGATGGACTGAGGGTCATATACGATCATATTCAGCATTAGTAAAAAGCATCAATTCAATTCAATTTATTGCGGCCGTAGGCCATACAGAAAACATACAAAATAAGAAAGATTAAAAACAAAACATACCAACAATAGTATAGTACATAATAATAAACAGTAGCATTAATTATTTAAGAAAATACATATATGGAATGCATATATTTATGACAGGATGAATGAAAAGTAAATATTAAAATAGTTTATACTGTTTCAGAACAAAAAAAAATATTGTTAATCTAATATTGTTAATCTATATTTGCTCTGAATATACCACAGCCAAGGTGCTGAATTTTTATTTGAAATTTTGTTTGCTTCCTTGCTGATAAAGGCAGTATTAATGACTGGTGCATATGACTAATACATGTAAAAATCTTTAGCTGTGAAAACAATTAATCAGTCTAATCAAATACTTCATTAATTTTATATATTGTCTATGTGGACATTGCTCAAAGCAGATGTTAAATGATGAAATGAGGCAAAAAAAATTGTTTTCGCTTTAAAATTCCATAATATATGTATGCAGCATGATATATATATACACCTGAAGAATCCCTTTCATATTTTTTTTTAAGTATACCCAGCTGTGAAGAAAAGAGAATCAAGATCCATTTTGATGAATGGCTTTTCACAGGGTATGATACAGGGTTGTAGCAGAGATGGGATCCCCCACACCCGCTTGCATCGTGATTTGACCTCTTATCAGACTGTATGCAGGACATTCAGTGAGATGAAGCATTATGCTCTGGGATTCTATCAATCTTTTACTTAAATAAGAAAAATGATGAACCTCATTATACATAAAAGCCCATAGGGTTTTAAACCTTCTAGAGTTATATATAAACTCTGTATTTAGTGTTAAATTACATAACAAGAGAGATTTTCACATATTCTAATATGCGTACCAGGATTACCTGCCATTTGTTTGGAGATTCATGGGGCCAAGAAATCAGCAACAGATTCCATAGATTTTGTGAATTTAGCAGAATCCAACTTGTTGGTCTCTTTCTGGTTGGGAAGATAACACTGCTGCTGTAAATCAGCCTTTGCACGCTTCATTTACTCTGCACGTCATGGAGATTCAACAGTAAAACTCACACAAAGATGTAACCTAAGCTCATTTATCTTAATTGTGCACTCACTTATTTCAAAGCTTACTCTTTTGGCATTTAACTGTGTACAGTTTTACAGTGTGTTGTCTGGAAGAGTAATCCAGGCCTCAGTAACAAAAATCTTGTTACCACCTATTTTTAATTTTACCCATACTGGTAGGTTTTTTGCTTTTAAAAAATCAAACTACTAAAATTTGGCACTGTGGCAGTGGTGTTAGAGCAGGTAGCAGGTATGGTGCATGGTTAGAAGTGCTGCACACCGCACTACAGTATAAAGTACTACTACAGTACAAAGCAAGTTTGCTTTGCTATATGATACACAACTGTAGGAATTAAAGGCAACTTTTTCATGTCAAGTGTCTTTCCAATCCTAAATGACCACAATTAAGCTTTGATGAATATCCCCATAACTAGAAATTGTTGCCATCCCTTTTTTCAGGGCAGAATGTGAATTTCTAGATGGAACTGACATTGAACCTAACACTTGCTGCATCAGTAAGGCTCTTCTGCATGTCAGTCCTTGAAAGTTTCTGCAAAAAGGTAGGATTTAACCGCCTAGAGCTACATAGAGTGGTATAAAATATATATCGCTGAAATAAATAAATAAGAATAAATATAAATAGAAAGAAAGAAAGAAAGATAGAAAGACAGAAAGAAAGTTCTACCACATTACAAAAGTATCTCCTTCTACATGGAAAATGTACAGAGAAGGATTTAACAGCTGTTCTTATAGCGCATTACTTTCCTACATGTAGGAAGACCCGCGCCCCCTGGGAGTTTTCAAACATATGGAGGTCATTCACATGACCACAAGGGGGTGGGCTGGGGGGGGGAGGAAGCAGGTGCCTACAATTATTATTTGCTATTAATGATTAATTAATTACTTCTTCCTCCAGTGAGCTCAAGGAAGTGTACATGGTTCTTCACCATGTTATCCTTACAACAACCCTGTGAGTTAGGTTAGGCTGACAAACAATGAGGCAATTATCATGAGCAGCCCAGCCTGGGTTAGGCTGCTTGTGTGGTATATTGGGACCGAAGCCGATCCTGGCTCTGCCTCCCCACCTAGTAGGGATGTGCATGGAAACAATTTGGTGCTCTTTTTCTGGAGCACCAAACCAGTTCCGTCAACTGCCGTTCAAACTGATTCAGAGCTCAGCGGGTTGCTTTAAATGACAGGGAAGGTGCTGCCTACCTGCCAGCCCTTGCTGCACCGCATTACCCCCACCGGCACTCTCACAAAAAGCATGGGCTGGGGCGTTCCTCCTTACAGCCCCATTCAGTGGAGCACCCATGTTTTTTGGGAGAGTGCCAGCAGGGGGGAAACGGAGGGGCAGGGATGGGTAGGTAGGAAGCACCCTCTCTGCCCCTTAAAGGAACCCCCTGCCCTCCAGTGAGTACAAAGAACCCATTCCGTGCACACCCCTGTTGCCTAACCCACCTTTTAACCCCAGCCTTTAGCCTGGGTTAAGGGTGCAAGTGCGCCCTTATCCCTGACATTGGGGTCATGTGCATGCGCAGACTGCACACAGCTTGAGCATACACAGAGTCGAGTACCGAGAGCGCCTGACTTCTGAGGGAATCACCTAGTACACCACACTAATCTCACAGTGTACTGTGGAATTCCTGGAGGCTGAGAAAATGAGTCCCAGCCTCCAGAGATATGTGCTACACAGAGCATCACAGTCCACGTGGGCTCACGACAGTGCACCGAAGAGGCGAGTGATGATCATCTGGGGAGAAGGTAGGTCCATCCCTGCCTTCCCCCTTCACCCGTGCCAGCCCTCCCCACCCCTATTTTGGTCATGTGCATGATCTTAATGACTAGCCTGAATGCACTGACTGCACAACATTAGAATGGCAGTGTAACACAGCATTTGCACATTTACACAAGTGCACTCTTGCATAAACACAAAAATTGTGCAAACACAGTTGTGCAATAGTGCATTTAATCAATCAATCAATCAATCAATCAATCAAATTTATATACCGCCCTTCCAGAAGTGGCTCAGGGCAGTTTACATTAAAATTTTTAAAAACAAAACAATTAAAATCAAGAAACATTTAAACCAGATGAAATCTCATTAAAATTAATGTTAAAACTAGATCTCATTAAAATCCAGGCTGAAGAGATGGGTCTTTAAGGCTCTCCTGAAGGTCTCTAAGGAAGACAGTCCTCTTATATTCATGGGGAATGTGTTCCACAACCTAGGAGTGGCAACTGAGAAGGCCCGATCCCAGGTTGCCACCAGATCAACTGGTGACACCTGAAGATGGATCTCTCCTGATGATCTTAATGAGCCATGGGGATCTTGTAGAGAAAGGCGCTCTCTCAGGTAACCCAGACCTAAGCCATTCAGGGCCTTAAAGGTAATAACCAGCACTTTGTACTTTGCCTGGAAACATATCGGCAGCCAGTGCAACCGTTTAAGAACAAACATAATGTGGTCTCTCTGGGATACCCCAGAGACCAATCTGGTGCTGCATTTTGAACTAACTGAAGTTTCCAAACTACCCACAAAGGCAGCCTAACATAAAGTGTGTTGGAGTAGTCCAACCTGGACGTTACCAGCTGGTGCACCACTGTTTCCAGGTCATTCTCTTCAAGGAATGGGCGGAGTTATCAAATCAATAAACCCCGGGGCGGGAGGTGCTTCTTGCCACAGGCTCAACCTGAGACACCAGGGTGAGCCCTGGGAGTGTGAGGATGCTCTCCTTAGTAGGCTTGGAGCCTCCCCGCCTTTGCAAGCCACCCCAATGGGGTTTAGTGCTGCTGCATGCCTGCTGTAGTGTAGCAAGCATTCTGTTGCTTAGACAAGCAGGTTGCTACATGGTATGTGAGGCTCACTGCTGCTTACTCAGACCTCCCCGCTCTTATTTGACACCCTCACCACAATACTATACTGGCTAATGGCACATTATGTAACAGCAACCTTGCTGAAGTTAAACAAGGCTGAATCTAGTCATACCTGCATAAGAAACAGCACAGACTCCTTAATTTTATGGTACACTGCGTTTGAGCTCCATGGGGGGAAAGGTGGAATATAAATGTGATCAATATTTCAATATTGAATAAAAGATCCAGAAATGGGATTATTGCTAGAGTTAAACAATGATTATTTTTGTATCCCTCTCATTAATATATAATATTCTGATATAGATGCTTGCTGTGTGGGGGAACAGTCCTGTAGTGTAACCTCCATGTACTAAGGTATTTTGAAGGGAATTCACAGGCAGAGAAGCATTTTGACAATTTAAAGAACATGTTTTTTCCCCCTTACACAAACTGTCAGTTGCTGCGCTGCACACAACTGGATGAACCGTCCCAGAAACAAGAATGAAAGAAATACGCCATCACCCACCTCCAAGAATGTATGAGCCATGAAGAAAAACAAAAATGATTTTGTCTTTTGAAAAATGCCAGCTATTTCTTCCGAGGGAAATAGTCATGTCTACAGTGCCAGTTTCACCTCTGCTTCCCTCATATTTATGTTCTAAATGGGGCTCCTTGTATTATAGCCAAACAGAGAAGTGTCCTCTTCATGCAACACCTACAGCTTGTTACCAGTAAGCCGTAACCATAAAAGACATTCACACTGCAACATTTTTGAGTCCACAAATATATATAAGTACTACGCTTTACTGAGGCTCTCTGGAGGAAAGAGTAATTAGATTCATATACTTACTGTAATTAAAGTTAAAGCAGAAGCTAATTAGCAATGTTGTGTTTATTTTTTAAAAAGGAACTAAAGATCCAAGACCCACATTAATTTTTTTTAAAAAATGTAATGTATACAGTATACACCTCTTATTCAATATTGAGATTAGGTTCTTCACTCTCAGAGGCTCATTTATAGCCTTTCATTGGATTTGTAAGAGGAAAAAGCTGACATACAGTTTAGGTTTAGAGGCTAGCAAAGGAACCGTTTTCACAGTGTGAGATGGGGCAAGACATATGTTCTCCAATCTTTTTCTAAATCATTTTATGTTCTGAAAATAAAAGAGAGCATAGTTCCAAATCTTGGGTCAGGTTTCTACAACCATGGTGGCAGGCCAGTGTCAGAGTTTGGCCAACTCAGGCACTGGCTGAGGCCCCAGGGGCTGTTGAGAAGCTGCTGCCACTACTACCAAAGTAGGCCTTCTCCAAGCCCTTGTAGGAATTTATTTTAGTGGTGGTGTGGCCTGCAGTATTCTAGGACCTACACTCTTCGGTAACCATGCCAGCAGTCAGGATCTTTCTTTACCTATCATTATTTATTATTGTTGTTATTTACATGTATATCCTTTTATACATTTATAAAAGAATGTTATAAATAAATAAATGTTATTTACATTTATATTCTCTTACATTTATATACCGCTTCTTCCAAGGAGCCCAGAGCGGTTTCTTCACAACAACCCTGTGAAGTAGGTTAGGCTGAGAAAGAAGTGACTGGCCCAGAGTCACCCAGCAAGTATCATGGCTGAATGGGGATTTGAACTTGGGTCTCCCCGGTCCTGTTCCAGTACTCTAACCACTACACCATGCAATGCCTCTGTTCTGCTGTGGCATCTTGTGTACTGCCCTGCAAAGGGTGTACCACCATCCCTGCTGCTAAGGGAGCGCGCTAAAGCACTTGGCCAGGGCCTACATGAACCTGACACTGGCACGGCATGGTGAGTTAGCAGCACTGAAGTTGAAGATCTGTCCACAAACCATGTGGTCTCTATGAAGGGCCAGATTTTGTGCAACTCATAACTTTAAGTCGTATATTCTTATATGTATCTCAAAAATAAAATGACTTTTGAACAGCAATAAAACTAACTTTGGAACTGTTAACTGGGGCTGACTGTGGCATTTGAAGGTACAGTCATGTTAAGCTACTTGTGTTGCCATCTCATGTACAAGCTGAGAAAAGAGTCACTTTGTGATTGTAAATTCCCTTTCCTTGACTATTTGGAAGCCTGACAGTTGGATTCCCTATTCCTTTCTTTGCTCTTCCCCCATTTCCCAGTATTCCAGTAAGCACAGTTGAAAAAGTGAGGAAATAGAAGATTCCCCTGCCGCTGGCTTATTTTTACCTGGATGATAAACATTTACAAGATTAAACAGATTTTGCATTTTGTTTTGAGCTCAAAATAAAACTCAAAATGCTTGAACAGTTTTGTCAAAACAGCGACTGAGTCAGCTGATTTGATGAAACAGACTCAAAATGTTTCAAATGTTTCAGGTTTTCTAGCCATAGGGAACAATGGGGAACTTGAATAACCCCATTGTTCCCATGAGTAGCTCCTAGGGGCACCAAAGTGGGTAGGGCATGATGGCTGCTACCTGCCACTCAACCCACAAAAGAAATGGGCAAACAGGCAATTTAAAACAATTTTTTAACCTTATTCTATGGATCCTATGGGGTTTGGGAGGCAAGCTTAAAAATTTGTTAGAAATTGCCTACTTGCTCATTTCTTTTGCGGGTTGGGTGGTATGTAGCACCCATCATGCTCCACTGCACAACCCACTTTGTGTTCCTAGGAGCTACCCATGGGGAACAATGGGATGTTTCGAGTTCCCCATTGTTCCCTATGGCCAGAGTGGTTTTGTATCGCAATTTGCAATACATTTTGCAACCTTGCCTTGAAAAACACTGCAAGCACACAGTAAAAGGGAATCTGTCCCTCCCAGCACAGAACACACATTTCAAACAGTCCAAAACGGCCAAAAAGGAATCAATGACCCAGAATCCACTGCCAGCCGCAGTTCCTTTGCTGCAGTAACATCATTGGCACAAGTTGCTCTCACACAAACATTTATGACTCCTTCCATGATTTCCTAACAGCTGCCACAGCAGCACTCTTACATAGCAGCAAGCATAATCATAAGCTCAACTAGAGCAACTGCAGCCATATTTTGACTGAGTACAGCTTCAACATAAGGACAGTCCTGCTGGATCAGGCCCAAGGTCTATCTAGTCCAGCATCCTGTTTCATACAGTGTCTCATCAGATGCCTCTGCGAAGCCCACAAGCAAGAGTTGAAGGCATGACCTCTCTCCCGCTGTTGCTTCCCTGCTGGCATTTAGAGGCATCTTGCCTCTTAGGCTGGAGGTAGCCCATAGCCCTCAGACTAGTAGCCATTGATAGACTTGTCTTCCATGAATTTATTTAAACCATTATTAAAGCCATCCAGGTTGGTGGCTGTCACCATATCTTGTGGCAGATAATTCAATAGATGAATTATTAATTAATTAATTAATTACATTTATATCCTGCTCTTCCTCTGAGGAGCTCAAAACAGAATACATGCTTATTTTTATTCTGACAACAACCCTGTGAGGTAGGTTAGGCTGAGAGATACATGGCTGGCCCAGAGTCACCCAATGAGTTTCATGGTTGAATGGGGATTCAAACTCAGGTCTTCCCAGTCCTAGTCCAACACTCTAACCACTACACTATGTTGATTCTTTGTGTAAAAAGTGCTTCCTTTTGTCAGTGCTAAATTTCTTGGCAATCAGTTTCATGAGATGACACCTAGTTCTAATGTTATGTGAAAGGGATAAAGTTCTCTTTCTCTACACTCTCTCTACACCATGCATGATTTTATAGAACTCTACCATGTCGCCCCTCAATTATCTTTTTTTCCAAACTAAAAAGCCCCAGATGCCTTGCCTCATAAGGAAGGTGCTCCAGACCCCTGATCATCTTGGTTGCTGTATTCTGTACCTTTTCCAGTTCTATAAGGTCCCTTTTGAGGTATGGTGATCAGAACTGTACACAGCACTCCGAACGTGGCCGCACCATAGATTTGTACAAGGACATTATAATATTAGCATTTTTATTTTAAATGTTCTTCTTAATTATTCTAAGCATAAACTTGGCCTTTTTTTTTTTTACAGCTGCCGCACATTGTGTAAATACTTCCAATGACGCAATACTGAAAGTGTCCAACATGATCTCAAGATCGACCCCGAGGTGGGGTCCACCATGACCCCAAGATCCCTTTCCTAGTCAGTCACCAACAGCTAAGACCCCTTCAGTGTATATGTGAAGTTGGGTTTTTTTGCCCCAATATGCATCACTTTACACTTGCTAACACTGAACTGCATCTGCCACCTTGCAATGAAGACTGCAGAGCAGACCAGAGCAGTGGGTGAAGCACAAGTTAGTCTCAAGGCCAGACAAGGAGCTCATCACAGAAATCACCAAGAGATATTTCTGTTACACACACAAAGGCACTGTCCATTTCTTGCTATAACACTATTAGGGGTGTGCATGGACCTGCACTTGAACCTGACCAGATCAGTTTGGTCTGGTCCCTCTTAAACACCCCACCCCCGTTTTGGTTTGGTTCAGTCCAGGGGCGGTTCAAGATTTTTTAAAAAAATTAAAATAAATTTGTATTTACCTCTAGCCCTTTCGGGGGGCTTCCTAAAGGCCATGGGTAGGGGGGGTGTCTGTGAAGGTTCCCCCTTCCCCCACCAACCTTGGTAACAAGCCTCCGCAGCCCATTTTACCACTGTTTTTGGCCCGTTCGGGCCTCTGTAACTTGGTGCTGTGCATGCGCAAATGGCCTCTGTGAGGCCTGCCATTATCCTGAACCCCCGAACTATCAAACCAAACCCCTGAACCCCCAAACCAGTTTGCACATTCCTAAACACGATCTCATGAACAAAACCAACCTCAGCTCAAGGAAGGCAGGCACCCAGGTTCTGCCTTTGTCAATCTGAGATCCAACAAAACCAGATAGTTATACAGCAATAGTACAGCATATTATATTCAGTTCTTAGGAAAAACACACACCACAGAATCAAACCTTCCTTTCTCCTGACTCAATATATTCTCATCTTCAAGAGAAGCACAGTATAAGGGCTCTCTCTGCCTCCCAGTCACCTTAAATATATTTTGAATTTGAAATTCCCTCCTTTACTCCTCCGTCCTCCCTCCCGCCAGCCAATGAGGGCACAGTTGACCATGACAATGCTCGATTTGTATGATAACAAGCCAACTAAGAAACAAGGAGATCACAAGCCAATAGGAAGCCAGTGCCAGCAAACTAATCAGCAAGGGAAAAACAGGCTTATAAAATGGGCTCAAAAGACTTGAAACATTCCGATTGAAATGGGCTCATTCCATTTTGAGCTCGAAACAGGCCTTTTATTTTAAGGGCATTCTGTTTTGTGCTCAAAACACTCGAAATGGACCATTTCCAGCTTGAAACATTTTGCATAACCCTACTGGATGAAGAAAAGACGGCCCAAAAAACAATTTAGTCAGGAATCTAGAATGAATTTGTAATTACTCGAATAATTTTGAAATACTAGAATGAATTTGTAATTACTCTTAGGATGAGCAGGTACATTTAGCAGGATGTGACCTTTGTAAGAGGTTTTAGACCACTGGGTAATGGAAATTCAATGATTAGGAGAAGCCGCTGACAGTCTGTGAAGACAATACTGAGCTAGATAGACCAATATATGACAGCTTCCTATGTTCCTAAATATTTGTTAGATGCAACAGGCTGGGTTGATTAGGAACAGTTGCTACCCCCCTACTAAATATGAATGCCACCACTTTAAAAGGTATGTCTTTGTCCTAACTAGCAGGGCAAAAATGTTTTGTATTAAATTGATGAGGGGATGGAACAGCAGTAATTCAAGTCTGGAAACCTATTCATTTATTTTGAAATCCTAAAGAAATATGATAGCTAGCAAGGAACAGTTTGTCACCAGGATCTTTCCATGGAGCAGAAAGCATAAGTACCTGGGACTGAGAACTCAGAGGAAGATGACTGTCACTGCAACCTATTCACATTTACCTGTGAGTAAACACCATTGAACACTGTGGGACTTACTTTTGAGTAAAATAAACATGCATGATATTGTATTATGAATCCATCCATCCTCCTTCCCTCTTTGGATCCCACCTGTCAGAGACTTACTTTATCAGTTTTAAACGCCTCATGTAAATATCTAAGGGGAGGGAAAGGAATTTCATAAATACTTCCTGCAGAAAAACTCAGGATGCACTATTTAAGATGTCTGTAACTTAGAAAAAGCAATTTAAAGAAAATTTTACAATGTCTACAAGTTGAGTTGGGCATATCTGCGTAACCAAGTACTGCACCTTGAGCACTGTTAACACTCTGACTCCAAAAACAAATAGCACAGAAAACAGTGGTTACTTTCTCTTCTATCACATTTTAAACCAATTTAAGTGACAATCACTGGCTTACATGTCAAATTGTATAGGTAACAGGGATTTATTTGTACTGATAACATCTGGCAACACAGCACATTTTATTGGAAGTTGCTTTTGCTGCTCTATAGTTTGCTTTTCATCTGTCAAGGGGTTACATGACAGGTGTGTGTGTGTTTGTGTGTAGAGACTTGAATGTCATTTTGGTCTCAACATTGCTTTGAGTACAGTATGTGCATCTTTTCTTCTTCATCAGAGAAAGTACAACAAAGGTTATCCATGAAAACAAAAAATAAAAAAAGCAGTCATTTTATACTGAGGCATATGCCCCTTCATCTCAATAGGTCTTGTATTATATATAGATAATAGTTATATAACCCACATAAAGGGGTTTTAAATACAAATTTGTTCTATGGACATGATCTGTTATTGATCTCTGACCTTACCAAACACTCTGTGTCCCTGGTAATGTAAAAAGTTTGCAGATATAAAAAAATATAAAAGGTTGCATAACTGCAAAGTATTTAGTCTCTGTGCAGAAATCAGGACCTTTGCTGCATGACTGTCATGATAAAACTAAGGTCTAACTCTAGTTGTCCCATTAAAAGGTATGCATAAAGTAGGACTAATTATAATATGTGATATGCATATCCCATTCATATCAATGCAAAAAGTACAGAAAGCATCCTCACATTTTTCCTTCCGGACAGCTCCTTGTTTGCTTCAGGCACTTGTCATAGGTTTATAGAAAAGGCCTGTATTTAAACTTTGCCATTCATTTTGTAATTCTTCTAAGTATGTACGTTTTCTAAGAGTGGCCTACAATATCTAGAGGTTAGGAGCTGACACTACTGATGGAATAAAACTGATGGTAGCTGAGTGCCAGTGACTGAGTATTGCTACTTGCATGTAAGTGACTTTGGTAATAGACCTGAAAAGCCCATTTTGATCATCAGGAGAGATCCATCTGCAGTTGCCATCAATTCATCTGGTGGCTACTCAGGGATGAGCTTTCTTTGTTGCTGCCCTGAGGCTTTGGAATGTGTTCCCAGCGAAAATAAGAGCCTCCTTCATCTCTGACAGCTTTAAAAAAGACTCTTAGGACATATTTATTCACTCAGGTTTTTACCATAATTGTGGTTTTAAATTATTTTAATGTTCTAATTTGTTTTATATTTGTTATAAACCATCCAGAGAAGTGAGTTTGGGACAGTGCACAAATATACTAATGAACTAACTAAATAAGTAAATAAGCAATATTTATAGCAGATAATATAATTGAATAACAGTTATAATAGTAGTGATGATCTACAAATAATGCTATGGCTACAGTAAAAATGTACATAAAGATATGAGGCCTATTAATTTCAATGTCTACAAGAACTCAGGAATTAGAAACTAACAGAAGTTCATTCATAGTAGTGAGACTAATAGTTCATCTAGTGGCGACCTGGGAGAGGGCCTTCTCTGTTGTCACCCCTAGGTTGTGGAATGTGCTTCCTGTGGATATAAGAGGATTGTCTTCACTGAAGGCCTTCAGGAGAGCCTTAAAGACCCATCTTTTTAGCCTGGCTTTTAATGTTATTTAGTTTGTATTGTAATTTTAATCTGCATTTAATTGGTTTTTTAAATTTTAATTGTTAATTTACTTTAAATGTTTTTATTTTTCAGTGTAAACTGCCCTGAGCCATCTTTGGAAGGGTGGCACAGGAGAACCTTGTTATCTGCAGATTTGATATCCACGGATTCGTGTATCCATGGTTGGGTAAAAGACACCTGACCCTCGGCATACCCGTGAAAAAGAGAGGGGGGAAATACAGTGACCTCACGTATCTGCAGGTCACGTAAGTAGGAAATAACAGTGGGGGTCATTTCTGGTCCCCATTTTGTTCGTTAGAGCCAAATGGCTCCATTTAAATTTTTAAAAGGAGAAAAATTGGTGATTTGGGGCTGATTTTGGTCAATTTGGGGCATTCTGGGACACACATGACCTGAGGGGAGCAACAAAGCAGGATAAGGAGCTCCCCCCATCACCCCCTCCCCAAATCAGCCAATTTTCTGCCAGCAGGGAACCTAACCCCTGTGAATCCATTGCTTTAATGCCTTGATATTTGCGGTTTCCATATTCACGGCTACAGCTGGGAACGGAACCCTCGTGATTATCAAGGTCCCTTTATATAAATCAAATACATACATATATAATAATAAATCAAATACCTTTATATAAATCAAATACATTTATATTTTTATATAAATGTATAAATCTTTATATAAATCAAATACATACATACATACATACATACATACATACATACATACAATGTTGCCAGAACAATGCCTCCACCTGAATTTAGCCTTCATCTTGGCCTTGCAAAACGTGTGCCAAGCTTGTGCTTTGAGGGTTAGCCTCTGTTTCAGCCAAGCAAGATGATCACATAGTATGGAGCTTTGGGCCTGCAAAAGGTGGGGACCGTGCCTAGTGCTCTGGCATTTTTAATGAGACTAAATAACCAGCCTGGGAGGTAAGGTTCCTGGAACAATGGGAAGGTGCGAACCTACCTGTGCAGCTCCCCTGCCTCTCAACAACAAGTTATTAGCATATCCAGCCTCATGTTTTGGGAACCCCTGGAAGTTTTCTACTAAGATAATCCTGTGCCTTTGTTCTCTCTTTTTTTCCTGTGGTCCCACAAATCCTGTCATTGGCCTAAGCATCTATATGATTACAGACACTGTAATCACAGTGTAAACAGTGATTACACAACCTGTTGGACACTGTGCTCAGTACTCTCTTGGAACCTCCAAGATGAATGCCTGCCATTGACTCACCTCAACTCCTAAGACTGGCTTGTGGCACACACTGGCTAACATACAGAGCAAGGATGCACAAGTGTAGCAAAAGAGCTGCCTAATACAGCTTCCGAACTAACTGCACCAATGCAGCAGGGAAGTGGCAATATTTTATGACTTTGATGTCTAAACACCTGTGCAGATATTCAAACAAAAACATGTGCATGTGTACAAACACCTGTACGCAAATACAATGCAAGCTCTGAATGGGGCTTAGGAGAGATACAGAATGGCTCTTTTTCTCCCTCCTCCTCTTCCTCTCTGCCTTATTTCATTTTTCTCAAAAGCAGCATGGGTATATCATTCTCCACTTATCACTCCTTTATCTTGGGACTGCCTTCAATCTCTGTGCTTTGTAAATGAAACTTATTTCATTATTTTGAAAAATCCTTGTCTCTTGACTCTGTTTGCGTGGAGTACCCTGGGGTGAATCTTCACTGTCCAGACCTGATCCAAAATTATTTACCTTTGCTAGTTTGGTGCTAGTCAATCTGAGCACACACTACCAGATGGATAGCTGCCTATTTCCCCCCAGCAAAGTTGGCTGCAGGAAGGAAAGGGTTCATCTAGCACTTGAGCAAGACTTCCAGCTTCAAACTATAAGTTCCCTCAAAATGAGTTGGTGCTCCAGCGACAGACAAGCGACTAAGGCACACACGTGGTCCAAGCAAGCCTGGTAACAATAAATGAACAGAAGCAATATACTGAATCAGTAGCAATCTGGTTTCAGTTCCCATGATGAATTAAAGTTTGTCCCTCCTTTTCAAAAAAAGCATTTTAAAGACAAAAATTCAGCATCTTTCTGCATTGCTGAGTAAACCAACTGCATAAGCTACGACTCCATAAACTTTAGGAACTCATTTATTATGTTGCTAGATCAGACACTGCATTTATTCACACAGTGCATCTATAAAACTGAGCTTTCATTAGAGCCATGGGGAGGCCCAAGTCTTTTTCTCTTCACTTGAGAAGGTGAAGCTCAAGAAGATAATTAAGCATGAAACAATGAGGAGGCTTGCTGGGTAAGCAGTAGTGTGAAAACAGTTACTCCTCACAAGAGGGGAAATTAGCTGGATGGATAAAAGAGGAAATGTCAGTCAAGAAGACAGAAAGAAGGACTGCCAGCATAAGCAGATAGCTCAAGAGATCATTAATGCAATCTTTTTTAACCCTTAAACTCCACAGCTGTCCAAATTGGAGTACATCCAGAAGCCAAGCATTCAGAGCAATGCCTATGCTCTGTTGAAATGATTTCTCTTAAAGTTCCCATGTTCATCTTTTACGTATTGTAGCCAACTGCCAAGTGTAGCAGGCTCACTGCACAGCAGCTTTGTTTACAGAGCCAGTGCAAACAGAGCCTTCTAAAGAGATTCAGTGTCCTCATTATATTATAACAAACACATCATTTTTACATTGTAAATACCAATATTTCCAGGAACAGAAAGTTTGGTTTGATTTTGTTGTCTTCACACAGCGCGGTTTCATTTATGATATGCATTTCCTTTCAAAACTTCCTTCTCCAGAACAGTGTTCCCTGAAGCAGCCACATTTTTTTTTTTTTGGCAGAGGTTCAGGTGCACGCAGTGCCAAAAGAAATAGAATAAACAAACACTGCTTAATGCAGCTGGCTAGGTAATTTACATATTACTGCACACCAAACACTGAGAACTGAATATGGATTAGAGCTCCTGTGATGACACAAATGCAATATAGATAAAGAAACTGAAAATTCTACATATCCATCAATTTATCTTTCTCATGAGTTGCATTTTACTGTAAAACATATAGAAATACATATGTGTATTTAGAAAGTAAAAATTGGAAAATGGGTATATAAATGCTCTATCTCTATCTGTCTGTATGAATGAGGCAATCTATCTAGTTACACACACAAAATTGTACAGAAATCCTGCGTGGAACTGTTCTCTGAAAAGTTTTTTTTTCTACAAGCAAATGTCTTTGTTTTCAAAAGTAAAAGACAAACAAAACAAATCTAGTTTCAAAGTAGCTAATGTATGCTAAAATGTTTTGGCATATTACAATATAATTGTCTGTTTCCATGATGCAGCCAAGCTAGATGTTGTAAATCCTTGCAGTACTAGGCATCAAAGGCCACAATCCACATATAATCATGTTTTGGCATGTTGACAACTGCTTTCAGAAACAGAATTTTCCTATCAAAGTATTCTTAAATCCTCCAAATTTTTGTGCTTATGCTTAAGTGAGTATTCCCCTTGGCACAGATTAACTTTGGCCCTGAAGTTCTCCCATTGAGATAAATAGAACTTACTCCAGAGCTAGTGTGTGGGAGGAAAGCAGTCTTCCTAGCAAATCAACAACCTGTGAAACTTTATGCAGTTGTTCAGTCTAGTTTTAATCTTGCAGAAGAAACATGGACTGCAGAAACTAAAAATTCTGAATGAATATACTGAAGGCTATCTATAGACAAACTGGTGTCAGCATTATGGGATATATATATATGTGTGTGTGTGTGTGTGTGTGTGTGTGTGTGTGTTGTGTCGTGAGTCGCTGTTGACTTCTGGCGACCACAGAGCCGTGTCGTTTTCTTTGGCAGAATACAGGAGGGGTTTACCATTGCCATCTCCCACACAGTATGAGACGATGCCTTTCAGCATCTTCCTATATCGCTGCTGCCCACTATAGGTGTTTCCAGCGGGGATTCAAGCCAACAGCCTCACACACACACACACACACACACGATCCCCCCCCTGAAAACTTGTTCATTTTAATTTGCAACAATTTTATTGATTGATTGATTTTATTTGATTTTTATACTGCCCTTCCAAAATGGCTCAGGGAAGTTTACAATTAAAACAAACCATTAAAACAGTAAAGAGCTAAAACAAAAATTAAAAACAATATAACAACAAATAACAATTTCAAAACATTTTAAAACAACAATTAAACAATCACAATAATTAAGAACCCTGAAACTGGGTTAAAATATTAAAACCAATTAAAAAACTCTGGAAAGCCAGGCCAAACAAATATGTCTTAATCAATTTTGTCTTGATGCTTACCAAAAGAAGTAACATACTCTGCTGTTTTCTCCGTTTAGGAGTAGACCAACAGGATAAATAATTATTTTGAACCCAACTGAGAGTGATATTAATTGATAATTTCGTTACCATTTGTGTGGGTACTTGGCATTTGTGTGTTTGGGGGTCACAGTGGCAGTGGTGGGAGATAGAGATAGAGATAGCGCACATGTGAAGGATGGGAGCAAGAGCATGGGCCAGTGTGGTGGCCGTGGCATGAGAGAGAGGGAGGAGAGAAAGAGAGAGATGTCTTGTTTTATCTAACAAGCAGACTGTCAGAGGAGGACTGGTAAACATAATAAATGCTTCTCTGAGGGAGGGTAGGATGCCTCCTTGTCTTAAGTAGGCAGTCATTAGAATATAGTTCAAAAAACCTACATTGGACCCCTCGGAGTTAGGCAACTATAGGCTTGTCTCTAATCTTTCATGGTTGGGCAAAGTGATTGAGAGGGTGGTGGCCTCTCAGCTCCAGACAGTCCTGGAGGAAACAGATTATTTAGACCCATTTGAAACTGGCTTTCAAGTGGGCTATGGGGTTGAGACTGCCTTGGTCAGCCTGATGGATGCTCTCCAATTACAGGTGAAACTCGGAAAATTAGAATATCGTGCAAAAGTCCATTAATTTCAGTAATGCAAATTAAAAGGTGAAACTGATATATGAGACAGATGCATTACATGCAAAGCGAGATAAGTCAAGCCTTAATTTGTTATAATTGTGATGATCATGGCGTACAGCTCATGAAAACCCCAAATCCACAATCTCAGAAAATTAGAATATTACATGGAACCAAGAAGACAAGGATTGAAGAATAGAACAATATCGGACCTCTGAAAAGTATAAGCATGCATATGTATTCAGTACTTGGTTTGGGCCCCTTTTGCAGCAATTACTGCCTCAATGCGGCGTGGCATGGATGCTATCAGCCTGTGGCACTGATGAGGTATTATGGAAGACCAGGATGCTTCATTAGCGGCCTTCAGCTCTTCTGCATTGTTTGGTCTCATGTCTCTCATCCTTCTCTTGGCAATGCCCCATAGATTCTCTATGGGGTCAGGTCAGGCGAGTTTGCTGGCCAATCAAGCACAGTACACTGTATACTTTTCAGAGGTCCGATATTGTTCTTTTCTTCAATCCTTGTCTTCTTGGTTCCATGTAATATTCTAATTTTCTGAGATTGTGGATTTGGGGTTTTCATGAGCTGTACGCCATGATCATCACAATTATAACAAATTAAGGCTTGACTTATCTCGCTTTGCATGTAATGCGTCTGTCTCATATATCAGTTTCACCTTTTAATTTGCATTACTGAAATTAGTGGACTTTTGCACGATATTCTAATTTTCCGAGTTTCACCTGTAGGTACTGGCAGAAGGAGTGTAACGCTGCTGATCCTTTAGGATCCCTCAGCAGTTTTCAATACCATCAACCATGGTATCCTTCTGGATCCCCTGATGGAGATGGGATTAGGTGCCACTGTTTTACAGTGGTTCGGTTTCTACCTCTCGGATAGATTCTAGATGGTGTCACTTGAAAACTGTTGCTCTGTAAAGCAAGAGTTACTATATGGAGTTCCACAAGGCTCCATACTGTCTCCAATGCTCTTTAACTTCTACAGGAAACTGCTGGGAAAGATCATCAGGAGATTTGGTGCAGGGTGCTATCAATATGCTTATGACACTCAAATCTATTTCTCCATATCAACTTCATTGGGAAATGGCATAACTTCCCTAAATGCCTGCCTGGAGGTGGTAATGGGCTGGATGAGATATAACAAACTGAAGCTGAAGCTCCAGGCTTGACTACTGCAATGCACTCTACGTGGGGCAGCCAGGTTGGTCTCTGGGATAACCCAAAGGGACCATATTATACTGATTCTGAAAGAATTGCACTGGCTGCTGATATGTTTCTGAGAGAAATACAAAGTACTGGTCATTAGCTATAAAGCCCTGAATGTTTAGATCCAGCCAAGCGAGCACCTTCTTTGTCATGAACCCTGCTGCTTATTAAGATCATCTGGGGAGGTCCAATTATGGTTGCCACCAGCTCATCCGTTGGCAACTCAGTGCCAGGCCTTCTTTGTGGCTGACCCAGAGCTTTGGAACGCACTCTCTGTCAAAATAAGAACTTCAATCTTCATCTCTGGTTGCTTTTAAAAAGACCCTTAAGACACACCTGTTTTCTTAGGCTTTAAATTAAAATTAATTTTAAACTGTTTAATTGTTTTTATCCTATTAAATTATTCTAATTGTTTCACTCTGTGAGTTGTTTTTTAATTGTTTTATTCTGTGAAAGTGTTTTATTTGTTTTTTTAATATTGTAATTTGGATTGTGTACACCATGTAGACATGTATATATCAGGCAGTATCTAAATATGATAGATAGAATCAGGGACAGAGAGCAGTAAAAGATAAAACCAAGGTTTCATGCCTGTGTAACAGGGTGGATGATAACATTCTCAGTGATACTTCTGATATAATTTCTGGCCACCATTTAGCTGCACAGATCCATTTTGTTAGAGATGGCATGAATCAGATTTTGAGATTCAATTCAAACTTGAATCTAATAGCAAAATATCTCAATTGATTCCTTGAAACAGAGGTCATTGCCAGCTGTTTCAATAAATCAGCTTGAATTGAGTCAAGTGATTTGGCCAAAGGGAACAATGGGAACCCGAATCACCCCATTATTCCTCATGGGTAGTTCCTAGGGACACCAAAGTGGGCTGGGTGGTAGGGAATGAAAGGTGCTACCTACCACTCAACCCACAAAATATATAGGCAAGCAGGTGATTTTAATTTTTTTTAACCTTTCCCCGAAATACCCAATACGATCCTATGGCGCCTTGGGGGAAAGGTTTTTGTTTTTTAAAAAATCACCCACTTGCCCATTTCTTTTGTGGGTTGGGTGATAGGTAGCATCCATCATGCCATACCTCCCAACCCACTTTGGCATCCCTAGGACCTATCCATGGGGAACAAGGGTGTGTTTCAAGATCCCCATTGTTCCCTATGGCCGAAACAAGCAGAGTGCACAAATTTTACAACCCTGCCTTAAAAAACACTGCAGAATAGAAGACACAGTCCCTCCCAACACAGAATACCACATTTTGCCAAACACACAGTCCAAAAATAGCCAAAAAAGAATCAATGATCCAGAATCTACTGCCAGCCACAGTGCCTGTGCTGCAGTAACATCACTGGCACAAGTTACTCTCTCATGCACAACTATGACTCCAGCAGCAGAGACACACAACACAAGAAGTCCCTCCTTGGAGCCACTGGGCCAGTCAATGTGAGTCACCAAAAAATGAGGAGGCAGGCTGCTGCAAAATACACATGACTGGGGAAAGGAGATGGGAATTGCCAGCATAGCAGCAGCATACAAATGAGCTCCTCCTGCCCACACAACAAATGTTACACATGAGTAAGCCAATTTTTTCTAATGGGCCTACTCACAGGTAACAACCACTAATTGTTTTGAGCCACCTGGCACTTGCAGCAGGATTCCTGGAACTCCAGAAACCCCTCCAGCACAGGAATAGTTTCAGGGGATGAGATAGTCTCAAGGAGGATGAGAACAGAATAGAGATCTTTCAGTTACAGATAAGGGTAAAAAAGAACCCAAGATCATTGATGAAAAAATGGCAACATTTTATAGACATCCTGATCCAGAAAATCTATTTGAAAAAAAAAAGGCTTCTACTTGTGGATCAGTCCTCGGGGAAGAGAGCTCATTTGTGGTAGCAAGCATGGTTTGTCCCCTTAGCTAAGCAGGGTCTGCCCTGGTTGCATATGAAAGGGAGACTAGAAGTGTGAGCACTGTAAGATATTCCCAGTAGGGGATGGAGCCGCTCTGGGAAGAGCATCTAGGTTCAAGTTCCTTTCCTGGCATCTCCAAGATAGAGCTGAGAGAGGGTAGGCAATACTGAGCGAGATGGACCTATGGTTTGACTCAGTATATGGCAGCTTCCTATGTTCTTCGTGTGAGCAAAAGAATGTGCTGAGGTTAGAAACCCCTTGGCACTCATCACTAAAGGGGAAGGGTACATGCACAGTCCTCATAAATCATGCACACACCATCAAAGAGAGTATCAGTGCTATTATCTCTAATACAGCTGATCTTTTGGGCAGGAAAAAAGAGAAGTGAGTTTCAGACCCCAGGTAACCTCCTAACTAACTGGGCAAACTGACCCCTGCTAACTGGGCAAAGAGGCACTTTTACCATGGTGATTCTCTTTATTTAGCAGGGGGAGAGTAACTGGCCCTATCGACCCCCAGCTCAGTACTTCCAGTGACTGTTGCTGGTGTGTGTCTTATGTTTCTTTTTAGAATCTGAGCCCTTTGGGGACAGGGACCCATCTTATTTGTTTGTTATTTCTCTTTGTAAACCGCCCTGAGCCATTTTTGGAAGGGCGGTATAGAAATCAAATAATAATAATAATAATAATAATAATAATAATAATAAGAAGAAGAAGAAGAAGAAGAAGAAGAAGAAGAAACAGAGGGTTTAATACTGGCTGCACAAGAACAGGCACTAAGAACAAATGCAATAAAAAATCCACAACAAACAGCAAGTGCCGCCTTTGTAAAGAAGCAGATGAAACAGTGGACCACCTGATCAGCTGTTGTAAGAAGATTGCACAGACTGACTACAAACAAAGGCATGACAAGGTAGCAGAGATGATACAGTGGAACATCTGCAAAAAATACAAGCTACCTGTAGCCAAGAATTGGTGGGACCATAAAATTGAAAAAGTTGAAGAAAATGAAGATGTAAAAATATTATGGGACTTCCGACTACAAACAGACAAACATCAGCCACACAATACACCAGATATAACTGTAGTCGAGAAGAAAGAAAAAACAAGTCAAAATAATTGACATAGCAATACCAGGGGATAGCAGAATAGAAGAAAAAGAAATAGAAAAAAACCACCAAATACAAAGATCTACAAATTGAAATTGAAAGGCTGTGGCAGAAAAAGACCAAAATAATCCCAGTGGTAATTGGCGCCCTGGGTGCACTTCCGAAAGACCTTGAAGAGCACCTCAACACCATAGGGGCCACAGAAATCACCACCAGCCAATTACAAAAAGCAGCTTTACTGGGAACAGCCTATATTTTGCGACGATATCTATAATAACCAACAGTATTGATGATAAAATTCAGCCATCCCAGGTCCTTGGGAAGGACTCGATGTCTGGATAAAACAAACCAGTCAATAACACCTGTCTGACTGTGTAAACAAGAAATAATAATAATAATAATAATAATAATAATAATAACAATTAAACAAGAATGTTTTCTGCAAATGCAGCAATGGACATACAACCTTTTATCGTATTTTCTGTTCAGGACAAACATGTTTTAAATGTACACACATGCCACAATAACTGCAAAACCCCCAATCATTGAACAGATTCATTGAAATCAGTCAGCTACTTATGGTCCATAGGCGTAGATATCTGTGGAATAGCATTACTGGAACAAAAGTGAAATAACGTGTAGAGGTTGCTGACAGTCTTTCTTTCCTGAATTTCACACCAGTTTACAGAAAGAGGTTTTATCTAGCAGCTTTAAACTTTTACAGTACTTCTTCCCCCATTAGTTCTCCCCTTACAAAATAATTATTTAGCCTGCAATTAGGTCACTTCAGATGCCAAGCACTGTCAGCAGTGATTTGTACTAAAAGCATGAAGTGATAACTAATCTCTTCTATAGGTGATTTTTCAGAAATGTATAATGAGCATCATTCCAAATGATTTAAAACAACAACAACAGTGTACCAGTGGGAAAGGCAAAAACAAAACAAAACCCTGGGGAGACTTTATTTAGGACTACTCCAACCCTAAGAAGGACTGTTTTCTTTTCCCTGAAGTGTCAGAGAATCAGAAAAGAAGAAGTAGATGAGGATATCAGCTTTGCAGCAATGCAGCCTTTTAACACATTTTTGTTTTCCAGGTTTGCTTTTCATTCATTATAAATAATCTGGGATTTTTCCCCAACCTCCTCTCAAATGGTACTTTCAGCAGCTTCTTTGACTCCTAAGAATAAGCACCCTGGAAAAAGGCTTCTGGAAAAAGAGACTGCTTGGTGTTTTCTTTTCTTTTTAAAAAAGTGAGCTGTCTCACCACTGCAGATTTTTCCAAGTTCTTACAACTCTAATTAAAATGTGGTAATTGGTTATGTTACCTCAATTACCATGATGCATGGACATTGATGCAGAGCGACACCAATTGAATCCCTTGGGTGTTATACCCTAAGGCCATCCCATTTATTGTGGCCTTATTATTTTCAATTATGTGGCTGGATGTACTGCATACTTTCAAAGCCAATGCACAAGGGAATTGTGCTGGACACATCGTACAGTGTACTTACAGAAGCATTCAGCAGCAGAGAAAAATTTGCATGATGGAAAGGAAGCACATTTCAAAACCATATGAATAATGGTAAGTCAGGAATACTGCAGAGAACAAATAACAGATTTCAGTCAGGACATCCTAAACCCAAATGATATTGGCTCAAAATTTCAAAACCTCTAGTGGTAATTAACAGCTTCTATCGTGTAAAAAAAAAAGTTGAGGGGGAACAGATTTCAAGGCAAGGACAATGACATCTTAGAAAATAAATTGACAAATGCATGCATGCATACATACATACCACAGTGCTACAGAGAACACTTTTTGTTATAATTATTTTGCTCGAGTCTCTGTAGCACTTATAATTTTTCTTATAAGAGCAGCTTCACCTTCTACAGCCTTCATAAAAGGAGAGCAGCAAGGGTGTAGACCTTGATATGGGGAGTAACGCCCAAAAATGAGATTTGGGCCCAAGTGCTTCTCAACTTTGCCTTAGAGTATATTGTTTAAGCTAACAACTTAGTGCTTTTTATAAAGGCTGTAGCTGGGGGCAATGTGGCTGGAGTGCAATGATATTAAACTACACTGGCTGCTATAGGAGCTAGCTTGCAGCCATAAATGGATGCCCATTATCCTAGCTCTATGTTGTTTCACTGATTAGATGTCAAATAATTTGAATGAAGCATCCATGCAAATTCCCCATCCAGCCCATTGCTGAAACCTATTCAGAATATCCACAGCCTCTGCTGGGTTTGATGACAAAGAGAAATAAAGCTGTGTCATCAGTACACTGGTGGCACTTTACCCTAAATCCCCAAGTGACTTCCCCCGGTGGTTTCATGATGTTAAACAAACACAAGACAGAACCCTGTAAGATCCATAGCACAAATGCAATCGGTAGGAGCAGCAATCTTGTAACACCATCATCTTTAACAGGCCCATTAGGTAGGGAAGGAACCACTGGAACAGAGAGACCACCAGTTCCTATCAGTCAACCAGTCCAGAAGTTTACCACTGTCAATGATGTCAAAAGCTGCTGAGCACCAAGAGAATCACGAAAGTCCCCCTATCTCTGGTAAAAGTAATCCTCCAGGCTGACCAAGGCAGTTTTACTCAACCAGGTTGAACTGGATCTAGAATATGTTTCATTTATGAATATATTTAAGGAGCCAACACCTGCACCTTGAACCTAAAGGAATGATTAACAACCAGCCAATCATTCCCAAAAACATTTGGGTGAAGTCTTGTTCAGGAATAGAAAGCTTGTAGCCAGGACTACTCCCTCTCTTAAAGTTGTATTTGTTGTGAACCCAACCAGTAATTTCCCCTCAGCCAGATGGAATTATCCAGGATGGGCTATACCCCTCCAAACACTCTACCAACAATGTCAGGTTGCAACAACCATAATGCATTCAAGTGTGAGTGGCTACGCTGGTCTCTAAGAATGAACTTGCTCCCACACAATCACTTCTACCCAGGATTTCCTCGTACCTTGCTTCCACGCAACTACAAATTGGGAGCGCACATAGCTCCCAAACCTGAGTAGAACCCAGTTTTTGATTGGCAAAATAAACTGAATTAGAATGGATGTGAATGATATTTGCTTTGGGCTCATCTGTTGATGGTTTACCAAGTAAAATCCTCTTCGCTTTGTGTGCTTTCTTATCAGTGACACCTGAGACAACCTGGCAATGCACTTCTAGAATCCACCAGTTTGTAATGACTGATGTAAACTGGAATAGAAAGGTTGGGAGTGGAGCGTTTGATAGATATGAATACTGTATATAGTAGAAATCAGTTTGACAGGCTGTCAGGGGTGGCCCTTTCAAGAGGCAGGGTGAGGCAGTTGCTAAAGGTGGCAGATTATTGATTGCCAGCAAGGGGGAAAGATGAACTGTGCCTACTCTGGCTGTCCTGTGAACAGCCCTTTGGGATTGATCTGATCCTTGGAAACTTACTTCAATCCCTTGCAAAGCTTACTAGAAGCAGAAGGAGGAAAGAGGATGAAGCTGGCAGCCCTTTTCTCCCCCGCCACTTTCAAACTTGCAAGAGAGTGTTTAGAAAGGGGGCTAGCTCCCAACAAGGTTGTTGGGCAAGGCAGCATTTGGGACACCCCTGCAGGCTGTCAATCTAACAATTCACAAATCTTTAAATGAATTAATTAAATGGAATAAACTTAAATGAATTAATTAAATGGAATAAACTTAAATGAATTAATTAAATGGAATAAACTTTATATATTGTTCAGGAATGTTAAGAAACAATCACCACAATCCTCTGCTAGTTGCTTGACACACACTGACTACATGAAAATCAATCTATCTAGACTCTCTCTTGCACGAGATCTGTTTATTCAGTTCTGGGGAGTTGTAGCAACTTGGAGCTGACAGTCCATCTGGAGGGGAAAGCATTTAACGTCTGCATTCTGAGAGAGCATGTTTGCAGAATGTTTGGGTCTCCTTTTAAATTATGGAGCTGTTATTTCTTAGAATAGTAAATGATTGAAAGCAATAAATAGTTAACAATTTTAGAAGGGTGCTTTAAAAAGCAACTATTCCTTTTTTCAACCCCTACCTCTCAGCTCTTAATAAATAATTTCAATATAACCCTTGGAGGGTAGAGAGCAATAAGAAGAAGATACCAATAGGGACTATGGACAGAAACATTGACAATGTTGGTATACCATATTTTATGGACTATAAGACGCACTTTCCCCCTCAAAAAATAGCCACCAAAATTCAAGTGCGTCTTATACTCGTAACTGCATCTTATACTCGTAAGCCTGCCCAACAGGTTTGAGGAGGGGGCTATCCCCCCAGCAAAGCCTGTACCGATGCTAAAGGAGGGGGTTGGGGGCGACCCTCTATTAACCCCGTGCCGCCTGGGGACTGCCGCTCCAGCTCACCCTCTGCTGCTTGGGCCGTGGACTCCTCCTCCTCCCCGATCGTGCAAGTTTTACATCACCACCAGCAACACCATTGTTATCAGCTCTCCCTCCCGTTTTACTTTCTGCAAACATGTTCAGCTGAAGAAAGTGCAAAGAAGTAGGAGAGCCGAAGTGGTGGCCGCTCCCTCCTCAGGTATGTGCATTCTGGTGAGGAGAAGGAAAGCTCAAAAACGAAAGAGGTTTTTTTTAAAAAAATAGGGTCAGAAGCGAGGTTGAAGAGAAAACAAGGAGTGGAGTAGGAGCAATTGAAAGAGGACTTATCTGAAGCAAGAAGAAAGGAGAACAAACTGAAGCAAGGCTGAGAGTCCTTTCCTGGAGCTAGCAGGACTTTTTGGTACAGTTTTTATAACAGTTTAATATGTTAAAACTCTAAAAAACTGGATTAAAATTAAGGTGCATCTTATAGTCCGTAGCATCTTATAGTCCATAAAATACGGTATGTATTAAAGGGCAGAAGATGGAAGCAACTCCTGAACACATTTAATCAGCCAGGCCAGCATTTTCACTGTCAATGACTCTTGCCAATATCGAATCAGATGCCATCAGAGATGTAAACACATCCCATTTGTTTTCATATATTACAGTATACTGTGGACAACCTCAAATTAAAAAAACTTGTTTCCCGGGATACCATTCATGTGCCAAGACTGGCACACCATCAAGTGCAGAGAGATAGGCAAAGCAGAGAAAGCAATCTTGGGATCAGCCCAAGAAATGACTACACAGGAACTGAATGAAAGGAAATGCTGTAGCATGCCAGCTTGAAAAGGGGTTGGGGTGGGTGGTGGTGGTGGGGAGAGATTAACAAAATTCTGCTCCAGCTAGAGCATTCTGATTATATCACCTGCAAAACCTGTAGTTGCAATATGGATGCTCACATTGTCATATAATATGTATGTTTATGTAGCAAGAGCTATTCCACAAAACAAAAGCAAAACCTACAATTAAAATCAAATAAGGATATAGAGAGTTCTTAATGGCTGCCATTTCTCAGCAGAAGGAAAGTAGCCTTCCCTACCAGGTAAAAGTTAATTCAGTCCAGCATACAAGTCTAGGTTACCCCAGGCAAAGTGGGAACAAAGCAGTGTGGAGCTTGTGAAGTTCTCTGGCATCCTGACATCAAGAAAACACACAGTGCTCGTAAACTCCCCCTACCTCAGCTCCCAATCGATTCCTATCCAAATAGAGCCACAAGACTACTTCAGTCCTGCTGCAAGAGCAGCACTAGCCTTTAATTAGCACATCGCCATTTATTTAGAGGAGCTGCAGCTACACACAGCAGCTGCTCGCATGGAAAAGATGAGAGTTGCTCTGGCTGCAGTGGCGGCTTCCACTTGTATGCAGCTGCCTGTGGGTTTTTAACCCCCACCGTTGCTTCTCCTCCAGACACAAGAGAACAGCAACTGTAAGTTCTAGAAGGTGAAATTCAAGTGCCAACAAAACAAAACAAAAAACCATATAGCTTGTTGGCAGCTTATGCTATTTTAAGCAACATAAACCAGAAACTCCCATCTCATCCTTTCTGTGGCAACCAGGCTCCCACTAGAATTGACCACTGCAGTCAAAGGCAGAATTTCATAAGTTTCCAAGGAAAAGTTGGGCTGGTATTTGCTTTTAAATATTCAAACATACAAAGAGCCTTGCTGGATTAGGCCCAATGCCTATCCAGTCCAGCATTCTGTTTCCCACAGTGGCCACAGGCACAGCAATTTTAAACATTCATAGCATTAACATTCACTGGAAGAAGACCCCCACATTGGCTGATTTGCTCCAGGCCCTTCACCCTGCCAGGTCTCTCTAAAGACAGCTCTGAAAGCAGGAGATGGAAGCATGGCCCTGCAACTGGTATTCAGAGGCATCCTCCGTCCCTCTGAACCTGGAGGTAGCTTATAACCATTCACAGAAGCCATTGAAAAACCCGCCCTCCATGAATTTGTTAACAATAGCCAGTCTCAGGACAGGGTATTGATTCAGTTAACTTGCTTTAATATTGTACAACTAAACAAGCCATTTATTATCAACTCAGTTATTATCTGATCTAATTCTACAAGGTTGTGGTGATGCAGAGGGCGCAAGGAAAACATAAAGCCTACAGATATATGCTAGCGGTGGATCAGCACCGGCTCATTGTCCTTTACCACTTGAGCTGAACACAACAGTCTGCTTTCTCCCCTTTTGCCAGTCTCTCCCTCTGGACTGAAGCCAGCTGTGGTACCTCTCCACTCCCTCACTGGCCCATCACCGCCTCCCTTGCTTGCAGGCAAGGCAGTTTGCATCCCATGGCAGTCACCTACTGCCTTGTCCTCATGGGTGCTGTTGCTCCAGCACCCATGGAGAAACCCACCAACTAACTAACTAACTAACTAACACACACACACTCTCTCTCTCTCTCTCTCTCTCTCTCTCTCTCTCTCTCTCTCTCTCTCTCTCTCTCACACACACACACACACACACACACACACACACACACACCCTTTCCCTTCAGCAAAAAAACAACAACTCCACTTTGTCTCCTCCTGAAATGGAGAAAATGTACATCTTTGTTGCTGGAGGAGAGAGCGCACAAGAGAGCTTGTGCTCGATTAGTGGTGGTGTATGAAAGGAGAGGACAGTGAGTGAAGCTGCCACTGGATGTACACTGCCTAGCTGGCACACAGCAGCAAACAGTGGCATACCCTGGAAGCTGAGGCCGACAATGGAATAGGAGCATTGTTGGGGCCAGTGAGGGGTGGGGCAGCAAGCAAGGGAAATGTCCAGAGGTGGAAGCAGGCAGGTTAGGTAATGCCTGCAGCAGGGAGTGGGGCAGGATGTCCACACTCATTGCCCAATGGCACACTCTCCACTCCGTGTGGCCTCATGAGAGAACCGCCCCTCTTTCACAATATTCTCTCCTCTCTCAAGGAAACATAATATTCAGAACAAGCACAGATCCCGATGTTATTATATAGTATATGTCATAATCTACAAACAATGTTTTGGTTTAATCCTGGAAAGGAATAGCTACACTTAGCTGTCATTAATTTTAGTTCTACAAAACCCACTCAATGCCTTAAAGGGATCAGAATCTATGGATCGGAATTTGTGTAATTTGAACACAGCCCATCAATGAATTGACTGAACCATATAATGAACCATTATATGTTGGGGGAAACGGGTTCCAGAACCACAATGTTTGGCTGCTATTGTACCTTCAGTATGTGGATAGGTGGGAGGGAAAGAATGTCAGGCAATTGTCACTTACTGGATGTGTTTCCAACTTCTTCTGCAGCCTGGTTTGCCACTGGACAGCTTGCATGACAATGGCTTCCCACCTTCTTTCAAGATTTACGATTATCAGCTGCATAGACTGGTGATCTGCATTCAGATTACAGGTCTCTTGGTCGTCAAGGAGGTGTTGGCACAAACGCAATACTGAGCCTACACCTCGGCGTCTCTGCTTTATTTCACAGCAGAGGGACTGTGGACAAAAGAATGGCCAATGTCAGTGCACTATACTTTACTAAGGTATACAAATTCAGTGTTCATTTGCAGAGCCCAGTGTTCTTAATGAACATTATATAGAACTCATAATATTAAGGTTTGCTCTCTTATTCCAAAAACCAATTGCCTAAAAATTAGTTTTCCTGTCAACATGTACTGATTTTAGGCTTACAAGATGGGTGTATTGAATCTTTAAGGACAAATACAAATTGTATTCATAGATTAGTTCCATAGCATTCTATACACACTAAGAATCAGCACAGCATGGTCCAGTGCTTACTGCACTGGGCATGGGTCTGCTTCCAAATCCTGCTTGAGCCAGGGTCACATCATATATTATGGCGATGGAGTGGTTGCCAGAGAAAATATTTCTCTATGGCTGAAGATCCATGTATGCTGTGATGTAAATGAGGGGCTCATCATGCACATTGTTGTAATCATATCAGAAACTTCCATGTTAGCATGATTACTACCCTAGGCTTTGTAGTGTTGGAATGAAGATTTACCAGGAGGTATCACCATGCTACATAATTAGCAACATATTTATTTTATGGCAGTCACATGGAGCCTTTTCCACATGGTAGCAATAATCAATGTTCTGGGATAACCACATACTGCTGTTGTGGTGTTTTAAGTGCCTCCCACTGAGGATCTATCTAGATGGTGATTTATTCTAACAAGAACACATATTCCAATGGGATATTTTACAGGGTGTCTACATAACATTGAAAAACACAAATTCTTAGTGCCATCTGCTGGCCACCTGCTGACAATCCATGAAAAAATATGTGTTTTCTAAATCAGAAGAAAAGTAGTGTTGAAAAGGCACAGACTTTTCATGTGCTACCAGCAGATGGCCAGCAGAGGGCACTAAGAAGTAATGTAATGTGTTTCACGCCATGTAGTAGGGGTGTGCATGGAACTGGCTGGTCTGGTCCGGTCTGAGTCCAAATGGGACCTGAACCAGACCAGGCCAGTTCAGTCTGGCACTCCCTTGAACCTCCCCCCCGGTCCGGGGGTGGTGGTTCGTGAATGATTTTTAATTTTTTTTAAAACTTACCCCCACCGGGGGTGTTCTCCGAGGTGGTGGGGAGTCCACAGAGGTTCCCTCTCCCACCGCTGGCCTTCCCTCCTTTAAAATGACCCTGTCTGGCAAACCTTTCCTCTGGCGCAGCAACCATTTTGGAGGCCCATTGCGCAGGTGCGGCAGCCTCCAAAATGGCCACGGAACCGATGGGGGAAAGGCTTGAACAGGTCGAAGAATGGTCCAACGGGTCTGTTTTTGAAAGAAGGAAGGCCAGTGGGGGGGGGAGGGAGAACCTCTGTGGACCCCCCCCCCCGCAGAGAACCTCCTAGAGGGGGTATGTTATTTATTTTTCATTCACAAACTCCCTGAGCAGGCTGGTGTGTGTGTGTGTTTTGGTCCGGGGTTGAGCCCAACCAGGGGTGGTTCAACTCGACCCTGAGCCTTTGAACCAAACCAGTTCAACTTCAAACTGGTTTCAGTTCCGAACTTGTTTGTACATCCTTATCATGTAGATGCCCTGTAAAATCTCCTGTTGGAATTCATGTGGGATTAAATTGTAATCTAGATAGACCCTGAATGGTCTTGAGAACAGCCTCTGTTGCTCATCTGTACAACTGGAACTAATAATGACCATCCTTAAAAGACTATTGTGAGGTTGAAAAACATTTAAAGCCCTCTGCACCTTAAAGGTGCTACATAAGGAAATAAATAATATTATTTAAAAGGTCCTAGAGCACAGATGTTCAGCTAGTTATTAACATTTCTATATATAATATGCTAAGGTCATACGTGGCAAGCCACACCCACACAGTGCTTTTCCAATCAGAGTTAACAGAGCAGAAGCACCATAGTGATTGGGCAGTGGGGATTCCATATGTAGATAGGGAAGGGGGGGGGGCAAGGAGAGCAACAAAGTCCTAGCACACAGATGCTCTGAGCGGGTTCAGCTAGTAATATATAATATTCACTGAGTCACCTTTATTAGGACTCACTAAGGTCCACTGCAATTTGCCAGCTTCTGAGTTACACATAACAATTCCTCAAGAAAATAAAATGGGAAAGTAGCACATATTGCATTCTGAACATGTGTAGGTCCTAACAATGTTATGCTTTTACTTCTCGTGACGCTGTTATAATGAGCCGGGGAAGCTAGTGTATATGCCTAGACATCACTGTTCATAAGAAAAACCTGGTGACAAATTTCAGAACTATATATAGAGGGTGATGCCTGAAGACAATGGTGGCTGAAATCTCTCCCTTCATAATATGAAAATTAAATAAATAAATAAATAAATAAACACACACGCACGCGCGCGCACACACACACACACACACACACACACACAACCCAAAGGAAAACTAAGGAGTAGAAATGTATTACTGCCACAGGTTAAAAAAGAAAATGGCACTCAGAAATGTTTTACATAAGTAAAGTACGTTTCTTTCAGAAAGTTTTATGTTTCCTTTCTAGTGCTAAGCAGAATTCCTAAACTAAAAGAGTGTTCTGCATAGCAGTGGGTTATATACTAGCCTTGCACTAAATTAATAAAAGCTCCTTCCATCCACGGAAGGACCCATTCTGGGAACACCTTCTCCTTCTACAAAAGGAAGGATTTTTTATTCGTGGAGTATAAGGTTGGAAATAATCTTATATCGGATACAATTGTACATTTTTTTCAGATTCTGAGCCCTTTGGAGGCAGGGAACCATTCTTCTCCTTTCTTCTGCTATGTAAGTCACTTTGAAAACATTTGTTGAAAACTGATATATATGTCTATTCTAAATAATAACAATAACAATAATAGTGACGACAACATCTATTTTGCATCTGGATAACTGAAAAACAAATTGAAGGTCTTCAAGAGAAATTATGATTATATCCATAACATAGCTGAATTACTTACTAATCAGCTTGCACTTGCAAATTGGACTGTTCTAACAGTTAGCAGATTGCTTATTAATGAACAAGGGTAAACAAGACAATGCAATCTCATTGAGAATGGGCGTTTTAATGCCTAAAAGTATTTGTGTTCAAAATGTTTCTCCTGATAAGGCTTCATTAAAAGATCTTTAAATGATTAAGTGCATTCCATTGTAAAGTATATTGCATAGTTTATCAGCAGGTGGATATTTCATACAGGTGTTCTGCTAATTAATAAAATGCATTCTATAACTGGTTAAATTGTACAACTACTATAATAGCTAGAATTCCATTATTTCTATAATGAGGGAAGTCTCCCTTTAATATTTCTGAAATTTCAATATATTGAATGACAAATTTCAAAACCACTATTTCTGGTAAAATATAGCCAGGAATTCTATTATTAATTTTATAGCAGTACAGCATTTTCATATGTTCCCTGAACTTGTCCTTATTTACTGTCTTGGAGTTTATTACTATTTCCTTTCACAGCTCTTGTATCCACTATGTCTGACATATTCACTATCTGATGTAGTTCAGTAGCCTAATATTGTACCAGAAAAAATATACAATAGATACAATAGTGTTGAAGCTTTAGTAAACACAGAGGTACATTTTTTTAAAAGTCCACATCATGATGGCACTTCTATGAGACAGATTTGGTCTTCATTGGCAGACATGATATGTAAGCCCAACATAACATCATCAAAATTTATTATGATCTTAGATCAAATACAAACATAAAAGCCCTACATAGATGTCAGGGGGGATGCAGAAGCAGTGGCAAGGCTGAAGAGATTGGGTGGTAGTGCTAGAAATGTTATTATATTTCTTCCCATTGCTCCTGCAAAGAACAGTAGAGTGTAAGAATTGTGTGGTTAACTAGGAGAAAATCCTGCTACGCGAATGGGAGGGAGGAGGTAGAGGATCATGACAGGCTCCAGCCACTCAGTGCTGTTCACTCACAGCTTTAAGCATCGGTTTCATTAGAGCTCAGCAGTGTAGAGGCAGAAATAACTGAATGAAATGTGGTGATAATACTTTCGAACATGGCTCATTAAGTAAGCCTGTTGTAACCCTAAGAGAGAAGTCTTAGGACCCTCACCACACTTCCAGAAATTGCAGTTGGCATGGTTAGACATCTGCTGGGGTCATTGCTGACACGGGACCTAGACTGTTGCTTCTCCTTATTGACTAACTGCTGCACTTGTTTACTTTTTCTCTTACCATATTGTGAAATGGAAGGGAAGAAGTGGGGGGAGAGCACAGGCGGAGCTTGGTTCTGCCTTGCAACTTCTCTCTCTCTCTCTCTCAATCTCTCTTTCTTTCTTTCTTGCAATTCTAACCGTAGCAAGTCTGTTCTATGCTTCTTCCAGTACTGCCTGCTGCAGTTTGCTTACCTCTGTGTACTTGCTGTGGCTTCATTATTATTTATTTATTTGATTTGATTTGATTTATATACCGCCCTTCCAAAATGGCTCAGGGAAGTTTACAACAGGATAAAAACAATTAAAACCAGTTAACAATTAAAATCAAAACTATAAAAACAGAATAAAACCAATTTAAACATTCAAACCGCTAAAATCCCTGGAAAACCAGGACAACAGTTTAAAACAATTTAAAACAGCTTACAGTAGTTTAAAAACCCTGGAAGGCCAGGCCAAACAGATAAGTTTTAAGGGCTCACCTGAAAGAGAGTAATGAACTCAAATTACAGATTTCTGCCGGGAGTGCATTCCATAGTCCAGGAGCAGCTACAGAGAAGGCCTGCTTCTGAGTCGCCACCAGACGAACTGGCGGTAGTTTTCAATTGGCTGCTATGTGCCAGCCACTCACTCAGCAGGCTTCTTAATCCTTGCTATCCATTGGCCCATTGTGCTAAGCTAGCTTTGGAACATTCTTTTGAGTCATTTATTATTTCGTTGCACTTGATTTAACCTATAGATATGAGCCACTAATTCTGATAACTGGGCCTGTTCTAGAGTTGCCCCTGGGACTCTGGAATGCACTTCCTAATAAAATTAGTTTCCCCCCCTTCTCTGAATGTTTTTAAGAAGGACCTAACAACATACTTGTTTTGCCAGGCTTTTAGTTTATAGTTTTAAAGCTTTGGGTTTTACAGTTTTTATCTATATTAATGTTTAAATGGTTTTTAGATTGTGAACCTTCCAGGGACTTTTTTGTATTGGGCAGTCTAGAAATGTACTAAATGAACAAACAAACTTGAAACTGTACTTTTACTAAAACATTATGCCAGAAATAACTAAGGCAATGCTGGTAACTTCCTAGGTCAGATCATCCTGAGCCAGTGCAAATGTATTTGATCTATGTTCTGATTAGACAAATGATTTAAAGTTGAATAACAGGAAGGCAGACAGTGTTATGTAAGAGATATCATTATTATTGCTCAACAGGAAGTATCTGTAAGGAACTTTTGGTCTTAAAACAGAAAGAATCCATATGGGATCAATACAAATACATAAGCCACTCTGGTATTCAGAAAGTTGTTACCTAGAAATGTAAACAGAAAGCATGGCTGCACTTGACCGAAGAACATACCAAACCAATACACATAATATGAAAGATTCACACTTCTTGTAATCAATTTTCTCAACTCATTTTAACTTTTAGGAGTGTGATATCATATTTAACATTAAAAAGGAAGGACAAACATTCAATAAAGTTATAACAAAATACTGTGGATTGGATCCCAACTAATACTTATACTAATGGAAGATGTTCTATTAGTGCAAGAGGGAGGAACAATTTTCACCTCTTTTCCTTTGCAGGTGCCTGTGTCCACTCCAAGATATACCCCTTAATATTGGGGAGTCTCAGGAGGTGGTTTGGGGGAGGCAGTACAGGGGGCAGCAGAGGGAAGGGGGGTTTAGTATTATGTGAATAGAACTTCCTCAATTTGTGGACATTCTATTTTGGATCCAGTGCTGTGGTTATCATATTATACCAGTAAAAATCAAGACTGTCCCAGATGCAGTTTTTATAATTATGCTGCTATAAAACCAGATACATACAAGGGCTTGTAAGTCAAAATTGCATCATGCAGTAAAACAACATATGGCAAGTATTTTCTAGCATTTGGATTAATCTATGATAAAATAATCTACAGTAAAATGATGCTCTATTCTGTAGCCTTCAACGTCTAAAATAGGACTGTGAGCTAATATGCTATTTTGTGTTCATTTTCTTACTAGCTTAATGGCTGAGGTACCATTAAGAGGTATCCAGGAGAGGGGTAGACATGGGAGGTCCTTGCCCACAAGGCATCTGTAGCAGGGGCGTATCTAGGGGTAGGACAGGCAGGGCACGTGCCCCAGGCGCCACTTGAAGGGGGGCACCATTTTTCTAAAATTAAAAAAAAATTAAAATGGCTGCTGGAAACAAAATGGCCACCGCGCATGCTCAAATGGCCTCTGTGAGGCCCTAGGCCATGCCAGGCCTCGCAGAGGCCATTTGAGCATGCGCAGTCACCATTTTGTTTTCAGTGGCCATTAATTTTTTTTTTTAAAGGCCACCGCACATGCTGAAATGGTCCCTGCGAGGCCCTAGAGGCCATAGAGGGGAGGGGAAACCTTTGCAGACCCCCCCCCCACAGCCTTTAGGAAGCCCCCCAAAGGGGCTACAGGTAATTTTTTAAAATTAATTTAAAAAAAAAAATTAAAAAATTTTAATTCTTTTTTAATTTTTTAAAAATTAACATAATATAAGTCACTGTACACATATTCAGTTTGGCACTATGTACAGAGAATCAGATGGGTGTCAGATGTTTGGACAGGGGGTGCAATTTCAGTGCTTGCCCTAGGCACTATTTTCCCTAGATACGCCTCTGTAGCCATGCTTATAGTGGCAGTGGCAGTTGTTCTGGAGCTGACAAAGCAACCACAGAGTCCTCCTTTGACATTGCCACTGCAATGAGCCAAGGGAGACTCCATTTATGCTTCAATTGAACGCTTTTTTCTTTCATCTTCACAAGGCCTACTTGTATTGGTTCAATCTGCCCTTGGAGCTGTGGAGTTACCACCAGATGCCCTTTCCACGGCTGCTTTCCTCTTTTTTCTTATTCTCACAGATCAGGTTATGCCTGCATAGAGACCTATGTCAATGAGGCTAGATCTTGAGCAGGAACTGCTGTACCCACAGAATGGAAACCCAAACAGAAAAGGTATAACAATTGGCTCTACTCACTAAGAGGTCCCAGAGGGCTGTGTCACTGATTCTGATGCCTATGAGGTGTTTTTATATATGGCATGTTGAGCTTTATGATCATTTCTATTTTGTATAAATAAATCCTTTTCTTGATGGTTCAGCAATTTTGGCACAAGTCCCTATAAGTCTTTAATGGTGTAGGCCCCAACCTATTGCTAGAAAGTATCTGTTAGGAGATTGGACCATGCAGATATAAAGCCAAGCTGTGTTATATACGATGGATGGGGGCGCACAGTCTCCATGCTGGCTCCAAACACAGGCACTCCCCAAGTTACAAACATCCAACTTACAAACATCCATACAACATACAATCCAAGCTCCATAGCATATTACATTAAGGAAGTCCCCAACTTACAAACACTAACTACATACATAGAAATGGCCACTCTTAGGAACTATATGCGTTTTGAGTTATGAACATTCTAATTTTCAAGCCAACTTTTGGAACACAATTAGTTTGCAGATTAGGAACTTCCTCTAATTCTGTGTTTCTGTTAGCCTGGTACCTTGATTATATAGCTACAGGATTGACTGTTAACAGAATAGCTTTCAAAGTTTTCCATGTGACTTCAGCTATGTTTATTATTCTTGTTGCCTGCTGTGGCACGCCTGGTGTCATAAATGCTGAAAACCAAGGTTTTCCATTAGGGACTGAAAAGGACAACCAATAGTAAGTAATCTCTCAAAATTAAAAAAAACAAAACACACACACATACAAAAACCCCTCCAAATGCCACATACTGGAAGTGAATGATGACTTGTCATCTTCTAAAGAAAACACTGGCAAATCTGGGTGTTTTAACTGATTTCAAGGTTAAAAGAAAATGTCACCTAATATAGGCACTGTGTTCAGTTGCCAGTAGTAGGGCCTAATCTATACCGAAGCTAAATATTCTATAAGCATGCAGTGAAGTGCAAGAAACAGCCATTGAAAAATGACATGATTAAATGGCACAACATGCAATCATTTGCTTTCAATTATATCCATGTATCTTCTTCCTTCCAAGGAGTCAGGCAGAAATATTGTTTTTTAAATGCCTCTATTAAATTGGGCACCAATAATAAAATAGATGAGAGTCCTAATAAGCTCATTTGTGTAACATACATCATACACTACAAAACTATTCTCTCCACACAGCTTTGCTTATACATTTGTCTCCTGATTGTCATCCATCTTGGCAATATTAAAAGGTTTTTAAAGACATACTGCTGCTTTTGTGGCCATTCATTGGAAACCCTTTGTACAACTTTCCTGATTAACCCTTGTGAGATCTGTGATGCTAATTATGGAGGGAAAGTTTGGATATAATATCTTTGCTGTCAGATTTTATTAAGATGATGGTCTAAGGAAAATCTTGGACTGACGTTTTGGAAATCTCATCTAATTGCAAGTCAGAAACATGGAATGACAGTTTAAAATAGATCATGAGTTCTTTCAAAATAGTGAACTGGTTTCCTTAATATAAAAACACCTTTTATACTATTATCCATCAAATTGCTGCAATAAGTATCCCCTTTTCCAAGATTCTTTTCTAAAAGTGTAGCATTTCACTGACAACTTTGGAAATGGCATGTGACATTTATTATTAAAAATATCCTCATTTCTAATAAAGAATTTATTTTCCTTTTCACTCTACTTACATGTGAAAAAACAAATGCTATCCAACTGTTTTAATACAAATTTATTTTAAGTAAGTTTTGATTGTTTAGAAATTTCAGCTTGACCTATTGCTATATAATCTGAGTGATTTTGGTATAACTGTACTCTCAAATTATGGGCTTTGAAATATACATACAAATAAATTATCTCGAAATTACTTGAAAACAATTAAAACAAAGAATAGCATCACTAGCCCAATAAATAGCACCTGTATTCATCTCAGCTTGACTCCAGCAGAGTATGGATTAAAATCCAATAATAAATCCAGAACTGATGCCTCTCTGATTTTATTTCTCTTTTTGTCCATGAAAGCTATGATTATCCAAGCATGATATGCTTTAATTTCTCCATGCCACTCCTTATGTTGGGTTAAGGTCTTTACAAAATCTTTTATTTAAAGAATATAGTTTGGTGCACTGCTACTAAGTCCATGTTCCTATGTAATTAGTAATGCGTAGTATACTTCTCTTTCTAAATTAAAAACACTATTAAAATTCTAGTCATATAAAACAATATGAAAATTAAGTTATTCTGAAAGGAAATTATAATAGGTTACAGATTGCTTATATCATTACTGAAATGCTGGCATCTATCACAATGTCTCCATGGAATAAAAAATGCACTTTTGGCAATAATCTGTTACAATGTATTCATTATTTTTAAGATTCTGCTATCTGAAGTCTAAGCTAGAATGCAGTTACAGGAGGATTTATTTTTATTTTTATTTTTAAAGAAGGAGTACTGGGACATGGGGAATTTAGAAACACACACATACACACACAATTTAGGTCCTACTTATCACTGTATGAGTAAATATAGACAACCATTTACCAAGAAGTAACTGCCATGGCATACAGTACATGTAAATGACTTGAGAGGCCCGTCAGTCTTGTGCACTTGTGCAAAGTGTTGAAGAGAATCTCATCACTTCCCTGTTTCCCCTGATTTCTGATTGTCCTTACCAGTTGGAATGACAATGCAGCCAATCAGCTTTCCAAAGGATCATATGCACACTACAGTTAACACAAATGGTCATCTGTAAACCCCATAGCTCGCCACAATAAGGAAACATATAAGCCCTGCTGAGTAGTTATGCAAGCATGGAAGCTGTACGCCCACAGCATTCCCCATTAAGTGGACAATCTCTCCTGGAGTAAAGCATTTGTCTACCCAGATAAATTTGTCTACTCACTGTATTACCTGGGTACAATGTAGAGATGGGCTAACAAGTGCATCAGCATTGGGGCAGGACTTTCCAGCACGCTCTTATGGAAGCTGTCTTGAGATACAGCCTCTACATTTTTGTTAACTATTGTTTCTCCATTTTCATGAGAGAGCCAGGATAGGTGGATAGTGAAGCAGATCACTACTGCTGGCCACTCGTGTGGGGTGATCATGGTGGGAGAGGAATACCTGTCCTTACCTGCAACCATTGAGCAGTGGCAGTAGACTACTTTGGTGACTAATATTTATATACCACTTTTCAACAGTTCTCAAAGTGGTTAATATAGAAAAAATAGTACATGGTAGTTACCTGTCCCAAAAGAATTCACAATCTAAAAGGAAATACAAGGTATTTGTATACCTTGTAAACTTGCAGAGACACAAGTTTTGGGCAGTATAGAAATGTAATAATAAATAAGGTAGACAGAGTGACAGTAGATTATAGAAATGTAATAATAAATAAGGTTGACAGAGTGACAGTAGCAACAGCCACTGAAGGGATGCTGTGTTGGGGCTAGATAGGGACAGGAACCCTATCCAGTAGAGGCAGGGTACACATTGCCCAGCACCTCACAAGAATATGGATCTGACTGACTATGAATATGGTTCTGGTCAGTCTGACTGACTGACCGACCCCCACTGATGCCAGTTACCCCAGATCCACAATTCGGGGCAACAAAGCAAACAGTAACATCAAGCTTGCACAGAGCAGACTGAGATAGGAACATAGGAAGCTGCCATATACTGAGTCAGATCATAGGTCCATCTAGCTCAGTATTGTCTACCCACTCTGGCAGTGGCTTCTCCAAAGTTGCAGACAGGAATCTCTCTCAGCCCTATCTTGGAGAAGCCAGGGAGGGAATTTGGAACATAGATGCTCTTCCCAGAGTGGCTCCATCTCCTAAGGGGAATCTCTTACAGTGCTCACACATGAAGTCTCCCATTCATATGCAACCAGGATGGACCCTGCTTAGCTAAGGGGACAAGTCATGCTTGCTACCACAAGACCAGCATTCCTCTCCAGATGCCTCCTGACCCCCCCCCCCGCCCCATCTCCTGACATTTACAAGCAAGGGAAGAAATTCCCTCCCCCTTCAACTGGAGGCGGCTAGTGCAGCAAAAATTTCCTACTAGATAACCACTTCACCAGCCACCACTGATCAGGTTCAGCCAATTTCTAGCAAGAGGTTTTTTGTTTTTTGTTTAAAAAATAGAGTAGTATCTCTTGAAGACTTTGTCACTGTCACAAGTCCAGTCACCTGACAGTGTTATACAAGTCAGTGTATGACTGCCATTGGAAAACGCTCAGCCTATGCTGAGTTCCAACATGGCAGCATGTTCTGGGTTGTGTTCTGCTGGCGTGTAATGAGCTCTGTGTGGACTGGCTTTTAGTATGTCAATTCAACTGGACATAATCAGGCCTTTGTAATGGTATATGAAAAGCAAAACCATGCATAGTTCAGTGTACCCCATGATCCCTCAGATATGCTGCTGAGGCTGGAACTCAGCACACCCTGAAGCTATTCACATGTGCACTGAAAACTGGGCTAAGAAAGCCCAGCCCAGTTTTTGGTGTGCATGTGTACTGCCGGGAGCCACTCAGTGGCAGGGCAGCAAGCCCACTTAGGGGGCCTACCACTTAGCCCGGATTTTGGGTGCAAGGACACCCAAAAGGCAGGCTAAATGCTCATGTGTCGGTGCCATGCAGCTTAGCATGGCACTTATACACAAGTAACCTCACGACCAGCATCGGGAGGCTCCCCATAATGCACTGCACACTCACATGGTACATTATGCAAGCTCCGGGGGCCTCCCTGGGCTCCCTCCCTGCTACCGGCAGAAGCCGGCAATCATCTGGGCAGCCGATCCGGCCGCCCAGGAACATGGACAGGAACATTTGCAGGGGAGTTACCTCCCCTGCAGCTTGCGGCTTCCTCCCCTCACCCCGTCCAAGCCCATTCTTCAATCATGGGTATAGGCCCCCTGAGTATTTTCCAGCAGCAGCAGCCGCAGCGGCGGTGGCAAAGTCAAGAGCTTGCATGACTGAGTCCTGAATATTACTTTGGATGTCCACAAAATATCAGGAAGGGCTAGTGCCTCAGGTTTCTTCATGCTTCTTGTTCCCAACATTTCTCTATAATGACACTTTCATATTTCCACCTGCAACAAACTGTTCCTGCATCAGATGTTTGTACATACGGACAGAGATGTGGAAGTTGCAAAAACGTACTGGGAACTAGAAATGTGAGGTAGCTGTACTTCCTCTCCTCCTATTATTCTGAGTATTGATGCTGCTATAATGAAATAAAAGTATAGATTCAAAATAAACTCTACTAGGGTACATAATGTAATCCTGAGAATATCATAAAACTGTAAGAACTTTTTGCGTGTACTCTACACATATATAAACCATTTCTGATGTATGCTGATTTTTGCAAATTTTTAGTGCTTCTCTGGTTATAAAATTTTGTAGTACATCATTTATTATTATTGTTTCCTGTTTATTAGTTCATCACTTAAATCTTGATCTGTTTATATTGTTAGCCCATAGGGACAGTTAGGCATCAAAATGAATATGCAGTGATGCCTCTGCAATTGATTGGTCTGTTGACTGTGACTCATTCAAAATACCTCCAGGTCACTTCTGATGTTTCACCAGTATAGGGAATTATGTAGAAAATGATGTGCAGACCATCAAGCATGATCATCTCACACGTGGCTATGCCATGACATGTGTATGCACTAGGAAGACTATTGGTTGTGGCTTCTCAGACTGTTGAGAATTGAGATTGCCATGGATCCAAAGAACAAACAGCAAAAGGGCAACCTATATTAATGCTGCTCCATGAACTCTTGCACAAGCACTGGTGGAAGACCAGTGCAGTGCAATGATGTATTTTGGGGGTTGTAGTTGGTCAATAAGGAGGATACAAGCATTTCTCCCAGCCTTTAGGCTCCCAGTTTTTAGGAGGAAAATGAAGACTGCCCTTTTTATTAAGGCTTTGGCCAATGAGCTGTCCCTTGCTTTTTGAATTTTTAGCTGAATTTATTCCATTTTTATGTTTTTATTGAATTGTTTTTATCTTCTTGTTAATCGCCCTGGGATCTTTGGACATAGGGCAGTATAGAAATATATATCCAATCCAATGTGTATACTCATTTAAAGGGCCACTAATGTATTAACAGTCAGTAACAACAAACTCTAAATTAACTAAAAATTAAGGCAGACTCTGGTAATATGTCACTCAAATGGAAGAATTTATCTGGATTTAGCAACTCAAGCAACTCTTCTGCTAATGCATAAGCTAAAGACATCTTTTGCCAGCAAAAGGGCTTCTTTGGATCCAATCCAATATATACATTCTGAAATCAGTGTGTGCCAACTGTGAGGATCTATTTATTTATTACATGTGTATCTTTCCTTTTCTCTAAGCAGGAGAAGTGGCAATTTTATCCTTAAAACAACCATGTCAGGAAGGTTAGGCTGAGGAGAAGCCAGGCCAGAGAACTCATGCCATCAACTCTTGAAGAGAGCACCAACATTACTGAGATAACTCAGTTGGGATAGTCCCTCACCCATCTTCCTGCAAGCTACTTAAAGACCTGTGCCACCTCAGGAGAAAACAGAAGAGCAGAAGCCATCAACTCCTGAAGAGAACACAGATGGCTTAAGAGAATTCTGCTGGGGCAGCACCTCTTCAGTCTTGATAGAGGCAATTTAAGACCTGTGTGATCTGAGGGGGAGCCAGAAGAGAAGCACAGGCCAGAGAGCTTCTGGCCTCAGAAGCCAGAATGGCCCCAGGCCTCAATAAAGAAAAGACACGTACAGTTGGATGAACTAGGGCCACTTTATTAATTTAGTTAATACAAATCCTGCAGTGAGGCATGACAACTCAGAATGCGGTTACCCCAACTAAGGGTCAGTCTCATAAGGAGGACTGCTCAACCAAGGGTGACAGAGTGGGCATTAGTTCTGCCCAGACAATGCGTACATCATAACAGCCATGGGGTGAAACCCCACAGAAGGGAGGTCAGACAGCCCCATCCACCCAGGCTGCAACACTCTGTGGTGGGTGCCAGCCTGCCCCCAAGTAAGGGTGGATCCCAGCCCAAGGGCCGCAAGACCTGCATAGGCTGTTCCTTGGCTTACCTACTCACCATTAAATGGTCCTCCAGTCAAACACCAATTAATACACTTAAATTAACCCACACTCATCGGCAAAGTGACCAATCAAAAGGTGACAACACTAAATGAGTTTCAGTGAAAAGTCAGTGAAAAAAGGCCAAACCAAGGCCAATCAGGAATGACCCCCAAAATTCCTATTTGGCCCCAAACAGTGACCGGACTTCCTTCACTGAAATGGGTGGGAGGAGGGCTGATCAGTCCAAGCAACCAAGAGCGAGTGCTCTTTGGAGCCCGAGGCCACGCCCCCTTTAGCAAGCACTTCCTTGTCATTTCAGGCAGCGCTTGCTGCCTGAAAGCACCTATTCTCCCTTTCTCTCCCCCTCTAGAGGGAGAGAGAGGGAAATAGATGCCTTCAGGTGGCAAACGCCACCTGAAAAGAATGGGGAAGCACTTGCTCAGGGCTCTTAGTAGCCTGGGCGTGGGCGGGGGGGGGGTTGCTCGGGGCTCTTCTGAAGCCCGAGGCACACACCCTTGGGGGCTTCAGGGACACGCACGGGATGTTGTTGGCTGCCAGGCGGGGCCAGACTCAGGCTGCCACTCAGCTGGCTTCACTCCTGGCAGAAAGGTACTATGTAAAAGCAGTAAATAAATAGGCTGAGACAGTGATTATCTCAAGGCCACATAGTACGATGCCAGGTGAAAGGAAGTCCAAAAGGAAGAGGCTAAATGTGAATGCTAAGCTCTATGGCCTTACTACAACTGAAAAGATGAGCTAGGGCATCTTTCAGGCAGAGAGTTGCCACAAGTATATATTTGGAACTCACATTATAAATATAATTAGAACAGTTGCTCTCAGTTATTTCTGAAGAAGTAATTTTTAAAAGCCAAAACATTTATGAGCTGTATGAAAGACTAGAGTATGTTTCCAACAATCTATTAGAATGGGTTTTCCAGTCTCTCCCCAACCGCCATACTTGTGTGGTAGGTAGTGCTACAGAATGAACAAGAGTTGATCCATTTCTCAGAACTGCAGTCATCTTATAATAAATGACAGACTGATCTTAGAACATAAGAACAGCTATGCTGGATCAGGACCAAGGCTTATCTAGTTCAGCATCCTGTTTCACACAGTGGCCTAACAGACTCCTCTAGGAAGCCCACAGGTGAGAGGTGAGGGCATGCCCTCTCTCCTACTGCTACTCTACTCCTACTGCTACTCTTCTAGAAGACTTCAACAGAGCAAAATACCCACAATTTAAATAGATAAATTGAGGACCAATTCAGATGCTGAAAAGATTCATAGGTTCCTTGCTTTGCATGTGAAATTGGAAGTGTGCCACTTCTGATTCTTTTGAATATCAGAAACAGTCCCTTTTAAAAATACGAACAAATAAATTTCTCTTTCTGCAATTGGAATAACAGCACCGCCATGCAAAATTTACCATTTTACTGTTTACTAATAGAAATGTTTGTCTGTGTACGGTCATTATGTACACCATCTGTATGAATATCATATTAACAATTTTATTGTGAAACCATGATTTGCATGCCATAATGAACACGAATAAGATGGTATTTTTAGCTAAGTAAAAAGTAAGTTGAATGAAACCGCAGCGGGTTTATCTACTAAAGTTCCTGAAAACGTTCTAAATGCTTTCTCTGAAATACATGTATTATACACTTCATATTGTTAATTATATCCATTTTCTCTTATGTTTGCTCCCCCAAGAGGTTAGCGGGGATTTGAAAACTTACTTATCATGGATTTTAAATTTAATGAGACAAAGAGAGCTTGAAGATTTTATCCAGATCTTTGTGGGAAAGTGATGTGTTCTTACCACAGCTAAATGAGGCTGTTCACATAATCAGCCCTACCGAGGCTTGGGCAGTCCTACCTGGGTAGGGATTCTTGTGTGAAGCACCGGGATTGAGGCCGATCCCAGTGCTGCCTTCCCAGGTAGCCCAGGACTTTAAGCTGCCTTTTTACCCAGATACATGGCCGTGTGTATGTTTGGGCTGTATGCAGCCCAAGCAGACTCAGAGCTGTGTGCTTAGAGAGCCTGGCTTGAGGGGAAATCCTTCAATGCACCGCGCTCTTCTCATGGTGCATTAAGGGATATCTGGAGGCTGGGTTTCCTTTTCCTGGCCTCCAGAGATCCGCGCTTCTCAGAGCAGTGTGGATCACGTGGGTGACAAGCCGCATGTCAGACAGCAGACAACTGATCGTCTGGTGGGGAAAGGTAGGTTCAATCCTCCCTTCTCCTCCCTCCCTGCCCCAGTAACAGTCGGGAGGATGGCCTTTATAACTGTTTTTTATACAACGATAGCGATCATTTTGAAAATAAGTAATATATGAAAAGTGGAACATAGGAAGTTGTCATATACTGAGTCAGACCATTGGTCTATCTAGCTCAGTATTGTCTTCACAGACTGGCAATGGCTTCTCCAAAGTTGCAGGCAGGGATCTCTCTCAGCCCTATCTTGGAGAAGCCAGGGAGGGAACTTGGAACCTTTTGCTCTTCCCAGAGAAGCTTCATCCCCTAGGGGAATTTCTTAAAGTGCTCACACTTCTGGTCTCCCATTCAAATGCAACCAGGGTGGACCCTGCTTAGCTAAGGGGACACGTCATGCTTGCTACCACAAGACCAGCTCTCCTCTCCTAGTGACTTAGTTGTCAGTCAGTTATGTAATATGTTAGAGGTCCCTGGTGAACAACTACCGTATTTTACGGACTATAAGACGCTACAGAATATAAGACGCACCTTAATTTTAATCCAGTTTTTCAGAGTTTTAACATATTAAACTGTTAAAACATATAAGACACACCTGAATTTGGGTGGATATTTTTTGAGGGAAAAAGTGAGTCTTATAGTCCATAAAATACGGTAGTTTTTCCAGAGGGCTACTTTGAGAAGAGAGTAGGAGGTGACAGGCCAGGTAGGAGGTGACTCATCCCATTGTCTCTTATTTAGTTATTGCTGCAATGGGCAGTACTTCAGTGGCAGAGCGCATACTTTGCATGCATAAAGTCCCAGGTTCAATCCTTGGCATCTCCAGGTAGGGTTGGGAAAGACCTCTGTCTGAAACCTGGAAAGTTTCTATCAGTCATTGTAGACAATATTGAGAAATATGAACCAATGCTCTGACTCCAAGTCAGAAGGCGGCTTCAAGTGTCCTATTTTCACAAATGTCACTCCTACACACCCTTCTTTTGTTTCTGCCAGGTCAGATAGAAGTCCATGATATAGCTCCTTCTCAAGTAAGTACTGTTCCAGATCCTAGCAGAGACTTTATTATTTAATTTTTATTCATTGTTATTATACTTAATGTTGACTTTACAGTTGTCTATCTATCAATATCAAACATATTTGTCAGGAGAACTTCTCATTTTTATCTCTGGCGAGGGTGTCTACAAAGGGTATTCAGATGCCATGGAAATGGTTCCTAAAATGTGTTCCGCACAGGCTGTTAAGATTAGAACTGTCTTCCAAGATCAGACCAAGAGTTCATTTAGTATGACACTCTGTATTTAACAATGAGCAGATGTACACTGTGGGAATATTCTAATCTTTGTTAAACCAACACCTAAAACTAGTTAACCACCACATGTTACGATGAATTCCATTGTAGACCTTTGTCTGCAAAGGAAAACACCTAGTAAGATGGCAGTCAATGTGCTGCATACCCCTAAGAAATGTAGTGTAAGAATAAACATTTTGAAGATGGCTGTTGCATGGGTGGGAAGCATGTCTTTATAACAAGGACAGCAATGGCTGAAGACATTTAAGAGTGGCTTTGGGTGTGATGGTAATGCATGGGGAGCAATGGTGAAACAAAATGACATCCCATTTCCATGCTCTTCCTTCATGAACCTGTAGCAAAATGTAGCAAAATGTTTCATGGGGCCAAGGTGTGGTAGAGATAACAGGTTTCATTGTGACAGAGAAGCACAGAAACAGGAAATCAAGAAGCTTTCTCCTGCCCCCTCCTTGCTGTTATGTTATGCTAAAATATAAGCAATCAACAATAAACATCCACCATGCAGGAATATCCAGATGTGAAAAGAAATTCCTTTTATGCAACAAAATGAGGTTGTGCACATGACCCCAGCCACACGCTCCTTAGGGCTGGGTGGGAGGAAGCAGAAGACCGCCTGCTTTCCATAGCAGATGAGTGTCATAATTCTTCCCATTGCTGTGCCATGCAACCAAATGAGCAGCAGTGCGGTGAAGGGGAATTCTGGGAGTGAGACGACTTCCTCCTGCATAATGCTGCTGGAAATGGAGGTGGGCCAGGGGGAAGCCATTTAACCCAGCCGCAATTGTGCACACGATCGCCAGCCGAGGTTAAGCAAAGCACAAGGTTGCTTAACCTCAGCTAAATGCTGGGTTAAAAACTGGGGCTAGGCACAGAAGCAGTGCCAGGATCACCCTGAATCCTTCCTGACACTTCACACCTGCAGCCTTATCCAGGCTGGGATGCCCTAACCTGGGTTAGGCTGCACATGTGAATAACCTCATTATGTGTTCTACCTCAAAACTGCCCATTTATTAGTATATTCAATAACCATGCTTGTGTACCTGAAGAAGGCAATAACAGGAATGGGATACAGTATGTAGAGATGTTTTGCTTCAGACTTGGAATCATGATGAAGGCTCAGTTCAGACATAATTCTAAACTATAGTTTACCGCTACATGAATAAACTTATGGGAGCTTCAGGCTTGTGCACCTCCCCCCACCTTTCTTCCTCTCTCTCACACAAATGAAGACGTGTGAAAGTTTTTGCATTCACTTCAGAATGCATTGCAGTGCTGAGTCATGCATGAACTTGGGGAACTGTAGTTTGCTCAGTAACAAACCAGTTAGAACAAACCACAATTTGTTTGATCCTGGTATGATATCCTTGTTTGTTCTATAATTAGTTAACAAACCATACAGAGAACATAAGAATGTAAGAAGACCCCTGCTACAACAAATCAAAGGCCTATCTAGTCCAGCATCTCTTCTCTCACAGTGGCCAACCATATGCCTCAGGAAAGCCCACAAGTGGAAATGAAAGCATGCCCCTCTCCTGACACTGTTCCGCAGAACCTCCTATCCGGAGCCTCTGAACCTAGAGGTAGCACATAGTCATCAAGACTAGTAACCACTGATAGATTTCGCTTCAATAATTTAATCCCTTTTAAAACCATCTAAGCTGGTAGCCATCGCCACTTCTCGTGGAAACAAGTTCCATAGATTATAAGCTAAGAAATAGCTTCTTTGGTCTGGCAAAATCTCCTGCCAATCAGTTTCACTGGATGATCCCTGCTTTAGTGTTTTAGAAGAGGAAGATAAGCTTTTCTTCAACTCTCTCCACACCATGCATAATTATGTCACCCCCTTAGGTTTTTTTTTTCCCTAAACTAAAAAGCCCCAAGTGTGTTAACTTTTCCTCACAAGAAAGGAACTCCAGTTCAGACCCCTGATTATTTTGGTTCCCCCCAATCCTTTTTAAATATCTTTTCTATCTCTACAATGTCTTTTTGTTGTTGTTATGTTTTGTGAATAAGAAGTTCGTCCCTGTGAGGATCTTGTAGAGAGTGTGGGGCGTGGAGTCAGAAAGAAACAGGAGGGAAAGGACAAGGTGAAAAAATGGAGCTGCTTCTGAATAAAGCCTTAGTTAAACCAGCATATTTCTTCATGTTGACAAGAGAAGAAGTTATACCAGCCCACAGGATCATACCAGCCCACAGGAGGAGAGCTGATATTTGGTAGTAAGCATGACTTGTCCCCTTAGCTAAACAGGATCCACCCTGGTTGCATTTGAATGGGAGACTTGATGTGTAAGCACTGTAAGATATTCCCCTCAGGGGATGGAGCCGCTCTGGGAAGAGCAGAAGGTTCCAAGTTCCCTCCCTGGCAGCATCTTCAAGATAGGACTAAGAGAGATTCCTGCCTGCAACCTTGGAGAAGCCACTGCCAGTCTGTGAAAACAATACTGAGCTAGATAGACCAATGGTCTGACTCAGTATATAGCAGCTTCCTCTGTTCCTATAAAACATTTGGTAATGAGATTCAGAACCAGCTATGCATGTGAGGATACCATGGACAGATAGGAAAACAAACAAATGGATCATAGAACAAATCAATCCAGATTTTTCACACTTCAGACACATCATGCGAAGACCCAGCTCCCTTGAGAAGTCTATAATGCTGGGGAAAGTTGAAGGAAAGAGAATCAGAGGGCGACCAGCAGCAAGGTGGATGGACTCGATTATGACAGCAATGAATGCACCACTGAGAGACCTTAAAGGCCAAGTTGAAGACAGATCATCCTGGAGAGAATCTATCCATGTGGTCACTAAGAGTTGACACCGACATGATGGCACTTAATCAATCAATCAATCAACCAACCAACGCATATGAGGCCGCAAAGCTTGTGAAAATTCCTGCATCTTCCTTTCACTGCATTACTGGGCCTACATTCCTGAACTGCTGAATTCTACTATTGTTGCTGCTGATTGTTTCTCCTGCTTCCTGACCTGCAGAACCCCTGAAGGTACTGTCCCCTTATCAGTACTCACTGCAGCATAGCTCAAATCCCACCACCATCTTTTTTCTTGTCCACCCCAGGAGGACATGCTCTTTCCTGGAAACAATGGAGGTCCTATTTCTGCAATTACCTCTTCACTATACAGACCCCTGATTTTACTCCAGCAAAGCAGAAGGCTATATTGCTTCACTGTCTGGGCCCTCTGAAGGACGAATAATATATATTCATTTGCCTTTACCTAGCAACTTGGAAGAGGATGCCAATTCTTATGAAGCTGCTCTTCGAGCCTTAGATGGTCAGTTCAACTCTACTTTGAATATGATTGCTGAACGTTACAAATTCTATTCTAGATCCCAATTGCCTGGTGAATCTATCAATCAATATCTCACAGATATTGTACCTTAGATGTACCTTAGATTGACTTAGATGTCAATCTAAGTACCTTAGATGTAACTTGTGAGTTTGTTAACTTTACTGATGAAATTATCAGGGAGCAGATTGTTATGAAAACAAACTGCTCCAAGCTGGAAGGGAAACTTACTTGCTACTGGAAGGGAAACTTACATTGAATGAAGTTACAGAGATGGCTAGGAGGGTGGAAAATGCTCGTCACTCTGCCAAATTGCTCTCTTTGGTACCCCTAAACCAAACTCCTGAAATCCAGGCTGTTCAGTCTAAATAATTCCAAGCCCAATCTTCTCATATGGCACTGCCCCAAAAAGTGGCAGCACAAGACAGAAGAGCTACCAATGCTAATGATGTGGAAATTCTGCTTACAAAGCTGATTTTGCTCACTGTCCTGCACGGAAGGTCACTTGCAACAGGTGCAAGAAAAGGGGACACTTTGATAAGGTTTGCAAGTGTGCTGTCTACTTCATTACTGATTCGCCATATAAGGATGAGTCAGATAACCCTCTTCCAGATAGCATTTTAAGTGTGACAGACTCGGAGCCTGCTTCTCCATATCACGTAAAACCTAATGGCCATGAATTGCAGATAATGGCTGATTATGGTTCTCCATATACTTCTAATCTACTTTACAAGGAACTCCTTACTAAATCAGATCTGCAGCCTTGAGACATCCAGCCATGATGATACAGAAGTTCCCCTATCACCATAAATGGATATTTCATTGCTGACCTGAAATACAAAAGATGTACAGCAGAAGGGAAAGTGTACATGTCACAAAAAGGAGTCTCATTATTAGGCTGGAAACATCGGAAAGATCTCTGGAGAGTATAAGACCCAAATAACACATAACCTGTACTACAGATGATGGAACATCCCAGGGGTGCAGCTACCATTGTGCGAATGGGTTCAGAGTACCCGGGATGCCAAAACCCGCAGGGGGTCATGGCTCAGGCTCTAGAAGAGTCCCGAGCAAACCCCCCTGCCCACTGCCTGGGCTCTGGTGAGCTCTGAGCCAGCTCTGCCCTGTCATTTCAGGCAGCATTTGCAGCATTCAGGCAGTGTTTTCTCTCCATAGAGAGAGAGAAAAAGAAATATCTGCTTCCAGGCAGCAAGTGCTGCCTGAAATGACAGCACAGAGCTTGTTTGGGCTCTCCGGAGCTCGAGGCCACACCCCCTTTTGTGTCACGAGCAAAAGGGCGCACCTCTTGCTCCAGAGAGCCCGAGCAAGCTCTGCACTGTCATTAAGCAGCTATTTCCATTTCTCTCCCTCGATGGAAGAAGAGAAAGGGAAATAGAGGCTTTCAGGCAGCAAACACTGCCTGAAATGAAAGGACAGAGCTGGCTTGGGGCTTGCTGGAGCCCGGGCGGTGGATGTGTTCTCTCGGGGCTCTTCTGGAGCCTGCGCCACGCCCCATGCACATGACGTGACGTGCATGGGATGTTGCTTGAGGGGCCACCAGACAGGGCTGGACCCAGGCCGCTGTTTGGCTGTTTCCACACCTGGAGCATCCATATGCTGATATGATTGCTGATTTCTCGGACGTTGTTGATAATCCAGGCACTGCCATATATTTCAAATATAAAATTCAGATGAAGGCAAATGCAATACCTATACGACACAAAATGAGTAATGTACCCATAGCATTGCACCAAAGAGGAGCTTTTAAGACTATAGCATGCTGACATCATAGAGCCTGTTGATTCATCAGAATGGGTCTCTCCCATTTCAAAAAAGAATGGTTCTCTCCCATTTGGATGGGTCTGATGTGAGGGAATCAAATGTGTGTAGATTTAAGAGATGTGAACTCCAACATGGTAGCTGATTGTCATTCATTACCCAATATAAATGAAATGCTGCATATTCTGAAAGAGACCTCAGTGTTCACAACTTTGGACTTGTCTTTGGCCTATCATCAAATTCCTCTGCTCAAATGTTCTTGTCAATACACAGCCTTCATTACTCCTGAGGGGGTTTTTTTCAATCCCTCTGGATTAGCCTCTGAATATTTCAAATAATGATACATGCAATTTTGGGGACTCACAGACTTACAGGATGAAATTTTAGTGTCTGGCATAACCATTGAAGAACATGATGCTAAACTGACCAAAGTCTTAAGAAAACCCCAATAACATGGACTTACTATCTCTGCAGAGAAATGTCCATTTTGCACACACTCGGTGACGTACTTGGGACACACAATATCTCAGAGTGATGAACATCCCAAAAAAGACTTGGTGAAAGCTATTCGGGAAGCACCAGCAGCATACAACAAGGATGAACTTTGCTCATTTTTAGGACTCTGTGAATATTACTCTAAATTGTTAGTCACTTGGCCTGCAAAGTTGTTCCACTGCATCTTCTTCTTTAAAAGAATGTTGTGTTTAATTGGGATGCATCTTGCAAGGCTAGTTTTCAGACTATCAAATTGGCCACTGCTGAAAGCCCTACTCTCACTTCTTTTGACACCAATAGGTACACTATTTTAACCACGGATGTTTCTGAATATGGTTTGGGTACAGTCCTGAGCTAGCAGAAAGGGGACAGGGAAGTTACAGTTGCCTCTGCTTCCAGAATGTTTACTGCATCAGACAAGATGTATACTGTCACTGAAAAAGAAGCTCTAGCATGTTTCTGGGAAATGAGGCACTTCAGGACTTACTTGTGGGGCAGAAAATTCACTTTATGGCCTGACCATAAATCCCTATCTGCTTTATTTACTACTTGGGGATCCAGTCAAGCGACCCCAAGAATAGCCAAAAGGATCACCACTTATGGACTTTGATTTTCACATGGAATATCTTCCAGGTCTTTGGAATACAATGGCAGATTTTTAAATCTTGACTTCCACTTCCAGGCCAAGTGGAGATTACAGAAGAAGAGGATCAATGAGTAGTAATTGCTCAAATAGCTTAATCCACTCATGGAGTGATCACATCTTCTGAATGGAAAGCAACCCTGAGTGCTGATCAACTGCTTACTGAATATAAACCGTGCATAACTAATAGATTGCCATGCAAAAAAAAGGTACCTGAACATCTTCAAACATACATGCACATAGCAAGTGAGCTGTCCCTTCTCAATGAACTGGTGCTGAGGACTGATCATTTGGGATGCCAACCTCCTTACAAGCAAAAGTAATCAAAATTGCCCATGAAGGTCCCCTGGGCATGAGCTTGACTAAAAGACAAATCACAGAAAGTTTCTAGTGGCCAGGTGTGGACAAACACACTGAAGGCACTGTATGGCTTGTGCTGTTAGCAGAATACTTTCCTCATTCCCTTGACACCAGTCGGGTATCCCAATGGTCCCTGCGAAAAACTTGCTCTGGCCTTTTGATAACCAACCCACAAAACAAAGATTTGTTATCATGATGGTAGATTACTATTATAGGTGACCAGTATCATTTGCTGACAACAGTACTACAGTCAAGGTGAGCCAATTCACGGTTGCAGTTTTTGAAAGAGAAGGTCTTCTTAAAGAACTAGTGACTGACAATGGGACGCAGCTTGCCTCCTTTAAAATGGAGCAATACTTGAATAACTATGGGATAAAACACAAGACTATTTTCTTGTACTGTAGCATCCTTGAGGGAATAGCTCAGTGGAAAGAACAAACATATTAGTGAAGCAAAGTTAAAACTGGCTACTACACAACAGCAGCCCTGAGACTCTATTTACTTATCAAACGACTCCTCATTCTACTACAGGAAAATCACCACTTGAACTGCTGAGAGGACGCAAAGCTACCACCAAACTTGCCCAATGGCAGCAACTGACAGGGCTTTCTGTGCCATCAAACCCTGTGGGTGCAGAGATTCATGATTGGGTAAGGAAGAAGCAACAAAAATATAAACTGTACATGGATGGGAAATGGGGTACAAAACAGTGAATGTTTCAGATGGGGTGAATGCTTTGTTCAAGTACAGTTGCATTATAAAGTGCGAAAGGGATGTTCCCAGTATTCTGAACCAAAACAAATAACTGAAATCTGAGGAGATTCTATCATATTATATGATAGAAAGAAATGGAACAGGTTGAGACTTTCAAGCATGCATATTATGAGAGAAGAGAAAATGAGTCTGATCTCAAGTGAGGAACTGGAGACGAATTTGATGTTGCCTCCAGTTTTGAACTCACAGATGAAGCTGATGAAAGTGATAGAGAATCCTTGGTGATGGAGAATTAAAATCACAAACAGCTCTTGTGCCAGAGAAGCCAAGACTTAGGAGAAGTGTGCGTTACAGAAGACCACCTAAAGGACTTCTGGACTTTGTCACTAAATTTTAAATAAATCCAATTCTGATTGTTATAAAGAATGGGATATGTTGTATTCTATTTAGCATTCTCTTATGTTTTGTGAATTAGAAGTTTGTCCCTGTGAGGATCCTGTAGAGATTGGTGTATATGTGTGGAGGCAGAAATAAAAAGGAGGGAAAGGAGAAGGAGAAAAAAAAAATAGAGTTGCTTCTGAATGAAGCCTTAGTTAAATCAGCATAATATGTATTCGTGATTGCAAGGGAAGCAGCTATAAACCACTGACATAATATGCTATGGCAAGCATAATCCTGCTCTGCCTTTCAAAAGCCACTCATAAGGCACAGGGACTTTCCCAGAGTACTAGCTTGCCAGTACCAATAGGTAGGTGCCATTGATCATAGTACCAGAATAGAAGTGCTACTATGACACAAAGCATAAGATCTAGATGCATGTGTTTTCCTTTTCCTCTTATTTATGCTAAACCTATGCAAGAGTAATTCATGATTTTAGTCCCTAAAATCACACAATGAGTCTTTGTTAAGCTCGATGAAGTATACAGGATTCAGTACCGAATACAATGAGACAGTTATAAGGAGTTAAGATGTAAGGCTGAAATTATTTTGATCCTTTTAAATGTTTCTGCACAGGAAGATTTATCCTTAAAATTAAGATCCATTACTGAAAAAGCAATGTCTCCATACAAATATACAGGAAATAAATGTGTACATGATTACATATGCAGGTACATGGGACTAACACACGTACTTCATATTTTATTTTACTCTAAAGAGCAACCTTTGTATAAATGCTGTGCTTAAAATTTTTTTTTATTACCTTAAAGTATTGCAGTTGTTTCTCAGCATTTATTGTTCCTTCGCTTTCTTGCCTCAGACAGGAATTGAAGATAAAAAGCTCGGTATCTCTCAGCCACCCTTTCAGCTCTTTGATCCTGACCTCCAGCTGCCTTACCAGGCTGCCGCTTTCAGGCGAAAGCAGGTCACGTGGACCTAACCCACTGTTCCCCACCATTGTGTCTTGGATCTTCTCTCCTAGAGTTTTCTAATGCAAAAGAGAACACAAAAAACAAAAATCATAGATTAGTCTTGTGTTTCAAAGCATGTACATCTGATAGCTCATCAACAGAATCTTTATCTAGATATTACCAATGTTATCACAAAGTTCTTATTTAGGTCATTTAGTACCTTTCTCTGGGTGCAGGCAGACTACCATTTACCATGCAGTAACACATATATAACCATTTGGTAAACCAGGTATCCAAGCCCATATAGGAAACCCTGTGGTGAGCTCTTTCACATCAGAGTAGTTTGGTCATTTGTTCCAATACTACCAAATAGTAATGAGAATTGTATCCGGTGGCTGGTACTGATGTATGGTCAAATATAGGAAGTGTGATAAAATGGTCACCATACAACAAATATGACAAATATTTATATACCGCTTTTCAACAAAAGTTCCCAAAGAAGTTTACATAGACATAAATAAATAAATAAAATGGCTCCCTGTCCCCAAAGGGCTCCCAATCTAAAAAAGAAACATAAGATAGACACTAGCAACGGCCACTGAAGGGATGTTGTGCTGGGGATGGATAGGGCAAGTTGCTCTCCCCCTGCTAAATAAAGATAATAACCATGTTTAAAAGATGCATCATGCTCAGATATCAGGGCCATTCTTTATTTCAAGAAATTGACGCAGCTGGCCTGTCAACCAAAACTGACAGAAAGCAGATGTTAAAAAGCATTGGAGACATTATGGAGACTTGTGTGACTCCATAATGGAACTCTTGTTTTGAATAGCAATATTCTCTGAGTGACATCATCTGGAATTTGCCCGAGAGGTAGGAGCAGTGCCTCCCACTCCCAACCCCCTCAAACAATCCAGAAGGATACCAATGTCAATGGTATCGGAAGTCGTCGAGAGATCAAAAAGCACCACAATAGCCACACTCGCTTTGCCAGTTCCCTGTTGAAAATCATCCATCAGGCCAACTAAGGCAGTCTCCACCCAGTTTGAAATTGATCTAAATAATCTATTTCATCCAGAACCATTTGGAGCTGAACAATCTGGAGCTGAGTATGAGCCACGTTGGACAAAGGTCAAGGGAAAATGTGGTAGGCCGCACCACTCCAAGCAGCTTGTCCATGTCCTCAGGAGTCATAGTCTGAAACTGATCCAAGTTCATTGCATGAGAGTCACTAGACACCTTCACTACAAATTATGTGATAAATGTGGAGTCCAGGTCAGCCTGAAAATAAGAGATTTTATCCACAAAAAATTCATTTAAAACATCACAATGAGTAACTGATGGTTCCAAATTTAGATTCAAGGAAGGAGGGACATGTACTGATTTACTGCATGTCCTCTCACAACCCTGGATAACTCAGCTGGACATGAGCTTGTGGATGCAACAATGCGGGCAGAAACGTATCGCTTCTTTGCATACGTCTTCAAATGTGCTCTCTGTTGTAACCTGTCAGATTTGAGTTGAGACTTTCTCAATATGTGCTCCAGTCATCTGCCTTGCCACTTCAGCACCAATAATTCTTCTGAATACCATGAAGCTAATTCTGAAGCAGTTTGGAAAGGATGCTTAGGAGCAATCATATCTACTGCCCTGGTGAGTTTGCTGTTACAGTTTTCCACCAGGGCATCAACCGAATCACCAGCAGAACCAACGCTAAATCCTTCCAAGGCTTCTTGGAATCCTATTGGATCCAATAACCTTCTCAGGCAGACTATCCTAATAGGTCTCTCACCCCTGCAGAGCTGGGATGTGTTTGCAAGTCCAACCTTAATCACTTGGTGGTCTGTCCATGACAATAGGGAAATCAGAGGAGTCCCCAGCCATGGAACACCACCCTGATCAGAATAAAAGACCAAATTGAGCATGTGACCAGCAATATGCATCAGTTCCCAGACCGCTTTGTATAGGACCAAAGTTGTCATGGCTGCTATGAACTCCTGAGCCTTCCTGGACAATTTGATCCCAAAGTGAAGTCCTCCGTCAGCATAAGCCTGAGAGACTCCAATGCCAGTCCTGCGACCAAGTCCGTCAGCTGAGTTAGGGACTCTGTTGGGCAGCAGAGTGATCAGTACGCTAACAGAAATCCCAGCCTATCCATGGTCTCCAACCGTTACACATATTCTATGTGTGTTATGGGGGTGTCCAGCAACTCCTCTTGTAAGATTAGATTGGATCCATTTCAATCTTTGATTTCTGAGGACGTAGACAAGCTGCTAGAGTGGTACAGCCTACCATCTGTTCTTTGGATCTTTGCCCAACATAGCTGATTTCATCTTGCAGGGCAGTTATTGGAGTTAGCCTAGTTGACATCATTAATGCCTCACTGAGGGAGGGCAGGATACCTCCTTGTTTGAAGGAGGCAATGGTTAGACCTCTTCTTAAGGAGCCTGCCTAGATCCATCATCCTAGGTGATGGATAATCAGGCTGGTCTCCATCCTGTGGTTGGTTAAGATGATCACGAGGGTGGTGGCTTTAAGTGGTCTTGGAGGAAACATTATCTGGACTAATTTCAAACTGTCATTAGGGCAGGCTGTGGGAATGAGACAACTTTGGTTGGCCTGACAGATGACTTTCGCCAGGGATTTGACAGAGTGAACATCAGGAAAGGTCTGTCTTTGGATGCTACCAGTTCATCTGGTGGCAACTTGGGGTTCACTTTTCTCTGTAGCCACCCCAAGGTTGTGGAACATGCTCTCCATAAGAGGCTTATCATCTTTGGAGGCCTTCAAGAGATAGAGAGTCCTAAAGACCCATCTTTTCAGCCTGCCTTTTAATATTTAAATAGTGTCAATAGTCTTTAAATGTTTTATGTTAATATTTTCATTGGTTTTATTTTTATGTTAATATTTAAATGGTTTTATTTTTTATTGTGAATTTCCTGAGCTGTTTTTGGATGGGCAGTACTGTACATTAATGAAATAAATACATACACAAATAGAGCTGTGGCACTGTGCACATTTGTTAGAAAGCACTGCTTGGTGTTATGTGGATCTTGATGGCTGCTCTATTGAAGACCTCATTGGCATATGAAATTACTCTGGATATGCAGTTTGGTTGACTAATACTGACATTACAGTATCTGACTGGACTTGGTTTCAAAGGAGTCTAATGTAGAGATGTGCACAAACCACAGTTCAGCACCAGTTACACTCCACAGGGAGGGGAGCGGGAGCTTTAAGAAAAAGGAGAGCAGATCTTTACCTGCTCTCTGCTGCCCCATGCAGCTTCCTGCTCTGCCCAAGAACCCCTGCACAGCACCAGCATGGACATAGCATCCACACATTCACAGGTGCCATTTGTGTGGTGTTGCTGAGCATTCAAATGGCACCCATGCATGTGTGGATACCGTGTGCATGCTGGTGCCATGCAGGGGTACTTGGGCTGAGCAGGAAGTGGCATGGATTGGTGGAGAGCAGGTAAGGACCTGCTCTCCTCTTTCTTAAAGCTCCCGCTCCCCTCCCCATGGCACAGAACCGGTGCTCGAACCGTGGTTCGTGCACACCCCTAGTCCAGTGGTCAAACTACATATTACACTGTTTGCCATGCATAAAGTTAGCCCAACAGCCCCTTCTCCACTGAAAAGTGCCCTTGGGCAGATATGTTCTGTAAAAGGAAAGAGGCAGGGGAAAGGTTAACACTTCCCCTGCCAGCTGTATTCTCCCTGAAACTTCCTAGTTCCAGGTACTCCGCCCTGACAGGGGGTTCCATATCTAGGTTTTTGAGTTTAACATGGGACTGGAACACTAGCAGAGGCAAAAACCGCGAGAGATGGAATTTCTTGAAGATCCCCTTTCCATTTCTCACTACAAACTGGCTCCTCCAAAGATGCTTTGCAACTGAAACGGTGCCATCAGGCTAACATGATATAGTTGCAATGTAACATGTAGTGTGTTCTCTAGCCTGGATGCTTAAAATAAAATTCCATTGGAATCAGTGAAGGCTTTTAAGCATCCCCCAATTACTTTGCAGCCACAGATGCCTTGTTTTGGAGGGAGCCAAGATAGATGATGAAGTATAGCTAACTAGAATGCAGCTATCTAGTCAACGATGAGACAGATAATTTTAAAATGATGATTACATGCGGCGGGGGGAATCACTTCTTTGCTGTCATTGCATCTGCAAGGTGGAATCTGGTTCAGATTTTATATGTTGTGAGTGGTTCAACTTTATCTACCAGGAGGTTTAGCCAATACTGCAAAATTTACTAGCTATTTTGCACATAAAAGTGTTTGTATGCAGTATGAATTGGTGCCAGTTTAGATAATAGCTAGAAGTATTGAAATATTAAAGGTTCAGTTTTGCTTGTGTGTTTGTGTGTGTGCGCAGAGGTATGTTTGGAGTAACTTGGGACCCTTGGACCTATGTCCAAGTTAGAATTAGCCCCATCCCATTCAGTGGGATGGCTGTCGACCAATTCTAAGAATAAGCTTCAAAACACACACTGAATTAAATCAACAGCTACTCATCTATTCCAAAGCATTCTGCAAATAGTGTGTTTGGGAGATCATAACAGAAAAAACAACACATATTCTTGGCAACACCCTTCTATTTTGATGGCTCAAATATTGATAATTTGAAGGCTCTCAGTGGATTCCAGCTTTAGCTATTGTTTTTATGCTGTAACAAAAGTAGCAGCAGGAGGTGAAATCAATGCCCTTGGAGGGTAGGGTCACAAAAAAGAATTTATTGCCACTTTTTTGTTCTGGAACAGTTTGCAATCATAAATTCTTCATAAACAGAATACTTCAGAGAATGGTCCGTCTTCATAAATATACGACAGAGGACATCAATTTCATTTAATTCACAATTTGTGTCAGCACAGCAGATGCCAATGCCTGCCTTGATAGGGTTGTTTAATATGCAATTGAGACAGAGTAATATTCAGCACAGGGGACAAAATTTCACAGATTAAACTGTACGCACCACTGACATTTCATTCTAATGTATTTCCATTCCACACTGTTCACCTTAGATGAAAGTAATATTAAAAACCATATCTCTCTATTTTACCATTGTTAGAAGTTAAAATCCTTGTCTTCAATTTTTTTCATGCCAATTAAAATGTAATCATGCCAATTAAAACAGTATGCCTAGTGTTGTTAGTTTCCACAGAGGTTTTTTTTTATTATTAAATTAAGCAAAACTCAATCAAAAACTGCTTATTGTACATGCAATTTCATTTAAGAGGGGGAAAAGCAACTTTTTATAAGTGCAGAAATTAATATGAAAAAGTGATATAAAATTGCATATTGATCTTAGCATGCAAAAAGCTAGGGCTTTTGAAATCTGTTTCCAATGATGGGATAGTGTTTTATTTATATTTTAAAATCTGATTATTTTAATGAATGAAAGTTTATTAGTTATTCATCTGATTGATTGTATATCCTACCAAGAGTAACCAGAAGTTTAGAACTGTGCTTGAATTAAATTGATCAAATGCTCAGGCAGGGATACAAAGAGATTCACAGCTAGTCCTGTATATGCTCAAGGGAGTTTTGGACTTGAGTCTTTCAGGCAGCAGCACTCTGCATGTCACATGGCAAAGCACTTCCGAAACTGAGGGAATGTTGAAAGGCAGACTGTGATATAGCACTAAGTCTATTGTTAGACTTATTGGGAAGTTTAAAAAGGTGCCACTGGGCACACCAAAATCCTTGGATACACTTAAAATAGTCGTAGCCTTAGTTACGCTTCCCAAAGATCACAGGACTGACTGTCTGTCCAGTAGCGCAAGCTTGGTGCCTGATCCAAGTTTAGGAACTTTGCACACAACTGTATGAAGAGATCTAGTTTTCAGAACTGGATACACTGAACACATGTGTGCACGGATCTTACAGGGGATATGCATGCAGAAGCCGGTGTCTGCACATGTATAGTTTTTGCTGAAACAAGGCATCAAATCTCATTTTTATATGAATCAATAAAATCATTACAACACGAATATTAGCTGCTTTATGTTATTAGCGGAAGAAAAGAGACAGCTATATATTCCTATATTCTACTTTTAAAAACTATATAATGCTTTTTAACCATTTTCAAAAAAGGATGTCAAGAAGCTGCTCATTATTACTCTATTGTACCATATAATCTAGAAATAAAAAACACCTTTATGTTACTTTTACCAATTGGAACACTCAGAAATCTGCCGACTTGTATCAATGCTTAAAAAACTGGTTTGGATCCAGAGAACCACAGGTGGTGAGCTGCTCATGGAATGGAGTGTGGAAACTTATACATAACCATAAATTGTTATTGTTTTTAAAGGTAATGTGAGTTTTAAAATTATTTTATTTTTTAAAAATCCTCTTAGAGAAGAAATAGGTTAGACTATCGGAAATACTGGCCAACCTGCACAGCTTAGTATTTAAAACAACAACAACATGCCTCTGAGTACCAGTTGCAGGGGAGTAATGGCAGGAGAGAACGCATGCCCTCAACTCCTGCCTGTAAGCTTCTAGTGGCATCTGGTGGGCCATGCCCCTGTGCCTGACATCAGATGCACTGGTGTCCAATGTCAGACGCAGGGGCCATGGCCATGTTTGCAAATGGAACTGCATGCCCCATTTGCAAGTAAACTTTGGCCAGAGCCGTGTTTGTAGTGGACCCGGGATCACCTCTGCCTGCTTGCAAAGGCAGAGAGATGCATTCCTGACCAGGCAAGGAACTCAGTGCTCGCTGAAGCTTCCTAAAAAATGGAGCAGTGTGACTGGGGTGGCGGGGACCGCCACTGGCAGGCTGAACAGGGGATCCTGGCATCCTCACTACACCACTGCCTGGAAGCATTCTGTGCAGTGCAGGCATCCCCCCCCCATTTTTGGGAGGCACAGTAGGCTTCAGAGGGAAGAGGAGATAAGTGAAAACCACTCCTCCCCATCCTTACAACAGCACAGTGTTAATGCGGAGCACTATTACACCAGTGCAGTGCTAGTCCTGATATCAGCCACTAGCGTACATGATGAACAGCATTATGTTGCCGTAACACTGTGCCCCAGGGCTGCTATGGACTCGTAAGGAGCCCCAGTGATGTTGAGAACCAGCAGTTGTGCAAGCAGCAGTACTACCATTTTCCCCACTGCAGCAAATGGGGAAAACTGTGGCCGTGCTGCTTGCACAAGCACTGGTTCTGAACAGTGTTGGGGCTGCTTACAAGTCCGCAGCAGTCCCATAATGTTACAGTGCCATAATGCTCTGCATCATGTGAGCCACTATTTTTAAGATTACATTTTCACAGCACAGAAAATGTTTTATACCCTCAATTAGAAATACTGCTCATCATAAACCTTACCCTGAATTTTGAGTGAAAGCAATTCACAAAAAGAATGGGTTGCACAATGCTCGACTCCTCTCACACGTCTATCTTGTGTCTTACAATAATCAGCAACAGTGCTTCCCATATCATGCCATCATTGATATCAGGATAAGAGAATCACTACACTGCATCTTTTGGCACATTCTTGTTTCTCATGTTTGGCTAAGACTGAAATCATCATAGCATGAAATGAATTATATGGAACTTTTTTTCCTTTTTTTTTTTTTTTTTTGCTTTTGTAAAATATGCAATGAATATGGTAGCATGAAGCATCCCGCCTACACCCTCAGACTCAGGACTTCAGATTTGTATGAAATTTGCATATTTGTTTTTTGAGCCATCAGTGAGACCTGAAATATGTAGTGACATCCCCACTTTTCATCTTAAGGGTATAGTAAATAGTTAAAGAGTAGATGTCTCTAACATGTACCTTCAGAATAAATTCTATTAACATTCACTCAAGCATGACAGTCAGTGTATATCAGATATACTGTATTATAGTTGACTTGGTGCATACCCATAATACATGGCATATTTTACTTACATTTTTTTCTGTATTGAAGAACTAGAATTATTAAAGTCAAACAAGAGACAAGCAGGAAATAAAAAAATATCAGCAGACAAGGAAAATACTATGTTGGGTGTTTTGGGTTTTTTTGTAATAGCATGAGTGGCTTGTTTGAAATGTATGTAGTGAATTGAATGAAAGAGATATTTGTGCTTCAAATTAGAAATCAGACAGACAGCATACTTCAAGACACAAAAATGTACACATAACCCACAAATAGTAATAAAAATGCAAATACCCCAAGCAGTTCCCATTTTTCATTAATTGAATCCACTTTTTCAAGGAGATCGTTGGGTAGTAAAACACCACTTCTTTTCAAAGCTTCAACCTTAGTCAGCAGTTCCATCTTTTTGGGGTGTCTGATTGACATTTCTACACTGTACCTCTGAAATGAATGAAAAATCTGAGTTAATTATAGAAAATATTATCAATTCCAATTTAATATTAGGAAGCCAAATGTTTAAATAAGATGATCTCTTATGTTTAGTATATATTCATGTAGCTCCTAAATGGCTATGATAGACTGTACAGAAAGTTTACTATGCTTTTCCCCAGTGTAATAGTGCACTAATATGCACAAAATAATGCACTAATGTATAATTTTACTTTTTTACTTATACTGATGAAAAGAAATGGATGCATAGAGGGTCTGTTTCAGGGCTTGGAAAAGAATATTTGCCAATGCATTAATGAGAACTGAAGAGGATATTTTGGAGAATTCTTCTATCAATTCTACTAAATGCATTGGAGAATATTTTTCCCCACGTTTGTCCCAGTAGCTGACAAGTCGTGAAGGCTTACGAGGGCAGCGCAAGAGCACTGTCTTCTCAAACAATCAGGAAATAAATTGCACATGAGGCTGTTTGCTCAAAACTTGTGGACGTGAACATATTCCTAGACACAAAAAGGGCTTTTGTGGGGAGGGAAGAGAAGCAAATATCACTTCCCATTCCTGTCCACTTGCCCAGCACTGCACAGCAAGCCTTGCACACAGTTTGTTTCTTGACTGTTTGCAAGGGTGGAGCTCTTGCCCTGCCCTAGGAAGGCTGTGCAGTATATTAGCCAACAACTCCAGTTTCTTCAGAAGAACAGATTTTGCCATTCCTCCAACAGACTTCTCAATTGCAACATGTTTTTGAACAGGATACAAAGAGCAACTTAAGGTGTGCTTAATGACTGAGGCATGTCTATGGGCATTTAAAAATTTTCTCTCTAGTTGAGCAGCAGGAGCTTTCCCAAAGAGCAGGCTTTACCGTCTGTTTACTGCGAGGCTTTACTGCAAATTTTAATTTGTCCAAAAAACAGACACAAAAATAGAACCCAAGATATAAACTGGGCTAGGCTCTAACACACAATGAAAAACCCAAATTGTGTGAAATGCTCTCCAATATCTCGCACAGACCGGTGCGAATCCTGCTGTGTAAATGCACACCCCTCATTCCAGTAGGGGTGCACACAAAACTGGCTGGTCCAGTTTGGTTTAAGTCCAAACTGGACCAGGCGAGTTTGGTTCCCCCCCCCTCAACCCCCCCGGTTCAGGTTTTTTTGGGGGGGGTCACAAGCCATTTTGAGTTAAAATACATTTTTTAGTACTTACTTCCGCTAGGGGGCTCTGTGAGGCTACTGGGGGGTCCACGGAAGTTCCCCCTCCCATGCTGGCCTGCTTTATGCCAAAAATCACCCGAATTGGGAGCTCTTCAACCAATTCTGGGCCTTCCCCCCTCACGGCAGCCATTTTGGAGGCTGTGGTGCATTCACAATGGGCCTCTGAGTGGCCTGGGTCATGACGTGACATAAGGCCAGTGTGGGGGAACCTCTGAGGACCCCCCAAGGCCTCAGAGAAGCCCCCCAGAGAAGATAAGTACTCTCTCTCTCTCTCTCTCTCTCTATATATATATATAAATGGCTCGCGAACCCCCTGAATAGCTCGGGGGGGATCAGGTCCGAGGTCAAGCTGAACTGGGGGTGGTTTACCTCGACTCCAAACCTTCGAATTGAACCCATTTGATGCTGAACCAGTTTGCACATTCCTACATTCCAGTGAAGAAGCGAGCTATAAGTCCCATCTGGGAATGCTCCTGGTCTCATCCCTTATCACAATCTGCTTTGAAATGTGCCTTCAGTTTCAAAAGTAGTTTGCCATATGTCATGGGGAGGAAACCTACTCCCTGAAAAACTCTAAACACAAAGCCCTTTTGAGCAGGCAGCATTAGTTGTATAGACTTTGGATCCCAGTCTTTCCCCCAATAATATAATGGGAGCAGATGTATGCCAAGCTAGAGCCTTCCTATTCACAAAGCCCTCCTCTTCATCTGCATAGCTTTGGGTTCTATTTATTGATCACACTAGACTTTGAGAATGAGCAGGAATCAGATGCTATATATATGTCATATAGCATGTGTGTGCCCAAATATACACTTTAAAAATGCTGACTATTACAACAGGAATGGGAGAAGAAGGAGGGGTTTTATATATAGCAGGGAACCTATGGGCATTGTCCTACACTTGTCTGAGCATAATCACCCAGTCTTGTGGTCCCCAGATCTGGACATTCAGGGTCCGAAGCCACTTTGGTTCACTCTGTAGTGCTCTCTGAATCCATGCTTTCACATTCACACAAAATGAGTGGCAGCTATTATTTATATGAGATAATGTAAAGGTATGCATGTATTTGTGGACACAGTTGGGGCTTGGGCTTGGTTATTCTGTTTTGTAGGGAGAAGGGAGGGAGGTAGTTGGATTTGCCAATTGTCTTTCACTAATTGCAGCGAATTTACTTTGTCTCGATTTATTTGCCCGCTTGCCCACACATGCAAAAACTATTTCCTACTTCCTTTTCAGTACTAAAAAGAGAGATTGAAGAAACAGTGCCAGAAATGTACTTTTTATTTGGATACTAGTATGAAATACAATTATCCAAAAAGCATTTAAAAGGCCTACATAAATCATACATAGCTATTAGCAAATTGCATGCTAAACACTAAGCTTCCTTTCCTTGAGACTCATTAAAGAAAGCTACTCCTGTTGAAGAAGGAAAAAAACTAAAATCAAGGCTAACTTTAACAAAGTCAAACTAGAATAAAGAATGTTTAAAACATAGGCACTTCTGCCAGATCCATGAACACGTCATCTGACAAAACAAAAATACAATCGGAGAGTACTTACAGAAAATAAGAAAGGTGTGAAATCACCTTTCAGCTAATAGATCCTCAGTATTTGCATGAATATGTTTGCATATTGTTAGTTTCATATTTTAATCTTTCATTTGCACTGCACATGAATATCATTTATATTTTGCCAACTTCAAATATCAGTCATGTGTGGATCACAGAGCAAAATGTTTCAAATGAGGTGATTTAAAGCATTTCTCATTATTAATGAACACTGATCAGGTGTGGGGGTATCCAAAATAAGCATGAATATGCATAACAAGCAACCAAGGGATTGTCTAGTTTTATAACAAACATTTGTATTTCAATACATGAAAAGAAAGCAGAAGCTGTCATTTCTAAAAATGTGCATTAACAAGAGGCAATCAGGTTTGGAATTATAGAACTGGATCATACAGCAGATAACCATTTTCCTTGGCTAAAATTGCCAACAAGTATGCTTGTTGGCTCTATATGATTGCCTTTTCAGCTGGAAAGGGTGACTAGAGGAGATTACAATCTGCTTTATGTAATCTGATTTCTATTTAAAGATGATATAGCTGGAAAGGATTTACATAATTATTTCCATAAGTACGCATAATATCAGGGGAAATCCAAGTCCATTTCAGCTAAGCACTGAAATCCAGTTGATTTTACTTCTCTTTTTTTTGCAAAGTGGATTAATAGACTAAGGGAGTCCTCTAGCTGTCTGACACTGTTGCAGACTTGGTATGTTTCACCTGTGATAGGCTGGGTTCCACCACTGTTGGCTGAAAGGGATTTTGGCAATACTCTCGAGTTGGGAAGATCAATAACTAAACAAAATGAGCAGCATATGCTATCTAACAATCATGTTCTAGTTATCATAAAGATTTAATATGTATCATTTAATTTTTGTGTTAAATAAACTGGTTTTGCTATGCAGCATAGCACCAAAAGTCCCTGTGACAGATGCTATAAAAGATGATTGCATTACAAAATAAATAAGCTAGGCTTTGTATATGCTTTCTGCCTTCCTCACTGTGTAACCCACTGTAAAAACAGCATGATGAAAGATGGTGATTGATAGAAAATACATTATACAATGGCAGGAAAAGCTGCAAAAATCCATTTAATTGCAAGATGTAGTGGTTATGAGAAGAACAGACAGTATTGTTCTGAGATATAGAAATTAAAGTGAAGTTATTTATTTCAGTGTGAGGAAAGTGTTTATTGCACTGCTGAGCTGAAGTTCTGATAGCACTACATGGTACTGCTAATGCTTTCTTGCTTTCTTTCTTTACCCATCAAACACCTACACTCTCAGGCAAAATTAGCTCCCCAGCTCTATCAGTGCTGCACAACCCTAGTCTAGTAGGACTTCTTTATCCTGTGGTGAGAAGATAATTTAATCTTCATATTCATTCTACCCTAGGCATTAAGTGAGCAAAGGCTGCTCCATTGTGACAGGCTGTGAATGTTATGATATAGATTACTGTTCAATAGCCAAAAATGAGATTAAGAATTTTAAAAGTCACCAGATTTCCCCTTCTTCTCTCCCCTTTCCTTCCACCCAACAATGGCTGCAATAAATAAAATGATTAATAATTAATTTCCTGCTTTACCCACCTGCCTCACACACAAAAAACCCACCCTGTATTATTATTTTTTACAGTACAGTTAACTGTTTGTACCTATGCAGAAATAGATACTTTATGTTTTGAAGTGATTCAAGAGGGGAAACAAAAAAAATAGCTACACCAGGAATGTTGACTTTCTCCCCTTCCTCAACTCACCACGCCTTTCACAAAAATCTGTTTCTTTTTTCTTTTTAAACCAACACTTTAATTTAAAGATGTGTCACTTATTCATGCTGGCTATCTTTTAAAAAAAGTTTCTTTTAAAGGCCCATTTGTTAGAAAATAAGACATCCAGAAAAGACAATCTTGAGAAACTTGTGATGCATGCTTTCTGAAGTTTTTTTCTGTGTGTGTGTGTGTGAAAAATCACACCCCAAAATTCTGTCCAAATAGAGACTGGAACAATGCCTTGAAACAGCATTAATTGTCACCATGGAAACCAGAAGAATAAGCTATTTTGAAACTGGCCTAGAAGGCGCTCATTGAGTAACTAAAGCATTTTTTCTGTCTCCTTCAGTGTTAAGGAACAAGATGCTTAGTCACTGAGAGGTCAAAGAAAGAAATCATCTTGAAAGGTTTGCAGATGTCAATTGCATGGAAAATAATAATACTAATAACAACATACTTCTAAAAAACTATACACGTTTAATAAGATAGCAAGACCTCATTGCATAATCTTTTAGAAAGAGAAGCGTCACAAAAAGATGATCAGGCCAGGATACATATTCCCTCCCTGGAGTGAAACGTTAGGGCAATATTATGCGGCCCTTGCTCCTAAAGCTCCCTGGGAATTCTGTTGTTGTAATAAAACTTCAGAAGAGGAAAGGGGGGGGGGAGGCTGCATGATGGAATTCAAAATAATGCTCGAAAAGCACACAGAGAGATTAAGACATCCATTGTAAGACTTTTGTATGGTGCTTCTGTTGATTATAGTGAAAAGAAACTAGACATACTGAACACATAGTGGAGCTATGGCTATGAAGTATAGAAGAATTAAGCCAATGAAAATTTATTCGTTATTGGAAGTAGATTATATTATTTGGAGTGTTCTCCTGCTTTTTGACATCTTATCCAATGTGCTTTATACTTATTTTAATGACACAATAGTATTCATTGCCTCTAGAAATTAAATGACCTGGTAATGGTTTACCTCAATCATACTGTGAAAGTTTTTTAAGGATCTTTCCTGCGGGAAAATAATTGCCATACATAAATATACATGCCTCCCATATAGTACAGTATATATAAACACTAATATATATTATTTGCAAAGAGCCACCTCTGCTACCACTGAAAATGTATACGATTTGTAACGCTACCCTGTAGATACGCCCTTGAAGAATATTCATAAATGCACACTGTTAAAAAATGTACACCTAACCTGATATTTTGTCTGTCATCTGTCTACATATACACTCATATTGTGCTTTCTGGCTACTGTTTGTACTCTTCATGTCTAGGCTTCATGGTGGCCCCTTAGGAAGCCCATGCCTAATGCCATTCATTGATGAACAAAGACTCTTTTTATTCCAAAGTCCAGGGTCCAAAGCTCAGCTGTATACATGCAGAGTGAAGGAATCTGCTAGAGGCCAGACTGCCCTTCACAACGGCTCTTAGACATCCACCTTTTTCGCAATACCAAAGTGAGACATTTTCCAAACAGTCCAGAGGCTTGGTTATATTTCATACACAGTCAATACAACCAGAATGTCTGGACAGTGTCCAGGTCTTTGGATGAGTGTTTTGTCTAGACAAATAGCAGCCATTATTTCTTGCAAACTTCTTGAATTCTCCTACTATCAATTTATGGCAAATAATTGCATAGGGAAATTATAAAGACTCCTACAGTTGTCCTTGTAAATTAATAATAAGTTTTGTTGATTGGGATAAATTTGCTGCTGAGCCTTGGAAAAAAAATTAAAAAGTGCAATGTCATTTAAAATTGCCAGAACTCACACAGCAAATTACATCTGAGGCTAAGACTTCGTTTTCTTCTTCTAGTTTATTCCATTCGCATGATCTAGAAATCACATTACATTGGCCATGTATTGTTAATTGGACATAGATTGCATTATTTTTAATATAAATCAAACTACAAATATTAAAATGAATTGCAAATCCCCTAATAGAAGATCATAAAACAATCTTTTTAAAAGTATCTCTCATTAATAATTTAATTCCAATTATATCATTCTGAAAACTCAAGGAGGAGACCAGTAACTTATTCCTATTAAATCTCTTTGAGGACAAATAAAAAATACATTTTTATTTATGCACAAAACCCAAAGCTTATTGCTTCCACAATTGCAAAACCACAATTCATTTTGTTTCAAAAATCCCAGGTAAAGAATATAAAAGCAAACAGTCCTCCCTATTTTGCATCTTAGGTGCCCCCCACTCTCCACCAGCTATGTCACTGACATAATTCTATAGAAGAAAAGCTCTAATAACTTTGTGGGTTCATTTTTCTTCATAATAAAATATAGAATTTATAGCAATTGTTCTGCTTTTGTGAAAGAAGGTGATCCAAACCATTTAAATTTTACTGTAACTGTAATATCTTTTTGCCCTTTAATGAGTTTATATTAAATATTTAATACTGTTTAGGGCATATCCAGTACCACCAAAAACAGTTATATTCCCAGCAGTCCCACTGTTTCAGGCAGAAGGCTTGATTGATCCTCCTAGCCTGAATTGAGTAGAATGAAAAGAAGCAGTTGGAAAATAGCTGCAATCATTTAATGCAGATGACCTCTGACAGGCTCACAGCTCTTCTATCTGAACAGAAATTTGCATGGGGTCTCTGTGCAGAGGAACAATGTAACCTAAATGGTAGACAATCTTTATTCTAATGAAGTGGGTGTCAAGGTCAATGTAAAACTGCAATGATAAATGGTGCACCACTAGGCAAGAGAAGTTGCATAGGCATTGTACTGCTTTCACGTTAATTGAAGGCTGAAAATGCATGGAGTGAAAGCGTAAGACCCTTCTCACCATAATGTGTTAATGCAAAAAAATGTTTTCTTCAGGACTCTGGACTACTGATATGAATCTTATTGCAACAACAGTAGCAACACAAATACAATGGGTTTAGCCAATAGCTAGAGGAAAAAATAGGAGTTATTATTAGGTTGCTTTATTTCTAGACTAACAACTTCAACAATCCACTCAGAGTGCCAAAAGAATAACAAGTCTCTAGACACCTAATGTAATTCCCATGATCCTTTTGCTATTTAGGAGATCTGTCTTTAATTAGTTCCAAACAAGCAGCCCTTTAGACAACTCTTCATTAGATACCGTTCCTTCTGAAATAACTGTACAACACCCCCCAACCCCCCACCCCTGTTGTACTCCAATATTATTTCCTAGGCTCTAAGTTTCCTTGTTAGTATACAGTTAACATATCCAGGTGTCTTTTGTTCTGAATAAGAATTAGGCCAGTAAAACTGGGTTTTGTAATGCAAAGAGTTGTGTGCCTGGAGTGGGAACTAAACTATAATCTGTTATTGTGGTTTTGTCAAAACCGCAATCCAGCTATAATTATGGCACTTCATCAGTCAATAAGTAATTTGTAGAAGGCAGTACATTTTGTCCCATAAAAATGAGGAAGACAGTAAGCTGCTTTTAAAAATCCTGAACAGCTTAAGCCTGTTAAGGATATATTGTTAGCTAATATACTCATTAGGAGCCAAGAATTTCAGCTTTACCTATTAAAACAGGAAATGCTGTTATGTTATAAATTTCTTAACATTTATACAGTATTTCCAAATGCATTCATGTAATTAATGCATGCTGAATCTCTTTTTTTAATCTGTACCTTTTTCTGACACACATGTTCCAGTAGTTACATCTCATTCACACTATCCTTTCCAAAATTTCAATCTGAGTTTGTTAATTTCCAACATTTTAAAATGGGTTGTATGAAATACAGAAATGCAAAGCAACCACAAAGTTAGACTGAGGCATATTTCCTAAGACATTTAAGTAGTTCTAATGAGGTCAACACAAACCCCCTCTGCAAGACTACGGTTACATGAGTTGACCATAAATTCTGAATATTTCACTGACCTAATTTATTTAAGCACTCCTGTTCCCAAACATTTTAATAATAAATTGGAGTCACAATTTGTCACCAAGAAAAGTAGTTGTAATACTTTTAATATTCACCATTATATAGTGTTTTTGAATGTTCAAAACACTTCATAAACATTTCATCTATACAATAACCCTGTAGGGTAGGCCCACATTACAGATGGAATGGGATGAGGCTGCAAGATAGTGGCTTGCCTAAGAAGGCCAAGTGTGTTTGTGTCTTAAGTGAAATTTGAATCAGGTACTTCCCAGCTATTTTGAAGCAGTAGTTAAGACACTACTTTATACTAGCTCTCTTCTAGACTCTGGGTTTAACACAGTTGGGCACAATCCAGAACATATTTACTCATGAGTATATCCCATTAGCTTCAGTGACACTTGCTCCTGAGAACATGCAATTAATTCCATTCATGCTGCTCAGTGCCTCAAATCCAGCAACTCCTGAATTGAACAATGTTTTGCAGGCAGAAGTCCATTTCCACAATATTGCAGTCAAGAGGATATACTCCTCTGTGTGTGTGTGTGTGTGTGTGTGTATGGATATATATATGGATATTGTATAGGAAAACGTTACTGATGAAACTGTTTAAAAAACTGTACAGCTTCATCTGTGTGTGATTTGTCAGGTCTGAAGCTTTGACGTGCCCAGGGGGCAGACCCCAGCGGGGAGTAGGCTGCAGAGCTAAATAGCTGTGAAAGAAGTCTTAATGTAGGATGGAATTCAAACTAACCTTGACATGACCTCAGGAAAAATATGCAAAAAGTAAAATGAATGCACTCTGCAAGATACATCCTAATTTTGTGGCCAGGCTGGTTAGTTTCACAAACATAACTGAGACTTTAAAAGCAAAATAAAATACAAGGCAAGGAAGGGAAAGGAATCCAGAGTAAAAACTTAAGCAGGCATGATGCGTTACTGTGGAGGCATGTGAGCAATTTGGAAGCAATCCAAATAAAAACCAACACTGAACAATATTGTTGTCAGCCTGTCTATTCAGGAAAATTGTTTTTTTAGGTTGAATATAAATGACACAAAGCCAAGATTACATCATTGCGTTACAAAGTCTGTTGTGGCTTTTAGCCGAACAAGCCCCACGGATCTACTTACTGATGGTAGTTATTCAGCAACAAGGTTTTAAAGGTTTTGTCAAGCTTTATTACTATAAATACAGATATTTTTTTAAAAAATCCCTTATATTTCTATTTCATTCTAGAGAGTGCCCACTTGATGCAAATAAAACAACTTTTAGCTGATATATTAAGTTTCCACTTTGATACGCTTTGCTTGTATTGTTCTCCTTGTTCAATAAAGCAGGAACAGATCTATCCAAGCAGAATAGCCTACAATTGGCATATTGAGCAGATACATGGAAATTTTAATTGATTGCCAACTTAGTTTGAAATTCACTACCTTGAGAATACCATTTTGTGGCAATATCAGTTATTTAATGCACTTATATTCTTATATAACTCATGTTCATAAGAATATATAAGAACCTAACTCATATATATAAGAACCTAACTCATATAAGAATATATAAGAACCTAACTCATGTTCATAAGAATATATAGTCAAAATATTTGAGTTTGAGATCCTAGAGTAAGGATCATGTATTATTTATTTTTCTATGTAAACCATTTTGTGAACTTTGGTTGAAGAGTGATATATAAATATTTATAGTAGTAGTACATTCGTAGTATTATCAGCAGGCCAGTTTAGACACTTCAAATACTTCCACACAGGTCAACCATATAGATGCATCAGTGTGGAGTACCATTGGGTGATCAGCACCCAATGTTTCCATAGTTACAAGCTTTGTTTTTTGGCCAAGGGTGGCTCGTCCAGGATGTGGCAGTAACCTCTGGCACAGGCATGAGGAGCAGCACAGGGAGCGGCAAAGTCTTGTTCCCTAGCCATCACAGGCACCAACCCCATGGGCATCCTTGTCACCTGCTGCCCCCACTCTTATAGCACTGGAGCATGTTATTCATGTCCCCCTCCTCAAGCCACTGAGGTGCACCTGTTTTTCCCCCTCTTCTCCCCCTGACATGAACTAGGAAAAACCCTGCTGCCACTATCAGGCATGGTGGCACAGTTTGACAGTGCTTGCATGCTGCTGCCTTGGCAGCAAGGCCTGAGAATGCTGAGCATCTGCTTGCAGATGTGGCTTGGTGCCATATTGTTCTTTGCATCAGGCAGCCAAATTTCTTAGACCACCCATTTTTTGCAATGACATATGCACATGTGGTGGCAGAAACAATGGCTGAATTTGAACATAACACAGAACTGAGGTTCTAATGGACCCGTGGCTCTGCTCCCCACCCTTACATGTCCAAATCTGAATGTAAGCACTGGCCTCCTCTCTTCAGTCTGCGAGATTGCAGAGAGGAGAGGCAACTGGCTGTCTGCCTTCCTCCTTTGATTGATGGACAGCCGCGGCAGCCAATCGGGAAAGAGAAAGGGAGGAGCTACCTTCCCTCAACTTCAGTCCGAGAGAAGGCAGCCTCCATTACTGAATTTGAACATAATGGAGGCAGCGGAAAACTGGAGGCCTGAGTAGCAAACCTCACTTCAAACCGATGGTTCAGACTGGAGTTTTGTTAGTGAACTGGTTGAGTTAGGGTCCGAACTCAACCCTCAGGTTGAGTGAGGGTACGAATTGCGGTTTCCTGCATTCGGACGTTCAGGTTTGGAGACCTCTGGCTGCTTTGCCTCCAATTCCCCATTATGTCCAAATCTGGCCAATGTGTTTCCACACTCATGTAAATCACTGCTAGGAAGCAATACATTTAACCATGAACAAATGTATGCAGTTGTGCTGACAGTTCTACTCTGCATGGAACGATTTCAGGTGTCTGAAGCAGACCAGAGACATGAGACATCACAGGATCAAAACAAAACAAAAATAACTATGTTGATCCATTACAGTAAGGGTCAGGTAACTAATACCTTTATCAGAAGAAACTGATTCATTCATTCTTTCAGTCAAGTTAGGATTTACACTTTAGCTACAATGGCACAACAACCCACAGACCATGAAACTGGAACTGGTATAGTCATAGAAACCAAAAGCTTTTCTAAAGCTTTGTAATGTGAATGTAAAACCATGCTGGCCAGATTGCTCATTCACATTACAAATCTGTCTTCTATTTTCTCCTCCACATTACTAGCGATCATGCATTCAGATAATCAGTGCAGGAGGCGACAAAAGCACGTGCAAGGCAAAAAAGCAATTGAAGCCTCACATATGAAAATGCTCTCAGAGGATCGAGCTGCGAGGTTCTACAAATCTTGGTGTTTTGTATTAAGGCACTGGAAATATTACTACAAAACAATATTACCTCTATTTTTTTAGCCATTACACAGGCAGATTTTGCATGTTTCAAGCACATGCACAAAATCCCCTATCCCTTATTCAAATTACCTGCATACATTTGCATGGCTTATGTAAATTTATGTATTTCTTAACATAGTTGCTGGGCAAAGAAAAAACGAATATCTTTAAATGAGAAATAAAATCAATAACATGTACATATAATGATGCTGACCTATAACCCTGACCCATTTGTGCAGTAAACATTTAGTCCTCTCTCAAAGCTGTATTATCTCAACTGCAGGGATCACTTTAAAATTAATTCTGAACTACGGAAGTTGTTTTCTCCACAATTCACCTGAAATGGTTTGTATCACCATGTTCAAGTAGTATATTCTAACAGAATTCTATGGACTGAATTATAGCCAGTACATTAGTAGCTATTTAAAATATTAACATTTGAAGGATCTCATGTATAACAAAATCTGATCACCCCACCACAACTGCGAGCTGCGAAATACCAAGCTGTAAATATTAAGTTTAAAAGTGTCAGAATAAACAGATAACCCTAATTTCAAGATTTTCGAACAGAATTCAGAGTTTGGCTTTCAGATTCACATTTACAGAAACATGAAACCTATGAGAAACAAAATGTATGCATGCACATTTCATTAGTGGATTTTATCACTGAATTTTAGATTGTGAGCCCTTTGGGGACAGGGATCCATCTTATTTATTTATTATTTCTCTGTGTAAACCACCCTGAGCCATTTTTGTAATGGTGGTATAGAAATCGAATAAATAAATAAATAAATAAATAAATAAATAAATAAATGTGTTTCTTTGTCTTTTCCAAAAGCAGGCAGTGGTTTTAATTAAAGTGAGATTCAACATTTTACAAATCTCAATAATGTAAAGTCACACAGGTTTAGAACCAGTTGTCTGCTACTCCACATCACAACAGCCCCCGCATCAAGACTGGATATAGGGTACTAAGGCACAGTTAGGAGAGAATACAGGTGAAACTCGGAAAATTAGAATATCGTGCAAAAGTCCATTAATTTCAGTAATGCAAATTAAAAGGTGAAACTGATATATGAGACAGACGCATTACATGCAAAGCGAGATAAGTCAAGCCTTAATTTGTTATAATTGTGATGATCATGGCGTACAGCTCATGAAAACCCCAAATCCACAATCCCAGAAAATTAGAATATTACATGGAACCAAGAAGACAAGGATTGTAGAATAGAACAATATCGGACCTCTGAAAAGTATACAGTGTACTGTGCTTGATTGGCCAGCAAACTCGCCTGACGTGACCCCATAGAGAATCTATGGGGCATTGCCAAGAGAAGGATGAGAGACATGAGACCAAACAATGCAGAAGAGCTGAAGGCCGCTAATGAAGCATCCTGGTCTTCCATAACACCTCATCAGTGCCACAGGCTGATAGCATCCATGCCACGCCGCACTGAGGCAGTAATTGCTGCAAAAGGGGCCCAAACCAAGTACTGAATACATATGCATGCTTATACTTTTCAGAGGTCCGATATTGTTCTATTCTACAATCCTTGTCTTCTTGGTTCCATGTAATATTCTAATTTTCTGGGATTGTGGATTTGTGGTTTTCATGAGCTGTACGCCATGATCATCACAATTATAACAAATTAAGGCTTGACTTATCTCGCTTTGCATGTAATGCATCTGTCTCATATATCAGTTTCACCTTTTAATTTGCATTACTGAAATTAATGGACTTCTGCACGATATTCTAATTTTCCGAGTTTCACCTGTACTGTTCTCTTGCACAGGCACATAAAAACTCATAACCTGCCACAGCAGATTATTACTCAAGTATATGTGTTTGAGTAATAATCTCAAACAAATAGATCATAGAACAAATAAATCCAGAACTTTCACTCGAGGCACAATGACTAGGCTCAAACTATCATACTTTGGACACATTATGCAAAAACCCAGCTCCTTTGAGAAGTCCATAATGCTGGGAAAAGTGGAAGGAAAGAGAAGAGGACGACCAGCAGCAAGATGGATGGACTCGATTACAACAGCAATGAATGCACCACTGAGAGACCTTAAAGGCCAAGTTGAAGACAGATCATCCTGGAGGGAATCTATCTATGTGGTCACTAAAAGTCAACACCGACTTGACTGCATTTAATCAATCAATCAATACAGTATGTGCTGAAGTAGATTTCACAACTGATTCTGACACATCTGTCCACAGCTGAGTGGTGTAATCTAGCACCAATAAAGCAGGGCAAAGTCAACCTAATGCACATCTTTGAATTGTCTGTGGAATGTAACAGGTTTCCTCTTAGAGTGTTATTTTTCTCTACCCATGACATTAAGGGGGGAAAAATGGCCAAAATGGCCAATAGCCAAAAGTATGTGAAGTGTGGCCTTCATCTCATAAATGAAGATGGGCATAATTATGGTCCCAGGACAAAGCTCACCACTGTTCTTGAAACAGGCACAAAAGTAAGGACTGACTAAGGAAGGCAGTTAGTTCTCTCAGTCATTTAGGGGGTGGGATTAGATTGTATTAGTATATGCTAAAGACTGACTATCCATCGACTAGGATTGCAATAGCATAGGCTCAGAGAAGTATTGAGGCTATTCACATGCACATGCAAAACCAGGCTAAGGGAGCCCAGTGCAGTTTTGCACATATGTGTGAACCACCGAGAATGGCAAACCGGCCTACAGAGCCTCCTTCTTAATGCAGTTAGGAGAGCAAGCACTCTCCAAACCCCGTTTGAGTGATCATGTGTCAGCCGCGGCTACTTGCAGCCGCAGCCGGCAGTCTCAGAGAGGGGAGGGGGATCACCAGCATGCACTGTGCACTAGCGCAGTACATTATTGAACTTGCGGGGGGAGGGGAGGGCAGGGCAGTTGCGGGGGGAGGGGAGGGCAGGCTCAGCACCCCGACCCTCGGAGCTACTGGCAGCCTGCTTGTGTGTGGGGAGGTAAGTGCTTCCTGGCTTCCTCTCCGCAAAACAGGTAGCCCTTTCTCAGTGCATGTGAGAAAGGGCACATTGTCAAGCTTGGAATCTGTACGTGTCAGTTCTGAATCATGGTGTAGACTCAGTGGTTGACATCCTGACATTGCATGCATGCTCCTAACATTAGTGTGCATGCAGCCCTAGCCTCCCACTAGCCCCTGCACTTCAGAAGCACAGGGGCTCTTGCACAAGAGTGTGAATACCTTTGGAGCTTTCCCTGTGCTCCCAAAGTGCTCTGTTAAAGCAGAAACATATTCCCGATAAATTATATTATAAAATAATAATAATATAATTCTAGAATTCTATAGAATTATAGAAGATGGCTTTGGGTATGTCAGCAGATGTCTTTTTGACCCAGAGCTGTCAATTACATAATACGATCCTCTAGGAATATAGGTGTGGCCACATCAGCTTCCAGCAGCTGTACTCCAGGCAAGCAATGGCATCAATTCAAATCAGTTGGGGCTGCCTCCCATGGCACTGGACTTATTTTGAAGCTAGATATTTTGTGTGATCTGTCCATATACAGATTATGCCTAGTATTGTATTTGCCAGTGTCATGCCATTTCAATGCAACAGATTAACGAAAAATCAGTACGATTTACATCTTCATGTTATGCCAATGCCACCTGAATTTATTTATTTTTTGCATTTTAAATTTGTATTGGATTTTACAATCGCTTTTACATCCAAATTACATTCATCTAATTCTACACATAAGTAAATGTTGACTTCCTGCTTGCCGCACTTCCTGTGCAGTTCACAATAACTATACATATAAACCATTGCTATAATAATGCAAAAAATACATACTCCACAATACTACTCGATTTTACCCAATCCAACCTGCTGTTATGACTATATTTCAAACCCTGCTGAAAAGCCCCAATGTCACCTGAATATTTGCCTAGCAGAGGTGCAACTGTTCCTTTGATTTAGATATTTGGTGTGCAAGTATGTTTTAGATATTTGGTGTGCAAGTGGTTATATGGTATTAGAGAAAGTTATATGGTATTAACAGTTATTTGGTATTAGAGAAAATAAATACATGTATTGAAGGATAAAGGATCTGAGAAAGTGAACTTCAATCCTTTACTCATATGTAACATGTTATAAGCTTCACAAAATAAACGTAGGGAATGATCCAGTCAAAGTTAAGCACTTTGAAGTCCTATTGATCCCAGTTAATATAAGGACATAATTAACATTCCCATTGAAGTCAATGGGACTTGAAAGTGCTTGACTGGATCAGACTACAATTTTTAAATATCTGCAGTGTGGCTATTTTTCACTGTTTACTCTAGTGGAACAATTATTATTATTTCAGTAATGATACTAAATAAATAAATAAATAAATAAAACGAGACATCACTTTTGGCTTTCTTCAAAGTCTGAATTTAAAGAAATAGGTTATTCCAAGTAACAATCTAATCTTAATTATTTTAGGAGTTCTTCTCCCATGAAGGGTTATTGTGCAAGGCAATATGGCATACATTTCAAAAATGAGATCACGATATAAATATTTCAGGAGATTCTACAGTACTTTATACATTAATAGGCTATGCTGGTTGTACACTGACCCTATTAAATGCAATTTTTCAGGCCAATGGTGATTGGCATCAGATGCTGACATTTGAAGAATTGCCATTATATTGATTTTGTTCTTTGCATTTTAAATTATCTATTGGAGAAAGTAACACAGAAGGTAGCTGTCATTTGGTAAAACAATTAAGCACTTAAGAAAGAAGTAAGAATATTTAAATCATCTTTAAAGATATTATATCTATATGCAGTTTTTCAACCCCTTCACTTCATAGGTAAATATGTTTCATTAACAGAAACACAGATATATATGACTGGAGTTAAGATTGCAAATTCCATAATGTCATATCCACAATGAAAATGCAGCTGGCAACAAACATTTTAATAAATATTGTTACATTTATGAGTTTTAAGACCTAAGCAGGATGATACAATACAGAATACAGTGTGGTAGGCCACCTGGTGGTCAAATGAATCAATTAAACAAGAAAGAGATAAAAATTATTCAATGTGAATGAATTAAAAGTATGAAACATACCTAACTGTAGTTGAAATACACAAATGCACTAGATACGTTGATGAAGGCAACAAGCTCTCCACTGGGCAGCAGGTTTGGTTCAATCAGATTAATCAACAAATGATATGATGTGGTGAATAATTTCCTAATTATCAGATATTCTAGTGATACGGAAGACATGCCAACAGATAGGAATGAACTTTTAAAATAAAATAATAATAATAATAATGGATAATCTATTAAAGTTTGAAGCACTTCCAAAAGGTGCAAAGCTGTCATGAAACAGAAGTATGAATGGAGAATATTTTACATCAATTATGTTTGGTTTTGGAAGCAGCTCTCAATAGGTAAAGGAAAAGTGTGGTGTCAAGTCAATTTCGACTCCTGGCACCCACAGAGTCCTGTGGTTTTCTTTTGGTAGAATACAGGAGGGGTTTACCATTGCCTCCTCCCGCGCAGTATGAGATGATGCCTTTCAGCATCTTCTTATATCACTGCTGCCCGATATAGTATCAGTGGGGATTTGAACCGGCAACCTTCTGCTTGTTAATCAAGCATTGCCCCTCTGCGCCACTTAAGGGGGGAGCTCTCAATAGGAGGGATATATAAAGATAACATAAGCCACATCTCTCATATATTGATTTACTGAGATACAAAGTATTCAAACACAAATATATTTGTCCTTTATAGCTTGCAGACCACATCTACAATATAGCAGTCCCCACCGTCACCCTAGTAGTATTTGTTTACAACTTTGATTGTTTCTTATTGGTTCAATTTCTGTATTTTTGTCTCTTAATTGAGTTTGATATTCTTTTTTAATTCTCTTACTAAGTTTTGACTGAGTTGTCCGTGTCTAGTTTTCATTGCATTCAGTCACCCCAAACTAGCAAGCAGGATCTGTTGTGCAGAAGCAGCCTTTTGCATGTATCCATATCTTTACTGTGATGCTCAACTGGGACCCTCTGAACCCGTTGGATACATCTGTAATTGGTACAAATAGGGATGCATATCTCATTACAGTTCTTTTAGCACTGGGCCAATTGTGCACAGTTTAGAGTTGTATCAGGACCGCTGACTTACCCAGTGTTACCCCCTGCATCATCTCCAAAATGTTCCCACTAGAGGTGTGCACGGAACCACAGAGCTGCGGTCCGGCACTGTGGGGTGGGTTCCTTTAAGGGCAGGGAGGGTTTACTTACCCCTCCCACCGCTTTCCCCCCTCCAGAGCTTGTATTTATTGTAGTAATTGGGGCAGCAGGATACCTCCCTGCCGCCCCTTGTCCCTCTGTAATGCAGCCTCCAGGACGGGGTGGGCGTGCGCGCGGCTCTGCGAAGGGAAGATCCTGTTGCCGAGGGACTCACGTTTTAAAAGGTAACTGCTGATGCCAATGGTAAACCCGAACGATAAGCCGGCACAGCACCGAGCTGGCCTCCGGCGCCTCTCCGCCCGGTGGCTCCCCCATCCTGAGTCGCTGCCAGCAGCCACTGAGAGGAGCTCCGCCAGGGAGGACGCACCGACGCGCCCAGCCCACCGTCACTTCCGGCTCCCAGGTGACTTCCCCCCACATACAGTGTGGCTGCCTTCCTTCTCCTCCTCCCATCGGGCCACACTGTATGTGGGGGGAAGTCGCCTGGGAGCCAGAAGTGAGGGTGGGCTGGGAGCGTCAGCGCATCCTCCCTGGCGGAGCTCCTCTCAGTGGCTGCTGGTGGCGGCTCAGGATGGGGGAGCCACCGGGCGGAGAGGCGCCGGAGGCCAGCTCGGTGCTGTGCCGGCTTCTCGTTCGGGTTTACTATTGGCATCAGCAGTTACCTTTTAAAACGTGAGTCCCTCGGCAACAGGATCTTCCCTTCGCAGAGCTGTGCGCGTGACCACCCCGTCCTGGAGGCTGCATTGCAGAGGGACAAGGGGCGGCAGGGAGGTAAATACAAGCTCTGGAGGGGGGAAAGCAGCGGGAGGGGTAAGTAAACCCTCCCCGCCCTTAAAGCTACCCCCTCCACCCGAACCGAACCGGCCAGGTCCGGACCAGTCCGGACGGTCCGGAGACCTTTACAATGGCCTCCGGACCGGTCCGGACCCATCCCTAGTTCCCAAGGTGATTTATACTGTAGAAAATATCTTGGACCTTTCTATAGTTCACATGATAGCATTTGTAATATCAGATGCAAATTTAATTAACAACAAAATAAACTATAACACTTGCTGAATGAGGCATATTGAACTACTAAAATGTATATAGAACATCTTTTGATATTTGCGTTATTTTAAGCTCTAAAGCTGGCTGTTTCATTGACCTAATTTATGCCATGGAATTCAGGACAGATATTTACATCAGTAAACATACCCAAACAAAGGTGGATATAGAACTTTGCTCAGTTGATAATATACTCTAAGCTCTTTATTTTGTTAAAATCAGTGTATTATACTGTGAGTTCTGATATAAACCTGCAAAAGAATCTCAACATATTCTACTCATAGCACAGAACCAGACATCTGAATGATATTTGAAGGGAGTATGATATTTGAAAGGAGTGACAGATGTCCAGTTCCATGCCACAAGCAGGCAGAATATATTGAAAATGGTGAGTTTGTATGTCACACCCAGTCTCAGCACATCATTCCCAAGACCATACGTAGGACTTATGTGTATATCTAGGGCTGCGGCAGCATGACCAAACTGCTGATTCTGCATTAAGTGTGAACGCAGCCATAGTGTTCAGTGGCAGCTGGTTACAGGCAATGCAGTCCATACAGCTGAACAAATTGGATGCTTACTGGTTTTGTAGCATAGTGCCAAACTAGAAACTGCCAAACTACAGGTGATACAAGCATGTCCAAAGGATACAGATGACTTGATTTCTTGAACCATGGATTGAGAAGTATCCAATCCCCTGATACTCTATTAGAGGAGAGCTAGTCTTGTGGTAGCAAGCATGACTTGTCCCCATAGCTAAGCAGGGTCTGCCCTGGTTTCATATGAATGGGAGACTTGATGTGTGAGCACTGTAAGATATTCCCCTTAGGGGATGGAGCTGCTCTGGGAAGAGCAGAAATTTCCAGGTTCCCTCCCTGGCATCTGCAAGATAGGGCTGAGAGAGATTCCTGCCTGAAACATTGGAGAAGAAGCTGCCAGTCTGTATAGACAATACTGAGCAAGATGGACCTATGGTCTAACTCAGTATATGGCAGCTTCCTATCTCTGGGAAGCCCTCACCATCACTTTTAACAACTAATATTGGTTCAATAAAAGGCATCACATTTTCTAGTTTGTTTCTCTGGGAAAATATTTTTGAAATATATTTGAAAACAGATATGATAAATTACTTTCCAGTGGTTTTTCTTCTTCATTGCTGAAAATGACATGTTGTTGAGAGGGTCAAACAAATTCATTCCATTAGTCAAAAAGGTATTCTGGAGATTTTCAAGAAGTACTGATCATAGTTAACCCCTTTTCTTCCTCAGCAGGAAAATAAATGCTACTTTAAACAACTCAGAGATGGTAAATACAGGACAAATCCCTGCTTGTCCATGAAGATATTGGGGGTCCTTAAGCAAATCACTGCCTACATGTTGCACAGCATTATGGAGGCATTTCTGATGGGCCCATGCTACTGCAGGCATCTAAGGAAGCTTGAGCAGTGGTCTTGCTCAAGAGTGCAAGTACTAACATTTGTACTCTGGTACTATGGAGGTGTAATAGGGATGTGCGAAACGTTTCAGGTACAGAACGATCTGTACCCGGAACAGTGAATTTTGGGTGATTCGGATCCAAACCGAATCACCCACGAAGAGCCCCGAATAATTTCGGATCCGAAACGAATCACCCCTGTTTTGGATCCGAAATATTCGGATGTTTCGGCCCTTCATTTTGTGGCCAATAGATCCCCCTCCATTTTGAGCAATGACGTCTATTTGAATTTCCCACCTTTTTGCCTCCCATTGACTTCAATGCAAAAAGGTCTGATGTGACGTCTGCTCGAATTTCAGGTTCCAGGGGCAAAATAGTGGGGTGGGGTGGTAGTGCCTAATGGTTGGAGGTTACCACCACAATTGCAGAGGGATTGGGCAAAGGGCTGATTTTTGGTGAATTTCTGAAGTTTTAGTGTCTTTGGGGCAGATAGGGGGCATAACGTGGGATATGGGCCAAAAGAGTGGGTTGGGGTGGTAGTGCCTAATGGGTGGAGGCTACCACGCCAATTGCAGAGTGATTGGGCAGAGGGCTGATTTTTGGTGAATTGTTGAAGTTTACGCATCTTTAAGGTTTTCCCCCATCAGGTATAATGGAGGGTGTATCGCTTCACGTCGGGGGGAAAGGGGTGGCCTAGAGAAGTGTGGGGTTGGTGGTAGTGCCGTGTAGGGGCAAGGAAGCTACCTGAATTTTTTCAAAGGATTTGCACAGAGGGCTGATTTTTGGTGAATTGTTGAAGTTTACATGTCTTTAAGGTTTTTCCTCATAAGTTGTAATATAATGGAACTTTCAGCAGCCCCATAAGTGCACTTGGGGCGGTGCTGGGGCGGCCCAGAGCGAGTGGTGGTGTAGTGCACATAGGGTGCCAACCACCCCCATGGGTTTCTAACCCATGGTGTACAGGGTTCTGTTGTTTCTGAGGTATTCTGAGTGTGGATTCTATGATAGCAAATGAGATTTTCAATGAGACACCATGAATCTACTCTAATTTGCTATCATAGAATCCTCACTCAGAATACCTCAGAAACAACAGAACCCTGTACACCATGGGTTAGAAACCCATGGGGGTAGTTGGCACCCTATGTGCACTACACCACCACTCGCTCTGGGCCACCCAGCACCCCCCAAGTGCACTTATGGGGCTGCTGAAAGCTCCATTATGGGAGGTAGCCTGCCGCCCCAATTACTACATACAATACGCGTGCTGGAGGGGGGAAGCGGCGGGAGGGGTAAGTAAACCCTCCTCCGCCCTTAAAGGAACCCCCGACAAAGTGCCAGACCGCAGCACTGCGGTTCCGTGCACACCCCTACCATCGTTGTTGATGCTCCAGAGAGGAGAAGGGGAAGGGAAGATGAGGAATAGGTCAGGCAAGTCCCTTACCCCACCCCCCCTTTTACTGGCTTGCTATAATTTGTGAACAGATTCTTCACATTCTTCCCTTCATGTGAGAAGAGGTCAAAGGCCTTAGTCACTGATGTCTGCAACCCTTTCAAACACTGAGTTTGTGATACAATAAACACAGGGGGGAGAGAAGCATTGTGAAGAGGGAGGAGCATGACCCATATGTGTTGATTAGAACTGTTTGTAGCGAGCTCCCACAGGCACAATTGTGCACATGGGCAGTCTTTATAGACATTTTAATTGATGTGTGTTGGAGTCTCCTGCCATAATTGCATTCCCTCCACATACTCCAGACTCAGGGGTGTAGCTATAATTGAACAAGGGGTGGGTTAGGGACAAATTCCCTGGGCCCATGAGGGGGACGAATTGGCTGAGTAACAGTCGCCTACTTCCCCAACTCAGTGACAAGCTGCTGGCTCCTGAGCAGAAAGTGGTGAGTGTGAGATACTATTTGCATAGGAGTGAGAGAAAGGGCATGCTGAGATTTTGTGTGTGTGTATATCTCAGCATGCTCATATAATGCGGCAGCAAAGACACAGGAGCACAAAGAAGAAGGCAGTGGCAGGGTCCGGGTCCACTTCAGCCTTGCTACACCCCTGCTCAGGCTGAAATTCTGCAAAGACCTTATGACAAACCATTGCAAAGCATTTGTGACAAACCATTGTGAGAAAATATTTGTGTTGCTCAGTGTAAGCATGTATTGTTCTGATGAAGTGTACAGTGTGGCTGTTAGAAAAGCAAGCACAAGTTAACATTATCTTCTTTAGCACTGTGTAAATCTTTTTATCATTAAAAAAGAGACATGAAACAGATACTTAGATCTGTATCAGATAAATCTTTGCTTTTAACCTGCAGCACACTCTTTTCAATCAGCATTGGAAGTTGAAGTCATATTTTAAAAAAAACAAAAACCCTGAAGGCTGCATTTTTTGCCATTTAGGCTAAAAGTTTATTAGCAAACCATAATCATGATCCTGATTGCAATTAAAATGTCTCCCAAATGGGTCAACATGCTTAAGTGCGATCTGCAATCATTTAGATTTTAACATGATGGTTATTACTTATTACCAGGATGCACAATGAGATATTGATTACTTTTAACCTTTACATCTAAGGATTCAAGAAAGGTCAAGGCAGTAGAGTAGTCTACCTTTCCTGTCTAGTAAACTTATGGCCTTTAACAGAATTCTAATGATTCTAGTTGGCAAGGCAGATCTGAAATTAGTTTATTCTCTTGGCAAACGATGACATATTTTAAAATGTCTGCCTGCATAGCATATTTTGTACTTCCTGCTCCAAAAAATACAGAGCTGCTGCTCAGAGCAGCTGAGAACACTCAGAGGGCATCTGAGTAACTTCAGCTTCTGTTCTGCCCTCAGCCAATGTGATAGAGGGGGATGTAAAATAAATGGAAGGTAAATAGACAAATTTCACCCATATTCTCATGCACATAGATTTTTGAAAGTGTTAATCTATATAGACACAGATATTGTAAGCGTGCACGCGCACGCATGCACATACACACACAGACACACACAATTAAGGGGATGAATCGAGTCTTAGGTACACCTTTTAAAGGTTCTAACCTTTTAATAAGTTTTCTACACAGTCGTAAATTAGCAAAACTAAAACTACGCTTACATTTGACTTCAGTAAACATGTAGTCCCTTTTAACCCCCTAATTAGAATAGAATAATCTAATTGGGCTAATCTGTTTTACAAAATAAAATGATACAAAGGACATTAGTTGAGCTTCATAGCCTACCAGTATTTCAGCTTTCTTTCACTTTGCAAACATTTGGAATGGCTTCTTGTATTCATATCCGCAAACTGAACAGAACCCGCACTTCAACTTCAGAAGAATTATGGGCAAAAGAAACATATAACTGTTGTGTTACATTAATTTGCAGAACACTTGGCATTATCACTGCCAAGAAGTCAAATTGTTCCAGGTTGTTCCGGAAGGTTGTTATTAATAGCATGTTTTCTAAGGAAAAGTTCTGTCTACTTTTGGAACTGCATTTCTGTTGCCAAGGAAACTCCTTTTAGCACAGCATTCTAGGAGCACACTGCTGCTTTTGTTTGCCAGTATCCTATTCATATCATCTAAGTAAGCACTTTACACACACTTCAGTATGCAGTTTCAAACATTTAAGTATTACAGCTTATGCTTTTCCTCCCCTTTAAACATAGCTTGCTTCCCCCCACCCTTTGAGGTCCCCAAATTATTTTAGAATTATTTTAACAATAAAGCATATAACTACTTTTTCCTCCCAACAAGTTTTCAGTAAATTAGCCTTAATCTGAATCATAGCCTCCTAGGTTATAACATTAGTCTTTAAGTGTTAATTATCTTTTCACTCTGAAATTAATGTAGTCATTTCCTACTGACTCCAGCCTACACTGTTATTGAAGTACAGAGCAAAACATGTCATTGAATTCTGAGCCAGAATTGTTGTTGTGATTAATCCTGGTCACATGGACCATCTCTGCCACAAGGAGATCACTGAAGAAAGGTGACAAAGACAGTGATTTCCTGTCAGCAAAGAGTACGACAGGGCTGTCTAGAAGTGATGCAAATGAGGGAAACTTTCACTATGGTTTGTTTGATCCACTCCAGGCCACAGCATTGCACAGAGCTAACGTGAAAAGTACAATGGAACTGCAGCACACCCAGAGGAGAAAATGAGCTGCCCCTTTAACATTTTAACCATGCCCTTTAACATTTTACTGATAAAATTGGAAACATTCTTAGGTGTTGGTAATTGTTGTGCTTTCCCATCAGTGATCAGTGCCCTAAGCTCCACCCAACTATTCCCTATTATAGATTACTTAAAGCTCTTCTCTGCCAGCTGTATGCTGTATTAATTTACCTCTACACTGATTTAAAATGAAAGTGAGTGTTTGCCCTGTTAGTTAAAAATATATACTAGAAAAGCACAGTCGTCCTATAACGTCATCAACAAATCAAATGGGACCACCTCAGGACACTTTTCACACCTGGTTTTTAGTTCACATCTCCTCCAGAATGGAGGCTGTGCATTCACATATCGGCCAAATTTACCCCAAGTCCCTGAGAGCTATCAGGGAGCACTTCACACAAAATTCATCACACATTAGTGTAGCCCTGATTTATATCCAGGGGGGGGGGGGAATCCACTTTTTGTGTCGGTTTTTAAAGGCAACTTCAAACTTGCAGTAAAGCACTGCAGAAAACCCATGGTAAAGCCTGCTGTCTGAGAAAGCTCCAGCTGCACCATGTTTCAAACAACTACCTGTGCACTACATGTTACTGTTACCTCCATTAACAGTACATGCTGGATACTGCAAAACTGGATTTTCAAAACGCTTTTGTCAGAAGCCCTATTCACACATTACTTTTAATCTGCATACCAGACCTATTCACATATTATGTTCAACACATGTACACTTTGGTACATGTATACAGGTATACAGGTACAGATCTATCATAGGTACACTTATTCACATGTTATACTGAATGCAGGTACAGCAGAATTTCCCTTCCATACCGTATATCTGAGGGACCTGTATCATGTTCACTTTTAAAATCAACACAGGTACAGTCATTCATACAACAACATGTACCTGTGTACAGACATCTGAAAATAGGTACAATATAATGATTGAATAGAGCTATAATCCATGTACACATGACTGATAATCAGTATGTTGTACAGCTAACCACAAATTAAGTTCAACACATGTACAGCAGGGCATTAAATCTAAACTCTATAGACCTAATCACACATTATGTTCTATGCTGTGTACAGAGTATGCATGTACAGACCTGTGCACACATACAGTTATTCAAACATTATGTTGAATACACATACAGCAGTACAATTCCCGTCTGTACCATTTGAGGGACCTGTACCCAGGTTCACTTTTTAAATGAATGCATGCACAGTCCACACAAACACATGTACATGTGTACAGACACTTGAATGCACATGCAGTATAATGTCTGAATGGAGCTTATGTATTCAAGGGATCAATGTTGACTTTTAAAATGAATACATGTACAATCATTCATATGTCTGAGTTTACATATGTTTGTGAACAGCTCTACTGAATAGTTCTACTGTTTCTCTTCAGTGCTTCTCAGTAAAGCAAGCATTCATTCATAAACGAAATGGTGAGCACTGCTGTGAGATGGATAAGATTGAGGACCATCAAATTATTCATTTAGTGAAAATCCAGCAGATGAGGAGGAGCTCCAAACTGACCTGGCCAAACTGGGCAAATAAGTACTACATGGCTTGGGTCCATGGTATTTAAGAGAGCACCTTCTCCTTCAGGACCCCCACCACTTATTAAGATCTGTGGGAGAGGTCCACCCGTGGCTGCTCCTAGCTCGTCTGCTGGCAACTCAAGGCCAGGACTTTTCTATAGATGCCCTGAGGCTTTGGAACAAACTCCCTGTTGTAAGAACTTCCCCATCTCTAGCAGGTTTTAAAAGACAAATTTGTTTCATTAAGCCTTTGATTAGCTGTAATTTGGTTTTATTTATTTATTTATTGTTAAATTTATATACCACCTTTCATTAAAACAATCCCAAGGTGGTTCACAGAAAAATTAAAACAAGTCTATAAAAATACACAATTAAATATTAAGCTAAAATATAACAACATGAATCTGACCACAGATTTAAAATACAAGCATAAAATAACCATACAAAATACAATATACAAAGAAGCAGCAGTAGAGACAATCATATAAAAGCTAGGGTAAAAAGCCAAGATTTAACACACTTTCTAAAAACTGTGGTGGAGACTGAGAAGCGAATAGTCACTGGGAGAGCATTCCAGAGTCTGGGGGCAGCAACAGAGAAGGCCCTGTCCAGGGTTCACGACAGCCAAGCCATGGTTGGCACCCAGAGCAGAGCCCCTTCAGATGACCTCGTCAAGTAGGCAGCAACCCTTGGGAGCAGGTGGTCCCTTAGGTATCTCGGGCTGAAAACTGTTAAGGGCTTAAAAGGTCAAAACCAGCATCTTAAATTGGACCTGGAAACAAACTGGTAGCCAGTGCAGCTCTTTAAAAATGGGTGTGATTCACAGCAGGCAGCTCCAGATAATATCCTAGCTGACACATTTTGCACTAGCTGCAGTTTCCAAATATTTTTCAAGGGCAGCCCCATGTAGAGTGCGTCATAGTAATCCAGGCATGATGTGACTGAGGCATGGGTAACTGTGGCCAGATCTGCCTTCTCGAGAAAGGGATGCAGCTGGAGCATTAGCTGAAGCCGGGCCAAAGCACCCCTGACCACAGTCTCCACCTGAGCTTTCAAAAGCAGAGCCAGGTCCAGCAATACCCCCAAGTTGTGTACTTGCTCGTTCAAGGGGAGTGCAACCCCATCCAGAACCAGTAGAATCTCCTCATCCCGATTGGCTCTCCTACTGACCAACATTACCTCCATCGTGTCTGGATTCAGTCACAGTTTATTAGACCACATCCAACCCATTATGGCCTCCAGCCCCCGATTCAGGACATCCACTGCCTCCCTAGGATCAGGTGACAAGGAGAGATAGAGCTGAGTGTCATCTGTATATTGCTGACAACTCAGTCCAAGTGCCCGGATGACCTCTCTCAGCGGTTTCATGTAGATGTTAAACAGCATGAGGGACAAAACCAAACCTTGCGGGACCCCACAGCCCAATGGCCAGGGAGCCAAGCAATAGTCCCCCAGCACCACCTTCTGGGCTCTCCCCCCAAAGAAAGGACGGGAGCCACTCCAAAGCCATACCTCCAATTCCCATACTTGAGAGGCAGTCCAGAAGGATACCATGGTCAATGATATTGAATGCTGCTGAGAGGTCCAGCAGAACCAACAGGGATGCACCCCCTCATCTAGTTCCCGGCATAGGTCATCCTCCAAAGTGACCAAGACAGTTTCAGTCCCACATCTGGGGCGGAAGCCATATTGAAAAGGATCTAATTAATCCGTATAATCCAAGATCCTCTGCAGTGGGGACGCCACCACACGCTCTATCACCTTGCCCAAAAAGGGAAGGTTAGAAAAGATATGTGTTTTATTGTTGTTCTGCCATTTTAAATGGTTTTAAAATTTTATAACTGTTTTAATTTGATTGACAGAGAAAGTGTGACTCTGTTGGTCCTTTTGGACCTTTTGGCAGCTTTCAATACCATAGTATCCTTCTGGAGTGTCTGAGGGGGCTGGGAGTGGAGGGCACTACTTTGCAGTGGTCCCACTCCTACCTCTTGGGCAGGTCCAGATGGTGTCCCTTGGAGACAGTTGTTCATCAAAAACTGAACTTTTATATGGTGTCCCTCAGAGCTCTATATTGTCTCTGATGTTGTTTAACATCTACATGAAACCACTGGGAGAGATCAACAGGAGATGCAGCATCTTGGTGCAGGGTGCTATCAGTATGCTGATGACACCCAAATCTATTTCTCGATGTCAACATCATCAGGAGAGGTCATAACCTCCCTAAATGCCTGTCTGGAGGCAGTGAAGGGTTGGATGAGGTATAACAAACTGAGACTGAATCCAGGTAAGACAGAGGTACTCATTGTGTGGGGACGGAACTCAGGAGTTGAGTTTGATCTGCCTGTTCTGGATAGGGTCACGCTCCCCCAGAAGTAACAGGTACGCAGTGTGGGGGTGCTTCTGCCTGGTGTCCCAGGTTGAGGCAATGGCCAGAGGTGTCTTCTATCAGCTTCGGCTGATATACCAGCTGCATCCGTTGCTTGAGATAAATGATTCAGAACAGTGGTACATATGCTCGTAACCTCCAGACTGGATTACTGCAATGCGCTCTATGTGGGGCTGCCCTTGTATGTAGTCTGGAAACTACAGTTGGTCCAGAATATGGGAGCTAGGTTGGTCTCTGGGTCATCATGGAGAGAGCATGTTACTCCCATATTGAAAGAGCAAGATTGGCTGCCGATAAGTTTCCAGGCACAATACAAGGTGTTGGTTATAACCTATAAAGCCCTAAACAGCTTAGGCCCTGGGTATTTAAGAGAACAGCTTCGTTCGTCATGAACACCACCGCCCACTGAGTTCATCAGGAGAGGTCTGTCTGCAGTTGACACCAGCTCGTCTGGTGGCTACTTAGGGATGGACTTTCTCCGCTGCTGCCCCGAAGCTTTGGAACGTACTCCCTGCTGAAATAAGAGCCCCACCCCATCTCTAACAACTTTTAAAAGGTCTTTAAAGACTCATCTGTTCACCCAGGCTTTTAATTAAATTTGTTTTAACATTATTTTAAAATTTTGTTTTAAAATTTTAAATTGTTGTAATGTTTTAACTTCTTTCTATTGTCATTTATATTGTTTTAACTAATGTTTTAACATTTTCTGTTGTCATTTATTTTGCTTTGTTGCAAACCACCCAGAGATGTAAGTTTTGAGCGGTATAAAAATATGCCAATAAATAACTAAATAACTAACTAAATAAATAAATTCTTGTTTGCTTTGTAAACTCCCATGAGACGTTGGTTTTTGGTGGTATAAAAATGTAATAAATAACAATAATTTTAATACATCATACACATTGGGGCAAATTGATGTGCACACTGGGGCAAACAATTCCAGGTTGGAATTTGCAGCTTCATATAGTCACTGATGGAATATGAATTAGTTGTGGCTCTATAGAAAAGAGGTCTTGGAGTTTGTTTTTACAATATATATATTTATAATCCATCTTTTCAAAAACAAGATTAAAGTGGCTTACAAAGATAAAGCAATATAAATAGATCACTATTACTATTTAGTAATAAATAGTAAGCAGAAGCCCATGCTTACTGGGCAAAGAGGCACCTTTTAACGTGGTGATTCTCTTTATTTAGCAGGGGCAGAGTAACTGGCCCTATCCACCCCCAGCACAGTACCTCCAGTGACTGTTGCCGGTGTCTTTCTCATGTTTCTTTTTAGATTGTGAGCCCTTTGGGGACAGGGGTCCATCTTCATTCATTCATTCATTCATTCATTCAATATTTCTCTGTGTAAACCACCCTGAGCCATTTTTGGAAGCGCGGTATAGAAGTCGAATGAATGAATGAATGAATGAATGAATAAATAAATAAGAAATACAGCAGGACCAAATTAAAACTGTCATACAACAAAAAGCTATACTGAAATTAAAACGAAGATACAAAATAGATTTTAACTGCTGTAGAAGTTACAATCCTGGGTGAATAAAGTTTACTCTACTACTAAATCTACTACTAAAGAAATTATAATACTTGGGTGAAAGAGTTTAGTCTACTACCAACAAACTCCCCAGCCCCTGCCGGCTTCGTGACGGAGCCAGCAGTTGTGTGGGCGGCCGCTGCAGCCGCCTAGAGCAGAATGTCTGCTCGTCTGCAGGGAGAGAGAGCTAAGCCCGCTCTCCCTGCAAACCCCCTAGAGGCTCTTCACATGATTAGTGTGAAGAGCCTCAGTATCTTCCAAAACTGCCTGGAGTTGATCAGACACCACCCTCTCAATTACCTTGCCCACCCAAAGAAAGTTGGATACTAGGCTATAACTATCCATCCCCAAGGGCTTTAGGGCATGCTTCTTAAGTAAAGGTCTCACAATTGCCTTCTTCAAACATGGAGGCATCCACCCCCACTCCGGTCCTTATTAAGCCTGTTAGATATCTCTTATTATATATTTTGAAGAATTGGTTGATTGGTTTGTGTGAAATAAAATAATACTTCCTGATTACCTACAGATTCCAAATTTTTCATGAACACTCTTGCAACTTAAATTAGCTGGATGCACTACTTTTTACATGGGAATATGCTGGGGAAAATATTTAATTCTTTTTTGGGGAGGATCTGAATATAATCAGTAGATTTTAACTGTTATTAGGAACATAGGAAACTGCCATATACTGAGTCAGACCATTGGTCTATCTAGCTCAGTATTGTCTTCACAGACTGGCAGCGGCTTCTCCAAGGTTGCAAGCAGGAATCTCTCTCAACCCTATCTTGGAGAAGCCAGGGAGGGAGCTTGAAACCTTCTGCTCTTCCCAGAGTGGCTTCATCCCCTGAGGGGAATATCTTGCAGTGCTCACACATCAAGTCTCCCATTCATATGCAACCAGGGCAGACCCTGCTTAGCTATGGGGACAGGTCATGCTTGCTACCACAAGACCAGCTCTCCTCAACAGCTTGTTCTCAACAGCTTTTAAACACTCAACCAGATCAGTAATTCTAAAACAATGACATGCCCAAGAGAAGCAGAAAACCTTTCTCAGATTCAAATTTACTATAATTCAAATTTACGATATGTTAATTTAAAAAAAAAGAATAATGTTTGAACTTGAAATCCTACGAATTTCAAACTGTTCTTTTACTTTCCTTTTGCAAGCACATTAATAAAAGTTTCTATAATATATATTTAATTTCTTGAACTTGCCTATACATCTAATCTATGCAAAATGACTTTGCCCAGTCAACGATGGGCCTCTGTGTTCCTACAGAATGCGGTACCAGCTGGTGGAAGCAAAGAATGGGAGACAAGGCATGACGTTTCATGCCTTTCTTGTGGAATTTGTAGAACTATTTGATTGGCTGCTGTTGGAAACAGAATGCTGGACTAGATGGACCTTTAGTCTGATTCATAAAGACTATTAATATGTTCTAATAAGTATTCATGTACCTGTATTACATAACATACACAGCTTCAAATCATGATGCACCTGATTCCTCTACTATCACCACCATCAGAGATATTTCTAGAAACTCAGAGAGGTGCTGGGAACAATAACAACTTATACTAATAAAAATGTTGAGGCATTTCTAGATTTATCCAAAGATGAAGTAGGGACATTGATGTGCTGGGGACAGGTAATCAAAATTGGGGTGTTTGTTCCTGTAAATAAGGACAACTGGAGTGCATGTCCCATGCTGAATCAAGAAAATAAATTACTGGTAGATTTCTTCACACTTTTCTTAGGAAGTACTCACTCTTGAGAAGTATTTAGCCAAACGAACAGTTCCTCTTTTATTAGATGGCTGTGTCTTTAAACTTTTCTACTGCTAAATCAACACATTCCTTATAAATCATTACAACGGTACCAGTTTTTCTTTTAACCACTATGGCACACATCCTTGTTGAAAATGTAATCAGGGCACATTTTATGCAGTATGTTTTTCAAGCACCTTAAATGCTTTTATAATCAACCCTCCAAATGTCAAAGGAGATGCCAACATTTTTGTATTTGTAAAGAAATGTTTGGTTAATTTTACTCCCTACATGCTAACAATCTTAACAATCATATCTTACTCAATTTAATGGGGTTTTAATCTAACGCACAATTAATCTTCTGGGGAAAATATAAGGAATTATCATTAACTTTCTCTGTCTACTACATTCATTTCTAATCTCCATAGCTCCAATAAACCCTGATTTGCTTAATTTTTGAACACTCCAGGCAGAAATCTTACATCAATACCGAGGTTTCTATTAAAGGATTAATGAGAGGAGTTTAGACACTTGGGCCTGATCCTGTAAATCCTATGCAGGATAATTATCATTGGAACTTTATGTATAGAATATTTGTAAGATCAGGCTCAGATATTATAAATGTTGGAGGAAGCTGAGATCATTTTTATTTTAACTATGTGCTAAAGTGATCTACCAACATGAATCACATACCCAAAATATTTGAATATACTTCTGAAAGTATTTCTAAAGACAAGAGGATGACTAGGCAACAACAGGGGAATCTAAGACCGAAGACAGACATAAACAAGGCAATACTATTAATTTGCTCTCTTAATATTAACTTCTGTCTTTAACATATCAGCAACTTGAATGTCGATGTAATTCTTGCTCCCTCTGCTCATTCACTACTGCTGCTATCTTCTCCTCTGAATGGAAAACAAAGTACCCTGGAGCCTACTGTCTAAGATAGGAGGTAGGTGTTTCATGGTTTCTATTTTGGCACTTGGCTGTAGGACACATTGTTTCTGAGCTGAAGAAGGAAGTGGTGGCAGCAGTAGTGATCAGTCAGGTGAATGAGCAGGGAGGGGCAAAGCTGACATACCGGCGTTCATTTTGTTAGTATGATAGAGACAGATGTTAATATAAAAAGAGAGCTCACAGCGTTTTGTCAGCACTGTGACTCCCTTATATTACATCAGTCTTCAGCCTAATACTATATGAACTGAGATTTCAAAGTAATTGTAAGTCTCTTTGTTTGTTTAAATAAGATTGTATTTAATGCCCTCTGGAGGGCAAAGGAAGGAGAAGTCTTTTGGGATATACGATTAAATTAAAGACTGAACCAACAGAGAACAAAAAATATTACCAAGCTATATGCCAGGTTTAAAAAGGTCTGCTCCTATTATCTATCAGTATAAAATCAGGCTGAAAGGCTGGTTTGAATCAGTGCAGAATCTGAGAAACATATCACTGGGAATAGACATTGAACTGTGAATACACAGTTAATTCTCTCATATCCCATTTTAGCATTTCTATATTGTTATGTTTTTAATGTATGCTCTTGCCTTGCAATGTACTTGTTTTATTATAGATCTTTCCCATTTATAGACTCCTTAGAGGCAAAGATTACTGCTGGCAATAGTGATAACACAGCAGGTAACCTGGCAGAGAAAGTTTGCTGAGCTGGCTCAGAGGTGCAATTACGTATCAATTCAATAACTGGGAGGAAAATTCTGTGGATTTAAGAAACCCACCACTGAAAGAGAGTGCAATGAACTGGTTGCTATATAAAGTTGTTGCAGTGAAGCATTTGGATTAAAAAGAGGGAGGGATGGTGTCAGTCCTTCAGAAATATTTTTATTTTGTAGTTCTGGTTGAATCTAACAAATTCAACAGCTCAACTTTCAGTCCATATGGACTTATGTATAAAATTATAAGAGAGTACATTGGCAAAATAATATATACATTTTCTACCAAGGAAACTCACAATCTGTTCATGGAAACTTAAATTCTTCACTCAAATATGCCCTCAAGTGGTGGCAGCTAATATTTACCACATCACTAAAAAGCTGAATAACCTTCTGAATGTGATAAATAGTAGTGTTGGAGACAGCCCCCCTCCCATCATGCAAACTTTGGCATGTAACCTAAGCAAGGTTGAAGAGGACCCTGAGCACAGACAGGCATTTGATATCAAAAGGGGCAGCTGAATACCCAGGTGAGTCGAACTGCTGAGTAATGCATATCTGTACAGGGGTAAGCTGTGTCTGAAGAAGCAATGCCTCTAATCAAGAAATTCCTTGCATACCTAATAAGGCCAGAGTTCCAAGACAGACAAGATAGGTCTTGAACAAAAGATCATCCCTGGGAACATGAACAGTATACCCTATAATGCAACCAAAACAAGTGTCCAGAAATTCTTCTGGGATCCATCTGAATGATGATTGTCACATTCATACACCAAGATCCTGTACTGGGACATTTCCCTTTTGTATTTTTAGGTTTTCCAACCTGTGGTACACTGCAGACTGCAAAACTCTATAAAATGCCTCTTCTCTTGAACCCTAGTATAAAGTCTTCTGTTGTGGGACCTTGGTGGCATAAGCTGCCTTCTACTGCCCAGAACCCAACCCATCTGAGCACCCACCTGTGTGCTCAAACTCTTTCCCCTAAGCTAAATCACTGGACTGTTGAATCTTTCCGTTGGACCACTGGACCATAGGGTCCAGAGCCACTAAGTGGAGCTGAAATAACTATCCCTAAATTGTCCTTCTGTAGGTTGCTCCTTGTGTGGGCTTGAGGGAACTAAGTGGGTCCCTGGGTTACTCTGCATGGGCCTGCCACAGTCTAATAACTGGACTTGGACGCCTGAGACTCTCTGAGAGTCCCTGGACTTCCAAGTGAAACCCTTGAGTCACTGAGTCTGGATCATTCCCAATGTGGGCTTGTCATGTTTCTTGTGGCTGGCAAGCATTATTTTCAGCAACATTATCCACTTCTGTGAAACAAAAATTTGCATGAAGTATTTTAGCCAGAATAACAGTCAGAATCTAGAAGGTACACATTGTTGCTCTGGAGATTACAGAAGCTGTCACAAGTGATATCTTTGAGCTTCTTCATTCATGTCATGCTACATGCAGTTACATTAGTCCAATGGGTAGAGATAGCATAGGAAAGCAATGTAAGAACACAACAAATGGTGGCAATGGGCTGTGCTGTTCAAAATCTGAGCTCCACAACAACTTTTACTAATTTTATTAATCCAGTTCAAGGCTTCACTGTAGTTACTACAGATGTTGGCATTATTTTTGGATTAAATATTATCCACATAGACTCAAAATAAGGACATAGTTGCAAGAGGCCTTCAATAGATGTAGAAAGTTGATAATCTTTTCCAGCACTGGATTAAGATTATGAGAGATATTATTCCTAAATATCTCAGTTCTCTGCATTCAATATTCCATATTCCCATTGAATATTTATGCATCAGACTTCCTCCAGATGTCCCAGAGATAATGGCTAACATCCAGATTAGCACAGTGTAGGTACAGCAGTATTGAGTTCAAGCATATTGCTGTGATCTCGTGTAAACAGGGAAAGGGGCAGTTTTTTATTACACCCTTCTCTCTAAATTCACTGTGCGCACCTGCCACCAAAATATGACCATGAGGGTTGCATGCCCTTCTGGGACACATTTTAACAATGTACAATGGGCTTTAGAAGGAAGAGGGGATTGTCTTTTCCTTCTCCCACTCACATGACAGCACAGAGGTGTTGCACTTGCACAATGCCTGTCTGGAAGTCATCCAATGTTTCCCAAACCAAATCATATTTTCAGTCAATGATACTAAATTTGATTTGTATTTCTTGTTTTTAGCCGGCACATTCCATACCAATTCAATATCTGTGGCATATTATGTTATAAAGTTCAAATAATTCTTAGAACACATATAAAGTCAATCTCAAGAATGTTATTGTTGCTTCTTATTTTTCACTCTTGTTTTAAATTAAAGCACAGCAGAATATATATATATATATATATATATATATATATATATATATATATATAGTGTGTGTGTGTGTGTGTGTATACACACACACACACACACACACACACACACACACACACACACACACACAGCTAAATTGTATCTAAAATGTAATGCATCTATTTAATGAACTGCCATGGGTGTAACTATTGACAAGTTTGTTTTAGGACTGAATGTTTTATTTATTTTACCCTCCCCTGATTATCCCCTGATGTCCTTTCTTTCTTTTTACAAAAGGCAACCACATGACTGCAATCTGCAGCAGCAGACTGTTGGAGGTAGAGAGAGAAAGTGGTCTCATCCACTCCCTTCTGCTATAGATCCATTGTTAAAAGCTGTGCCAAGTTGCTTTTTCTTCCATGGGGTAAAAGATTTTGTACCCATATATTCTCAGCTATGGAGGACAAAAGCAACTAGGGGCAAGTATTAGTGCAAAAACTGCCAGTAGGGAGGGTTAAAATTTGGTCTTCTACAGCAGGTTGCAGTCTCTATAGCTTTATTTTGGGGGAAATAAAATGTCTGGAGAAAAGCATGCAACTGAGTGACATATATATTTGGCCTGACTGTGAGGTAGATTTCACAGTTACTTTGTTGTATACCAGGATTTTTATCTTTTGTAATAAAGGAATGTCTGTGCTATCGTATTTTTGTCATTTACTTATTTATTTATAACATGTATAAATTCAGCACAAAGTTCTCTTGGGCGTGGTGTTGTTATACTGTGATGACATACAGATTGTGCTGTGTCTGCTTCTTTATGTATAATTACAGGGGGAATGTGGCTTTCGCTCATTTAGGTTACAGCTAAGGGGCTGTAACTAAGCGATAGAGCTCAAGCTTTGCATGCAAAAGGTCCCGGGTTCAATCCTTGGTATCTCCAGGATGGGGGAGTTGGCTGGGAAAGATTCTTGAGAAGACCGTGTTTGAAATCCTAAAGAGCCACTACTAGTCAGTGAAGACAATAATGAGCCAGAAGTACCAACAGACTGACTCAGTATAAGCCAGCTCCCTATTTGCATTGGAACGAAACGTACAGTGACACAGCCATTCAAGTTTACAGAATTAATGTTTCTTTGTACAGAAATGTGAACAAGGTAAATGAGAATCCTAAAACACTGCCTATTCCCTTATTTTAGGCATATAGGAGTTCGAGGATGGCAGAAAAGCCTTTGATTTGGCATTTGAGAAGTCTGCAGTTTGCCGTCACTATGCCTCACTTTCATGTCAGTTATGTCCCTTGTAAACAGTTTGTACACTACCACATCATCACATCAGGCAATAATGGGCATTGTCAGCATTGTGAGCTAAGCTGTAATATCCTAGATTATCTCTGTTGAGATCTTTATGAAAATCCTATACATTTATTTGGTGACTCAATGGCTCTTAGAATCAAGGTAATTAATAAGCTTTCTTCATGGTTTTTTTCAAAGTTATGGAATTTTTTCAAGGTTAATGGTTCATGGATTTTACTTTTTGATATTAAACAAAATAATTGACAGAGAGACATTGGTGTATCTAAATGGCTACCTAATAACCTGCATGCACAGGAAATTCCTCTACTCAAATGTTTTTACAGAATGTTTCTACAGAGGATATACAGGTGGCCCTCATTATTGTGGACTCTGTATCCATGGTTCACGTACACATAATTGGGTCTTAGAGACCCAGTTTCATTTGCTGTGGGTAGAAAAATAGGCGAAATTTGCCTATCTACAGTTTTGAGTGGCCAGAAATGACTTTTGATGACCACCATTTTCCAGCAGAGAGCCATTTTGTGGCTTTTAAAAAACATTGGTGAATATTTGTTTTCAGGGTTTTAGAGGGCATTGTTGGAGAGCTGGAGAATAAGGTAATGTCCCTTTCTGCTCTTATTTCTGCACTCCTTGATTTTTTGGCTACGAACCTAATCCCCCAATTCCCATTAACTCAAGGTTTAATTATTCACGATTTCTGTATTCGTGCCTTATAAGCGAGAACGGAAGCCCTGAAAATAACAAGGCCCATTTATACAATGAGGGCCACCTTTATAGAATCAAATGTAATTTTTTAAAAAAATTAAACAAAAGCAGAGAAGAAAGAAAACAACTTCTATTTGACCTTGAATATATGATTTCTTCTATAAGAAATTTTAAAAAGCTAGAGGGTAGTTGTTTCTTGTCATTATACTGTTGCTGATTCTGTGGTTAGTTATTAATTTTATTTTTTATGATTCACAATCTGCTCTTTGAGATATGCCATATGCTCAAAGCAATTCAAGGATGACAACTGTCAGAATTAGTCCAATAAAAATTGCCTAAATGAGGAAGATTTACTACAGCCTGATATTTCTGTGGAAAGCCCCTCCTCCACTCCCAAAACACACCCCACACATTTCCCAGTCACATACAAAAACCTGGAACCGAAGTTAAAGGTGAAATTACAGCTTATCAAAAATTATTCTAATGCTTTGTTAAGCAGAATTGATCGGGCATCCTGGCTACTACCTAGAGGTGTGTGTGTGTCAAAGCATTTGAAAGATTTGTAATCAAGCACAAGTACACAGGAACTGTATTGTCTTAATGGGAAAATATATGCCTTATATATAACTAATAAAAATAAAATTATAAGAATCCTATATCCAGGAAGCAGTAAACTAAAATAAGCCCCCCCCCATACTCAAGACGTCTGGAAGATAGATAAAATCCAGAAGAAAGCTCCAATCAAAATAGTTTTCTATATGCTACTATCATTTTTTTCTTCATTTTGTTTCAGTCTATTTATGAATGCAGCTTCATCTATTTCTATTCACTCCAAAGACAAATCTTTGTCCTCCTATAGAATTGCACCAAATAGAATGTGATAAAGGGAACTTTCTCACAATTATGATGTTGGTGCAGGCTGTCAGCACAGAGGGGATGGAAATGAGGTTGGGGACAGGGAAGGGAATTCTAATAGACACCATGATATATACAATGAACGCAGGGCTATCCTGTGAGAGAAAGACTTGTCAAACTAATCAGATCTTCTATAGCTAGGTAAAGGCAGTAACGGAAGCGTTAACCTTGTAAAGATGCAGCTGCTGCTCCTCTGACATCATCAGGTCATGGCTGTCTATCACTATGGATTCCATGTCAATCAGCCAATCCCAGAGCTCCTGATATTCTGAATCAAAGTCCAAAAGGCTGCAGATAAGGAACAAAATGTATTATGCATAATAGTGTGTAGCTGTTAAAATCTTGTATTAGAATAAGATATTCTTGAAAACGCATGATGTTCCTAGCTCTGATTCTGAAGAGATTCTATATTTCAACAGGATGGATGAAAATTCAAATCTAGTATAAGACATGACTTAAATTTCAGCAAATGATGCGAGATTCTGTCAACAACAGCAGGCATATTTCACTTGCTTACAAAACGTAAGAAATAGGAATTACATATGGGGCTGCTTAATGGTTTTTAAAGTGCTAACATATTTAGTCAACTTCTCTGCAATGAGCATTATGTGCTATTATTTGCACCAAAAATAATACTTTCACAGAAAAATGACTCAATCCATTTAGCCATCCCTCTGCTGTCTATCTGCCTATCTCTGCAAATATATATCCTACGTTTATTTTCATGCATGAGTAGCTAGCATTTCAACTTAACGCTTTAAGATAGGCTTGAGTGAATATGGTAAGCCAGTGAAAACTAAGGCCAGATACAGTATTAGACAGGTGTTCCCTACAGACATGTTAGAAACAAAGGTAAGGACAGGAAGTCAAAACAATGAATCTTTGAATAGCCAGCAATCATTAAAATTCAAAGAAGGATCACAATGGTTTCCAACAAAATAAATCATTAGAATAAGGAGCTTAAAAGGATTAATGTTATTCTCTATTGAAAGCCTAGTGAATAAGTAAAACACAGTGATACAAAAAGTAGTAGAAGAAGAAGAAGAAGGTGTTCATGGAAGAATTGCAAAATTGTCTGAAGGATAACTCTCAATAATCTAGACAGGTTAAACTGTAACTCTCCAAAAGCACACCTATGACACTGGAGCATAATTTTGAATCTAGGGGCCACGTAAGAGCATGTGATACTGTGGTCTTTGCTTACCATAACTGCTTATCTTACTGTATTTAAATTTAAACCAGTGATATCCACCATGTTACTTGCCAGCCACAAGGGAATCAGTACAACCCACAGGCAATGCAAAATTAATAGCCCAGACTTAAATATTTGGTATGCCTCTATCAATATTGAACTAGATTAAAATAAAGCTAGCACTCACACAACACTACTATTATCATTTCACTTAGGCTATTTTTGCAAAAACATTTGAATCCATGAAATAATGGATACAAATGGATACAGATTCATACAAAGTTTTGCTTTGTGTCATCCAGACAATTATTTTACAGATGAAGGTCCTTAAGGATCCATCTCACATAATTGTTTCTGAACAAGTTATATGAGTGATATATTCCAATATAGCATTTTCACTTATATGCACCAGCAGGGATAAATTCCAAAAATCATCCTATAGGTTAAAAATGCTTAAATCAGAACACATCCTTAGAGTATTCAATCGAGGATTACTAGACCACTGATATTGTTAATGTGATAATAAAGGAAAGATAGTGCCATCGAATCAGTGTCGACTCCTAGTGATCACATTCCATGTGATTTTCTTGGTAGAATAAAGGAGTGGTTTACCAGTGCCTCCTCCCGTGCAGTATGAGATGATGCCTTCAGCACCAGAGGCGGAGCTATAATTGAGCGGAGGGGTTCAAAGAACCTGGGCCGCCAAGCTCCTGAGGGCCCCCCCAGTCCAGATCCACCCCTCCCTTTTTTCTTCATTATCTCCCTCACTCCAAGGTGTCACTGGAGAGAGGGGTGAACACGGGCCCCCTCATCCCTAGCTACTCCCCTGTTCAGCACCTTCCTATATTGCTGCTGCCCAATATAAGTGACTTCAAATGCATTTATTAGGCACAGTCTGGGGACCACACCAGCAGGGATTTGAACTAACAGCCTCTTGCACTCTAGGAAAGCTGCTTCCCCGCTGCTCAGAATCAGAAGAAGGCACTATTTTTTAATATGCTACAAGGGTGGTATCTGAAGGCAACCATGTTGGTGAGGGCCCATGCACAGCCAACCCCTGAGGCTCTCCTGCTCAGTGCCCACAGCTCTGGCAGTGACAGCATGACTCTCTTGGGTAAGAGAGTCTGTTTATCTTTCTTTGAAGTTGAGCTTAAATATGCGCAAACTTCAGAAATTCTTTAGAAATCACCTCTTTCACCAATTTCTTTGAAATCTGGGTGGTAGCAGGAACCCATTTGGGCACTACCACCTGACCCAGTCTTCTTCCCCCCCAAACTCCTTTTCTGCCCCAAAGATATGCCAGCTTCAAAAATCATTTAAAAACCACCCCTTTGCCCAATTTCTTTGAAATTTGGGTGGTCACTTCTACCCATTGGGCACTACCACCCACCCCACTCTTTTGCTCCCAGGACCCATTTTTTGCCCCTAATTGATTCAGATTTGGAAAATTCAGGTACAAATTGAATCTGGGGTAATTTGGGGGATCAGATTTGGACCCAAAAGAAATCAGGGGTGATTCAATTCAGGTACAAATCAAAATGAAAAACTGATGCATGCACATCCCTATAAACAGGACCCAGACTAAGTTAGTCATGACTAAGTCCAGCCATCTACAAATGGTGAGTGTTTCCAGCTCTCTGGCAAGCAGGACACACAGTACCACACAGATCTTCTCACTGGAGGTCTCATTTCCACTGCAATTTTTGAGAATGTTTGAAACAGCAGGAATCCTTTCTGAGCAGTAGGAGAGGGATCCCAGCATTTCTTGCCACCTGGATCTCCCAGTGCAAACGACAGAAGGCCTGTTTCTCTCGTAGGACCTCTGCCTGTATGCCAGAAAAGGGTCTGACGGATAGAGGTGGGATTGGCAGTAATCCGAAATAATGGCTTGCAAGTGAGCTAAACCTAAATTCGTGTATCTCTAAGTCCCATTGAAATTAATGGATTGTAAGTTAGCCATGATGACTAGGGGTGTGCATTTTGGATTTTTCTTGTTTTGATTTGTATCCGAATCGAAACATCCCCGTTTTGTTTTGTACCCAAATTTTCTGAATCCGAATCAGCCCTGTTTTGTTTTGTAGCCAAATTTTCCGAATCCGAATCGATTTGGATTTTTAAAAAGGGTCCCAGGGCAAAAAGAGTGGGTGGTGGTGGTAGTGTCCAATGGGTGGAAGCTACCACCCAAATTTCAAAGGAATTAGGCAAAGGGCTGATTTTTGTGTGTGTGATTTTTTAAAAAAGTTTACACATCTTTAAGAATTTTCCAACAGGGAATAATGGGGATTCCAGCAAATGTATCGCTTAAAATCAAGGGGAAAGGGATGACCCAGAGCAGAGTGTGGTGGGTGGTAGTGCCCAATGGGGGCGAGGAAACTTCCAGAATTATTTCAAAGGAATTGGGCAAAGGGCTGATCTTTTGTGATTTGTTGAAGTTTACGTGTCTTTAAGATTTCTCCCATAGGGAATAATGGAGGTTTCAGCAGCCCCATAATTCCACTTGGGGGGGCGAGGGGTTGTGTAGTACACATAGGGTGTCAACCACCCCCATGTCCACAAGCCTGTGGGGTACTGTGTTTTGTTGTTTCTGAGGTGTTCATTGTAGATTCTCTGGTAGTATATGAGATTTTCAGTGAAAAACAAGAATCCACTCTCATATGCTACCAGAGAATCTACACTCAGAACACCACAGAAACAGCAGAACCCAGCACCCCATGGGTTAGCAACCCTTTCCCTGGCCTATGTGGGGTCAGTAAAGAGTGGGAAGAAGCAAAAGAGCCAATGGGGAACAAGAACATTGTCAGCAGGTCAGCCCATGATTTAGGTCACTAATCAGAAGGCTGGAAGGGTGGGAAATTCAAAGAGATGTCAAACACAAAATGGAGACTGACTCAGAGATAACCACAAAATGGAGGTCCGAAACAACAAAACGTTTTGTAGCCGAAACAGGGGCGTTTTGTTTTGTATACAAAACTTTGGGATCTGGAAAATGGGTGTTTTGTTTTGTCTACAAAACACCCGAAACAGGCTGTTTTGGGTACAAAACGTTTTTTATCCGAAACGTTTCGCACATCCCTAATGATGACTAGCCTCTCTGTTTTGTTTCAATGGTGATTAGCTGTGACTAACTTAGTCTGGATCCTGCCCCTTGTTTTTAAGGAACTTGGAAAACAACAGTAATAATAATCATTATCTAGACAATTGTATTTGGGTGATAAAGGTTAGCTGACAATGATTGAAATTTCTTGCCATTTGGCTTAGCGTATGCTAGATTTGGAGGCTGACATCCAGACTTGCACTGCACTGGAGCAACCGGGCTGTGGGCCCTCAGGGACATATTTTGGGGGGCACCATTGGCTTCAGAGAGGAAAGATCATTGGAAATTTCCCCTCCCCCTCACGTGGCAGTGCAGCACTAATCTGGATATCAGCCATTGTTTCAGCATGATGTTTTATGCATGTTTTAATTTAGATGTTGGTTGCCATGAGTCTTCACAATACTGAGGTAGACATTTATGTTAAATAATGGGAAGGAATGACCCTGCCTCTGAAAAGAGGTTTAGCACCCTGAGCAAACCTAATCTAGAATAAAGCCTATCCCAACATTTCTAGGATAAGAACTGCAACAAGAGGGGCAACCTGCTAAGGTGCTTTAATTATGACTTGCATCAAACTAGCCACTGCTGTAGAATCAAAATGCCGGAGAACAGACATTTGGTGTGATTTAGCGAGACACACTATCTTGTGTTTTTATGCCTTTTTAAAATGCTGTTAAGGAATGTTGGGGGATTGAAAGAAAGGACTAAGGATATGTACTATAAATAGTTTGAGGGTGTTCCATGCATTCCCCATAAAATAATGAACAGGAGTGGTTAGGCAGTTCTTACAGTGGTCAATTATATAGGGAAATGAATTACAACACATTGATCTTTGTATTAATAAACTACAGATACACACAGACAGGGGGGTGGGGGCAGAAAGAGAGAATGAATGATTCCTTGTGTTTTGGCTTAGGAAAAATTCTCCTTACTAACATTGGAGCAAAGAAGAGGAGATCATGTTAAAGAAGGGAGATACAGATCACTGAGAATAAAACAACAAAAAGAATAGTTCCCTACCCATTACTTCCCACTGTGTGAACTTTTGACATATCCGCAAACTCTTCTTTTCGCTTGCTACTGCTGTTGTACTGCTCGCTGTACAGCTTTAAGGACATCTGTTCAACAGCATCTCTTTGTGCTTCCAGATAGCATAGCTGAACCTCTGCCTAGAGAAGGAAAACAATAAGAAATGAAGCCTTTATTTTAATTCATAAAGAATGCATTTATGAGGCTACTACTTTGTCTTGTGAAGCTAACAAAATATTTTACCAAGGCTACAATTTACAATAGTATTAAATATGATCATAATATGTTGATATTTAATAAAATTGGCTTTATAAGGTTTTAGGGGGCTGAAATATTCTACTCACCATTATGAATCCATTCACCTTCTTTGCATATGTTCATAGTCCTGATTGTGGGTGCTTTGGCATCCCCCCCCCACCGCATTGGTCTCCTTCCTAGAAACATTGATATCGTCAAGTGACCAATCATATTTGATTATGTGATGATGTCACTATTCCTAGGAAGATGATCCAATTTGGGGGGAAAAGAATGGGTGTTGCAGTAGCAGCTACCTGAGACTGAGAATAAGGTATCTCTGGCCACTGCTGTCTGAATGCCAGGTAGCAAGAAGAGCAGTATTGCCTTAATATGTATTGGTGAAGATGAGAAGCTGTGAGGCTATGCTGCACAAATCAATGAAAATGGGATCATTTTTGCAGGAGACCAAAATGTTGTGGGGGTGGGAAGGCCCTGTCAGTACTGACTCAAAATATTGTTCAAATCATTGTTCATCATTTAGATAGGTAGGTAGGTAGGTAGGTAGGTAGATGTACTTCTCAAGTTACAAACACCCGACTTACTCATACAAACAAAGCTCCATAACATATTGCACCGTCAGGCCCAGTAACACCAAGACACGTGTATTTGGATGAACTAAGGCCACTATATTAATACAAATAACCTACAATGAGGAAAATTAGAGTGTGGGTGCCTCATTGAGGGTCAGCCTCATAAGGAGGACCACCCACTACCGGGTGAAAGCCTGGGTGTTAATTCAGTCCTGTACTAGTCCAGACATTGTAACAACCGCTGAGGGGAGGTCAGCTAGTCCCACCCACCCAGGCCGCAAATCTCTGAGTGGTTGGTGCCAGCAAGCCTCCAAGTAGGGGCAGATCCCAGCCCAAGGGCCGCAAAACCTGAAAAGACTGTTCCTCAGCTTGCCTACTCACCTGAAATGGACTCCCAGTCAGACGCTGAACAAGACTAGCTACACCAACCCGCACTCTTCGGCAAAGTGACCAAACCAAATCACAAATTCCGTGAGAGGTAAGCGAAAAAAGCCCACACCATGGCCAAAAGGTATGACGCAGAAAAATTCCTACTTCGCCCCCAAAAGTGACTGGACAAACCTCACTTATATGGGATTGGTGCTTTGCCCTCAGAGCGACTGAGGGCGATTGAAGGGAGCTGGCCACTTATGCAGGTTCTCCTCGGCTCCCATTGGACAGCCAGAGGAAAGTGATAGGAGAGTCAAGATGGCAGCTCCATGTCTTCCTCAAAGGGCCAGGAGCACAATTCCACACACCCCAGAAGCTGCATACTGTGACAGGGAGAGGTCTTATTTAATGTATTTTAATAAGAAAATATATTATTTAATTGTATTTTATTCAATTTATAGACACTAACCTGCACCTATAAACAAATCATCACTCTTGGGAACTATATACATTCCAACCTATGAGCAAACATTTGAAACACAACCATTTTGTAAGTTGGGGACTTCATGTAGGTAGACAGACAGATAGATTCATTTATCCTGTTTCAGCATTTCTGATGTATAGTCATTACTTTTTGTGCATAGGGACCTCACATCTTATTTAAATAGAAGTAAAAGTGAAGATATGGGATGGAGGATGCCGTCCATCACCATCACAACCAAGTGCAATGGTAAACTCTGGTTTGGATCCAAAAATACTCTTGCATGAGTGGAAGCCATTTTAACTTGTGGAAGGTGACACCCCAAATTCTGTTGATTCCATTCTCCTGCTGCAGTCTTCTGTGCCATATTACAAACTGTCTGATCCTTAGAAGCAACTTTTTTGAGGGGAAAGGGGAAGCAGTGGTGAGGAAGGGGATTGCATTCTGTTTATACATCATTGGATCAAAGCCCATATTATTTTTATGAAAACATTGTATCGTGTTAACGTTCTCAGGGTTCCACTGATAGTTTTAGCAATCACAATTATTTACACAATGTAATTTGGACATATGGCTGCATTGCACACACACATGCACCCCCACCCCCCCATATTTAAGGTTCAACTAAAGAGCAAAACAATAGGAAAGACAACAGAGTTGGGGGTCTGGAGGCGCCTTCCTAATGCCTTCCTGGAAATATAAGGTGTGGATTTTTGCTACTGGAAATCCACACACTATAATTCTTGGAAATCTAGGGGGTAGATACTACCATTACTACTATTTATATACTGCTTTTCAACAAAAAAGTTCTCAAAGTGGTCTACAAAAAGGAAGTGGAGGAGGGGGACAAGGAGGAGGAGTCATCATCTATCTGTTCCCAAAGGACTTTAAGAAGAAACACAAAGGAGCACTGAAGAAATGCTGTGCTGGGATTAAATAGGGTCAGTTGCTCTCCCCTTGTTAAAGATGAGAGAATCAGCATTTTTCCTCTTAGGGTGCCTCTTAGCCTAGTTAGCAGGGCTAAGTAGCAATGAACTAGCAATGTACATCTTTGCTTCAAGATAACCAGTTCAGTAATATGACAGCTGTATAGTTTTGTTCACAGTAATGCTATTACAATTACAGTTGTTAACATGTAAGTGTATGGGCCACAGGACTATATTAGCTCAGGGCCCTAAGAATGATTAATTCACCTAAAGGATTGTGCTCTGGTTAGCAGTCATCGAATGTGTCATATGTCATTCTTTCTGCTGTAATGTTTGCTTTACTAATGAAGTAAATAAAAACAGAAGCGCAGAGCTCTCATTATCCCACCAATCAACGTTCCAAAGATTCCTCAGCAACCTCATCTTTAAGCAAGATGAACTACATTAGTCCTGATGTTTTCTTTTAGACAATTTCCTGGTCCAAAGAATGTTAAATAATATTTGGCTTCTGACCCTGCTGAATAGATATTTTATATATTGCAGCTGTGTTGATGAGTTGGATTCTAGAGCGCAGAGCACCAGATGACATAGGGATGGATTTGGCTGTTTGCCGTACTTGCCCCTGGATAGCTGGGAAGAGTACAGAGGCAAGGTTGAGCTCAAGATCACTTTGGGGCCAATATGGTATTGTTTTCTTTCAACATTCTCTACTAAAATACAAATGCACCAATTAAAATTTCAATGAGCTTCAAAAAACACTACTTTGCAACTTAATCTATTTCCCTATTAGTAGCAGACTACAACCTATTATATATAAAGAAGGATTCTAGATGTAGTAGAAAGGGTATTCAGAGGCCTAGAAACAGAGCATCTCACATGCCAACTATAAGGCAATTTAAGAGTAAGATGGGCGTTAGTGCTGCTGGTAGTCAATTATATCAGTCAATTTCATGTACAAAAGTGGATAGCATCCAGAACAGTTAATCATCATTAAGCACCATTGCCTGACATGTCCCACAGTGTAACATAGGCAGTGCAGACCCACCTGTGCTCCTGCGGGATTCTAACATACATGGCAATGATGCTGCACAAGAGGACTGTGCTGGTACAGCTCACCCTTGTGCAATTGCAGGTCACATGCTACTCGCATTATTCCCAATGTTAAACCCTGAGGCTCTCCACACGAACAGTCTGAGTCCACTCTCCCTGCAGACGAGCAGTTGCTCATTGCTGGGCGTCCAGATCGGCAGGGGGAAATGGGCTGGGTTGGGCTCACAATGGGCTGGGGGAAATGGGCTGGGTTGGGCTCACAATGGGCTGGGTTGGGCTGGGTCAAATGGGCTCACAATGGGCTGGGCTCCTTTAGCCCAGGTTTCCCCAATCGTGAGAATAGCCTCTCTGTTTGAGTTTGAGGTTTTGGAGTGGGTGTAGAAGGGCAATTCAGATGAACACCACTTTCACGTGCTTAAGTGTTCCTGAGATCACATCACAATGTTCTCCATCACACTCTTGTCACACTCCAACTTTATTGTGTGTGCTGAGTGATGCTTGTCTGAATTACCCCATTGAGAAGGTTTGGGTAGTTATAGCTGATAAGGATTGGTTTTTAAGAGAAGCAGAAGAAAAACTTTCAAATCAAGTAATAAGTGTTTCAACATACTTCTAATTTACTACATCAGAGTAGCAGTTTTCATCAAGCAATGGTATAACTAAACAAGTAAGAGTATTGACAAATGCATTCTGTGGCTTGACTAAACACCTGTCTATTGATTCCAGAAAAGTCCATTAGTAACAAACAAACAAACAAAAAGGAAAAGCAAATGCTTCCTTAGCTGGCCAGGTAATTTCTCTTCTGTAGGATATGTACATTAAATTTCTTTTTCAAAGAAGCTCCTCACAAATCACCAATGTTTATTAGTTCAATAGTTTTGGTTGTCTGACATTGTTCATGATGGACTTTGCAGCTTTTGATTTATGCTTGTCAGAAAGCCAATTAACCACATATTTTAATGCATTTATTGTCATTATTATTAGCATGTCAATAGTTGAAGACTTTCCAAAATGAAGTATCTTGTGAAATAAAAATGTGCACTACTGCTTTCAATTTGGTTTTCAGGTTTTTCTAGTAATCGACATGCTTGGAAAGGTCAGGTCCATGGGGCATGGGAAAACATGATTTTGATACTCCTCTCATCAGTGAGTGAGTGAAGTCCAAATGTTTTTATGGCTATCTAGATATATATTAGCAAATGAAGCTTGCATTTAGCAAGCATCAATAAATGCTTGCAGTTCTCCCTACATAGGAAACTGCCATATACTGAGTCAGACCATTGGTCTATCTAGCTCAGTACTGTCTTCACAGACTGGCAGCGGCTTCTCCAAGGTTGCAGGCAGGAATCTCTCTCAGCCCTATCTTGGAGGAGCCAGGGAGGGAACTTGGAACCTTCTGCTCTTCCCAGAGCAGCTCCATCCCCTGAGGGGAATATCTTGCAGTGCTCACACATCAAGTCTCCCATTCAGATGCAACCAGGGCAGACCCTGCTTAGCTATGGGGACAAGTCATGCTTGCTACCACAAGACCAGCTCTCCTCTCCCTACCAGCGCTGCAAATCCAAAACTGATTCATGAGTTTGAAGAAACAGAATGGAACTTCCACAGCTCCCTGTCCTGTGTATGGCTTGGATTCCTCTGCATTGGAATGTTGCCTATACCTGTATAAGAAGGTTCAGTTCATGTCCCGGGTCTTGTTTTCATAGTTTTCTAGAGTCAGAATCCCACATACTGTAGCTTCACCCTATTGGCTTCTCAGCCAAGCACACAGCAGTCCTGCTGTGCAAATTAGTTGTAAGTCTTAGGTAGGACTGCCAGCTCTGACTGAAACTATTCCTGGAAACTCCCCCCCGCCCCACTCCAAGAATTTTTTTCAATACCTGTCACAGTATCAAGCCATTAAAATCTCCAGGATTGCTTTCAATAGTCATCATGACACTGATGCTGATTCCTGAAGACTTCAGGTTGGGGGGTTGAAAAGCCTAATATTGGGTCCAATATACTTAGCATGTATATAGCACTTCATATTTATGATGAATAAATATAAAGGAGAGGAGGTCTCTCAATGGAGGTCTATCAATGGCTACTAGTCGGAGGGCTATAGGCCACCTCCAGCCTCAAAGGCAGGATGCCTCTGAGTACCAGTTGCGGGGGAGTAACAGCAGGAGTGAGGGCATGCCTTCAACTTCTGCCTGTAAGCTTCCAGTGACATCCGGTGGGCCACTATGTGAAACAGGATGCTGGACTAGATGGGCCTTGGACCTGATCCAGCAGGGCTGTTATTATGTTCTTATGATCTTGTGGCAATTGTCACAACAACTAGAGGTGTGCAGAACCAAACTGTGTTTGATTCAAACCAGCCAGATTCAACTGGTTTGAACTTGAACTGGCCTTTAAAAAAAAAAGATGGCTGGTTCTATTGCGAACCGGACTGACCCCGATCCATTATGGATTGGTTCGACCAGGTTAGAGGGGCGATGCTTGTAAAAGGGAATCAGATGAGGATTCCCCTTTACAAGCAAATAGGAATCCTGCCTTTAAAATGTTTCTAAGGATGGATGGGGGTTGGTGATGAGAGGGCACCTTATCAGCAGCAATGATGGCTCCTCTAAACCCAGGTGCTCCTCCCAGCAGCATGGTTCTGGCCTCTGCAGATGTGTGGAGGCAATTTACACATTCATGTGCATTGCCATGTGCATTGCATATGTGCAGAAGTCCTGCAAATGGCCTCCGGGCACCAGTGGAGGCCGGAAAGATGCTGCTGGGGGTAGCACTGGGGTTTAGAGGCACCATCGGCACCACTTGTAAGGTGCCCTCTCACCGTCCCACGCCACCCTTAGAAACCCTTAGAAAGGCAGGATTCCCCTTTGCATGTAAACAAGAATCCTCACCAGAATCTCCTTTACAAGCATGGCTCCTCAAACAGGGTTGAACCAATTTGACTGAACAGACCAGAACACCAACCAGCTTGGCTGAACCAGTTTACAGACTGGTGGTTTGGTTTTAATTTGGTTCTATTTTGAACCAAACCATTAAAAACAGTTCTGTGCACACCCCTAACAACAACCCTGTGAGGTTGGTGTTATTATCTCAAAATTGTAAAAGGAGTGGGCTGAGGCTAAGAGGGAATGGCTTGTTACTTAGTGAATTAATGGCAGAGGCAAAATCTGAATCAGGAACTTCCTGATTCATAGCCCAGTTTCTTAGCCACTTAGCCAGCTTCTAGAAATCAGGAACTTCCAGATGGTTAGCCATCTGGATAACCTGGAAACACATTCACACAATTGGGGTACATTTATTTATCCCATTCTTATCTTTCATATAGTTCTAATAGTCGGGGACCAGGATTGTCTTGGATAAGTGTGCTCCAAATTTCAGTTTTCTAGCTAACATAGGAATTGGGGAGTCACTTCATGCACTCTAGTCTCAAGAGATATGTGTACAAAAGTCCACTTTCATATTTCTCCAGTACTCCAACAACAAATTTCTAACACTCAATCAGATCAATAGTTCAAAAACCAGGGGTGTAGACTTCTCAATTTTGGGGAGGGGGGAACAAGGCAAATGGGAGGAGAGGTCTTGTGGTAGCAAGCATGAATTCTCCCTTTTGCTAAGCAGGGTCCACCTTGGTTTGCATTTGAATGGGAGGCTGTATTTGTGAGCACTGTAAGATATTCCCCATAGGGCAGACCTGCTCAACTGGCAGGTTCCCCAGCTGTTTTTGGACTACAGCTCCCATAATCCCCAGCCACAGTAGCAAAAACCAGGGGTTATGGGAGTTGTAGGCCAGCATCTGCAATAGAGAAGTTGCAGGCCTGCCTTAGGGTATGGGACTACTCTGCGAAGAGCACCTGCATTCTTGCATGCAGAAGGTTCCAGTTGTCCTCCCCTCCCTGGCAGCAACAGGGCTGAGAGAAGCTCTTGCCTGCAATTTTGGAGAAGCTGCTGCCAGTCTGTGTAAAAAATTCTGAGCTAGATGTACAAAGGCTTTGACTCCATATAGGGCAGCTTCCTATGTTCCTTCCTATGTCCCTATGGCTAAACCCAGTCCCCAGGACAGGCACAGGTGTATTCATTTATATGTATTCATTATTTATATTTCTAGAAATCACTCTTCATCAGCAATTGATCACATAGTTTTAAAAATGGAATATACTTTTCATTTTGTAAATTGAAGCCCACAATCTAAAATAAAAATCAAGCCGCTTTTTACATGTACTAAATGAATGCTCCAGAAGAGCTGCCACCAGTCTCCTATAAGACAAAACTAACATCAAAACCTTCCCTGTTCTATCTAAAACTAGAGATATGCACGAACTGGTTCGCAGGCCATGTTAGAGGCCTGCGAATTGGTTCGCAGGTGGCCCGGTCCGGCGGTCCGACGCTGGGGGGGGTTGCTTTAAGAGCGGGGGGGTGTACTTACTCCTCCTACCGCTTTCCCCCCTCCTGCGCTCCAGTTTTTAGGGAAATCTTCTAGCGTTCCTCCCTGCTGCCCCTGCCCCCTTGTTGCCTGCTAAAAGCAGAAGTAACTTCCACACATGCACACGCCACCGCCGCGCGCGCATCACGCACATCACTGTGATGTGCGTGGCATGCGTGCGCATGTTGGTGGCATGTGAGCGGTGGCGGCAGCAGGCGAGGAAGTTACTTCTGCTTTTAGCAGGCAACAAGGGGGCAGGGGCGGCAGGGAGAAATGCTGCCTCCCTGAAGATTTCCCTAAAAACTGGAGCGCCAGAAGTGGAAAAGCGGCAGGAGGGGTAAGTACAAACTCCCCGCCCTTAAAGCAACCCCCCCAGCATCGGACCGCTCCTCCACGGTCCATGCACATCCCTATCTAGAACCAGGGTGAATTCAAAATATAGCCAAAATGCCTTAAAACCTCTTTGGAGCATGTAGCCAGAGCAATCACATAGGGAGACAGAACGGAGCACACTTCTAGCCAGATCAAGTTTAAAACAATCAAAAGCTAGTTTATTTAGGTGGATATAAAAAGTAGAACAGTTCACAGGCAACCAAAGCAAAATGATAAAAATGCACAAGTAAGATACGTTTCTTCCTATCTGGTGTTAAACAGGAAGCTTGGTAGCTCTTAGGTCTCAAATTGCAGTTCAGAGAACAAAAGTTTGCATCGTGGTGAAGTCTGCACATTCTCAAATTCATGCAGCTTGGTCTCAGCCAACAAAGCTAAACTAATAGCAAAGCAGCATGTTGTAAACATCAACCTCAAGAGTCCCTCCCCTCACCTAACTTGAGGTTAACTATCCCCTCTTGGAGATAGGCAAAACGATCAAAAGCTTTACAAGAGTTTTCAGAACAACAGGAAAAGTCCTGACAAACAAGTGAGAGATAATAAAGCCACAAAAGTGGTGGGTGTGGGCCCAGGCCAAAACCGGCTTTTGGAATTGAGGGAAGTTCCAATATGAAACTGGAATGTGTTTTTAAATCAAACAAAGGCCCATTCTATCACATCCTCCCCACCCCCAACTGCTCCACCACAACCTGTTCCAGTGAGGAAAGTGTTCTGCTGCTGGACGCTGCTGAAAATGGGACAATCAAAAAAGTCAGGGTGGCTTAAAAATCACCAGCATGTTTTAGGGAATACTAGACTCTTAAGACATCATGTAGCCTGCATAGCCTATGGTGCATACTAGGAACAGCACAACAAAGTACAAAACATACACAGGATCAGATCCCCAAACACTTCCCATAAAATGAACATGCGAAAAGCATAGCAAGCATTTTCAGCAATCTAGCATAACAGCTATAAGCATTTTTTATTCCTACTAGGCTGTGTGTAGCCACATCTAGGAATCTGAGAGGCAAGATTCCTCCAAATACCAGTTCCAAGGGAGCAACAGCAAGAGAGAGGACACGCCCTCAGCTCTTGCCTGTAGGTTTTTCAGAGGCATCTGGTGGGCCACTGTGCGAAACAGGATGCTGGACTGGATGGGCACTGGACCCTCCACATAGGAAACACAGGATCTTTTCCCAGCCACACAGACATAAGGATTCTCAGTTTCTCTTACCTCTTTGCAATTAGGAAGCAAATGAAAATCTCCTACTCTCTCCTCTACCACAACCTTACATATGAATACAGTACCAAGGATGGAACAGCCCCCCATCTACCAAATATGTAACAAGCAATTCTAGTAAGAACTAATCAGCCTACTTTCCTTTCACTGTCTCTACAACTGGACTATATTTGGTTCAAACTGAGGTCCACAAGTTAGATCTCTTGCAGCTCAAATGTTCATGCATCCGCCATCTTCGATCGGGGTGGTGGACATCATTACAAACTACACCCAGGGGTGCATCTAGGTAATTGGGGTGCTCTCACCACCCAGAAAGCCCCCCAAAACCTGCTTTTGGGGGGGGCTCCTGCAGCCACTCCATGCCCATCCTGCCACTGCCCCACCCCACCTTACCTCCATTTTTTGCATACTTTAAGCTGCTGAGGAGGGGTGGCTGGGGGGTGGGCCAGGGGGTGAGCTGAGCAGACCTCACGTCATCTCCCCCCTGGCAGCAGAGGCAAAGCAACAGCTGGGCCTGTCCATTCGACCCAGGGGTTCTTGATAACTGCAAAGTGATTCAGCTCGTGATGTCACAGGCTTGTGATAATCTATTTCAATTGCACAGGCCTGCTGGAGCGTCTCTCAGTTATCAAGAGCCGCTGGGCTGAACAGACAGGCCCAGCGGTCATTCTGGCCAAGGGGGTGGGAGGTGAGGCCTGCTCAGCTCACCCCCGGTCCACAATCCAGCCGCCACCCCTCAGCTGCACACATGGCGGCTTAAATTATGTTTAAAAAAACAACCCAGAGGTACGGCGCAATGGGGCAGTGGTGGGGAGTGGCTGCAGGAGCCCCTCTGGCCATTTGGAAGCCTCCCAGACCTTGGAGGCCATAGACCAGAGCCCCAAGGTCCGGGGGTAAGAGTGTCTCTGACTACACCATTGGGGTGTCCCTGTGTGTCACTCACTACAACTGTACCAAATTTGGTTCAAATCGTTTAGACAGTCCTCAAGTAAGTGCACTTGCACCTCAAAAGTTCACATATCCACTATCTTGGATCGGGGTGGATGACACAATCACAAACTACACCATTGAGGCATCCTTATGTGTCCATACACCTGTAGCAAATTTGGTTGAAATCGGCTAGGCTGTCCACAAGTTAGTGCACTTGCACCTCAAAGGTTTACATGTCCATCATCTTGAATTGGGGTGGATGACATCATTGCAATCTACGCTTTTGAGGTGTGCCTATGTGTTCCTACAGCTGTAGCAAATTTGCTTCAAATTGGTTAAGCAGTTCACAAGTTAGCTCACTTGTACCTCAAGAGTTTATTGTTCCACCATCTTGAATCAGAGTGGGTGACGTCATAGCAAACTACACCACTAAGGTGGCCCTGTGTGTTACTCACTGTACCTAATTTGGTTCAAATCAGTCAGACAGTCCACAAGTTAGCTCACTTGCACCGCAAACAGTCACGCGCCCGCCATCTTAGAATGGAGTAGATAACATCATAACAAACTACACCATTGAGGTGTCCCTGAGTGTCACTCATGGCAACTGTACCTAATTTGATACAAATTGGTTAGACAGTCCACAAATTAGCCTGCTTGCACCTCGGATGTTCACACGGCCAGCATCTTGAACTGGAGTTAATGACATCATCACACACCACAACATTAGGGAATCCCTATGTGTCACTACAGCTGTAGCAAATTTGGTTCAAACTGGTTAGGTGGTTCACAAGTTAGCCCACTTGAACCTCAAAAGTTTACGTGTCCGTCATCTGGAATTGGGGTGGATTACATCAACACAAACTTGGCCGTTGAGGTGTCCCTATGTGTCCCTACAACTGTACCCGATTTGGTTCATATTGGTCCAGGTGTTGCAAAGTTGATGGGGGGATACACACATGGACACAAGGATGGACCCACACACAGAATGCTGGGTGAGCTCATAAGCCTTCTGTAAAGTAGGCTAAAAAACAGGGTAACTGCTGGCTGGCTGGGAATCAGACTGGCTGGGAATCAGAACCCAGAGCCCAAAGTGTTTGCAAAGAGTTTTTAAGAAGAGAATATAATTATTTACCTCTAAAACTGCGCTTTGCTGATTGCTGTACTGTACTGTACTGTAGACCAGAGAAGGATTACGTGCAGGTAAATCTCAATTAATCCACATGTCTGCAAACCCTCCCACTTTCCAAGGGGGTGGGGGTGGAATTTGCATCCCAATGTGGGTGTTTGCTGATCATTGAAAGACTTTGAAAGACACAACGCATAATTGTGGAATTCTCTCCCACAAGATCTGGTGAAAGCCAATAACCTGGCTTTAAGAGGGGCTTGGATAACTTCATGGAGGAGAGGTCTATCAACGGCTACTAGTCGGAGGGCTATAGGCCACCTCCAGCTTCAAATGCAGGATGCTTCTGAGTACCAGTTGCAGGGGAGTAACAGCAGGAGAGAGCACATGCCCTTAATTCCTGCTGTAGGCTTCCAGTGGCATCTGGTTGGCCACTGTGTGAAACAGGATGCTGGCCTTAGGCCTAATCCAGCAGGGCTGTTCTTATGTTCTTATTAGCCTGGTCATTCCAAACTGGTAAAGCCAGTTAACACTTGCTTTTCTCCTTGTCATACTACTTCTAATCAGAGAATCCTAAAGTGAAAGAGTGTGCCTCCTAAGAACTTGCTTGCTGAGTTGCTACAAAGACAACACAGGATTGACTGGGTTGTTCAACTGACTGGTGAACTCGTGCATATGAGCTTGCTTATGCTAATGGGCTGCTTGCTTGCAATAAAAAGGCAGCTCCTGAAGCAAAAAAAAAACCCAAAGCAATGATTGGCTGATGTATTTTGGTTTTGGCAATGTATTTTAAAAAAACAAAATACTTGAACAGAAGTATTTTAGATATAAAATACTGTTCTGAAAAGTATTTTGGATACAAAATATGAAAGTACTGAAAATACGTATTTTAGGTACTGCCCATCTCTGTAGACCATCTCCAGCCTCAGAGGCAGGATGCTTCTGAGTACCAGTTGCAGGGGAGTAACAGCTGGAGAGAGTCCATGCCCTCAGCTCTTGCCAGCAGATTTCCCAGAGGCGCCTGGTGGATCACTTTGTGAAAGAGGGCACTGGACTAAATAGGCCTTGGGCCTGATTCACCAGAGCTGTTCTTATGTTCTAAGTAAAAGGCCAGGGAAGATTGAAAGGGGGCATATTGGAAGTACCCCAATGGTAAATAAATTAATATTTTATTTATTCATTTATTTTGGATATTTAATACCACTTTTCAGCAAAGAAGTTCACAGTGTGGTTTACATACCCAAACAAATGTGAAGATGATTCCCTGTCCCAAAGGGTCTTACAATTTAAAAAGATACACAAGGGAGACACCAGCCACTGGGAGGGATCTTTTACTGGGTTGAATAAGGGCAGTTGCTATCTCCCTGCTGCTAAATATTAGATAGCAGCAACTTTTAAATGTGCATCCTTGCAGGGGGGTTCCCCCCACCAATGCAAACTTTGATATTAAGCGTACATCAAATTTAGCATTTCCAAAATATGGGGAAATACCTATTTTTGGCTTCCTGTGTCCCAGCAGCCTTTGGTATGTGTTGAAACCATCTCACACCTTTCAGAGACCGATCAAAGTCTTCATAAAGCTCCTAAACCCCATCTTTAGATTCTACAGCCTGTAGCCCGTTGGGGCACTGCCAGCATCCTCCTTGCCTTTCTATTTATTATCTAACTGGATGAAGAGTTCTGTAGGGCTTGAACACTCACTATTTAATGCTTTGTGACTCTTTAGTTGAGCCTAATAAAAGTAAACACTACACATTTTCAATAAGCATTCCCTGCCAGCTACTAGAGGCCTTTTTACTGTGTCTGTTCTAATCTGAATGTGATTTTTACAAATTGCTACTCTGCCTATGTGTCATTAATTGTTTTAATAATGGGTGAGATTTTATTGGTGTTATGTATTACAGGTTTTGTTTGGTATTGTATGCAACTCTTAATGCTGTTTTTCAATGAAAAATAAGACGTGTACTGGCTTAGATAAAATACATGCATAAAATACACATACAAGTGGCGAAAAACATTAAGAGTGAGTCAATTCAACAGAACTCTGGAGTTTTGCATATTTCGTTAATGTGAATGTTATACTTTCCCCCCTGAAAACCATTATTATGTGGCAGAATTTCCTAATACTGTCCAATTACGTTTGCATTTGAATACTTTTGCCCTATGTGACTTGGCGTTTTCCTGGTTCCCCCACAGAACACAACTCCCTTTTTTGCTCATTTCAATAGAGTTCCAGTGAATCAATGCTATACACAACTACCATTGGGAGAAGTGGCCTACTTTATCATTTGACAATACTGTTGTTGTTTTTCTTGACATCAGCTATGTTTATATGTAACAGTTGTCTTTGGCTACTGCAAACATATTCAGCAGGCACAAATCTAGGCAGATGTGAGCTTTAAATAGATCTTCCTGATTTCTGTATGAAGTTCTCTGTCACACTGTTGTTGTACTTAAAGAGTCCCCCCACCCTGCAGCAGCTCATGTTCTACTGATATCATTGCAATTCCAGAGAGGGTTTGAAAACCTCACGAAGGTATTGCTTAGTTCAATCCACCCGCCCACCAACTAAACAAAACATTCCGTATTCTTCAGAGACCACCGTAATATGAAAGTCAGGAAAATGTGCACTGCAACAAAAGACAGACGAATAAATCTACTGAAGATTATTAACAGTTTAGGTTTTTATTTTTTTTAAAAAAAGTGGTAAAGATGTTGAAGGTCACTCATCAGTTTTGCATCTTGGATTCTTGGTTCATAATTTATTTATTTTTTTATGACTAGCATTTTGTCAAATGAAATTGGACATTTTTGTCTACACCTGTTCCTTACTGGAGAAGAGGATCACATATCCATATACAATTCTTGTCGGAGGATTCAAGCACTTCTGATATGTTTTGACAGTGCCCATCTGCCATGGTGAGAGCTTCACCAACCAAACTGGTAGTATAAAGGGGTCTCTGAAAACTTTAATTTTAAGCTTAGTGTGGTATAATAATTAGCAACATTTGCTACACACTTTTTCACTGAAAAACATTCACTGACTGATTTAAGCTAGCATCTTGAAACTTGGATGATCTTGCATTTGAGGAATTGCTAACATACTTATTAGCTGCAAATTGTGATCCTTATGATAACAGTTTGGAAACTTGACTATTTTACATTTCTATAAGACAGATAAATGCATGATCTTCAGAATCCAGAGTACATTAGAAGCTGCTGAAAGAAATTTGGGGCTTCAATATATTGGTAAATCCAGGGTGAATTTAGCATTTAAACCTGTGCACAGTTTACCATCAGTAGACCCCCCATCTGACTCCCTTATCTATTTTTTCCAGAAAGCTACATTGGAGGCCATGACTGGCCTAAAATTTGAGGGAATCAGAGGGTGGAGGCTTGTGGATGTTATTAAGTACCCCCATCTTTTACCTGATACTTTTTATTATTTTTTACATTTATATCTCGCTCTTTCTCCGAGGAGCTCAGAGCGATGTACGTGGTTATATTTATCCTCAGAACAGCCCTGTGAGGTAGGTTAGGCTGAGAGATACATGATTGGCCCAGAGTCACCCAGTGAGTTTCATGGTTGAATGGGGATTCAAACCCAGGTCTTCCCAGTCCTAGTCCAACACGCTAACCAATATGAGCATTGTATTTATCCTTCCCTAACTGTAAAGATGACCTGGACACATAAACAGCAGCAGCAACAGCAGATATTTATTTATTTATTTATTTATTTATTTATTTAACTTCTATACCGCCCAAACCTTCATCTCTGGGCAGTTAACAATGACATAAAAACATTTAAAACAAATATAAAAGGTTAAAACAGTTTAACAACTTAAAAACAGCATAAAATTAAAACCTACAAATTTAAAAGTTGAAAAAGCTTGGGTGAAGAGTTGGGTCCTCAAATGTTTTTTAAAAATAGTCAGAGATGGGGACGTATATCAGCAGGGAGCGCATTCCACAATCTCAGGATAGCAATCGAGAAGGCCCGTCTCTGTGTGACCACCAGATGAGCTGGCGGTAACTGGAGACGGACCTCCTCAAGTGACCTCAATGGGGAGTGGGGCACATAACGAAGACGTTCTCTTAAATACCCAGGGCCTAAGCTGTTTAGGGCTTTATAAGTTATAACTAGCACTTTGTATTCTGCCCAGAAACCTATTGGCAGCCAGTGTAGCTCAATCAACAAGGGAGTAATGTGGTCTCTCCGAGATGACCCTTGAGACAAGGAGGCATCCTGCCCTCCCTCAGAGAAGCATTTATGATTTCCATCAGGCCTCCTACAACAGCCTCCCTTCTAGACAGAACAAGCCATGTTGGGCAAGGGTCAAGAGAACAAATGGTAGGTCTCACCGCTCCAAGCAGCTTGCCCACATCCTCAGGAGTCACAGTTATATACCACTTTCAACAAAAGTTTCCAAAATAGTTTGTACTGAGAAATAATAATTAATAAGATGGCTTCCTGTCTTCAAAGCACTCACAGTCTAAAAAAAAGCATAAGATAGACACTAGCAATAGCCACTGGAGGGATGCTGTGCTGGGGGTAGATAGGGCCAGTTGCTCTCCCCCTGCTAAATAAAGAGAACCACCACGTTAAAAGGTACCTCTTTGCCCAGTTACCATTAGTAGATGGCATGTTTTATTCCCCTAATATCAACAAATTATGTTTTATATTGCTTAAATATAATATTTATTTAGGGCATTTCCTGGTGATCTTTTAAGTGAAATACCTGTACAGTGGTCCTTTGTTGTAAGAAATCTTTCGTTCAGAAAGCAATTGTGAGGAAATCACTTTTTCCCAGGGAACAAACCACTATATTTTTAGATGATACCACATTTCTCCAAGATACAAACCACTGTGTTTGGCATAAAATTGTAAGGGAAGAATAGCAGTTCAGTCCTCAAATAGCAGAGCAAAACCAGTTTGGTGAGAAAACAGCAAAGCAAGAGGTCTTGAGACGGTTCTTTAGTAATGAAGAACTACAAGGATTTATTTAAAGAGAAGGGTTACAAACAAATGTGAAAAAGCCTGCAGCTTATTTCAGCTGTAGCTCATGGCTGAAGAGAGAGATCGCAACAAACTGGAGAGACAAAATGGAGACTAACACTGGAAGAACAAAGAGGGGAGGGGTCCAGCACTTTTATCCATGACCCTAAAACCTCCCAGTGGTCACTATGAGACATTGCAGCTGGGAGATGATGATGCCAGGGTCCTAGCTCCAGCAAAACCCACATTTCTCCAGGACACAAACTACTCTAGCAGGTGATAGTGAATGCTGTGTGGAATGTGGTTATGAATCACAGGCACCAACAAAGGTCTATGTCAAAGACAATGATGATGAATGACACAGTTCTTTTTCACCATGTCTGTAGCATTTTTGGGAAGTGTTGTGAAATTTATTTTATGTATTTATGTGTTAGTTTGTTTATGTTATTATTATGGGAACTTAGAACAGAGTCAGGATCAACATTCTAAAGATGTGAGAGAAACTTCAGATGCTGTAGGAAGTACAGCCTACCCAATGCACTAGTGATTTGTACAACCAGGTAGCAGGACTGTAGGCAATTTATGCAGGGAAAGTGTACACATTGTTTCCACAGTGGAAGCTTGCATGTGCCTCCCTCACACCGGTTTCTCTTTGGCTGTTCCAAAGACACATCACTCACACCTCCAGCTGGCAGAGCTTCTTCTAACATCAGAGTTGCTTTAGAATGTTGAAATTTGTATTGTTGAGAGGTCAGCTTCTCTGCTACTGTTGCATTCCTTGTAATTTGCATGCCATTAAAACATTAGCCATAACGTTTGGAAAATATAATTTTAAAGCTGTGCTATTAAAGATGTTTGCTGAATTGTAAGCATCTATGACAGCTGGGAAATTTGTTAACACTCTGATAGTTACATTATTTGTGCCTTAGTCTGGAAGGTAGTAAACAAAATCCCGTTCTACTTTACAACAATGAATGCAATTTTAATGCAAGAGAAGGTGTTTTAAAACACAAATTTTATCACAGTAGTGCAGTAATGAAGGCAGCCTGTCTTTTTATTTTCAATATTTTGCATTCAATAAAATATAACTTTTATGCTTTGATTTACTTATTTTTGGCCTGGGGTGCAGTTTTATGTGTTAGTACACGGAAGCATACAATTCTTATGTAATTCTAAAACCATTTTGCCTATTGAATTACTTTTCCTAGTATTCCTGGGCCTACGATGTGTGGTCTAGGCAACTTCAGTGTTCTTTTTCCCTTGGCCTTATATTCTGTCACTGCAGTATCATTACTTCCTAATGAAATCATGCAAAAAAAAAGGAAAAATAAAAGTACAATGAGAAGAAACATTCTTGTTTTCTCTTATTTGGCCAGGTTACTTCAGTTCTCTAAATATATTCATAATGGTGCAAATGGTTTACTCAGTGGTTGAGTAGTTCATGTACTACCACAGTTACTTAGATATTCTGTGAAACAGTAATCCTGGCTAATGACTGAAAGGAAGGAACAAAGTAGGGACAACACGAATTACTTTACATATGAATAGCAACAATTTAGTTATCAAAACAGCAGTGAACAAGCATGACTTTATAGGGTTCTCTTTAAAAATTTAGCCTCCTACAGTCCTAATAGTCTTTTTCCTATGGTTCAGGAATGCACAGTAAGACTCAGCCTGGTGCTTATTTCAAAGAGAATCATTCAAGCCGACATCCACCCTGTCAAGAATCTTGACTTTGAGCTGCTAATGCAGAATAAAAATCAATATATATTTTGATCATTTGATGAATATTTACTTCTTTCTTGAGCGCTCAGGGATTTCAAAACGAAAACTGCTGAATCAAGTCATTTTATTTTTCTGTGTTTGTGCCAACACCAATTTACTACCCTCCAGAAAGTTCCTGAACAAGACATCCCAAGTGGCATACTTGTTGGTTTTTCCTGTCAGTCATAACAGGGTGCCAGCAGGGAGCCATAATCATTTCCCTTTCATACTGTTAGTGCTCCAAAAAGGAGTAGTTTGATTTACTTCCCCAGAAAAAGTAAACTTGTCTTATTTAGACATACCGTAGAATGCCTGTATATCTTTTCCTTTCAGAGTGCTACTGTGCCTGAAGTGATACTACCTATTAAAAGTTAAATGCTTGGTTTTTTTGGCTCTCGCAAGAAACAGAATTTACAGCTGGGTTTAAATGCAAGTAAACCCCAGGAATGCTAAGAGAACAAAGAGCTTCAAAAAGGCACTTCCTCCATGGATTTTTAAAAATGAAAAATAGCAGTCAAAAATTCTACCTGACTGTTGCAAGTCCTAGGACTTCACAACATTATTGATTATGAAGAGACTTTAGGAGGAAGACGTTTCTCAAAAAAAGAAAGAAACAAAGAAAGAAAAAAAGAAAGAAAAAAAGGAGCAATTAAGATGCAACTTCAGTTAGCTGCTATATAAGAAATATATGCCCATTTTTAACACAGTGGGTTTTAAAAATGTATATAGAAAGTATCTCAAGATCAAGTGTTTCCTCTAAATTTGAAAAAGAACTGGATTGGTTTAAGAAGAACTGTAAATGCAAGCAATTTTGGTCTTGCAAAAATAATTTTATACTGACTCAGTAGAAGGGTTTTAAACAGCAATTTTGTTGGTTTCTCATAAATTAAATAAAAGTGGCAGAAGATGACTTACAGAAGGCTGATATCTGCTAGTACAGTTATGAGATATTATGCAAGCAGATGTTTTAAATAAAATAAAATATTTAGATTGCTGAATACAAAGGCAATTATAGAACATCTTTCTTATTATTTCTTTCATTTTTTGGTAAATTGGGGCAGGGACATGGGTGTGGGGGGAACTGTCCTGGAAACAGTATGAACAGGAAATGATCCTATATCTAAAACAGCTGGAGAAGACTGTAGCTAATATAAATTTACTTGAAAATAAAAATGCTTTATGCCTCTAGAGACAGGCTGTAACACACAGTAAACTAAAAGATAAGAATATAATGTATTGTCAGATCCTTACTTTATGTCTACATATTGTATTAAGATGTGGTCCACTACCAAAGAAAAAGAGAGTGTAGGGTTGGTTAAAAACAACACACAACTTAATTAACGCATGGAACAAATTTGAAAGGGGGATAAAAGTCCTTTCTAAGTGTGTGTGTGTGTGCGCACGCGGGGTGGGGGTGGGGATCCCTGACAAATGTTACCTCTTTTCATATAGGTTAGTCACTTTAGTTTGGCAGTGACTGTAATATGATACCACTTTTATTGCATTATCTAGATAGACCAAATCTAATGGAAACCTTTTATCTCTTTGTGTGAGATTCAAAATTTAAGTGAATTTTGACTCACACCTTTCTCCTGTATGCCTGAGAGGCAAATGAAAATAAAGATGAATCTTACTTTTAAAATTCTAATAAGCAAAAATCCAAATACTTATCTTTTCTTCGACTGGATTGTGTAATTTTCATATTTTATTCAGATCAATCTTTCTTGATTCAAAACTGAGCTCTGCTAGTGATTACTATTTTGCTCACAAAATTATGTACTTTATTAGAAACTTGCTATCACCCACTGTTTCTCAGCTCCAAAGTTCACTTTCCTTTTTACTACCTTTCTGCACTTTCCACTCAGAATAAGATTCTGCCTCACAGATTATTTTTTCTCCATAGAATTTCCTTATATAAGATTTCTTCAGGTCCCTTTTTCCTTATGCCTTTAGGGGGGTGCAGATCTTCCCTTCAGCATCTGAAGAGTTCTCTCTCTTCAACATCAGCTAGCATTCCTAGTTGTGCAAGAATGTATGGATAGCAACTAGTATTCCTAGTTGTGCAAGAATGTTTTTGGATATAAGAGAATCAACTCAAGAGCCTCCGCACAAAGTCTGTAAGACTTTTGCACGGTTGTGCACAAATACACAAGAATTCAAGGTGGCTCAGGGCTATAATTGGCAGGCACAATCCATACAAATGAGAAAATGTGGCTGTAGAAGGGAAGTAAAAATGGTGCAATGGGGGAGTAACTTGCCTAGGGAGCAAGAGTTTGCTGGTTCGAATCCCCACTGGTACGTTTCCCAGACTATAGGAAGCACCTATATCGAGCAGCAGCGATATAGGAAGATGACGAAAGACATCATCTCATACTTTGCGGGAGATGGCAATGGTAAACCATTGTATTCTACCAAAGAAAACTGTATTCTACCAAAGAAAACCACATAGCTCTGTAGTCGCCAGGAGTCGACTCTGACCCGAAGTCAGAACTTTACAACTTCAGAAGGGAAGGCCTTTCTTTGTTTTGTTGTTGCCCCAGTGAGGTGAGTTTTCTGTGCAGTTTCAATTGCTATTCTCTCCCCCCACCCCACAAGCAGCTCCTATATAAATGGAGCAGATGGAGTAGGGAGCTTCTTTCTAGTTTTTTAAAGGTGATTTGTAGTTGTTTCCCTTCTCTGGAAATGCAGTTGAAGAAGTGGAGTGGAAAATGTTGAGGGCATTTTTGTTCTTTGTTTTTACAAATAGCAGATAGTAGGGGACAGAAATGAGCAGAGAAGGGACATTTTAAACCAGGTTAGTGGTGACTAGCACAGGATACTCAAGGACTGATGAGAAAAGAAATTGCTATAAATATGCATACCATTCTGTATAGGCTGCCACAATATATCTATATCCGAATAGGAAGGGCAAAATTTCTAAACTTAACTTCTAAATAGGATGGGAAGCCACAAATATATAAAAGGTAATAGAAAAGAGATCTGGGATACCAGCTGTAAAGAACGGCTTCCCTTAAATCATAGCCAGAATCAGCTCTCTTTGCCCCTGACATAAGGAATCAATTCTGCTGAACCCTGCAAGTCACATAAGCTATTTCCTGCACTTGACCAGGAACCTAATGCAAAGATTGTCACCTATGCACATTAAGTCAATCTAATACTGGAAGATGATTATTTAGCAGGATCATCCAGGTTCCAGAACATTCATCCACCCCAGCCTCCCTGCTCTCTGATATCAACTGGTGAGCCAGACACCCAGGCCTTTTGTACATAAAAGGAAATGGACCCACCCAAGCGGCTAATTGAACCCAGAGGTAAGTGTGAGAAGCACAGTTTCTATTGGTTGCCAGGGTGACACTTGCCCTGCCTACTCCAGCTCTATTTAGTGGAGCCAAGCCTCTGCCTAAACTCTGCCCATGGAAACATGCTTAAAAATCCCATAGCATCCAATGGGTTTTGTCAGCTTCCCTCAGAAGTAGTCCGTTGGCTTTTACCATCTGAAGCTGCCCAATGGGAAATTCTGTTCTGTGAATATACTAAGCTAGACTATTGCTAGGAGTTAGTTTGAAAGTCTTATTTTTATTTTATTATGAATGTCTTTCCCCGTCCTAAACCTTACGGCCATAGGAAGCTGCCAGAGACCAAGAGACCATTGGTCCATTGAGCTCAATATTGTCTACAGAGACTAGCAGCACCTTCTCCAAGGATATAGGCAGGAATCTTAGCCCTATCTTGGAGATGCCAGGGAAAGAACTTGGAACTTTCTGCATGTAAGCATGCAAATGCTCTTCCCAGAGCAGCTCCATCCCCTAAAGGGAATATCTTACAGTGCTCACACATAAAGAGGCAGTTCCAACGATCAGTGGGAGAGGCTTGGAGAGGGTTAGCGGGGAGAGCGGGTATAGCTCGCACTCCCTGCAGACAACCAAGCAGTCTGCTCTGGGCGGCCGAACCAGCCGCCCACACGACTGCCAGCTCTGTTACGCATGAGCGTGCAGGGCATGCTGGAGAGACCCCTGAGCTGGGAGGCTGCTTTTAAGCCTCTTGGTCGGGGGTCTACTTGTGAGTTACCATGGCGCAGAGCCGTGCCATGGCAACTCACAAGCGTAGAGTCCAGTTTAGCAGAGCGCTTTTGTTTTGTTATTTAAGGGTCATTTAAGCGGGTTAACTGCTTGGAGGACACTGGGCTCGCCTGCAGTGGTTCTCAAGGTCAGGTGAAATCGGGCTAGGCTCCCCAATTTTGCCTGATCGTGAGAATAGCCTCATAGTCTCCCATTCATATGCAACCAGGGCAGACCTTGCTTAGCAAGGGGGACAAGTTATACTTGGTACCACAAGACTAGCTCTCCGTGAATACCTGTTCCTAATCTCCAACAAGACCACCCTTATTTGGAACTGTGCGGTGTGGTGTTTGACATCTTTGGGAGTACTGTTTCCACTCTCATTTACTCTACCCTTTACACAATGAATGGAGAGAGCAAACCCAGCTGAACCTTGCCCTGTGGCCACAAAGGAGGTTCCAGGTTAAAAGCTACTCAGAGCTACCCCGTTCATTGGTTTCAGGGGAAACGCTACCCAGAATTCCTCCTGCTGAGTCTTTAAGGTCAGAAGGAAGTGGTGGTGGTGATGGCAGCTGGAATTCAGGATAGAACATGGGGTGCGTGGGGGCTTTCATAAACCAGTTGCACCCCGGCTTTCTCCTCACCAGTTGTATACTAGAGCATACTGTATGTTATTAATCAGAAACACACACGTAAAAAAATAACATATGTGGTGGTAATGCATACTGAAGATAATTAAGAAAATATGCAAAAACTGGTTATTTTGAAAAACATAGATTGCCAAGTACTTTCTTACATATTAGATAGTCTGTGAGATAGTCTGAGGAGAAGGCGGGCTTCTGCAGCCTTCCCTACCGCCAGCCTGCTGCCCCGCCCACCAGCTTGTGAGAACAACCTCTGCGTGTGCCTTTCAAGATGGTGCTGGGGATTTACAGAACTTTCTTATTCTTACAGCCTTCCCCCTCTGCCCTGGCCTCGGTGCTGGGAAAAGTACAGCGCATCATGGAGGTGAAAAATGGCTCTCACAATGGAGTTTTATTTTTGATTTTAACCAAAGTGGCCCTTACTTGAAAAAAGAGTGACAGCCACTGACCTATGATTCCCCTTCCACTTTAGGAGATGAGAGAGAAATTAGTGAGTTGGGAACCGTGGCATAGTTGAGCTTTGTAAATAGGCAATAAGTAGGCTAAATTTCACTATGATTACCTCAGTGGGGTTTCAAGGATATAAAATAGATATAATTAAAGAGGTCCATTCCATTGAAATCAATGAGACCCTCTTATTGCAGAAGTTGAGTGCAGTTTTCCTGTCATCCTTCTGACAATAGGGAATGGGCAACAGGACTCTATCAACTGAGTAGTCACTCTCTGCCTGACAGATAAGATAGGATGGGAGAGGGGAAAGAAAAGGATGCTGCAATCCTGGGCAGACTTACTTAGAAGTACAGTTCTACCAATTATGGTTTTGAGTAGATGCGAATGGGAAATTGTGACAATTGCAACCCAAGTATCCATGGTTGATGAGGGTTTTTTTCAGTGATGGGGGGATGGGGTTAAGTGATTTGTGGGGGTTCAGAGGTTCGATCTGCTCATTGCTCTTGGTGACCCTTGCTGTCCCTTGCTGATTTAAAATGCCTTTGAGTGATTTTGCGGGGTTCAAAAAATTTCCGGAGGTCCAATCTGCTCATTCTTCTTGGGGCCTCTTGACAATGTTATGGGATTTTTGGTGATTCTTAGCAAAAAAAAAAAAAAAAGCATTTTATCCTTTATTTTTAGGTCTCTTTGCAGCCGCGGTTCCCCTAACCCCGTTTCCCATAGACTTTAATACCCCGCCAACAGCGAATTTGCCAACAGTGAGGTTTTGCCAGAATGGAACCCTCGCAGTTGGCGGGGGGTGACTGTAAGGTCAGGGGTGACCTCTTACTGATTTTCCTCCACATTGCTCTACCTACCTATTTGACATTCCCCAACTGTTATTGTGTACAGTAAGACAATATTATTATGTTACTGGCAGTGGGGGAGGGAGGCTGGGTTGGAGATCAGAAGTATCCCCTTGTGTTCTGGCCAGGGCAGGTGCTGGAGGAGCTGCACATTTCTGCTCCTCCTAGGTGATAGCTCTTAGCGTCTTCGAAGCAACATTTTGTTCAATACATAGAATATGTTGCCCAAATCTGGCAGTTTCTTTGTGAAGCTCTATTATGCATTGCTTTGTGCTAGCTTTCTCCATTGAAATGATAGGGATAACCCATGCATGTAAGAGGTCTGTGCGCACATAAGAGCACACACAGATCTCTGAATTATGCATGTCTGTTATTTGCTTTGCTAATCAGTACTGCTCCATTGCTGCTTTTTAAAAATGTTGATTGTAATAAATATTTATAGTCGATAGAATTGTTTATAACTGACTCTGCCTCATATGACAAAATTACAGTACTGCTACTCAACTATCAAGAGAAGGCTTTTTCTGTTTGCTCCCATAGCTTATCCTCTATTCTTTCTATGCACCACAACAGGTCTCTTTAATTCCCTCATTTCTCCCCTACTCTATTGCACCCTTTCTGTTCTTTTATTGTACCCTGTAATACAGGCTATTTTTATCTCTTTCTCAAGAGCAGAAATCTGCACCACCTTTGCTCAGTTATCTTTTTCTTTCTGCAGGCAACAGCACCCTCTCCTCTTTCTGCACCACCATAGGTTTCTCTGCACTCCCATCTCACTTACTCTTTTCACATGGGGCTTTTAAAGCCCTTTAACTCGCATCTTGCATAATGGAGAGGATATGTTCACATATTGGCCAGATTTACCCCAAAGTCCCTGTGAGTTATTGGGGAGCAGTTCACACACAATTCAGGGTTTTCACTGAGCGTTAGAATGTAACCTGATTTATATCCAGGGTAAAAAAAAATCCACGATTTGCTTCAGTTTTTTGGGGACAACTTTGAGTCTGCTGTAAAGACTCCCAGTAAACCCACAGTAAAAACCTGCTGTGTATAAAAGTCCCAGGCACTCTGCACCTCATTCTCACTTGCTCCCCTTTTGATTCCTTCAATCTTTTTTAAATTTTTTGTTCTGTTTTCCTGTGTACCTTCTCTTTAACTCTTCTCTTTCTTACTAACTTTGGTAGAAAAAGCACAGCACATAAGGCTTTCGCTTTCTCAGCAATTCATGGACCAAGGAACTCTTCGGTGCTATGTAGCGCGGTTGGCTGGCTCCAACTGGCTGGAAAAACTGGTGCCAGTTTCATAATGTGCCTCTGAATGTGCTAGGGAGCTGAGAGCAGGTTAAATGTTTTCATGCAGACATTACCTCATGTTCAACACCTTAGTAAGAAAGAGCCACAACCAAGAAAGACCCTCAAACAGCCACAAATAGTCCAAGAGAGCTTGCAATCTCCAGTGAACCTTATTGTTGTATTCTATCTAGTAATCTTTTATGTTTTGTTGTTAAGAAGTTAGTCCCAGTAGGGATCCTGTAGAGAGTGTGTGTGGGGGGGGGGGGTGGAGTCAGAAAGGGAAAAGGAGGGAAGGAGGAGAGAAATTGAGTTGTTTCTGAATAATCTCTTAGTTAAATCTACATATGATTTCTTTGTGTCTATTAGGGAAGCAGCTATAAAACACTTGTACAGGCCCTATCTGGAATATAATAACAACCTTTGGCTCTGCTAAAAGGAAAAATGGGACACTGGACTCCGTCAAAAATTCAGCTTTTTGAATTGATGAATGACTATGCACCCCACTCCTATATACTTTTATGTTAAAGTAAGGTCCATTGATTTTATTCTTCCCCATTAAATTTTGCACATTGCTTTGTATGAGACAGAGCTCTCATCACCATCAGCGTCAATGAAATATTTAACATCCCTCTCGAAACAGTCACTGAGATGGCTACAACCCTAGATTATATCCACATGCCAGTATTATGGTCTTCACCTACTGACTGTGAAAGCTTTCACAGCCCTAGTCACTAATTGAACCGACCAATTCTGCAGTGCTGCATGTGATTTGTGATATTATGCCTTTAAGTGTGTTATTTAAGTTTGCAATGCAGTTAATTGAAACCCTACTAGATGCAAATCAAAAGTTTCAGCCTTAATTGAGATATTTTGAAAATTGAACCCATTGCTTCAGGCAGGTGCTACATGAGATTCCATTAATATAGGTAATTAACATTAGCCTCTGCTTTAATTAACATGCACACTTTAATTAGTAAAGCATTAACCAACATTAAAAAATCTGATCTTCATGCATCACAAAACCCGCAAAGTTATGACTTCTATGTTATTTTTTTCCCCAAGGCTGTAAATCACATAGCACATTGACAGTTTTAAGAAATATTTTAATCAATAAAGTTACTTGAAATCTTTAAAAATAGTAAGTCTTTTAACTTTAAGAATTTGATTTTACAGATGTTCGGGTTTTATATTTAAAATTTAGTTTATTTAGAGTTATGAAATCATAATTATTCTTTAAAACACACACACACACACATTAAGTGCTATGCTTTTTGGAAATTATATAAATGTAAGCATGTGCAGTCTTTTGATACACAGAAATTCTCATCCAGCATCTTTCCATTTGCCTGGTGAAGAATTCTGTGTAACTAAAAAGTTTGCTTATTTTTCCATCAATAGTAGATGATGTATATTTTTGTTCTCAGAAACTCATTTCACAATGAATGACTATAGCACTGATTAACAACCATCAGAATACTGAGTTCACCCCAAAATAACACTAGAAATACTTGTAGTCCCTTTACCCATTGAGTTGCAATGTATCACCTTATGCTAAAACACATATCCCCATTTTTGCAGAAATTTAAATTGCTGCTTGTCCAATGGATTAAAAAAAAAAATCTGAATTCTCACAGAGCATGAAACAACAATTTCTTCCAAATATAATCCTTATACAATTGTGGATATTTAATATAATTGCTTTGGAGGGTTCCAATAGCATTGATACTTCTAGAATGAATTCAATAGATTCTCAATGGTGCAATTCCTGTATTTAGAAGAAAAACACTGATGAAAATCCACGGTTACATCTGAGCAGTTTAACCTGCAGTTGATGACAAATTAGAACTATCTATTTCATATCCAGTTGCAATGGAAGTGCATGAGAAGGTGCTACATATAAAACAGTCCCTTGGGGGGGGAAATCCCATATTATTCTGCATTCAGTCCTCCCTGTGAAGTGGAATTTGAGGCTAGATTTCGTATAGCGATTGCATGAACAGCACCTGCTAAAGTAAGAAACAACTATATGCACTGAGAGAACTACGCTATGATTGAAGTCTCTAGAGGTACCAAGTCAATTTTCCCCCTGAAACACTTATTTCAGGGGAGGGGGGGAAGACCTGCAGAAGAGAAGCAAAGAAGAAAGGCCTGATTTACTAACAAAACGATTGTCTTCAGGGCAAAATGTCTTCAATGCACATAGTGAAATTAGTATGTGGGGCTAAATTCTATGTTATTTGGGGCTAAGATGCTGTGCTTCATAGTCACAGTGCACAAGGACACATATTCATAAATAAACACACACAAATATAAAATCTGAATCTACAATACTGGCAGCTTTTAAAGTTTTAAAAAATCCCTCAGTAGCATTTTGGTAGGATTTCTGTGTGATACTGCAGGTTTTGTGAAATGTTGAGAGCCTTGGAACTGGAAATATGGAAATATAGATCAGCTTTCCAAAGTAAATTCTTAAGAGAAAGAAGATATTCATTTGGTTTATTTCATACTGCACGGGAGGAGGCAATGGTAAACCCCTTCTGTATTCTACCAAAAGAAAACCACAGGGCTCTGTGGGCGCAAGAAGTCAAAATTGACTTGATGGCACACTTTACCTTTTAACCTCTTTCTGGTTTTCAGCAGAAACCTGAAATCAGAGCCAAATGTGATTTCCTTTCTTCAACCAGAGGAAAATAGTAGTAGTAGTTTTATTTACAGTCATTGACCAAACAGAGAATAAAAACTAGTAAACATTAAAATGTGTGTGTGTATGTGTATGTGTGTATATATATACACAGTTTAAAATTAGGATGATATCCCATTATACCTTTTAAAAGCAATATAACTAAACTTAGCTACAGAAATAGAAATTGAAGCATCTTTATCTGAAAGCAGATGTTTTACAAGGTTATCATCAGATTGATCTACCAGTTTACATATTAAAGGAACAATAAGACGTTCCCTGGGATATAAATGGAGTTTACAGTGGAGAAGGATATGTGCGACAGTTTCTGTATCTCCTGACCCACAACTACAGTGTCATTCTTCTAAAGGCACACCCTGAAACCTCCCAGTTAGAAGTGCAGATGGAAAGGAATTAACCCTTACTCTCGTGAACATCCATCGAAACTTAGAAAAAGTAATTGTCGACAGATATTTTGCGGGGGAAAGATCCATATTAGTTCTTATAGCTCTATAAAACTCTGGAAGCGCAGCCCAGTTTTCTTGGATCTCAATATCAACAAAGCGTTGTCTCACTACTCTTTTCGCATTCGCTAGACCCAGTTCCAGCGAGGAAAATACAGAGTGCTTAAATCACAGTAGGGTGGCGGAGGATACCTGATCCCATAACATTCCCAAAGCTAGTTTTAGAATCCTACAAGAGTGTCATGATTTGTCTAAGAGTGGGAATTGTCAGGGGGGTGGGGTTTGAGAATATAATTTCTAGGGATGTGCGTTTCGTTTCGGATACAAAACATTTTGTGCACAAAACAGGCCATTTCGGCTGTTTTGTAGCCAAAACAAAACACCCAATGCTCAAAACAGAAAATTTTGTACAAATTTTGTACAAAAACAAAACTTCCCTGTTTTGGATACAAAATGTTTTGTTGTTTTGGCTGTTTTGGAACTCCATTTTGCAATTGCAAAAAGTCTTTCTCCTTCAGTCTCCATTTTGAGTTTTGACATCTGTTTGAATTTCCAGCCCTTCCAGCCCACAGATTGGCCAGCGAAAGCATGGGCTGATCTGCTGGCAATTGCCTCCTTATTCCTTTTAAGCAAATTTAAGGGTAAATTTCACCCTCATTGGCTAGTGAGGCAGTGTGCATTTACTCTCATTGGCCAGTGGGGCAGTGTACATTTCATTGTTGTTGTTTCACACTATTGTGTGTAGATCAATTGCATTTCAGGCGGGGGGGATGTGGATGTGCATGACCTTTGGAAATCTGGCCGATATTTTCCAAAGCTCTGCTGTTGTTGATGTGTGATGTTGATGTTATTTGGGGTGGATTCGAGGCAGAAAGGGGGCTTTGGGGGCAGAAGAGTGGTTCAGGTGGTAGTGCCCCAATGGGTGCCTGCTGCCACTGAGATCCCAAAGGATGTTATTTGGGGCAGATTCGGGGCAGAAAGGGGGCCTGAGGGGAAAAACAGTGGGTTGGGTGGCAGTGCCCTAAGGGGTGCCTGCCACAATCCAGATTCCAAAGGAATAGGGCAAAGGGCTGATTTCTTAGGAATTGTTGAAGTTTACGCTGCTTTAAGGTTCCCCCCCCATGGAATAATGGGGGTTTCAGCAGACCCATAACTCCACCTCGGGGGCACTGGGGTGGCCGGGAGCGAGTGGTGGTGTAGTGCACATAGGGTGCCAACCACCCCCATGGGTTACTAACCCATGGGGTGCTGGGCTTTGTTGTTTCTGAGGTGTTCTGAGTGTAGATTCTCAGGTAGCATATGAGATTTTCAATGACAAACCATGAATCCACTCTCATAAGCTACCAGAGAATCTGAATCTACACTCAAAACATCTCAGAAACAATAGAACCCAGTACCTCATGGGTTAGCAACCCATTGGGGGTGGTTGGCACCCTATGTGCTCTACACCACCACTTGCTCTGGGACACCCTGGTGCCACCCAAATGCAGTTATGGGGCAGGAATTATGGAGGTCCATCATTCCCTATGGGGAAGAACTTTACAGACACACAAACTCCATTGCATCTTTAAAAATCAGCCCTCTGCCCAATTCCTTTGAAATAATTCTGGCAGCTTCCTTGCCCCCACTGGGCATTACCACCCACCATACTCTGCTCTGGGCCACCCCTTTCCCCCCAACATGAACCTAATCTTTTGCTGAAACCTCCATTATTCCCTATGGGAAAAATCCTATACTTCAAAAATTCACCAAAAATCAGCCCTTTGCCCAATTCCTCTGAAATTTGGGTGGTAGTTTCCACCCATTGGGCACTACCACCACCCACTAGTTTCCCCCGGGGCCATTTTTTAAAATCCAAAATGTTTTGGATTCAGATTTTGCAATTTCGAACAAAGAACAAAATGGAGGTGTTTCGGATTCGGGCCAAAAACAAAACAGAAAAACAAACAAAACGCACAACCCTAATAATTTCCTGTCTTTCTTTTTTTCAGTAATTCAAGTGCTGAAAAGTAAAGCCTCTCTCAGATTTATGACTACTGTCCAGTCTTTTCACTGGGCAAAATGGGAAAATAAGAAATATTGAGGCATATGGCAATCAACCACCAACTATGCAGTGGTTCTCTTCTATTTAAACAGAAGGAGACCAACTGTCCCTATTCATTCCAGCATGGTGGTTGACATCCAGACCAATGAAGCACTGCTGCAGTTAACGGTCTGCACGTACTGTGGAGAAGGGGTGATTTTCATCCATTTCTCCTTCTCTCCAAAGCTTTCTGTGTCCTGGAAAGCTCAGCTGAAAATATGTCCCTGCCTCATACAGTATGCACTGCTTTGCTGCAAGGGCACTTTGTTCATCTGGATGTCAGCTGGAGTCTTTTTCAGTAGCTATTGCTGGTATCTCCCTTGTACCAGGAAGGGAAGGGGAAGACTGTGATGTGGACCTCCCCCCGCCCCATTATGTGATCTGCTTAATGCATGTTTTGTTGAAAAGCAGCATATAAATATTCTAAACTAATCTAACATAAATACAGACTCTGCAGGTAAATAGAAGCTTAAACATGAAACTTGTGATGCACTGTGTGTAATACACAAGCCATCTAGGAGTTACAGAAATAGCTATGAGTGTAATATGTAGTTATGGAATTGCTGCACCACTGTGGACCTGCTGTCTTGCCCAGAATTCAGCATCCTAAGTATGCATCTTTCATTTTAAAGAAAACTATTTCCCAGCCCACCTCTCTCAAATTATTGTACCCTTTACTCCCCAAGTTTCCCTGATCCTTACCAAAACACTTACAATATTATTTCAAAATTCAAAATTCTCAAATAGAATAAATGATTCAAAATGAAAAAAAAGCAGGTGATTTATATAGATGATGCATGATCTGGATATCCCAAGACCAAGTTTGAGTCACATTGCTGCAGAATATGGAGAGAATATAAAATACCCAAAGCCCTGGTTATTGGAAGCATCCTACTGAAATGAGTAGAGTATCTGTCAGAGAGGTCATTGCTTGCTTCCTAGTAGTATACTTCAGATCAAGATGCATATTTTCTGTCCTGAGAGATTACTGTCCTGCCATTCCCTTAAGGTTGCAGCAACCTCTAAAGACACTGGCTAACATGATGCACAGCGCCTCAGCAAACACTGCAAATGGTGTTGGGGCTACTTCACACACTTATGGTGCACCTAGGTAATCTTGGAGCTTGGACTTAAAGGTCTCTGGAGGCTGCCCCTCCCACACCAGCAAACATCATTTTTTAACATATAGTTCTTGAGGGCACAAACCACACCACCCAGGACAGACTAGAGATTATTTGGGAGCCCCCAGGGGGTGTGGAGACCCTGGACTTTGGCCCCAAAGTCCAGGGATAAGAGCGCCTCTGCTTATGGTAGCCCTGACAGCACTGAGGAGAAGTGGTTGCACAAGCAGCACTGCTGCAGTTACTCACATTTCAGCAAATGGAAGTAACTGTGGCAGCACTGCTTGCACAGCTACTCATCCTCAGAAGAGTTGGGTTTGCCTCACATGCCCACAGCAGCACCAGCACGGCTCGCAGAGTTGCCAAGATGCTGCACATCATGTCAACCACTGGCAGATGTCCAGAGCAGTCTAAAACAGATGATGGTAACATCCCCACACATAGGCAGTGAGAAAGAGCACACATACTTTAAGGAGCTTGTCTGTGCTCTGGAAGTGCCCCTTAGATCAACACACTTTGCTTGACATCAGTGACACATTTCCTGTCTAAGGAGCACTTCCAGAGCACAGACAAGCTCCTCAAAATATTTGCACTCCCAAGCAAAAGCTTGATAGGGATGTGCAAAATGTTTCAGTATCAAAACATTTTGACTCAAAATGGACCATTTTGAGTGTTTTGGGCTCAAAACAAAACACCCTTTAAATAAAAGAGCCAATTTTTGTGGGTTGAGTGGTACTAGGTAGCACCCATCATGCCCTACCACACGGCCCACTTTGGTTTCCCTAGGAGCTACCCATAGGGAACAATGGGGTGTTTTGAGTTTTCCATTGTTCCCTATGGCCAAAACACTCAAAACGTTTCAAGTTTTGATCCACTGAAGCAGCCAGTTTGACTGCTGTATCAATGAAACATTTTGGCAATCTGAATTTTGTTTCAAGCTTTAAACAAAATGCAAAATCCATTTCGTGCACATCCCTAAATGAAAATCGCCCTTCCTCCATAGCACCAGTGAAGTTTTAGAGAACCAGTACCGCATTAGTCTGGATGTCAGGCACTTTGTTCCTTTACTGAACTGCTTATACATTTGCAAGCTAAAGGTCAAAATTAGACGTTATGGTAAAACACATCATTGTCTAGCTTGGATTTCATAAACCTTATGAACCTTTATGAAGTCCTTTATGAAGGACTTCTTTATGAAGTTCATAAACCTTATGAACCTTTAAGAAGTCCAAACTAGACAAAAAAAAGGTCATGCTTTTTCCAGACTGGAACCATGATACAGAAGTAGGGGGGCTTTAAGCTTGTTCCTCTGTGTCATTTTCTCCCTGAAAACCCCCCCTAAAGGTGCTATGCAACCCCAAATATTCCATTTGCGTTCAGATATGCACTTCTGAAATCCTCAGGGGTGGATGTTTTTTAATTACCACAGTCCTTTTCTGCATTACTGCATTACTTTACAAAGAAGTCTTTGCTTCTTATGGTGTTCTTAGTAGTAATTCCTCTCTTGTACTATTGCTTTCAAGTATTTGAAGTTATCAACAGAAGCACTGACAGCATTGGGCACCTGGGTATATTCCCTGGGTCAATTCTTTAGTCCTTTGCACTGTCTGACATTGGTGAATACACTGGTTATTAATGGCTTCAAAAAGGGGGAAAGAGTGTTGAACATGGAAAGGTTTAATTATGAAAAGGGGTGTGTGCTATGGGTTCAGGCCCCAACTCTTTTAAGTAGCAACACCCCTTGCTATCAATACATCTTTTCTTAAAATATTCAATGTTTATGTTTGTTTACTTATTACATTTTAATATGCCCCATCCAAAAGGCTCTGGGTGGTGCACAGGGACAAAACAAAACTTGCGACTCGGTCATTTTAGAACCATCAATACAAATTCAAATAAACAGTTTAAAACCATTAAAAAATTACAAACATTTAGAAACAATTTAAAAACCCTGAAAGGCCAGACCAAACAAAAAGGTTTTAAGGGCTCTCTTGAAGGCCAGCAATGAACCCAAGCTACACATTTTTTTCTGAAGAAAGCATGTTACCAGCTTTCTTCATATGGTCTCCTCACACTGTGCCCATAACATTCCAATCATAGTAATAATTATTTGTTTCTTGTTATTTTGGAAGCTCAAGCAATATTTCGTTTAGAAGTTGGCTACCTTTGAAGCATTCAATGGTCTTATTCTGATAACACCACAGGCTGGGATCTTATGAACATATGAAGCTGTCTTAAACTAGCAATCCATTGGTCCATAAAGCCCAGAGCTGTTTACCCAAACTGGAAGACACTCTCCAATATTCTCAGGTCTTTTCCAGCCCTGATGCCTGAGATCCTCGTAACAGAGACTGAACTTGGAAACTTCTACATCAAAAGCATTTGCTCTGTCATTGAACCTTAGCTTCTGTCCTCCCATGTAGGACAGTATAATTTTTTATTAAGGGAATATAACCAAAACATAATATCTGGCGCAAGTTTTTCAAATAAATTGGATTATCTATGTTTGGCCTTGATGCTCTGGTAGCATTTCTTGCCAGGTTTTCCTTTCTCAGAAAGACAGCAATAAAATTGAAGAAACTTAGCAGAAACTTTGGAGACAAATTAAATGTAAGATAAGTTTTGATCGTGTATTTCCTTTCCCCAATTTGCATACATAATAGAAAAATGGTAGAGAATAGGTTAAACAGTCTAAAAGGATTTTAACCTTAAATTTGACAGAAGCTAAATGGCTGTGACATTGGGTGCGTCTACTTTATTCCAGCTAGTAATCCACCTTCAAAGTTCCTGTCAGGTAAATGACCTTGTATTTCATTAACTGATAATTAAATGGATTTATTCCACTAACGGTTTTAATTAAAATGCTAGAAATATTGATTACCCCTCTCATCCTTATTCTCCCAGATGAAAAAAAGGTTTTAGGAATGTTTATTTAGAGAAGACAGAGAATTAAATTAGATTGAATCTCTATGAGACCCGAAGACTGGTTCTTTCATTTCTGCTGCTCAAGCAGAAAAAGGTTTCAATTTTTTGATGTTTGATTAATTATTTTGAAATCCATTTATGCTTACCTTGGTGTTTAATTAAAAATGTCATTTTTAGCATAATTAAATTGGCTATCTGTGGAAGACTAACTTCCAACTTATATTTTTTTATATATTTGGGGTAAAAGAAACTTTTTACTTATTTGCTTTTGTCGTAAATATGTCATCTCATGAATGAAGAAGTAAGAAGGGCAGGAGCTTAATTGGATTTTGTACATTTGAATATGCGAATACATATGCTTATGACTAATGCAGGTTTATTTGGCTGTACACTTGGAATTCATTACATATGCTTTCAGAAACATTAACCTAACAAACATAGGATATGCTTTTCCAAATATGCTGTATAAATTAATAACACACATATCACTATCTTCCACATGCCCAAATATATATTTTACTTGGGTGATGAGCCGTTCATATTAGGGATCCAATATGCAACTTGTATTACTGTCAAAGTCCATCTGATCTGTTTATAAAAAGCTAGTTTAGAATTTCAACAGGCAGCAGAAATGATGGTGCTAAATTGGATGTTATGATGAAATAAGATAAAAGACAACCCAGGTGTTCTCTTTTGAAATTCTTTTTCTCAAAAAATACATATTCCTGAGTACTCACAAAGAAATGTAAAAGCTATACTTGGAGATTTTACTGATCATTTATAAAGCTATGTTGTTAGCTTTATAAAGCTAGCTGAAATGTTATCCCTGCATAAGCTAACAACTCACAGACAACCATAGCTTATTAATACAAATCAGACCAAAAAGCACATGAGATGCTCACTCCATGATAGAACACACTGAGTCTACAACACGTTTCAAAGAACTGCACATTGCCCTCAAAAATACAAACATTGATTCAGCAAAATAAACACATGTAGGCATGTACTTCCATTCATGCATGTGATTCATGTTATTTTTTATCCATAAAAGAAAAATACATAATGGTGGCCATGGAAGACGAGACACTTCACATGTGACTGGGTGATGATGGAAACATTTAAACACTGCTGCTTCCTTGTGCAGTGCTGTCACTTCTAAGGGCTTTCGGTCATCCTGTACAAACAGTCCTGTCTAAACCAGTCCTAGGTGACTGTCCTGGAGCGCCATGCTTTTTTTCTAGGTGCATCCCACCAAATGAAGAACCTTTAATTATGACTGCTGTGATTTATCTACCACAGATAAATATAGGTCCATTTGTTTGTCCAGCAGTATCCTGGTTTGTCTGGTGTCATGTTACGACTCTCTCTCTCTATGACTGACAGTATAAAACTCTCTCTCTCTCTCTCTCTCTCTCTCCCCTCCACTAGATTCTAAATCGAGTGGCTCACTGAATCAAGCTGTAAATGACCTAGTGTATTGCATTTGTTTAACTGAGGTTCAATGCAGCCTTTAAGTATATTAAAAAACTAATATTCTAAAAATAATGGTATCCTAGGTAGGGGTTGTCAACTCGTAGCCTTTGGTTTAAATCAGGGCTGCATAACTGAAATGCCCTGGTGGGCCGGAACCATCCACAACTTGGCAAGCAGGGGCCGAGGTCAAATTTTTAGCACATTATTACATTAAAATTAAAAATATTATTAGTTACGTGTGGATCTATTCCCCTGGCAATGGACCCATAGTTTTAACCAAGGATAGTGGCCAGAGAATAGGTCCTGTCCCTGCTCAATCAGTGGGGCCCATGGAGTGCATGCCAGCCCCAAGCAAATGCCAAGTCCTCTCCACTTCCTGCATTGTTGTTGCTTTCTGGCTGCAATGCAAGGCATGCTTACATGGGAGTGAGCCTCACTGGGCACATCATGGAGCATGTTTCTGAGAAAGCATTCACAGGATGGTGCTATAAGGCAGTTTCCAGCTCCTGTGTTGCCGCAGGATACCTGGGGGACAGTAAAATAGTCCCTGCGAGCCGAATCCGGCCCCTGGGCCTTATGTTGTGCAGGCCTGGTTTAAATCAATCATCCTAAGAGGTGTTGCTTGGCTGGCTAGTTGCCTATCCATAGGTAAAAGAGCTCTCCTCCCTCCCTCCCTTTCTTGCAGTAGGCTTTTAAACAGCTCATGGAACTTTCCCAGACAGCGGGCTTTACCACGAGTTTACTGTGAGGCTTTACTGTGAGTTAGAATTTCCCCCCAAAAAACCAACACAAAAAGTGGATTTTATTTACCCCGTACATACTTCGGGCTAGGTTCTAACACGCAATGAAAAACCTGAATTGTGTGTGAAGTGCTCCCAAATATCTCTCACATGGATTTTGGTGCGGATTTGGCTGATGTGCAAACACACCAGAGGCGTAACTAGGGAAAACGGCGCCCAGGGCAAGCACTGAAATTGTGCCCCCCCGCCACGCCCCCCCAGCATACATCTGACTGACACACATGTGTTTTTTCCTCACAACAACCCTGTGAAGTTGGCTTGTATCTCAAACAACAGAATTATGATGCAATGATGATACACACCACATTATACTTAGGTTTTTCCTCACAAGCAGCAACCCTGTGGAGTTGGCCTGTATCTCAAACAACAGAATTATGATGCAATGATGATACACACCACATTATACTTAGGTTTTTCCTCACAAGCAACAACCCTGTGGAGTTGGCTTGTATCTCAAACAACAGAATTATGATGCAATGATGATACACACTACATCAAGGTTGACTCAGCCTTCCATCCTTCCGAGGTCGGTAAAATGAGTACCCAGAATGTTGGGGGCAATATGCTAATCATTGTAATCCGCTTAGAGAGCTTCGGCTATAGAGTGGTATATAAATGTAAGTGCTATTGCAATTGCAATTGCTATTGCTATTATACTTAGGCTTTTCCTCACAAGCAACAACCCTGTGGAGTTGGCTTGTATCTCAAACAACAGAATTATGATGCAATGATTGATAATACACACCACATTATATTTAGGTTTTTCCTCACAAGCAAGAGAATATCTCCAAAGGTCCTGGCATATAACCCCCTCCCCCATTTTTCTTGCCAAACTTTGTGTCTTTAGCAGGATACCACAGGCACTTGTTAAAGCTAACACTGCAGGTTTTTCTGAGATGGAGCTGTTATAGGAGCACTTCAGCGTAAACTGAGATCACAAGGCAAGCTTTCACAGTGCAAAAACGAGCATGCCAGCAAGCAGCACTCATGGTAAAACTCTCTTGAAACACCTTGTAACAATGCACAGTCAGCTATGTTACACTGCTTGAGTCAACTCACACTGCTGTACTACCCAGGCTGTGGGAATTGATTCTCAGTTCCATATACATGCATGCATTTAAGATTGAGTGCCAAAGAATCTTTATGATTGTTTTTCTTTCTTTTGGGGCGGAGAGAGGAGCGTATAATGCAAACATTAATACCTGTTAGGCACCTGAGAACCATAGTTGGGCAGCTAAATAAAAGCCTGATTCTTTAATATGTTTCCCCCCCCCACATGTGGCTTCTGTAGTTTTTGCAACTCATTCAATTTCTCACCCTGACACTTGGTCTGCTGCTTCCACCCGCCCGCCGCCGAATCCTTTCTTCCGTGCGGGTGTCCGTGTGTGTCCTCGTCATCCTACCTGCGCCTGCTGCAGTGCAGCCCCAGCAACCAGCCCCAGCCCCAGCCCCAGCAACCTCCGTGACGGCGACCACGCCACCACGTGCAGGCAAACAGAGGAGGACGGACGCACCGCACGCATGCGCAGAGCGACTTGGCACGCCGGCCAAGTCGCGCATGCGTGCGTCACTGACTAGAGACCCTCTGGCTGGCAAGCCACTAGAGGGCCTCTTTCTGGCTGTTCCAGACTAAGCGAGCGACAGAACGAGCAAGCCTCAGCCAAGGGCAGGCGCAGTGAGCAGCATGAAAGGCGCCCGCTGCCAAGCCAGGCCACTGACTGGCCACCAGCACAGCAATGGGGGGGCGCAGGCGGCGTGGAAGGGACCACTCGTGGGGGAGGGGGCGCCGATGCGCTCCCTTGACTGCTGCAGCGCTGCTGCACTGAGCAGGAGAAATTTGTATTAAATTAAAATATATATATTTTGGTCATGGCGGCGCCCCCCATGTGACCTGAAAAGATGGCGCCCGGGGCACGTGCCCCCCCTGCCCCCCTATAGTTACACCTCTGAAACACACACTCACCATTCCGAAAAAAAGGCCCATCTGGAAATGCTTGTGTAGGATTGGGGGGAGGGGGAGGAGGAAATATGGGGGGGAGAGAAAAGAAAAACATGAAGGAGAAGGAGAGGATTCGGGGTTTGCTCCACATTTCAGGGGCAAACTCCTCTCCATGGGGCCCCTGGCTCCTACCTTAATCATCCTCAAGAATGTCATTCCACTACAACTACATGGAGGCTATGAGCACAGAAAGTGATCTCAGGGATCAGCAGTGGGCCCTCATCAGCTGTCCAAAAATACCAACCCTGACACCAATTATGCCAGCCGGGGGAGAGGGGCACACTTTCATTTTTCTTGCCTGGAATGCTAAATGATTAGGCAAGGAGCATGCATTCTAATAGTTGCTCCTGTTTCAGGGGAGGGTATAGAGGGTACAGGGGGTTTAGTGGCTGGCAAGATTTGGCTCCCCAGTCCTGGTTTGGCTCACCAGTCCTGTTCTCATGTGCATAACTAGCTGCTGACCATAGATTAAACATTTTCCATGTTGGACTCCTGTAAGACTACTATTCCTATAAAGAGAGAGAAATTAAACAGCAAGATATCAAGGGTGTGAGAGTACTGAAAGCACATGAGAGAATTTGGCACAAAGTACAATTCTTGTATTAATATATGTTGAGTAATAATAGTCGTAGTGCTAATGTTTAATGGTGAGACATAACCATTTGCTGTCTTCTCTCTTTCTCAGTTTGAAATGCTGAACATATTTGTTTTTTAGAGAGATGTCAAATAATTTATATATGTACATACTGTAGAGTTTTTATTGCCAAGCTTCTGAACTTTGAGAAACTAGCTAAGATGAGTAACTTTATTTTTAACACTGATGTGACATATTTTAACCTGTCTACATACAAGAGTAGTGCTGTTAACAATGGCAACTTTCTTCAAGTATGCTATGAATCACTGTATTCCTTTTTCCTTTTTGCATGCACCATTGCCACTATCTTACCTTCAGCAGTTTTGCTAGATTTCAATGAAGATGGAACCAGAGGGCACACATTAGAATTTTATATCAGTTCAAGAAGGGGAAAGAAGAAAGACATATGAAGCTGGAATGACATTCATTGAAGGCTCCCTAGGGAAGATAACACATGTTTTTGTCTTTCACCTGCTAGGCATGCTAAATCAGAGCAATGATAAGCTAATTTATGAAATATATTTCATTGAAACCTGGACATCTTTATTGTTGCTAGTTCAGCTATTACATTTTGGGAAATAATGGATACTGAAGTTAAAACAATATTAAAAGGCTTGGATTTTCTTAGGTAATGATTACCATATATCTTTTTCTAAGGCTCTGGCTTTCAACCTACCAAAATATATTTCAAAACCACTTAGAATTAGTCAAAATTTGAAATATATATTCATTTCCCATGCAATGATAGTCATATGGATGCTCTTTGCTAACATATTGCAACACAAAGCACTTACAATGGTACTACTCATTATACAATGTTGAAATATAATATAATTTATCTCGTGAGAGACCCATCCTCTTCTATAGTTATGCCCTACAAACTACCCTCAGTTTAGGGTACATAGTTGGAAGTTATACCCTTTAGGCTCAATTTTGCATCTACAGTGATGGTGCAATGTCATCTTGACTCACTGTGCTGGTACTATGAGCTGAACCAGAATATTATGTGATGAATCAAACCAACAACAGCCAGTATCATCATATACAACATACTGGTGCCACCAAAGGTGTCATTGGGATGAGAAAGGGTGTGCAGAGGCAAGATACAGTCAGGAATGGCAATAACACAAATAAAGGTAAAGTGTGCCGTCAAATCAATTTCGACTCCTGGCACCCAGAGAGCCCTGTGGTTTTCTTTGGTAGAATGCAGGAGGGGTTTACCATTGCCTCCTCCTGCGCAATATGAGATGATGCCTTTCAGCATCTTCCTGTATTGCTGCTGCCCGATATAGGTGTTTCCCATAGTATGGGAAACATAGTCTGGGAAACATACCAGCAGGGATTCGAACCGGCAACCATCTGCTTGTTAGTCAAGCATTTCCCCGCTGCACCACTTAAGGTGGCATCAATTCACACAAGAAAACCAGCTACATCCATCAATATATTGAGTTAACCCGTAACAATGGGATTGTACTTGACTTGACAGGATGGTGCTTTATTTATGTCACTGTCAGCTACTCTTCGTATTGTCTCAGCTTTGTTTCTCCATAGGATCTGGGAGAGAGTGATCAAATCAAGTAGTTCAATGCTTTCCCCTTAACATTACACAGAAAATGGCTTTGCTGTTTATTTTAATCAAGAAACTGCTTGGTTGCATTGTTTTCCTTCACAGAATCCAGTCTGAAATCTTACTTTTCACTCTCTTAAGGGAAATCATGGGGGCTCATGAGCTCTCAAGCAAAGCCCTGTACTATTACAGATAAGCTGTTCTGGTATCTAATGACAAAAAATGATAATGGGGTGAAACTCTGTGATATTTACTTCACACTGCACCTGAAAACTTGGGGATGTTCAAAAACGAATTTAGTACGGCAGGAGCAGTACTATGCGTATATAATTGAATCACAGAACATGTAACAATATTTATAAATTTTGGTGCATCTTAGTCCAGTAGACAATATACATCCACATGTAAAGTTTTTCACTTTCAAGGTTGTAGATCAGTTGTGCTTCATGCATTTTATTGTTCAGTCCCTGGTACCTCTGGGTAAGGCTGAAAAAGACCTCTATTTGAAACCCTGAAGAGCTGCAGACAGTCAGTGAAAAGGACACAGAGCTATATGGATCAATGGCCTGACTTGGGATAAGGCAGCTTTCTTTGGATGCAGATTAGCAAAGCACTTCAGTGACATACATCTTCTCCAGTGTGTCCCCGAGCTTAACAAAACTTTGTAGTGCATTCCAAAAAAGAAACAAAGCATTGTGTAGTTCTTTCAACAATGGATGTGTCTTTAGCAGATGTCATAGTCAAACCATGGATGAGAGTAACTGAAAAAAGATTTCAATTCAGTGGTAAAATGTGCATGATCATGCTTTGAGGACCAATAATATGAATTTGTTACTAATGAAATCCAAAAGCTGGAAATTACAGCGTGGAAAAAGATGCAGGGATCTTGACTAGGGATGTGCATTGAACCAGCAGGGGTGGTTCAAAGGTGGGGGGCATTCCTTAAGATGCACCTGTTTTCTCAGCCTTTTAATTAATTTGAATTGCTTTTCTATCTTTTAATCATTTTATCCTGTTTTTATATTTCTTATATTTTAATTTATGTACAGCGCTTAGGGAAGCACATGTCAGGCAGTATAGAAAACACACACACACACACACACACACACACACACACACACATAATAAATATAAATAACTAAACGAGTCACCAATATGATGCAACTTGAAGGAAGGGCCATTAAGTAATGTGCTACGAGTGGCAATTCCAGTTGAGATAAACTGTCAGTTCTATTGCAAAATATATCTGTGAGAGATCATTTTGAAACACTGCATCCAATTGGACATCCACTTGGAGGAAAAAATTAATTCAAACTGAAATAAATGCAAAGAGCAACTATAATGATTCAGGCAGAAAACATATCACGTCTTTTAGCTATAGTACCAGAAATGTTTTAGTAAGCTGCATGCCTGTAAGTATATTTAGTATGTTTCTGACATGTCAGTAATAGATTAAAGTTTGATGATATGACTTACAGGTAGGATAGCACAGGTGATTGTATTGTGTATAGCTTAATAAATGCAGAATCCAGTCTTAGAAGTAGACTGAATGCCTTACAGATCTAAAGTAAAGTAAAGGTTGTGCTGTTGAATCGGTGTCGACTCTTGATGACCATAGAACTATGTGGTTTTCTTGGTAGAATATAGGAGTGGTTACCATTGCCATCTCTTCCGCCGTATGGGATGATGCCTTTCAGCACCTTCCTATATCGCTGCTGCCCAATATAGGAGTTTCCCATATTCTGGAAAACACACCAGCGGGGATTAGAACCAACAACAGATGTATTCCATGTTTATTTATCTACATTTTTTTCAGACTAAGTGCATGAAAAAATTCCATTAGACCCATATCCTCTAAAATACCACATTTAGAATATTTGGTTTAGAAAATTTCCCTACCACAACAAAACTGCTGTTGATTGCCTCTAAAAGAGGTTAGTAGTAATGAAAACATACAAGCACTTTTCTGAAGGGCTTCACTTAAGAGTCAGGATTTCTCTGAATTTTCTTCAGTGACATTAAACTCTGTTGAAATAAGCAAAAACAAATCATACCTATTCAGTGGTTCAAGAAGTTTGAGTGGTTGCAGACTATGAATTTGCTATAGCTTTTAAAAGCCACCAGCTATGTGGTTATATAGACAACTTCAAAGCATTTTTACACAAGTTTTAAACTGGGTTTTGCTTAAATAGCTTTGTAACACAAATGTAAATTAGATGGTTCATTTGGTTATAAATACTCTTGTATCCCATGAGGACAGAGATCACATGTTCTAAGCAGATGTAAGCCTTTTCAAGTCACATGCTTTTGCCCCTGATTTCAACTTCCCCATTGTGGCTCCGAATGCCTAGGGTAGTTATCAAACAAGTTACCAGAAACACTACATTGACCATTAACACAGTGGTCTGGATCAAAAGGCTTGATCTTTTGCATCTTCACGATAGCAGTCTAATAAATTCTCTCTTTGATAATTTTACTTTGATAATTGCTCAGAAATGCTTCCTTGGATCAGGGTCAGTAGAAATTCTAATAACTCAAACTTGGTGTCAAAATGAACTATTCTAATCATGGGGCCACGGATATGCGAAAGAATCACAAGGACCTCTAACAGCTATGGTCTAAAGATATATACATTGCAAAGCAATAATGTCACACTGATGAAACACATGACACCTCAAAGAGCACTTTCACAAGTGATAATGGGTCAGTTTGGATTAGGAATGTGCCCGAACCACGGTTTGTAGCGCAGTTCAGGCACTTTGAGAGAAATGAAAAGGGAAACTTTAAGGGTGCTTACCTGCTTTCTGCCACCCCTTGCAGCTTCCTGCTGGGGCAGTGTGTGTGCTAAAAAGCCTCACACATATGTGGACACCCTGTGCATGTTCCAGCTTCCTGAAGAGTGGTGCATGTTCCAAAAAGCCCCATGTACTGTCTACATGGGGCTTTTTGGAACATGCACCACTCTTCAGGAAGCTGGAACGGGTGCAGAGAGCAGGTAAGCACCTGCTCTCCATTTTCTTAAAGTTCGCTTTTTCATTTCCCTCAAAGTGTTCGAATTGTGCTTTGAGCCGCGGTTCGAGCACATCCTTAATCTGGACGAGCGCTGCTCAGCACACGCCATAAGGATAGGGATGCACCATGAGTGTGCCCATTCTAACATCACAAGAGGATGTTCCAATACACTGTCAGACCATCCCTTAGTTTCATGAAGAAGGCATTAATCTGAACTGTCCCTCTATATGCACTCCAAAGCTCTATCTAGACAGGAGTGATTCAGAAGAATGTCCTCCTCACGCAAATAAGGGATGCCCTGATGTCCATCAGGATGACTTCCTGTGATGTCAGAGTGGCTGCACTCTCAGCATGACACCATTCTGATTGCATGTTGCAGCTGACATTTGTCTGGACTGGCCCAATGAGAATGCCTCTTAAGTCTAAAGCAGTTTTTTTGGAACTTGCATCTAAAGTGTATGAGGTGTTTACTATGGGAAATAGTCCAAACTCTCTGGTAAATATATGTTTTGCCTATTGTGATTTAACAAGCATGGGCTTGGTTCAGAAGTCACATGCAGCTAGAAATGGATCCTGGTTTTGTGTGACATGTCCCTGGATTGTACCCCAGCTTCAGGTCCTGGGTTTTTTTTGTAACTCTGGCTAGAATAAGCCAGGAACATCCAGTTTGTGTGTCACAACAGACCCTGGCGTCTTTGCAACTAGGATTGGAACTAAAATAATTCCTCCCTTCACATGCAAAGAGAAGAGAATACACACAAGCCAGAAGCTAAGGAAATTCAGAATCCACTCTTAGGACTGCATGGCTTCTGAACCGGGCCACTGTCTTAAAGGCATGTTGTCGACTCACTCCCATTTCTTGCCATAGGGAAACCTACCAGCTAGGCTTTACTCTTGGAACTATTGTTTCTTGGGTATGCAAAGCACTTCATCATGTGCATTCTTTATGTAATAATCATTACAACAACCTGGTAAGGGCTGGTTCACATGGCCAAGAACTGGGCTAATTCACAACTTATCCACGATAACTCACTTGGCACAATCCTGATTTTCAGTCATCTGTAAGCTGAAATGCCAGTGAACTTACCCCAAAATGACTGCATGCTGCAGTGGTTGGCACAATCAACCCAGGATTTTTGACCTAGGTTCAGATCAGAGCTACCTAAGCAGAGCCTCCCCATGGCACATGATAGTTTTGGAGGGATTTAATTGGGATTTACACTCACAAATGAGTATCAAAAGCATGCCCAGTATCCTGGATAAGGGGTGAATTCACCCTGTTTTTGGTCATGTGAACCAGCTCAAAATAAAGTAAATCATTAGACCTATATTGCAGCTGGAATAAGAGGGAGTGGCTTGCCAAAGGACATTTATTGAAGCAGTGTCAAACTGTGACCCTCCAGTTATGGTTGGCCTACAACTCCCATCATCCCTGGATACTGGCCACTGTGACTGGGGATGATGGGAGTTGTAGGCCAACAACAGCTGGAGGGCTGAAGTTTGACACCCCTGATCCAGTGAGTTCATGGCAGGGAGGAGAGCTGGTCTTGTGGTAGCAAGCATGACTTGTCCCCATAGCTAAGCAGGGTCTGCCCTGGTTGCATATGAATGGGAGACTTGATGTGTGAGCACTGAAAGATATTCCCCTCAGAGGATGAAGCCACTCTGGGAAGAGCAGAAGGTTTCAAGTTCCCTCCCTGGCTTCTCCAAGATAGGGCTGAGAGAGATTTCTGCCAGCAACCTTGAAGAAGCCGCTGCCAGTCTGTGAAGACAATACTGAGCTAGATAGACCAATGGTCTGACTCAGTATATGGCAGTTTCCTATGTTCCTATGGCAGAAGTGAGATATGAACTGGGAAAATCTTGATATGCAGTGTAGTCTCTTAGTCAGAACACTGCACCAGTAGCTACCAGCTACACCAGAAAGCAGCCAAAACAAACCAAAAAAACCCAATTTATGCATCATTTGTTAAAGCAGCCAAATAATTTTTATGAAGGAACTGAAGGTTTTTCAGGATTCAGAAATGTCTGTATCCAAGGTTTTAGGCTCCTGCGATATATATTGTTGGGAAAAGATACATATTATGCTTTCAATAACTGAGCAGACTCTAAATAAAGTATGACATTTCTGCACAGCTTGCCAGATGTTGCCATTGCTTAAAATCTCCTCCAGTTGGTGCTTCTCAATAATGTGCTCAGCTTTTATGTCTAAAAATTATTAACAGCTTTTTATGATCTAATTATTTTCCGTATGCACATTGAGGCAGGATGGTATTGACTCCGCCTGACCTTTTACAGAAAAGTTAAAGGAAACGTTAAAGGAAACGTTTCTTTTTCACAGGAGCACTGTGCAAATATGCCCACAAACATTTTATGGCAAAGATAATAATGCAAAAGGATTTAGGTTCACTTTCCAGCTGAAGAAACATATCTTTTCAATGAGATGCTTGGTCTGTGACTTCTTTACTTACAGAGACAAAGCATTACAAAGCATTATAGTAAAGTTCACTTTCAAGATTTTTAGGATTCGTATTTAACAGAGCAGCAAGGCTGGATCCTGGAACAATGATGATGACGACGACAACGACGACAACAACAACAACAGTAGTAATGGAAAGCAACTATCAAGGTAAACAACAATAAAGCAGCTATCACTAGATAATTATTCAAACACTTATATTCAGCCTTATGACCAAGTCCTCATGAAGAGGCTAAAAAAATAAGACAAAATCAATAAAACGTGTAAAACCACAATGGCAGTAAAACAGAAATACCATAAATTAAATAGTAGCAAGTACAAAATCACCTTTAAAATCAAGCAGCTTATTAGAAATTATTGATAAAGGTTATGATACCTGTATAGAACTATCTGTGTACATCCTGCTTTACAAAGAATGAGATGGCAGGTCTCTCCCTGGGCTTACAGTCTAGATATTGACAAGGGAGACCACAGAGGAAAGGAAGAGAAATGTTGGAGACAATGGGAAAAGCTCCTCAGAGGAAGAGCAGGATATAAGTGTAAACAATAATAATAATTTTTAAAATGTGATTGTTCCACTTAAACATGCTTAAGATCAGTTACAGTAGAGAATGGGGATTAAGTCTTGTGAAACAGGAAGTCCTTTAAGCATGCTTAAAAACCAGGAGGGTAGGACTGGCAAACCTTCCCAGAGAAGAAATACCAGAGGTGCAGTGCCACCACCAGAAGTGCCCTGTCAATTAGTCATGAAAAGTCTTGAGAGGCTTTTTGAGTGTTCTGTACGAATACCCAAACCGACACTGCTTTCCCTTCCCTGATATTTTCTCCTTCAAGTCAAAAAAAGAAAAGGGGGAAAAAGAGACTTACTTTGGGGAAATGGGAGGGGGTAGCAAACAAGTAGAACATGTTTATCACCACAGGGAGCCCTCTGCCTTCTGCTGTCTCTTCCACTACCCTCAAGGGAAAGCTTTTTTAAACTTGGGGAAAGGGAAAGTGTAGCACGAAAAAGGGAATGACAGCTAGGAATGTCAGGTGTTCACATCAAAGCTTTGAGGGATCAAAACCTATTTCTTGAACCAGTGTGCATATGAATTGGTTGCTAATAACAATTACTGGTTTGCAAGTGGTTTGCAAAGATGCTATAGACCTATTCACACATAATGTTAAATGCAAGTAAAATCTGTGTACAATATATGCACATTTGGACACACATTATTTACAAATTATGTTCAACACAGAGTAGAACAGCTCCTAGCCGTACCCTGCATTTGCGGGGGACCTGTATCAACATTCACTTTTAAGGTACAAGTTATTCACACAAAAATATATACAGTCATCTCTACACATGGAAAACATAACAGGCTAATGCAAAATCACTTAACTGAAAAGGCTGTGTGTACAGAGGACTAAACGGGGCTGCAGCCAGCCCAGACTATCATTTGGGAGGCCATTGGGACAGATGGAGGAGCCCCTGCAACCAACTCCTAAGTCTCTGCCGACACAGTGTCTGGTCTGGTGCTGCAGCAGCCACCCGCACTGCCGGCAGGGCTTCATTTGAAAGGAAGGAAGCTTTTTAAAAGGTAAAGGGCAAACTTTTTATAGGTATTTAAAGGAAGCTTTTAAAGGTATGGAAACCCAGCCTGGGTCAGGCCTGATCCTGGTGGGGCTGTATTGCCTAGCCCCATTTTAAAACCCAGCTCTTAGCTAGAGTTAAGGGTGAGCCCTTAACCTGGGCTCCGGAATCGTGTGTTTTTGGGGCTATGTTTAGCCCCAATGGACACAGAGATGGGTAACTAGAGCGCCCATCTCCTAGAGGAATCCCCCAATGCATCGTGCATGTTGCGCAGTGCACTGTGGGATCCCCAGAGGCCGAGATGCATTGTCCTGGCCCCTGGAGCTGCATGGTGTGCCACACAGAACTGCTCATCTGGGAATGCAGCCTGCTCACTCGGAAACATGCCATCGCTCATCTGGGGGGAAGGTAAGCTTAACCAGCCTTCCTCCCGCTTGCATGCCGCGCCACCAACCAGCTCGTGTGAACGACCTCAGTGGCTGGCATTCAGACTAATGCTGCGCTAGTGAAACAACCAAAGTTGTGCAAGTTGTACAAGGTGGTCACATAGCTACACAAAGTTGCAGGAATATTTGAAGATAACTCTTCTGAAATGTTCCCTGAAACATGAAGAGACCTATTCTGCACCTTTTCTAGTTCTAAAACATTTTTCTTGAGATACAATGACCAAAGCTGCATGCAGTACTCCAGATGTGGCTGCACCATATATTTGTATAAGGGCATTATAAAACTAGCATTTTTATTTTCAATCCCCTTCCTAATGATTCCTAGCATGGGATAACCCTTTTTTCATAGCTACCGCGCACTGAGTTCACTTTCAATGAGCTGTTCACCACAACCTCAAGATCTCTCCTGGTCAGTCATCAACAGCTCAAATCCCATCAGTATATATGTGAAGCTGGGTTGTTGTTGTTGTTGTGCCCCAATATGCATCACTTTACATTTGCTTACATTGAAGCATATTTGCCATTTTGTTGTCCACTCCCCCAGTTTGGAAAGATCTTTTTGCAGCTCCTCACAATCTGTTTCATATTTCACTACCCTAAATAGCTTAGTGTCATCTGCAAAGTTGGCCACTTCACTGTTTACCCCAACTTTTAGATGATTTATGAAAAAGCTTAAGAGCACTTAAAGGTACGGATCCCTGGGGGGCCCCACTTCCTACTTCCCTCCATTGTGAAAACTGTCCATTTATTCCTACCCTCTGTTTCCTGTCCTTCAACCAGTTACCGATCCACACATGAACCTGTCACCTTAGCGTGACTGCTAAGTTTACTCAAGAGCCTCTGATAGGGAACTTTGTCAAAAGCTTTTTGGAAGTCCAAGTATACTATGTCAACCAGATCACCTTTATCCACATGCCTGTTGACACTCTCAAAGAACTCCAAAAGGTTAGTGAGGCAAGACTTACCCTTGCAGAAGCCATGCTGGTTCTTGTTTAGTAAGGCCTTTTCTTCTATATATGTTTAACAATTTTGTCCTTAAGTATGCTTTCCATCAATTTGTCCAGCACCAGTTAAGCTGACTGGCCTGTAATTTCCTGGATCCCTCGTGGATCCCTTTTTGAAAATCGGAGTTACATTGGCAACTTTCCAGTCCTCTGTACAGAGTCCAATTGTAGGGACAATCAGTATTGTCAACAGAGTGCTTCAAAATAAATGTGATAGCCTTATTCCCAATAGATAAACACAAATTTTGAGTAAATGAGAACTAGAATACACTCCTTTTTTGTTTAAGGGTTTCTTATAAGGCTTTAGTGAATTCATTTGTAAACATCATTGTAATATTGTAAATAGCATTGTAATATTTTGACAGCAACATCCAGGTATCATAAATGGGCTTTATTTCAATTTATTGCTAGCCACAGTGCTCATTTTAAAAAATACCTCATTGCAAGTCTCTGCTTCCCTGCATTTTTATGAAATTTAATCAATATCACATTTTTTAAAAAAAAGAAACAGACAGATGCCAAAGAATGTCAGTACAAGCTTTTCTATTGCCTGAAATGAAGTTGAAAGAAATTACATTAAAGTTTTAAATACAAAGAGAAGTTTTCAGCTGATGTAGATAAAAATCTATTAGAGATAAAATTGTTTTGACAAAAAACAACCACCCCAAAATTGAATAAATATAGCCCCACTGGCCATGTGCCTATTATTGAATGTAAGTGGAAAATATATACTCAAAAAAGGGCAATGCTAAAGAAATAAAGCACAGCTATTGCAGTGTAATTTCTCACATTAATTATGTCCTCTTATCCTAGATATATAACTAGCTGAGAATAATAATAATAATAAAACAAATACGATAGCATGAAAGTTATTTTGCAAAGTGAAATAAACAAGCAAAATAATATAGATATGCTAGTTATTAGATTACCAGCTTTTTATCTTGTGGAATAGCGTTCTTGAATACAAAGACTATATTAATCATTTGTCTTCATAGTAAATGATATTCTGTTTCTAGAATATCATTGACCATCCCCCCACGCTCTCTTAAAGGTACCCTAATCTGTTACCAGGCTTGACTTGTTCAATACTGTAGGTCGGAAACATATTTCCTAGTTAAAGGACTGTAACAGGATTCTATCTGTTCACATAAACAGATCATAAAGCTCCTTCTCTCCTAATAGGACTACTTGTATCTCATCCTTTGCAAAGTTCTATAAGGGTTTCAAATGAATTCATCTGCAGTTTCTAAATCCTGCATTTAGATAGTATTAGAATAAAAATGAATATAGTTAGTTGTATTGAAAGCAGCTTAAGTTTGGGGACCCGCAGCTTTAGTTTGGGAATTGAAATCTGGATGGTTGTTGATATGATTGCAGCTTAATGCCCGCTAAATATTCACTATTAACAATAATTCTGGTGCTTAGTGATGTACTATCGTGTTCTGTAAGGTTCAGATTCAGATCAAATAATAGTTTGGTGAAGGTCCATAATGGTGTGGGAAAGCACATGCTATGCAAGTAGAAGGTCTTAGGTTCAATATGTGAAGACCATCTGACATCGTAGTTGCATCATCACATGCAAAACACCAGTGAAAGGTGTATACATTCAAATATGTACTGTATATACCACTTTCCCAACAAGTTCAGACTGGTTTACCATAACAAAAATACAATATAAAAACCAACACTATTGGTTTGGCAAAACAAAAAAAAATCACAGAAAGCTACATTGAAAACAATTTTGATGAAAATTTGGGGCTGTCTACAAATCTGAAGAATAAATGAAATTTAAAAAAAATATATATTGAAAGCAAGTAACTAGTGCTGAACCAAAGTTGTGTAGACTGGGCAATTACAACTGATCAGAAACTGGGCAATTAACTGAGCCAAAACAGGTTTAGCAAACTGAACCAAAAATGTACTCAACCCAAACTGGGCAATCCAAGCATTCTTAGGATTATGATTATTTATGTGGCTAGAGGGTCCAGTGTTACACCACTTTGACAAGGTCCCAGGCCCAATCCCAGATATCTGCCATCAGAGCCAAACCAGATGTGACGTTAGCCAAGTTATTGACCACTAAATATTACCTGAAGGGGTGTGTGTCCAGGATTGGGGGCAAGGCAGGGGTGGAGGGAGCCATTTAACCCTTTCTCTGCAGACTGGGTTCACTTGTGGCTGTAACTGAGGGTGGGGGAAGTTCCAACTGGTGACAATAGGAGGAGAAGACTAAGTGAGGGCACTATAGAGAAGGGGCCATAGCTCAGTGGTAGAGCACCTACTATGCATGCAGAAGGTACCAGGTTCAATCCCTGGCCTCTCCAGGGAGGTATGGACAAGGCCCCTGCCTGAAACCCTGGAAAGCCACCATCAGTCAGTACAGATGGATTGATCAGTGGCATGATTTGGTATAAGGCACATTAAAGTGTTTTCTGCTCCCTAATATGCTATAAAGTGGTTTTACAAACTACAAATCTAGGGAGAACCAACAGATTTATCAATAAAGCAAGTAACATCCACTATAATGTTAAAAGACAGAACAGAAAACATTAGAATTCAAAAGCAGTAAAACCAAGATGACTTATGAAAAATAGCCTTTGAGAACAACAAATTCTAGGTGAAATTCTTCACCCATCATGAGAAAAAGGTAAAAGGCAGCAACCTATCTGGAAAGTCTCCCTGGGCAGGAAATTCCAGAAGGTAGGGACCATTATGGGGAAATCTTTTTTTCATGCTACCCTACACAATGCACAAGAACAGAACAGCCACTATTTTCTTTTCACAATGGGGCCAAAGCTGGGAAGAAAGACAGCAATTTCTGCTCTTTAATTTCAGTATGTACAGCTTTATGGCTTATGTCAATGTGTGAATAGTCTACTATTTGAAAAGGTGCCCTCTTTAAAACAGGCTTTTTACTGACAACTTAGGTAAGCATACATTGGGTCAGGAATATTTCTTGCATCATTTCAGGTCAATAAATTCAGTTCCAAATAGAAAGAAATATAAAGTGATTGTTCCTAGGGCTAAATTTTATGTGATAGAAAGAGCAAAGTATTTGTCACAATTTTCAGTGTCTTGATGCTGTTACATTTATTAAGCCATTTGGTCCTTGAGGGGAAAAGAGACAGGCTATTCCCCCTCCTGAACTCCAACCCAAGGCCCTGCAATAATTTTTAAAATGTTCTTTAACATGATTTAATATATTGAGTTGAGATACATTCCATTAGATATAATTAGATCTAGACAGGAAAGGTAGTTCTGAGAAGCTAATGAAATATCATTAAAACTGAATCTAAGATTGTTGATTAGGATAAAGCTAATCCTGATTAGGATAAACAAGATGGGTGATAGAAACTTTATTTTTCCCCATTACATTTTTTTAAAAATGCAAAGCTGAGGAAGCATACGAAATTGAAAGCATTTCAAGATATTAAGGCCATTTCAAGGTACTTTGCCTGAAATGTAGATGTTTAACCTTATTATCAATATCTAAATCTACATTAACATTTATTTTAAAAATCTATGCACCAGTCAATAGCCATGTGTTTGCTGCAAAGTGCACACAATTTATGCATGGACAAGCAACCCCATTCATTGTAATGAACGATGGCAGATCCTCATGTGCAGAGTGAATGGGGAAGCTCACAATGGTGAGGTCACTCTATATGCACATAATTGCAAAGCACTACTAATAATACTGGCCAACATTCTGAGTAACTCAGTGTGCATGCAGCAAAGCAAGCATGCATGCTGAACATCTGTCATGGCTCAGACTTTGGAATCAGAAGACTCAGAGCAGGAAGACTTGCCTGCTAGTGAGCCACAGCAGCAAGATTTGGCGGAGAAACCAGACTCGGGACCTGAGGATTCTCAACAGCTGCCAGACTTGAATTTTGATGTGGAAGAGCCTGGGATTCCACCTATAGTGAGACGAAGTATCAAGAGGCAGGCTCAGAGGGACTCACACAGGTGCAAGAGATAACAGGGAAGAAAGCCAAACTGCTGACTCAGGGAAGCCTGATTGGTTCCTGGTTCTGTTGAGCCATATATATTCGACAGTCTCTCATGGCTGAGTTGCTGTTTGCAACTTCACTGGCAGCAGATACTGTGCTCTTGGAATTATATCTTTTCCATGTTCCAGTTTGTCTTGTCTGTACTTCCCTGTATTGTTCCCTTAATTCCTTGTTCTGTGTCCTTCGCTTGTTTCATTCCTTGTTTTGTCTTTTCTTCCACTTATTACTCAATTATTGTTAAAGGGGGATACCTAGTTTTAGTTCAGGGGGACTTAATTCATTTACTGTTTTCTTTGTGAGCCTTTTATTTTCCTTCATCCAGTTTCGCTGCTGCTTTCTGTTGACTCTCTCTTTCCGGGGGTTGTAAATCCTGTAGGGATAGCCGGGATAGCAGTTCACGACAACATCCTGGCTCACCAAGCAGCAGGGCATTTTCCCGGTGCGCCCTACTGTGCTTGCTGGGCTCTCCCTGCGCCAGCTGCCCGGTTCCCCTTTCCCCCTCTCCCTGTCGGGAGAGCCCCACCTCCTCTCCTTCCAATTGGTCGTGAGAAGTAGGCTCAGACTGCCCTTAAGGCAACATGACATATTCCCAGTGTGCCCCACCCGCCCCATCCCACCTGGTGCACCCCACCCCACCCAGTGTGCCCCACCCCACCCCACTCCTGCGCCTCAACTCCCACCCTTAATTACCCATTCTGCTCAAAACCTGGCCCCTCCCCACATACATTCCACCACCCTCTCAGTGCCCCCAGTCCGGCCCTGCCCCCAGAGACACATTTTCAGGTGGCACAGAGCGTTTCAGATGGAAGGGGAGATTGGAAAAAGTCACTCCCCCCACCACACACACACACACACGTGAGTGCCTGTGCTCCTTTAGTTTGGAACATACAGCTACACACTTGCTTCCTTTGCTGCATGGGTGCTGCATTAACATGTCAGTTAATAATAAATCATCATCATCATCTACATAGTATGTTTAGAGTGTTCAAAACACTTTGCAAGCATTGGCTGACATTCAGATGAGCACTGTGCTGATGCAGCAGTGCTAAGTTCCAAACAAACACTATGTTGTCACACGAGCAGTTCACGCAGCCTTCAAGGACAGGTCATGTGATGCACAGTAGGCTTCAGAATGATCATCGAAAATTGTCCCTTTTCCCACGAGTGTGACGATGCAGTACTGGCGTAGAGCTCAGCACTGCTGTACTGGTGCAGTCCTAGTGTGGATGCCAGCCATTATCTTGTTTTCAATCTTACATGTAAATTACATCAGTATTATTTAGTCACTACTGTAACATGTATATACCACCTTTCCACCAACGCATTCAAGGCAGTTTGCAACGGAACCTGGCAACTAAGAAACATACTTCAAGAGGAAACTGAGAGACATGATTCAAAAAGAAACAGGGACAGTAGGGGAAGAGGAAAAATAAGCAGATTTAAGTAATCAGCTCTTTCATTAAGTTATATAATACAACAGCAGGAGCATTTCCAGATGGGGCTTTTAGCTCGCTTCTCCTCTGGAATCCTCCAGAATGGAGCATGTGCATTCACGTATCGGCCAGATTTACCCCGAAGGCCCTGCAAGCTACTGGGGAGCACTCCACACACAATTCAGGTTTTTCATTGGGTACTGGAACATAGCCCAATTTATGTCCAGGGTAAAAACAAAATCCACTTTTTGCTTTGGCTTTTTGGGGCAAATTCGAACTCGCACTAAAGCCTCGCATTGGTAAACTTTCTGTCTGAAAATGCTGTCTTGGAGATAGTTCTGGGATGGGAGAAACCAAATGGCATTTGGTCTAAATCAGCCAAGCCAGTGGAGATGGTCTCAATATTATCCTCATATTGGGTTGGGGGTGGGGTGTGTGTGCTGAGCTTGAGAGAAAATAACTTCCTTGAGCCCACCTAGTGAGTTAATAGCAAAGATAAGATTTGAACCAGATGCTTTCTGATTTGTAGTTTAGTCACTTATTGGGATTCCTCTCACAGAAACTTTTTGAAACAGGTTGTTTTCATTTTAGAAATAGGAAACTAAAGCTGCAAAAGAAGTTACCCAGTGTGCTATGGGCTTGTTCATATGTTTCTAACATGGGAGGTGCTGAGGTGTTGCTTCTACACTGCTCCTGGTAAGCTTCGTATGAACTTGCTCATATGTACAAATTTAAGCCCTTTTGGGGCTTAAAACAGATAAGTTATTGGAGTGGGGGGAGGGGGAGAATTCTCAAACTTTAAAACAGAAGTCCAAGTGATCCATGGAAAATTAAATATATAATTCCAGTTAGCTTCCCAGAATCATCATTCATAATCAAATATACTATATCCTCAAATTTTCTTGAATTTTAATTATAAATTTATAATTCATAAAATTATATATGGGGTAGGCGCATTGGGTAATATTTGAGAAACTGAGGGGTTAGTAGGTGCCGAAAGATAAATCCCTGCTTTAAAGTGTTACAGCACAGAAACCCCTGTACTTATCTGTCTGCAATTTTATTATAGATATCATGCCCTCAGAAAGGGCTAGCATCCGTGCAATTTTAATTCAATTTAATTCAATTGCCAAGACATGAAGAACAACAACACTGTAAGTGTTTTAGTGATTCACTGTGACAGTCTATGGCAAAGCTTCAGATCTGGTTGAATCAAGTTCAGATCAAGTGTAATTTAGAACTGGAAAAGGTGCAGAAGAGGGCAACCAAGATGATCAGGTGCCTAGAGCACCTTCCTTATGAGGCAAGGCTACAACACCTGGGGCTTTTCAGATGACTACAGGGAGACGACTATGGAGAGAAATGATAGAAGTCTATAAAATCATGCATGGTGTGGAGAAGGTGAATCAAGAGAAATTTTTCTCACTCTCAAATAACACTAGAACCAGGGGTCATCCCATGAAATTGATTGCTGGGAAATTGAGAACCAACAAACAGAAGAACGTTTTCACATAATGCATAAGCAACTTGTGGAATTCTCTGCCACAAGATGTGGTGACAGCCAACAAACTGGATGACTTTAAGAATGGTTTGGATAATTTCATGGAGTACAGGTCTATCAATGGCTACTAGTCTGGTGCCTGTGGGCCACCTCCAGCCTCAGAGGCACAGTGCATCTCAATACCAGTTGCGGGGGAGCAACAGCAGGAGAGAAGGCATGCCCTCAACTCCTGCCTGTAGGCTTCCAGTGGCATCTTGTGGGAAACAGGATGCTGGACTAGATGAGCCTTGGTACTGATTCAACAGTGCTGTTCTTATGTAATGTTCACCCAACATGAAGAATCAAACTGGCCCTCTTTGAATTTTCAAAGTGGCTTCTAAGTTTAATTTTTTTTGTCTCTGTTCACAGTAGGAACTGTGTGAACGATTACTTGGCAAAATGGAGAAGATTCTGCACACGGGCATCTTGCATCCCACCCATTTACAGGTACACTCAGTGATAAGCATGGAAAACCTTCCACTGGAAGTTATAGCAAGAGGCAGCGGAGGGGGCGGGGGCTCCAAGTAAATCTTTTGGGTCTGCCATAACAATCATCATCCCCAACTTAAAGCAGAAAGCTGAAAATGTTACAGATAGCTGCAAAGGCCAGGGCAGGAAGCAGCTGGAAGCAAGACCAAGATGCACTGGTGGACAATGGCAAGAAAGACAGTAGGCTGTTATCGGAAAGTGGGCAAAATCTCCTCAAGGGGATAATGGTATTATATCCAGATAGCCTGGATGTTTGATACATAAACTCACCAATTGCAAATACTATGTCTTGGAATCTGTGCAGACTTTTTGCAGAGTTCTCAATCATGTGTAGAACCTAGCCCTTCCTGAGTGTATGTACAATTGCATGCACGGGTGCCTTCTACAGACAGTTTAATTAACATGTATACGGGGAGGGAAAACCTTGCTGCCCACCCCCTATACATTCCTTCTCCCCATATTTGAAATGCTTGAAGTCTTATTATAAAGAACATGGAGATGAAAATGGCATTTCCATGTGCTGAACTGCCCTTCATAACATAAATAAGTGGTTCCCAACCACAGTACATGAACCCCGGGGTTCTGAATTATTCCATAAATAAGCAGTGATCTTAGCCATAGGGGCATATTCCCATAGCTTTAATAGCCATTCATCCAAGGTCGGGATTACCTGTAATCTCCAATTGGCCGCCTAAAGAATCCTGACTGCAGTAATCATGTATAAAGACAACTCCGTATGGTTAGTAGGTATATAAGGGTGAGTCATATTTAACCAAAAAAGTTCAGGTGAGTTCAGCCTGACTTTTTAACTTGGAATTTAGCCGATGTTAAACAAACCTGTGGTTCATTTATCCTCAGCAGGCGATTGCGAGCATGATCACCTTCCACCAGGGTAAAAGGCTCCCCACAAGCCTGCTGCCATTTCTGGCAGCGAGCCGGGGGAAGGAGAGGCTGTGCTGAGTGTGGCAGCTGCTCTAATAAGCAGCTGCCGCACTCATAATGTGGGGCACTCTGGGATTTGTGATGGGGAAGGCTTTTGCCTTTGCCACACCACCGCTCGTGCGGGTGTGCGGTGCAGCCAAGACAAAGACACCACCACTTGTCTGCTGGGGAAGACAGGCGAGTTCCTTGCTTCCCTGCAGACCTCTGTGAGCAGCGGTGTGAGGTCATGTTCATAACCTCTCTGTCTCATAATGGTAACATTAGAGAATGTGTGTTTGTGTACATAACTAAAAATCTTTATGGGGTACCTGAGCTGAAGGTTTCAGATAGAAGGGGTACACTTGCTTTAAAAAGGCAAAATACTCTGACATAAATGACTTCTCCATCTCTGCCAGCAGCAACCTATGATGCAGAGTGGGAACAGGAAATTGTACATCATAATAAGGTAAGAGCATGGGATAAGTTGAACTAGATGTTATTGGAGGGAGGAGATTCAACATGAAGTTGCTCTTTTCACAGCTTTTGTGAGTGCTTGTGTTCTTCATAATGTGCTCTCCCACTCTTATTCTAGTAGGATTTTTTTTTTTTTTTTTTAAAATACTGTTGAAATTTTGAGGGATGATTTGAAGGCCTTAAAAGTGGGCGGTGCTTTCTGTGTGCTAGCAATACAAAAATAAATAAATCAAAATCACACAAATCATCCAACAATTGCTTGCCTTAACAACTGATTAGAAATTTCAATTAATTAGAAATTACCATCACCTAATATATGCTTCTATCACGATGCTGTCCACCTGAGGCAGGCACCACACTATATAGCTAACCAAGGTCAGAAATAATGGCTTTGCCTAGAAGAAGAAGCTTCTGCTTAAAGCAATTCTGTTGAAGTCTCATATAGTTAACCCATCAACAGTGACCTACATTAGCCCAATACAATCCTTATTTAAGCAACACTTTGAAACTATGGGATTGGTGGCATAATAAAATCCTTGCTCCACCTATATTTTTTATTTATTTTTTAAATTGGTATAATGCCCCAAACCTTTTCAAATTTCTATACCTCCCCAAACACTGGGCTGTGTGTGGACCCGTGTAGCTTGATGGATGTTGAGGAACCTCTTAACTCTGGGACAGGTGTGGAGGCAGAAGGCAGGAGTGGGGATCCGGGTAAACCCCAAGGATCAGGGCACCAGAAAAAGTCCAAAGGAGATGTGATTTTGGGGGACCAGTATCTCACTGCAGCCAAGTGAACTGCACAGATTAAGCTTGGAAAAAGGGCCGAACTGGAAGCAAAAATTGGGATGGGCACGAGAGCCCAGGCACAACAAGGTGGTATAGCTGATGCCAAGATGCACAAACACACAATGGGTGAATCCAGTGAAGTTACACACTGCTTGGTGGTCCCAAGGGCAGAAATAGGCCACATCTTGCCCTGGACGCAAATGCTGACCACACCTTTCTGCTGAAAAGGATGCTATTCATGATAGACAAAAGAATACATTGTATCTAGTTCAAACTGTGGTGGGTGTGCCCCACTTGGATGAGAACGCTTAGACATAATGAAAGCACTTGCAAATAAAGTGTAGCAAGCAAATTCTCAAGAGAAGGAATAGGATTCTCATGTATTTGCAAAGACAGGTATTCACCATTGTTCACAAATTTGAAGTGGGTCGGAGGAGATGCTTGGGAGCAATCATGTGTACTGCCCTGGTGAGCAAGTTGTTCCAATTCTCAACCAGGGCATCAAGAGGATCACCGGCAAAGCCAACAATGAATCCTTCCAAGCCTTCTTGGAATCTTACTGGATCCAATAACCTCTTCAGGTGGACCATTCTAATGGGCCCCTTACCCCTGCAGAGGTGGGAAGTGGTTGTAAGTCCAACCTTAAGCAGATGGATGTCCGTCCATGACAATGGGGAAATCACAGGAGTCCCCAACCACGGAACAGCACCCTGATCAGAGTAAAAGACCAAATCAAGAGTGTGTCCTGCAATATGTATCGGTCCAGAGACCACTTGGGATAGGCCCGTAGTTGTCATGGCCACTATGAACTCCTGAGCTACCTTGGACAAATTGGTCCCAAAATGAACATTGAAGTCCCCCAGCACCAAGAGTCTGGGAGACTCCAAACGTGAGTTCCGCAACGAAGTCAGTGAGCTCAGTAAGGGATTTCGCTGGGCAGCAGGGCAATAATTACACCAACAGAAGTACACCAATCTATCCCTGGTGCCAAACTCAAGTACACACATTCAATATGGTCCGATACCCTAACAGGGACCCTGGTAAAGGAGATGTTATCCTAATATAGACCACAGCCACTCCACCTCCCGCATCCCCTCACCTGCTCCTCTACAGAATATCCTGGAGGGAGAAGCTGGGACCAAACTGGACTATTAGTCTCCCCCAACCAGGTCAGGCCCTTCATCCATGATCAAATCATGGATGAGTTCATATTTATTTTGGACTGACCTGGCATTACAGAGGAGCAGAGAAAGGCTATGTGGGTTGTTGGCAGTGCTCCCCGAGGTCAGAGAGCTGGCAGGACAGCCGGAAGGGGAGACAGCTATTAAATTTCTGACTACCCTTCCCCTGGAACAGCCTGCTGACCTGCCAACGTTACATTCTTCTATTCCCCCCCCCCACCACCACCACTGGGATAGCTGCCCCATAGTCAATGAAGGCGCCTCTTGTCCCCCAACCTCCAGACAAACCCAAACACATTACAGCAACTTCAACCCAAGTCCAACACAGCTTAAAACTGATTAAACAGAAAATGAACTGCATGTTCCAGTGAGATGAGGAAAGGCAGGAGCAGCAGGTGGCCTGTGGAGTGGTGCACGCTGTGGCGTGTACGTGCTTTCTGCCTCCTGCACTCCTCCTCGCACCCATGCCTTATGGAAGAGCTGCCTTCTGTGCACCTTATAGAACAGGGTAAGAAACCTAAGTGGTTTGGGCCCTGGATATCTGGAGGTCCACCTTCTCCTAAGGGTTTCTGCCTGTTGAACAAGATCATCAGAGGGGGCTCTGCCCCGTGTGCCAATAGTGAAGAGGTTTGGCTGTCGAACACGTGGGACAGGGCCTTCTCAGTCATCACCCCTAGGCTTTGGAATGCTTTCCTGGCGGGCCTCTGCCCCTAGGCTTCCACCACAGTTTTCAGAAAACAAGTAAGGATGTGGCTCTTCACCCAGGCTTTTAAATAAGATTAGTTTTTACTGCTGCTGCTCTTTGTTTTAGATATTATTGTTTTATAGAGGTTTTTAAATTTTTTAATAGAGATTATTTTTAATTATATTAATAGCTCTACTTTTTATATTTTAATTGTGTATTGTTTTAACTACATTGTAAACAACTTTGAGATATTTTAATAAAAAGTGGTATATAAATCGAATGAATGAATGAATAAGTATAGTGGCATGAGATTTTGTGGGCAAGAATCTGCTTTATCCTACTTGCATCTGATGAAGCAGCCTCTTGTCTGCGAATATCCATGCCCAATACATTCAGCTTTGTGAAGGAAGGTTCGGAGGAGAGAGTGGGTCATGGTCTTATTGGTTAAAGCTTTCTGTAAGTTGGTGATGAATTCTGTTTTAATTTGTATTGGGTCTTTCTATACCCTGAATAATTTTGCTTTAAGAAAAAAACACCCCAAAAAAGTTTCATAGGGGTTTAGAAGCAAAATATGACCTTCATGAAATCATACAACATCCTACAAGAGAAGTTGTAGGCACTACTTTCAACAAGAAAAGTGACAGATATCTATAACTTGTATCTACAGCAAATGAGGAGTAGGATTTAATCATTTTGAAACAGTGGTTGACATCCAGACTAACACTGCACTGGTGCTATGGGTTGGGAGATAATTTTCACTCATCACCTCTTCCCTCCAAAGTCCACTGTGGTTAGGGAAAATATGTCCCTGAGAATCATGTGACCCATAACTTTGCTGTACTCATACCATGAAGCAGATTCTCACTTGACTTTGAGTGTGCTACCCAAGTACAAAATGCATATGTGCCTCCAAGTATAAAGGCTGCATGTTGCTTTATTTACCACATTCAGAATACATAGACATGATTGGACAAGGATCACTCGTATTTATGTTGAAGTGTAATGTAGCAAAGAATGCCTGCGTGGGCCATATGTACTTGATAGAAAATAAAATGTGTATTTTGTATCTGGCTTTACACACAAGTCCAAAATGCCAAATGTGAAATGAATTAGTCCTCAGAGATTGATGCTTGACTGCTACTCTCCCTTAGTAGGATATAGATAAATGGATAAAAGGTCAGCCTGAAGGAAACACTGTACACCCTATACTTGTCAATCACTAGGAAACAAATATCTCTTTTTTCAGGTTTCAAGAATGATTGTATATAAACAACGGTTGTGACACTAACTGTCATATTTTGATCTGACCTCCAAGCCTAGTTCAAAATGAGCCTTAAGACCTCTATTCATTCTCTAACATTTGTTTTCTTGTATGGAAACCCCCCTTGGAGAAAATCATCCGTTCCAACTCCTGTATCAAAACGATCTAAAACACAAGGAACCAAAGTGCTTCAAAATAAGCATGCTTGGAATGGATGTGGAATTTAATACTTTTAAAATCTTTTGTCAGGTAATGCACACGTATAAGAACTTCATTCTTGACTGCTACTGAGATCTGAGGTCTAGTTTTAAAAAAATGTTATACCCCAAAAGTCTCCGCCCCACCCCCTCTGCCGGCTTAGACAATGCATACTCTACACTCTGACTAGGCTCATTCATTGAATCAGCTACTGAACCTGATTTTTAATAGAAAATGTCTGAATAGTTTCTAAGAACAGCTAACATGTACTAATAACAGCTCTGAGGATATGCCTGGGATTATAATATATTAAAGGCCTATCAGCCTTTCAGAAGAACACATAATTTTATGTTCATTACGTCCTGGTTCCTCACTCATGAATTTGGATGGTTGCACCTTAATTTAAAGTTGAATCGAAGCTAATATAATTTTAATAAAAACTCAAATAAAAAGTTAAAGTTGTGTCCCCAATAGCATTAGTGACCGCTATGGTCATTACCATGAGATGATTGACCTTCCTGAACCTCTCTTCATATGGAAACCTTCCTTTCAGCACAGCCAATTATTTAACTATAATAAGTGCTCTATATGACATTATGGTTTAATCAACTACCTTGACATAGTGGTTTTGCCTGGTATCTCTATTCTCCAACAAATGTTGCATTGTATATGATGTAGACATCTCATTTCCTAAGGAATATCTGAAGTTCTTTTTTAAAATTGTGCACCTTCACCATATGGTTGGCACAACTTCATACAGTACTAAATGTATGATCATTTGGGACTAAGAAAATATATATGTGGACATTCCAATATCCACATTTTGGAGGGGCATAAACAGCAGTAGAGTGAATGCAAGAGGAAGCTGCACAGAATGAGAAGTGAGTCCATGATTCCAAAAACATTGAGAAACACTGGGATAGATGAATTAATCGATAAAGGTCGATGAAAGATAAAGGTTGATAAAAGATAAAGATTAACCATTACTTTAGAATAAATAATCAATTAAATGAGTCTCTGTATGATCTGAGTGTTATTCTGTGGGAGGATGCAAATACTCTTCCTTTTGTATTTTCATAGTTATGGCCACATTCACAGTCACAGGAAAAGTTCATTGAATCACAGAATTGCATGGGGCCTTTTGTATCATTTAATTCAATTCACTGCTCAATGCAGGAAATAGAGTTTAGAACATCTCCAACAAATGGCTATCCAGTCTCAGCTTGAAGCCTCTAGCAAGGGAGAGCCCCTAGTTGGTTACTTGGTTCCATTGTCAAACTGCTCATACCATCAAAAAGTTTCTTCTAATCTTCAGCTAAAATCTGCCCTCCTGTAACTACCCATTAGTTCTAGTCCTGTCCTTTGGGGCAGTAAAGAACCATAGTTTTGGAACAAGTTCCAGTTTATTTCACACTAGTCAGATGTCAGCTGAAGTATGTTGTTACAGTCTGGGTGCTGGACTTCAAAAAGGATGTATACAAATTAGCATGGTTTCAGAGGAAGGCAAAGAAGATGCTCAAAGATATGGAAAGCAAGCCCTAAACAGAAAGTTTGAAGGAATGGAGTATGTTTACTTACTTACCTGAAAAAGATAAGTCTGCAGGGACATGAGAGCACTCTTTATAAGGACTATTATATACAAGCAGGCAAAGGCTTGTTCTGTTCATATAGCCTAAAAATCACATTAGCCTTTTTTTGCAGCTGTATCACACTGCTGACTCATTTTCAGCTTGTGATCAAATGCAATCACAAGATCCATTTTGCATAGACTTCTGCCAAGTATCCTCCATCCAATACCTGTGCATTTTGTTTGTTTTTTGTCATGGGCATCTGGCATTTTATTTCAGTTTTCCTGAAATGTTACAGTTCGAACAGTTCGTTATCCCTGAACTGTTCCTTAAGTATTAGCTCATCTCAAAATATTCTGTTGTGTCATCTGCAAATCTATTGAGGATTCTCTTCACCCCTTCAACTAAGACAATGTTGCAGTATATTGGGCCTGGAGATAGCCTTTTGGTACCTCACTTGAAACCTCTCTCTAGTTTGATGAGGGGCCACTGATAAGCACCAAATACACTTTTTCAACCAATTGTGAATTCACCTGATGGTCAGAGGGACTCTAACCCCTGGACCTTGGGGACCTGGCTTGTGGCTTCCAAGGTCGGTGGGGGCTCCTGCAACCACCCAGCACCTGCCCAGCTGTGCCGAAACGCGGTTATCTTATTTTACTTTAGACACCAATGTGGGGGGTGGGGGTGAGCTGAGCAGGTGTCCCCCCGCCCATGGCAGTGGCCGCTGGGCTTGCCTCTTCCTGCAAACTGTAAGCTGCTTCTTTCTGCACAGTAGCACATTGCAGTTTGCAAGGACCGCTGGGCAGGGCCAGACAGGCAGGATTAGTGGCCACTCTGGCCACCACCACCATGGGGTGGGGGAAAGCCTGCTCGGCTCACCCCTCACCCCCCCACATTGACAACTAAAGTAAGATAACCGCAGTTTGGTGGGCAGGGTGGCTACGGGAAGTCCCCTGGTCCATTGGATCCCCCCTGCACACCTTGGAGGTCACAAGCTGGGTTCCCAAGGTCCAGGGGTTAGAGTGCCTCTGACCATCAGGTGAATTCACAATTGGATGAAAAAGTGTGTTTGGAGGAGGGCCTCACTTGGCTAAAGTAAAGTACTTTACTTTAAAGTACTAAAGTAAAGATAACCACAGTTTGGTGCAACGGGGCGGCAGCAGGAACCCTCCCCCCAAATGCAGGGGGGGCCTCGCAGCTAGGGCTATCCAGTTTTGCCTAGGTGCACCCCTGCTGATGGTATTACCACCTAGATAATACTACATTGGACCAGTTTGTGTTAATCAAAATATCATGATCAACTGTTTATCTTGCTGCAATCAAGATAAATTATTTATGTCAACAGCATTCCCATAACCCACTAAGATAGTAATCTGGTGGTTTCTTCTTCTTCTTTTTTAAAGATAAGGTTAGTCTGGCAGGATTTATTCTTTAAAAATCCATGCTGGCTTCTGCTAATCACAGAATTATTGTCAAGATGCTTACAGACTGGCTGCTTTATTACCTGTTTTACTGTGTTATCTTCTCTGGTACTGAAGTGAGATTGACCAGTTTGTAGTTTCCCAGATTCTCCTTTTCCCCATGTTTGAAGACTGTAATAGCATTAACCCAGCTCCAGTCTTTGGACCTCACCTGTTCTCCAGGATTTCTCAAAGTGTATAGAAATCCTGAGAGTGCAGCAGCAAGTTATTTTAGTATCCTAGGATACAATGCATCCAGCCTTGAAGACCTAACTAAACTCATCTGAGCTAGATAGGTGTCGTTATCAACTCCATCTCAGTCTTGAACTGGAATCCTAACCACTCACCATTCACATTGTTTTTGTAAGTTTGTACACGGTTCCCTTTTTCAAAGAACAAACTAGGATGATGATTCCAGTACAGTGGTCCCTCTACTTACGAAATTAATCCGTTCTGAATGCACATTTGTAAGTCGAAAAATTCGTAAGTCGAAAAGCGGTTTCCCATAGGAATGCATTGGGAACGGATTAATGCGTTCCGGAGCCTAGAAAAAAGACCCAGACCCCCAGTAAGGCTTGCAAACTGCACAGGAACATTTCTTTTCAAGAATAAACAGGCAGTAAACAGGCAGGCAAGTCAAGGAAACCGCATGTAAAATTCGTAAGTCGAGGAAACCCCATCTAAAAATTTGTAAGTCGAGGAAACCCCATCTAAAAATTTGTAAGTCGAAAAAACCGCATCTAAAACCGGATCTAAAACTGCCGTTTGTAACTCGAAAAATACTTATGTCGAGTAGTTTGTAAGTCGAGGGACCACTGTATATGGAAGTTGCCATATACTGAGTCAGACCATTGGTACATGTAGCTCAGCACTGTCTACACAGACTGGCAACGGCTTCTCCAAGGTAACCTATAATATTGGCATTTTTATTTTTGATAAGCTTCCTAATGACTCCTAGCATGGAATTAGCCTTTTTCACAGCTGCTGCACACTGAGTCAACACTTTCAATGAGCTGTTCACCATGACCCAAAGATGCCTCTCCTGGTCAGTCACTGACAGCTCAGATCCCATCAGCGTATATTTGAAGTTGAGTTTTTTTGCCCCAATATGCACCACTTCACACTTGCTTACTTTGAACCACATTTGCCATTGTGTTGCCCACTCCTACAGTTTGGGGAGATCCTTTTGCATCTCCTCACAATCTGTTTTGGATTTAACTAACCTAAATAGTTTAGTGTCATCTACAAATCTGGCCATTTAGCTGCTTACCCCAACTTCTAGATCATTCATGAACAAGTTAAAGAGCACTGGTCCCAGTACCGATCCCTGGGGCACCCCACTTCCTACTTCCTTCCACTGTGTCAATTTATTCCTACCCTCTGTTTCCTGTCCTTCAACCAGTTACCGATCCACACATTAACCTGTCCCTTTATCCCTAAGTTTACTCAAGAGCCTTTGGTGGGGAACTTTATCAAAAGCTTTTTGGAAGTCCAGCTATACTATGTCAACCAGATCACCTTTATCCTCATGCCTGTTGACACTCTCAAAGAACTCCAAAAGGTTAGTGAGGCAAGGCAGGAATCTATCTCAGCCCTTTCTTGGACATGCCAGGGAGGGAACTTGGAACCTTACACATGCAAGCATACAGATGCTCTCCCCAGGGCGGCCCCATCCTCTAAGGCAGGGTTTCTCAATGTGTGGGTCCCCAGATGTTATTGGACTTCAACTCCCATAATCCCCAGCCCCAGAGGCCTTTGGTTGGGAATTATGGGAGTTGAAGTCCAGTTACTTCTGGGGACCCATACGTTGAGAATCCCTGCTCTAAGGGGAATATCTTCCAGAGCTCACGCATGTAGTCTCCCATTTATATGCAACCAGAGCAGACCCTGCTTAGCAAAGGGGACAATTCATGCTTTCTACCACAAGCCCAGCTTGCCTCTCCTCTTGTTCCTTTCTCCATCTTCCAAAATACGAAGTTGTTATAGCAAGGCACATCAGGAATTTGTTTGAAATCTGATGCTTAGCAGAGTTTACCTGCCAAGAAATATTTAAAGTAAAAATAATGATCACTTGTAAGCCGTATAAACCACAGGTGACTTCAGATATGGAATAAGCATGACATAAAGCTCCTTGTCTTTGACTTGCTTGGATCTCACTGATTTTTAGAACTATTGTCTTGAAATGATATATCAAGCCCTTTGTGTGTCTTTAACACCCTTTAAGTGTGTGCACAACAGAAACCCTGAGTTAGAAAGGTATGCTAGTAGTATTTCATCTTCCTATCATGATATAAATACATTAGTGTTATCACTAGGGTGAAAGATTTGATTGCTCTTAAGCATCCTGTCCGATTAGCTTTTAAATTAGCTCCATGGTATATGGAACAACTGCAGGAGCTGAAGCAGCTAGGTAGACAACGAGAGAGCAAGTGGAAAAGGACTCAACTCAAATCTGACAGATTACAGCACAGAGCACAACTGAAGACCTATGCTCTGGCAATATGTGCAGCAAAGAAGCAATTCTTTGCTGCACGTATTGCATCCAGAGGTTCGCGTCCAGTGGAACTGTGGAGGGTAGTGAAGGGACTTATACAGGCCCCTTCCACTCCGGCTTTGGAGCCATAAGTTAGCTGCTGTGAAGCTTTTAATGAGTTTTTTTGTGGGAGGAAATCTCTCATATTCGAGCCAAGCTGGATTCCATTGCTGGTGCAAAGTCTTTAGCAGGGGTATCTAGCAACTCATTTTGTGTGGTTATATTGGATCAGCTTTGCTCCTGAGGATGTGAACAAGTGGCTTGGAACTGTGCATCCTACCACCTGTTCTCTTGACCCTTGTCGACATGGCTTATCAAACAGGGAGATTGTTGGAGAGGGCTGGTTGAGATCATAAATGCTTCTCTGAGGGAAGGTAGGATGCCTTCTTGTTTAAAGGAAGCAATTATTAGACCTTTTTAAAAGATGCCTACACTTGATTCCTCAGAGTTCAGCAATTATAGGCCTGTCTCCAATCTCCCATTAAGGTGACTGAGAAGTTGATGGCCTGTCAACTCCAGGCAGTCTTGGATGAAACAGATAATCTAGACCCATTTCAAACTGGATTTCAGGCAAGTTATGGGGTGGAGACTGTCTTGGTCGGCTTGATGGATGATCTCCAAAGGGGAATTGACAGAGGGAGGGTGACTCTGTTGGTCCTTTTGAATATCTCAGCAGCTTTCAATAACATCAACCATGGTATCCTTCTGGATCGCGTAAGGAGACTGGGAGTAGGTGGAACTGCTCATACCTCTTGAGCAGATTTCAGAAGGTGTCAGTTGGAGACTGCTGCTCTACGAAGCGAGAGCTTTTCTTTGGTGTCCCTCAGGGCTCTATCTTGTCTCCAATGCTTTTTAACATCTACATGAAATTGCTGGGAGAGATTATCAGGGGATTTGGTGCAGGGTGTTATCAGTAAGCTGATGACATCCAAATCTATTTCGCCATGTCAACTTCATCAGGCAATGGCATAACTTCCCTAAATGCCTGCCTCAACGCAATAATGGTCTGGATGAGAGCTAACCAACTGAGACTGAATCCAAAGAAGACAGAGGTGCTCATTCATTGTAGAAAGCCGCAGTTCAGAAAATGAAATAGATCTGCTGGTTCTGGGTGGGGTTACACTCTCCCAGAAGGAACAGGTCCACAGTTTGGTAGTACTTCTGGACCCAACCCTCTCTCTGATACCTCAGGTGGAGGGGGTGGTCAGCCCAGGAATGCTTTCTATCAGCTTCAGCTGGTTCACCAACAGCACCTTTCCTGGGAGTTAGTGACCTTAAGGCAGTGATGGACATGCTGGTAACCTCCAGGCCTAACTATTGCAATGCATTCTATGTGGGGCTGCCTTTGTACATAGTCCGGAAACTGCAATTGGTGCAGAATGCTGTTGCCAGATTGGTCTCCATGTCATCCCAAAGACACCATATTACTCCAGTTTTAAAATAACTACACTGGCTACCAATAGGTTTCTGGGCAAAATAGCAAAGCGCTTGTTATTACTATAAAGCTCTTAACGGCTTGGGCCGAGGGTATTTAAGAGAACACCTTCTTCAGTATGAACCCTGACACCTATTAAGATCTTCAGGGGAAGTTCATTTGAGGGTGATGCCGGCTTGTCTGGTCATGATTCAAATAGTGAGCCTTCTCTGTAGTTGCTCCAGGGCTGTGGAATGCTCTTCCTGTGGAGATTAGAGCTGCTCCATCCCTATTAGCTTTTAGGAAACAACTAAAGACGCATCTCTTCAGCCAAGCTTTTTAGCTGTTTGGTAGTTTTAATGGGTATTTTAATTTGATTTTTTAATGTTTTAATTATTAATATTTCTTGGATTTTAAAAAATTGTTGTTAACTGCCTAGAGATTTCGGTAGTGGGCAGTATACAAATATGTTAGATAAAATAAATAAACAAACACGTGGTTCTCTCTTCTCAGTGGAGAAACTTTGTATGAAGTGATTTACAAACTGTCCTTTGATCCATCAAGTTTTGTCCACAAGCTATGGCTAAAACTTGAAACTGGCCCTTTAGAACTCCTCGAAATGACTGCAGCTATTTCCCCCCTCAAGAAATGGTAAAAAGCGAAAAGAATTACCAAGCTTACACAGGCCGCACTGGAAAATAGTATTTGAAAGGTTTCTTTATACAAAATGTCATTGAGTAAACTCTGTATGATAGAAAAAGAAAAAAAGCAAGATTTTTTTTTATTATTTGTATAAAATATATTATTCTTCAGGCTGTACTGAAATAGTTCCTATTTAATTGCAGAGAAACCCTAAGAAGGTTACAGCAGTGAAACATTAAAATTCTAAGGGCAACTAATAACATTAAAACTTTATAGCCCCAGATAGAATAATTTAGACAAAAACAACATGAACATATGTTTTGTGTAATAATAACAAACATTTATAGCTGTCAAGAGAGAAAAACACAGGTTTATGCACACCTTAATGGCGTGCATGGCTGAGCATGAGTATATTTAAAACATAATATATTACAAAATTGACAGCAGGCATGACTCTTCTGGGTACTATGTTAAATCAATGAATAAATTACCAAAAGTGTGCTGTGGCTGTTTGGATGTGTAATTGAGCTTAACGTATGTAGTGTTATTTCAAAAGAAACTGTTCAAGGAGTTTCTAGTCCAATCCACTATGCATCTTTTTTAAGCTGTTTGCAAATAGCAATAAATGAAACTGTCTCACAGTGGGAAGGAAGTTTAGTTATATACACATTAGGCAAATGGGAAAAAGTTAATTTTAATATGCTTTTCAAGAATTAAAAACAAACTAACAACAGGAGCAGTACCCACTGCATTCAAAAATCAACATTTTCATACAGTGATTTAAATTTATTTTAATTAAGGATTGTTCTGTGTACTGAGGTTCTTATGCCAAAGTAAATTGGAAGGACATTCATGGAATATATTGCAGGTGTGCTATATTGAAAGCTATATAGTGAGGTCAAACATAGGGCCTGAGCCTATTACACCCCTAACTCCTACCCATTAAAATATCATCCATTTTGTTTTAAAAGGTTCCTAACTTGCAGCAGGTGTCTTATTTTTAAAACATGTGTATTTTAATTTTTAAAATGTGAAATAAAATTTAAGGCTTATTTTACAACATGAAAAAACAAACAGGTAGTAAGTACAGAAAACCAGTCCATAGATGTATTTAGAACTGCTGTAGATCTAGTTCCATTTGTTATGTTGAGCTGTTCATCTTACTTAATATACATAAACTTGTCTTAATGAGAAAATGAGCACATTTTATGCCTCCCCCTAACTATTTTGCTTGCTTGATATTGCCTTATTTTTTTGTGCAAATATGATGTGATGAATTTCTACCAATCTGGTTTTAAGTTAGAAACATATAGCATTTGTATTTCATATTCATATTGCAAAAATGTTACGATTACAAAGTCTGGGCAAACATTTTGCTCTAAGGTCTTCAGTTCATATTACCTTAAAAGATAATTTCTAAAAGATTTGCTTGTTTTAATTTAATGTTTCAGAGCAAACACTGTTTGCACAGCACCTCAGTATTTCAGTAGAAGTTATATAATACCAAAGTTACAGCAATTCATTCTCTGTGTCTCAAAAGAGATACATTAAGACCATCTTCAGCTGTACCATTTTGGTGATGGGGAAACATTACACAAAGGGTTATCTAAGATGTTTTGGGGTTTCTTTTCCAGAGACTACACATGTTCACTCAGTGCTTAAACTCTCTGTGTTGATCTCCTGCTTTACTGAAGTGCAGAGGAAGAACAGTAGTATGGCAGTAGGGGTGGTGTCATCCTCAAGTCCCAAGATATTATATCAGACACACACATTTCTATCCTGCTGTTCCTCCAAGGAACCCAGAGCGGTGTACATGGTGATATTTATCCTCACAACAAAAACTGTGGGGTAGGTTAAGCTGATAGATATGTGACTGGCTCAGTCACCCAGTGAAGCTCTTCTCATGATCAGTGAGAAGAGCTTCAAGCAGGTCTGTGGGGAGAAGGGGTTAACTTACCCCTTCCAACAAGCACTGAGCCATCCCTGGGTGCCGAATCAGCCGCCCACACAATTACCGGCTCTGTCATGGAGCCGGTTGGGCTGGCAGGGAATGGGGGCCACCCAGCCCCCAGAAGTTCCAGAATGTCCTGTGCAAGTGCACAGGGCATTCTGGGGAGCCTCCTTGACACCGGGAGGCTTGTTGTGGCCTCCTGGTCTAGAGTCTCCTCATGAGTTGCTGCACTGCAGAGCTGCGCCCCGGCAGCTCACAATAAAAAAAGTAGGATTAGTGGAGCACTCTCTCAGCTAACCTAGTTTAAGGGGAGGGCTACTTTGGCAGGCTAGCTGCTGTTGAACTACCCGGCTCACCTGTGAGCCCGGTGGTTCTCACGATGGAGGAAAACTGGGCAGAGCTGCCTTAGCCTGGTTTTCCTCCATTGTGTGAATAGCCTCTATGATTGAGTAATTGGGGATTTAAATTTGACACTGAATCAGGAAGAGGACAGTGTTTTGTTGCCTCCAACCCAAAGAAGGCATGGGGAAAGTTGGTGACAGTTTGTATCAAACCCTGTGACTTATTTTGTCATTGATTCCAAATCTGACAGCAGATATAATTTTGGGACTTTTCAGGTGGAAAAGAACTATAGAATGAACTATGTTCATGCTAGTCTATATTGTGTAAAGGCTAATCCTGATTGAGGGATAGTCTTGCTGTAGGAGAGGTTAAGGTTGCTGTGCAGGCATTTCCAGTAGGCTTGCAAGTCTTAATCTGCTATGGTGGGTTACTGATGTGTGTGTTTTATAGAATATGTGAGTGGTCTACTCATTTGAGCAGTGTAACTCATGAAATACTGTGTTTAGTCTCCATGGGCAGGATAGTTACAGCTCACAAAACCTTAGTACTGTGTAAGCTTCTTCTTGATACGTTACACTGTTCATATGGATAGACCACACATACGAGCTGATACATCAACATATTAGTGAATTGATATAATGCAGGACTCATCCCTGTGTGCCCACATGAAAGGATATGATAAAGGAATGTTCCATACTGACCACAATTTGTTTTGCTTTAAGTCCCTTAAAGTAGAAATGTGGACCACGGAACACCCATAATATGGGCATTCTGGGGATCCCCCCTGACGCCAGCCGGGAGTCCAGCAGTCTCCCAGCTGGGGATGGCAGACATTCGCCAAAATGAGGTTACAAGAGCGCTTGTTCCCTTAACCTCATTTTGTAGACGGGCTTGTTGCTGCCAGGAGTCAAGTGACTCCCAGCGGTTCTCACACATGAGTGAAACCTGGCTGGGCTTCCTTAGCCCAGTTTTGCCCATGCATGAGAATAGCCTGTAGGGGTGAGTAAGGAACTGTAGTCTTCCAAACTATGCCTAACGTGTGGGGCAAGAGAATGTACTGGGTGATGCATGTTGTCTCAGCTTGTGGTGGAAGCCAAATGGATGCTGAATAACTTATAGAGAATGTACTGTATCATTCATTACATTCCTGCGATTGTCATTGTGGAGGCCAGGACACCTGTTGTGTTCTATCTAGCTATCTTTTGTACTTTGTTGTTTGGATTTTTGTCCCAGTGGGGATTCTGTAGAGAGTGTGGGGGGTGGAGTCAGAAAGAAAAAGGTAGGGGAAAGAGAAGGAGAAAATGAAGTGTTGCTGACAGTGTCCCTCTAACAGGGATTTCCAGATGTTGTTGACTACAACTCTCAGAATTCCCAGCTGCAGTGGATCTTGCTTGGGGATAATGGGAGCAGTAGCGAACAACATCTGGGAATCCCTGTTAGAGGGAACACTGGTTGCTGAATAAATCTTTAGTTAAATCTACTAAAGTTGTCTTTGTTTGTATAAGGGGAGCAGCTATAAAACAACACCCCAGAATTATTGTATTAAAAATAGTTTACCACAAAGTCTACTTGTCAATTCTACCAGAGCATAAAACATTTCGAAGTCTGAAAATTCAGGATGGTCAAATAGATTTTGTCTTCAAACATTGTTTTACCTGTTTTTCCCTTTGTGCCCGCCCTGCTGGAGAATAGTTGTGTTTTATGTATTCTGTTGGGAGTAGAGCTAAAAGATTCTACAGATAAAAACCTTGCTATAAGATGTTGTGCTGAAAGCCTTAAACAGGCTGGTACTGAAAAAAAGAAAAAATGCTACCCAACCAGGCAGAGTATGAAAGTAATTAAAATAGTTTAAAAAGAAAGCTAACATGCAGAACCTAAAATTTGCCTTTATCTAACAGTATCTTTGTTCACATCAGTGTTCCTTTTGTTCTCTATTACATAGATAATCATTCTTCAACATCAACCGTAACAGCAAAATTCAAATACTGAACTGCTAATTAAACACAGTAATATTTATAAGGTGTTAGTTTATTCTGCAGATAAGAACACTTAATTTAACGCACAAATACAATAAAAGTGTAAAATGCTTTTGAAAAAATCAGTGCAGTGACTTGTTAGTTCTCATTCAATGGAATGAAGAAATTCTTTTTATTTCAAGAAGAGCAATATTATTTCAACAATATGGCAGAGTCTGTGGGCTTGTAAGAGAAAGCAAATAATCTTTAATGACAATTGGCGATAGCTTCTGTATAAATATGCATGTGTTTTAGGAGACTGAACAAGAACTTCTAAAGGCTAACCATTTTTCCCCAATTAATTTCTTAAAAAGAAACCCAAACAAGGTATTTACCAACACAAAACATAGTAGTTTGTGTAAGTCAGAATAGTTAGTGTAAATCAGAATTGATTTATGAGACTATGCTCTAGAACCAATGAAAAAAAGGACAACCGATGCTTGCTCACACAAAACATTTCCCCTTGTTACTGGCTCAGCCATTAAATACCACAATGTTCAATAACAATGAATAAATGTGTTAAAGACGGCCATTGATAAACAGAGATTTGTGATCAGAGTGCATCAACAATGCAGCAAGTAAAATTTTAAGGGTAAAATAGTCTTCCTAGAGCTGTATAAGAAAAAACAAATAAGCAGATTTGTCTTAAAACGGAGACCCAGTTCAAACATTATCACATGATCAAGAAAAAACTGAAATTCAAAGCAGAATTTCAGAGTTTCTCCAAGCAGGGGCATAGCTAGGGGAGAAGGGACCTGTGTTTGCCCCTCTCCCTGGCAGCCTCTCAGAGTGAGAGAGATAATGAAGAAAATAGGGAGGGGTGTAGCTGGGGAGGTGAGTTCTTTGAATCCATTCACTCAATTATAGCTACACCCCTGCCTCCAATGGAGGAAATCTGAAATTTATTCTCCCAAGGAGGAACTCTGAAATTTATTCTCCCAAGGAGAATAATCACATAATGTTCTCAGACAGTTTCCCCAAAGTAAAATTGGAAAGAGAATGTTCTCAGATAGTTCCTCAGCATAACATGTACATTTCTGAACCGGAGGGAGTAATGTCCAGCTGCAGAACATACCAAAGGGGCAGAAATATCTGTGTGTGCATTTCTATGAGAAATATGAGTTAAAAATTCATTGCAACTACTATTAAAATTTAAGAATGGGTAGAGAAACAAAAAGGAGGGCAGACCCTTAGATGCTTCTTTGTTGTCTTTAATAGGTCAAATACATTTTGGATAAAAACTCTTTAACAAGGGCACTTCCACAACTTAAGAAGGAGGCTAAAACTAACTAGCCTCACTACAACTTAGTAGCAGAGTTATGGTGAGCCTATTTGGTTTTAGCCTCCTTCTTATGTTGTGGAAGTGTCCTTTATAAAGGATGTTTATCTGAAACGTGGTGGGCCTATTAAAGACAACAATGAGACATTTGATGGCCCCCTCTTGTTTTTGTGGTAGTGCCATCACCTTTCTCTTCTCTTTTGCTTATCATAGGGGGGGGGGGAGGAGAAGGACAAAAAAAGTTCAAAGCTTTTATTTCACGTTTAGAAAATCCAAAATACTTTACCTACACTGGTGATAACTGAGTTCCAGAAAATGTGGATTCATCTTGAAATGTTCAGCCATCCATATGAACTTTACTTAACCTTTTAGATTTGGAAACTATGCCTAGTTCTCACTAGTGTAGCAATCCTTAATGTCTGGGCTGTAGTATATCAAGCTGTATGCGGGGACTCACATGTATGTTCCTCCAAACAGCAACAACAACAAAAAAATCACTCAACATAGAAAACCAGATGTCAGAAAGAAAATACATTTAGCACAGACACAGACTTACTTGCCCCCAAATACACATGTATTTTAGTGGATTATAGAACTATTTGGTAATTGATTCACCATTCTTGACAGCAGGTCTGTCAGTGGTCTGACTGAACTGTGGAACAACAGATTAACTTTCATTAATAATTTCACAAGTTATATTCTATACATGTATAGAGCAGTATACAGTCTATCTGTATTCTGTATTTCAGGGGGCCTATACCCAGGTTCACTTTTAAAATGAATGCACATTTTTTTAATTTATTAAGAGATTTAATATACCGCCCAATCCACAGGCTTGGGGCAGTGTACAGATAACAGTCACTCACATAAAACATGTGTGTGTGTTGAATGCACATGAACACAATGAGCACTTGAATGCACATGAACAAAATGCCTGAATAGAGCCATTGACGTTAGCCTTATTCAGACATTACATGCTGTACATGTGTTCAAGTTAAAATTGAACCTGGGTACAGGTCCCCTCAGATGCAGGGTACAGACAGGAACTGTACTTCTCTATACATGTATAGAACATAATGTCTGAATAAATGTACATCCATACAGATCTGTATGTGTGTATAATGTGCACAGATTGTGCATGTGTTAAACGTAACACAGGGCTACTGTTGATACTGAAATCTACTTCTGCTGCTAGGGCAGCACATATTCTCCTTGTATATGGGGTGAAGGTGTGTCTGGGGCAGGGGCTGATACTACAGACCAGACAAACTGAGTTAAAATAGTACTTAATTTCAGCAGAGGTAGACTAATAATATTATGGGTCACTTTCTTAGCAAAACTATGCTGTAACACCAACTGTTGTAAAGAAAGCAACACTCCACATCAAAAACCTTCCCTGATACAAAGGACAGATTCAGATGATGTGCTGCACAAACCACCACTTCCAGCAACCATACACTCCAGGTGTGAGTGACAAATTTGGCTCATTTTGTGACATGTGGACCTGGAAATGTCAGGTTCCCAAGCAGCATTTCCCTTCCGCCATCTGACATCCATCACCAAGATCTGAAGTTGGTTGGCAGTGGAGGGAAGTGCTCCAGGAAACCAACATTTCTAGGTTCACACGTCACAAAATGAGCCAAATGTGTGGCTCACACTGGGAGTGTGCACTCATTGGAAACAATGGTTCATGTTTGCCATAATTACAGTTGGTCATCTGAACCTGCCCAAAGAACCTAGTAATTCCATTCCGCATTCTAGGTTGCACATTAGTATTCTTGATTCACCTGCACTTCCATCATGTGACAAGTGAGTTGCCAACATGTTGTATGTGCTGTGAACAACTTCAAAGAGAAGCAGTGTGGGAACTCTCACCACTTTCAGAAACTCACAGGTAATTAAGCCAAAGGGGGGGTATGTGTGTGGGGGGTGAGGTTCCAATGTATCTGAGTCATTGAGCAATAGGATAAGGTTAAAGCCAAATCTGAAAAGGTGACAAAAGCAACTCTCACACAGTGCTATAATTGTATCACAGTTTTAACAATTATACTATTTGATACAGTTGTCCAATTTAGTGAACATCTTTCAAAAGTAAGTGTTTGTACTTGGCAAACATGGAATCTGCACAAGACAAAATAATCTATATATTTAATTCTCCTGGGTGTGCCAGCGAAAAATACGTCCCGGCAGCCCAGCTGATTGGCTGGGCTGCGGGGCGCCTGATTGGCTGGCGCACCCAGGAGAACAGCGGCGGCGACCATGGCCGGGAAGCCAGGCGGGCCCGGCCGCGGAGGCGGCGGCTGGCAGCGGCCGGGCCGCGGAGGCGGCGGCTGGCAGCGGCCGGGCCGCGGAGGCGGCGGCTGGCAGCGGCCGCACTCGGCCACCGCAGGGCAGCGGCCGCACTCGGCCACCGCAGGGCAGCGGCCGCACTCGGCCACCGCAGGGCAGCGGCCGCACTCGGCCACCGCAGGGCAGCGGCCGCACTCGGCCACCGCAGGGCAGCGGCCGCACTCGGCCACCGCAGGGCAGCGGCCGCACTCGGCCACCGCAGGGCAGCGGCCGCACTCGGCCACCGCAGGGCAGCGGCCGCACTCGGCCACCGCAGGGCAGCGGCCGCACTCGGCCACCGCAGGGCAGCGGCCGCACTCGGCCACCGCAGGGCAGCGGCCGCACTCGGCCACCGCAGGGCAGCGGCCGCACTCGGCCACCGCAGGGCAGCGGCCGCACTCGGCCACCGCAGGGCAGCGGCCGCACTCGGCCACCGCAGGGCAGCGGCCGCACTCGGCCACCGCAGGGCAGCGGCCGCACTCGGCCACCGCAGGGCAGCGGCCGCACTCGGCCCGGCCACAGCGGCGGCACTCGGGTCAGCTCATGAGTGCAGTTGTATGTGAAGGACTGTTTAGGCATTCATTTAAAAAGTAAACCTTGGAACAGGAACTGTACTACCGTGTGTGTTCTGAACAGGACTTCCGAAAGTTTCCAAAATGCATCTAAATTCAAGGGGAGTGCGGCGGCACTCAGGTCAGCTAGTGGACTTTAATTCCCCCAATCTCTTTACTATATGATGAAAAATTATTAGGAAAAATAATATGCCTGTTTCTGAATAGTACAACATTCTTGCAAATAGTTTGCTTCCAACAGTAGATGCATAATATTTTAAAATTTTAATGTGTTATTAATGTGTTTTTATCTATTATAATTTTATCTTTTGATGAATTTTAAATGTGTTAATTATGTTTTTAATTCTGTACACCGCCTAGAGTTTTTTATACTAGGCGGTATATACATTCTAATAATAATAATATTATGAGTATTTTGAGATTAGAAACCTAAAGCTGAAAAACCATTTAAATGAACTAAGGAAAAGCAACATATCTATTCACGTATATGACATTTCTCTTTATTGATTACAAAAACCAAATCAATTCACTCCTAGTTTTTTTCTTGTATCATAGTACTAATCTTAAAACATTGCAGCAAAAGCAGTGTGGCTTGAACCATCAAGATTCATTAGTCTGTTGACACAGACTGGCAATCTGAAGCTACTATTCTGGCTCCCCCCCTCCGCCCCCCGCTTTCATCTTTCTCCATTTTACAATGCCTGTTGGGATTTCCTTCTCTGGTTTTGCTGGGATTAGTAGTTTCGAACAGATCCAATTGTGTGTACTAGATCTCAAAAACATGTATTAGGAAATTCAGGTTCTTTACATGGTTCGATTTATAATTTTGACCTCTCATAGCAGAGTCAAAGTTGTTTTTTCCCTTTGACCACTATGGAAACAAAAGCCCATGTGTGTTTTTGATAAATTCAACCCATCATGAAATTTAATTTATGAATGAAAGTTCTAGACAGTGCAAATGGGATTTTTGTCTTCCTTCTTTCCCTAATCCTTCTTAGGAGAGTGTAGCACTTTTTGTTGGCGGGGTGGGGGTGGGTGAGGGGAGGATCTAACCATTGCAGTACTGAATCCAAACTAGGTTTATCCTCAAAATTCTTAACAACTTCTTTTCTTTCCCTAGCCAACTGATCTTTATATAAATTACACAAGATATTCTGGAGGTCCAAACATCATCCTTTAGATTCCATCACCATAGCTTTGTTAGTAGTCGGTTTTTAACAACTCTTATACATTTTAATATCCCTAACTATACAGTGGCTGACATGATAGACAGTGATCTTTTTACGGGATCAGAGCTGCATTGAGGCAGGGAACCTTCAGAGTAGTTGCCCTGCAGGCTTGATGGGTAGGAAGGGCAGCAGTTTACTGCCAGAAATATGTCTGCAAGTAGCCCAGTTCCTATGGAACATAGGAAGCTGTCATATACTGAGTCAGACCATAGGTCCATCTAGCTCAGTACTGTCTACACAGACTTGCAGTGGCTTCTCCAAGGTTGCAGGCAGGAATCTCTCTCAGCCCTATCTTGGAGAAGCCAGGGAGGGAACTTGGAACCTTCTGCTCTTCCCAAAGCGGCTCCATCCCCTAAGGGGAATATCTTACAGTGTTCACACATCAAGTCTCCCATTCATATGCAACCAGGGTGGACCCTGCTTAGCTAAGGGGACAAGTCATTCTTGCTACCAGAAGACCAGCTCAACATCCCTGGCATATGGCTGTCCAGTTGTCCAGTCTCTGTTTGAAAGTCTCCAGCAAAGAGCTCACCATTTCAGAAGGCAGACTGTTCCACTATTGAACAGCTCTTACAGTTAGGAAATTCTTCCTAACGTCTAGCTTAAATCTGCTTCCTTGTAATTTCAACCCATTTGTTCTAGTCCTGTCCTCAGGAGCAACACAGAACAAGCCAATTCCTTCTTTTATGTGACAGCCCTTCAGATATTTGAAGATGGTTATTATATTTCCCCTTATCTTTAGGGTCACCTAAACATACCCAGCTCCTTCAACTGTTCCTTTTGTGATGGTTTCCATACCCCTTTACCTTCTTGTTGCCCTCTTTTGAACCCATTCCAGTTATCAAGTTATCCAGGTACCCCTGCTAATTTAGCAAAGAGGCACCTTTGATGTGGTGATTCTCTTTATTTAGCAGGGGGAGAGTAACTAGCCCTATCCACCCCCAGCACAGTACCTCCAGTAACTGTTGCTGGTGTCATTCTTATGTTTCTTTTAGATTGTGAGCCCTTTGGGGACAGGCGTCCATCTTATTTATGTATTATTTCTCTGTGGAAGCCACCCTGAGCCATTTTTGGAAGGGCAGTATAGAAATCGAATTAATAATAATAATCAAAGTCTTTCTTAAAATACAGGGCCCAGAACTGGACACAGTATTCCAAGCAAGTTCTGACTAGTGCAGAATAGGTTGGAATAATTGCTTCTCATTCCTACTAATATCTGCCTCTTTGAAAATATGGTAATCTGACTAAGGAAAACATCATCCATGTATTCTGCTTGGCCATGTGGTCTACATGCTCCCACAATGAGATCACCTTTATTTCTGTTTCCTTTTCTTTTCACCCAGACACTTTCAATTGAACTTCCATGCTCATATTCATGAATGTCTGTACAGGTATATACATTCCTTATATATTATGCAACTATCCCCCACTTTCTGTTGGGTCTATTCCTTTTGAAAAAAATTACAGTCATCCCTCTCCAACTATGGGTTTCCCAACTGTGGATTTGAGCATCTGCAACTGGGAAATTGTCACCAGTCTTGCCAACCATGACCTGAGTATCCATGGTTTGGCGATTAAAATAAATAAATTCAGGGGATTTAGGGTCATCTCCAGCAGGGGAGGGTTGCGGAGGAGTCATCTCCAGGGGTCAGGGGGTCATTCTTTCTGTTTTTTACCTTGTTTTTTGTCCTTCCGCGACTGTGATTCCCCTAACTCCGTTTCCAATGCTTTCCTATTGCTCGTCTACCGCGAATTTGTCAACTACAAGGTTTTACAGGAATGGAGCCCACATGGTTGTCGAGGGACAACTGTATACCATTCAACTACTATATTCCAATCATTAGCTGCAACCTACCAGTTTCAGTTTCACCTATCAGACCATATTTTCTTTCTCATGGTAGGATTTCCAGTTCTTCTTGCTTGTTTCCTAAACTCTGTGCTTTAGTTTGTAGCCATCAGAGACTGTAGCTATCACCATATTCTAGCCTGGTTACTTGCAAATTTCTGAGTGCCCCCTCACCATTATGCTTCTGCCTTTCACACATGCTTTCTTGTCCTTATGATTTGTTCTATAGTTGATACTGGATTTTTGTCTCTGTCCTCCTCTGGATTCCGTTTAAAGTCCTCGATGAGGTCCGTGAAGCTCCTGCCAAAAATGTTCACCACAGGCCTCAGGAGGTGCACCTCTTCTATTTCCAGCAGTTCACCTCGGTGAGGGTCAGTTTGCATGGATTGCTTGCATGGATGCATTACATTCATTTTTGTTCAAGGGTTCCTATCTGTTTGAAGATTGTTCATCATCAACAACAATAAATAACATCAGAAATTGATAATTATTCTTAAAATTAAAAAATATATTCTGTTTTGGTAGGAGAAATATATCATAAGAGCAGCCCTGCTGGATCAGGCCCAACCCTATATAGTCCAGCAATCTGTTTCACACAGTGGCCCACCAGACACCTCTGAAAAGCCCACAGGCAAAAGATGAGAGCATGCCCTCTCTCTTGCTGTTGCTCCCTGGTATTGATAGGCATCTTGCCTCTAAGGCTGCAGATAGCCTATAGCTACCAGACTAGTAGCAATTGATAGACCTGTCCTCCATGAATTTATCTAAGCCTCTTTTAAAGCTATCCAAGTTGGTGGCCATCACCACATCCCACGGCAGAGAATTCCATAGATTAAGCAGTGTGTGAAAAAGTACTTCCTTTGGTTGGTCCAAGATTACCTGGCCTTCAGTTTCATGGGATGGCCCCTGGTTCTGGTGTTGTGAGATGGAGGAAAATGTCTTTCTGTCCACTGTCTCTATTCCATGCATAATGTTATACACCTGTTTTATGTCTCTCCGTAGTTGCCTCTTTTCCAAACTAAAAAGCCCCAGATGCTTATCCCCTTCCTAATGACCCCTAGCATGGAATTTGCTTTTATTTATTTATTTTTACAGCTGCCATGCACTGAGTCAACACTTTCAATGAGCTGTCCACCATAACTCCAAGATCTCTCTCTTAGTTAGTCACTAATAGCTCAGACCCCATTACTGTATATGTGAATTTGGGGGGTTTTGGTTTTTTGATTTGCTACAATATTTATCACTTTACACTTGTTTAAATTGAATGACATTTGCTTACGTTAACTGCATATCAACCCTCTGGGTAGTTTAAAAAGAAACTATTGGGGAAAAATAATATTCTAATAATTAAATTATACTTTCATTCATATAGTCGTAGGCTTCTGAAGAATTATTAAAAATCCAGCTGTTTTCAGTCAGATAAGTAGGAAGATAATGAACAAGATAAAAGGGAATCAAGAAATGGGGAGGTAAGTAGGAAAGGTACTTTTCTGTGTCAAATGGGCAAATGAGTCCAATTTTGCCAGGATAATGCAACACAATTAACAATCTCAGTTAACCAAGTTTATTATATATGCTGATTGTAGTCACATTGCTTAATTAATCACCTGGATAATTTTTTAACAAAAAGTATTCTTAAAGATAGACTAGTTTTAGTTTTAAAATGTTTATCTTAATTATATCTGGAAATGACAACACTTTTCTAGCTGAACTTTAAATATTCCTTCCTGTCTTTAGTTTCTTTTTTCATATTTAAAGGTCAAGGACAGGATGCACTGCAGCTGAAGGGATTAGCTATTAACTATAGTCTGAAAAATCCCCATTTTCAGAACTGAATGCTTCCCAAACTGTGTTACGAATAAGCAAAACACCTGACATATAATAAAAAGAATCATGTTATATACAAAATCTGAATCCCTTCATGTGAATGCTTACAATACATTTCTAAAACTGCAATTTCTGCTCTCCCTATATGTTTATAAAAGGCCCCACATTACTGTGGAAAGCCCTTTTTAGGAGTCCTAAGGGAAAAGTTGCCCAGATACTTTGAAATTTTTCCTATTTCTGTTTTCTTTAGAGATTTGTAAAATCAGTTCTGTTCTGTAGTCTCTCAACAAGGTTAAAAAAAAGAAGAAGAAGAAGATACCCCCTAGATATGTTCTTTAGATTTTCTATTATGCTTCACAGGTTTCTGAAGTAAGTGTACGTGGAAATCTACAGTTATTTCTTACTGTGTTTTTATTTTCTTTATCTCAGCCTGTAATGGAGGATCCATACTTTCATAACGTTTTGGGTGCTTTCTCAATTTAAAGATCAGAGTATATTTGATCAGAGTTATGACACAAATGACATAATGTAAAAAAGGCCCTTTAAGTTAGGGTAGTCACCTACAGAAATCCTGACATCCCAGCACTGAATTAGTGTTTCTAATAGTGTGCATGCAGTACTGACTCCTGCACTAGTTCATATGCTTCTGAAGCACAAGAACAAGCTCAGGTGTTGGCTCTGAGTGCATATTGATGTTAGCACGCACAAAGCAAGTTAGGATGTCAGCCTCCGAGTGTCTCATTTTCCCTGATAAATAGTTCACTAGAATCAGGGGTGTAGCTAGGGGATAGGGGGCCCGTGTTCACCCCTATCTCTGGGGGGCCACTCGGAGTGAGTGAGATAATGAAGAAAATAGGGAGGGATGGAGCTGGGAAGCCTGGGTTCCTTGAACCCATCTGCTCAATTATAGCTACACCCGACTAGAATCCTGAAGCAAAAGAACTGGCTGGGTAATTCAGATCAATTCAGGCCCCAACCCCAAAAACATTTTGGCTGATATAGTCTAGACTAGATATGGTTTGGACTGATGTGGTCTAAACTCTGGATCTAGCAACCCCTATCTATAGCCACTCTGTCTCTTGACTGGGCTCCTTAACAGTTCTCTCTCACTCACTGGATTCATGTCCATAACATAAATCTTTACCTACTAACCTTAAGCACTGTGTGAAGTTTAAACAATGCTTCATGCCTCAGAGATCTGAGGCAAGCAGGGTTAATAAACAAGAAATTGAGGCAAGAAGGTAGGGGTGGAACTGTAATGGGGTACACAGATTCCAAGAACTTGTGCGACCCTGCCTCCAAGGCCACCTCACTCACCCTGGAGCCATTTGCCCGCTGACAGTTTTTCTCCCTGCAGCACTGTGCACCACACCCCGCTCCTCCAACCCACCACTGCTTCCTGCCCATCCCCAGCAACACCACATGGAGTAGGTGCACACCAGTACTGGGGTGAGCAGGCTGCCACGGTCACATCACGCATGCCACCAGTGCACTGCCACTGCAGGGGAGACTACCTGCGAAAACATGGCCTGTGCCATCCCTATGCCACAACAAGAAGCGACTATGTCACTGCAAGAAGTGATTAATTAGAGTTCCCTTTCTGATTAGTTGCTTCTTGCCTCAATTATTTGTCTCACTTTTCTCTTTTTTCTTCTAGCCTTGTCTTGCAGCTACCTGTTCTTTAAGTCCTCCATCCTGGAACTTCTCAGTCGTCTGTGTGCAACTGTGTGAAATTTCAATCCCAGCAAAACGGGCAAGTTCCCCTTCCCTCTCAGAAGCTGGACTGGGTTTCCTGACTACCTGAACATTCTGTTTCACCACACTAGTTCGGACAGACAATCAGAGACTCCACCTCTACAAGCAGAATACAATATTTTGTTTCAATTTTGCAAGTCAGGAATTACATTTTCAAATAATTTCTATAATATTACAAGCCTTTCATTTTAATTTCTCAAACTAACTTAGGGTCTTCCCTTCCCAAACAAAAGATTCTGAAATGAAATCCACTGACTAGTGGAAAACTGATTTAAATTAGTTTGTATGGAGACACCTGCGACTATCTCCATTTTTGCTTCAATGGAGTCCAGTTCTCCCCAAAGTATCCATGTTATATTGCAGAGCTTAGTTAAGATGGTAGAAGCACTTATACAGTAACTTAGGATGAACTATTCAAGGGATAATTAGCATATGATATGATCATCATGTTCCTACATGTCTCCCTTTTACAGACATGATCAAATTACTTGCTCTGGTCTTGGGTTTCTTCATTTTCTTCTCACAAAAAATGAAGATAGAGACTGCTAAACTGCTTTTGTTTATTCATAAAAGCCCTATTCAGGCATTCAGTAACTGTGTACAATGTACATCGTTACAACACTGAGGAAAGCCCTCCCTGTGCTACGTAGCCATGCCCCTCCATGCCAACCACAAGTATAACATTTGTCTGCCAAGCAAATCTGTATCTGGGAAGATATTTCTCTCGTGATTAGGAATGCTAGCAATGTTGTATTTTCTCTGCAAACAAATGCTATACTCACAGTCAGGACAGGGTTATAAAATGCACTGGCTGAGGGTATGAGGCTTTAAGGCATATAGTTACTAAACACTTCAATGCAGTCCCAATTAAACATAAATCTAAAGTTGTCAGTCTAGCAAAACACTGGAGTTGCACAAATCTTGTGTCCATCAAAAAAGACAAAAACAAAACAAAGTACAAAAAACTCCATAACTAAATCATGATAGATCAGTCAATATAGTTTCACACAACAAATGTGTTGTATAATACTTGCAATTATAAAGTAAAGTGTGCCGTCAAGTCGATGTCGACTCCTGGCAACCACAGAGACCCGTGCTTGTCTTTGATAGAATACAGGAGGGGTTTACCATTGCCATCTTCCGTATAGTATGATGATGCCTTTCAGCATCTTCCTATTTCGCTGCTGCCCGATATAGATGTTTCCCATAGTCTGGGAAACATACCAGCAGGGATTCGAACAAGCAACCTCTGGCTTGCTAATCAAGTCATTTCCCGGCTGCGCCATAATTCATGCAATTATAACATGAGGTATATCAGCGCTGCCATTTCATGCTATGATAATAAGTGAAAGCTGAAGAAACAATGTGTCACAGAAGTGACATTCCTAGAGGAACAATATGCTACCTCTTGAAACAAGGACTTTGAATTCCTCATCAAACATGCATGAATTAAACCTTCATCATTTGGACCCCAGGGAAGAGGCCTTTATCAAATTCCACCAAGACCTCAGTGACTTACACTCCACTATTAACAATACAGCAGGTTTACTTTCTGGACACCACAGTGCAACTATACAATGGATATATAAAAAACCACTGGAAACTCTCTGATTAATAAACATGCCTGCATGCTTCAGTCACTGGAGCACCCAGCTACTTGGATCATTATCTACAGTTAGGTCCCAAACAGAGTCCTACAAAACCTTCAGACAGGGAGTCACACCTGAAAGATTTTACATCAGGCATTCTTAAATTTTAAAATCCTATACAGTGAGGTGAAGAAACACCAGTCAAGGCCAGACACCAGTTTTGAAACACTTGACAAGGCTAGACACCCAAGAGTTATTTGTTATAGGCAAATTATTGTTATAGGACAGTGGTCCACTAAAAATTGATAGAGGACAGCTGTCCTATAACAGATAAAGGCTAGTGGTCCTATAACCAGATACTAGTACAGGGCAGATCCAGCTGTGGAAGTTATAGAATACCACTTGATGATACCACATCATTAAAGATTTGTAGTCTACCCACAAAACAAAACTTTTCTATCATGATCTTTGGATGAGTAAGTGCATTCTTGCTTATAGATAGCTCCTTAATCTGAAATGGATACTCATTATAACCATATACTGTAATAGAGATAAACTCAGGAACAAATGTGGACCCAAATTCAGGCACAAACCCTGGAACAAACTGCCAACTCTGTTCCTTTTAGCTGTTCTAAGCAAAAAACTAGACGAATTAAGTGTAACCAGGACCTTATAGGCAACATACCTTTAAACAACTGGAAATGCTCTTGTTCTTCACTTACAGCCATCTATACATTTTTCCCAGTTGCATATTTTGGCCACAGTCAGATCTGTTTTGTTTTCTAGTGTCTTAAGTTGTATCTTAAAAAAACAACAACAACAAAACCCACCCAAAAACTTTTCAGAAGCGCAGCCAATGCTTTTATACTGAAGTGTGTGCCATTTTTACACGTACCACTGGGGAAATATTGGATAGTGCCTATGATGTCACTGTGATGTCACATTTATCCTCCTACACTCCATGCATTGTTTGAACTGATGTTTTAAATAGAATTACATTTATTTTAGAATGCTAAAGTGTAAAATTATAGTGTAGCCATTTAAAAGAAAACAGCAACAGTCCAAGGCTGGCCTTTCTTCCTGCAACAATGCTTATGCTTCCAATGACCTTTTTGCATTTTTCTTTGAATAATGGGCATTGGTTGCCCTGTTTGGCAGCAGAGTGTACACTTCTCTCCCACCCCCTGCCTCTCCCTCTCATTCTTTCTCTGCAGCAAGGCTATCCAATTCGCAGCAAGGCTTCTCCCTCCTCCATCAGCACAGCATCAGCAGAGCACTAGAAGGATTCCATTGCTTCAAACACAGCCCAAATTAATATCGATACCAATACTTTACCTTCAAAGCGCTTGATGTATTCAACACATGCACCATTACGGAAGGCTTAAACTCCAAGCAACAAAAGATTTGTGGCAAAGCATATGACCTTCTCCCCACTACAATGGCCATCCCCTAATTAGGCAATGCATCTGATAGTCATTAACAGGAATGAGATAATGAATCACTTTCTCTCTTCTTTGTTAATTTGCTGTAACCAAGCGGCTAATGGATGTCAGAGCTGAGTGATTGCACTGATTATAGTGATTTATAGTTGCAACAAAACAATTTAAAACCATTCTGATTATTCATGTTAAAGATACTTTATGTTTTGTTTACTAAATATTTTACATCCTTTTCCTTACACACTTCCATAAAGAGCAAAATAATTCTTTCTAAAAAAAATTTAAAAGTTTGAGGCTGGAGTGGCTGTGTGTGTGTGTGTGTGTGTGCGTGTGTGCATTGTTACAGAGTAAGACATTTTATTTTGTTTATAAAAAAAATTACCCAGTAGAAATGAAAAGCCTTAGGGTGGAAAGAAAACTTCAGTGGTGCATAGTTCAAAAGGCGGAGGAAATAAGAGGAAATAAGGCAAACTTCAAGCCACTTACCTTGGGGCTCTGAGTCCCTTCCTCATCCTCTGCAGACACATCAGTAGCCAGTATCTCCGCTTTGATGATACCCAGAGCCCTAAGAATCCAGCTGTGTTGTCGTTTGATTTGCCTCTGTAGTTCCTTCCATTGACTTGCAATCATCTGCAGCATGTCCTTCAGTCCTTCTCCACAATGAGAGAAACAATAAATTGTCATATGTCCAGCTCACTCTTTTAATCATATAATTTATATTTAAACCTAATGTAGTTTAAATATGAAGCTTATGTTTAAACAAAGGGCAATGAAGAAATCTGAGGGAAACAAATACTTCTCCCTCAAGTGTATTTCAGCATTTTACTGAGAAAGCTGTTCTACAATTCGATATTGCAAACGATATGATAGGGTCAAAACATCACAACAAACAGCATGTTATATTCTGACTGAGGACAGGAAAGAAAAATAAAGCAATATATAATCTGTGACTCATATGTAGAATAAACAGTTCAGAAATCCATATTTAGCCTGGTTCACCATGTTGAACAAACTGCTATTCAGAATATATATTTGCTTTGCTCTCCTTTTCCTGGTTCCTTTCATATTTGATAAATATGCAATGACATATTAGTTATCAGATTTTCAGTCCTTGCTACCATTCCCCAACCTCCAGGGAATTAAAGCAAATCAGCCAAATGATTTACTATAGTATTCATGTTTTGGAGGGGTGAATTTATTTAAGGTTCTAGAAGACCATGTACAGGCGGAGAAATAGCAGATTAAGACTTAAAATACTAATCACACCCCAAACTAGAAGACACCTGTGGGGGGGGGAGAGGAGGGCTTAAAATGTTTCACACTGGGCCAAAATTATGCCAGTCATTTCTAGGAATAGAGTATGCTGATTAAAACTATACAATTAAACTAGTCACGCTAAGTTCTAAAAATATGACACAAGTTATTATTCATTCTGACTTAAGGCTTCTACTGAAAAAGACAAGCATAACTAAAGGAAATAACTATCCCTGATTTAAAAATCTTTCCTAATAAATACTTTAAAATTGTGGTAAGAATTAGCTTAAATGGCAAAGGAGCCTTTACCAATGCAATTACTCATGCTGGCTATATAAAAATATATATATGTATAGATCTGAAATCCTAATTTATCATCTTAATGTTATTTCCATAGCACCTACATCAAAGAACATGTCAGCGTGAAGTTTTCAGTGATGTAATTTCAATTGAAACTCAGCTGAGCAGCAAGACCAAAATAAAATGAACAGACTATTTGCAGGCAGTATTTCATTTTATAAGTATCACAGCATTGTATGCAGTATATGAAACATTTATAAATCTTGAAGGTCAAACTGATAATGTAAATATTAATAATACATAAGGAAGTGAATATATGCAGTAATTTACAGCAATGCTTCTTTATTCTTTAATAGTCTGGAGACATAAAGACTTGCAATATTTCAGAAGGATTTACCTGATTTGTGAGATACTATAAGATCAAGAAGTTGGCGTCCTTCTTCTACAACTGCTTCCTTTAAAGCGCAGTGGCTATCTACATTCAGCTTAAAACTCTGCAGGAATACACACACACACATACACATATATATTTAGATATGAGAATCAAATGGCAGAGAGGTATTTTAACATAAAACACACGTACAAAATTACTTGCTACTTTTATCAAGAACCACAGCTCCATTTACCCAAAAGCCACATTCATTTGCAATACTAAAAGCTTTTGATATTTTGAAACTGAGCTCAGAATGTTTCCATTCGATTTGCAAAGTGCATCTGTGTTGAAACAGCTGACAAATCCAGAAATTCATTAAGTTTTATGAAAGTTACAACCCGAAGGCTATATACAGAGTAACAACGTCCTATAAAAGACACTAAGTTGGAGCCATCACAGATGAGCTTTTTGTTTTCAGATATTTATTTCAAATATTGGTGAACTATTTATATAAATATGTGCATCATCTGTTAATATCAATAGAAACTAAATATTGCAACAGATTAATATGGTTAATCTGTAGTTTCTCTCCTTCATACTGGAATAGTCAAGCTGAATTAGATCACCTTTGCATTTACAAGTACAATTAATATTATTGTTTCATGACAGCCTACTGCATTCACCACAATGACTGTATATTTATTTTGGAGATAATTAACTCTGTTTTGACAATTATACATTGATAGCATAACAAATAAACTACAGAAACACTGTGCATTTTATTCACCTTTGGTTGTTTGATATGATATGTTGCAAAGTACTGTATCATATTTATAAATGAAGACCCGCAAAATTTCACTGAAAGAATCTTATTTTTACACACAGATTTCAGTCTATTTATTCTCACACATTTATAGCACTCAATCCATGGGAGATATAGCCCCCTGCTGACTGCAGAATCTGGCTTGTGAGGATGTGCAGGATTGGTGATTAACACTGTCTGTTCTGGTCTGGTTAGTATATGGAGATTGGTGAATGAGGTTCATGTGTTGTGTGTTGCTCATGCAAAAGAGAGTGAAGCAATGTGTGGCAGAAATGAAAGTGCTGTGCAGATGCATGAAAGTACTTTGGAAGAGGTGTGGGTGTGTGTGTGTGTGTGAGAGAGAGAGAGAGAGAGAGAGAGCGCACTAAGGAAAATCTAACTGTAGTTAAAATTAAGTTAGCAGCTTTCCTAAAAACCATGCAGAAAGAGAATGAAGTAGTTAAGAGAACCAAGACTGAATGTAGGAGGCATTTGATGTCTCTAAAAAGTCAACCGGAAGAAGCTCAGGCTGCTGCCTGTTATCTGGCTGATCAAAACTGCCTCACCAAGGTTACAGTCAGCCACCACAAATGTGAACACCAAATAGCCTCAAATTGCAGGATGATTACTGCCCTGAGCCCTCAAAGGAGTAGTAGCAGTAATAGTAGTGTCCTCAGCAGTTTCCTTCACCCCCCTTTGCCCTCCCATGTGAGCCTGAACCTCAGTCTGTCGCCCCTATGACATGTAAGAATGTGCAGGAGGACATCAGCATCCCTGGAGTAGGATGCTTCAGGCAGTCAGATGTCAGGTACTTAAAACATCTTGGGTGCACATCTTAAAAAATGAGGCTATCAGGAACAGAGCCTTAGAGCATCTTACAGTTCCAGCTGTAACCTTCAGACCCTTAAAAATATAAGAACAGCCCTGCTGGATCAGGCCCAAAGCCTTTCTAGTCCAGCATCTTGTTTCACACAGTGGCCCACCAGAATCCTCCAGGTAGCCCACAGGCAAGAGCTGAGGGCATGCTCTGCCTCCTGCTATTGCTCCCCTGAAACTAGTATTTAGAGACATCTTGCCTCTTAGGCTGGAGGTGGCCTATAGCCCTCAGACTAGTAGCCATTGATAGACTTGTCCTCCATGAATTTATGTAAGCCTTTCTTAAAGCCATCCAGGATGCTGGCTGTCACCACATCTTGTGGCAGAGAATTCCATAAGTTAATTATGCATTGTATTAAGTTTTCCCCCGTAGGAGGACCTTTTCCCCGGTTTCTCTTTCAATAGCCCAGTCCTCAGTGTTCTCTGATTCCATGGCAATGACAATTAGCTATCTGCCTGTATCTTTCCTACAAGGTTCATCAGATCTGGCCATGCTTATTAGTGACTGAAGAAGCCAATTGCTTATGTCACAGTGCTGGCTGACATTTATGGATTTTTTTGTTTTGCTTTGTTGAGTGGCTACTTTCTGCCTCAAACCTACTTTTCAGCAAACTTCTGGATCTTGATCAAGCCCTAAATCAAATGCCTTCACTCAAAGGAAACACACCTGAAGGCTTCCCTTATGTACCTGGTTGGTCAACTGGCTGGCATCCTGGTTGGCAGGATGCTGAACTAGATGGGCCTTTGGCCTAATCCAGCAGGGTTTTTCGCATGTTCTTATTCAATTATTGTATTGCCTAATTACTGGCAGGTCCCTACAACTCAAATGTTGTATCCCTGTTGTATCGCTACAACACAACTAAGTATCCCAATTCTACCTCATTCGGTACTTCCATAACTGTTGATCCACAACTGGCTCAAACAACATGGATATCAGACAGACAGCAAATAGTATTGCTGGCGTTTGCAATTTCAATCTGCCAGAATATCCAATTTCCATCTTGTCGTATGATATGAATCCAACATGGGTGACTACAGCAGGCTTAGAGGTGGGCCCTTCTTTATGGAACATTCCCTAGTTCAAAACACGCCGGCTTGCATGTCCTCCAGTGTAAAGTGGGCAGTGTCAGACCTGACCATGCTGCTGCACAGCTCTAGCACATGTGGTGATGCTGCTGCACAAGAGATCAGTATCAATACTGCTGACTAGATCCTGCACTATTGCACACTGCATGCTACTTCCATTGGGAATCATGGAAGTGGCATGTGATGTTGATTGTGCAAGAGTCAGAAGGGCCAGCACTGCCTTCTTGCACAGCAGCATCATTGCGTGTGTTAGAGCCCTGCAACAGTTTGGGCAGAAACGTGCGGGCAGAAAATCCATTGGAATTTATTTTAGCTCATCATAACATACTTGTCTTTACACATCAGTATATCCATTTATCTCATACTGAATCTTGTGTTTCCTTTGTGAATGAAAACTACTTTGGCTTATACTAGGTCCCAGTTAATACCTGAAGAAAACAACACCTAAAATATACAATATTATCAAATCAAAATGCACCAAATGTAGTGCTTTCAAATCAATTCCAAAATAGCAACAATAATTGCATGGTTGGGCTCTGATGGACCTCTTTTCTGAGAGAGTTTCACACCTGTAATACCACCACAGAGAAAGCAGATGGAACCTGGAGCATGATGCTTCCCATCTTAATAAATGGAAAAGGAGTATTATAAGGAAGGATGTTAGGACTGTTGATTGCCCCAGCAGGCTGTACAGGAATGTATTGTTATCACCAACCACTTCAGTTGCTCCTGACAGCTAAGAAGCAGCCAAAGAAACAGTCCTTCAAGCTGGTCGGCCCCCTATCCATGGCAGGTGGTGAGTTGCCACATTCTGCACCAGCTAATCTCTTTAGGACTTTCTATCCTATCTTATGACCTTGCCTCCTGAAATATCAATGAGCAGCAAGCTAATAAAATGCAATCATGACAGGGCTTTAATACTTTTAACAGTTATAAGAGGGAATTTGAACAGGTTTTTGTTTGGGTGTTGTTTTTTTCCATTCAGGGATCAGGAAAGTTTTAGCTACTGAAATTTGTACTTGTGTACAATAATTAAAGATCTGAGAGCCATGTTCTCCTTTTTACCTGGCCACGCCAAAATGGAGTAAATCATGGAAAGGACATTCAGAGGGGTAGCCATGTTAGTCTGTTGAAGCAAATGCAGCATAATTTTGTAGAACCTTAAAGACTAACATTTCTTTTTACATAAGCTTTCTGACTAGAGTGCACATCACCAGATGCATTATGTGTTATCCGCAGTTGGCAGTTATATAAATACACACAGAGAGATAAAGGGAGGAGGGAAGAGAAAAATGTGAATGGAAGACTCAAAGGGTTCTGGAATGCAAGTGGTACAGGAGGTGACTGTTCTTACAATAAAGCTTAAATGGATCAGGCATACGTTTCGGTTTTACATAGGAATAATAATCTAATGCATCTTTCACATTCCATAGTTATCCTAACATTCACAAGCCTGAGTTCACTCATTTAGGCCCCAATAAGAAGGTGACAAGATCAGGACAATTACTCATATGAGTTCCACTGAAATTAGGCATTGCTTAACATGTCCTTTTAATTTCAATGGGACTACTCATTTTTCCTAACTGAAAATTTTTCCTCATTATATCAGCCACTGTTCCTCCCTCAATACATACACTACGTAACTCAGCTGGGAAAATTGTTTTACCTACTGTTATTACTGTTGTGAAGATTATTCATCTATTACACTTTACATAAAAAATGGGCACAAGCTATACCTCTTTCAGGGAGTAGCCTAAAGGACTACTACATTTCAATAGGTCTTCCTGTAGTAAATTTAGGCAGGATGTCAGCCACTGTTAACAATATTTTCTCTCTCTTTCTCCATTCCTATGCGTGTAATGTACAGTACCTGCCAACTGAGGATAACATTGAGGAAGTGGGTTAGAGCAATGAACACTTCTGCCAAAATACATTTGTTAGTTTTTAAGATGTCACAAGACTCTCTGTTGTTTTATTTCATGGAAAGGGGTTTTCCCTGGAAGCCTCCAAAATAAACCATTTCTCAAAATACATGATATATTATCTTGATATTTTTGTGGCACTCCATTTTCATCTGTAATTAACAGCCACAGATTTCTATATTTTAGCACCTAATTTAAACATTGTGATTTTCTAGAGAGGCATTCACAAGCATTAAGACTGATCCTTTTCACAAAAAGTTTAAATAACTTTTTGGTATTGTTAGGCACGTAGTGCCGAAATCAGATGAAAATTAGATGAAGCCAAAAATATAAACTAGGTCAGGTCAAGCATCTACAAGAAATGGGGAAACCATTATTCTTTGTGCAGCTCCTTTTCTTAAAGCTTCACTTTTCATGAAACCTTTTCTCGAAGTTCCTTTCATCCAAGCAAGCTTGAACAAGCCCTGACAATATTTAATTTACTGTTTACTTAAAACAGGCTTGTGTTGAATAGTTTGTAATCATGCACTTCACAAGAGATGCACCATGCTGGCGCCTCATATAGCAAAAGAAAACCTAAAGGACCCGAGAGTAGGTTGGGTAATTTCATGTAATTGAAGCGGAGCATCACTGCAGCTGGATGCAGCTCTGCCTCAAGATGATGTGGATGTGTTTGATAGGAAAATTGGAAAAGATGAGGTATTCTTCTTCATTAGAAAAAATAGACTTGCTGCCCTATAAAAGATTCATTTAACATAACATATCAAGTATACAATGCAGCTTGATTTACAGGTGCACCTATTAACCAGTAATAATGTTGACTGAAGAAGTAAAATATGATGAATAAAGATGGGCCAAAACTCTGGGGCTTGATTTGCAATTTTACAGTTGTACAAAATTCAGACTTGGCATCTAATTTGCTATGAAGCACAAATAGAGAAATCCAGCAACAGATTAACCAATAACACATTGGTCTTAAGGGGAAACTCTTTTCAGAAACTACAAGCATCCTAGCAAACAAGAACAAAATAGATGGTAGCTGGTTGATAGTTATGTTATTTCCATTCAGGTGTGTGTACTTTTCTTCCTCCTTAATCTTCAAAGTTGAGCTTGTCACTTCCCAGGGAAAATAACCTGACATCAGCAGATCGAGAAGGTCTAGTGTCAAGAATACAATTTTACAGGTGAAAATGGACACTTCTGTCTGGAGGACAGCATTTCAATTCAAGTTTATCATTCAAGCATATCATGTTACTTAATGGAAAATGCCAGCATGATTTTAAGGATAGCAGCACTGGCTGATATCCTGACATTTATTTATTTATTTATTTGTATCGCCCTTCCAAAAATGGCTCAGGGTGGTTTATGCAGAGAAATAACAAATAAATAAGATGAATCCCTGTCCCCAAAGGGCTCACAATCTAAAAAGAAACATAAGATAGACACCAGCAACAGTCACTGGAGGTACTGTGCTGGGGGTGGATAGGGCCAGTTAGTCTCTCCCTGCTAAATAAAAGAGAATCACCACGTTAAAAGGTGCCTCTTTGCCAAATTAGCAGGGGTATATGCTTTTGAAGTGTATGCGCTTTTGCACGTACACAGGAACACAAATACTTTGGAGCTCTCCTGGCATTCTGGAAGTGCTCTCTTGGACCACAAACATGTCTCTGAGGGTGTGTTTTCACTTAAAGAGTGTCGGGAGAGCGCCAAAGTATATTTGCAGTCTTGAACAATAATGCCGATACTTTGGAGACCTGGGAACTAGTGTGGGAGTTAGCAGTGCATGCACACTCATGTTTGACGTATACATGTAGTGTTAGGAAACGCTAACACCACTGACTCCATCACTCAATCTAGTTGAGTGTAAGTGCAGCACCTATGCATGGAGTCTCATAGGGTGAAGAAAGACCCATTTCCCCATACCTTTGCAAGCCAAGGGCATGGGCATGCACACAGGAAATGCAAAGAGATAATGCAGAGTATGGGAGGTTTGTGCATGCCCTTCCATACCTCATGCAGTTTTCCCTCCCTCTTGCATGCGCCATGGAAGTTCCTATGGCTTCCATTTTCTGCAAGGTGCAATGCCCTAGAACTGCCATTGCCTACAGTGCCCTCTAACCCTTGATGGGGTGGGAAAAGAGGGCGCTACTAAGTTCTGTATTTTTGATTATTGATATTTCTTATATATTGCTTTTGAAGCAAAGTAGCTCAGAGTACCTCACATAAAAGTTAAAACAATCAGTCTATTAAAAACAATGGTTACATCCTGACTAAGCTTGTGCCTCCCATGTTGGTAAGACGTTTCCCCAGTGTGGAGCACTTCCTGAGCTCAGCAGCAACTTATTGCATGTGACAAGGGAAATTTTCACCGATCTCTCCTTTGCCTGGAAATGTCCCTCTCCACCCAAAAATATGTACTTGAGGGTGGGGCAACTCTCTGAGGCATATTTTTGTGTGGCATACGGCACTCCCAAGGGAAGGAGAGATCAGCAAAAATCATGCCATCCTTGCACAATGGGTGCTGTGAAGCTCAGAAAGGCACAGATGCTTCACACGTTTTATTTTTTAAAAGTTATCCTTGATAAATACTAGAACAAACCCTCAAGGGTTTTTTTTAAAGGAAATATTCCCAAGAAAAGCTTGAAATAAATAAATAAATAAACAAATAAATAAATAAATAAAAATTGAGGCAAGTTGAGGGGAGTTTGTTTCTCACTAGGAGTGCAGTGGTGAGTCAGTGTGAGCCCTTTACATCCTCTTTCCATCAAATGGAATGACTGTATACATCACAGATGTTCTTGGAGCCAATCTAGATGTTCAGCAGAATCATACAAAACCACATAAAAACCTGCCTGCCTTTTGAAAGCTACCATATGAAAGCTAGCACAGAATTAGTTTTTTACTTCTCCCTGAAATATTGGTTTCAACATCCCCCTCCCCCGTCAATCATGTGATTCAATCATGTGATTCCTCCACTTCTATATCACTTCTACTTTGAAGTGGTACAGCCCAAAATGCCCTGAACCACACATAATTTAGATGTGTGGATCAGTCCTTGCATCATAAATGCACACATTCACGTGTTTTACAACAGTGCTTATAATACATATTTTCAATAACTTTACAATAATTTATTAAGGATGTTTATTTTATTAATTATTTTATTAGGGAAACAAAGGCAGCTGCAATCTATACTTCACACAATTTGACATAATCCTAAAATTCCTCCTTTAAAAAATATGCTCAAGAAAGATATTTCAGATCTCCAACTAATTGAATACATGTGAAAACACACAAATGCAAATAAATACCTATCAAAATTGAAATGCAAAAAATTAAGATTAAGAGCTTATTATATTCCTTCTGCATTGGCAAAAAATGCAACAAAAGGATAGAAGCTATTCTGCAAAATACCTGATGACTTGAACTGAAGGTATCGCAAAGCAATGAAAACATTTGTCTAAAAATGATCGTTTATAATTTGGTTTTGTGTTTAGGAATATTCTGGTTATTAAAGAATCTGTACATAATGGGCATTTATCTCTTTGATGCACACATGCTCACTTAAACGCATACATAAGTCCAGTTTCCATGTTGCAAATATAAGTATGTTCCTAGCTGCCAGGGGACCCTGCCTCATCTGACAGCTGTTAAAGCGTGTGAACACAGTCTTCCATTTTGTCATATCTGGCTTGCCTGTTATCAGGGGAGTTTGAAAATTTGTTTGTCATGTGGTACGGATTGTGCTGTTAAGACAATCAATTCCTGTTGGGTGCACACAAGATACCTAATTGCACAACAATCTGAGTTCAGCCATATGTTACACATGAGGATGTAGATCAAAGCTTGTGTCTAACATTGTGGGAAACTGTCTGATGTATCTTACAGGACAGATTGTTTTGAGGAGCCAAGCACCTGCCCTCGTCCTCTCCTTAGCTTGGTACCAAATGCAAATACGATATCAAGTTGATTTTGACACTGCACTTAATGGGAACTTAATTTCATAGACTTTTGTTTAAACATAGATTAGAATTTTGCCAGGTTTATGCCAAATGAAAAGCTGACACTCTAATTAATAAAATATAGATCTCAAAGCAATGACTAACTGTTTCTTCCAGTTAGAAAACAGCCCCTTTAGCAATAGCAATAGCAATAGCAATAGCACTTACATTTATATACCGCTCTATAGCCGGAGCTCTCTAAGCGGTTTACAATGATTTAGCATATTGCCCCCAACATTCTGGGTACCTTTATTAAATAATATAATCATCTAATTCTCTGAAATGTAGATGATGGATATTGTATTCAGATTTAGAGGTGGGGGGAGCTCTTTGGGAACACAGTGTTTCAAATTGTATATTTACACAGGGCCAAAATATGTCATTCTGAAATGGAAATTACAGGCCTTTCCCATCAACATCTTATGCACTTGATTATAATGGCACATCCAAATTGAGAAACTAACCATGCCTACCCAGTAGGGCCTTTGGCCAGTGTTTTAGACAGGATATTCCCACAGTCTTTAATACACCACATCTAAAATTCAGGGAGTGTCAAACACCTAAGTCCGACTGAGCATATGTTGCCATACAGCAATGCCAAACACTGCCATACAATGATTTAAAATTTTCAGAATTACAGATTTGCCTTGTTTCTTCCAGTCATGTTTCTGATGTTGTATTTATTTATTTATTTATTGTAATTATTTATTTAATTATAATGGCAAACTTTAATACCCATTATTTCAAGTAATGAAACTTTAGTAATCAGCCATGAAATTCACTGGGTGACTCTGAATTTTCAGCCTAACCTATCTCATAGGACTGTTGTGAGGATAAACATAAACATGCACTCCTTGGAGGAAGAACAGGATAGAAACCATCAGGGGCATAACTATAATAGGGCAAGGAGAGACAGTTATCTGGGGCCTCACTGCCTCCCCCCCGCAAGAGGCAAGTCACATGACTGACTCCCCCAGCCGCACACCCGCCCAGGCTTCCTTCAGTTGTATTCATCCTCTGAAATTGATATGAGTGTTAAGACCTGGAGCTACCAGAACAGAATTTCTTTCTCTAGTACCATTAAATGACTTGCATCGTCCACAATTTACAAAACCTTTTAAAAAAATAATTTAGGATGATGTTCTATTGTGGCACATAGGTGTGTATAGATCTGACAGTCATCAAGAAGAATCAGGTTCTGATAATTGATATTGCAATCCCAGGGGATAGACAAGTTGGCGAAAAACAATTGGAGAAAACAACTAAATACAAGGACCTTCAGATTGAAATTGAGCGGCTCTGGAAAAAGAAAACAGTAGTGGTGCCAATAGTTGTTGGTGCCCTTGGTGCAGTACCAAAAGAACTTGAACACCATCTTGACACCTTGGGCATCAATAAAATTACAACACTTCAGCTACAGAAGGCCACACTACTAGGGACAGCACGAATACTCAGACACTATCTTTAATTTTTCTTTAGTTATCCTAGACCCTTGGAAGGGCCTGATAATTACATCTGGTAGACTGTGTGTAAATAGCATAGTAATAATAATAATAATAATAATAATAATAATAATAAGAAGAAGAAGAAGAAGAAGAAGAAGAAGAAACAAAAAAACAAAATACAAAGATCTACAAATCGAAATTGAAAGGCCGTGGCTGAAGAAGACCAAAATAATCCTAGTGGTAATTGGCGCCCTGGGTGCAGTCCCAAAAGACCTTGAAGAGCACCTCAGCACTATAGGGGCCACAGAAATCACCATCAGCCAACTACAAAAAACAACTTTACTGGGAACAGCCTACATTTTGCAGTGATACCTATTAAGGATGTGCATGGAGCTGCACGGAACTGCAGAGGTGCGGTCCGGTGTCAGGAGGGATGTCTTCCTTTAAGGGGAGGTTGTACTTACCCCTCCCACTGCCTTTCCCCCTTTGGCGTTCTGTTTTTTGACAAAGTTTTTGACAAAGTTTTTGGGGCAGCAGCATTCCTCCCTGTTGCCCCTGCCCCCATTGTTTTCTGGAAATACAGGAGGTAGCCGCCGTGCATGTGCCCGCCGCCACCACGCACGTGCCATGCACGTCGCACATCGCGTGTGCATGTCACGCACGTGATGTGCGACGTGCGCATGCGCGGCAGCTACTTCCAATATTTCCGGAAAACAATGGTGGCAGGGAGGAATGCTGCTGCCCCAAAAACTTTGTCAAAAAACAGAGCGCCAGAGGGGGCAAAGCGGTAGGAGGAGTAAGTACAACTCCCTTGCCCTTAAAGGGAGACCCCCCCAGCACCAGACCGGGCCACATCCGAACCAGTTCAGAAGCCTCTATAATGTCCTCTGGACCGGTTCGTGCACATCACTAACAACAACAACAACAACAACAATATTGATAACAAAATTCTGGCATCTGAGGTCCTTGAGAAGGACTCACTGTCTGGATAAAACAAACCAGTCAATAACATCTATTTGACTGTGCAAACAAGAAATAATAATAATGATGATGATAATAATAATAATAATACCAGGGGATAGCAGAATAAAAGAAAAAGAAATAGAAAAAAATCACAAAATACAAAGATCCAGGGGCGTAACGATAGGGGGGACAGGGGGGGCACGTGCCCCAGGCGCCACTTGGCAGGGGGTGCCAAAAAGTGCCCCCACTAATCCCCTGCCTTTGGCAAAAAAGAATTTTTTTGTGATTTTTTTTTTTCATTACGGAGATCTCCGGCGGGCGGGAGCTCCCATTGGCTGCCGGAGAACACATGCCGACCATGCTGGTTGTCTCAGTTCCTCCCTCCCTGCTTGCTGCATGCACGAGGAGTGGAGCGGAGTAGCTTGGTTTAGTTGAGAGAGCAGCTGCTGCTGGGGACGTTCTCTGACTCTGCCTGCCTGCCGTTTACCCACCACACTGCCCTCTGGCTGCATTTTATTCTTCTGTTCTGCTTCTGCATTAACAAAGTAAGTTTCATTGCTCAAATCTCTCTCTCCCCCGTGTGTGTTGTGTGTGAGAGAATGTCCCTACTCCCTTGCATAACGTCCTCCTTTTAGCTCTTATGTGCTTTGCATAGCAGGCTTCCCCCCCACCCCTAAACCGAGGGTAGCTGCCTGCAAGTGGAGCCAGTGGTGCTCTCCTGGCTTGCATTGTGTGAGTTTCTGGCTTGCAATGTGTTTCTGGCTTGCAATGTGTTTCTGGCTTGCATTGTGTGAGTCTTGCAAAAGGAAACTCACGCAATGCAAGCCAGGAGAGCGACTTGTGGCTCCACTTGCATTGCGCGAGTTTCCTTTTGCAATCCCACCTCTGCAAAAGGAAACTCATGCAATGCAAGTGGAGCCACAAGTCGCTCTCCTGGCTTGCATGCATGAGTTTCCTTTTGCAGAGGTGGGATTGCAAAAGGAAACTAGTAGTACTAGTACACAAGATCTTTGCAGCTCTGCTAATAATTACAGCTTCTGGATCATCCCTTAGCATGGGGGGGTGGGGTGGCAAATTTAATCTGGAACTCATTAATATAATTTTTGAATAATGTTCAGTCTGTCTGGATTAATACTAGGTTTATTCTTTATGGCAGATTCTTATTAGCAACATACAGTCTACAACATTTTCAGCCTTGTTCATTTGTGCCTTGTGCATATTGTAGATGTTCTGTCTCCAAAACATAAGTACAGCATCTATATTTTTGAAGGGGGGGAAATCCCATTTAATACAGTGTGAACAAATTGGTCCAAAAAGTAGCAATGGGAAGTATTTCTTTCTGCCCCTGTAGCTTTAATAAGATAGAGTGCACAAATATCACTTGACTAACAGCTGCGATATTAATTTCCCTTTTTGGTTGCTTGACTCACAGTGAGAATCATGTCAAGGCAGTGGAGAACCAATTAAATTGATTTTAATCTTTGTTAGGAAAGATAACATGCCTTTTTCTCTCCTTGTTTAAATAATTAAAGTTTCAGTAGGTATTATTTCTGGCTTTAAAGAAATTGGTATCTTAATGTACAGGAATCCTTCTAATTACATACTTAATAGCTTTGAAAAAGTTAATCATGGTTTTTCATTCAATGTGTATTTTGTTTTACATATTAAACTTATATTTTCCTTTGAGAGAGTTTTAAAAATAAGAGGAAATTGGGAAGGCTTTTTTAAAACAAAGAAAAATCTCACCCCTACTTATTCATGATCTTTTTGATTTGCCTGTGTTTTTATTTCAAGCAAGTCAGATGTATGTTGGGGGGTATTTATTTATGTGTATTTATTTCAAGCAAGTCAGATGTAATTGCAAATAACATGCAGAAGATCCCAGGTTCAATCCCTACCTCCAGGTAGGGCTGGGAGAAACTCCTGCCTGAAACCTTGGAGAGCTGCTGCCAGTCAGTGTGGGCAATAGTGAGCTAGGTGGACCAGTATCTGACTCTGTAGACAGCTTCCTACGTAATCAAACCATAACTTGCCCTTACGTTCAATCCAATTGGATGCATTCACATTCACAGCTTATGTCCAATAAACTTCTGAGTAAGCCCTCCAAACTAGAATCACACAGTGTGGTTTGCAATTCTGGTATATGAAGGGCCCAAACCTCAGTTTTGCTGTTCAGGTGCATAGGCAAACGGTGATTTAATTAAACCAGGAGGTTATTTATTAAGACTGTGTATGAGAGGGAAGCATAAAGAGGAGGAGATCATGGCTCAAATAATGGTGGCTGAATGTGGCCATTGAGTTTCCCAGGAATACAACCAACGTAAAGTGTGCTACAAATAGACATTATTATAGAATTAATAAATATAGAATATCTATGATAGACTAGAATATATGTCTATTATAATTTAAGTCTCTATTATAATATAAGCATAAATCTTGAATAGACTAGAATATCTGTGATGGAAAAGACTAGAATACCTGTCTTGTCTTTTCCATTTTGGGACACAAAACCTATTACTATGTTTAAAAGCATTTATTTTCTGGCCATGAGGACTGCAAACTTAGGCTGTTGGTATGCAAGACATTTCTTTAAAATATATATTTCTAAAGAGCCTTGTAGCCTCATGTTTCCTTTTTCCTGTCCCAGTATACTTGCACGGATGCAGCCCACAACCCACATTTGACTATGGCTGTGACACATTTCCATATTTCTGGGGGCGGCCGGGGGGGGGGAGCGCGGCGGGGGGGGTGCAATTTCAGTGCTTGCCCCGGGCGCCATTTTCCCTAGTTACGCCTCTGCAAAGATCTACAAATTGAAATTGAAAGGCTGTGGCAGAAAAAGACCAAAATAATCCCAGTGGTAATTGGCACCCTGCATGCAGTTCCAAAAGACCTTTAAGAGCACCTCAAAACCATAGGGGCCACAGAAATCACCATCAGCCAGTTACAAAAAGCAACTTTACTGGGAACAGCTGATATTCTGCAACGATATCTATAACAGCAGCAACAACATTGACAATAAAATTCAGCCATCCCAGGTCAGTAGAGAGACAATTTTTCTTATATGCTTTATGTGGTGAAATTTATTTTTTTGAGATAAGAGTTGCAGAATCACATTGTCTTACATGTCCCTCAGCATGAGAATGGGTGATGCCAGACCTGCCCATATCCTTGTGGGGCTTTATATTCATTCATTCATTTGATTTATATACCGCCCTTCCTGAAGTGGCTCAGGGTGGTTATTTAATGAAAAACACATAACCCCACCCCCCAAAAAAATCCATTTAAAAACAGATTAGAATTAAAACTAGATATCAATAAGAGGCAGGCTAAAAAGATGGGTCACTAAGGCTCTCCTGAAAGCCTCCAAGAAAGCTAATCCTCTCATATCCATGGGGAGTATGTTCCACAACCTAGGGACGACAACTGAGAAGGCCCTAATCTAGGTCACCACCAGATGAACTGGTGGCGCCCAAAGATGGATCCCTCCTGATGATCTTAATGAGTTATGGGGGAACTTGCAGAGAAAGGCACTCTCTCAGATAACCCGGACCTAAGCCATTCAGGGCTTTAAAGGTAATAACCAGCATTTTGTACTTTGCCCAGAAACGTATCAGCAGCCAGTGTAAGTATTTAAGAACAGGCATAATGTGGTCTCTCCGGGATACCCCAGAGACCAATCTGGCTGTCACATTTTTAACTAACTGAAATGTCTGAACTATGTACAAAGGCAGCCATACATAGAGGACATTGCAAAATTTGCACCTATCTACACAAGGGCATTCTTGAGAAATAATCAGAAAAGGTAACATAATATTGGACATTTCTACAGCTCCAATTTTACTGAAACAGAAATAGTTCCACCAAAATTGAGAAAACAACCTGTGTATTAATATCAAGAAATGTGAATACACTGATTTATGTCAACACACAAGACTTATGTCCATCATCACTTGACAAAGAGTTTTTTCGAAATGGAGGTTCATAGGGTCACCGTAGTGTATGTGGCCGTCTTTATTATCAACTTGATTATAGACTTCATGTGCTCTGTTCATGATTACAGTCGGTGGACTTTATCATTTATCTGATTATATTTATTATGACATCCATTGTTTTCAGGTCATTCGCCTCAAGAAATAGGCAGAGTTGTCAGATCAATTGGAGCTGGTAAAAAGTATTCCTGGCCACAGCCTCAACTTTAGGCACCAGGGTGGACATAAGAACAGCCCTGCTGGATCAGGCCCAAGGCTCATCCAGTCCAGTATCCTGTTCCACACAGTGGCACATCAGATGCCTCTGAGAAGCCCACAGACAAGCGGTGAGGGCATGCCCTCCGTTTTGCTGCTGTTCCCCTGCAACAGGTATTTAGAGACATTTTGCCTCTAGTGCTGGTCTGTAGACAACCAGACTAGTGGCCATTTAGACCAGCGACCAGACTACTGGCCATTGATAGACCTGTCCTCCATGAAATTGTCTAAGCCCCCTTGAAAGCCATCCGCGCTAGTGGCCATTGCCACTTCCCATAGCAGAGAATTCCATAGATTAATTATGTGCTGTGTTAAAAGGCACTTTTGTCGGCCCTAAATTTCCTGGCCTTCAGATTGATGGGATAACCCCTGGTTCTAGTATTGTGTGAGAGAGAGAAAAATTTCTCTGTCCACTCTCTCTATTCCATGCATAATTTTATACACCTCTATCATGTTTTCCTGTAGTCACTTATTTTCCAAACTAAAGATGTTGTAGCCTTGCCTCATAAGAAAGATGTTCTACGTCCCTGGTCATCTTGGCTGCCCTCTTCTGAACCTTTTCCAGTTCTACAATGTCTTTCTTAAGATATGGTGGCCAGAGTTGTACGTAGTACTCAAATGTGCCCACACCATAGATTTGTATAAGGGCATTATAATATCAGCATTTTAATTTTCAGTCCCCTTCCTAATGATCCCTAGCATGGAATTTGCCTTTTTCACAGCTGCCATGCACTGAGTCGACATTTTAAATGAGGTGTCCTCCACAACACCAAGATCTAGGGGTGTGCCCGAACCGGTCCGGCGGCCATTCTAAAGAATGGCCGAACTGCTGGACCGGTTCGGCCCTGGCTGGTCCGGGTCCGGGTGGGGGGTATGTCTTTAAGGGCGGGAGGGCTTGCTTACCCCTCCCGCCTCTTTGCCCCCTCCAGCACCTGTATTTAACAGAATAACGGGGCGCTGGAAACCAGCCCCCCCCACCGCCGCCCCCCCCCGCCGCGAGCAGATTTAGCCGAAAAACTACCAATACCACTGCCCCCGCCGTCGCCCGCCAGCCCTCCCTCCCTCCCAGCCGCCCGCCCGAGTCCTCACCCGATGCTTTGTAAATAACGAGAGGAGCTCCTGAACAGAGCTCCTCTCGCTAGGAAATCCTTCAGCATACTGAAGTTTTGCGCGTGCGCGCATGCACGCACCACAAAGGATGCCAATCGCTGGAGGCCCGGTCTACCCGCTGGGAAAAGGCCGGGTAGACCGGGCCTCCGATCGCTGGAGGCCCGGTCTACCCGGCCTTTTCCCGGCGGGTAGACCGGGCCTCTGGCGATCAGTGTCCTTTGCGGTGCGCGCATGCGCGCACGTGCAAAGCTTCAGTATGCTGAAGGATTTCCTAGCGAGAGGAGCTCTGTTCAGGAGCTCCTCTCGTTATTTACAAAGCATCGGGTGAGGACTCGGGCGGGCGGGCGGCTGGGAGGGAGGGAGGGAGGGCTGGCGGGCGACGGCGGGGGCAGTGGTATTGGTAGTTTTTCGGCTAAATCTGCTCGCGGCGGGGGGGCGGCGGGGGGGCGGCTGGTTTCTAGCGCCCCATTATTCTGTTAAATACGGGCGCTGGAGGGGGCAAAGAGGCGGGAGGGGTAAGCAAGCCCTCCCCGCCCTAAAAGGAAGGTCCCTCCGGACCGTGCACATGTCTACCAAGATCTTTCTCCTGCTCAGTCACTGACATCTCAGACCTCCATCAGTGTATATGTGAAGTTGGGTTTTTTTGCCCCAATATACATCACTGCCCAATATGCATCACTTTACACTTGCTTATATTGAACCACATTTGCCACTGGACCCGGGTGAGACCCAAGTCCAAGAGCACTCCCAAGCTATGAACCTGTTCTTTCTGGGGGAGTGTAACGACATCTAGAACAGGATGTTCTGTCCTATCTTGCAGATTATGATTCCCAACAATGAGCAGCTCCGTCTTGCTTGGATTCAGTTTCAGTTTATTATCTCTCATAATAGATTATCATAATAACCATCCCTCAAGCCCATTACTGCCTATAGGTAGGCATTTAAGGTATTTCCTGATATTGATGATGGAGAAATAGATTTGGGTGTCATCAGCATATTTATAACACCCAGCACCAAATCCGCTGATGACTTCATCCAGCAGTTTCAGGTAGATGTTAAAAAGCATTGGTGACAGAATGGAGCCCTGAGGGACTCCATATAGAGCAACTGTTACCAAGTGCCACCACCTGAAATCTATCCAAGACACAGGAGCAGACCCACTGTAAAACAGTGCCTCCTATCCCCAGATCTCTCAGGCGATCCAGAAGGATACCATAGTCGATGGTATCGAAAGCCACTGAGAGATCCAAAATAAACAGCAGAGTCACACTCCTTCTGTCAATTCCCTGGCAAAGGTCAACTATCAAGGTGACCAAGGCCATCTCAACCCCATAGCCCGCTCCAAAGCCAGTTTGAAATGGGTCTAGACAAGCTCATCAGACACCACCATTTCAATCATCTTACCCAGCCATGGGAGGTTGGAGACGTTAACATAAGTAATGATGCTGATGCTGCACAAGAGGGCAGTGTTACAGTGTTGTCTGTGACTTCTACTGCGCAGTGAGAAGTCAGGACTTCCCCAGCCATGGTGATCTGACTCTAAGCCGTGCTCTGAGCAAACTGCATGCTTGATCCAAAAGCTCCTGTCTCCAGCCCGAAGCCTCGCTCCTTCAGCTGAAAGATCCACCGCTCTCAAAGCCTCTGATCCTGGTAACATGCTGCCCCTACAAGCCTTGAATCCCTTCATCCCTTCCCCTTCGTCCCCCTACTAATTCCTGATCTCCCCAAACCATGCCAGTCCTCAGCCTTCCTTACCCCCCCTTTTTTCTGTCTATATCTGAATTATATTAGGCTCTAGGAAGATTTAATACACACACACATGTTAGTTAGGAACACGGGTTGAACATTGGTGCTGGCTAGGATGTTCTGTTTAAATACTGTTAGTAATACTGATAGAGTGTTCTGCTTTCTGCTCTGCTAGAGTGATGTTGTTATTCTTTTATACTCAATAAAGCCCATTGAATCCTTTTAGGATTGGTTTGATCTCCTTTCTTCCTTGCGCCCAGATCCTACATGGTCACTATATAAAAGAACTTGGTCACTTGGTGACACTATGAGACAAGCCTAATTTTGTATGCTAGCTAATAAGCATATTTAGTATATAAATCAGGCCTGCACTGTAACAGCAGTACTGGTACTGGCAATTCTTGTATTTTTTATTTTTTTACATTTCTATCCCGCTCTTCCTCCAAGGAGCCCAGAGCAATGTACTACATACTTGAGTTTCTCTTTCACAACAACCCTGTGAAGTAGGTTAGGCTGAGAGAGAAGTGACTGGCCCAGAGTCACCCAGCTAGTGTCATGGCTGAATGGGGATTTGAAATCGGGTCTCCCCGGTCCTAGTCCAGCACTCTAACCACTACTGTACACGACTTCCATTAGGATTAACAGAAGTAGTGCATGATGTGTGATCACACAAGAGTAAGTCATTCTGGTACTGCCCTCTTGCACAGCAGCACTGTCGCATGTGTTAGAGCCCTGCAATTGTGCAGGTGAGTCTGGCACCACTGCATTATGCTGTAAGAGATGTAAGTCATTGAGGCTATTCTCACGATGGAGGAAAAATGGGCTAAAGGAGCCCAGCCCAGTTTTCTCCCATCATGAGAACCACCGGGCTCATGGGCAAGCGTGGTGGTTCTCTGGCAGCTATCTCGCCAAAGAAGCCCTCCCTTAAACAAGGTTAGCGGAGTGAGGAGACCCCTGCTTAGAGGCTAAAACGAGTCTCCTGGTGTCGGGGGTCTTCCCAGGATGCTCCACACACTCACTCGGGGCATCCTGGGGCCATGTGGCCCCCGATCCCTGCAGCCCCTACCGGCTCCAGCTGGTAGTTGTGTGGGTGGCCAATCCAGCCACCCGGCAACACGCATCTGATCGTCTGCGGGGAGAGCGGGTTAAGCCTGCTCTCCTCACAGAACCCTCCTAGGCTCTACACATGGATCGTGTGTAGAGCCTCATTGGCTCCTACATTCAAGAGCAGCAATTGCTCCATAAAAAGATGAAAACAAGTAACTGTTTTTTTATAGAACATGAGTTGGTTGGAATTGCAGCTGATACAGCCAACAAGCCTATTACGCATTTACTTAGAATGATCCATACTAGAGATTAATATAAATAAAATGAAAAGTCAAACCAGCTATTTTCATTATTGACTTCTACTATATATTATATTGTCCTACCAAGTGTGTTTCCAGGTAGAGTTTAAGGCTGTCTGTCTCTGCCTTAGGAGGAGTCCAGTTCTCTGTTGTTTCCATGGCTTCATTTAACCAGTGAATGAATTCATCCAGTTTGCTTACAAACCCCTGTCATGACAAGAGAAAAGAACAAGAAAAAGGCATGTCTGTTAGTACATTGATAATCTAGGAAACACATGGTTTACTATCATAGTAAACATATAATTGTATAAACCTCCATTGTGTCTTTTGAAGTGGTGGCTCTCTTACATTTAACAGGGGGAGGGCAACTATTCCTAATCAGTCCCAACACAGCATCCTTTCAGTAGCTGTTGCTGGTGTCTACCTTGTGTTTCTCTTTAAATTGTGAGTCCCTTTGGGACAGGGAACCAGTTTCTCATTCATTTTGTTATGTAGACTGCTTAGAGAGGTTGTCGCAGTTGCTGAAAAGTGGAATATAAATATTACTGGCTTCCAAGATGCACAGTTTTCCATCAAAGGAAAGGACCAATCAGGGCCGCTGTGCAACTTCAAAAGTAGCCCTGAGAAAGTAGCAATGGGGCTGCTGTGGAATGCCTAAAAACCACTTCCAGGCAGCAGTGCTGTGTTCCTTTTATTGGAAACAATGGAAGGAGTGCTATGCTGCTGGCTGGTAGTGGGTTTTAGGCATTCCACAGCAGCCCCGTCACTGCACCGCCAGGGCTGCCTTTGAAATTGTGCAGCAGCCCTGATAGGTCTTTTCTGTTGATGAGAAACTCTCCAATGTGTAAGCCATTAGTATTAATGTCTGTCTCTTAGTATCTCCCCACCCCCCGCCACCACTAAATTAAAATGCCTCCAAACAATTTAGCCTGTCTTTGAAGGACAGAGCCAACCCCTGATAATTTTGGTTGTCATTTTCTGCACTTTCCTCAGCTCTATGACATCATTTTTTGAGATGGGATGCCCAGAAGTGTACATAATATTCCAAATATTCCAAATGTGGCCTTAGGTTTGTATAGGGACATTATGATACTGAGAGTTTTATTTTCAGTTTCAGGTTACTGACTTGTTGACAGCTGAAAAATAGAGATCAAATCAAAGCACTCCTGTTCTACCCGCTTCTGATAGCAGATAATTTGGCAGAGAGAGGTACTCCTGGCACAGAGTAGGGTGCACTGGTTATAGACTATGGCTGTATGTGAGAAACTATGGATCAGGGCCAATGTTTTTAGATTGAAAGTACAATTGAGTACCGACTTGGCTTTAAATAAATTTTGAGTGCATAAGAACAGCCCTGCTGGATCAGGCCCAAGGCCCATCTAGTCCAGCATCCTGTTTCACACAGCAGCCCACCAGATGCCACTGGAAGCCTTCAGGCAGGATTTGAGGGCATGCCCTCTCTCCTGCTGTTACTCCCCTGCAACTTGTTTTCAGAGGCATCCTGCCTCTAAGGCTGGAGGTGGCCTACAGCCCTCAGACTAGTAGCTGATAGACCAGTGAATGCAAGTTATCCATTTATTTGTTGCAAAGTTTTGCTGTACAGTTGGGCTTCAGTATCCATGGATTCATTATCCACAGATTCACATATCAGAGGTCAGCCAACCTCACCCAACCTCAGCGTACACGGGGGAGGGGAGAACACATTGACCTTGTGAATCTGTTGGTTGGAGGTGAACTTAAATGGCAGCATAGGTCATTTCTGGCCACCATTTTGTGTCTCGAGGCCTCAAAATGTCTCCATTTTAAAAAGAAAAAAAATCCTGTGATTTTCAGCCGATTTGGATGCATTTCAGGACACAGGACAACTCAGGTAGAACAGCAAAGCATAGTAAGAAGCTCCCCCCACATATCCCCCCCCATTTTTTGCCAATTTTCAGCAACTTTTGACAATTTTCGTGACGAAAGGGAACCTAACCCCCATAATCCCCATAGCCCCCAGTTTGTGGTTTCTGTATCCATGGTTGTAGCCAGGAACGGAACCTTCACAAATATTGAGATCTTCCTCTAATGTTAATATCTGCCTGAAATCAGTGGCAAAGGTTTAAGAACTGTTGACTGAAGTCAATAGAAATTAAGGACTTAACTTTGATCAGTTCATGCCCTAGCAAATTCCCCTTACCATGCCCACTGTGCCTCCCAAAAATCTGTCTATGGGGTCTGCACATGACCCACGGTGGCATATTTTTGGGAGGCACAGTGGGTTTCAAGAGGAAAAGGAAAATGTTGAGAATCACCTCTCCTCTCTCAAACAACAGAACAGCCTTCATCTGAAAGTCAGGCATGCTGCCCAAGGCACAGTACTATTTCGGATGTCAGCTAATGATTATTTGCTACCTTCTAGCCGATGATTATTTTTTAAAACTGTTTATTATTATTATTTACATGGTAACATTACTCCATCTTCTGTGTCCTATCCTAAGCCATTCAACAATATCACTTTAATCTATTTAAAAATTGTTTTAAGATAATTCCCACAACAACAACAACTATTTATATACTGCTTTTTAACAAAAGTGTCCAAAGTGGTTTACATAGATAAATAATCCCTGTCCCCCTAAAAGGCTTACTATCTAAAAAGAAACACAAGATCAACACCAGCAACAGCTACTGGAGGGATACTGTGCTGGGGGTGGATATGGCCAGTTGCTCTCCCCTGCTCAATAAAGAGAATCACCACATTTAAAAAGGTGCCTCTTTGCATAGTTAGCAGGGGGCAACAACATTAAGGAAGAACATAAAAAGTTCAAGGGTAAAAGGATAGGTTTGTTGTACTTATGAGGCTCTTGGTGTTGAACTTCCTGAAGTCTGACATTGCCTTTTGGAGAAGATTGAGGCACTGGTCCTGATCCAACAGTGTGAATGCTCAGCAGCTCAAGCTGAACATGAATGATCATGTAAAATACACTGAAATCATATTTATTAACTGTTTGGAAAGGAGAGTGAAATCTAGTCCCTTTCTCCCTCTTCTATAAATCTGATCAATGCAATTCCCAAGGCTACCTATAGAGAGCCCCAAATGCTGGGTCAAATGATGGAATTACAGACAGCACACAACATCCATTTGTGCACATGATTCTTCATCCATCTAAGGATACTAGAGCAGAGTCTTGCTTTATGGCCCCTAGATACATAGGGAACATAGGAAACTGCCATATACTGAGTCAGACCATTGGTCTAACTAGCTCAGTATTGTCTTCACAGACTGGCAGCGGCTTCTCCAAGGTTGCAGGCAGGGATCTCTCTCAGCCCTATCTTGGAGAAGCCAGGGAGGGAACTTGGAACCTTCTGCTCTTCCCAGAGCGGCTTCATCCCCTGAGGGGAATATCTTGCAGTGCTCACACATCAAGTCTCCCATTCAGATACAACCAGGGCAGACCCTGCTTAGCTATGGGGATAAGTTATGCTTGCTACCACAAGACCAGCTTTCCTCTCCATTAACTGCATCTCCAGCTAGATGCAGGAATAATTTTTAAAGCAGGATTGGAAAAAAATAACATTTTGTATATTGAAACATCAGAAATGATGACTACAACAACAACTACAAATACTACTACTGCTGCTGCTGCTGCTGCTAGTAGTAGTAGTACAAAGGACATTTTGGGCCCACATGTAACCTATACATAAATATACAGTGTGGTCACATTTACAAACTTCATAAAACCAACATTCTCTATTTCATTTTTTCTCTGTTCATAAATCTATATAATGAACAAAAAATGGTGGTAGGAAGTATTGAAATTATGACACTGAGGCACAAATATAAGTAAGCAATCATATACAACACCAATATGATACAAAGCTGTGCTAAACTAGAATAATTTCCTTAACATGATATAACAGTTCTCCTAGCAATGCCAGCAGAGATTGTACTGCCACTGTTACAAGTATGTGCATATCTAGTAAACAGCAGTAAAAGATAATAAATAAAAAAAGTCAAGAGAAAGAGATATAAGAAAAGACAAAGATTACAGTGGCTATCCCTGTCGCAGGAGGGGGGGAAAGAGTTCATTTTCTAGTAGAAAGCACGAATCACTATAATCCCACTATTTTTCAGATGATGTCTATAAAATTTTATGGAGACTGTTCAAAAGAAAACAACTGCAGAAATTGAAAATTATTTAGAATACTAAAAGCCTGACACTGAAAATTACTGTCAGAGGATGGATAACATTGTCCAGCTCCTAAATTTCATTGTCTAAGTAAACAGCACCATCTGGAGGCTTAACCACAGTATGGCTAGTTTTTCCAACCCTCATTTCAGTGAAAACATTGAATGCAATCTTAGTTTGGAACAAATGCTGGTCTTAATTTAAATATCTTTACAAACATAGATTAAATATCTTTAAGAACACAGAGGAGAGCTGGTCTTGTGGTAGCAAGCATGACTTGTCCTCTTAGCTAAGCAGGGTCTGCCCTGGTTGCATATGAATGGGAGACTTGATGTGTGAGCACTGTAAGATAGTCCCCTTAGGGGGTGGAGCTGCTCTGGGAAGAGCAGAAGGTTCTAAGTTCCGTCCCTGGAATCTCCAAAATAGGGTTGAGAGAGATTCCTGCCTGTAACCATGGAGAAGCCACTGCCTGTCTGTGTAGACAATACTGAGCTAGATGGACTCAGTATATGGCAGCTTCCTATGTCTCATTCTTAGTTACATTATAAAGCATATAGATGTATCCCATTACACAGGAACTTGGGAAGCTGCCTTATACTGAGTCAGACCATAGGTTCATCTAGCTCATTGTTGTCTACACAGATTGGCAGCGGCTTCCCCAAGGTTGCAGGCAGGAGTCTCTCTCAGGCTTATCTTGGAGATGCCAGGGAAGGAACTTGGGACCTTCTGCATGCAAGCGTGCTTCTCCAAGATAGGGCTGATAGAAATTCCTGCCTGCAACCTTGGATAAGCCACTGCCAGTCTGTGAAGACAATACTGGGCTAGATAGACCAACGGTCTAACATAAGAACAACCCTGCTGGATCAGGCCCAAGGCCCATCTAGTCCAGCATCCTGTTTTACATAGTAGTCCACCAGATGCCGCTGGAAGCCAAAGGCAGTTGTTGAGGGCATACCCTCTCTCCTGCTGTTACTCCCCTGCAACTGGTACTCAGAGGCATTCTGCCTTTGAGGCTGGAGGTGGCCTATAGCCCTTCAACTAGTAGCCGTTGACAGACCTCTCCTCCAGGAAGTTATCCAAACCCCTTTTAAAGCCATCCAGGTTGCTGGCTGTCACCACATCTCGTGGCAGAGAATTCCACAAGTTGATTATGCGTTGTGTGAAAAAGTTTGTTTGGTGGTCCTAGATTTCCTGACAATCAATTTCATGGGATGACTCCTGGTTCTAGTGTTATGTGAAAGGGAGAAGAATTTCTATCTCTCCACTTTCTCCACACTATGCATGATTTTATAGACCTCTATCATGTCTCTCCGCAGTCGTCTTTTTTTGAAACTAAATAGCCCCAGGTGTTGTAGCCTTGTCTCATAAGAAAGGTGCTCTAGGCCCCTGATCACCTTGGTTGCCCCCTTCTGCACCTTTTCCAGTTCTACAATGTCCTTTTTTAGATGTGGTGACCAGAATTGTATGCAGTACTCCAGGTGTGACTGCACCATAGTTTTGTATAAGGGAATTATAATATTAGCAGTTTTATTTTCAATCCTCTTCCTAAGGATCCCTAGCACATTAAGTTGACACTTTCAACGTGCTGTCCACCATGACCTCAAGATCCCTCTCCTGGTCAGTCATCAACAGCTCAGATCCCGTCAGAGTATACTTGAAGTTGGGGGTTTTCGTCCCAATGTGCATCTCTTTACACTTGTCAACACTGAACCGCATTTGCCATTTTGTTGCCCACTCACCCAATTTGGAGAGATGCTTTTGGAGCTCCTCACAATCCTTTTTGGATTTCACTACCCAAAAGAGTTTGGTATCATCATCATCATCAGCAGCAGCAGCATTATATTTATTTATTATATAAATAATAATAAATGGGTTTGTTGTAAACCGCCCAGAGATGTAAGTTTTGGGCGGTATAAAAACCATGTAAAATAAATAAATAAATACATACATACATACATACATACATACATAAATTTATAAACCACCCCATCCAGAGGCTCTAGGCAGTGTACAACAACTTTTTAAAAAGACATAAAACCCACAATTCAAACACAATGCTAAAAACAATACAAAAACAATTCAAAAATTATTAAAACCATTTAAAATACTTTTTAAAAACAAACAACACTCCTCATCTGCATATCTGGCCACCTCGCTGCTTACCCCAACTTCTAGATCATTAATGAATAAATTAAAAAGCACCTGTCCCAGTACAGATCCTTGGGGGACCCCACTTCTTACTTCTCTCCATTGTGAAAACTCTCCATTTATACCTACCCTCTGTTTCCTGTCTTTCAACCAGTTAGCAATCCACACATGTACTTCTCCCCTTATCCCATGACTGCTAAGTTTCCTCAGGAATCTTTGATGAGGAACTTTGTCAAAAGCTTTTTGGAAGTCCAGGAATACTATGTCAACTGGATCACCTTGATCCACACACTCGTTGACACTCTCAAAGAACTCCAAAAGGTTTGTGAGGCAAGATTTACCTTTTCAGAAGCCATGCTGGTTCTCTCCCAGCAGGGCCAGTTCTTCTATGTGCTTTACAATTTTGTTCTTGAGGATGCTTTCCATCAATTTGCCTGGAACGGACATTAAGCTAACCGGCTTGTAATTTCCTGGATTGCCCCTCGATCCTAGTTTGAAAATCGGTGTTACATTCGCTACTTTCCAGTCCTCCGGTACAGAGCCCAATTGCAGGAATAAGTTATATATTTTAGCAAGGAGATCTGACTCAGTATATGGCAGCTTCCTATGTTCCTATGTACTCTTCTCAGAGCAGCCCCATCCCCTATCTTACAGAACTCACATACGTAGTTTCCCAGATACAACCAGGGTGGACACTGCTTAGCAACCACCCAGATACAACCAGGGTGGACACTGCTTAGCAACCACCCAGATACAACCAGGGTGGACACTGCTTAGCAAAGAGGACAATTCATGTTGCTTTCACAGAACCAGCTCTCCTCATTCTTCAGGTGATTTAACTACCATAATGTAAAGACTGGTGTGCATGTTACAGTATCCAATTCCCAGGTATTTTCTCATGATTAATTTCTGCCTCAACCCCATTCTACTGTGATATGTCATAATGGTTACTGGATAAGAAATTTCCTCATCAGCATGTAAACATTTCGCACTGGTGTAGAAGCTCTTCAAGAGATAGGCAAGAGTCATGTAGTAAATGTTGATAAAATGTAGTAAAAGTGGATAAGAGTGCCGTGGAAGTCACCAAAGGGAAGCACCCAGGGAGTGGATAACGTAATGTATACTAGCCCTGAAAAAGATGTTGCACCTCCTCCATTTTTTTCAAGGGGAACCTCAACCAGGGCCAGTATCAGTATATGGTACCTGTTGAAGCCAGGGCACAAGTACACCAGGAAGACACACTAACAAAGTCTGCCCTTTGAAGGACAGTTCTGAGCCAGAAGCCACCAGCTGGGTGGCAGGTGGGAGAAAAATAGAAAACCACATCCACTGCCATAATAAGGGAAGAGGGGCACACTGAAGTAGAAGATGTCCTCCTGGAGGGTACTTTGAAACCTGGAACCGGCCTTGACTTTATCCATATTTTACCACAATCGTCGTACAGACCATACTTCCTTCCAGTCAAGTATTTACAGATGTTATATTCTGTCTAGAAGCATTCTTATGTTACGTATGTAAAGGACTGTTTTGCTGAGAATATAGAAGAAATAAGCTGGAATAATAAACCACACACAGGTGTTAAATATTTACATTGGGTATTATTAATGGTCTTTGCTAAATAATGAAACATTTAACAGTTATCTGCATGATTTATACCTACCGTCTAATAACCGGACCTGCCCTATTCTTCATATTTGCATCTTAAACCAGAATAAAATGAGTAGTGACTGCATAACTGCATATATTAAAACTGTAATAGAAGCTATTTATTTTAGCTCAGTTCAGAATCCTCCATGTACTGAGACACTAATATAAAATTACTCCACCCAGAGCCAATCTAGGTGCTTTCACCACATCTCTGTGACAGTTCTCCCACTTCCTGACCATATTATGAAGCAGAACTCACCATGAGAATTGAGACATCACAGTGCTTGTTTTCTCAGTGGCAATAACCAACATGGATTGTCTGATGTCCTGACTGTGAGCGAAAGACCAGATTGTATTCTGTACCCAATACATTGACCAGAACTATGTTTCTCAGGTGCTGGATTAGAGTTCTGTTCTGAGCCATGAATCTGTCTTCATATCAATCCCTAAGAAACATTCTACAGACAAGGTATCAATCCCTTCCTGGTGAGTAGAAGAGTTCCTTGGTAAGGGCTGAGACACACTGCCCTCTCATGCAGCTCATCTAGAAAAGGCCATCACCAAGCATCAACCCAAGCAATATCCTGACTTGAGTCAGCTTCAAGTGCACTTCAAAAAGGGAAATCTATATGCTCAACCAAGGCTTCTTGGTTCCACAATGGGAGTTGCCATTGATCTCCTGATGATTATTGCACAAGTCTGTTCATGGTACAGTGGGGAGAGAGTTTCGTCTTTCATCTGGAGATGGTTACACACTACGCTGCTAGATCCAGTAGATGTTTGCATGCATGTGTGATGAAAATATTTCTTGAATCTGCTGGTTAGTCCAAACAGTGTCTTGTGGTTAGTGAAATGGCTTACCATAGATGTACTCAAGGAATTTCTCAACACTTGCTATGACAGCCAGGGTCTCCTTAACGATTTGAGCATAGTACTGGTCCATTGCATATGTTATTCTGGAGTGGAAAGTCATGGAAACCTTATGAAAGCCCTTTAGTTGGTGGCCCAGGACACCCCCAACACTATATGGAGAAGTGTCACATGTGAGAATCAGTGGCTTTTGCTAATCATACACTGTAATATAATGGTCTCCTCATCCTGGGATACTTCAGTATGCTTGTTAAGAAGGCAATACAGTAGTTCTGCCACTGTAGTCTTATGCTGAAGGAATGCGAGATAAGAGCCCCAGAATATCTCAGTTTGGAAGATGTCAAACACATATGTCTCATGCTGTGCACTGAGATCAGCATCAGCAAAACACTACACTACATGCAAAACATTTGCTCACGCCTGTGGCACAAGCCCCTTAATGGATTGTCTAGCAATCAAAATATAATCAAATATGATATGATGCATGGAATTGCCTTTAAAATGTTTTCTTTAAAGATGCTAGGGGCCACACAAGCCCCCAAGAGAAAGTGCTTTTCTTTAAATCATGACATTTACCAGTGGCCGAGACATCATTCGCAGGCTACTGCTGATAGGCCTGGACCAGATCCAATTTGGCAAAAGATCTCCTCTCTTATAGTGAAGCCAGGAGATGACTCACCACTGTAATTGGATATGGGTGCTTGATTTAAGGACCTTATTTATAGTGTACTTGTAAGTCATTGCAGAGGGGTCTGTCCGTCATTGTTTCTAAACTCTGCTGTGGCCTCTATCTGAATGAAACACAGTCTTGAGCTCATTTAGAACACTGTCAAATAATGAGCCTGTGAACCAGTGTTCCCTCTAACAAGGATTCCCAGATGTTGTTGACCACAACTCCCATAATCCCCAAGCAAAAGCCACTGCAGCTGGGCATTCTGGGAGTTGTAGTCAGCAACATCTGGGGATCCCTGTTAGAAGGAACACTGCTGTGAATACCTGTGAGGCTGATACCCAATGGCTCAGACCAATCCACGCTAAAAAGCCTGGTATGATGGCTTTGAGCAACAAGTAGTCACAAGATCCCATGCAATGCATAGCACTTAACTTCACTGATGCCACTTTCTTACATTTGATGACTCTGATGGTCAGTAAGGTTTTTTGGTAATTAGGGCTATTTCCCAGACCCATCTGGAAAAATATGTTGGCAAATCTCTGAGATGATGGGAAACGTCAGCCAGAATCTACTTCCTTGATGCATGGGGTGCTGTGAATGGCCCCTGTCGCCTTCCATTTCTTCAGATTGGTAGAATACTGTGGGCCCGGATGAATGTAGTTGATAACATCCTCTGTGTTGTTGTAAAAGGGAGATGCATGCACAGTGCATGTGCATCAGGAACTTTATGTGTTAAGGCTGGGGATCTAAGAGCCTGCACACTGCTTCCCTGTGTGGCAGCCGGCTGAACCACAGCAGCCTTACTAGGCATGGAGTTCTCAAGCCCTGGACTCACACCCCACCCAGTCAGGTTGTTCACTGGATGGATTTAAGGGCAATCCACACAGGAAGGATTTAGAGGCTTCCTGTTTGGGGTCAGGCTTTGCCTCGGTTTCAAAGTCTCTTTGGTCCTGAGCTCGGTTTGACCCTTGGCTTTGGCTTTGACTCCTGGCTTGACTTTACTTTTGATTTTTACTTGTCTGGTTGGCTTTGACCCTTGGCTTCAGTTCTGACTCATAGCTTGTCTATTGATCCTGGTTCCTGGTTTGTCTACATAGTTTTGACCCTTGTCTTTGGTTTTGAGTCCCACCTTGGTTCCTGACTCCAGTTCTTGGTTTGTTTTCTTACTCAGGTACTCTGCCGGGCCCTCCTAGTTTTGACCTAGCCTTTGGTGGCTGCCTATGACCCAGTGCTGAAAATGTAGTACTGCTCTGTGTCCGGGATGTCTCCTTTCCTTCTATTACACTCTTGGAGAAAGCTAATCTCACTCTGTTTAAAAATGGTATGTAAATACACTATACTAAACAAAACTGACTTTGCACTTTTGCTCAAGATGGTGGACCTTATTATACTGTGCAGAGATGGAAATCTCTGAAGCAGCAGGCATTCTGTTCATGGGATCTGAACAGGGGCCACATCTCTTAAGTTGTACTAGATGATCTTGTCTGGTTCCCTACTCTGATTAAGAAATTACTGCACTGCACTCTATGAACATTCAGCAGCTGCAGATCAGATTTTTAGTCAGCTGTGATTTGAACAAGTTGGGTTCCTGCTGAACATGGGTGTTTGCTGCTGCTACTTCAGCACTAGTGCTTTCTCTTGTGCCAAATGTGGGTTGACCTTTTTGGAGTGTGTGTGTGTGTGTGTGTGTGTGTGTTTGTGTGTTGCACTTCTGCAGTGCCTTGCCATGCAATTAACAGACGAGGTGGTCACGCAGCATCTCATCTAGAGCTGGAAACTGCAGTTCTATGCTTAGTGCCAAACTTCAGTACTATACAACAAATCCCTCTCTGCTGCCTCTGGATATGTTTATTAAAAAATCTTGCATTGTGTTATTAGATGGCTGCAGGGAGAAATGCCTTCATAACACAGTCAAAATATCCTCATAAAGTGTGTTAGCAAATTGTGTTGGTGTTAGAAGGGCCTTGGCTAAGTCAAAGATGCCTGCTGTACAGACACAGAGTAATACAACACACTCCTCCCCTGGGTCTGAAATCTCATTTTGCTGCCATGTAAAACTCCAGCCTGGCAGCACAGTTTTCCAACTTGCTGGAGCACGCAGGGTTAAATTCTTTAATATGCCCACAGGAAGCCATATCTGACACGATGTGCACACTGACCTGAGCTGCTCTGCAGACATTTCAACAGGGCCTGAAGTGACAGCTCAGTCCACCCTGTAGAGTAGAACTGTGCTCTTTCTAGTCCACAGAGAACTGCTCTGTGCCTCAGAGGCATTCCACTTATCAGTATGGAGTATCAAGGGGAGGTGGCCACATAGGAGGAGCAAAACTAACTGGCAACTCTCTTTTATACAGGAGGCTACAGGATAGTTCCTGCAGGAATTCTCTGCAGGCAACATTGAACTGAAATGGAAAATGAAAGTACAGTGTCTGATGAATGCAGGCATTTCCTGGGTATGGCAAGTATGGAGGGCCAATACACTAAGCAAAGGTAAGAATTGGTAGCAAAAACCAAGAGCTAGGAGTCAGGTTGTGCTGAGAGAAAAGGGAGGGGGCACAAAGGGAAGGGGACTTCTGAGGAACTGCAACACATCAAGCTAGGGACTCAAAAGAAGGGGCCATACTGGAAGCCTGGAAGACACAGGAGAATTAAAACCCAAAAAATACAGCTAGAAGTTGGTAGATTGTTAAGGCCAACTCCATTCATTTCCATTGTAAAATTAAATATTGCATGTGCACATGTTTTCCTAGTGCAAGGGGCTGTGCACAGTCACTAGTGTTAAAACCAGCCCTTTATTATTATTTTACAATATTTATACACTGCTCTTCAACAAAAATTTCAAAGTCCTTTTACATAGCAAAAGGAATGCAAAAATGAATGAATGAATGAGGAAATTATTTGCTGTCCCAAAGGGACCCACTATCTAAAAAGACATACATGACACCAGTAACAGCCCCTGGAGAGATGCTATGCTGGGTTAAATAGCATAGTTGCTCTCTCCCTGCTAAATGTAAGCAACAGTCACCACTTTAAAAAGCGGCTTTTGTCCAGTTAGCAGGGGTTCTGGGTTAATATATTTCAATGCACAAATATATACCTATGCATTGAGGTATACGTATTTCTCTCTGACTTTAGAAATAGCAGTCAGCTTAAGATGCTGTACTAGCAATAGTGGGCCTCAAGAGGGTGCTACATTGCCATTTTGAAGGATTTTAAATGCTGCTGCAGGAGAAACAGCATCAGATGCAAAAAGAAAAAAACCAATCCAAACTTTTTCACTGGATAAGCAGATGGGCATTTGCTTCTGGATAATTAATGAATACATTGACCTTCTTCTGCATGCTCAACATTCATAAAGATACAGCAACCTGAGTCAACACAAAGATTTAGTTCATTATCTTATACAGAATGTGGTGGGCGTGTTAGTAAAGGTAAGGCTTTACTGAGCACAATTACTGGGCAATGAACTTGCTTGCCAGGTGTTACTTTTATCTTTAAACAAACAAAAAGACACAAGTTGATTAACAAGGTACTTAAGTCAAAGTTGCTGGTAAAATAAAGTTGTGCCATCGAATCGGTGTCGACTCCTGGCAACCACAGAACCATGGTTTGATCTTTAGTACAGATCAAACCTCTTGATTGCTTCACTTTCTCCTTTGAGTTTCACTCCTCTTTATTCCTCATGTCCATTGGTTTTCATAGACTGAACTGCTTATGTAGAACTTCAGTTGCTTACCTGTAACTGGAGTTCTTCTGCCGATCATCTATCCATTCACACTGATGGGCTTCAGCTGGAGAGTGATGGCCTAATCAGGAGTTTGCAAGATTCCTCTTTCTCTCTCCTGATTGATAGCTCCTCTCCTCCAATACCTTTGGGGTCACGTGGCCAAGTCTTACCTCCTCAGTTAAGGAGTCTGCCATTTAAGAGCCCCTGGTGGCGCAGTGGTAAAACTGCCGCCCTGTAACCAGAAGGTTACAAGTTCGATCCTGACCAGGGGCTCAAGGTTGACTCAGCCTTCCATCCTTCTGAGGTCGGTAAAATGAGTACCCAGAATGTTGGGGGGCAATATGCTAAATCATTGTAAGCCGCTTAGAGAGCTTCCAGCTATAGAGCGGTATATAAATGTAAGTGCTATTGCTATTGTTATGAGAAACTTACTGAGGCAGGGAGGAAGGGCAGCTGTGTGGATGGATGTAACCACCAGAAGAACCCCAGTTACAGGTAAACCAAAGTTCTTCTGGGTGATCTCTGTCCATCACACATATGGGCGCATTGCAAGTTTTCATCACTGGAGGCTGGGCAACAGAGACACTCAAGTCAGGTGATGGAATCAGGAGTTAGGAGAAGATGGGCTGCAAAACTTTAACTCCGAAGGCAGCATTGTTGCTAGCTTGAACATCCAATGTGTAATGCTTGATGACGGAGGAAGGGGTGGCCCACATGGCAGCTCAGCACATAGAGTCCAAGGACAACCCTCAGTCAAAGTCTGTAGAGGTAGCTAGAGCACAGGTAGAATTTGCTTTGACTGATGAGGGGAGTTTAATTCCCACTAGCTGGTATACCAGCCTAATGGTGTGGACAATCCAGCTGGAGAGAGACTGATAGGAAGCTTGACATCCCTTGTTCGGTTCCCTGTAGGTGATGAATAAAGATGACAATTTTCTGAAATCTTGTTCATATAAAAGGCCAAAGCTCTGCGGACATCAAGAGTATGTCAGGATTTTTCATCATTGGTAGAGGGAGCAGGGGGAAAGAATGGCAAGTGATCAGCTGAGATCTGTGAAAAGAGATGATCTTTGGGAGAAAGGCAATATCTGGACACAGTGTAACCTTGTCCAGATGGAAGTTTAGATAGGGAGGATCACAATGGAGAGCTCAGAGCTCCCGTACTCTTCATGTAGAGATGACTGCTATGAGGAATACTGCCTTAAAAATCGGTTAGCGGATGTCACAGCCATAGCCATAGGTTCAAATGGCTTTTGCATCATACTGGTAAGGACCAGGAGGCAGTTCCATGCTGGTGAGATAGTAGGGGCATTTGGGTGAAGGCAGTCCAGGCCCTTCAAGCAGTGTTTCACTTTTGGGAGTGTAAATAAGGTGGTATCGGTAGGACTAGGCCAGTGTGCCAAATGTACATCATAGACAGACCAGACTTCTTCAGTTCCAACAAATATGAGAAGATTAGGGATAAGGGGGCCAAAGTCTGGTCATTACGCTGAGTGAAAAGTGAGAACCTCTTCCACTTAACTGCATAGTATTTGAGAGTGAAAGGGTTTTTGGACACCAAGAAAACAGTCAGAATGT